>NW_026526832.1:2127500-3542500 GCF_024362965.1 Panthera pardus
TCCTGTAAGGGGGGGGGGGGATATTAATTGAAGGGGATGTGGTTGCAAGCCTCATTTTAGGGAATTTGGGACCCATCCTGGACGGATAAGATAATTGCCAGAAATTGCTGGAGCAGGAGTTTGTTTTAGACAAATTGTTTTTGCTTGGTATCAAGTAACTTTGCAAGGAATATATGTGGTCTGAGGGTATTAGCCACAGATTGTGCCATGCTATTCAAACAGTCTGACTTGGTGAATTGCCTGTGTTCCACTTTCAACCTGTTTTTTACTGTGTCTACAAAATTGCAGTTTGATATTGCAATTCTTTAATTTTCTTGAATTCTTTATTAATAGGATCAAGTGACTAAAGGCAGTTATGAAACATAAAAGAAAAAATAAATACTGCAAGTGCCACGTCTAGTTTCCAAAACAGAATGGTTTTTCTTATGTGTTCTTAGGTGTGAAGGCAAACATCATGCTTTGGTATCTGGGTTATGGTAATTTTCAAAGCAGATAATTTCTAATGTTCTTTGCTCAGGATGTGGGTATTACATTTGTATCTTAAATATACCCTTTCTAAAGTTAGGTCTACTGAAATCTGAATTTAGAACTGCGTTTTCAAGTGAATGTGCTTGTCTAGGCAATTGATATTGTGGGCTCCTGTGACATGAGAGAGGGTCTCCAATTGGGACCATCTGTCAGGGCTTTGGATCTCACTCTCTGGGGTTATTGTGATAATATTCTTGTAAGAATGTAATGTGCATAAAGTAGAATCTTGGGAACCATATGGATTCCCCAACATGGCATCATACTGATGGCGAGTAACTGTCTGATTTGGAAGTATCTTTTTGGCTACAGTCAGGGGATCAGTATAGTTTTTGAGGATGATTTACATTTTCTTGTGTTTAGATGTCTTTTTTCTAAAGTGAGCAAACCATACTAAATGAGGACAGTTAGGGTAGTTTGTGGTGGGAACTGATCATGCATAAATGAAGTTTAGTTAGGAAGCCCATTGACAACCCTTGTCCACCCTCATCACTCTTATTCCAGATTGTGAGACTGCCCAGAGGGGGCTCGCCTGGCAGATGGCCTGGAAGTAGTCCTGCAGTGAGCCCTAAAATCTCTTTTCATCTGCTCTAAATTGCCTCTATATAGCCTAGAATTCTTTCATATAAACTTTCTTTAATTAACTATTTCTTTTAAAATGCACTTTTCTTAATTCAGATACCTTTGGGAGAATAAGGTGAGGTGGATGGTCACTCACACCTGGAGGATTAATTTGTGCTCTGCCATTTAATCCACTCCTCACCAAGTCCGGCCTGGGAGAAGGAAAAAAAAATTTTTTTTAATTAATTTTTTAATGGGAGTGTGAGGCCTGAGACCGAGGAGTAATTTCAGAGTATAAGGCTCTGACAGATAAGTGCAGGCTTCGACTGGGTCGTGGCCAGTGTTTTGGTGGTTGAGGGGCAACATAGCAGTAACAGAAGTGCGAAGAGGCAGTAAAGAATCACAGAGAATACTAAACAGAAGTTCTGCCGGAGCCTGATTCATTCCTCTTCCTGGAGACTGATCGACTGTAAAGGCTTTCTTCAGGCCCTAGAACTGCCTTGGAAACCTTAGGGTGGTAGATTGCAGGATGGGAGAGTGAGCCAGAGCCTGCAGAGTGAGGTGTCTGAGGTAAAAGGGATTAGACATGACTGTTGACAGCACATGAAAGGTCTGTGGAAAGGAATACCATTTTTTAGCGTCATTAGCCAGAAGTTCAAGGATTGTACCAAGCTCTGAGTCTTACCCTTACTTTATTTAAACTTCAGGTTTGCTTAATTTCCGTAACTCTTAAGAAAGAGGAGAGCAGTGGTGTCATTTAGTTGTACCAGCTTTTCAGTGAGTTCCCCCATATGCATGAAGTTTGAGCTAATTTAGGATTCAGTATGGTTGATTCTGTTTGGTGGTCATTCCTGGTGAGCCCTTGATCTTTGGGTAATGCACAAGTGGTTCTCAAACTTTACTCACACATATGCACTCTTTTTTTTTCCCAGATAGATTCATGGTTTCACTTAAATAGATTTAGCCTCATTGTAGGCACTAGTATTTGTGAAGTCATTGATTTGGTGTACTAGGTATAATAAACTATTAAAAGCAAATTCATAACTATTAAAATATTGTTTCACATACAATTAAAGTCACCATTTGCATCAATGGTATGGAAACCATACTTTGGACAACCCTTAATTAACAGTATGGATAAATTTTGGTGATTTGACTTGTGATTATTTGTATGCTTTTTAGCAATTTTTTTCTTTTGGCAAATACATTTTGTTTCCCACTAGCACTTCTGTTCTGGAAGGGAGAGCAAAAAAGAACTGTATATCATGTTTTGCTGGTATTCTGATTTCACATTTGGTGAGTAGAGAATGGACTGAAACAATAGGGTAGCATTTATGATGTATCTGAAGTATATTTTGGAAAATTACTATCTTTGTAAGAGTCAAAAGTGTGCAGTATTTTAAAAAATTATTTCTAGGCTATTACAGAGAGTTATAATGTAGTTTCTGAAAATGAGTCTCAGTGAATTTTCTAAGTTTTAATTTTATTTGAGTAGGTAGTATGTTCAAATGGTATAAATCCAAATAATAAAAAAGGATACTCACTAAGAAATCTCCTTCCTACTCTTTCTTATTTCTGGACCACCTAGTCTTCTACCTCATACAAAGATGCTAGCTTGCTTCCAGGAAAATTTTTAAGAAAATTCAGGGAAATGGTAATTTGTCACTATTCCTTTTTACTTTGAGGTATGGAACATGTAGTTCTACTTACTGTGATTTAAGCTTAGTATTATTGCAGTTTGCAAGCTGGTAAAGACAACTTAATTTGTAGGAGTGATCAATACATGTATTTGTTAGCTTCTAAAACTCCTTGTGTGTGTGTGTGAGAGAGAGAGACAGAGAGAGAGAGAGAGAGGGGGGAATAGGGAGAGGGAGAGAGGGAGGGAGAGAGAGGGGTATGACTCCTAGTAGTAAAACTCATTTAAACCATAACCGTCCATCTTTCTCTCTTTGGTGATTCAAAGAATATTTAGTTACTAGTTGCAGAACTGCTTCCAGTTTTTAAAATTTGAAGGTAATAAATGAGAAGGTAAGTAGGCAATTAAGCATGAAAGAAAAGGCAAATTGTGGTGGTCATGTTTTTCACTAATTTCTATGGTATGGTTTGTATCAGTAGACAGAACACAGATTCAGGGCCACATGGTAGGTATAACTTTTCATTCTAGAATTTGAGTTGTATATATTGAAAAGTATGCTTATTTATGCATGTAAATTCCCTGTGCTTTTTAGAGCCTCCCAGGGTCGAATGTGTGATGTTGAATGAATTATTAAAGGATCAGAGTTTGGTAGAGGAATAGTTTACCTATTCAGTCTCAGTCTTTGGTGTACTTGGAGTAAGCTGCGGTATCTGGTCTCCCATTTGTCAACTGAACTTTTTGCTAAATATTAACAAGATTGAGAGAATAAGGACTTTAAATTTTGAATTGAATAAAATTTGATATCTACATTTAACATCTAGTGTGGAAAGTAGCAGATAAGTAGGTCAGAAAAGTTAGGGTGGATAACAGTAGTCATTGTTCAAATACTCTAAGAGAAGAATAGAGCAGTTAAGGCACTACTTGGGCTGTTTTAGATGGTGAGAAGAATAGGTTAGTGTGGGCATTTCCAGTTAGGTTTAGAAGCAGATTTAACTTTGTCAGCCATTCCTTTCCAGGCTCTTTCAGGAGATAATTCTTTGTTATTTGGCTCATTATTCATTCATTCAATACACCAGGAGACTAGTATATTACTCAGGATTCTTTTGATTGCAAGTGGCAATCAAATAGTTTTAATTAAAGTGGGCTTTGTTGACTCATGACTAAATAGGCTGAGGTAAGGCCAGCTGGCTCCAGGACTAGAGAAGGTACCATAAGGACTGGTCTTTTTCTCTTTCTCACTCACCTGTGCTTTCCATGGTTGGCTTCATTCTCAGAGGAGCTTTCTCTACACAGAAGTTAAAGGTGGCCAATGGAGTTCATGTCATCCTTATCCTGCTAGTGATCCTAAAGACAGGAACATGCCTTTTTTTCCCCTTGTATTTTCAAAAACAAAATTACCAGGGAGTGTCTGTATTGCCTTGGTAAGGGTCATAAACCTTTTCTTGAATCAGTAACAGGGGCCAGGGCATGGAGTCCATTGGCCACCTTGGGCTGTCTTTGCTTACCCTGTGTACGGAGATGTACGGCCGTGTGATCATACAGAGGAGAGAGTTCTAAGAAGGAAAACTTGTATCCAGACAAAAGTGATAGATGGCTATTATAGTTGAGCAGCTGCAAGTTAGACTAATAGCAATGTTCTTTGCAATGTTTTCTTGACTAGCCAAACCTTTATTTCTCAACTTTTGTCTTGCCTCCTAACTGTAATGTTCAAACAGTTCAAATACTGAGTTGTTAGGACAACTTAATCTATAGATTAAAAAATATAATTTGGTTCATGTTACCTTTGGGAACTTACATGAAATTGCTTGTATGCTTGGAATAATAAAATCATTTTCCTAAGGTTATTTTATATCTTAAGTAGTTTCTAACCCTGGATAATAATATTTGTGAAGGAGAAGCTTGCTAATACTTTTGTGATACTATCATACTAGAGTATATAGAGAAATCTCCATTGTTTCCATGTCTTAGTCTCTTAGTTGTTAGGAAAGTGAAAATGCTGTTTTAGTAAACTATTCACTTAGGACATTGAAACTGACTTGTTTTTATTTGGGGCCCTGCTTCTTCATCTGTAAAATCTTTGAAAATGACCCTAAAATGCAGTATAGGGGAGAATTCTAGAGGGTCCCGGCCCTGTGCTGTGTATTGGAGCCCCATGGTACTCTGTGTAACCCCCAGAAGTTGATAGATACCAGGGACATGATGCTCTCTAGACTGGCATTTTTTGGAAAGCTCCAAGAGTTTGTAGAAGAGTGGCATAAACATCTGTCCTTTCTCTTGGATTAGATGCTCATCTAATGCCACAAAGAACAGAGACTAGAATCTCCAGCAAGACCTGAAGCTTTTAGAAATAATAGTTTCGCCTTATTTGGGTTTGGTGATAGTATGGCTGAGCTCAGAGTGGTTCTTAGGTAGCCTTGTCCTGGGAGTCCATAAGACTGTATTGCAAAGTCTTTTAACACCTAACATTGAGCCTGAATGGTAATTTCTTCTCATTTTGGGGCACAGTGTCTGGCTGTGTGTTATCTTTGAAGAGTTTGCTCTATCTGTGGGATCTATATAGATTCAGTATCTTCTTATCGTTTTTTTTTTAACTTTTAAATTTCATTTAAATCCAGGTTAGCTAACACATGGTATAATAATGAACTTATTAGTGATTATATGAAGGTATTCAGGAGGAGATAAGGAGTGATTTAAAAGAAGGATTATACATGGCTTTAGCCCGCTAGGAACTTGGAGGCTAGTTAGGGAGATAGAAGATGAGAAAATGAGTCTGCCACTTGAAGAGTAGACCATGAAATATTGTCCTTGAGCTAGGGAAATCTGGGTTTGAGTGTTTGCCACTTTGCTGAGTGGTTTTATAATCTTACTTAACCTATTTCTTCTTCAGTAAACTGGTAACTTACATTGCAAGAGTTACGGGAATTAAATAGTCAATTGGTATAAACTGGCTTTAAAATCTGGTGTATTTGTTATTTTTAACAAGGTGTATTTGTTATTTTTAAGATCAGTGCCCCCCCCCCCCCCTTTTTTTTTTAGGTCTGTGCCTTTAAGTAGTGTTAAGCACTGTCTTAATTAAGACATTTTGACTATTAGGTATCTTTTTTAATTGGTGTATGTTGCTACCATTCTGTGCCCAGTGGTCTGCCTGTAACACCATAAGGAATATTCAAAAGGTATAAGAAACAATCTTCAAGGAACTTTGGTTGGCTAATGAGACCAGACATGTACATTTGAGAGGGGAAAAGAAACTCATTATCTTGGCACAGTATAACAGTGTTTCTGGTTGGTATAAATACTAGCGGTTCAGAGAAATGGGAGGAGAAGAAACCTTTAGAAAGAATGGCTGGGGGTGTGGGGTTGTTATTTCACTTGAGTTTTAGAGCACCTGGTCAATAGTTACTAATCGCCAATTATATATATATGTGGGACTAGGCTAACTCTTGTGGGGGTTAACAAAGGAGAAGGAATCGTTCTCGTGCTCTAAGAACTTTCTGTCTAGTTAGGGAGATGACATTGGTGTGTTTTTAACAAACAGTGCCCTATAATGCAAGGCCATGTATATTGGCCAATGTTGATTGAGTGGTACTGGCAAGAAGGGGTGGGATTTGAAACCAAGTCTTCTAACCTGTCAAGTTTCAGTAACAGAGATTGAATGAGGATAGTAGGAAGGTAGGACAAAGTGCCAAGAGTGGAGGTTGGCAAGAAAAAAGATGCAGAAGAGTGAGAATACAAGAGGCATTCTGGGAACAAGGAAGGACCAGGGTGGGGAGAAATAGAATAAAGAATTAAAGTTGGAATCAGGGTTTACAGACTCTTAGATACCAGGGAAAGTAGTGTAGTAGACTGAGAAGACCTTGAATGACTTGGGTGGGTGGTACATTTCGAACAGGGACTGGGCAGGGACTTGATCGGAGACCGATTAGCAGCATTTAGGTTGACTGGAGTTGGGAGTGCAGTTTGGCTACAGGCAAGATGACTAGTTAAGTGCCAACTTAGATCTGAGGAAAGAGGGACCTGTCTTTGGGTAGTGGTGGTAGAGATTGTAAAGGGACCCATGCATGGGATCTCCTGAGGGAAAGAATTGCCAGGACTCGGTGCATGGATGCAGTCTGGCAGAATGGGAGAGAAGGGTTGGAAAAATCAAAGGTTAATCTAAGGTTTGAGCATGAGTGAGAGGTAGACAGTTATGGAACTAAATAGAAAATAGGAAGTTTATGAGAGAGAAAGGTGGAAATTTGAGTTTGATTTTTAAGTATGAAGTTTTACATTTAAAGACTAAAAGAAACTTCATCTGGTTCAGTCATTCATTTCAGAGATAAATAAGGAGATGGTTAGAGATTAATTCTATTTTGAATTAGAAGGGAGTGAACAGGCTCTATAAAGTGGGACTGTCTCACAGACATTTCAAAACTGGTGTTTTGTGTCCTCTTTTTTTTTTCGGTCATTTCTCTCAGTCTTGCCTCATTGTGTATTTTTGAAGTCTTCCCTTTCTTCCCTATGCCACTCATTTTGATCTAGCTCTCTGCTCTAGGAGCACTATTAGTCTGTACCATGTAATTTCATTTTTAAATATAAACTCCCCCCCTCCCCCCATGGTTGGTTTTGCAGCACACTAGGCCGCGATTTGCTGCACTGGATCAGAACACACCTGTCTGAACCTTTATTTTGTTCTGAAAGGTCAGGGTTGACCCCCAAAATACTGTACTTTGTAGATTTACCACCAATTAATATACTGAAAATTGTTTTCAGTGTATACTGCCCCTAGAAACGAAAAAGGGTGTGCTCTGTTTGTGCCTTCCCCTTCCTCCTTTGAGTGAATCTCTGTGAGCAGCTGCTGTGCCTTAGGTGCTGAGGTAGCTCTTAAGAAGCCCCAAGCTCCAATAGGCCACAATTTAGTTTGCTACTCACAGGATGAAACAGTCCTTTTATTGTTTTTTAAATACAAACCTTACCTTTTCAGGATTCCAGTTTTTCTATTTTAATATTTTACGAGTAGATTCATGTTCACCTTGCCAGTGACTTTTTTTTTTTTAAATGCTTTATTTACTTATTTTGAGAGAGAGAGAGAGAGGGAGAGAGAGAATCCCAAGCAGGCTCTGTACTGTCAACACAGAGCCTGGCGCTGGGCTCCATCCCACAAACCGTGAGATCATGACTTGAGCTGAAATCAAAGAGGCCTTTAACCAACTGAGCCACCCAGATGGCCCTTTTCAGTGACTTCTTTAGAATCAATCTTAGACCATTTTATTCTTTCTCTTTTTATTCCCATCCTAAATTTCTTAATCTGTCTAAAATACTTGATCTGTACCTTGAACACTACTGACATGGGTATTATGCACTCAGTAAATTGACTCTGAATGTCATGATTCTCCCTTTTGACTTTAGTGTTTTGTTGTTGTTGTTGCTGTTGTTTTCTGTTTTGTCTTTGTCTAGTCTCATTTTGTTTATTTTAAGGTATTAAGACTTTTAAAAATAAGAGTGGTATAATATAATGGGATAATGTAGAATTTTTTGCCCCCTTACAGCCTTCTTTTGACTTTTTTTATTTTAATATTTTTTAAGGAACTAAACTAGAATGAATTCTGGGGTATAGCTCTATGAGGTCTGGGTTTTCATTTAGACACAGTTATGTTGACTAAATGGATTATGTTTACTAAGTGGATTTCTTTGTATTTATATAAAAACTTGTGTGCCATTTTGCTTTCCAGTTAATTCCAAATTTAAGATCTCTGTCCATTTTATGAAGTGAAATTAACTTTTAATAATGCAAAGGAGCTCAAATGCAATATATACAATATTTATAAACTTGGATATTTAAATTTTTTTCTGCCTCCATGATATTCATAAGATTGTAAGGTCAAGTCTTCGTGATTTCTGGGGAATGCTACTATTTGCTTCTATCAAAATATTGTAGTCCTAGGTGGTAAGGTTTTCAGCCGTTTTGGACATCTGAGTAATCATCATCATAGTAGTCACCTTCCTGTGTTGTGCCTCACCACTTTTTTATAGAATGCTCTTAATTATAGTCTCATGTGTTGGACTCTTAGGCAGCATGCACTGCATAGTGTAATTGACACCTTTAAGCTGCCTTTTACAGACCAAATTAGAACTTTTAATTATCTGTCCATGAGCAGACATATCAAGCCACACCATTATAGTGCTGCCTACCAACAAGCTGTTTATCTTTCTTTAACAGTATGTGCAATTATTTGAGGGTTTTTTTTCCTCCTGATACCATAAAAATAAATGGCAAACAAATTGAAAATGTAAACACTGAGTAGGGATGAGAACATAGCTTTCAATCATCTTTGTCTTGATTGTATTAGATTAGCCAAAGTGATGAGTAAATCTTGTCACATAGTTGGACCTATGGTTGTCTTAAGCCATGTGATTAGTACTGAAGGAAAATAATTGGATAAATAAATGTAAAAAATGATAGACTGCCTTGAAAAGTTATTTATAAAAACCAAGGTATAAATAGGAATTTTATAATTTTTCCCTTTGTGGGAACAGGGCACTCTTAATTGTGTAAGTTTGTCCTGCTTTCCTACATTTTGACTTGGGGTGTACTTTTATAGGAACATGTATCTACTAAAGTTGAAATGTGTGTCATTTTTTCGACACACCGTGGCATGATTTTGTTTTACAAACACAGACTGGCTCAGATACAAGCCTGTTAATTTTTTTCCAAGTCTTTACGTACTTATTTAAGGTTTTTGAGGGGAGGGATTGGTCATTATCTGGAAAGGGGAAGGTGCTTACAACTGGGGACTCTATTCTATGAATGTGTTTTATTTGGAAATTTGTGTTGTGTGTGTGTGTGTGTGTGTGTGTGTATTTATTTATTTGGTATTTGGAAATTTTAAGCCATAATGCTATTGTGTAGTATGCACTAAACATCCTGGAAGGAAGTGGAAGGTGAGTGAGCTGCTGAGTGTGACACTGCCTGCAGTTTCAGAGGGAGTTAGTTCAGAGTATGTCATAGTGCCGGGAGTCTCCAGTGCTGGGCTTGAAAATTAGAATATGTAATACATAATTTTTAGGGGCCCTTGGCTGGCTCGGTCAGTAGAGCATGTGACTTTCGATCTTGGGGTCGTAAGATAGAGCCCCACGTTGGGCATGGAGCCTTCTTAAATAAAAAAAAATTATTATTTTTCTATTCCTTTGGTAAATAGTTATTGGATGCCTAATATATGTCAGTTACCATGCTAAACACTGGAGATTAAGCAATCGAGTTTCCTGTCTTCAAGTAATTTCATGGGGATGATAGACAAATATTTACAATTAAGTCTGAAACTCTGATAGGGAAGTACATGATGCTATGGAAACAAACATTTTTCTAGTTTATTTCTGTGAAACTAATGGACATAAATCTTGAAATCGCTAGGCAGTAAATGAAGCCCAAGGCATAGCTTGAAGTCATAGCTGTGCTCTATTAAAAAAAATGGTTTAGGAGTTCACTCAGATATGTTTAATTTAGTTTGTCTGATTTTGGAAGAGACTATGATTATTCTAGTCTCTGAGAATATCATTCTATTGTATTGAAAGACCAACCATGTGTGTTGGTTCTTTGCTTGGATTTAAAATCTCTTATGGATGTACCAATTATTTTATCTGTTGAATTAAATAATGATAAAAGTGATTTTAGGGGTGTTTTGGTGGCTCAGTCAGTTGAGCGTTTGACTCTTGATTTTGGCTTAGGTCCTGATTCTAGGACTGTGGTATTGAGCCCTGAGTTGGACTCCACACTGAGCATGGAACCTGCTTAAGATTCTTTCTCTCCCCTGCTTTCTCTTGCTCTAAAATTTAAAAAAAAAAAAAAAAAAAAAAAAAAAAAATTGTAAAAAGTAGTTTTGTGGTACAGCCACTTTGGAAGACAGCTTGGCAATTTCTTACAAAAGTAAACACTACTCTTACTATGAAATGCAGCAATCGTGCACCTTGGTATTTACCCAAAGGAGTTGAAAACATGTCCATACAAAAACCTTCACAGACTGTTTATAGTAGCTTTTAATTCATAATTGCCAAAACTTGGAAGCAACCAAGATGTTCTTTAGTTAGGTGAATGGCTAAAGTGCAGTACATGCAGATAATGTAATATTATGCATTGCTGAAAAGAAAGGATCAAGCCATGAAAAGACATGGAAGAACCTTAAAAATGCATATTACCAGATGAAAAGCCAATCTGAAAATGCTACATGCTATGTGATTCCAGCTATCTAACCTTCTGAGGAAGGGAAACCTATGGAAGGAAACAAAAGAATTAGCGCTTGCCAGGGGTGGGGTGGAGGAGAGAGATGAAGAGGCAGAGCACAGAGGATTTTTAGGGCAGTAAAAATACTCTGCATGATACCATACTGAGGGATATATGCTCTTACACATTTGTCAAAACCCATAGGTGCAACACCAAGGGTGAACTCTACAGTAACTGTGGACTTTGGGTGATAATGATGTGTCGGCGTAGGTTTATCCTTGGTTTAAAAATAAAGTACGTTTCAGGTGGGGGATGTTGATAATGGGAGAGGCTGTGCATGCATAGGGGCAAGGTGAAAATGGGGAATCTCTGTATCTCCTTCTCAATTTTGTTGTAAACCTAAAACTGCTCTAAAAAAACAGTCTTAAAAAAATACTTTTGGTCACTGTAAGTAATGAGCACTGCCTCAGAACTATTTCTTTTATGCTTGTGCATGGGGCTTGAGTCCAAAGAGGTTTACTGCATGGAAAGACAGTTGGCACAGGACGTCATTCTGGGTAAAAAGTGACCCTTGCAGTGGCCAGTCGGGGTTCTAACATATACTTTCACATCCAGTTTAGTTATGGTAAAGATGGTTGTCACAGTAATCCTCCCACTTTATTTCTAGGAACTAAATCCAATTAGATTTCTTTCACAGAAAGGTTCTCCTAGAGGCAGGTTTCGTTTTAAGACAGAGAAATCAGAAGAACATTAGAACTCTCCCTTTAGGACTTAGAGGTTTGGTCTCAGTCAATTTGATTATTACAGTGATTTCTAAACCTGTTTTTACCTTTGGCTGCTTTCCACTAAATCCATTTGAAAATGCATTAGTGGAATCTTTCTCTTTGAACAGGGCTTTCCCAGGGTTCTCTTTCAGATTATTCCATTGTACTTTTCCTACACTTCCAAATACATTGTAGAAATTATTTTTCCTTGGGGCATACTGAAAACTCTCAGTGTTTATTAATCGACCTTATGCTACTAGTGTCTGTCATTTATAAACTTGAAAAACAAGAAGTGGAGGGTCTTGTAGATGGTAAAGGAAAAAAAGAGATGACAAAGGCACCAAACTTCAGACATTTAAGTTGCTGAGATTGGAAAATGATGGATTTCAAGATTGGGGCTTGGAAGTTCAATTGGTAAATTCCAGATGACCTCTATCCTCTGCTTTGGTCTTTGCCGTTTTGTTCTTTAACCTTTTGTTTACTTTGCTGTCTACTGAGTGTAGGAAAAAAAAAATATGATAGAATGGATAGGACTTACAGCTTGCATTTTTAAGATTTTTAAAATTGAAAAATAGTTCACATACCATAAAAGTCACCCTTTTAAAGGGTATGATTCACTCACTGCCTTTCAGTATGTTCAGAGACGTGCACCCATTACCGTTATCTAATCCCAGAACATTTTCATCACTCCGAAAAGAAACCTCATACTTATTAACAGTCATTCTTCATTCTACTCTTCCCCAGCCTCTGGCCCCCATGAATCTACTTCTGTCCATGGATTTGGAGATTTCATATAAGTGGAACCACACAATGTATGGCCTTTTGTGTCTGGCTTATTTCAGTTAACACAGTGTTTTTGAAGTTCATCCGTGTTGTAGGATGTATTAGTGCTCCATTCCTTATGGCTAAATAATATTCCATTTTATGGATATGCCCCACTTATCTATTCATCATTTGGACATTTGGATTGATTCCACTTCTTGGTTAGTATGAATAATGCTACTGTGAACGTTCATGTACAAACTTATGTGTGGACCTCTGTGTTCATTTCTTTTGGGTATGTACCTCAGAGTGGAATTCCTGGATCATACAGTAACTCTTTAACTTTCTGAGGAACTGTCAAACTGTTTTTTTCAGTGCTACACCATTGTACAGCCACCAGCAATATATGAGGGTTCTAAATTTTGCGCATCCTCCCCAACGCTTCTCGTTGTCCATCTTTTTCATCATAGCTATCCCAGTGGGAGTGAAGTAGTTTCTCATTGTAGTTTTGATTTGCATTTTTCTTTTGACTAATGATGTTGAGCATCTTTTCCTGTTTTTATGGTTGTTTGTCTTATTCTCTCTGGGAAGAAAATGTCTATTAAAATTCTTTGCCCACTTTTAAATTGGGTTATTTGTCTTGTAGGGTTCTAACAGTTCTTTATATATTCTGGATACTAGGCCCGTATCTGACATATGACTTGTAAATGTTTTTTCCCATTCTGTGGATTATCTTTTCACTTTCTTGGTAGTATTTGGAGCACAAGAGTTTTTAGTTTTGGTAAAGGCCAACTGAACAAATGAAGGAATTAAGTAATTAATTTATCTGTTTGGTTTTTTTGTTGTTGTTGTTGCTTGTGCTTTTGGTATAATGTCTAAGAAGCCATTGCTCAATCCAAGGTCGAGAATGCTCTTATTCTCTTCTAGGTATTTGATAGTTTTGGCTTTTATATTTAGATCTTCATTCCATTTTGAGTTAATTTTTGTATATGGTATGATTCTTTTGCATGTCTGGTTATTCCAGCACCATTTGTTGAATATGGCATTCTTTTTACCTGTTTTTTTCTCTCTGCCATCAATCCAAATACTTACATTAATAGTGCATGAAACTGCAAGACAATAGGATAAGACTGGAATACACAGTTAACAATAAGAATCTGTCTTCCCTTCAGGACTTGTATCTAATTGAGATGGATGATGGGATTATACATAAAATTGTTGAGTGGGATATGATTCAGTGCCAGAGGAATGGTGGAGAGAACAGAATTCATTAGGAATTGAGAAGACTCGAATTAGGAATTGAGATTCACTCGAATCGGTGAACAGAGAGATTTATAGAGGAGATGAAGCTATTGACGTTAGGTAAGGTTTAGATACAGAAATGGCCAGAGTAGAGCTACTGAAGCAGTTAGATTCTTTTGGCTCAAGGTATATATGGAATACCTTTTAGACAGATTTTGAAATTTTCCTGAATTTCCAGGTCTTCTCTTAGCTTAAATTATGTTATTAGATGTTGGAAGCACCTGATACATACTTCGTATAACTGTAAATAGAGATCAGGGCAATTTATTTTGGCCACATCATACTGGATTGCTTACCTTATGGACACTATTTTCTGTCTGCTTATCGTTTTACTTCTCTCAGTGGTTGTCACTGAACCAAACATATTCCCTTCTTCATAGTGCCTAGAAGTCCCTAGGTTTGGTTTCTTCCTTCCCTCCCTCTTTCCCCTTCCCTTCCCTTCCCTTCCCTTCCCTTCCCTTCCCTTCCCTTCCCTTTCCTTTCCTTTCCTTTCCTTTCCTTTCCTTTCCTTTCCTTTCCTTTCCTCTCCTTTGTTTTCCTTTCCTTTCCTTTCCCCCTTCCTTCTTCTCTCTTCCCCTTATCCTTTCCCCCTTCCCCCTTATCCCTTTCCTTTAATTTTGAGAGAGACAGGGACAGAGAGAATCCCAACCAGGCTCTGAACCGTCAGCATAGGATCATGATCTAAGCCAAAATCAAGAGTCAGACACTCAACCAATTAAGCCATGCAGATGCCCCTTCTAGGTTTCTTTCCTTGAAACTTGAGAGAAACTGTTCTTGTCATGGTCACTGATAACTTCCACATTATAAATCCAGTGGTTAGCTCTTAGTCCACATCTTACTTAACATAGCAGAGCATTAATACACTTGGTTACTTCTTCCTCCTTGACACATTTTCTTTACTTGGCTTCCCCAGCACCATACTTGATTTTTCTCCTACATCACAGTGTTTCAGTTAGTCTCCTTTTCCAGTTCGACTTTATCGTGGTCTTATAAACTTGGAGTTTCCAGGACTCTCGTCTTTTACTACTTCTTTGTGTCTGTACTGATTCTTTTGATGATTTCATTGATTTAGCCTCATGGCTTTAAGTATCATCTACATGCCAGTGACTCACAAGTTTATATATCCAGCCCTGTTTTTGCTCTTGAACTCCAAGTTTGTATATCTAACTCCTCCTCATGTGCACTGAGGTGACTACTCACATATGAAATTTAACAAGCTGAAACTGAACTCTATCTCTTCTTCCTCTCATACCTGCTCAGCTTTTCATCTATATTATTCTAATTGAAGACAACTCCATCTTTCCAGTTGACTTAAGCTAAAAAGTTTAGAGTCATCTGTAAGTCCTTTTCTTTCCTCATACTTAGGAAATCCTGTTGGCTTTCTCATCAAAATATATCCAGAATCCAGCCACTTCTCACCACCTCCACGTCTAACACCCTGGGCTGAGCGACTGTCCTCTCATCTAGATTGCTGCCACAGCCTCCTAACTACTCTTCCTGCTTCTGTTCTTCTACTCCTGTCCTGAGCCAGAATGGCCATACTAAAATGTGTCAGTTTTTGTACCTGCTCTGTTCAGAACCTTGCAGTGGATATCCCTTTCACTCAAAATAAAGTCTAAGAAGCCTTTTATAATGCCAAAAAGGCCCTGCAAGATCATGACCCCGTAATCTTTTAAACATTTTCTCCTCTTTTTCTTTGCCAGACATCTACTTTAGCCACACTGGCTTCTTTGCTGTTCCTTGAATAATCTAGGATATTTCTGTAAGGGCTTTTGCTCCCTCTGCCTGGAATGCTTTCCCCTGAAGGAGAGGAAAAAGAATTGTTCCTCTAACCTTGTGAGTTCTTGGCTGAGACCCCTGTAATAAAAGGCAGATTAACAAGAGAAAAACAGTTTATTAACATATATACCTCATATATATGTGGGAGGTTCCCGGAGAAAAATGAGCAAGCCAAAAAGGTGGCTTAGAGTTCAGGAAAGGTGTGGGGAGACCAGTTTATCAGGAAAAGCACAGTAAGAGTAAAGTTTGTTATTCAGGTATAAATCTGAGCCTTCTTCATTGATAGGTTTCTTATGATTTAGTGCCATTCTTCTTTTCCAAGTATAGAGAGGGAAACATTCTTACCGATGGAGATTTCTAAATGTAAATTTCCCTTACAAAAGGGTAACTTTTACTGTTTTCAGAGTTTTTCCTGCATCTGCTGTTTCTCACAATAATACGCTCAAAATAATCCTTATGCCAAAGAAGCTAATTTTAGGGTGGCAGATATGCTGCCCTTCAACCCCCACAGTAGCCCCAAGGCTGGTTGCCTCATTTCTTTCAGGTATTTACTCAGATACGACTTTCTCAGTGAGGCCTGTAATGTCCACTCTGTTTAAGATTGTGATTGTTCAGTTCAAATGCACTCCCCATCTCTTCTACACAACTTTTTCTCCCCCAGTAGCATATATCATCTTTTGTCATGCTGTATATAATTGATACTTTGTGTTGTTTATCTTGCTCACCAGAAGGTACGTTTTAAGGCAACCTAGGTACTTGATGGTGGTACTTGATGGTTTTGCATCACTGCTATACCTGTCACATAATGAGTTCTCTATAAATATTTGTTGAATAAATGAACATCCTAGGACTACTGTAGTTTTGTGGTTGTTCTTGTTCGGGTTCTTGGGCCCCATCCCAGAGCTCTTGAATTAGAAACTGGGGATGGGGGGGGGGGGGGCGGTCAACTCTTTTGTTTTAACTAGACCTTCAGGTGATTCTGATGTAAATTACAGTTTAAGAATCACTGTTATAGTGAGTAGGGGTTTAGAAGCCAGGCGTGTTACTCACAGGTGGGGATATGTAGATATATGAGGTAATTGACAACATGACTCAATTTGTTCTCTCTCTTCCTCCCATCTTCTTTTCCTCCCTTTCTCCTGAGGAGGAGGTAGCACTGGGAAAGAGGATTTAAATTCTAGTAACTTTCCGTTGATTTGTCATGTGTATCAAGGTCCTCAAGACCACCTTTAGATTCCAGTGATCACTAGGAAGACACATAGGACTCAGCATGTAGTCACACTCATGGCTGAGGTTTATTATATAGCAAGAGGGTACAAAGCAAAATCAACCAAGGGAAAAGGCTCATGGGGCAAAATCCAGAGGAAACTAGGAAAAGATTTCCAAGAGTCGTCTCTCAGTGTGGTGTCACACAGGCAGGGCACATTTAATTCCTCTGACATCAAATTGTAGCCAGTTTGAAGTGTTGTCTACCAGGGAAGCTCTCTAGAGAGGTAGTGCTCAGGGTGTTTATCGGGGACTGGTTATATAGGCACTCTCTGCCTTAGCGTATAGCGTAATTCTAGACTCCCATAAGGAAAGCAGGAATTCATCATAAACCACATTGTATACACTTTAGGGCACAGTAAGCCTCTGTTATCAGGTAGGGTGGTGGGAACCCTTATAAGAATGGCTCACTGTGCCTTATACATGGGGATATGATAACTTTTTCTGCTATGTTCATGCTTTTCAACATGGTATCCAAAGAAGTTTGTTGGGTTTTTTTCTATCTTTCATATAGAATATAAGGCACTTGGACTAAATAATCTCTTCGGGAAATTTAGTAATGATGAAACTGTTTTGAGAATAATTTGAACAGTTTACTTTAAGTGGATTGAATAACTGAGTTTATTCACTTAGACATATTTTTTGAAAAATGCCTTGGCAGTATTATTCACAGTCTGTGCTATTTTGGTAATTACAAAAGTGGTTTATTTCCTAGTAAAGTTTTCTTATTTATTCCAAAAAATAAATTAAGATAGCTTTCTTAGCATTCACTTGAAAAATGTTATCTGTGAGTGTGACCATCTGCTTCAAAGCAGATATTTGTTTTTCTTCACTTTTCTTCCAACTCTCATGTTCTAAAGGGCCTATTTGAAATTTGCTGTCTTTTGGGTTTGCTTTCATGAGTAACCAATCTTCCTTCTTTCTTTTCTTTCTTTCTTTCATTTTTATAGGCCAAGATGCTGAATTATCAGGGACACTTTCACTTGTTTTGACACAGTGCTGTAAAAGAATAAAGGATACTGTTCAAAAATTGGCCTCAGACCACAAAGACATCCACAGCAGTGTTTCTCGGGTTGGAAAAGCCATTGATAAGGTATGGTGTTGAAGGAAGTGTTTGAGATTTTTAAAAAGCATCCTTCATCTCCTGTCACTGCTTTGATAACATTTGCTTTCTCCAATTATTTTATGCTTGCTTTTAACAACTTCTGCAGATCTGGTTTTATTATGTTATTCTTAAAGTTTTCTATTGATATTAAAAAAAAGAAAAATACAGCAAACCTTGTTACAGCCTTGTTGTTTATCCATTTGCTTGTATGATTGCAGTTCCTAGTATCATGATGAGTAAATTTACAAAGAAATTTTAGCTACTGTGAGGGAGTGTGTTTACAGGGGTAACTTTTCCTCCTTCCTGAGTAGTTCCCTGGCTGTGTCTCTCTTATGGGGCAATTAGAATAATACCCTTGCATCCGTCTCCCCTGCATCATCCTAACTGTTGTCTTCCTGTGGACATGCTAGCTGCTTTTCTCCAGTGTTGTGTTCTGTGTGAGTGAGTGGGTTGGTTGCTAGCCAGCAGGGCCAGTCATTTCTGTTGGGTGATTGTTCCAGTGACATCTCTTGAATCTTCCTTATAAGCAGTTATTTTTAGCACTGGACCACTTTTGCCTTTGGAGTTCATAGTCCTAGTGGGGCCTAAGAGAAGAGGCATAAGGTTACTATGTGATACCCCTGACTACCTCAGCCATTGGGGAGTTTGTAACTGGTTATGGACGTTTTTGTTGACCCATTGTAAACTTCTGGGAAGGTAGGAAGAACTTTTGGGAAGAGCTTTTTGTAGCAAAAGCAGTCCTATGAGTTGCTTAGTTTGTATATAAGAGAGCTAATAGCTATGATGTAGATGGAAACTCATGGAATCCGGAGAGTGGCTTTGTCTAACTCATGGGTAAACCTAGCTGTTAGAAATTACCCTATAAAGCAGTAGTATTGAAGGGCTAGACAAGGCAGCCTAAGGCAGAACTATATGCTTCTAAGGAGATAGATTTCTTTAACTGGTAGGTACAGTGTGGCAGGACTGTGTGTAGCAGAGGCTCTCGGGATTGTTTGGGTAGCTGTGGTTTACAGAAGTGTTAGCGCCCTTTGAGAGAGCTTTTGCCACTATCGTAGTGCTGAGGGCTTCAACTCAGCAAACGAGGCCAGAGAAGTAGTGTTGGCAGCAGCAGCCCCATTTTGGGTTAGTGATGGCATTTGCTAGCAAAGGCTGGGAAGGCAGTGAGTATTCTCTGAAATAGCTTTGAGGTTGTGATGCCTATTTGGTGACTCCAAGTGAGTGAACACAGCATTGGAAGTGGCTTTGGTATTAGACTTTTTGGGGGCTATGGGATTGGAAGTCTTCAGTTGGCCTGTACTGGCTTTAGTACTTACTGGAATGGTGATGGGGCCTTTAGAGAGAATCTTAAATCACTGTGGGTGAGGAACCTTCAGTTTCTCTAGGTAGAGTAACTACTGGTGCTATTTAGGAAGCTTCAGGGTTTGGTGGCTGACAGTGGTCAAGGCAATCTAATGGTTCTGATGGTTCAAACCTAGAGGTTGGAGGTTCCTAGACGTTTCAGGAGGCATCTGCTTGACCATCAGGCTGCCTGTAGTTATGACAGAGTGGGGGGAGAGTAAGACCAGAAGATGGCCATGACAGTGGCAAGAGCTGAAGTTTTCACAGCCAATCAGAGAAAGAATCTGAGAAGAGATCTGAGAATCGGGAGAGGTCAGGATGGCCTCAGCAGCCATAGCTCAAGTACTTGGACTGCTGGCCACTAGGATCTGGAGCATTTGGGCCAGTAATTCACTAGCTCTGTATTCTACCACTGACAGGGTGACCACCTGTCCTCATTTCCTAGATTGTGCCTGTTGTCCTGTCATGATTATCAGAATCCTCTTCTTAATTCTTGTTCCTCAGCTATCAGTGAATTGGGAAGTGTGTCTTCCTTCTGATCCACCAGGTCTTTACAAATATTCATAATGCTTGTCAGATATTTTGGCTAATCTTTGAGACAAAACATTTAAGTGTATTTGGTACTAGAAACAAAAGTGTCCCTTTTTGTTTGGGACAAACAAACATGGATACCCAGGGAATGCATGAGGAGTAATCTACGTTCTGGCTTTTTTGGTGGGGATGTGTTTGAGGTGGATATTCCTAGTTATATATTTTAATTTACTCATTTCTCTTTTGAGGACATTTTTTTTCATGTATGTGGAAGTTATAAGGGCTTTTTCAAGTAAAAAAAAAAAAATTTTTTTTTTTTTTTTTTTTTTTTTTGTAGCTTTATGTTGCTGTGAAAGTAGTTTAGGTTTTAGGTGACCTGGATTCCAGATTCTTCTGATCCGTCCTATGAAACTACATTGTTAGGCTGATATTGATAACTGTTTGTTGAATTATAGTCCTGGGGCACAGAAGAAAGCCTGGATCTTTTAGCCCACTTCTCTAACATGTTTCACTGCATTTTCTCCTTCCCTCCCCCTTTTTCGGGGTGGGAGTATCTGCTTGGCCTCAGCTGTAGGAAGCTGTTACCCCACTAGAACGAACCAGACATTGTGCTTCCTGCATACATAAGGAATTCTGTGTAGGCTGTTGTAGAAGATTCCACTGACTTGTAAAGTCTTCCTTTTCTTTTAGCTTAGATCTGGTAAATAAATCTGTACAAGCTTCCAGGGCCACCTGTTGTAACAGGGCAGGGTGGACTCCTTTGGGCTGGTGGTGAGCAAACAGGATGAAGCTGAAGCCATTGTGGCACAAGCCTTTAAGTACCACAAACAGACTTGAGTAATGAACTGGAATGCTGTGAAGCAGCCTGTGAGCACCATGTTATGGACACATTTTTCCACCCTGCCAAGAGGAGGACAGAGAAGCTGGTGACTCCTTTATGAGCAGGCTGGTTTTGAGTGAGGAACATGAGTAAATTTTTGACATGCTTGATGGTTTTTCTTCCTTTAATGTTTTAATGCTTGTTTTAAAGTTCTTTAGTCATCACTTAAAGTAAGCAGAAAAGAAGTTTGTGGCATTAGCTAAGGCACTTTCTGGCTTTTAATTATTGTGAACATAAAAAATTATTGAAGATTTCTTCCTTAATGTGTTGACTCTTTTCAGATGCCCACAGTATGATCACTATTTAAAATAAATAGTATCAGCCATTGGGTTCTGTGGCAAGTTATTTTTAGTAAAAACAATGTGTTGGGCTATTTCTTACTTCCTTTCCCATTTTAAGAACATCTAGAGTTCTCTCCTGCTTAGGGCATTTACTTTAGTGTTTTACTTAGTCTTTTGGCTTTTTTTTTTTTTTTTTTTTTTAGTTTACTTCCTAAGTAAGAAAAGTCAATAAAACCATTACTGCTTTAGATATGTGATTACTGCTTTAGGGGTGTGTGTGTGTGTGTGTGTGTGTTAAAATAAATAGTGTTAAGATTTGAAATTGTCTGAAATTTGCTGTGGGATAATTGAAAGCAAAATACATAGTCCATGCTCTTTAGAAGATTATGGTCTAGTTGGTCACGTAAGAGTGCTGCTTGTACACGTGAAAGAACTGGAAAACTTCTGAGGCAATGTAAAATAAATTTGCATGGGATGGGCTTTGCTTACTGTAAATGGAAGATCATTGTGCCCTTGTTTAAGTTTTGTGGAGTTGGTATCTTAAATTTGACTTGGAAGAGCAGGTAAGATTTCAAAACAGCAGAGTGAGTTGTGGTTTTCTGCAAGGCTGAGAAGGAGGCTGAACAACAGTGAAATAAATGCTGGACTGTGAAAGACTCTCAGGGACTGACTCAATTGGAGTGGCTGCCTTATCAGGAAAAAGCAGGATCAGGTTGATGGAAAGCCTAATGATTTGAGATTAGGGGAAAAGGGAGTGAATGATTTAAGCAGTTGCTTAAATCATTTGCTTGCCCTCATTAAATAGGGTGAAATTAGACTAAGGAGAAGTCAGGAGTAGGAAGATAATAGCTGTCACTTACTGAATTTTGACAATGTTCCAGCTACTGGGCTGAGTGCTGTACATATATCTATATTCTATGATGCTGGTACTTTTTTCCCATTTTAAGACTCAGATATTAAGTAACATACCCCAGGTGTGCAGCTTGGAAGTGCTGAATCAGGTTTTGGAAAAAGATCTCACTCATGAGTCTGTGCTTAAACACTGTGCTAGGAAATCAGTTAGGCCTTTGCAGGGGCAGTAGTGTTTTAAGGGCAGAAAATAAGGGTTAAAAAGTAGTTTTAAAAACTATTGGCCTAGGTGCGCCTGGCTGGCTTGCTCAGTTAACTGTCCAACTTCAGCTCAGTTTATGATCTCACGGTCCGTGGGTTCAAGCCCTGCATTGGGGGGCTCTGTACTGACAGCTTGGAACCTGTTCAGATTCTGTATCTCTGTCTCTTTCTGCCTCTCCCCTGCTCGTGCTCTCTCTTTCTCTGTCTCTCAAAAATGAATAAACATTAAAAAAATAATGATAAAATAAAAACCATAAGCCTAAGCTGATATTCTACCAGTAGATGGAGCATCTGCATGGGTGAGGCAAAATGCTGACTATGTTAAAAAATGGCATAAAGCTATAAAAAGTGAAATGTAGAATATTTAAGATAGTTCTGTGTGAACCATCTGGAACTGCCTTTTATGTAGGTTTGACTGTGGCATGAGAGGAGAAAAAGATACCAATGGGAGAAAAGGTGTTGGATTTAGCCATATAGATACAGAGTGGGTGAAGTCAGATATGTACTAGCTCTAAAGTTTTGTTATGTAATGGATAAATCCTTATGTAGTAGAGAGATGTTACTGGTAATGAAGGAAAAAGGAAATTAAAATGACTAGAAATGGAAATTTCACTCTGAGAAGAAAAAGACCTAAGTTGAGTTCTGAAATATAGACAGATAATTTGATAATATATTTTGAGTGGAATTTTTAGAATTACTGAAAAGGAATGGTTAACAAAATTATGAAAAAGGCAACAATAATAAAAAGCCAGGAATATAGTGCCCTAGAAATAAAATAAAACATGTCAAACTAACTCCTCTCCCCAAATTACTACTTAGTAATGCAAGGAAATGGAGTAGACTATGTGTCTAAATAAAAATCTCATAACTTTGTGGTCAAGATGGAAGATGTTTGTTTTTAAATTATGTGATTTGACTGGGAGCAGCTGCATTCTCAATACCTCATTGGGTTTGGCCACAGTGCATGGTCTGAGGATGGATCTGACCCCCCGGGCTTGGCCACAATTGTTTGCTTCAGGGTGAGTACCTCAAAGTCCTCTTGTAGGACCTTTTTCATTAGAGCTCTTAATGGAAGGAAGGGCTGGGAATGTGAGCCTAGAAGTGATTAGTAGTCCTTGAAAGAGTCTGGTCTGTTGTAGGAAACAAAACGCTTTCGCAGAGAGAAATAGAAGCAAAAGGTGGGGAGGGAATGAACATTTTTTGAGGTTCAGTTACCCTCTTACCTACCCCTGGTTACCTGGGCGTCCTTCAAATCCAACTTGTTTGGGCAAAACAGACTTCTGTTTATAAGAACGAAGAGTCCTGACTCACGTAAGCAGCTAGATGCTCTCTGCGTCTCTTCACTTGTGTTGGGCTCCATTTTCTCTGAAACAATAGTGGTTTTGCCTTTTTCAGTCTGAAGATCATTCTCAAAAGCGAAGATGAGTTAAGTTCTGTTTTCTTTGCCATCTGTTACATTACGTCATTAGCTGTAAGCTCTGGGCCTGTATTGTTCTTACCCTGTTTCAAGCGGAATGAAACTATATTCTTTAGTTGGTAATGATAATTATTTGCATTAAAGTATAGTCCACAGTGGAAAGCCTACACCTTTGCAATCACGTCTCCTATTAGGATACAGGATCAGATAATCCCACTGAACCTGGGGGTGGTACAGACCCACTTTGGCCTGAGGCCAGAAGATGAAATAGCTAGCTTATTCTAGAGTCCTGGTCAGGTTGGGTTGAGAGGGAAAAGGGATCTTACACCCAGTAAGTTGTGCCAACTAATCCAGTGTGTAATTGTATTCAAGTGATTTTTAAATTAATGAATTTGTTATTAATGCTTCTGTTAATGTGTTTTTTGTTTTTATTTATGTTTTCTAAAATGAAGACTCTCTTAAATGTAGAATCAGAGGATTTGGTGGCAAGGCCTGGTTTTTGATTCAGCTACTGTGTATTGAAGGCTTATTGTGGGATAGGTCCTGATAGATATTTTAGGATAAGTTATTATCAACACTTTGTAAGATAGGGATGATTGTCCACAGATACAGATGGGAAAACTTTGATCAAAGAACTAGAAAACAAATGGAGGAACTGGGTAAATACTCAGATTTTATGACTTTGAAGAAACTTCCTCAGTTGGAGTTCCTTGAGAGAATTAACTCCTGGTGTCCTTGGGTAGCCACTGTATGTATGAATTTCTCTCGTGTGCATCTAGAGTGGAAAGAGGTATGTGACATCTTTGGGAGAATTAGTAAAATAGTCCCTCAGATTTCTGTAATCTGTTCAGATAAGGAGGCAGTCAGACCAGAGCAGGAAGGTATGTAAAATAATTGTGAGGGATAAGGATGCAAATGTGACAGATGGTTAGATTGTGGGGCATTTTAAGGATTTTAAAAAGCCCAGCACAGAAGTCTGGCATATCTCTGACCACACCACATTACTCTCCCCTTCGTTTATAAGGTAAGAACTTACTAGTGTGGCTTTCCCCTCCTCCTTCCTTGATTTGGCACAACCTACCTCTCTATTTTGAAAATAAAAATAGAGGTATGAATATCCTAGAGAGGACAGAATGGAATGTCTAAGAAGGTAGTATCTACATCTAAAAATTCATCTACAAATGCTGATTATGACACACTACTGAGTTTATTTTCCAGCCATAGTTTGCAAGGCACTGCTGGCTGGTATATGCCCAAATATGGGTTATTTTCATCTGAGGACTTGCGCCTCATCATCAGCTTTACTAGGTTTGCTGCATTTTTCCCTGAAAAGCTTATACCAAATTCCAGTCCTACCAAACATGTACGGTAGCAGCCCTGTTTTCTCACTTCTCACCTATACTTGGTATTATCAGATTTAAGATTTCTTAAATTAATCAGATGTGAAATATTATCTAGTTGTATCAATTTGCATTTCCATCATCATCTTCGGGGTTGAACATCGATTCATGTGTTTGACTATCAGAATGTCTCTCTTTTGTGAATTTCTTATTCATTGTCCATTTTTTTCAGTTAGGTTGTTTGTCTTTATTATTGATTGGGGGATTTTGATTGTTCTCATTTTGGGAGGAATTTTAAAAAAACACCTCTTTTGGATGTATGTAAAATATGTACATATGTTAAGTAGATTTCTTTTTCTAGATTGTGTGTAACCAGAATTCAGGTCTTTTTATTCCCTATTAAGCATTTTTTTGCAGTTTATCTCTGTCTCTCACTGCTAAACCAGATTGACTGGATGCTTAGAAGGGGAATTGATTCCTGGTATGTGCAACAATAGCACATTGTTAGGTTTATAACACCAATTTTTCTTCAAAAGTAGGTAGTTTTTTAAAATATTATTAATAGTATTAAAGAATTTGTACTTAAGAATTGAAACATATTCTGAGTTTTATCATGTATTGTTACCACTTTCTCAATAATTATAATCTCATGAACTGTATTTCGGAAGTGTATTGGTTTTGGATGGTGAACAGTCAAAAACAGTCCTTAAAGTTTAACCAGTGTGTAAGCATGTTCGTGATGTGGCCAAAGAGGATGATCTGTTTAGATTTCATAGTTTTGTAATTTTTTTTTTTTTTTTTAAGTTTATTCACCTATTTTGAAGTAGAGAGAGGGAGCACAAGTTGGGGAAGAACGGAGAGAGAAAAAGAGAGAATCCCAAGCAGGCTCCTCACTGTCAGTTCAGAGCCCGATGAGGGGCTCAAACTTAAGAACCTGAGATCGTAACCTGACCTGGAATCAAGAGTCGGCTGCCTAACCGACTGAGCCACCCAGGCACCCCTCATAATGTTTTATTAAAGCCATTTATTCCTTCTCTGTCTCAGCTTCCAGATTTTAAAACTTAAATTCATCAAAAATATGAATGACACGAAGTACATATATGAGGTAGTATATGAATTCGTGTATCCTTGAGTTTCTTTCTAAGCTATAACATCCTCTTCAGACAGACACACCCTCGAATGTGTGCTCTTTTGCTTTTGATTCATGTTTGAATCCTGCTTTCACCTTTTAAGAACCTCTTCTCACGTCCTTTTTTCTTTAAAAATATGAGAGGGAAAAGTACAGTAAAACAGAAGTACTAATAATAGATATTTCTTTTTATTAGCCACTTCTTGGCTTCTGTGCAATGCTACTGATTTCCTGCAGCCATGCAAACGAATTTGGTCACCTAGCAACAGAAGCTGGAACTGATCCTAGCACTGATGCAACAGTAAGAACGTGCAGTTATAACAAAAGGAGTTCTAACACTGTGTTGCATTTCCTCAACCGCTTTTTATAATTTTAGCTGTAATTTTTACTATAGGTGAACAGAAAATAAGCTATGAAAGTATTTTATTTTCTTAGTAGTCTATACTGGAAAGTCAGAACGGCAGAAGGGAGCTCAGAACATTTCATCTAGTACATTGCTTATTCATGCTTAGTTATATTTTCCAAACCTACCAAATAAGTTATAGAACTTGAATGTAGTAAAAAGACATCCTGAGCGTGAGTGTTTGATTTTTTTCTTACCCGTGTAACAGGGACCATGGCATACCTTATGGAAATAAAAGTATGTGAGGGGCATAGTAAAATTGTTTAAATTTGTTTAAATATTAAATTTTAACATTTCCAAATGGTCGAATTTTACTTTTTTATGTATATTAAGAGAAGATTTGAAGGATTTTTTTTTTTTAATGTTTATTTTGAGAGAGAGTTGGGGAGGGAGGGAGAGAATCCCACCAGACTCATTGTGGATCCCGACTCGGGTCTTGATACCATGAACTATGAGATCATGACCTGAGCTGAAATCAAGAGTTAGAGGCTTGACTCAGTCGCCCAGGTGCCACAAAGGAATTCTTGAGCAGTTACTATCTGATGGTAGCTATTAAAATTTGGACTTAATATGTACTACCAAATGAAATAGTTTCTTTTAACATGTCCTGTCCTTTGAGCTGATAAGTATGTCTTCCAAAGTTGTTTCATTTCTTTCCTACAGAACAGATACCTTATAAATTTGTTGGAGATTGATGGGATTGGAGAATAATTACTAAATGAATATTTGGAAGTCTGAAGACTATGTTTGGATTGAATGAGGTCGACAGATCAGTGAGGAATCTTTCTTATGTAGTCTCAATAATTCTTGCTTATAGGTTACACTTAGACATTTAGAGAAATACTGGCAGATTCCTGAGTTTGTTATAAATGAAATATATAAATATATAATATAAACGAATATATAAATATGTATGAAATATATAAATAAATGAAATATCTATGAATGAATATGTAAATATATATAAATCAAATATATAAATGAAATCATCTTCAGATACCCATTCCTTTATTCATTTGAATGACCATTTGCCTGGGGCTTTGTGTACCCACAGATACTGGACAGTATTAGAAGAGGAACAGAATTAGCACCATCTCTACTTCTAGCGTTCTAGTGGTCATAGACGGCATAAAGCTACAATAATCTACTCAGAAGCATTGGTAAACTGTTATGAAGGCATCTCTCAACAGGCAGAATCTCATAAGCTGATTTGAAATTAGAGAGCCTTATCCAAGCATTTGTGGCCTTTTCTTCAGTGCTAGGGGCAACCTAGATTTAGTACGCGTGTGGAAGCTATTGCTTTAGCGTCTCGGTGCTTTGTATTATTAGTATTCTTTACGTTAAGTACTAGACCAAGAAAGATGTTTATAAAAAACAAGTAAATAAAAATTTAGACTCTGACAGTAATTTTGGATTGTTCATTTTGGTTTTTGTCTGAATAAGTCTTAGTCTTAATGTATGTGTTGACATCTAAAAATAGGGTAGATAGCTCTTTAAAGAAAGAGATGCTCAGTTTGGGAGAGGACAACTCCTTCATTGTAGTAATTGTAAATGGTAGGTGATTAGTAGTTCCTGCCTGTTGTTGTATGTGCTATAAAATAATCCTGTGTTTCTTGGTCTGATTTAAGCAGTGATTTCCTAGGATTATAATTTCAGTTAAATCTAAATGATCTTATCTAATTAAATTTATGTACTTAAAAAATGCAAGGAGGTTATTAGGGGGTAATGCCTATGAAAGATTTAGGGAATGGAAATAAAATTGGTCAGGGAAAGCTTTTAGACCACAAAGTAGACTTTTCTTCCTTTACTCTTGATGTTCAGAGTTTACTTACGGTATCATTTTCTATCTAGAGAACCTATTATAACAGTTGTTTCAGAGCAGGTCTTCTGGCAACAAATTCAGCTTTCCTTTATCTGGGAATGTTTTTATTTCATCTTCATTTGTAGAGGATATTTTTACTTGACATAAAATTCTGGGATGACTGTTCTTTTCTTTCAGTACTTGAAAAACATGCCACTTCTTTCTAGTCTCCATGGTTTCTGTGGAGAATTCTATAAGCAGTGCATCACTTTTCTCTAGCAACTTTCAAGATTTTTTCTTTGTCTTCAGTTTTCAGCAGTTTGATTGTGAGGTGTCTGGGTTTGAATTTCTTTGAGTGTATCCTTTTACAAGTTTGCTGAGCTTCTTGAGTCTGTAGGTTTATGTCTTTTGCTAAGACTGGGGAATATTTTTTTCTACATTACACTCTTCTCTCCTCCTGATACTCTGATGAAGTGCATGTCAGGTGTTTTTTGTCCCACAGGTCTCTGACGCTCTCTTCAGGGTTTTTTTGTTTATTTTCATTATTTTCTTAATGTTTATTTTTGAGAGAGAGAGCACAAGCAGAGGAGGAGCAAAGAGAGAGGGAGACACAGAATCTGAAGCAGGCTCCAGGCTGCAAGATCATGACCTGAGCCGAAGTCAGACACTAACTGACTAAACCACCCAGGCACCCCTTTTTATTGTTGTTTAGATCATTTCTATTGATTTTCACTGACTTTTTGTGTTATCACCTCCATTCTATTATTGAGTCCATCCAATGAGTTTATTTTGATTACCGTATCTTCTGTTTCTTTGCTAAGACCTTCTGTCTTTTGTTTGAAAGTGTTTGTTCTTCCTTATTAGAGCAGTTTTATAACTTGATATCTAAAGTCTTTGATGATTTCAGTGTCTTTGTTCTCTTGGCATTGATGTCTGCTGAACATTTATTCCCATGTGAGTTTAGATTTTCTTAGTTCTTTGTATGCCAAGTAATTTTGGATTGTATCCTGGACATTTTTAAATACAGTTGACCCTAGGGGCGCCTGGGTGGCTCAGTCGGTTAAGCGGCCGACTTCGGCCCAGGTCATTATCTCGAGGTCCGTGAATTTGAGCCCCGCGTCAGGCTCTGTGCTGACAGCTCAGAGCCTGGAGCCTGTTTCAGATTCTGTGTCTCCCTCTCTCTGACCCTCCCCCGTTCATGCTTTGTCTCTCTTTGTCTCAAAAATAAACGTTAAAAAAAAAAAATTAAATACAGTTGACCCTTGAACAATATCCTGCGCAATTGAAATTCTGCATATAACTTTTGACTCCCCCGAAACTGATAACTTACTATGACCAGAAGCCATACTGATAACATAAACAGTTAACACACATTTTTTAAAATGTTTTTATTTTATTTTTGAGAGAGAGAGAAGAGAGAGAGCAAGCAGGGGAGGGGCAGAGAGAGAGAGGGAGACACAGAATCTGAAGTGGGCTCCAGGCTCCAAGCTGTCAGCACAGAGCCTGCCTGACTCGGGGCTTGAACCCACAAACTGTGAGATCATGTCCTGAGCCAAAGTAGGACGCTTAACCGACTGAGCCACCCAGGTGCCCTAACACACATTTTGTATGTTGCATGTGTTATATACTATATTCTTACAGTAAAGTAAGCTAGAGAAAAGAAAATGTTACTGAGAAAATCATAAGGAAAAGAACATACATTTATCTTACTGTATTTATCAGAAAAAGAATTCACATATAAGTGGATCTTTGTAGTTCAAACCCATGTTGTTCAAGGGTCACCCATGTTATGTTACAAGATTCTGGGTCCTGTATAAATTCTATGGAGAATGTTAATGTTTTTGTTTTAGCAGACAGTCAACCTGGTTGGGTTCAGGCTGTAAGTTCTGATCAGTCTTCTCTGAGTTGTAATTTCAGTGTCTGAGCTATTTTAATGTGTCCTGTTTGTATGCCAACCAACAGCCATTCTGGGACCTGGAATCTAGTTCTGTCCCCTAGTTTAGTTTTCAAAGTCTGGCATATTCCTTAGGGTCAAACCCATGCACATGAAACTTGAGAGTGAACCCAAGGGTTCAGAAACAACTTTAAAGGGTCATGTTGTTTAATTCTTCCCTCTCTGGGATCTCCCTATGACTTTATGGTTCTCTGGGGCTGCTGTTTTGGTCATTCAGCCTGAAAGCTGGGGCTTTGTTTACCCTGCTCTGTGCATTTACTGAGATTATGCCTGTACCTGGGGGTGGGTGGTAGAAGGACAGAGAGCAGATGCAGTAGAGGTTTTTGCCTCTCCTTCTTGGGACCACAGCTCCTCTGATTAGAAAGGACCCCCCCTCTCAGAGTTTTAGGTTGCTCGCTGTAGAGGTAGATTTCTAAAGATTTCCTCCCAAGATTCTTGTCCCCTGGTTATTCAGACATTAATCTAGTTACCGCTGTGAAGGGACTTTACAGGTATAATTAAGGTTACTAAGCAGTCGACCTTAAAATAGGGAGATTATCTAGGTGAGCCTGGTATAATTCACATGAGTTCTTAAAAGCAGTAGAGGTTGGTAGAAAGAAATTCAAAGTGTGAGGGATGTCACCTCTGTTGTTGGCTTTGAAGATAGAGGGGGCCATGAGCTAGGGAATGTGAGTGGCTTCTATAAGCTGAAAACACTCCCTATGCCAGTTAGGAAACAAGGACCCTGGTCTTAAAACTGCATGGAATTGCATTCTGCAAGAACCTGAATGAATCTGGAAGCAGATTCGTCCCATATTCTCGAAACAAGAGCCTAGGTCACCGACACCTTAATTTCAGCTTCGTGGGACCTGGAACAGAGAAACTGCTGGAGCCTGTTGGACTTCTGATCTATCAAGCTGTGAGATAATAAAATTGATTTAAATTAACAGTCAAAAACTAGTGCACCTACAGACTGCCTTGAGCTAGAGTTGCAAGAAAATGGAGGGGAAAAACATGTGATTTCCCTTCCTGTCTTTCTGAACAGTAGGAGAAACCCATTCCTGTTTCTCATGCCAGAACTAGAGGGCTTCTCCTGGAGTTCTGTGTCCATATTCTGGGTGCCTCATTCTGTGTTTTGGCTGTATTGCATCCAGGCTGAGAGGTAGTGGTGGGAGAAAAATAGTAAACTCACTACTAGTTCTGTGATCCTCTTCTCAATCCACTTACTACTGTTATGGTCCCTGACTTGCGATGATTTGACTTAAAATTTTTTGACTTTATGATGGTGTGAAAGTGATAGGCATTCAGTAGAAACTGTACTTGGAATTTTGAATTTTGATCTTTTCCTGGGCTAGTGATACTTTGCAGTATGATCCGCATTATAGTATTCAATAAATTACATGAGATATTCTATACTTTATTATAAAATAGGCTTTGTGTTACATGATTTTGCCCAACTATAGGCTAACGTAAGCATTCTAAGCATGTTTAAGATAGGCTAGGCCAAGTTACGATGTTTAGTAACTTAGGTGTATTAAATGCACTTTCAATTTACCTTATTTTCAACTTATGAGTTTATCAGGATGTAATCATAAGTGGAGGAACATATGTAATTACTTTTTAAAAAATTAATTAATTGGGGCGCCTGGGTGGCTCAGTCGGTTGAGTGTCCGACTTCAGCTCAGGTCACGATCTACAGTTCGTGAGTTCGAGCCCCGCGTCAGGCTCTAGGCTGATGGCTCGGAGCCTGGAGCCTGCTTCCGATTCTGTGTCTCCCTCTCTCTCTGCCCCTCCCCCATTCATGCTCTGTCTCTCTCTGTCTCAAAAATAAACATTAAAAAAAAATTTTTTTTTAAATAAAAAAATTAAAAAAATTAATTAATTAATTGAGAGAACAAGCAGGAGAGGAGCAGAGAGAGTGGGAGACAGATGATCCAAAGCAGGCTCTGTGCTGACAGCAGCGAGCCTGATGTGGGGCTTGAACTCACAAACTGTGAGATCATGACCTGAGCTGAAGTCAGCCACCCAAGTGCCCTTGTAGTTACTTTTTAGTGTCCTTAAATGGCTGCTGCATTCATTCTGTCCTGATTTTATAACTGTATTCAGTGGGATAGAGTGGAATGTGTTTACATGATCTTACCCAGAACTGGAACTCTTAACATGTGTTTTGAAAAAATCCTCTATTTTCTTATAAAAGGAACATTTGTTCTTTGTGTGGAGAGTGGTAATCTCCAGTGATAATCTCTGCTAAAACTTTAATGTGTATTCTTTCAGGCTTTTTCCTAAGCTTTTACAAGAATTTCTTTCTTTCTTTTTTTTTTTTTTTAAACAAAAATGGGGTCATAATTTTGTAAAACTTGCTTTTTTTTCCCTTAAGGTGTCCTGGGCATTTTTCTGTGTTAGTAGATGTAGAGTAATGAACCTCACTTTTTCATTGTGAATGGTAATACTAGAATAATAGCAACTACCATTTCATTTAACCAATAAGGGAGTGTATTAATTTGCCAGGGCTGCTGTAACAAAATGCCACAGACTGGGTGGCTTAAACAGACCTCTATTTTTCCACAGCTCTGGAGACTGGAAGTTCAAGATCAAGATGCTGGCAGGGTTGGTTTCTTCTGAGACCGGTCTTCGTGGCTGGTAGATAGCCATCTTCTCCCGGTGTCTTCACATGGTGTCTTAGTCCATTTGAACTGCCAAAACAAAATACCATAGACTAGGTTATTTAAACAACAGAAATTTATTTTTCTCACAGTGCTGAGGACTGGGAAGTCTAAGATCAAGGTGCTGGCCAATTCATTTCCTATTGAGGGCAGACAGCCTCCTTCCTGGCTTATAGATGATTGCCTTCTCACACTGTCCTCACAGGGTAGAGAGACAGAGAACACTCTGGTGTTTCTCCTGTTGTCTGATAAGAGCCCTAGCCCTATCAGATTAAGGCCCCACCCTTGTAGCATCATTTAACTATTATCACTTCCTCACAGATGTCTCTAAATACAGTTACGTTGGTGGTTGGGGCTTCAATGTAGGAATTCCGGGGGTTGGAGATGGGGACATCTAGATATTCAGTTAATAACACATGGCCTTTCCTCTGTACCTGTGTCCTAATTCCCTCTTTTTATAAGGATACCAGTCCTATTGGATTAGGGCTCACTGTAATGACCTCATTTTAATTTAGTGAGGTACTGAGAATTAGGACTTCAACATGGGAATTTTGAGAAGATGAAGTTCAGCCCATAATAGGAAGGTACTTTTATTTTCTCCACTTAAGGAAGCTGAGGCTCAAAGACTTTGACTAATTTGGCGAAGATCACACAGCTAGTAAGAGAGAGAATGAGGATTCAAACCCAGGTAGATTAGCCTCAGAGCCTGCTCTCTTAATTACTTGGCCATCTTCCCTCCCCCCGACCCCTACCTTGGCACGGCAGTTGTTGGGCCTTGCCGTGATTATTTAATCCTGTGTTGGGCGTATGGGTTTTCTCTCTTTTCCAGTTAGTGCTGTATTGAACATGTTTGTATAGTTAGCACTGTATACCTGAAAATATTGCTGTATTCACTAGAAATCAGTTTATCCACAGAAATGATTAAATGTATGTATTTTCCCAAATCCCCTCTGAAAATATACCCATTTACTCTTCCAGCAATAATCAGTGAGGGTGACAAGTTTTGGAAAGCAGTGGAAAAACTACTTCTTGTGGTAGGCTGCAGATAATTTGAATTGGGTACTTACTGTGGATATCTGAGTGAAACGAAGGGTATTCTTTCTGTTAGGTAGGGTGAAGATCATATAAAATGGTATATCCTAGTCAACTCATGATTTGTTTTCTTTTTTTCAGAATTTTGATTCTGACATTAGCAGTGTGGGAATAGATGGCTGCTGGCAGGCAGACAGTCAGAGGCTTCTCAATGAGGTGATGGTAGAGCACTTCTTTCGACAAGGGATGCTGGACGTAGCTGAGGAGCTCTGCCAGGTAACAGTGTGCCTGCTAACAGTGTGCCGGTGGGTGAGAACATGATACAAAATGAGGGAACTCAGGGGAGTTTTCTTTTGGCCACAGACAGATTTTTAATATGTTAAGTACCAGGGCTGACCTCATTTTACTAGGAAGTCCTTTTTTCTTTTCTTTTCTTTTCTTTTCTTTTTTTTTTTTTTTTTTTTGAAGAATTTTTTTGTGTTTATTTTTGAGAGAGAGCACGTGAGAGCGCGAGCAGGGGGAGGGGCTGAAAGAGAGGGATACAGAGGATCCGAAGCAGGCTCTGCACTGTCAGTGTAGAGTTCAGTGTGGGACTGGAACTCATGAACTATGAGATCATGACCTGAGCTGAAGGCAGATGCTTAACTGACTGAGCCACCCACATGCCCCACAGTTCTAGAACTTCTTATTTGAGTTGTTTTTTTTCCTTATTCCTGCCTCATCACAGCGGTCCCAGGTAATCAATCAAGGGGTCAAAAGTGATACTACTTCCTCCATTTCCTCTTTTGTTAGGGAAGGTAGTATAGCAGAGAAGAAGAGGATAAAGAAGTTTACATATGTTCTGCTGATCTGGCCCAACTTGCAGCATTTTGTTTATCAAATAAGTTTCAAGCTAAAATTTACTTCAGTGAGCAGCTTTGCCTTTTATTGCTAGTAGATATGAGCCTAAGGATCTCAGAATAGTTCATCCATTCTACTTAGTTGTAATAATGGCAGCTGCCATGTATTTAGAGCCACAGGTCAAGCCCTGCCTTTATTCCTTACTGCAATCCTGTGAGGCAGAAATTGCTTCCATTCTACAGATAAGGAACCCAAGGTCTGGAGAAGTAGCTTGCCCAAGGCCATATGGGTTCTTCGTGAAGAAACTAGGATTCAGTCCCAAATTCATGTGTCTTCAAACTCCCTTTTAGTCCACCATATGTTATTGTATTTTCTGTTTAGAAAAGTGAAGGACTATAAAAATTAAATAGTTTAATGTCAATGTGTAAGCTAGACCTCTAATCTAAGCCTTTTCTTTTTTTTTTAAGATTTTATTGTTAAGTAATCTCTACACCCAGCGTGGGGCTTGAACTTACGCCAGGATCAAGAGTTGCATGCTCTACTGACTTAGCCAGCCAGGCACCCTTCTATTTTAAATAATTCGGAAAGCCAATAATTCAAGTCTTTCTCTGTACCTTTATGGGAATTTTGTGTGTGTCCATGTAAATTTCCTAAAGTGAGTTGTGTCTTTTAGCGTTAAGCTTATTTATAAGTAACAAAGACCCAAAATACCACTGGCTTAAAAATAATGGATTATATTTCTCTTGCACAGAAATAGGAAGTAGTAAGCCATTCACAGCATGTATAGTAGCTATGCTCCATGAGGCTTTTGGGGACCTAGCCTCCGTGTAGCTCTGCTGTTACTAAGGTGTCCCCTGTCCTTATGGTCCAGGATAGCAACCAGAACTCTAGGTACACCTTTTGGTATTCCAAGAAAGGGCAAAGAGTACATGTTTGTATTTCACCGGCCAGAACTTCCATCTCGCAAAGTCATACTCCATACAGTTACGGAGTACAGCTTTATTCCATACAGTTATGTACTCGGCTAAAATCTGGGGGCTCTGCTACTTTGGGAAAGAAGAAGGAATGTTAGTAGGACTCAGTCATCAGTCTGTACCATAGAAACACACGTTAAAAACTATTTTTTAATGGCTTGCATCATATTTTATAATTTAGAATATGCTTTTAATATATTTCTTTGTCTGATTACTGCTAACAAAAGTTCTTTCTGTTTTTTCAGGAATCTGGTCTTTCTGTAGACCCAAGTCAGAAAGAACCGTTTGTGGAGTTAAATAGAATTTTAGAAGCATTAAAAGTCAGAGTTCTGAGACCTGCTCTGGAGTGAGTTCCTATGTTTGTTTTCTTTTGAATACTTGGGGAGAACTCTCTGTAAGGAAACTTAATTATAAAACACATTAGAGATTTTGACATATATCTGTACCCCTCTATATATCTCACCTGGGGTAGACTTCAGAGAAAGTGAGGAAGAATTATTTTCTTTCTTTTAGCAAAGTGAGAATGGGGGATGGACAAATATAAGAAAATGGTTAGAGCCTTCTTATCAGTTGATCTGAATTCCCAGAAGAGAAAAAGGGTTTCCTATATCCAGGCTATTCTACTACTTTAGACTAGCATTGTAACTGAAGTACTATTGTTCAAGTGGTCTCACTTTGATATTTGAACCTCCATAATGTGCGGGGTTCTGTGCTAGCATTCTAAAAAAAACAACTTAATTGGCTATTGGAACTAAGTGATATGCAGGAAGACTGCAGATATTGTTATGAAGGAGTTCTGTGCTCATTACTACATTATAAAATTAATGATTCACTGTGAACTTGTCATTGATATGAATTATCTTAAATTACTGAGTAAGCTATAAGTAATACCCTAGAGCAGGATCAAGAAAGGTTTTTTGTCAAAGGCAAGACAGTAAATATTTTAAGTTTTGCAAGCCACATAAGGTCTCTGTCACATATTCTTCTTTGCTTTATTTTACCACCCTTTAAAAATGTAAAAAAACAAAACAAAAAAACCCACAAAACCATCTTGGCCATCTGGTATATAAAATGGGCAGCAAGCCATATTTGAACCTTAGCCATAATTTGCTGACCCCTGTCCTAGAATTTTTTAATGTGAGGATTACCAGGTGGTTTAGAAAAAAAAACAAAAACTCATAAAATAAAAGGAAGAAACTGGATGATAGAAACAGTGATACTGTTATGGGGTTCTAGGTATAGAATTCTGGTATTTTAAAATTGGAAGTATTTGAGATTATTGTTTTCAGAAAAAGGTGGGAAGATTCTTGATTTTTTTTTTTTTTTTTGTAAAATTCCACTAACCTATTTAATTCTGCATATTTAGTTTTCTGTTTCTGATCATTTATGAGTTCTTAAAAGATTTGCAGTGTTTTGAAACCAGCTCAGATGAACATGTAGAGATAGATTCCTGTGTACATTTATAAATGATAAATTCCTGTATACATTATAAATATGAGGCAGGTAGGTCCTGTGTCTTTAAAGATAGACATCAAATTGTACCACTGTGTATGGCATACATTACCTTTACAGTTTTTTTGGGTTTTGTTTTTTAGCAGATATTAGATTTTGACACACCTGGGAGATTAAATTCTGTCAAGTACCAGTCATAACTCTTAAATAGCCACTCTCCCATCTACTTTCATGTTTTACCTATATGATTAAACATCTATAGAGAAGAGTGAGGGAGCCTAAATATAGAAATGTATGGGTTTTCCAGTTGTTACATAATGATTTGGAAATAATATTTGGGTTATTCAACTGATAGTCATTTATCCGTTAATTTCTCAGGATTTTTTTCATCAAATTTTTGTTGAGTGCTTACCATGTGCCACAGACTGTGCTGAGTATTTAGACCACCTCAGCTCTCAAAGTACTCAAGGCGTTTCCCTTTTGGAGTGAAGAAAATTGATAACACCCTTTTAACTTTATGCTTTTTCTGTAAGATCTAAGATTCTTACTGATAACTATATCATATGTATCAATTATTTCTATCAATGTTTTCTGTTAACTGGTAGCCTCAAGCAGTGCCTCTCAGGCAAAGGCAGGGTTCATTCTATCCCCTTGGTTGTAATAGTGGAAATTACTACACAGTAAAAATTTTGTTACTTCACTTTTATGGGAAGGTTGCCATAGTAAATATTATCAGTATAGGGGGATGTGGCGGCAATTATAGTTAACTTTTCTTGAGTGCTTATATACCGAGCATTGTTCTAAGCATTTTACGTGTATTAACTTATAAATTCTCATCATAACCCTATGAAATAAATACTCATTTTATAGAGGACGAATCGAGGCCTGGCAGGTGCTTTGTGGAAGAAAAGGATATGGAATCAAAAGGTCACATGAGAAGCACTTCACATGATGTCCCGTGAATAATACTCTTCTCTAAGAGACTTATTACTTTAGCACATTACAGGGGTCATCAGCAGTCCTAAAGAAACATTTAACGTCGCCAAACTCCATGTTCCCCATGCATATCTGACCACAGAATCTTTGTTCTTGTCCCCAACCCCCCCCCCCCCAAAACGCTAAAACCCACAAAATTGGAGACCTACAGAACAGAAGCTTTGAAAATGATAGTTTAATAGAAATGTCTGTTACAACAACTCTGACTTTTCCAATTCTTGCCTGTTACTGGTGGCTACAAAGCCATTATTTCCTCAGCATCTTTAATGTCCAAAGTACAGAGAATTCACTTTATTCAGCTCATAGCAAAAGTTGACGAATATGGGACATCAGTTTGAAGAATTCTGGTTCAGGTACAAGACAGAGTATCTTTCAGTCATTGTGGCACTTTCTATTTGTCCACGCTGGGAGAGGCAGCAGCATGGAACCATTCACGAGGGGCTGCAGCACTTCCTCCAGGCAGTCTAGACATTTGGGGAGGCAGAAGCCAACCAAACAGATTAGTATGGATAGAGGCCATGAAAGGAACTTTGGAGAGCATTAGCTATCAGTTGCAAATGATAAGAGACAATGGAAAGAAGGAAGAAAAGAATGTTGATATGGCAGAAGTGGCAGAACAACAGCTAATTATATACACAGAGCTGGTTAGGACACTGCCTACTCTTTTGTTCCTGCCCCCTTATATTTCTGACTTTGTATATGGATTTTTCTTCTCCTCCAGATTGCCTTATCTATTTTTTAAGTTCTTCTTGGCACCTGGCATGGTGCTTTACTTCATAAGCGTATGGGATACTTCAGTAAATGATGGAATAGTTAGAAGGAGAACTTTGAGCAAACGTGAGACCTCTTCCTTCATGGGGGAGATAGAGGTCAAGCCAAAAGTAACTCGTGTCAACAAGAGAGTAATAGGAACTTAACACAAAGGGATGGAGAAATATTAGAGAGACAGAAACTGTTGTTATAGGTATGAGCCAGTTACTGACATTTTAAGTGCTGTCTTCAGGGGAAGCCTGTCTTCAGGTTGCCTTCCTTAAAGGTGTTTCAAAGAGTAATACCACCTTCTTGGATTTGCCACAGTCTGTGGTCTGGCTTACAACCTTGCAGACTTGGAAACCTGGTTTTTCAACAAGGAGGAGTAGGCCCAGGGGCCCCCAGCACTTGTTTAGAAGAATTTGCAGTTTAAAAGAGTTTGCAAAGCCTCAGTAGAACACTGTGAGGGAACAGACAATAACTGAATGGTTATGAGAAGGAGACAGAGAGAGAGAAGTTAAAAGATTTTTTCACAGAAGAGAGAAAAATATTCTGTTAGTTTAGACCACAGAAGAATTTTAGATTGGACAGGCCATGAACAGTATGAGGCAGCCTGTTGAAAAATGAAAGGACTCCATCTCTAAGCCTAGTGATTAGGTGGGGCTAGAAATAAAAACCACAGAGGGATTAGGATGAGCTTAACCATTGTAGTTTCTTTGTGGTATGAACAGTGGATCTAAGGAGAAGAAAGTGTTTGCCAGACTTAGAGAAATTGTAGTATCTGTGAATAAAACACCATTTATAAGCGGAGAAAGTTTTTAGAAAATGAAAATGAAGGCAGCAAGCTGAAGTACCTGATCACAGAGCCTTGACTACCACTGGCAATGAGGGTGACAATGATTAGGCAGTTTCTGGTATTTGTTTTCTTGTTTTTAGTTTTGGCTTCCTGTAGGTGGGCAGTCTTGCTGACTCAGACATTTTTTAATAGCCACATAGAACCACAGAAGAAAGGAGGCTCTGATAGATATACCATTGGAGAAAAGGAATTCAAGTTGGATTTTTTTTTTTTCCCAGAGCTTGAGTTTTTTGTTTTTATTTTTGTTCTTTTTGGGTTTTTTGTTGTTGTTGTTGTTCAGGATGGTTCTTAATTCTGAAAAGGCAGAAAAGGTGAGTTAAGGGATACATTTTTAACTCACTGTGCCCATGCGCTAAGTCTGATGGAGATGGAGCTGTTCTATTAAAAAGAAACAAATTGAGGTGCGCCTAGGTGGCTCAGTGGGCTGAGTGTCTGACTTCGGCTCAGGTCATGATTTCATGGTTTGTGGGTTTATTTATTAGCAGTAAATAAAAAGCATGTCATACTTAAGAACTTTATTAAAAAAAAATCGCTAATTGGTAGAACTGTGTCGTCCAGCATGGTGGCCACTTGCCTCACATTGCTTTTGGGACTCTTACCAGGCACTGCATTATGGAGAGGCTCAAATTAAAAGTGTGCGTGTTGTTTGCTTTGTTTTGTTTTGTTTTGTTTGAAGTAAATTAAATGCGTAACACTATAGTTTGTATTTAAAAAAAAATTTTGTTTTTAACGTTTATTTATTATTGCGAGACAGAGACAGAACGTGAGCATGGGAAGGGCAGAGAAGGGGGAGACACAGAATCCAAAGCAGGGTCCAGGCTCTGAGCTGTCAGCACAGAACCCGACCCAGAGCTCGAACTCACAAACCAGGAGATAATGACCTGAGCTGAAGTCGGATGCTTAACCGAGCCACCCAGGCACCCCTGTATTGTTTTTTAAAATAGCATGTAAGAAGGACAAAGATTCACACCAGTCTGAGATGAGTAAAATGTTAGTAGTTCCAGTGATGAACTCAGTCCATATCTGAGAAACTGCCATTTGCAAATATTTCAGAAAAGAAATGTTAAGCTATTCTTTTTGGTGTCTAAAGCAAAGTTATAGGATTCTTAACCTTTTTTGGCTGAACTTTGATTTTTGTCATTTTTGCCATTCTCTGAATTTTTTAAGCACTTGATTTGGTCACCAATAACATTGAGCCAAGTCCACGTCTGTGGAGTAAATAAACGTCATTCATTTCACTGAACTTAAGCTTGTACACTCCCCCCCCACCCAAGAATATAGCCCTAGAGGAGAACAGAAAAAGAATATATTTGTAAGCCTTTTAAAAATTTTCTGAAAGGTTGTAGTGGAGTGTCTGTGGGAATTGGCAAGAGATATTTTTCATTATTACCAGAAATAGACACCAACCCAGATTGGCAAAATTATAAGAGGAGTGAAGTAAATAGATGAGGCTGTCAGTTAGGTTCCTGGGGGACAGCAGCTAACTGTGAAGGTGGGATCTTGTTTTAATTATTTTTGGAATAACATGGAAATTCTAAATATGGAGCTAACAATGTGCCAAGTCTTTTCAGAGGCCTGACAGTTAGGATAATTAATGCTTAATGCTTTGTGGGATAATTGTGTGGAGTGGGTTGCTTCTAACTTAGTCACCTAAGTCAGTAGTATTGTTTTGGGGTCTTTTTATGGAAGAGGCACAAAAGGTCTCTTTATTAGGGAATGGAGTGGCAGTGAACAGAGATAATTGTGATATCAGTGACCTTACTGGGTGCCTTTTAGCCCTTTTTGGGGGGTTGTCTACAGTGTCTTTTTTTTTTTAATTTTTTTAAATGTTTATTTTTGGGGGGCGGGGGAGGGCAGAACAGGAGACACAGAATCCAAAGTAGGCTCCAGGCTCTGAGCTGTCAGCACAGAGCCTGACGTGGGGGTCGAACCCACAAGCCGTGAGATCATGACCTGAGCCAAAGTCAGACGCTTAACCGACTGAGCCACCACCCAGGTGCCCCAACAGTGTCTCTTTAAATGAGGAATAGTTCTAAAGCTCATGGTGCTCTCAATAACCCACATAGGAGATTTGGGATCAGAATTTTTTTTTAACAAATCACAGTGAAGTTATAATTGAATGTTTAGTTGGCTTTTTGGTTGTGTATCGTACTAGTTGTTTTCTTTTAAAAATTAAAAATCAAAAGTTTTCTGCTGGAAATGCCATTATCTAGAAAATAGCATTCTATTTCTTAACATCTCAACTATTTTTTTGTATGTGTCTTGTATTGCTTTATAGGCAGTGGTTAAGTTTTGGGGGCCAATTATATTTCGTGCTTTTGTAGTTTCCTGTGCTTTGGATTTGGTTATTACCAGGTTAATTAAGGCTCTGACGGTCTTCTACCTCTTATTCCTGCTCAGAGAAGCAAATACCCAAGTGAATATTCAATGTGAACTTCTAGCTACAAAAACTTGAATGTTTTGAAGAGGGTTAACTGACACATGGATATCATCATATTCCGACACAGTTGAGACTGTAAAAACCAAAGCAGCACTGAGTATTACATGGAAGCGCCCAAATAATTCTTGTCTTTTAAGTATAATTTTCTTATTAAAAATCATGACTTTGAAGAACCATTAGAGTTCATCCGTTCAGTAAATACAAATTAAGTTGCTTATTATTGAATATCTATTTGTGCCCATCTCTGTGCTCAGCGCTTTAACTAGCCCCCTTGTTTGATGCCCACAACCCTTTGAGGTACCCCCATTTTACAGTAAGGAAACAGATTTTAGAGAATTGAGTAACATTTGCCCAAATTCACACTGCAGAGCTAAGGTTAAAGTCCACGCGTAGTTGACTCTACTAACCTGTATTCTTTATCAGTATACCCCGTTCAGAGTAGGCAGGGTGTGCCAAGATGAGCAAGACAGAGTCCCTGCCTTATAAAAGACCAGAAACTATCCTACAAATGTGAGATGAGCCATGTGAGAGGTTCAGATACAAGGGACATCAAGAGTTCTGTGGCTGCAGAGATTATTTAGGAAAGTTGTAGAAAATGTGGCAATTGAGCCTGGCCCTTGAGTTTTTCTGCTCTATTCTCAGCTACTCACTTTGTGTTTGATTGTTCGTTTGCAAAAAATTAACCAGCACCTCCACTGGGAGGTAGGATCATGGCTTCTCACTGCACAAAGCAAACAGGTCTTCCATCTAGACCAGCTTTCATTCACTTGGACACATCACTCTTGATGGTAATGAAGTTTGCTAGATCAGGTTATCTGAATGTGTTAGGTTCAGATGTCAGGTTCTTGGCCTGAACCTGTGTCTCCATTCTAGTCTCATTATTTTCCTCCTTTAATTTGTCACACCACATGACAAACACCTCTAATTTCTCCTATTGGCCAACCACTTCTTGCTCCTGCCGACACCTACCCCTGTGCTGCTTAAGAAAAGTGGAGGGGCAGGGATCTTGGTGAGAAAAAGAAAACTAACCTAATTTTCTTTCTTTAAGAGTTGTGCCGTAGTGAGGGCGCCTGGCTGGCTCAGTCGGTGGAGCATGCGGCTCTTGATCTCAGGGTCATGAGTTCAAGCCCCACATTGGGCAGGAAGCCTACTTTAAAAAGAGTTGTGCCGTAGACACGTGGACTTGCTTATTAGTTCTTCAAACATTGCATCTTTCTCCTTTGTGCCACTCTGGGCCTTCTTGGCTTTTATAAAGTTGGGGTGCCTGGGTGGCTCAGTTGGTTAACCTTCTGACTGCAGCTCAGGTCATGACTTGCCGTTGTGAGTTCGAGCCCTGCATCAGGCTCTGTGCTGACCGCTCAGAGCCTGGATCCTGCTTCGAGTTTTGTGTAAACTGTAAGTAATTGCATAAGCTACAAACCTTACTCCCAAAACACCACATAAATAACAAATCACCACATAAATAACAGATGTGCATCTTGATCACAGCCAACCACATCACTTCTTCCAAGTCTGTCAGTGACTGGTCACCGCACATTCGTTACCCCTCAGCAAGCGTGTAGTTGTCTTGCCTCCTCATCCCCCAGAGATAAACACGTGCAACATATTACAGAAATGGATTTTTGAAAGAGGAGCTTGGTGAACAAAGATGAATTGCTAGAAGTGAAATTGCACGTGATTAGAAAGAGTTGAGGGGCGCCTGGGTGTCTCAGTCGGTTAAGAGTTCAACTTCGGTTCAAGTCATGATCTCACAGTTCGTGAGTTTGAGCCCCACATCAGGCTCTGTGCTGATGGTTCAGAGCCTGGAGCCTGCTTCGGATTCTGTGTCTCCCTCTCTCTCTCCCCACTGCCCCCTGCCCCCCACTCACACACACTCTCTCTCTCTCTCAAAAGTAAATAAACATTAAAAAACAAAAAAAAAGTTGAAAATGCCATCGACAGAGCGGAGCCAGGATGAGATGCAGGCCTGAACAAAGTCATGATAGAAGCTGTACTGAAAAAGCACTATGAATGTGAAAAATCAAGGTAGAGCCACTTTGACCTTCTGTAATTTAAATTGCACTAGGAACAGAAAGCTGCTTATGGTTTAAAAGGAATGTTTACTTCTACTTTGGATTGCAATTTTTTTTTTTTTAAAGGTTAGTTTGGCCATGTGGCAGTTGGCCGTATTGAAAGAAAACAGTAATTATAAGGAGATTGAAGAAGAACTTTACTGCCAAAGATGGTTTCATCAATTCAGAAGTCATCATGAACTGGCTAACGTTTAGCTCTCTGGGGAGGCTGCTAGTGTAGATAAAAATGCTGCTGTGAAATTTGTACCCAGATTCCAGAGATTAGTTAAGGCAGATGTTCTGATTGTCAAGGAAGGCAATCATTAAGAACTTCAAGCACAAAAGATACAGGATCATGAAGTGATCATGAAGGAGATAAGGGATAGATGAATTCATTTATATGAGACACCACAACAGTGTGACTTTATTTTTATTTTTTTTTTTAATTTTTTTTTCAACGTTTTTTATTTATTTTTGGGACAGAGAGAGACAGAGCATGAGCGGGGGAGGGGCAGGGAGAGAGGGAGACACAGAATTGGAAACAGGCTCCAGGCTCCGAGCCATCAGCCCAGAGCCCGACACGGGGCTCGAACTCACGGACCGTGAGATCGTGACCTGGCTGAAGTCGGATGCTTAACCTACTGCGCCACCCAGGCGCCCCAAGAGTGTGACTTTAAAAACCCATGTTTACCTGGCCAGTCAACTGTGGCCAAGGAATTGGGGTCAGGACAATACAAATGTGGGTGCCTGGAGGTATGAGGGAGAGGTGCTCTAAGGCAAGGTTTTCACCTTAATGCTTACTTATATATGTTTACACGTTTGAGGGCAGAGATCCTTAGTGTAGAAAATGACATTTTGCCAGGAAGGGAGAAGCTTAGAAATGGTTAATCTAATGCTTTGCTTTGTGAGATTTAGGCTTAATATAATATTTAAAAGTTAAGTGAAGATAATACATTGTTTCAAGACAGAAGGTCAAGAAATGTAATTTAAGAAATACATGACAACTTGTATTCTGTGAATTTGGAGTTTGCATTTTCCCCACATTTCTCCAGCTCCTTTTTGTAATGAAATAGCTGTTTACTTCTCCTGAAAATTTCTTGGTGGGCCTGGGGGTTAGGAACTAGCAATGTTAGCTTTTTTCTGATTATTTTGTAGCCTTGTTTATAGCTAAATTTGAAAGTGAGTAAAAATAAGTGATAAATTAGGAACTACATTGTCCAGTATTTAAATACCTCTCCAAGTTAAATGGGTTACATATATATATATAGTTTGCAGAGCTTAAAATCATAACTCATGGCTTGGATTACTTTTAGGAAATGTAATTTGCAATTACTGTTAGCTTTTTTGATTAAAAAAAGAAGTTAAGAATTTCGTTTACTTTTGCATTTGCTTAAAAAGTTACTGCCTTCTTGAAAGTAATTTTGTAAAACGTAGGACAGCATAGACTGTGTTAATCACTGTCCTCTGGACCACCGTTATGTCCTCCCATTATTTCTGGCCTCCTGGTGCTGCTCTGAGAGCTGATGCCCTGGTCTGGGTTGTTGTAGCCCATGCACCATAACAGTTGGTGAACAATGCATGCAGTCCAGCTTCCCTGGAGTCATTACCATTAAAGATTCTTGTAACTGGGAGTTATTTTTTCCTAGACAGGACAATTTTCCCCACCTTTAATATTATATCCTGAAAATCTGCCTGTGAAAATGAAATAGATTTTTTCCTTTGTGAATTGCCTACATAAGGACTTTGCCCTCTCTGTTGACTTTCATTGTTTATTAAAATTTGTAGTTACTCTCTATTAGTTCCCTTCTTGGACTCTGTAGACTCTTACACATGTACCTCATATCAGAAACAGAAAACAAGTAGCTTGCTGCCTCTCCTTCCTTGTTAGTAGGAAAACACACTCATGATTTTATGAGTGAGGGGTGTAGGATAAACTTTTGGTAAGCAACATGATTTAAATGTACTGCTTGGCCAAGTGTCTATAGATAGATGGATAAAGAAGATGTGGTGTATACACATAATGAGATATTACTCAGCCGTGAAAAAGAATGAAATCTTGCCATTAGCAACCATGTGGACGGAGCTGCAAAGCCAAATAGACAAATACCATGCGATTTCACTCATGTGGAATTTAAGAAAACAGACAAGCAAAGGAAAAAAGAGAAGCAAACCCAGAAACAGACTTTTAACTATAGAGGACAAACTGATGGTTTCCAGAGGGGAGGTGGGTAGGGGGATATGTGAAATAGGTGGGGGGGTTAAGGAGGGTAGTTGTTATGTTGATCACTGGGTCATGTATGGAAGTGTGGAATCATTAGATTGTACACCTGAAACTGATACAACACTGTATATTAACTATACTGGAATAAAAATAAAAATAAATGTACTCCTTGGAACTGGAAATCACGAAGGGCCCTGACAAGCTAGATATTGCCAGACGCTCAATACTTTTGGTACTGGCGGTTGGCATTGGGCATTCATGAAAGATTGCTGCCAAAAGTACGTTGCTGGTGTCAGCAGGATTTATCTCAGACTTGGTGTTGCGACCAGGCAAGGTTTCAAAGCTTACTTAAATTTAAGTAAATATTGCCAAAGTCTAAGTGATGAATATAGTTTTAAAATATTTTTAGCAATAACCTTGATTTTGAAGTCACAGAAGCTTCATGTTTGGACTCTAAGATGTGGATGCATCAACAGGTTGATTAGAATACCCATGTGCATGTGGAACCCTTAGGGTAGGATCCTGTAACAGTAGAGTTCTGTGAAGTCTAATCCCATTCAACTGATCATTATGAGGAACCTGAAACATTTTACTTTTGTAGTTTGCAGAGCTGCTCCGGGTTTATAAATCATACCCAGTTCACGTTCCATTGGTCCTTGGTGAAATGGGTTAGAATATTTGTCCAACTGAAAGTCAGATGAAAAATATGATATGGCTTCTACATCTTAATCTGTTTAAAGAGATAAAGTAATGCTTCCTTACCATTTGATTGCAAAATTGATTTTAACAGCTGGTTGGTACACTTTTCTGCCTAGTGCCACCTGGAGTGGTAGACCCAGCTCAACATTGGTTATCCCAACTGTGTGTACTGGAGAGTCCTGAGTCCCTGTACTTTGGATCTTTCAGAATTGGATATTCTTTCCTTCATTAGCAGTATGTTTGTACAAATCATTATGGCACAGTGTGATATAAATGTGATACATATGTAGTTTTATCTGCCGGATTAGACTGAAAACACCTTGAGGCACAAATAACCTTGTTTGTTGTTTTTAATCTCAGAGTGTGCAGCACAAAATCTTGTGCCCCCAAAAAGTCTAAAAATAGATGGTTCCCATTCAGAATCTTATGATTCATTTATAAATATGCCATGCCAGTTTAACAGGAAAAGAGTAGTGGATACGGGCAATTGAGTAGTGAATCTCATGGCTGACACCTGCTTCAAAGTGGGTCTTGTACAAGTTCCAAATATATCCTGTGACTCATCAGAGTCCATCTTGTCTTGGTATAAAACCTTACTAAATATTTAATTGTCATCTGACTTAACTATTTTTATCTTACTTTCACTAGCTGAAGTGTCTCTTTGGGTGTAGTTATGTTAAACATATTTTCTTTACAAAAGTCTCTGGGCCAAGGGATTGATGTTACCACTGATTTCCACAAGATGGCAGACCAGACCGTTTTTTGTGTGTTGTTAGGTTTCAAAGAATTTTTGACACTCTTTGCCGGCTCTTAATTACTGTTAAAATCTTTTCTGCTTTTCCTTTAGATGGGCAGTATCAAACCGAGAAATGCTCATAGCCCAAAACAGTTCCTTGGAATTTAAACTACACAGACTGTATTTCATTAGCTTGTTAATGGGCGGAACTACGAATCAGCGAGAAGCATTACAATATGCTAAAAATTTTCAGCCATTTGCCCTAAATCATCAAAAAGGTGAGTCTAGAGTCAAATGTTTTTAATTGGAACAGACCTATAGCCACCACTGGGATTTAGGTTTATCTTAAGGAGATCTAATACCAATTTGCTAAGGAACTAAAATAATTGTAGATGCTAATCGCTTAGATTATTATTAGATCGCTGATTGGACCTAGAACAAAAGTAAAACATTGAAGCCTCTTGGATTCAAAGTCAGAAAGAGACATTGCATTTTGGGGATTCTGTATGTAAGAGATAGGAGAAAGAGCAGGCAGGCATGCCACCACAAAGTGTCCAAGGTGGCAGCAGTGACACCGAATGTCAGTGTGGGAGTCCTGGCCAGTTCTACAGCCAGAAATGTTTGGTGGCCCCATTTACGACGTTATCATTACTCATCTAGATAATGGTAGTTACACTATGCTGTGTATAAGAGTAAAGTAACTTGAAGTTCGTATTCAGTGTTTTCCTTTTCTTCCCCTTTCTCTCAATGCTGTTTCTTTGATTTACAGTGAAGGGATAAACCAAGCTTAAGGACCAGAATTTTATTTTTTTTAATTTTTTTATTTTTTAAATTTTTTTTAACGTTTATTATTTTTGAGACAGAGAGAGACAGAGCATGAGTGGGGGAGGGGCAGAGAGAGAGGGAGACACAGAATCCGAAGCAGGCTCCAGGCTCTGAGCCATCAGCCCAGAGCCCGACGTGGGGCTCGAACTCACGGACTGCGAGATCGTGACCTGAGCCGAAGTCGGACGTTTAACCGACTGAGCCACCCAGGCGCCCCAAGGACCAGAATTTTAAAAGACATTGTTAATAACTTAGGCTATGTCAGTTGGGGGAATTTTTGCCTTTCTCAGCTTCCCACCCCCACATCAGCCCCTATTTCAGGAGTGCTCATTCATACCTCCAAATTGTCACCGGTTTTGTTTAGACATTCAGGTTTTGATGGGAAGCCTTGTGTACCTGAGACAAGGGATTGAGAACTCACCATACGTTCACCTACTTGATGCAAACCAGTGGGCTGACATCTGTGACATCTTTACTCGGGACGCCTGTGCCCTCCTGGGGCTCTCGGTGGAGTCCCCTCTCAGCGTCAGGTATGGAAATGGGTCCTGCTATTGAAATATGCATTGCTTGCTTTAGTTTTTCTTAATTTCCTGTCTAGCTTTTGAAGAGAATGTTTGTCTTTCTGAAGAAGAGTACGGTTGGTATTTCAGGAGATCATCACAATTGGTGATGAAACAGTCTTAGAGCAGTGTCATCTGTGAACCTCTGGGGGTCCCCCAGAGCCTTTTTCACTGTGCCGATATTTCCACAGATGGTGCAGCAACAGTGGTGTATTAAACTGCTTGAGCCTTAGCTCACAGATCAGCAGAGCGGTCCCAGACTCCTAAAGGACTTGGCATATTTCCCACACATCATATTTCACCACACACTTGCAGTTTAAGACACACTAGTTTTACTTAAGACTGTTCTTAAAAAAAAAAAAGATTGCTCTTGACAAAACATTTAAAATTATTAGTTTTATTACATCTTCACCTTTGAGTACACACCTTTTTAATATTCTGTGTGACAAAGTGGGAAGTTCTCATAAAGCACTTCAACTTCAAGCCAAAGTATCCTCTTGTCTCAGAAAACACCTGTGTATGTTGCTTGATTGTTATGAGCCAATACACTAGTTGTTGTTGTTTTTTAATTTTTTTAACTGTTTATTTTTGAGAGAGAGAGAGAGAGAGAGAGAGTGTGTGTGTGTGTGTGTGTGTGTGTGTGCGTGTGTGCAAGTGGGGGAGGGTCAGAGAGAGGGAGACACAGAATCTGAAGCAGGCTCCAGGCTCTGAGCTGTCAGCACAGAGCCTGATGCGGGGCTTGAACTCACGGGACCATGAGATCATGAGCTGAGCCAAAGTCGGGACGCTCAACCAACTGAGCCATCCAAGTGCCCCCACTAGTTGTTTTTTTCATGAAATAGTTCTTACTTGAAAAAAATCACTACAGCTGGGGCTCCTGGGTGGCCCAGTTGGTTAAGTGTCTGACTTTGGCTCAGTTCCTAATCTCACAGCTCGTGGATTCAAGCCCTGCATCGGGCTCTGTGCTGATGGTTCAGAGCCTGGAACCTGCTTAGGATTCTGTGTCTCCCTGTCTCTCTGCCCCTCCCCTGCTTGTGCTCTGTCTCTCTCACTCTCAAAAATAAGTAAACATTAAAAAAAAAAATTAGAATCACTACAGTTAATTACACTTAGGTTTTTGGCAGATGTTTTTTCACATGTATGAAGTGAGCCTGTCATGTCAAGGAAAGCAACTGACTATATCTTTTTGTATCTTTTAAATTCATGAGTTTAAGCTAAGATAGCAATTTTGGAAAACTTGTATCTGCCACTGTGGGCATGCAGCTTCCCAATACTGTTCTTTCTCCCTGCCTCCTTCTTTTCCTTCCTTCCCTTATTTATCTGAGAGAGAGCATGCAAGCGAGTGCACAGGTGAGTGAGGGGCAGAGAGAGAGAATCCCATGCAGGCTTTGTGCTGACAGTGCTCCTGCAGTGGGGCTTGAGCTCACCCAGTGTAGATTTGGAACTCATGAACCGTGAGATCATGACCTGAGTTGAGCCAAAGTCAGATGCTTAACTGACTGTACTGCCCAGGGGTCCCTTCCCAATACTTTTCTGATGAGATTGGTGATATTAATGAATTTTATTTTTTTGAGATTGTGTAATGAAATGTGTTAACACTTAGAAGATCTTAATTCACTGTGATCTTATAAAATCGTGCATGAGTAAAAGATTCATTCACAGTGTGAGACAGACAATTGGATTTTAATGTAGCAGGAAACAAAAAAATTCAGTGGCAAGGATTCACTCCACTCTGCAACTAACCTTTAAGAATCTACTACTTGTTGAGTTTTGGTGTGGCATTAAAGGAATATCACAATTATCTGAAAAGGCAGTTAAATTACTGCCTATCTGTTTAAAGCCAGATTTTTTTCCCCATTTATTTAAATCAAAAGAACACATTGCAACAAATTGAATGCAGCACAAGATATAAGAATCTGTCTTCTATAAAGCTAGGCATAAAGAGATTTGTAAAAATGTAAAACAGTGCCAGTCTTCTCACAATTTTTGGATTGGAAAATATGGATTTTTTGTTTTGTTTTGTTTTTTGGTAAGAATGTTATTTATAACGTGATATATTTATTATTTTAAACAAATTGATATTTTTTAAATGTGTCAGTTTTAATTTCTAGTACAATAATATAACCCACAGAAACAAATGCCTTTGAGATTCTTAATATCTAAGCATGTAAGTGGGTCTTGAAAACAAGAAGTCGATGAACCTGTTTAAGAAAATAACTTCTTTAGCTCTATTTATTTAATTCCTCAAGTGTTTTAGATCCCTGCTATGTGCCAGGCATTGTGTGAGCTACAAAGGTGAACAAGGTACCTTCTGCCTTCCGTGGGGTGTTCCAGCTGAGCATAGGAGACACTGAGGCAGTTTGTTATAATGCATGAGCAGGCTGCAGGTCAGGTTCTCTGGGGGAACAGAGTGTGAAATGGTGGAGATGACACGCGGGAGGTTTGTTAGGATGAGCCCCTGTGGCAGAATGAAAGCCGCAGGATTAGGGTAAGTTGGAATGCAGAGTAGTCTTATCAGAGGCCTCAGCACATATCTGAGGAGATCTGGCGCCATGGTGGGCCTGTGAAGCTGTTCCAAATTAGGGCGACAAGCTGGGCTTCTGTATCCTCACCCAGAGCAGTCATCAGATGTGACCCTGGTCAGGTGACTTGCTTCAACTGAGGGCAGTCCTGAAGAGGGACTCTGCTGAGAGACAACTGCGAGCATTTCTGGGTCTGAGAAATGAGCACTTCTGCCCTGGACAGGGGCATCCTGGTCTAGGGTCTAGAAGGAGGCTGAGCAAGAAACTGTTTCAGGATATCGTTAATGACTGATAAGCAGAGCCCATTGAATCTGGTGGTTTTGTAAAATGTGAAGGTTTTTGTTTTTTTTTTTTTTTCTTGGCACTGATTTAACAAAGCAGAGGGCACTGTGCCCTGTCCAATGGCCAGGACCCTGTGCACATGGAGTCTGGAGGGATTGATGTTTCCTGGGACCAAGCTGTCTGACACCTGGCCTGGCACTGACATTTCCTCTTCTCTCCCAGTTTCTCAGCAGGTTGTGTGGCACTGCCAGCGTTAATTAATATCAAAGCCGTGATAGAACAGAGGCAGTGCACAGGAGTTTGGAACCAGAAAGATGAATTACCTGTGAGTTCCACTTTCTACCATTCTGTTTTTTCCTGCCATGAGAAGAACATGGATGCTAAGGGTTTAAAATGCCTGTTTTGCCTTTTAACGAGAGAACACCGTTGTAGCCGTTCAGCCAGGATTCTTGTATGTCATGTGTAGACATGATTAAAAACAATAGAAATGGGGAGCTAGTACATTTTGGAGGCGCTGGAGTTTTTGGTTTTTAATTTTGACGTAGAAAAAAACGAATACAATTTTGACGTAGAGAGCTAGTGAAGGAAGACGTCACAGGTGTGCGTGGCGTCTGTACTGTGGCACACAGTGTGTTCTGCAGGGCCCTGGAGAAACCACTCAGACTACGGTTTTTTAAAATACAAGAGCGGTGAGTCAACTGGTTGAATTTAGTTTTGTGTTAAGCATCGATATTTATGAAATCATGGGTTTGTGCTTAAAATAAGCACAGAGCTGCTAAAATAAAGGTTGTCCCTGGTACACGTGCAGTCCTCAGCGGCCCTCCAGTGCTGCGTGTCCACTGCTCTCCTGGCCATGATTTTAAACATCACCTCTAGTCACTTGCCAACCCTATTACTTCTCTAAGCAGTAGTTTGTGGTACCTTCCTTCCCTTTCTGGGGCTGTTAAAGACTAGAGATAACTGGTATGCTTAGAATAATATGGGACACATAGTAGGGACTCCAGCTTTGCTGCCATAGGAGTTATGACATGGAGTGGCAAAGGTCATTGTATGTGACCTTTGACAGTAAGCACTAAAACTTGGACTGCACTTATCATGCCTGTCACGGTTGTGTCATGCATCCTAAAAGGCTAAATACGCATTTGGCTTTTGCTTTTTGTCTGCCACTCCTGTGCACAGGTTTATCCACAGTCACCTTCCAGCTGGTAACTGTCGGTTGGCTGCCCCAGCTCCTCCTCAGAGATCTGTTTTGATTAAAGACACAGGTGCATTCCCAGTCTGAGTGTGGTCAGGACACAGGCAGCACCCCTGCTTGACTGCTGCTTGCTTATTTGAACAAGTGAAAAGAAGTTGAGCCTTCACTTGCTTTGCTGAGGAAGGTGCCTGCAAGAATCTGGCAGCTTCCCAGCTGTGCTACGTGCATCTCTGACATTTGTGCATGAGCACAGAGCACGCTGAAGTCTGAATTCACCTGACACCTGTGTGTTGGGGTAGTAAAGCAATGGGAGGTGATGATCGGACCATTATTTCTCAGGATTGTTCTGTTACACTTGGTCAACATTCTTGAAAGAGTCTGGGTAATAGACTTTATATTGATAACCATTTTGGAAGGAAAGAAAACAGAAAGAACTGACGTTTGTGGAGCCCGCTGTCGTGTGCCAACCATTGTGCTAGGTGATTTCATAGCTTTTGTTTTGTTCCCTGTGAAGAGAAATGACTGGTACACCTACCATGGCTCTGATGTACAGATTGTGAGAGGTCTTGCTGAACTTGAGCTTAAAGTCCTTGTTTCAGGTAGTTTCTCTGGACCATTATACACAGAACATGGGAAACTCAGATCTGAAGCTTGCATAAAAGTAAGCCTTGTTTATTCTGTCTTTAAAGGAATTATTACACTGAATTTTGCCACCTACCTGAGTGTGTTGCAAAACAGGGTTTCTGGTGGGCTTTGCTCTTAGGGTATATCTATTCTGACAGATTTTCAGGAGTGTTCGACATCTAGAGCATTGCCTTCCTTTGACTCCTCAGACATCAGAATTTGGTTGAAAAGTAGTGTTATAAATAATCTTGAAGGTTAATTAGAATTATGAAGTAAGGCTTGAATCCCTAAGACTGCCTGTCTTTGAGGTAAGAGTGCTGTAAAAAGATACATTTGGATGAGTAGACTGATAAATGTTTTTGCTTCCCAGTGCGTATTGACATGTAGATGGTTTTCCGAGATGTAACTTGAGCCTTTTTACTGTTTTTTGAAGATTGAAGTGGACCTTGGTAAAAAGTGCTGGTATCACTCTATATTTGCCTGTCCCATTCTTCGTCAGCAAACAACAGATAACAATCCACCCATGAAATTGGTCTGTGGTCATATTATATCAAGAGATGCCCTGAATAAAATGTTTAATGGTAGCAAGTAAGTGATTTTTTAAATGTTGGTAAAAAAATTTTCTTTTGAAACTTAGTGGGAAGGTGGTATCTGATGTTTTTTCTTTTTTCTTTTCTTTTCTTTTCTTTTCTTTTCTTTTCTTTTCTTGTCAGTCTTTTTATTTGTTCATGAATTTGATGATTAGATTTATAAGCATGATCTTTAACTCTTAACTTTTGGGTAGGCAGTACATTGTCATTTCCCCCCTGCCTTTACACAAATGGTAACATACCCTATATGGTACTCAAGTTTGCTTTTTTTACTTAATGATGTGTTTTGAAGGTCTTTTATGTGCTACAGAAAGAGCCCTCATTCTTTTTTTAGAGCTGCAGAGTATTCTACCTTATGGAAATGTGATAATTTATTTAACCAATTCCCTATCAATGAACATTTAAACATTTTGTTGTTGTAAAGAGAATTACTTTATCTACATGTGATATATAAATTGTAGACTTGGAATTGCTAATTCGCAGGGTATATACATTTATGATTTTTATACTCATACTGGGCCCAACTTATAATAAAAAGAAAAAAGTCACAAAAGCCTATTTCTAGCTTAGGCAGTTAGAACATTTTTCATTGGAGTTCACTTGAGACCTGTTATGGTAAAGTCTTTCTTTTAAAAGAAAGTCTTCGCATGTAATGAAGCTATCTGTGCCCTTCCCAGACCATGCAGCAACCCTGGTGGTGCCGGTGGATGGTGACTAGACCGTGCTGGTTCTGGGCGTCGTTCTTTGTAGGCAGCAAGCCTTCTAGGCTCAGCCGCTGGCATCAGATTAGATTTGCTGCTCTTGAGTGGGTTGTGTGACCAGTCCATTTGAAGCTTGTTCAAAGACAGGCACAGCCTAAACTTTGGAGGAGGAAAATTGGGCTTACTTTTGAAACTGAAAGAGCAATTTTCAAAACCGTTGTCTTTGTTTTGTTTGTTACAAAACAGTTTTCACTCATTTCCACTGAAGGAAAGCCTTCAGTTTAGCATCTGGCTTGATTGGTATTTATTTGTGACCCTTCAGAGCTTGGCTGGTATAATAAGGGAAAGCACAGTTAACCCTCAAAACAAAATACAGACGTGAGTGTGTGGAGAGTGTGTGACTGTTAAAGACATTGACATTCCGTAGAGGAAAATTGAATGCTCAGTACTGCTCCTGTTCCTTGATTCAATGTTTTCTTTCTTGTCTTTAGATTAAAATGTCCATATTGTCCAATGGAACAAAGTCCAGGAGATGCCAAACAGATATTTTTCTGAAGAGATAACTTTAATTTGCGATTTGTAAGTGAAACTGAATTGTGGCGCATTTCAGAAGAGAACGTTCCATTTAATGCAGCTAACTGAGGACTCCCGTGTTTATATAAGCTAATGCTCCAGAAACTTTGCCAACATTTTAGTGTACACACACTGAGGGGAGTGCTCCAGATGAATATTATCATAGGGCTTTATTATATTCTTGGTCTTCATTTTTGATCAAGTAAATACACCAGCAGTTGTCATTCAATGCAGGTTTTTGTACTTAATTATATGGTGATTTTTTTACTTTTTAAGAGCAGAAACAGAAATCAACCTCCCTGCCATGTGTTTAATATTTCTCCTGCTTTTACTTTAGTCATTTCTTGATAATTGTAAGGTTTGAGAATGTTTGTGAAAAAGTTTTACTTCCTGTTATGTATACAAAATTAAATGAAAATTCTTCAGAAAAAGTTTGAAAAACTGAATTGTGGTTATAAAACTAATTTGCATTTGTTTTGCTTAAGGAAGAAAGCTGTGATAGATGCCCAGTTTGCTTTTTGGTGTTTTCCTCTGCTCCAGCTCTCCCCGAGAAGTTAGCAGACCTGCATTTGAGCTCTGCTTGTAGCCCCAGTGGGCTGCCTGTTTCTGATTCCATCATGAATTTAGCAGGTTGGTGTGAGAAGCCTTCCACTAGAACAGAGTGGAAGGAGTACTTGTGTTTCTTTGCTTTTATTGCCAAGAGGTGCTTGTTTTAAAAGGTGTGTTCAATAAAATGAAATTCTGAAGTTAGAGGTGTTCTTAAGTTAATATTTGCTCTCTTGGTCTTGGTAGCCCTATTCTCTGAAATCTGCCTTCAGGACTTGGCTGTCTGTCTCTTTGTATATCATTGCAGACACAGTGTTGTGTGTGTGTGTGTGTATATATATGTGCACCGGCATCAAACATTGTGTCCCTGGAAGGGAAGAAGCATGTTCCAGTCCTAAAATGCAGTTACCAGACTCATTACTTTAAATCCTTAAAGTTAGAAGTTAGCATATTTTCTGTAGTGCAGAATATGTTTATTGCTGTTTTTGTATTTGAATAGTATACCGTTCAATGCCTCTCTTCTGCAAAGTGTATCATCTCATTGACTGTGAATCTGTATATTATTCTAATGGATACAGATAATGATCTTTTCTCTTGTGAGGTATCTTCGTTTAATGCACTGTCCAGAAATAGCCATGTGTAAGAGTCTTTCTCTATATGATGAACGAACTACATGGAAAGGACTTCTTTGGACATACTTCTGACTTAAGCGCGTTAAGTCAGTTTGACTTAAGCGCGTTAAGTCAGTTCATTACGAGAAGAATGTTCTGTGGAAATCACCAAATATTTTGCAACTTTATTTCATCTGACATGGAACTGAACGTCAATATAGGAAAACTTTGATGAGAAAACGGAGAAAGAAGAAAACACAGAAGTAAAGGACTGGGACACTTTGTGTTTTAAACTGCAGATTGGTTTCTTCCGCAGGGAGGGAGAAAACAGGTTTGGTGCTGAGTTCACTGGAAAGTGTCAGCATTTGCAGTAGCATACCAGCCCATACCAGACCAGGTGGTTTGTCCTGAAATGTTTGTCTGGGAGAGCGGGGGTACGTCTAAAGGAAAGGAGTACCTGCAGGAGAACGCTGCTTGACTGCTGTGTGTGGTCAGGCTTCCGGGTGACCGCTTTGGGCAGCGTTAGGCTATCCAGGCACGACGCTTGCTCTGTCCGACCTCGCCAGTCTTGGCCCCACCGGGACTTTAGCCATGTTTCTGCTTTCCTGTTGGAACCCTCCCTAAAGTTTCCCCTCTATCCGGTTAAGCATTGAAGGAAGAGAGCAGAGAGAAGCTCGTTGGACTCCATAACAGAAGGTAGAGAATTCCAGGCAACTCTGGCTGAGGATGTAAAACAGATTTATGACCTATATTTTCCTTTGAATTAAAATCCAGAGGTTGTTTGTTTGTTTGTTTGTTTACTTCTTTTTTCTCACTAGGCCAGATTTAGCTTTACTCACAACTCTTATTCTCACCTTTCCACCTGAAAAACGTATAAAACATTTAGGCTTCACATAAGATTTGTACAATATAGATGTTGCTCTAGAGGCTGGTGGTAAATATTTTGGGGGGCCACACACTTCATACAGTTGGCTCAGGCCACTTTTAAGGACAAAGTGCTCTGTCCCTCTCCCAGTGTTGGGAATCCTGTTGACAGTTTTCTATGCAGCTCATGAAACTTTAAAAAGAGCATGCTTTTCACTGAAGCATTGGATTTTACAGTTTCCTGTGTAAGGTCCTTACAGTCCTACTGGGCAGGGTAGGGCCAGAAATTTGAAACTCTTGATTTGACATGAAAATTATGTCTTGTGACCTTTAACTAAAGGCATGGGCTTAAAACATTGGTGACGAAATGGGACGGAGAGGTGGATTTGACAAGGCCAGACCTTAACCAAAGATGCTGAAATACAACATGTGGCCCTTTCTGCTCTGGAACCCCCTTCACCAGTGGCGTCAGGACCTTATCGCCGAGGCCGTGTAGTCAACAGTGCAGGAGGATGCTCTTCGCCATGCTCTTCCTCTGTTTGCAGAAGGCCATGACAGAGCCAAGGGTTTTTTTTTTCTAGGCAGACTAATTATAATATACATCGAAAACAGAATTGCAGAGTGGTTTCCTCAATTACCTTAGGAACCATTCCATTTATCAGTCACGGACAAAGGCCATGGGACTATGCGAAACCAAGAAAACCTTATTAGAACCTTAGATTCTAATTTAGCCAGAGCGTCTGTGCTTTCAAGTACAGTCTGAAATACAGCGGCTAAGTTTGTCTTTCGATTTTTTTCTCCTTTATGTGATCATCACAAATGCCATTTCTGTCGTTTTGGTGGTGATTCTGTGAGACTTCTAATACATAAATGAACGGGTATTGGTGCCTCTTGATTTTAAAAATGTTGAAGAGAAGAGCCACCTCATATTCATAGGGTGTGTGAGTATTTTGTGAGTGTATGAGCATTTAATTGAAAATAAGAAAGTTATGGAGTTAATCTTTTTTTTTTTCTTTCTGTAGCAGCTGATGTACACAGAGACACTAAAACCCACAGCACATCCTGTGGGGAATGAGGATCCTCTTTTCTCTCCAGGCAGTCCCGCAGGCTGTGTAGTTCGTTCAGTATTCTTGATGCTGTGAGTTCTTTCCACCTCAGTGGTTCAGCCTTTGGGACAATAGATACTGCAAAAACCAAGAACTCTTGGTTATCCGCACAAGACAAGCTGCTGGTAGACATTAGCCCTCTGGTTTTCCAGCTCAACCTCTGATTAGTGGACTGACAGTCGAGCTGGTCAGTTTGCATAGTCAGCAGACTCAGGTTATTTTCAGGGAAGGCATGGTTTGGTTAATTTCATCACCAGGATGTGTAAGGTGAAGACACAAACCAAATACCTTTCGTTACTTAACTCTACGTACATTATCCTTGGTAACACTAGGATGCTGTGGTCTTGAGCGAATGTTAGCAAGGAACACACACGTAGAAGGTTTGGTGCTTCATAAGCCTGTCCAGCCGTGGTGGGTTTTATGTGGTACAGTAGTGTTTACTATAAGCAGGTACAAACTTCATGAACTGTTCTTACTGAACTATGATTGAATAGATACCAAAAATAGAATGACAAATGTATTTTAATAGCAGATGAGGCAATTAGTTTTAGGGTGAGTTTTCCGCTGTTGATTTTACTTCAGGGGATAGGGAGGGAAAACAGTTTTGTTTTCAAGACCTTTCCCTCTACAGTTGTAAACTGTAGTGAGCATATGCTTCGTTTACTTCCAAAGAGGCAAAAGCAGCTGGAATTGGCTTACGGCACATGCTTTGTTTCATGTTGTGGGTGAGGATTTCTACTCTTATTTTAGCAGTCCCTTCACGTTCTCCAGCAAGGCAGATGTGGGGTTCACTAGGATTTAGTGCCTGATCTTTTCTTTGGGGAAGGGGTGGGAGTGAATGTATTGGGGATGGGAGGGAAGCAGGAGTAGATGGGAGTGTGAGTGCGTGTGCATGTGTCTGAAATTCACCATAATCCCCCACCTGTGTCTAGCAAGGAACAGGTATTTAATGTATTTTGCTCATGACTGCGGTGTGCATGTATCTTTTTTTTTCCTCCTCCGTGTTTTCTAAACTTACACTAAAAGGATTCATTAAATCATCTTGTTCAGATGGCTCAGGATTGTATTTCTTTTGCTTACGCTGTGCTCTTGGGTTCTATAGTATTTCTATAATTATGTAACAAAAATAGTGTTGCACTGTAATCTATCATATAGAGCTATATGTATGGAAAATTTTGATCAGTTTTTTAAGAAATGTATCCTGTTTGCAAAGGCACAATAAAGTTGCATCTTATAGACTATAGGCAATAAAGCTAACAATAAACCTTATTTAACACAAACCATATTCATATTCTCTGTTCATTTGATTTTGGAAAAAGTCCACTGCATCCAGTAGTTTCAGGGATTTCATTTTGACTTTAAAAGTTCTGCTATACTTAATTTATAAATTTCAGACTGATATAATAGAATTTTGGAAAACTATAACAAATGCTTTGTTAATGTGTGTATTCCTATGTAAAACACATGGCTTCTCCTGTGTATATTTTTAAAAATTAAAGAAATGCACATTTAAAAAGTGTTTTGTGGAACCCGTCTGTATAAATGTGACAGCTGACAGAGGTATGAGGGCAGGGGAGCATGGAGGCGTCAGTTGTAAGAAGAGGACACCGCTGCCTGTGTTTGTGAAGGGCCTGCATGCAAAGAATTTAAGAGAATCTCTTTGTCTCCATCCCATCCTGTTCTGTGCCATAGCAGTGTAAGAAGAGGAGGTGGCCGGTCACCATCCCAGTTCCTAGGGCAGGCTCACATCAGTGTTTGCAGGCTCCTGTACCCTGTGCATAGCCGGGACCCTTTGACGGGAGTGATCGATTGCGTGTCACCTGGAAGAGGAGCCCTGAGACAGCTGTACTCGGGCTGTCGGTAGAGTGGGGCACGCACAGTCGGCATTGCCAGGGAGAAGAAGCAGGCTCAGTTGTCTATCCTGTTCAGTGATGAGCTAAGGTGGTAGAGACCAAGGATCTTTGTGTGCTGCTTTTGTGTATTTTTTAAGACTCATTCTTACGGGAGATTTCAGAATGTTTCCTACTTGGGAACAAGTGGGTCCTCGCTTGGGTCCCACCCCGTTGCTTTTGGAGCTAGTGGCTCAGGTGGTATATAGGTGAGGTCTGGCCAGCCCGGCCAAAGAGCTCACCACCTATCCCTGCAACGTGTAGGGCTCTCTAGGACTCAAAAGTGGAGTTTCCAGCAGTGTCGGCATCACCCGAGAGCTTGTGAGAAAGGCAGAATCTCAGGCCTCAGCCCAGATCTTCTGAATCAGAATCTGCACGCTTGTGAGAGAACTGGCTTCCCTTACGAGGAGCCTCTCGGATGCTCCCTATTTTCTGAGGTAAGGATCACGCCCACTGGGCAAAATTTACCCTTTTCTTGATGATTAAGACTTGAGTCCTCAAGAAAAGTTAAATTTAGTGTGCTTTGAATTCAGTTTGAGTACAGTTACTTTAAAAATCAGTGTACTTCTTTAAACACCCAGGCAGTTGAAAGGAGTGTTGTATTTGCAGCATGCCAAAATGCATTTCCCATCCCCTACCCACTAAAATGGGCAATGATGATCACCAAAGATGGAAAACCGGATTTTTTGTAATGGCAAGATAAAGCCTGGAAATGCACCCTTAGACCAAACTAAACAGTAGCTTGGTGCCCCTCACCCTCTCACAGAGGACACACTGTTTTGTGGCAGCCAGTAAGAAAATCTCATAACCCTGTATACACAAAGTTTATAGTTCTGAGACAAGTTTTACAAAATGAATGCTTCTAAAGTGTGATAACACTGATACTTTAGATTTATTTGTTAATGTTCACCAAGTCTCTAAGTTGATTTTATGACCTGCTAATGGGTCGAGATCCAATTTTAAAAACTTTGCATTAAGGGACAAGAGAATGATCCATTCGCAAAGCTACTTTGAAATCTCTGTCAGTATATGTATGTATGACAGAAAGTATTATACTCATTTTTTTTTTAATTTTTTTTTCCAAAACTTTTCCTTGTAGTGGGGTGTTCTTAACACTCCTATGAATCTTCTATGCTAACGTAACATACCTCAACATTGTAAGTAGTGCCTAGGAAAGCGCTACGTGACAGAGAATTTTGAGTTTCCTTGGAAAAGCCAGTGTTTCATTCTAAATACTGGCTTGTGCATTAGAATCCTTTCGTTTAATAACAGACAGATGTGTGTATGGTTTTTTTGCTTTCTTTTAAAGTCTAAAAAAATTTTTTTAACATTTTTATTTATTTTTGAGAGAGCACAAGTGGGGGAGGGGCAGAGAGTGAGGGAGACACAGAATCCGAAGCAGGCTCCAGGCTCCGAGCGGTCAGCACAGAGCCTGATGCAGGGCTTGAGCCCACAAACCATGAGATCATGACCTGAGCCAAAGGCGGATGCTTAACTGACTGAGCCACCCAGGCGCCCCAGATGTGTGTATGTTAAATGCAGAAAACATCTTACATACAATGATATGGCACCTTCAGTCATTCGACATGGGGTTTTTTTAAGGCATTGAGAGAGAACAGGGCCCTCCCTGGGCCTCCTGCAGCTTAGGACTGCTGGGAGGTAGAGAAAAGTAGAGCACCAAGACCCTTCTGGTGAGGTTAATTCCCACCAGTGACCTAACTACTGGAGGACAATGGGAGGGATGAGAAGGGAGAGATGTAATAAGTTGTGTATTTTTTTAATGTTTACTTATTTTGAAAGAGTGTGCACACGTGGGGGAGGGGCAGAGAGGGAGAGAATCCCAAGCAGGCTCCGCGTTCAGCATGGAGCCTTACGAGGGGCTCGATCTCAGACCATGAGATCATGACCTGAGCTGGATTCAAGAGTTGGATGCTTAATTGACAGCCATCCGTGCACCCCATAAGTTGTGTATTTTTAAGGCCCACTCTGGCTACAGTAGGATGAAAGATGGTTGGGGAGGGGATGAGGTTAGAGCAGAGGAGGCCAGTACAGTAAGCAATTAAAGTGAGTATTGAGCATTGTATGTCCTGAGAATAGAATGGTGAACAAGACAAACTTGGTCTCTACTCAGTGGAGACCCAGATATTGTGAGAGTGAGAAATCCAATGAAGAAAACCCAGCAAGATGTTTTTATCATAAAATGTCAGTGCTCTGAACGTTTTTATAATTCAGAGAACCAATTTATGGTGAGGTCTCTTAAATGATGGGCTTCCTTGCCCTGGTGTTCTAAAATACACTCTCCATTCTTTCTGTCGTCTACATTTTCTAGAAAGGTGAATTTCTCACTTCAGACTCTATATGTTGGTCTCTACACTACATGGGTTGTATGATTTTCTGCCAATTTCTAGTCAGGAGGGATCTTTTTAACTCCGTTTGAAGGCTGCATTCAGCCACTGTGCAAGGGCCGCCGTTCAAGGAAAGGACTTTGATGTTGTTTCCCCTCTAGAAGAAAAGTGTTCTTTAAAAGGAAACCTGTTATTTGTCAGTGTTCAAGACTAATCATTTTGGGAGTTTCTGAACATGCACTTAAGGTTTCCTTTCATTCTTAAGACCCTGTTGCTTCTAGTGATTTTAGATTAGTGAGCTCATCAATTAGTCCTAAAGAGGAATTGTACAAGACATTATTAAATTGTCATGAAAGCTTTGAGAAGTAGTACAGGAAATTTGGGCAGATGGCCTTTGACTTGACTAGTGTGTACCAGTGGCATGTGAAGAGTAGGCAGTCTAGGGTTTTTGCCGTCAGGGGCCCAGGCTCCTGTTCTCCACAACCTTAAGGTGTGGCTTCAGTTTCACCTCTTTGTTAGACATATAACTGTGTTAGGCAAAAAGAGGAGGAAAGGGGTGGGAAAAGGAGCTTGCAGTTGAATTAGCCTCTTTGAAGAGTCTCCTAGAAGCTCCAGCCAGTGACTTATTAGCCACACTTGGCTGGGGGCAAGTCTGGGAAATGTCTGGGCACATCACCCCCTGTAATACAACAAGGGTTCTGCTGGTAAGGGAAAAGGGGAGAATGGTTGGTAGGCAAGCAACCTGCGAATTCTACCCCCCTGCACTGTGCATCTCAGCCAGGAAACAGGTGACATTTCATTCACATAAAGGAATAAACCATCAGCACCAGCGGTCAGTGCAGCCTTCCACCTGCCCTGAGATATTAGACAAATGAGGAGTTAGCTATCCCTGAACCATCTCCATGAGCTGCATTTCTTGGCCCCTCTTGGTATTTGTTTTAGAAGCAAAGCCCTCACCCTAACTTCAGACAGGATCCCTACTCTACCCTTGTTCTAGAACATACTCTTTCCCATTTGTTTCATTTCAGAGCAGGTGGTAACCTTCGTTTTCTACCTTGGGCAGCATAGGTGAAAAAAAATACTTTTGGTTTGAGGTGCTTACAGAGAGTTTAGAGAACTTCTAAATTTTAAAATTAAAAACAATGTAGGGGATATAGTCAATGGTATTATTAACACATTATATGGTGACAGATGGTAGCTACACTTGTGGTGGCATAGCATAGTGTATAGAGTTGTTGAATCACTATGTTGTACACCTGAAACTAACATCGTGTCTTAACTATACTTCAATTAAAAAAAGGTGGGGGCGCGGGGGCGGCGCCTGGGTGGCTCAGTCAGTTAGGCATCTGACTTTGGCTCAGGTCACGATCTCACAGCTCATGAGTTCGAGCCCTGCGTCGGACTCTGTGCAGACTGCTCAGAGCCTGGAGCCTGCTTTGGATTCTGTGTCTCCCTCTCTCTCCCTCCCCAGCTCATGCACTCGCTTGCTCTGTCTCTCAAAAATAAATATTTAAAAAAAAAAAAAAAAAAGGCAGGTAAGATACTCAGTAATAGCGTAGCAGCTGAGAGTTTGGGCTACAGGATTGGACCTGAGTTCAGACCTTGATCCCACCAGGTTCTAGTGTGATCTTGGGCAAATGACCAAAACTTCCTATGCCTTAGTTTTCTCATCTGTAAGAAGAATAGTACTAGTTCCTACTTCATCGTTCTGATGAGGCCCAAATGAGAGAGCGGGCCCATGCCGAGTGCTAAATAACTGGTAGCTATTATTTTATTTCAGTCGCTAAAACATAAGAACAAATGGCATCTGCAGATCACAACCACCTAAAGGAGAGCAGAAAAGGGGAATTAGTAACTGGCCTGCAAAAGTGAGGTTTCCCAAAGTGGTGGGGGCTTCAGTAGGTGGTGAGGTGACAAAATGGTAGAACACACAGGCTTTTTCTGCTCTGCCAACTTTATTCGACGGCTGTAAGGATGGTGGAGCTCTCTCGCAGCAGGGCAGTGGGGGGCGTAAGGGGTGGCACTCAGAAGGTGAGGCTGAGGGGAGCTTCAATGACAGTGTGAAGGCTGTGTGCATCTGGGAGTGAGCTCTCCTGAGGTGAGCTGCGCAGGAAGGGTTGTCCTCCCTAGCACTGGGATGCTGAGATCCCTGGGTACATACATAAATGTGTATCTGTTGGAAATGGTTACTGTGTGCCCATTTCTGAGAATAGGAATTGGGAGAATCAGGTGACTGCATTCAGAGTGTAATAGGTACTACACCAGTTTTGAAAAATTGGTACTTTTTTCGTATACATTTTGTTACTATGTTCCAGGAGCTGTTCCAGGAGCTTAAAAATACATTTGAACTCATATCCTTCCCAACAACCTTTGAGGTAGGGACTATCATTACCCCCATTTTACAAGTGGGGAGACAGAAGTTTCGAGGCCTTAAGTGCTTGCTAGAGAACACACAAAGTAGCAGAGCCAGGAAGCTGCCTTCACAGCCTCTGCATTTAACTTAATCTAAGGCAATCGTGGCCTCCTTCAGTTCCTTTTGGTGGAGAAACATAGCTCAGGCTTCTTTTAGGAGCAGGTTAGGTGGTACCTGACCCTCGTGGTCACAAAACTGTGTGCGGGGGGAAGAATCTGCCCCCGGGGCTGGAGGAAGGGGTGGCTTCTTGCTGGTGAAAAAGAGAAACTTCTCCCCCTCTCAGTGGTTGTGGAGTCATGCGGGATGTTCAAGTGTAGGGTGGGATCTCTGAAGAGCAGTGTCACAACTGGAGAAAGAAACGACAAAGTTCTCTGACTTTTTTTCTTCCGCCAATGGGGTATGTTTTGTTGAATGAATGAATGTTAAGTGAACTGCCTTGGAGCTGTTTCCAGCCAACTGTGACCAAGTTAACTGCATAATGGAGAACTCATTTCTCTACTTCCTGTTTTTCAGGGTCCAAAGAATGTGTTGTGGGCATCATCCTCCAGGGGGAGTTTGTAGAACCAATGCTTCAGGCTAGAACTTGCAAGTGAACCATGACCTGGACCTGAGGCTGCCGGCTTTGAACCATGAGGTGCTTCTTGTGCCTGTGCAGGATGAATGGCGGGTGTTTGTGGTTGCCAGCAAGCCCTGAGCCTAAATTCACAGCCCACCTTGAACATGCTTTAGGCCTCAGCCTGCACATTGTTTTTCTATTTTCTCCCTGGTCCTGAGCGCCAACTCTAATGCATACCTTTTCCTATGTTGATACTTTGAATCCCCAAAGTAGTGTTTACCATCTTAGTTGTGGTAAGTATGGTGTGGTAAATTAGGGAGTATGAAAAAATCAGTAAGTCTTGAACCCTCTCCAGAGCCTCCCCAGTGCGGCTTCCCTGCTGCTCATCACCTGAGCTGAAAGCGGAGGAGGGAAGGCCCTTTTCCTGCCTTCACCCTGGCCCTGGTTCTTTGACATTGGCCCTCCACAGCCAGCGCCATGAGGAGGCCGGATGCTCCTTGTCACCCTTTTCAGGGACCCAGGGACAGCTTCCACAGGCAGCTCTGAGCCTGGAGCCAGCTCTGAGCTGAGTCTCAGTCCCTGGACTGGCGTCTGGTTCTGGTCAGCTGGATATGTTCGGGGAGGAGGGGGGCAGGGGCAAGACTTTGTCTTATGGGAAGTTTCTTAGCTTTCACAACTGCCTTTTCACATTTGCGACGCTTTTTCCTCTTGATTTCTGTTCCTTAAAACTTTTGGTTTTTGAAAATTAAGGTTGCCGAAGGCAGTTTTAGGAAGGCAGGGAAAGTTCTCTGTGGACCTGGTGCTGGCTGTGTTGAGTGTGTTCACGTAATGACGTCTTGGAGCTGCTGTATACTTAGGATTTGGGCACTTTTCAGTATGTATATTTGACCTCAACCACAGCCTGAAGATTTTATGCTTCCTTATTAGAGGTATCAGCTCATCTGTTACCACGAAAGAACAAAAGACAAGGTGTTGCGAGAAGACGCTAATCAGTTTTTCTTTTTAAGTTTATTTATCGATTTTTGAGAGAAAAAGCACAAGCAGGGGAGGGGCAGAGAGAGAGAGGGAGACACAGAATCCAAAACAGGATCCAGGCTCTGCCCGAGCTATCAGCACAGAACCCAGTTCGGGGCCCAAACCCACGAACCATGAGATTATGACCCGAGCCAAAGTCGGATGCTCAACCGACTGAGCCACTCAGGGGCCCCAAGGCTAACCAGTTTTAAATGATGTGAAAATAGGGGAGTGCACAGTGAAAGTAGGGACCGACCCAGTCATTTTACTTTTAGGTTTTTACCCTAAAGAAACAAAGCTGTGTGCAAAGTTTTGTCAGCGTTATTACAGTAGTGAAAAACTGGAAACTTCAATCCTGAGTAATAGTTAAATACATAAAAGATGCTACAATCAAAAACGGAGTGCTATCTTGTCCTTAAAAAGCATGCCATAAATGTTTGTTTTTTAAAGCCATTTATAAACACACAGTGCAATCCCACTTTTTAAAAACAGAAGTATGTACTTCACATACATGCATAGAAAATAGAGAATGTGCACCGTAATATTAACAATGGACTATACCCGAGACAAAGAATTACAGGTGATTCTTATTTCCTTATCTACGTTTTTTTCTTCCAAGCAGCACTCACTGCTTCCGCAAGTCCATAAGAGAGGAAGTGTGCATGTAGGGCAGCATGCTTGGCTCTCAGCTTCCTTACCAGACTGACACGCAAATCACACTCGGAAAGGAGTGGTCTCCCCTCCTTCATGGGCCCCTCTGCAATGCAAGGGCTGGGCGAGCAGTTTTGTCCCCCTCCCCTGCAGATTTCACAGAGATTTTCTTCATGTGCCAGGATTCAGTTAACCCTTTCCGTTTTGAGGCATTCCTACTCCATACAGTTTCACACTTCATAATTTACAAAGTCTGATACTATTCAACTACATTATCGAACTCTGAAAGGCAGAAGTTCTCTTATTCTATTACCTCTTTGGGGCTATGGCTCTATCACTGGTGCTCAAGAAATAATTTGTGCCCTTGAGGTTTGAGACACAACACCCCACGCTGAAACAGAGGTCTCCAGAAGAAAGATCTGAATGGCTGGAGGAAGAGCCCTGAACCTTGCTGTGACTCTGATCAAGCTGCCCCCCCCCATCCCTGGATGTCCACTGAAGAGGTTTGGGCTAAGCTATGTCAAGGTTCCCTCCTCCCCCACCAGCTCTAACCGCCAGATTCCGAGAACATGGCTCACAGTAGCTCTGGCCTGCCCACCCTTTACCCCAGTGCGTGCACACAATGGTATCGTAACCCTTGTGGTGTATTGTAGACATACAGTCTTGTTTTGTGTCAACTGAGGAAAACACATAAAGAAAAAGTCACTTCCCCACCCCACCCCCATGAAAATAATAATGAGAACAGATACATTAAGAAGGAAGCTGGAAAAACAGAAAGGGAAGGACTGTTACTGTCCTCATAAAGAGAGTTTTATTTGGTCTTGTAGTGGCTGGTGCATGGGGCCCATCTCCATGTTAGACGTATCTCTCTGAAGGGCTAGGCTTGCCTCCTGCTCTGACCACGGGCCTGAAAGAGAGACAGGTGACCAACTGTTACTGCAGCAAGAGCCCCCACGGTGTGATGCAACATCCATGCATGTCTCCCCACCCTCTCCAGCCTCCCGGCCCCTACAGGGCCTGAGGACTTGTCCCTGGAACACCAGCATGGGGCTGGGTGAGTGATGTCAGCAACCCTGTCAAGCATCACTTGTCTGTCGTCTCGCGGTCACAGCTACCTGAGGAGTGAGGGGCACTGGGAATGAGAGACTGGAGAACTTGCCCAAGGTCACATATCTAGGAGGTGGTGGAGCCAGGGTCTGAACCCAGTTTGTCTAGCTTCTTGGAGCCTTTGTCAGGGTACCCATGGAGGTGACAAAAAGAGGCTGATAACCAACATCATCAGTTGACCTGATTCTCAGCCCCTGGGAGGATCACAGGGATAGGGGAGGATGTGAGCAAACCACCACCATCAGCCACGCAGAGCTACTTTATCTAACACAAACAACCCACATTTGATGTCACACTAAAAATGTGTGTTAATTCAGTACTGGGCTAGTGCCTCCTAAATGGGCTAATGCATCATGAGTGTCATGTCTACGCACACCATCCTCCCAAACGTCTCTGTGGAAGCTGAGCTGCCCTCAGTCATCACTAGATATGTTAACTCAGGCATGTGGATCCCTGAGATATGCTTACTCAGTATAGCTTTGCATTCTAGGGCAGAGTTGCGTTCTCAGTTCCTTTTTCTTTTTTTAAGTTTATTTATTTTGAGAGAAAGAGAGAAAGAATCCCAAGTAGGGTCTGCACCGTCAGTGCACAGCCTGATGTGGGGCTCAGACTCACAAACTGTGAGATCATGACCTGAGCCAAGATCAAGAGTCAGACATTGAAACAACTGAGCCATCCAGGTGCCCCTCTCCGTTCATTTCAGAATGAGAATTTTCAGAAAAGATACAGATAAGGGATGATTCTCCTCCAAAAGCTCCCAACTGCACCCCAAGTACTTGAAAATGCTAAAAATCTTTCTCTGTTTTGAAAGGGTCTTTATCCCCTTGTTATAGCATTTAAAACAGGCATTGGAAATTCATTACATTTCCATTGTTACATATATATATATATATATATATATATATATATATATATATATATATATATATATAAAGATATATGCGATAGTGAAGTTGACTTCCTGCAGGGAAATATCAAGGAGTGTGAAATGCAAACCCTAGGAATGAAACTTGAAATAATTTGGGGGCGCCTCAAAAATTAATGACTCAGTTAAGTGTCAGAGTCTTGATCTCAGCTTAGGTCATAATCTCACAGTTGGTGAGTTCAAGCCCCACATCGGGCTCTGCACTGATGGTGCAAAGCCTGCTTGGGATTCTGTCTCTCCCTTCTCTCTGCCCCTCCCCTGCTTGTGTGTATGTGTGTGTGTGTGTGTGTGTGTGTGTGTGTGTGCATGCGCCCATGCTATCTCTCTCTCAAACTTAAAAAACAAACCTTGAAATATTTTTATCTACTGAAAGAAACCAGTGAATATAATTCTTACATGTTATCCTTAAACAACCCCATCCCCCAACCCCCCAATCGTAGGAAGCAGCCTGAGTTTTGGGTAGACATCGCAGCTCTGCTACCTGCTGATTGTATGGCCTTGGACAAGTCACTAAATGTCCTACCCATTAGTTTCCTCATCTGAAAAATGGTGGTCATGGTAACTACTTGTAAAATTGTTATGAAACTTGAAATTAATATATATATGTATATATATATGTATATATATGGCTAGTAGCTGGGACTCTGCAGGCTTTATCAAGTGGTTTATTATTATCGATAATCTGGGTGTCATCATGTCTCTGCCGTCTTTGGTGGGTTTCTTGAGCTGAGCTGCTAATCTGTGAGATGGGACTGTGGTATCTCTCACATGGGGTTGCTGTGTGGATAAGAGAGATCCTGAGTGTAGCCCCACCATAGTGCAGGGCTCCAGTGGTGCCAGTGAGATGTTAGGGCAGGGCTGCCTCAGCCTAAGTTCAAAGGACAGTGGAGACGGAGACCTCTCTTCCAGACACTGGTCTTTGTTTTTGTTTTTTTCCTGATCATTTCAGAATGATCACAGCCTGGAATTGGATCAGGGAGTCACTTGAGCTGCCAGATAGTTAACTGCCCCTGCCTCTGGTTCCCTTTTCTTCCATTCCAGTCCTTGGTCATAAATCCAGGCCCTGCATTGACACAGGGAAATTAGGAACCTAGACCATTGTTTATTTGGTTCCCTGATAGAAGATTGGCTCTCTCTCAAAACACTAGACTCTCAAAAATCTAGAACAAGCAAGTGGGAAGGAAAAGTTTTCTTAAGAAAACAATAAAAGCCAGCTGGAATCATCCAGATGAAGAGACCTCAGGTCTTTGAGGAGCTAGGATTCATTGGGGGAATGCTTCAGATGGGATTTTTGGTGCTAGGCCAAATAAGAGGGAGATTTACTATAGTCACACTGCTCTCCCCATTAGCCCAACCTGTGCCCCCATTTCCCCCACAGTGCCTGCCTTGTGCCTCTCTTTGCTCAAGAACTATGCTGATTCCCTGCTCCCAGAATTCCACTGCTGTGGCCTCTCTCTGGGAAGGGTTCCCACCGACTGCTGTTTGGGAAGCCCGGCCTCTGCCCAGGGCTGCCCAGTGTTAGGCCCAGGGATTACAAAACACTCACCTCGGACATTTGCAAACACGTCTTCGGTTCCCTGGATAAGAAAAAGAAGGGGTAAAGTGACTGACCCCCCCCCCCAACAGTCCCCAGATAGAGTTTCTCCCTCCCTTTTCCTATTTCTTTAGGATTATAACTTTTGAGAGCCAGGTAAGGGAATTTTCCTTCCCTCTTCTCATCAATTTTAAAAAGCATTGAAAATACAGATGTGGGTTAAGATGAGTTAGTACAGTTACCCACGGTGGGACCCAAAGTAGTAGGGGATTCATGAGGAGGCGGCTAAGGGTCAGTCTCAACTCCTCATGGTTTTGACCAGCCTTTCTGGGCACTGGTCCCAGGGCCACAGCGGCAGCCTCCCCCGCGGGCGTTTGTGATAAGCCAGGATCTGTGCGCTCGCTTGTCCTTAGCCAATGGACTCACCACAGCTACGGCCCCTGGGATAAGGGCTCTGTCGTCGGGAAAATGTCCCGGAGAGTGGAAAGCAGAGGGACAAGGGACTTTCTTGAGTTCTGTCTCCAGGAAAAAAATGGGCCCTGCCTTACCCTACAGTGCAGCTCGGAGTCCCAGAAATCTCCATCCTGTCTGCGGGCAAGGGCTGCTTAGAGCAAGCCGCGCAATCGGAGTCAGTGGAGCAGACCGCTTCCCGTAACTCCGCGCTTCCCTAAGACTTACTGTGGTTGCAGATGACGGTGATGACCAGCGACAGGAGAAGGAAGGCGCAGGTCCCAGCCAGGGGTGCCCAGATGTAGATGTCACAGGACAAGTCCAGCCCACTTGCTTCCACTGAAGACACCGAAAACGCCGACATTTAGGAGCCGGCCGGCGATCCTCCCACCCCATACCACCAGCTTGGGCCTGTCTCTTGGGTCCGGGTCTGTTTTCCCACCACGTGGACAGCTTTCGCCTCTACCTCCAGGATCAGGGCTGGCCCTAGCGGGGGCTCTCCCTGCGGTCCGCACGGCCCCTGGCCGGTTCCCGCCCCGGGACCTTGTGCCTGTCTCACCTGTGCTGCCCGCTGAAGGCTGGCAGGTCCCCGGGCGCAGAGACACCCGCTGAGACGTGGTGATGGGCGCCTGAGTGGGCGGTCGCGGCGCGGGCGTAGTGGTGGGCTTGACTGCGGGAAAAACACAGCCTAGTTGGAGTCGGACCGGGGACATCTACCTTAACCCTCCCCACTGCCCCACGCGCCTCTGCCCCAGGGGGCGCCTCCTCCGCGCTCGCGGATCTCTGCACTCAAGGCGGGGAGACGGATTAGGGACTTCGAGGATTCGCGCTCACCCCTTTGCGGCGCGCGCGGTACCCTGCCGAGTCCCCGGCTCCGCCAAGCGCACCCGGCGCCTCGGACCGGAACGCAGGAGCCCGCTCCCGGTCACCCAGCCTCTCTCCATGGCTCAACCCGCAAGCTTGCGGGCTTGGGTTGATATCCGCCGGTCACTGACGAGCAAACGCTGACTCACAGAATTTAAGTAACTGCCCAGGAGTAGACGAGCACCCGAACTCGAGCCCAAATCGGCCGGACCTAAGAAGCCATCTTCAGCCTCGACCCAGCCGCATCTTAGCCTCAGCTTCCTCGTCTGTGAAATGGGAGCAGTATTAAGGAGCCCCCCCCCCCCCCACACACACAAGGTCTCTAAGAGGCTCGAAAGCGGGGGGTTCGTGTGAACACGGGTTCAGAGAGGAGTCCTAAACCGCACACCGAGAGGTGCCGCGCCCTGGGCGCTCGGACCTGGCAGGAAGACCGGGACGAAGGCGCTGAAGTACAGAACGGAGTTGCTCACGACCGAGCAGAAATAGTAGCCTTCTTCCTCCTTGCGGAATCTGTGCAGGGTGAGACTGTAGAGGGTGTCCTGAATCCTCTCGCCCGAGATCTGTTTGGGGTCCAGCCCCTCGGCCAACTTGGTCCGGCTTCTGGAGAGGTACGCCAGGAAGATGGGGCGGGCGGCAGGTTCGTTCTTCTGGAAGAGCCAGGTGCAGCCCGGCGCCGCGCTGGACAGCAGCACCTCGCACTGCAGCTCCACCCGCTGGCCGAGCCTGCCCTCCACCTTCCCGGGCGATAAGCGGAACGGGCTCGGCCCGGCGGCTGCGGCGGCATCTGCGGGTGGCAGGTGTCCAGACTGAGCCGGGAGCCCGGCGCCCCGCGTCTGCCCCGCCCCCGCCCTCCCCGAGGGTCGCCAACTCACGAAGCAGCAAGGCCAGCGGCAGGAGCTGGGCAGTCACCGGAGAGGCCATGGCGCACTCGGCGCTGAGTGACACGAGCGGACGCGCGCAGGAGCTGGTGGGACCCCGAGGGGAGAAGTTGCGCCCTTCGCCGGCCGGCCGAGGAGCCAGATTTCGCGTTCGGAGGATGTGATGTCATCCGAAGCCCCGTCGAGGAGAGTGGCCCTGTTTTTCCGCGGTTGCCACCTTCCAGCCCGGTGAGGGGGCTGGGAGGGGGATGGTGGTCCGTGATCTAGATGGGCCATCGAAGTAGGCTTTACAGGACAGCTGGGGTCAGTGGAGAACTGCGGGTTTGTGGATGAAGAAAAAGGCTTGCAAATGACCCTCGGGAAAGGCTCTCTTGTGGGGGCGACGGAGACAGAGGTTTACAAGAGGTGAGGGTGAGGGTGAGCAGGAAAGCAGAGCACACACGTCCCCTTCCTCTGTAGTCACTCAGAATGTCTCTAGCAAGATGGGCACTGAGGGTTGAGGATGGAGAGGCGTTGATGATTTGCAAGCTTCTCTGGCCAGGGGACTCTGGGTGTTCCGCCGGAAGGAGACTACCATGGGGCAGGGGCCACTCAGCCTTGTGTGGTACTGGCGGTCAACTGCTGACCACACCCGTGGAGATTTCTCCCTGTTGCTAAACTTCACCTCACAGGTTTTGTTTTTTTTTTCTTGTATGGTGTAGCCACTGCAAACAGTGGGGCCTCTACACCAGTGACTCTCTTGGCTAGACCTTCAGTCACCCTGCCATGATCATTATTCTCATAAAGGGGATCTGAGAGTGTGACTCCTGGAGGCGCCTATCAAATCCAGGACTGAATGGGAACTGAAACACAGGTTGGCTCCTCCCAACCTCTGCCCAGTCCCCTGGCCCTGCATTCTCACGGGGACTTGAGGTCGTCAAAACTCCTCTTGCCTTCGTTGTTCCCTTTGCGGGAAATACCATTCTGTTTAAGCCCTGGGGCCGGCTCCAGTGCTGTGGGATTTAGACCTCATTCCTCTGTGTACCTGACTTTAGGTGCTTGGCAGGGACATGTGTGTAGCCTGGGTGAATGCCTGGGGGGAGACAGTTTTCTTCCCAGGCTCCTGCACACCGTGTCCCCTTCCTTTTTGTAGATTGCGGTCCTGAAACCTTCCGGCTCCAGTAGGATGCCCCTCCTCCCTTTTCTTATGGTTGCCTGAGCCTTTCTGCTTTGAATCCCATAATGAATGTACCTCACACTGTTGCTACTTCATTCTAGAGTCGAGCCACGTGGCATTATCTGTGCCATGTGTCTGCCCCACCTGTGAGTTTTGCCTGGCGAAGACTGTGTCTCAGACACCCCTCCCCACCATGTCACATCATAGCTTGGGGTGAGCTGTGCTTGCAAAACTTTAAGTGTTGAATGGGCTATAAAAAAAAAAAAAAATTTTTTTTTAATGTTTATCTCAGAGAGAGAGAGAGACAGAGCATGAGCAGGGGAGGGGCAGAGGGAGAGGGAGACACAGAATCCGAAGCAGCCTCCAGGCTCTGATGCGGGGCTCGAACTCATGGACCATGAGATCATGATCTGAGCCAAAATCGAGATGCTCAACTGACTGAGGCACCCAGGCGCCCCTACCTGTTACATTTTCAAATGGAAGATGAGGGAGGCTGGGGAAGGAAAACCTTTTGTAATGATGGTTATGACTGTGGCTCACAGTAGGGCATCATCCCCTGGCATATAGATGTATACATGTGTGCGTGTGTCCCTGGCTGTGTATACACGGTGCTGTGCCTTAACTCACATGAATGAGGGTGATGGAGAAAGAGCCAAGACCAGACAGGCCATGTCTGTCTCCTGAAAGAGAGCTGCAGCTGGCTTGGAGGCCTTCCAGCCTTGCAGCTAAGAAAAGTGTCAGCCACGAGGGTGGCAGCCCCTTTGTACAGAGCACTACAGAGGGTTGAAGGGAGGGGGATGCCAAGGCAACGTGTGAAACAAAGGAGGCTTTGTGATATTTTTTTTTTACAGAATGTGGCGGATTCTCGATGCAACCACGAGGACATCCGCTCCGCAGCAAGCAGGAGAGCAGATGCAATCCGCGCGCAAATTCGGGGGATACTTGCATGCAGTAGGGCCAGGTGTGCAGAGGGCTGAGCGGGGCCTGCCCTCCCCTGGCAGGTGCATCCCCTACCCCAAGCCACGGCACTCCAGCGGGGTGGCGTGAAGAAACGAGAACTACACTCCGCCAGGCGAGCCCCTTCTTTTTAAAAACATCCAGAGAGAGACAAGGTAGGAGAGTCACCAGTTTCTGTGCTGAATTGAAGCAAGTCTTTGTTTTTCTGGAGGTGTTCGTTCTTAAAACGTGGAAGTAAAATCATCTTAACTGACATGACACGAAGACACTCAGAAGGCATACACGGGCAGGGCAGGGGTACGAAATTAATCAGGGCTCCGTGCCACAGCTCCTAAGACACTGACTACACGGACAACTTGAAATCAGTGGCCCTGCTGCCTCCTCTTGCCAATCCAGTTCTGTGGGGACAATACTGTCTCCTTGGAAGGAGTTAGCTTGTTTGGGCCTAGAAAGGCCTTTGGGTTCTAGAGTTGACAGGGCTTTGCTTTATCTCAGTGACAAACACCTGTCAACGTCACTCCCACTTTTTCTGGAGAATGTTTCAATCTACAGACACATTGTCAAATTGTATGTCTTTGAGTTTGCATTGTGTTGTTACATATAGATTTAGTTCATTCATTTAAAATGGTGTATAGTAGGGGCGCCTGGGTGGCTCAGTCGGTTGGGTGGCCGACTTCAGCTCAGGTCATGATCTCACAGTCGGTGAGGGCTGTGAGTTCGAGCCCCGCGTCGGGCTCTGTGCTGATAGCTCAGAGCCTGGAGCCTGTTTCGGATTCTGTGTCTCCCTCTCTCTGACCCTCCCCTGTTCATGCTCTGTCTCTCTCTGTCTCAAAAATAAATAAATGTTAAAAAATAAATAAATAAATAAATAAATAAAATGGTGTATAGTAGCATTATCTTGTGAATACACGACAGTTCAGGGGTCCTCAAACCAGAGTATTCATACCCCTGGGGGACAAGGAGGCTGTCTGCGGGGATGCACGATATTTGAAGGGGCTCATTTTCCAGATCCTCAACTGCCATTGGTTCTCTTTCCTAAGACGGATCTGCCCAGGAGCAGATGTCTGTGTCTTGTCTTCATGTTGATTCTCTTTCCCTGCCTTCTTTTTCATAATTGATGTTTGCTTGCTTTAAAACAAAAAGGCAGACCTGCTACCATCCCGTACGTTACTGTGGGGCAATGCCCAGGAGGTTCGAAACCCTCTGTGGGCAACAAGGGGAAACACCCAGATATTTTTCATTCCATGCCCATTCCTTTAGGAATAAACATTTCTCCTGAGGAGAGTCCCGGAGATCCTGGCAAAGAGGGTGTCTGGGAGAAATGCTGGATGAGCACTTTATGGCCAACTCCTTGGCCCCATCACTTTACTCACCTCTCTTTTGGAGAGCTACAATGCAGAAGCCACACAGTTACTATAGGAGGTGCGCTCATTCCTAACGTGTTCATTAGCATTGCATTGCAAAGGGAACCAGGCTTCCTTTTCTTTCTTTTTTTTTTTTTAAGTTTATTTCTTTTGAAAGAGAGAGAGAGCAGGGGAGGAGCAGAGAGAGATGGATAGAGAGAGAATCCCAAGCAGGCCCGCTCTGTCAGCGCGAAACCCAATGTGGGGCTCGAACTCCCAAACCGTGAGATCATGACCTGAGCCAAAGTTATATACTTGACCGACAGAGCCACCCAGGTGCCCCCAGACTTCCTTTTCAACACACAGTCTGATTTGCTACTTGGTTTGACATTGAAGACTGGCTTTGCCAATGACATTAGTTGGCAGCATTTTTATTTGCAACAAATCAAATGAGGTAAAAATCCTCAGCTCCAAAGTTTTGATGAAAACAAAGTTTAAAGTCTATGGTAAAATAAAAACATTTAATTAAAATATAGTTTTGTCAAATCTGTATTGAAATTAAAAAATATTTATATTTCCCCAACCCCTTCTAAGTCCATCAGTGAGGGCAGTTGCTTCTAGGTGACATAAGAATGGTACAGTTCATAGGTATGAGTAAACAGTGTTGCATCCACACGACTCCTGAAACAGAATGCTACGGGCACCAGTGACAGTCGCAACAAAGTTTATTACAATGAGAGGCAAGGCCGACCAGAGTGTGGCCCCGAACAGCCGGGGTACAGAGTTTTTAAAGCCGATCACATCGTTTTATCATTATCTGGGAACAGAACAGAGAAACAGTTCCCAGATGAGTCAGAAACAGTTATCGAATGAGGTGATTATTTTAGACTTTCTGCCGCGAAGTTGCAACCAGTGGATCTCCTTGACCTTGTCTCTGATGCTCTTTTTGAGGTTTTGTTTCCTTCATTGGTAAAGCCTGATTCACAAGAGTATGAAGTATGATTTACAAGAGTAAAAGCAAGGTTGTTATCTTTTGACCTTCAGTGTCAGAACAAAGTTGTTATCTTTCAAGCTAAGCGTTAGCCCTACAGTACAATTTAACCCTTACAATAGGTATTGGTAAAGCCTGTCTTAGTCGGCTTCCAGAAACTGAGAAGTGAGTAACTCTAAAGATAGTAATCAAGGCACTTGCAGTTCAGTGGTTCCCAAGTCTTTGCTTTCAACACAATTGAAAGAAGACCTACTAGATTTGCCAACTGTTAGGGGCTGAAGTGTGTATGTCCCCTGAAAATCCTATTTTGAAATCCTAACCCCCAGTACCTCAGAATATAACCTTATTGGAGATAGGGTTTTATTAAAGGTAAAGTCAAGTTAAAATGAGGTCATTAGGGTGGGTCCTAATCCAATATAACTGGTGTCCTTCTAAAGAGGGTACATTTGGATACAGACACATACCCTGGGAGAATGTCATGTGAAAATAAAGGCAGAGATCACGGTGATGATTCTACAAGCCAAGAAACCCAAAGATGGTGGGGAACGCACCAGAAAGTAGGGGAGAGGGAAAGCAGATCTTTCCCACAGCCCTGAAAAGGAACAAACTCACCCCTGACCTTGGACTTGTAGCTTCCCGAAACTGTGAGACTATACATTGCTGTTGTGGAGCCGCTGGTTTGTGGTACTTTGTTTACAGCAGCCCTTGCAAAGTAATACAGTAACAACTAGATCATTAAAATGGCTTTTTGTTGGTAGCTCACTATTGTGGGTTTTTTTTTTTTAATTTTTTTTAATGCTTTATTTTTTGAGAGAGAGACAGAGCGTGAACAGGGGAGGGGCAGAGAGAGAGAGAGGGAGACACAGAATCCGAAGCAGGCTCCAGGCTCTGAACTGTCAGCACGGAGCCCAATGTGGAACTCGAACCCACCCATGAACTGCAAGATCATGACCTGAGCTGAAGGTGGACGCTTAACTGACTGAGCCACCCAGGCGCCCTGTGGTGTTCTTTTTTCTTTCTTTCTTTTTTTTTTTTTTTTGAAAAAGTTAAAAGATTTAGCGTCTCTGCTACAACCAAACCAACTATTTATAAGAACAAGATTTCTCAGTGCTTACACTGGATGAAAAGAAGGTAGGAAAATAATTGATGTTGAACCCTGTCTCATTTTAGCAATAGGTAATAATTTCTTATGGGTTCATTAACTAATTGGGCCTTATCCATCTCTTTAAGAGCTGAATTTCCCCTAAAAGTTATTTTTTTTATAAAAATTCTTATTTTGACACTGCATTATAAGAAAAAATACAGAGCTCTCATATACTCTTTACCCAGTGTCTCCCAATGGTAACATTTTGTAACTATAGTACAGTATTACCAAAGGCTACTTTTTATGTTTAACATTTCATTTTCAATATAACTTCTGTTGTTTTTGAGCAGTCTGCACTGCCAATAGCTGTAATGATGGCATAATCTAAGTACATTTTTAATACTTGGAAATTCATGGTTATAGGAAATTAAAATTTCATTTTATATGCTTTTCTGGCAGAGAAGTCTGATCAATAAAAGCTCTTCAAGCATAAAAACATACTACATTAGGATAAACTTCTATGCAGGAAGATAGGTAGAATTCATAAATTAGAGGGAAAAAAGGAATGATGAAAAATTTTCAAAAGTTAAAGAACATGTTCTTGCTTTTAAAAACAGGTGAGGGTTGGGGCGCCTGGGTGGCTCAGTTGGTTAAGCCTCCGTCTCAGGTCATGATCTCACGGTTAGTGAGTTCGAGCCCCGCATCGAGCTCTATGCTGACAGTTCAGAGCCTGGAGTCTGCTTCGGATTCTGTGTCTCCCTCTCTTTCTGCTCCTTCCCCTGCTCATGCTGTGTCTCTCTCTGTCTCTCTCAAAAATAAATAAACATTAAAAAAAAAAAAACAACAGTGAGGGTGGAAATAAAATTGATACATTATTTATTCATATTCTATCAGAAAAAGTTAAAAAGTGATGTAAAGGTTTTATTGGTAAAGCCTGTCTTAGTCGGCTTCCAGAAACTGAGAAGTGAGTAACTCTAAAGATAGTAATCAAGGCACTTGCAGTTCAGTGGTTCCCAAGTCTTTGCTTTCAACACAATTGAAAGAAGACCTACTAGATTTGCCAACTGTTAGGGGCTGAAGTGTGTATGTCCCCTGAAAATCCTATTTTGAAATCCTAACCCCCAGTACCTCAGAATATAACCTTACATATAATTTTTACAACACATTGGAATTATATATTTTACATCTATTTATGATGAAAAATGCTTGATGTCAAGTTAAAATGGAGTGAAGGAATATACCTACATTCATAACAACATCATTCACAAGAGCTACGACGTGGAGGCAACCCAGGTGTCCCCCGATAGATGAAAGATAAGCAAATGTGGGATGTCCACACAATGGAATATTATTGAACTTTTAAAAAGGAAGGAAATTTTGACATATACTACAACGTGGCTAAACCCTGAGAACCTTATGACGAGTGAAATAAGCCAGTCACAAAGGGACAAATACTGTGCTCAGATCCATAGAGACAGAAAGTAGATTGACAGTTGCCATGAGCTGGGGGGCAGAAGGTTGGGGAGTTATTATTTGATGAGTACAAAATTGGAGTTCTGGAGATGGATGGAGATGGATGGAGATGGATGGTAGTGATGTCTGTACCATAATGTGAATGTACTTAATACCACTGAACTCGACACTGAGAAATGGTTAAGATGGTAAATATTATACATATTTTACCACAATAAAAACTTCAAAAAAAAAAAAAAAACCAAGTAAAGGAGCACAGAGTCTTTCATCTTTGGGGTGGGATACAAGAGCAGTAAAATCTGATAACAACCGCCACTCTTTATTTATCCATTCCTTTGTGTTTTTTTATTTAAAAAATTTTATGTTTATTCATTTTTGAAAAACAGAGAGAAACATAGCACAAGCAGGGGTGGGGCGGAGAGAGAGGGGGACACAGAGTCTGAAGCAGGCTCCAGGATGTCAGCACAGAGCCCAACGCGGGGCTTGAACTCACGAACGCAAGATCAAGACCTGAGCCACAGTCAGATGCTCAACCAACTGAGCCACCCAGGCACCCCTCTCTGTTCCTTTCTTAATGGATCTTTAGGCTGTTTCTAGTTTTTGCCGTTATAAACAATGCTACAGTGAGTATCCTTGTGAATATTTCCTACAGTCTATGTACAAGATTTTCTCTAGGGTGTCAGCTTGGGAGAGGAAGGGCTTCAAGAGGATGCCAACTGACCTGGAACATGGGCTTCTCTTCAACCTCCCTAGCTATTGGCAAGTTTCTCTCCAAAGTGATGATACCAGTTTATCCTCACACCAGCTGTGGATGAGTTTCCATTTACCCACACGCTTTATAATTCTTAGTTTGGTCAGTCTTTTCAATTCTGTCACTCTGATAGATGAGTTGGTATCTTGCTGTTTAAACTTGCATCTCCCTGACTAAGGTTGAGAGATAGTGTGTCCTTCCCATGCGGCCATTCAGCTGACCTCTTCCACCAAATGCCTGTCTGCATTCTTTGCCTACAGGTCTGTTGAACATTTAAAAGACAAATTTTGTTGGTGCTTAGAGAACCTGATTTCTTTCTAACCAGTTGTGCAGTATTGATTCCACAATAAATGAGGCTTCAGCTCTCCTTTTTCTTTCTGGCTGTGCTGAGTCCTGCTGTACTCATGGTTAAGTCTCTGGCAAAAACAAACAAACAAACAAACAAACAAACAAACAACAACCCAGGTGCAAAATAAACTTACAAAAACGGCTCACTTTCTTCCTTTCTTCCCTCCTTCCTTTCCTCCTTCTTTCCTTCCTTTTTCTTCCTTTCTTCGTTTTTTCTTTCTCCTTTCCTTTCCTTTCCTTTCCTTTCCTTTCCTTTCCTTTCCTTTCCTTTCCTTTCCTTTCTCTTTCTCTTTCTCTTTCTCTTTCTCTTTCTCTTTCTCTTTCTTGAGACAATTTGTTGTCTTGACCCAGTGTATCCAAGATAGAAACTTGAAAAGTCAGTGGAAATGTTTCTTTGTACACAAGATGGTTACTTCTTTACTTGGGCGCTGGTGGAGGATCCATGAAGTAAGCTCAACGCAACCATGAAGCTTTCACTCTCATGTTTTATAAACTGTGACCTTGCCCGTGGGAAGCCCCCGTGCTACTTTCTGAGGGCATCTTCGCGGTTCTCTTCAGATACCTGCTTGGTGAGCTGTGGAAGCTGGAGGGCGCAGCAATGGAAAATTGCAAGGGCGGGGGTGGGAGGCGATTGTTTCCACAGCTAACCACCCTCGCCTGGGGCAGGCGGAAAAGGTTCCAACTCGTCCTACAGCCCACTGACCCCTTAATTACAGTTTCCTCCTCTGCGAACAGGAAGACAGGAGCGTGAAGAGGAAGGTAGAAGGCGAAGCTTGAGAAGGAGAGAAAAGACCTGGAAACCCAAGGGCTCTCCCCATCCTCCCTCCCTCCTCCTGTAGTCCTCCAGCTCCTCCCTCCTCTTTCCGTTTTTCTGGGAGCGGAGTGAAAGGGGTGAGAGGGTTTCCCAGGAAGGTTTGCAATTTCTCAGGTTAGCAGGAATGGGAGAAATGAGCCTCCTCTCCGCACCTGACATTGAGGCGAACTGTCCATCAGGAACATTCCTAGCGCAGAGCGGTGCAAGAGGACTCCCTAGGCCCCACAGTCAGCTTCTAACTTGGACTGTGGAGAATGTGTTCCCATGCACCCCCCCCCCAACCCCAGGCGGGTGTGCAGTGGAGGGGAGCTACGTGGAGCCGGGGTGCGGGTGGGGCCTGCAGCTGGTGTCCTGCTTCACCGCACCGTTTCCAGTGCTGCAGGTCCCCAAGCCAAAGGGGACAGGCAAGGAAACACGTGATACCAGATGGGGGGTGCCAGGATGTGGTGGGTGCAGCGAGGACAGGAGCCCAGCCAAAGTCGCCACCCTTAGCAGGGGGGCGGAGGGAGGCTGGGGGAAGGCGACCAGGGTGACCAGCGCAGCTGCACCTGAACCCAGTCTTCACCGAGGCGGCGACAAGCAGCGCTGGGGAGCCAGGCTGAAGGCGCACTCACGGCCTAGGCGGAGGGGAGGGTTTGGGGAATCTACACCAGCCAGGTCGCTTGAGGCAGAGTTGATGGACAGGAGGTGGGGCCATTGTAAGGGGTTTGCACCCCCTTCCCTTCTCAGTTGCTCATTCTGCGCCATTCTCTGGGCCAGCCTGGGAAGATGTCTAAGGTATCCACGCTGCTTGATCCAGGGCCGGGATCCCTCCCACCATTTCGCACAGAATTTATTTTTCTGTGCGTAGCAAGCTCCCGAACAAAAGCAGCCAGCACATTTCCCACTCTTACCCCAGGAGACAGTGGCCCCTAAAGAAAGTCAGGGCTTGGCCTTCTGCCCCTGCCCCCCCCCCACCCCACCCCCCAGAGGAAGAAAACATTACATTACATTACATTACATTACATTACATTACATTACATTACATTACATTACAAACATTACATTATAGAGGAAGAAAAACGGAGTCCCAGGAGGGTGAGCATTTTACTACAAGTAACTCAGGAGGGCCTCCCTAAACTGGGTCTAGCAGCCCAGGACGCTCCCCACCACGCCCGCCCGGTGCCCACCGTGGATGAAAGCTACCGCGCCGCTCTGTCCAGCAGGGGGCGATGTTGCTCTGGTTTTTACCCACCTCTAGTGGGGAGTGGGGATGAGGGGTGAGGGGTGGCGGGGGGGTGGGTAATCCGATTCAGTCCGCGCTTGACCACAAGCAAAACGGAAGCAGGTGCGAGTTCCCACCGGGTGCCCAGCCTCGTTCAACCTCCCCACATAGCCCCAGTCTTCCCCGGCTGTAGCTCCCCCCCCCCACCTGCCTTTCTCAAGATCCCCACTCTGACTCCCTAGTCCTTTTCCAGGCTCCTTAGAGCCCTATCTATTTTTCTTCGGCAACGGGGATTAGTATTGGGAGGGGGTGGGGTGGGTGGAGGGTGGGTTTGCATTTTAACAGGGGATCAAATGACGAGTTAAAGATGGAATTTCTGGCCCAGTAGTGGGGGTGGGGGAGAGATTTCAGGTAGACTCTTAATTGCCCCCAATGTCTGAATAGCTACCATTAGTCTTAAGCCATCTGTGCAATGCCTTGTCCCTAGAAATAGCTAGAATGTCAACGCTTTAATGGTAGGTAGGAATCCCCACTTTGAGAACCCCTCTTGTTTGGGCCAGGCTGCGATTTCTCCCAATTCAACATCCCGAAGAGGGACCTACTGGAGATCAGAGATCCCGCGCGGTCCCGGGAGCCGGGAGGCCCGGCTGGGGCGTGACCTGGTCGCTGTCTGGGGCTCCCCAGGTGGGGACGGCTCGGCCGAGGTACGGAGGGAACGCGGGCAGAGGTCCCCAGGCTTGGTCCTCCGGACCGGGAGCCCCGAGAGGGGGCCCTAGGCCAGGGGCGGGGGCGGGGCCGTAGGAGAAGGGGAGCGTCGGGCAGGAAGCGGTTGGGGTCGGTCGGGGGCGAGGGGGGGGGGGGGTGGGGAGGGGGGAAGGGGCTCCGGGTTGGCCTTGGGGCAGGCGGAGCATCCGGTCTCCGGCCTCCCACCCACTCGGGGCTTGGAGGTAGCTGTTCTGGGATGGGTCCGGGCGGCGGGTGCAGGCTCGCGCGCCCCGGACTCGGGTTGGGTCTGCGAGAGGGGGAAGTCTTGGAGCGCTAAGGTGGGTGGTGACAGGAGCCGTGCCTCTCCGAGGTTCCCGGGACCTGTTCACCCATTTCATTCCGCGTTTGGTTTCAGTTTACTGGAGGGCCCGGCCCTGAGCTGGCCCTGGCGGTGCTTGGAGCCAGGGCCCCTCGGTCAAAATGCGTCATGCTGTCCGCCACTGACAAGTCTTTAGGCCCCGTCAGTTTCTTCTGCTGGCGTGAATCCTCGGTTTTGGTTATTCACGTGGATCCTGAGCTGATTAGACCCAGCAATGGGGGGGTAGGGGGTGGGGAGCAGGGGTAAGGGGTGGACAGCGCTTCACTCAGACCTCTAAATCCCTCCCTGCCTCAGATGTACACAATCGGTATTTACCCTAAGAAAGTTTTGCCTTCTTTCTTAGACTAAAAATATTTTGGAAAATATAAAATGGAAAAGAAAGAGAAACATAATCACTCATGGTGTCAACAGTTGTTTTGGTATCATTTTTTTGTCCTTTTTTGTTCTGATCCTGTACTGATGTATTTTTTATTTTTTTTCCATCATTGTCATCATATTTCCTCTTCAGGTTTCCAGCCTGCTTTTTAAAATTCCTATATCATACACATTTCTTTGATAACAGGTGCATCATGAATCTCACCTGATATCAGCATAATATCCTGCTCATATTTTGCCCAGTCAGTCCCCAGTTAGCTGGACATGTAGGTCGTGCCTACTTTTTCATTATGACATAGTGATTTCTAAATAGTATGTAATTTTTAATATTTTTTCTTTTTTTTCTAAATAGTATACAATTTCAATTTTTACTTAATTACCTCAAGAGTTCTTAAAAGGTGTTAACAATTTTCTAAGTGGGTAGATTTTCCCCATTTGTTTTGCATTTTATTGCCCTCTAGTCTGAGAATGTGGTCCATGTTGAAGCTTTCTGAAAATTTTTCAGCTTTTGATTGATGGTTGATTTTGTCAATAACTTTAGGCATACTGTTGAATGAATGATTGAGCACGAAATTCTGTATATTAGATCAAGCTTAGTAAAATACATTATCCATTCCTACTCTGTCCTTTATTTTTATCTACTTGATCTGCTAATTTCTGAAAGAACTGTAATTTTTCAAACTATGTGGATTTACCATTTCCTTTTTATAGTTCTTTCTAACAGTTTGTGCCTTACATATTTTATTTATTAAGATGTTTTCCAGCTTCATTGAGGTGCAGTTGACATGTAACATTGTGTAAGTTCAAGGTGTACAATATAATGATTTAATATATGTATATATTGTGAAAATGATTATCACAATAAGGTCAGTTAACACATCCATCACCTCACATAATTACATTTTTTCCCCATGTGTGTGTGAGTTGAGAACATTTAAGATTTACTCTTAGCAACTTTCAAAGATACAATACAGTATTGTTAATTGTAGTCATCATGCTGTACGTTACATCCCGAAAATGTGTTCATCTTATAACTGGACTTTGTACCCTTTGGCCATTGTATTTCCATGTTACGATGATAAACAAATTGGGACCATCTGAGTGCCTTAGTGGGTTTTGGTTGGGGTCGTTATCTTACGGGTTCATGAATTACTTCAGAGGCGCTTGGAATGCTCTCTTCCCCCCCCCCCCCCCCCCCCCCCGGCTGCCCCTCCTCCCTCTCAGAATAAGTAAACTTAAAAAAAGAACAAATAAACAAATTGGCTTATATATCTTTTTATGGATTTTGAATTATTTTCTCAGTCTGGATTTTTGGAAGGAAAGGGTGTTGAAAGCCAAACTGGGATTTGACAAATCCTGAGGATTTGACAAATGCACACTGTAGGCTGCCACAGTTGGCTTGCTTTACTAACTCCAGTCGGCAGCAGGTAAAAAAAAAAAAAAACCCAAAAACCCAGAAAACAAAAAGAACAACAAAACCAAAAGAAAAAAAGAACAAAGAACAAAAACAAAAGCAGGACATTATTATTTTTGAGGTAGGATATAGGATATTTTAAAAGATTTGCTTTGATATTTATTGAAGTTGACTTTTTTCCCCCTGCAAGTCTGATAATCAGTTGAATTTTCTTTGCTGTGTGTGGATTGTTTGTTCGTGTCCTTTTGTGTTTCTGTTTTCTAACTTGTAACTTGAGGAGGTTAATCTCTTTCAAGTCGTACATTCTAAGAATTATGTTTATATTTATTTGACTGCCAAACACCTTATTGACAAAGAAAAAAATCCAGTGATCAAGCCAGATACCACAAATTCTCCCTGACTGCCTCCCACCCTGCTACCCCTGGACCTGAGCAGACCTTTCAGTGTAGCATACAAAGCAGGTAGGGGTACTGTGGAGCCTAAAGTTTACACAATTAAGGGGGAGGGTGCTTTTTAAGATTTTTTTTTAGAGTGGTGAGATTTTAGGGTAACTGGGCTGAAATATGGAGGAAAGTGATGCCCACTGAGATTACATGATTTTCCTGGTATTGATAACATTCCTGTTTCATTGTCCCTAAGGTAAAGGGAGTTTGGTGGAGAGGGAGGAGAAAGCAAGATGTGGGAAGCTGGAGGGGCACCTAGGTGGCTCAGTCAGTTGAAGCGTCAACTTCAGCTCAGGTCATGATCTCATGGTGTGTGAGTTTGAGCCCCGTGTAGTGTCGTACTCTGTGCTTGCTGACAGCTTGGAGCCTGGAGCCTGCTTCAGATTCTGTGTCTCCTTCTCTCTCTGCCCCTCCCCTGCTCACGCTCTCTCTCTCAAAAACAAAATAAACATTAAGAAAAAAAAAAAAAAAAAAAGGTGTGGGAAGCTGAGTCTTATGGTTTTTTTCCAGGACTAAGAAGATGAGGAATAGCCCAGCCTGTCATACGCAAGTGGCCCCATCCATTTATCCTGTCCAAGTGATCAGTAGAGATGACCCTTCTTTCATTTCTGATATTAGTAATTAGTGTCTTCTCCCTTTCTTTCTTGGTTGGCCTGGCTAGCAATTTATTAATTTAATTGATCTTTCCTAAGAACCAGCTTTTAGCTTTATTGATTTGCTCTATTGTTTCCTTGTTTTCCATATCATTGACTTCTGCTCTCATTTTTATTTCTTTCCTTCTGCTTTGCTTTAGGCTTAAATTGCTTTTCTTTCTTTCATTTCTCAAGGTGGAAGCTTAGGTTATTGATTTTAGATCTTCCTTTCTTTTTAATATAAGCATTTAGTGCTGTAAATTTCCTTAGAGGCACTGCTTTGGCTGTATCCCACCCATTTTGATAAGTTGTATTTTCGTTTTTGCCTAGTTCAAAATATTTTTAAATTTCTCTTGAGACTGGTTCTTTGACGCATGTGTTATTAAGAAGTATGTTGTTTAGGGACTCCTGGGTAGCTCAGTTGGTTAAGCGTCCGATTCTTCGTTTTGGCTCAGGTCATCATCCCACGGTTCATGGGTTCGAGCCCTGTCAGCCCAAGAGCCTGCTTGGGATTCTCTTTCTCCCTCTCTTTCTGCTGCTACCCTGCTAGCACACATGTGCACACACACACTCTCTCTCTCAAAATAAATAAACTTAAAAAACTAGAAAAAGAAGTATGTTGTTTAATCTCCAAATATTTGGGGATTACCCAGATATCTTTCTGTTATTGATTTCTAGTTTAATTTCATTGTAGTCTGAGACCATACTTTGTATGGTTTCTATTCTTGTAAATTTGTTAAAGTATGTGTTATGGGCCAGAAGGTGGTCTGTTTTGGTAAATATTCCGTGTGAGCTTGGGAAGAATGTGTCTTCTGCTCTTGTTTGATGGAGTGTTCTATAAATGTCAACTAAATCAAGTTGGTTAAAAATGCTATTCAAGTCAATTAACTCATTACTGATTTTCTGCCTGCTGCTTAAAGAAGGGTGTTGAAATATCCAACAATTATAGTGGATTTGTCTCTTTCTCTTTGCAGTCAGGCCATTTTTTATCTCACATATTTTGACGCTCTGTTGTTAGGTGCATACACGAGGAATTGTTAAGTCCTCTTGGAGAACTGAGCTCTTCAACATGATGTAATGCCTCTTTTTAATCCTGATAATTTTCCTTGTTCTGAAGTCTCCCCCATCTGAAATTAAAATGACTACAAAATAAAGTGCTTTCTTTTGATAAGTATTAACATGATGCAGCTTTCCCCATCCTTTTGCAGCCCATAAAGGGCCTACTTTCCTTTAAAGTAGGCTCCGTGTATGGGGCACGGGGGTGACTCAGTCCATTAAGTGTCTGACTTTTGATTTCAGCTCAGGTAATGATCTCACAGTTTGTGGGACTGAGTTCTGCACTGGGCTCCGTGCTGAGTGTAGAGCCTGCTTGGGATTCTTTCTTTCTCTCTCTCTCTCTCTTTCTCTTTCTCTCAAAAGAAATAAATGAACATTTTTTTAAAAAAGAAGTAGGCTGCTTATAGACAACGTATGGTTGGGACTTGCTTTTTATACTCTGAAAATCTGTCTTTTGGTTGGTGTATTTAGACCATTCCCATTTGAAGTGATTATTGATGTGATGGGATAAATACCTATCATATTTGTAACTGTTTTTATTTTATTTTTGCCTCTGTGGCATCCATATAAATAGTTATTTCTCAGTGTTTTCCTGGCATGTGCCTGAACAACATCATGCCTACCTATGGGTGCAGCAGAATGTGCTTCCTCACAGCCATCCATAAGGAGGCAGGTCCAAAAATGTTCATGCAGCACGGCCTATGAAGTGAATTTTTGGAGAAAACCCAGTGTTCATCAATGGGGCAGTGGGAACTTAAATTATGGTTCACTGACCTCAAGGGATACCATCTAGCAGTTAAAAGCAAGTCAATATAGGGGCACCTGGGTGGCTCAGTTGGTTGAGTGTCCGACTTTGGCTCAGGTCATGATCTCACAGTTCATGAGGTCGAGCTCCGTATTGAGCTCGCTGCTGTCAACACAGAACCGGCTCTGGATCCTCTGTCCCTCTCTCTCTCTCTGCCCCTCCCCTACTTGCACTCTCTCAAAAATAAATAAATATTTTTTAAAAAATAAGCCAATAAATTTGTATGTCCTGGAATAAAACAAATTCTAACATCTATTAAATGACAAATGAGTTGCAGAACAATGTATACATTAGGACTCTTTTATATAAAAATTATGATGTGTGTGTGTATGTGTATAAATGCACAGAAAGTGCTGTGGTATTATGTCAACTAATGTGGTGACGGTGGATTTGGGAAACAAAGAATTATTAGTTACTAATGGCAAACTATTAGTTTTTCTGACAAAATTGTATTCGTAAGATTTGTATGAAGCTTTAAAAAATGAAAGGAGATTAAAAGTGCTTTTCCTCAGAAGGAGGTCACCTGACATAAGCAACTTTCTCTAACCTCAGATTTGCCACTCATCGGAAGTAAGGGAATCATATCCATGGTGACCCCCTGCCAGAGATGCAGGAATAGAGAGGTTCCCAAGTGCTTGCTGATTCCAGTGCTGCCCTTTCCCCCATTCTCTAGGACTTTGGGCAAATTTATTAAAGGTGGACACTCTGTAGATCATACAGGGTGACCCCTGTCTACAGCGCTCACCAGGGCAGAACTAGAATCTCCTAGGATTTGGGCTGGGAGTAGGGTGCTGGAACACCCTTATGGGAGGGCGAGGGAATCTGGTGAAAATGTGAAAGATCCACTCATGTGGACCCTGCACTTCTTGCCTCTGAGTCTCATGATCCTGCAGCCAAGCAGCTTTGGTGAGGTCACAGCACGGCTGTACTTCCTAGGCAGGCACCATGAGACAGGGATTATTGAGATGCCTTCCCCTTGAGGCCCTGCAAAAGGCAGGGTCGCACCAAGGTGGTGACAATCTGTTGGTTACTTGCTAAGGATGATGGATGATTTACTATGTGATTTAGCTCACCAGTCCGATGGTATGTCAACTTAAATAGAAGGAACCAGGACGGTAGCACCCCACAGGCCTAAGGGCACAAGAGGATCCCCCCATTTAATTTAAGACCTGAAGCCAGAAACCTCTGGTTCTGTTTCTTCTGAATTCCCCTCAGAAGGAGGAAACCACACAGAACCACTTACTGTAATTGTGCCCCCAAGGTAAGCAAGTTCATCTCATTTGGGAAAGTAAAGTGAGGGTCTCACCCTTCTTTCCTGGCCATCACCTTGGGTTTTATCACCGTGGTTAATCAAGGTGAATTTCAGTAGTGTGTGACCTGCAAATTAGTTCCCTGACATTTGGGGTCAAGGGTAGAAAGGTCTGTAGGTGAAAGAGACAATCCTCATGCTCTTAAAATTTCTCCCAGCAGAGTTGTGAAGTGGGTCGGTATTGTCATCTCAGGTTGGAAGACAAACCAGTCTGTCCCAAATGTCAGTGAGCTTGTTCTGACAGAAATGTCCTCGGAGAGGTACACCATATTGGACAAGAAGGCTCAACTTCAAGATGTCTGTGTTCCCCAGTTAATATTACAGATCAGTGTACTCTAAATGTGAACTAGACCTTCTTAACAAACCGATTATAAAAATTCATGGGAAAGTATAAAGGACCAACCAAAAAGGGCTAAGATAAGTTTGCTGAAGGGTAAGGGGAGAACCTACTTTTCCAAATATCAGGATTCATAAAATGTAGTAATTTTAATAGTAATAAAGAAGAAAGTAGAGGGCTTAGCAAAGATACATATGAAGATATTGGAGATGGCTATACACATCAGTGGGTAAAAGATCTAGTCATGGGCTGTGACCATTGGCTTTCCACGGGAAAAATGTAAAATCTGACCTATATCTCCAACCATTTACAAAAGTATATCCCAGATGGACCCAGATGGAGTGGAGACGAAGTGTGAAAATAAATGCTTTAAAACTTTTGGGAAAAAAAAATTTATGACACAGGATAAGGGCAAGATTTCTTGATCAAGACCTTAAAAACACAAACCATAAAGGTCTGACAAAATATTACCATATTAAATGTTTAAAAAAGAATGTGGTACAAAAACCAGTAAGTGCAAAGTTTAAGAACAGATCTCAGATTAAAAAAAGATACTTTCAGTGCATAGAAGCAGCATGATCCATAATGTATAAGACTATTACAAATTAAAAAGATAAAGGCAAATAACTCAATTAAAAATGAACAGCTCATGAACCAACCAATATCCATATAAAAAGACAGTAAGCCTTAAATGAGTAAGGGAAATGCAAATTAAAACAACTGATATTACTTTATACTCAGATTAGCAAAAATTAACAAGACTAATAATATCAAGCACGAGAAAATGGCCAATGAATTTTATGCAGTGATGATCGGAATGTGAATGGGTGCATCCACTTTCGACACAATTTGGTGATATCTAGCAAAAATGAATGTACTCATCACCATTCCCACCCCCTGCTTTTCGAACTGCCCCCCCATGCCCCCGCCCTTCCACTTCTAGGTTCATCGTTCAGAGAAACTTTGAAGTATGAGTGCTCACAGAGGTAACAAGAACAGAAACTGGAAATTTGTAATAACAAAAATTGGAAACAACTTAAATATTGAATAATAAAGGAATGGATAAATAAATGTTGATAAATAACACAGTGAGCAAACCAGATTCACAGGCATCAACACAGATAAACCTCAAAAATATGCCATTTAATGAAATAAGAAAATATCTAAAGTGTACTCTCAACCTGACACCATTTATAAAAAAGAAAAACACATGGACCATAATGTTATGTATTATTTTTTATTATCATTATTTATAAATACATACATATAAAATATAAGTATAAAAATGTAAAAACCTGACTAGAACCAGGTAGAATCCACAAACTTCAGGATGGGGATTACTTTGGCGGTGAGTGGTACTGGAGGATGGAATGGGAATGAAGTAAGTGTTACCATTTTATATCTTGAAATAAAAAACTGAAGAAAATTTGGGAAAATGTTAAATTGTATAAATCTGACAGTGGGTATCTGGGCATCTATTATAAGACTTCTGGTGCTTTTCTTTATATGTGAAGTATTTAATAATTTAAAACAAAAATTTAAAAACTCTGTCCTTTTTAGAAGGTTAATAGACTAATCATATAATGAGTATCTGCTGGGTTCTGGGCACTGTGTAAAGTACTTGAATTTCCAAGGAAACAGGCTTTGCGGCCTTTGTCAGAGGACAAACTTTAAGCTATTCAAAAATAGCCACGCAAATCATCTGAGAAGGGGCTAACATCCAAAAATATAAAGAACTCACACAACTCAATAGTAAAAAAAAAAACCCAAACAATCTTATTTAAAAATGGGCAGAGGGGGGCGCCTGGGTGGCTCGGTCGGTTAAGCGTCCGACTTCGGCTCAGGTCATGATCTCACAGTCCGTGAGTTCGAGCCCCGTGTCGGGCTCTGTGCTGACTGCTCAGAGCCTGGAGCCTGTTTCAGGTTCTGTGTCTCCCTCTCTCTCTATGCCCCTTCCCTGTTCATGCTCTGTCTCTCTCTGTCTCAAAAATAAACAAACGTTAAAAAAAATTTTTTTTAAATGGGCAGAGAAACTGAATAGACATTTTCCCAAAGAATACATTCGGATGGCCAATAATCACATGAAAAGGTGCTCGACATCACTAATAATTAGGGAAATGCAAATCAAAAACAATGAACTATCCCCTCATACTTGTTAGAATGGCTATCATCAAAAAGACAAAAGATAAAAGTGCTAATGAGGATGTGGAGAAAAGGGAACCCTTGTGTATTGTTGGTAGGAATGTAAATTGGTGAAGCCATTATGGGTAAACAATATGATTCCTCAGAAAAGTAAAAATAGAACTACCATAGGGGCGCCTGGGTGGCTCAGTTGGTTAAGCACCTGAGTCTCGATTTTGGCTCAAGTCATGATCTCAGGGTTGTGAGACTGAGCCTCCCCACCCCCGCCTCTATGCTGGGCATGGAGCCTGCTTGGGATTCTCTCTCCCTCTCTCTCTGCCCCTCTCCTGCTTGTGCTCTCTCTCTAAACAGTAATAATAAGAAGAACTACCAAATGATCCAGCAATCCCACTTCTGTGTGTATATATATTTACCAAAGGAAATGAAATCACTATCTCAAAATGGAATCTGCATCCCCACGTTCATTGCGGCATTGCTTACAATAGCCAAGATATGGAAACAACCTAAATGTCAATGGATGAATGGATATATATGTTACAATGAAATATTCAGCCACTTAAAAGAAGAAAATCATGCCATTGTGACAACATGGATGAACCTTAAAGGCATTATGCTAAGGGAAATAAGTCAAGTGGAGATAGACAAATACTGTATGAGGGGTGAAATGGATTAGAGATATTCTACATATATATATATATATATATATATACACACACATATATATACACGTATATACATGTATATACGTGTATATATATGTGTGTATATATAAAGTTTATTTATTTTGAGAGAGAAAGCGCAGATGCGAGTAGGGTAGGGGCAGAAGGAGGGAGAGAGACAATCCTAAGCAGGCTCCCTGCTGTCAGCACAGAGCCCGCCTCAGGGCTCAAACTTACAAACCATGAGATCGTGACCTGAACGGAAATCAAGAGTCAGAGGCTTAACCGACTGAGCCACCCATGTGCCCTGAGATGTTCTTTCTATATATTTATTCTCAAAAGGTATGAACCCATATATTAACAGGTACAAACTTCCAGTTGTAAGATAAATAAGTTCTGGGAGTATAATGTACACCATGGCAGCTATAGTTAACAATACTGTATTGTATGTGTGAAAGTTGCTAAGAGAATAGAGCTTAAAAGTTCTCATCAACAGAAAACAATTTATAATTATGTGAGATGATGGGCGTTAACTAGACTTATGGTGATCATTTCATAATATACACAAATATCAAATCATTACATTGTACACCTGAAATTAATATAATGTTATATATCAATTATATCTCAAGAAAACTGGGGAAAAACAGCAGCCACGGTCACTTGGCTGGGATCACATAAGCGGCCCAGGTTTTCTGGATGCCAGCCTTTGCCCTAAACATGGAGCCTTCCTGTCTGTCGCTCGAACTCTGGATTCACCCTCCTCCAGCCTTACCTCTTCTCCTGAAACATTCTGTATTGCTGGGTTTACCTGATTTGAAAGCCAACTTAACTTTTTTTCTCTCAGATAACCCCAAAACTCAGACCTTTAAATCAGGTTACACACGTTTTCTCCCAAGTTTTTCTCCAAACTCCTAAGCTTGCACTTCCTCAAAATCTAGAGAAACAGCTTGGCTGTGCCTGACAAGTGTGGGGGGTAGGTAAGGCGTTGGAGTCAAGCTGCCTGGGGTTGAATCCTAGCTCTCGGATTTAGTAAACACTGTGTGATTTTGATCATGCTGCAGAGCCTCTCTGGGCCTCAATTTCCTAAGAAGTTAAAAGGGTTGGTTACTAGACCACCCACCCTGTTAGCCTGTCAAGAAAGGAGGCGAGAAAGAACGTACTTCTCCGGGCACAGTGCTGGAGCCTGGGAGCAGAGGGGAGTCTTATTATCCTTATTTGTCTTGTGCTGAGGAAGCAGATGGGGTCTCGTGCTGTCGGGCACACTTAAGACACACGAGCTCTTTTACCCCCCCCCCCCCCCTCGCCCATGCTGGGATGCCAGATGTGCTGGGCCCACTGCAGACGAGCCTTGAATACAGAAAGCAGGTGGAGGGAAGGATTGTTTTTAAGCCAGTGCAGACCCTCAAGTGGAACATCTTCCCTCCCAGGGCAAACCCCTTTAGAACCCTTGAAAAATTATGGTTTCACTTTTAGCAAGACCCTGCCACAGTGTGGGGAAGCCCCCCACAGTAACCAGTCCCCTCCAAAGCGGGGGCGGGGTGGGGGTGGGGCAGTTCCTCTTGGAGGGGCTGTGTTTGTTTCGCGCCCCCTGCTAACTGCATTCTTGCCTTCCCGCTGCTTAATTCCTTGGCTCCATCCTGTCCTGCCTTCTTTATTCTTTTGCCTTTTCCAGCCCTGCTCCTCTCTCACTTTGGAGGGCTGGCGGAGCCTTGGCATTGCTGGCAGGTCCCGGATGGTCTGTCTGCCGCAGGCTTGGCGGGGATCCTCTCCCCAGCAGCCTCAGTGCAGTCTCGTGCTGTGTCTCCGCACAACTCCACGTAACACTGTGCTTAGATTACTGCTTCTGAACAAGACCGCCATGGTGTGCCCCCAGGCACGTGGCAGAAATGAACCAGGTACCCTATCTAGGGTTTTGAGTTCCTGCGGTGTGAACATACGCTCTATATTTCAGCTCCACAGCACAGGAGGCAGGTCTGTGTACCACAAGGGAAGATGTTCCACTTGGGAAACACAGAATTTTAAAGTGCTACATTCTTCCAAAGCATGATCCACGAAAGAAAGAATTGATAAGCTGGATTTCATTAAAAGTAAACACTTCTGCTCTGCTGAGACAATGTCAAGAGAGAGTGGTAAGACAAGCCACGGTCTGGGAGAAATTATTTGCAAAAGATATATCTGATAAAAGGCTGTTCTCTGAAACATACAAGGCACTCCTAAAATGCAACAATAAGAAAACAAAGAACTCAATTAAAAAATGGTCCAAAATATCTTAGCTAACATCTCACCAACAAACATATACAGATAGCAAATAAGCACACAAAACAATACTCCAGGGGCACCTGGGTGGCTCAGTTGGTTAGGCGTCTGCCTCTTGATTTGGGCTCAGGTCATGATCCCATGGTTCGTGGGTTCAAGTCCTGTGTCCGGCTCTGTGCTTGAGATTCTCTATCTCTCCCTCTCTCTCTTGCCCCTCCTGCACATGCTCTCTCTCTCTCTTTCTCTCTCTCTCTCTCAAAAACAAACAAACAAACAAACAAACTTAAAAAAAAAGAAACGTTATTCCATCTAATATGTCATCAGGGACATACGCATATTAAAATGACATATCACCCATACAGAGAAAGACAGATACCATATGTTTTCACTCTTATGTGGATCCTGAGAAACTTAACAGAAGACCATGGGGGAGGGGAAGAGGAAAAAAAAAAAGAGAGAAGGAGGGAAGCAAACCATAAGAGACTCTTAAAAACTGAGAACAAACTGAGGGTTGATGGGGGTGGGAGGGAGGGGAGGGTGGGTGATGGGCATTGAGGAGGGCACCTGTTGGGAGGAACACTGGATGTTGTATGGAAACCAATTTGACAATAAATTTCATATTACAAAAAATAATAAAATGACATACCACCACACACCTACTAGAACTATCAAAAGCCAGAACGCTGACCATCCCAAATGCCAATGAGGATGTGGAATGACAGGAACTCTCAGCCATTGCTGGTGGGAATGCAAATGACATGGCCACTTTGGAAGACAAGTTGACAGTTTCTCTTAAAACTAAACATACTCTCATGCCTTGGTATTTACCCAAAGGAGTTGAACACTCTTATCTTCACAAAGACCTACACAGATATTTATAGTAGCTTTATTCAGAATTGCCAAAACTTGGAAGCGACCACAATGTCTTTCGGTACGTGAACGGAGAAGTCGACTGTGGTACGTGTAGGCAATGGAATAGAATTCAGCACTAAAAAGAAATGAGCCGGGCACCTGGGTGACTCGGTCCGTTAAGCATCCAACTTCGGCTCAGGTCATGATCTCGCAGTTCATGGGTTCAATCCCCAGGTCAGGCTCTGTGCTGACAGCTCAGAGCCTGGAGCCTGCTGCAGATTCTGTGTCTGCCTGTCTCTCTTCCCCTCCCTCGCTTGCACTCTGTGTCTCTCTCAAAAATAGACAAACATTTAAAAAAAAGAACAACAACAACAAAAAGAAATGAGCTGTCAAGCCATGAAAAGACATGGAGGAACCTTAAATGCATGCTACTAAGTGAAGGAAGCCAATCTGGAAAGGCCACATACTGTGTGATTCCAATGATATAACATTCAAAAAAGGCAAAAACAATGGAGATGGTGAAAAGATGAATAGTTGCCAGGGGTTAGGGAGTGGGGAGAGACGAACAGGTGGAGCACAGAGAATTTGAGGGCAGCGAACTACTCTGTATGATGCTATAATGTGGATACATGTCATTATGCATTTGCCCAAGCCCATCGAATGTACAAGAGTGAACCCTAATGTAAACTACATACTTGGGATGATGTGTCAATGTAAGTTCACCAGCTGTAACAAATGTACCACTCTGGTGGGGGATGTTGAAAATGGGGGAGGCTGTGCATGTGTGGGGGCAGGAGGTATATGGGAAATCCCTGTACCTTCCTTTCAATTTTGCTGTGAACTGAAAATCGCTGTAAAATATAAAGGTTTTTTTTTTTTTTTTTTTTTTTTTTTTAAAGTAACCGTCTTCCAATACAAAATTATCACACAATGCTGAAAAAGTATTTCCCAACCTATAAGCCGGTAGGGAAAATAAAGGTGATACTTGTTGTGGGTGAAAGTGTGGTACATGCTTGTGGCTATAAAATGTTTACACCCATGAGCTCAGTAATTCCAGTCTGGAACATTTCTCCAGTAGGTATAATCTTTGATTAGGTACAATAGGGTATGAACAAGATATTAAGTGTTAAAAACAATGGAAATGTTTACAAGGAACAGATAATTTAGGTAAATCATGATAATCCATTCAACACAATTTTAAACATTAAAATTACGAAGTATTATAATTATGAACACTACGCAGGAACAAGGAACGTGCGGAGAGTATACTTTAAAAAAACATAACATGCAGCGAGATTACAACCAGGTAAATAATATTTCAAAACCATTAGAAGAAAATGATCAAGATTCCCTTCCTTTGCTCCTTTTTTTCTAGTTTCTAAATGTCTGCAATGTGTATGTGTTATTGCAGTTAGATGACTTTTACAAATGGAAAGCTTAAGAATAACTCGCTTCCCTTCTGGGGGGTGGTGTCAGTGCAAAGCCACACTCCGCCTCCGACACAACCTTCAGAGTTGGACTTTTTTCTTTTCAGGGGCCGGACTGAGCAGAGTGTATCAATCTTTGCCTGATACTGTCTGTGCCATTGGTTCAGATGTTGTCTGATCATTCTCCAGTTGTTTGCTAGGTTTATATCTTTCTCCACAACCATTTTAAACATTTTTTAATTGTGACAAAATACATCTGACAGTAAGTTAACCATTTTAGCCATTTTTAAGTGTCCACTTTGGTGGCATTAAGTACATTCTCAATGCCGTGCCACCTTTGCCACCATCTGCCTCTGGAACTTCGTCATCTTCCCAAACTGAAACCCTGTCCCTATTAAATGCTAGCTCATTGCTACCCCCCCTGCCCCTAAACCCTGGTATCCACTATTCTGCTTTCTGTTTCTGTGAATTTGATTACTCTAGGAACCTCACGTGGAATCATACATTTGTCTTTTTTCCACAACAACTTAAAAAAATTTTTTTTAACATTTACTTATTATTGAGAGACAGAAAGAGACAGAGCATGAGCATGGGAGGGGCCGAGAGATGGGGAGACACAGACCCGAAGCAGGCTCCAGGCTCTGAGCTCTCAGCACAGAGCCCGACGTGGGGCTTGAACTCACAAACCGAGAGATCATGACCTGAGATGAAGTCGGACGCTTAAACGACTGAGCCACCCAGGCGCCCCCTCCACAACCACTTTTAAAGCTTTTTGAGGAAAAGGACCAAATCCCTGATTTGTTTTCATTTTAGGTGTAATGTCTATTTGCTCATTTGTTTCACATGTATTGTGCTGGGCACGGGGTTAAGCAATGCTCAAGAAATACATGTGGTGTCCAAGACTGACAGTGTAGTGGGACAGAGATAATAGGGAAACCATAGGGAGAAGAAAGAACCACAGAGCGTGAGGAGTAGTGACTGAGAACCCGATGGGGTCTTCTGGAAAGTCTAAGTGTTTGTGGGATGAATGGGGGAATGATCTGGGAGGAAGGCTGAGGAGGAGCCCTGGGGTTCCAGGCAGAAAGAGGGGGCACAGAGCCTAAGGAGGGAAGGGCCTTCTGCGGTGTGTGTGTGTGTGTGTGTGTGCGCGCGCGCAGGGGGCCTATGGTAACTGGGTGTTCTAGATGCAGTGGGGAGCTGTAGTGGGATCCCCTACATCTGAGAGGAGGAAGGGAATGCACAGCCGACATGTCAACACTTTGCTCTGGGCACTGAAGGCCATACTCTTTACCCATACATCCTCCTGGGCCAGGTACCCTGAAAAGCCTTGTTCCTTAGACACCAGGATCAGCGCAGCCTCTCACACGGCTACAGGCAGCTAAATGGGCGCGGCTCATGCTCAGATCTACCATTTGGTTCCGTGTCTTTGTTCACAGCTGGGCAGCTCTGTGCACAGTGTCTGGCAAATGGCAGGAGGGTGATTGTTACCTCCAGTTTGTAGAAGTGGAAACTGAGGCTTGGGGGCAAGGAACCACCTGCCCAAGGTCAAGGAGCAAGTAAGTGAATGAGGAGTAAAGTTGTCACTGAATGAGCAAATGAAACGTCTGAGCCCATCCCCACCCCATCCTTCCCTCCTAGGGGCCTGAAGGAGGGACTTTACATGGCTGACTGTGGCCCCAGGAAGAAGCAAGAGGCTTGTGGGTGAAGGCGGGAGCGAAGCGGGGAGCAGAGCCCACCACAGAAGATGAAAAGAAGATTCTAGTCTCTCCAAAGCACATGCGAATTTGCTTTCTTGTGCTTCTTTCCTAAGCCTGTGTTGACCTTACTGCAAATGCAATGTTATGTCCTATTTTTCTTTTACTTATTTGCATAAACATTCTCAGTCTCTTGTTTTTGAAAATTTTTTAACGTTTATTTATTTTTGACGTAGAGAGAGACAGAGCATGAGCAGGGGAGGGGCAGAGAGAGAGGGAGACACAGAATCTGAAGCAGGCTCCAGGCTCTGAGTCGTCAGCACAGAGCCTGACGCGGGTCTCGAACTCACGAACCATGAAATCATGACCTGAGCCGAAGTCAGACGTTCAACCGACTGAACCACCCAGGCGCCCCCTCAGAGTCTCTTATAAAAATCTTTATGGCCACCATTTTTGAACTTTGAATAATTGTCTACCCAGGAAATGGATCACAATTTCTTAAAATAGCTTATTAAGAATAGCTTATAATCACTTATTGATCATTTAGGTTGATTTCAGTATTTCTCAAATACATAAATAATGCTAGTAAATAGTGCTAAGAACGCTGAGAGTAGTGTTTCCTGAGGATTAATCTCCACGCTGGGTTTCCAAGGTCTGAGTGGTTTCTTTGGGCCCTGTCGGGTTTGACTCTCTACGGTGCCTAAGGTGGCTGTGGGCGGGCCGAGGAGGCCAGGGACAGACCGGGATGCCACTGCATCTGTGTTCGTAAATGAACTTGTTCTTTCCCTCCCAAGCAGTGGGGTAGGGGTGGCGGGCCGCTGCTGGAGCAGGGAGGGGCGCCCCACATAGCATCCCCACATAAAAGGGCAGGTGTTCAGGCAGGACCTGGAGTGATAGTGGTTTGGCCTGACTCCCGGTGCTTGTTGGGGGCGACGGCCTGCATCCGCTCTTCTCCAGCCCCTCCTTGGTCTATTCCCGTTAGCTTCCTTGGGAAAGAGTCCCACATTCAGGGATTCTTTGCCCATTTCAATGTGATCCTGCTTGATGAGCAGCCCCAGAGTCTGTACCGGTCGCAGCAAACCCCAGGCACGCAAAAACAGAGGCTTGTGGCTGGTTTGAGGCGGCTGTGATCTCATGGAGTCAGAACCGCTGCCCCGGCAGGCGCCACTCAGCGCATCCCAAGTGGGAAAAGCCCTGTGCCAGTGGAAGCCGTGAGACTCTGGGAAAGCCCCCAGCCCTGAGACCTTGGGCTCCAGCCAACGCAGCCTCCTATTGGATGATGCCCGGGGTGGGGGTGGGGGTGGGGGGCAAACACCTTTAGGAAGAAACTAACAGAAAATGCATGTGGAAGCAATGCGGGAGAAGAAAAGTGCTGTGGCCCATTCTTGGCTGCCACCTGCATGGTCAGCAGACCTTGACCAGTGGTATAGAAGCTTCCCAGAGAGAGACACTCCCTTCCTAGCTGCTCACCTCCAGCCCAGACACCTCTGCCCTTTATTGCCATTACCTGACTCTGTCAGGCTGTGTGACTCAGCATGTGCCTGCCAGCCGTGCCCCCCACCCCCACCCCAAAGCACACCAAGGAGAGCGGCTGCAGACCCTGTCCTCAAGGAAGGGCCACCAGGGCATTTCAGTCATGAATGGGAACGTACCTGAATGTGCGGATACTGACGGCTGGAGTTTTTGGAGGAAAGCATCCAAGACGGCTCCTCCAAGCTTTGATAAATCCGTAGACTAAGCCGACTTAGACACCTGTGTTTTTAGGTGGTTTTTTAGAAAGTCTCATTTATGTTATACTGATGTAGCCTTGAAAGACTGGGAGGAAGTGTGGTCTTGTGGGGGGAGCGCCGTGCAGGCAACACCAGGGCCTGTGTTGTCTTCTCAGCTCTGCCCCTTGTTGTCAGGGGAGTCCATCTGGGCCACGGGAGTGAAGGCAGGTCACACCTGCCCTCTGCTTAGCCAGCAACACCTCCCCAGTTGTGTGGCAGGGTGACGGAGTTATAAAGCCAAATTACCCCTTCCAATAAACAAAACAAAGCAAAAGAGGGCCTAAAATAGTGATTTTGCAAACAATGAAATATTCTGAGAATCTGTAATATGTGTGGGTTTGTAAATGAAGCGGAAACAGAAACCACTGATCATAATGATACCATTGAAAGCTGCGTTGGTTCTGGGCCAGGGGGCACCAACAGACATTCTAGGAAAGCAGATGACCCAGGACACGTGGCAATGCCTGGGCCCTGTCACGTGGAAAGAACCCCAGCTTACGTTCTTAACCTTCTCTGTATGGGTACCTTACTTTGTCACTGCTGGATGTGAAGTGTAACAGAAACATACTTCCTTAAAATAGCAGAGCAGGTTCAAGGTTATTCCTATAAACTATAGTGCCACGTGCTTACTTGTATCATGGTAGGCTCCCTTGAGTGGGCTAGAAAGGGATGGAGTGACAGCTGGGAATTGGCCATGGAAATGGTCACACGTGGACATCAATGTGAATTTCGTGGCAGCAAAAAGCTCACCTTGGTGCATTAGGAATTCAAAACTGCAGTCAAGTGTAAGCCATTGAGTCGACTTGCTTTTGAGGGGTTCTTGGAAGCTTGCAGGGACTTCCTTTGAGAAAAAACACTTTGGGGTAGAATTAGTGAAATGGGAAATGGTTGCCCAGAGAATGTGCGTTCTGTGTCACAGGAAATATTTAAATGTGGGGAGGACAAACACTTGGCGGGGCTGTCGTAGAGGGTGTTCAAGTATTATTTTGGAAGCTGAACTGGATAGGCTAAACTCTTTTCCAAACATAGAGATCTAAATTTTAAAGAATCAGATTTCACCAGTTACGAAGATTTTGAATTTTAGTTGCAGTTTGCTGCTGCTTCAAGCGGAGTAAAGAGCCCACAGGACGGCCGTTATGTAGCGATCATGAACTCTGGGCCTTCATGCAGTGCTAAGATTAGGTAAGCTTGTGCAGGACCCGAGATTAAACGGCTCTTGCTGTTGTTCCCATGGGTTCGGGTGGGGGGCACAGGATATCTCATAGGTATCATTGGGTGGTGATAGTCAGGAAAGTCCTATCTCTGCCATTTGCTTTTTAGCCTGGTGACCGATGGTGGTTAGGCTTAGCATCCTGCTTGTAAAACGGCAAGAGTGCGTAAAGAGTTCATTGAGGGAGTGCAGGTAAAACAGTATAGTAGTAAGCACATAACAAGTGTTTGATAAGTACAGATGGTGGCTGGCAAGTGAGGGCAAGTGTCAATAAACGAAGGGCAAAGACAGGGGTCATCTGGTCACGTTAAACTTTAGCGGGATTGGATGTGGGCTACCCTTCTCTGAAAACAAGTAGAAACAGGTGCACATGTGTGTGTGTGTGCGTGCTCAGACGCCAGACCGCTTTTTAAAAATAGATGTACGAAGTGGATAATCTCACTTATAGTTTGGAAATGTAAAATTTATTTTTTGTTATTTGATGATTATTTTTCTCCTCTCGAAGGAGATTTTGCAGCTGCAGGAGATGTTCTTGTTGAGCTCGCTTCTGAAGGTAAGATGCCTTTAGAATGGCCGTGAAGGTAGAGAGTGAAACCCTCAGAGCAGCCGGAGAGGATGAGCCTGTGATATTCGGAGCCACCGTGGAAGTGAGAAGTTCTGTTCAAGTGGTTACAGCCTTAAAGACATTATTTTCTTATATCAGAATCAGGTGTCTTTTCAGGAAAAATCTAGGCTCTAGCAAAGCAAAGAGGAGAGGAAAAGAGAATATTCATATAGTCTTACCCCAAAGACGCAACCAGCAGCTTCTGCTGTATCAACTTTCAGATTCACATTCTCTTAAAAATGGGGTCATGCCAGTTGCTTTAATATTTCATGACTTTTTTTAAACAGTAATTTCTCTCTTGTCATTATACAGTCTCTCTCTATATATCTATATATTTAATTGAAATTGCTTTATTGTTTTGTCTGGTTATACATGTCATATGCAGATGGAAGTAATCCACATGCATGGACAAGACGGTAAAAGTCACCTGTCGTCTGCCACCTCCCCCGGCCCCTCGGGCAACCAGGGCTAACATTGACCGTCTTTCTATTTTTTCTAATGTATGTTTCTGACACACAGATGATTCCCCTCCCCTCCAGGATTGGGTTCATATGACATCTAATGTTTTATAACCTGCTTTTTAAATTGAAAAATACATTCTATCTTTCCTGTTAGTAAGCATTCTTGCACAGCATGATTTTTAATGGCTCTCATGACACTGTATGGATGTATTCTCTTTTGTATCACTAGAGGATAATTAGATTTTTAGTATGTTTTCAACATGCTCACAATAAATGTTTTTGCCATTATTATTATTATTATAATCTTTGTGATAACCATAGTAATCTTTTCACGATAGATTCATTTAAGTGGGATTCCTGGGTCAAAAAATATACATGACTCTAAGGCTTTTGGTACCTATTACCAAATTGCCCTTGGCAATGGTGACACCATTTATCAGCACTCTTCTCATCTCTATGAAATATTGTATTTTGGTATAATCTGGTATAATGCCTTTTAAAAATTGAATTTCTTTTTAAAATTTATTGTTTAGACAACTCTAATCTATATTTGAAACAAGTTTGTATTTAATTGTTATTAGAGTTTATTATTCATTAAATTACTGACCTTCTGGTTTCTTTACTTATTGGGGCGCCTGAGTGGCTCAGTTGGTTGAGTGTCTGACTTCGGCTCAGGTCACGATCACATGGTTTGGGTTCGAGCCCTGCATCGGGCTCGGCTCTGTGCTGACAACTCAGAGTCTGCAGCCTGCTTTGGATCCTTTTTTTTTTTCTTTTGTTTTTGGAGCCTGCTTTGGATTCTGTGTCTCCCTCTTTCTCCTCTTTCCCTGCTTGCACTCTGTCTCTCTCTCAAAAATTAATAAACATTAAAAAAAAATTCACTTATTTAAGACACCTGGACTTGCTTTCTGTGTAAGATGTGAAGGACAAAAACCTAATTTTTTCCAAACAGCTAACCAATGATCTCAACACCTTTATTATACAATCTTTTCTTTCCGCTTGTATGTGAATGCCACTGGTGTCGTGCACTCTAATGGGGTCAATTCTCATATCACTTTAGTTTAGTTCTTAGAATCCATAATTATAAACTGGCCAGTATGTATTTAATAGCTGATAACCCCTTGGGAGGAAGAGGCTCTTGCCTTTGAGGAAGAAAGACTTCTTGATTCCAAAAAGATGGGCAGTCACATTCCTGCATGTCTGCAATTTTTCCTTCTGCTAGGACCCAAGGATGGGAAGCACAGGACATCACAGTGAGGCTACAGGAATCCAGAATTCAGAACCTGGATGACCAGTAACAAAGCTTATGGGAAAACTTAAGCTCCCCTTCCTTGGGCAGGGAGGTGGGGAGGGGATGAGGGGAGCGGGATGGGAGGGTGGGAGGTGGTCACAGTAATAGCTGAAGATGAGCCTCCGGGATTCTGACACTTTGAGAAGCCAGCCAAGTCCTGGGACCCTGAGAAGAAACTAAAAACCAAGAGTTTGGGAGGAAGTAGTGTTCTCATGCTATTACTGATATGAATTATTAAATGAATCCAATAACAAAACAGATAAACAAAATGATCCATAGAGTCATACCTTAGTAAGTCAATAACCTCATTGTACCTATGCTTGAAATGCCATCGTTTTAAGCGTAGGAACCGACAATATGTTTAGCTGCTGTCCAAATTCTACTTCTCGGGGAACAAAAGTTTAAACGAGTGGAAATTGCGTTCTCTCATGTAACCATACTGCTGAGCAGCTGGGGCGTTCACACCACGAACCCACAGCCGGAGCAGCACGGTGCATCTGGGCTGGTGAATGGTAATTTTAGGTCAACATAGAGGAGAAAATAAACTATCTGGAGTGACTGGAAAACTAAAAATAGAGGTTGATAACACATCAAGTAAGATGAAGGACATAGTACCACCAGATCTTCATTGCTGGTTTGCCCTTTTTCACGGTTCCCTTTTTGCGTGTGTAGCTTTGTAACCTGCCCCAAATTATTTTTGAAATTGGGGAGTGCAAGAATGAATAAAAATATTGATTCTTATGCTTTCCACTGTATTATAAAATTGCATTTTATCAGTCAAGTTAATTAATAAGAAATAAAAGGAAGAGTTATTTTGTTTCAATTTCTCATTACTTCAGCGAGACTCATTCCTTTTCCTGGGGAATGTTTGCTTTTTAGGGCTCATGCCCAGGATTGGTGGTCAGGTGGGTGTCCTTCTACAGGGGCACCCGTCTGGCTCTCAGCCCTAAACATGTAAATGATTTACCACAGGTGCTTACTTGCTCGACCAAAACAGGATCATATTGCAAATTCTTCCCTTCATCCAGCTTTTCCTACCTAAGGATTTCTGGTAATCTCACCAAATCATTCTCTTGAGTCATTCTTCTGATGGCTACATGATATTTCAGGGGGTGTATAGATCACAACTTATTTAGTCATTCCCTGTTGATGAACTTGGGGTTGTTTCCAGCTTTTATTTTGCCCAAATGAAATTGAAAGAATCATCTTTGTATGTTTATTCTTTTGCAATAATGTTTTTACTTCATAGGGGCATATTCCCTGGATTGTTGAGTTAGAGTATGTGATTTATATTAGGTCTTACTAGATATTGGCAAACTGTTTTCCCAAAAGACTGTAGTGTGTCACGATACCATCAGCAACCCCTGTAAGTGCCCTCGTCCACGTCCCCTCTGGCAGTGCGTGGTATCACTCTTCTACATTTTCACCCAACCAGTGACACGTGTAGGTACCTGACAGATTTCCATTTTCCTGGAAAGTATATTCTTTTTTATTTTATTTTATTTTATTTTATTTTATTTTATTTTATTTACTTTTCTAACGTTTATTTATTTTTGAGACAGAGAGAGACAGAGCATGAACGGGGGAGAGGCAGAGGGAGAGAGGGAGACACAGAATCCGAAACAGGCTCCAGGCTCTAAGCGGTCAGCCCAGAGCCCGACGCAGGGCTCGAACCCACGGACCGTGAGATCATGACCTGAGCCGAAGTCAGCCGCTTAACCGACCGAGCCACCCAGGCGCCCCAATGTGTATTCTTAACCTTGACCGAATCACCCCTCATTCTCTGAAGGTGAAAGTTTGGTGTAAAGGTTATGGCAGGAGAAATGAGACCATGTGACTCAACCATCCTCTCTTAAACGTGCAGACACACTCAAAGGTCTTAATTTAGTTTGGATACTAAATGCAGGGCAGGGAAGAGGGCAGGGAGGTTTTGAGTTAACCTCGGCAGGGTCTGCCCAGGCTCCACTGTGGGACAGCTGTCCACTGAAAGGCCCTGTATGGCACAGTAATCAGGAATAGTTTACGAGGCTAACATCCCTGCCCCCACCTTGCCCGCCACACGCAGGAGCTCATTCCCTCTGAAGTGAAGTAGACTAGATCCCAATAGTATTATCGCTCTTTCATGGATAAGCTCTGTAGTTGCAGAGACCTGTTGGGCCAGCTCGGCTCCCACCTGAGCCCCGGTGAGCCTTCCTTCTCTCCTTCTTTAACACCCACATCTCAAGATGGGCCATGAGAGATGGGATGCTGAGTTTCTGGCCAGATGGGCTCAGAGCGTGGTCCAGGAAAGGGCTTCCACAAAGGCCTGGGGTGGAGTGAGGGTAGAGGGACAGGAGTCACAGCCTCCCTTTTACCTGGCCTGGTCCTACCCATTCAGCAGGTCTAGCCAAGCAGCCAGCTTTTGGCCCACAGGATGCTGAAGGGGTGCTGGGGAGGGGTGTGTTGGGGAAGATGGGCCTCCGCCTCCCCACCAACACTTCAAATCTTCCCTCTTAGCTTTGCCCCCACCCAACCGCAGAGACCTCCACAAAATCTACTGTGAAAGGCCTCATGCTCTTTTGTGAGGTGGCAATTCATGCCTTCAGGCTTGTGTTTACATCATCTGGGTATTGACCTGTTCACTCGCCCTGAGGACACTCACTCTTGGAGTCGCACAAGTGCCGGACCTGTGTCTGGGTTCCCCACGACGGTGTGAGCCCGCTGGGGACAGTGTGTGTGCTGAATGCATCATTAGTGCCAAGGACACTCAAGGTGCTCAACTCAGCGCCAGTTCGTGGAGCTCGTGTTCTTCAAGCGGTTTGTCGACCGTACCTGGCAGAGCAAACACTGAGAAGTGGGGATAAATCAAATTCTCACAGCCTTGGGGAGCCCCGACGGGCTGGGTTGGGGAGCCGGCAGCAGAGGGCTGAGGGGGTGCCTCAGGCGAACTGTGTTCCTAGCTCAGCAAGCGAGGAGCGAGCGGGGCCCGCTTGTGGGAGCCCTTCCTGCCTCGCCCATTTATTCATATTGATTCTGGCTTCGGGGCTCGGGAATGCGGACTTGAGTGTGCAGATGGCAGGACAGGCTCCCACAAGCCTTGGTGTCCCCAGGAGATCAGGGACTGGCCAGTCGGGAGGGATCGGGGGCCAGGCTGCATCTGTCCTGGGCCCGTAGTCCCAGCACAGGGCCAGCCGGGCACACAGAAGGTGCCCCAAATAAATGCATTTGAACTGGCATCAAGAACCTGAGGAAGGGGAGCACGAACGGCAAACAGGAGGCAGGCGATTAACCTTGTCCACGGGGGACAGGACAGGAGATGGTCTGTGGTTAAAAATATATGAAAAGACACCTTTTCCGTTCAAATTCAGAAGCCCAAGCTAAGCTAAAGACGGGGACTTGCTCATAAAGGGCAGTACATGAACGCGAGAAAACAAGATCCAGGAGAGTCAACGACACCGTGCAGGAATAAATTCCTTTTTCAGCACTTCCGTGTTCAGCACGACGAGAATCACACGGGCCAGATGTCTGTCTGTCTGTGAAACCCAAACCGAAACGGTGTCGGGGGATACGCTTCCTTCTGTCTGGACTGAAGCACCAAGTTATGTAGCCCGGAGGACTCCAGGAACCAATGACTCACGGTCACCGAGGAGAGTCAGTGACGCATCTGAGGAGGTTTCCCAAGAAGTGATGGAGGAAATCTCTTTCGTCCTCCACACCTGGAAAGGCCTCTGAAGACAGGGCTCTTTCTCTCTTTCCCTTTGACTGGGTGGTAGATTCGGATCAACGTTGCAGCCCACACAGGGCTGGGGATCACTTTGTGAAAACAAGTTGCCCACTTCCTACAGGTAGAGACGCGAGACGAGGGGGGCCGGGGTGGGGATGAGGAAGGATGAAAGGGAGGGGGTGGCGTAGGAGCCCCCTCCATCCTTTGAACTCGTGCTGCTGGGTGCCACACCTGCAGGCTGGGCACCCAGAATTCTCTACCCTTGCTTCCCACTGAGAGGAAGGCTGGCCAAGGAACCACCACGGTTCCCAGACCCTGCCATCTGCCAGCCTCACAGCAAGACAGACCGACACTATCGTGGCTCCCATTGCAAAGGAGGGAACTGAGGCTCACAGACGTTACAGGGCTTGTCCAAGTTGGCACAACTGGTAGGCTCAGGCCCCGCTGTCCTGCAGCCCCCACATGCGTCACATGATTCCCATTGCACGGATTTTTAAACACTCTCATTTATGAACAAATCTCTCATTGATGGATATTTAAGCGGATTCCAATTAAAAAATTTTTTTTAAATATTTATTTACTTTTGAGAGAGAGAGAGAGAGCAGTGGAGGGGTAGAGAGAGAGGAAGACACAAAATCCAAAGCTCTGAGCTGTCAGCAGAGAGCCCGATGTGGGGCTCCAACCCATGAACCGAAAAAGATCATGACCTGAGCCGAAGTCAGGCACTTAACCAACTGAGCCACCCAGGTGTCCCTCCAGTTTTTCAATAATACAATGATTGGATGGGGCATCTGGGTGGCTCAGTCGGTTGAGTGACCGACTTCGGCTCAGGTTATGATCTCATGGTTTGTGAGTTCAAGCCCCGAGTCGGGCTCTGTGCTGACAGCTCAGAGCCTGGAGCCTGCTTTGGATTCTGTGTCTCCCTCTCTCTCTGCCCCTCCCCCTCTCATGCTCTGTCTCTGTCTCAGAAATAAATAAACATTAACAAAAAATAACACGATGATTGGAGTCTCTTTTTAAAAAGAGGATGTTTTTTCCCCAAACCTTTTTACCCCCAATTATAAAATGAATACATGATTATTATAAAAATTTACACAACACAGAAAAGTACAATGCAGAAGTCGAAATTCTTCAGAGTAACTACCATTAACGGCTTGGAGTACATAATTCCAGACCTTTTTCTATGCATATACAAATATGTCCAGAGGCATTGATGCATATATTAGATGGAAAAAAATCAAATTTGCAGAATAATAAGATTCGATTTTTTTATATTCTACATCTTATGTGTTACATATTACATTTTATAAGGTTTCAATTTTTTGTTTAAAAAAGTACACACAGGAAACATCTGGGAGAACAAGAAACTTTCAAATACCAATGTTACACATTTTTGCAGTGCTCTGTGCTTAAGTATTTAAAATATCTCTTTATTTAAGTATAATCTATTGTCTATTTCCATATGTATATATGAAGCATTGGCATATCATACGTGTATAGCTCAGTGACTTTCCACGAACTGACCACACCCGTAAGAGCAGCTCCCAGATGGAAAAGCAGAACATGCCAACCCCCAAACCTCATACTCTCTCCTACTGATCACCCCTGCAACCATGGTAAACATATCCTGACTTTAACATATATCTGCTTTGCCTGTTCTTATCTGTGCTTGAATTTTAACAGTGGCCAGATGTGGCACTTAAAACAAGGATAGGGGTGCCTGAGTGGCTCAGTTGGTTAAGCGCTGACTTCAGATCAGGTCATGATCTTGCGGTTCGTAGGTTTGACCCACGCATCGGGCTCCTTGCTGTCAACGCGGAGCCTGCCTCGCATCCTCTGTCTCCCTCTCTCTGCCCCTCTCCACCCTCTCTCGCTCAAAAAATAAAATAAAAACATAAAAAAAAATAAAATAAAACGAGGATAATCAATACAGATGTTGTTAAAATATATGCTGAAGCCATGGCCGTTTGATGCTAGCACGTGTGAATCCAGTTCATTCCTTAACAGCTGCAGGGAGTCTCTTGTATCACAATTGATCTAACTGGCTTTTTCTTTTTCTTTTTCTCTTGTTTATTTATTTATTTTTGAGAAACAAAGACAGAGAGCAGGAGAGAGAGAGAGAGCACGTGTGTAAGCGGGGGAGGGGCAGAGGGAGAGGGAGACTGAGAGAGAGTCCCGAGCAGGCACCTCACTGCGAGTGTGGACCTAGACGTGGGGCTCCAGCTCATGAACCGTGAGATCATGACCTGGGCTGAAGTCAAGAACCATATGCTTAATCCACTGAGCCACCCAAGTGCCCCCTTAATTCACTTTTTCTGATGGACATTTGGATTGTTTCCAATTTGGCACTAACAAGCAGGACTACAAAAAAATTTTTTTGATGTGTATTTCTTTGTACATGTAGCTTTGAGACGTGTTTTTTTAAGATGATGCCTAGAGATGGAATTGTTGCTGGTCAAAAGACAGCCAGGTTAAAAACATTTTTTGGTAAATACTTTTGCCGTAATGGCCTTCCCCAAAGTAGTAAATGCTCGGTGCCTTCTTCAAAACAAAAGTCAGGTGCTGGGTGCAGACCTCTTCACCACAGCCCCTGCCCCTGCGGCTGGCAACCAAGCCTGCTCCAGCTCTCTGGGCGGACCAAGCTGTAGCAGGTGTCTGCCGCACAGAAAACAGACGGAGGTGCACCCCCCTTCACCCTTGGTCCCCCAACCTCACCCCCTGTGACTTTGCAAACAACTAAGCACAACTGCAGAGGCGGCAATGGGGAGATGCTGTTAGTTAGCAGAGCCTGGAGTGGGACAAGGGGGCCTTGAGGCCTGTTCTGACTTCCGCTGCGGACTGGGTGTGAGCCTGCAGGGACGGTAGGCTGCATATCTGGGCTTTGGTCGCGTATTAAATGGGATGTCTTAGAGCAAGAAGCCCACCTTCAATGTGAACCCTGGAGGAGTCTGGCCCAGGCTACCCTGGCCCTGCCCCCCTCCCCTGGGCCCTGGGAGGCAGCCTGTCCCGTTGTCCTCAGAGCTGATGGGCAGGGAGTGTTCGCTTCTCTCAAGCGCCTTCTGCATGGACACCCTTCTAACTCCCACCCACACCTAGTTCTGTGACCTTCGCTCCATAGGCGGCATCCCTGATGCTGCGAGAGGGCCACGCGGCCCCCTCCCCTCGAGCCATCTTTCCTTTCCTGCTTTCTGTGGCTGCCAGAGGCCTCTGGGCAGAGCCTGGTTCGCCATCTCCCTCCCACAGTTGCACCTCCCAGCTGGCAGGAAAAGCACCTGGGGCTCTATTCTCCTGTGGCCTGCCCATGGTGCTTCAGTGAACGCAGCCTTAGGCCGCATTCGTTTTTGGCTCAGTAGCTCTCATGCTGCTAAGGCCCAGAATGGGGAGTCAAGATAAGATCCCTGGGCTTTTACGGAAGGCACAAGACCTTCATCTCAACTCCCTCATCCAGCTCAGCCTCTTCTTGCATTTTCTTTCCCCGTCAAAGCTGAGAAACAGTTTAAAAAAAAAAAAAAAAAAAAAAAAAGGAAGGAAGGAAGGACATGAGGACAGAGACTCTTCTAGTTTTTTTGTTTTTTTTTTTTTTTTTTTAGAGAGAGAGAGAAAACATGAGCAGGGGAGGGGCAGAAGGAGAAGGAGAGAGAGAATCCCAAGCAGGTTCCACACTCAGCTCAGAGCCTAATGCAGGGCTTGATCCCACGACCCTGGGATCATGACCTGAGCCGAAATCAAGAGTCTAATGCTCAACCGACTGAGCCACACGGGCTCCCCTCACCTTCTTTTTACTATAAGGTCACCAGCCTGTGGCTAGGAGTCTGGGGGTTCCACTCTGTACAACTAGTGAAGATGGCTTGGAGTGGCCAGAAGAGTCGGCCCCTTGGGCCCCTGCCGCCTGGCTCTGGGTGCTTCCCAACCTCTCAGACTCTCTCGATGCCTCTGAGACTCTCTCAATGCCTACAATGCAGACGACAGCATGTTGTGGGGGCAGATGAGGACAGGCACATTTTATCTTTGTTACTTCTGTTTTAGCTGAGCATTAACATCTTTGCCGTACAGATGGGCTTTGTGCTTTTACATCACGGGAGCCGTTTGCATCTTTTATTCAGGGTTTTATTTTTACAACCAAGACATTTTCATAAAAAGAACAGTGAGAGAAGAAATATACAAGCCATGGGAGGGCAGAAGTGAAAGTCGAGGAACTTCCTAATGGGAGACTGAGGAACTTCCTAATGGGAGATTAAGTGAACTCCCACACCACAAGTTCCCGCTCCACAGGAGGTCCCTGGAGACTGAACCGACTGAGTCAGCCCTTCACAGAAAGCACGGTTCCAAGCTGGGTGTGGTCTCTGTGGCTCTCAGTGAGGACGGTGACCCCCGCCTGGGAAGACCAAGGAGGAGCCATCCCAGCACCATCCCATGAGAGACTCAGGACTCCATGCCACTGCCCTATCAGGGCAAAGCAACTTGCGAGAAGGTGGCCAGACGGCCAACACAAGGGTCCCAGCCCAGGGTGAGTACAGGAGCTGGGGAGTGGTGTCATGGTGGCATTTCTTACTCATTTGCAGGAAGTTGCAGGAAGTGCTCCGGGGCTCTGAAGCCTTCTCTCCGTGATTCGCGATGACCAACTAACAAGTTTCTCCCATGCATGAGGCCCACAGAAAGAACTTGCAGTAGTTAAAAGCAGGCAACTTCAGCAGGTCAGTGAAATTGCCACAATTGAGGGAGTTGAGCGTGTCCCTTCTCTCTCATTTTTCCAGATCTTGCTCATTATTGACCAACGTATTTTTGTAGCAGGACACCAAAAGCATATTCTCCGTTCATTTATAAAACCTGAAAACAATAGCAAGTCAAGAAAGCACTTATATTCAGGGAAATGATATGAATTTCCTGTAACAGAGACAAATGACATGCAGGGATGCAGGGCTCCACTCCCAGTAAGGAGCCCGGGGGCCGGGAGTTTTCCACTAGTATGTTTTTAGGGCCCATCTTAGTCATTAAAAAAAAAAAAATGAAGAAGCTCAAAACAAAAAGCCCAAAGAACTCTAGCTTTGAATAGTGTTACTTCCTGCAGTGCCTTCTTAGATAAGCTATTGACAAATGCACACTGAGGGGCCAGAAGAAGTTGGTTGCTGATGGGCAGATTTTCCAGGGTCAGTTATAGGCTGGGGAACGTCTTCCCCAAATCACAACTTGAGTTTGGAACAGCTGATCTGTGAGGCCCATGGGCTCTTTTGTCCACACCTGCATCATGGCAGCAAAACTAGAGGTGGTTTCCGAACTTTTTTGTAGCCACAAACCCTTTTGTTCAAATGATGTCTCACAGGTGAGCCTAAGTACAGGCAGCCGATGACAGCAGAGGGTTGAGGGAGCTCACGGCCCCCTGTGACCAACCCCCAGCTCCTTCCCCATCACGGTGGGTCCTCAGAACCCCTGGGTTTGTCAAAGCATGAGACACTATATCCAGCTCCCCTAAAACTGTCATCAGATCACTTGGGAACAAGTTAAAATGAAGGAGTTGGTGGGGGCAGTACCCTAATGGGGACCCCCCCACAATGGGGTCACCATGGGGAAGATGTTGAATGGAACATTCTGCAGATCTAGGCTCAGACAAATACACTCAGGTTATTGTCTCTTAGGTAGGGGGTAATTTCTAAATCCAGCACCTAAAATTGTGTAAATTGTGCACAATCAAAATGATTGAAAATTGCCAATAAAATACAGCAGGCATGTTTAAGGGACTGTCTATAGTCAAGCAACTATAGCTACAAATATAATGTATTTAATAAGGTAGAGAATACTATATAGAGTTTATATGGAGATTACATTTTCAAGTATTTAGAGATATACTTTGTTCCTTGGCTGTTTGGCTCGTAGAGTTGACTTTTGTAAGGAACATGAGTTTGTGCTTTGACTCCACAGGACCACGGGCTGAGCACTTTATGGGTTTTAACCCAGTAAGTCCTCACAACAGCCATGAGTTTGGTACTGTTATCCCATTTTACATGAGGAATCAGAGGCTCAGAGTGGTGAAGTGACTTGCCTACAGTCACATGGTTGGTGAGTGGCAGACAGGATTCAAACCCTCATGCTGGAGCCAGAGCTCTTAAGCCAAAGGCCCTGTTGCCCTCTTTAATCTAGAGGCACGATGGGCTTTCTTTTTTTCCGAACACCTCTATATAGAGGGGCTTGTCATTAATGAGATAGGTAGATGGAAAGCAGTATTTTGAGGAAGAAAAAGTAATCCAAGAACGCTGCCCACAGCCCAGCTGAGGTCCCGAAGTCCCTGAGGTTGGGAGTAGCCTCTGGCCCCTCAGGGCCTCTGGGCTTCTGCCCGTGTTTACACAGCTCAGTAGACCTGAAGAGCGAGTGCCTTTTAGCCCCCCTGTATATGTGACTCAACCTTTTGATTTGCCAACCCCTGGGACCTGGGTGGGGTCTAGGGTAGAAGATGGGACCCAGGCAGCCCAATACCGGCAGGGAAGGAAGCAGGGAATGGTCTTCGAATCCAGTTCTGCCGTTTACCATCCCAAATGCTTTGAGCAAGTCTTTCAACTGGTCTATAAAGGTAACCCTCCTATGTCATGAAGGACCAAGTCAAATGAAAAGAGTTTGGGGTATCCTACCGTATCCGATTCTTTCAAGAGTTGACTGTGAACATGGGGAGAGCTAAGCGAAATCTTTCAGTGCTTGAAATTTGACTTAAACGGCTACCCAGTAGTTTTGTTAGATGTTCTCTCTTCCTGAATTCTATCGCTCCATCTATTTATACAGTCTGAGATTTTTTTGAAGGCTGTGTCTGGCTTTGGCCCCCTGTGGGTGGAGGCTGCAGCAGCAGGGGCTGAGGAAGCCAGGCCCACACCCAGGGCCGCGTCATGGGCACTCTTCTGAGGCCCCAAGCACTTACTGTTTCAGGAGGCGAAGCCGGGCTCTCCTCTTCAGGCCTGGAAGAAGCAAACAAGAACATCGGTTGGCGTGGGCTGTGGGTCGCTGACACCGAGCCCCAGAGAGCGAGGAAGGAGACCAGAGGGGCAGCCAGCACCTCAGACCACTTCCCTGGTGCCAGGCTCTGCTCCAGCTTTATGTGGTTTAACTCCCTTAAAGCTCGCAGCAAGCCTGTGAGTTGAGTACTACTCTTACTATCTCTGCTTCGTATATGGGGAAACAGAGACACAGAACACGCGTGTTATGGAATGACTTGCCCAAAGTCACGCAGCTAGTAAGCAGTAAGACCAGAATTCAAACTCAGTTAATCTACTCCAGTCTATGTGCTCTTAAACATGTCAGTCTGCCCTTTGCAGCAGGTCAGGAATGAGAGGTGTACAGACACGTGGTCGGTGGACTTAAGCTAAAGCGTGTGTGCGCGGGAAATGCACAAGGTCTCCCAACGGGATGTAGGAAGGAAGTCTGAGCATGTCTGTTTACATGTCTGTCTCATCCTTTATTCCTTTTCATTTCTGAAGCACATTTCGTAACATACGTAATATATGACATAAATACACCTAATCGCAGTTCGAGTTTGTAATTTAAAAAGTTTTTACTAATAAGATCTACATGCAGTTAGGTTCATAATTTAAAAATGTTTTTACTAATGAGATCCTTGAACAAAAAAATTTGCAGACCACTGAACTTTAATGGGGTTCTTCCATTTGTGGATGGTATTTGTGGATGGCGATTTTATGCAAAAATGTGCTCATGACACATTTCTTTGTGGAGAGGGTCTCACCCTCTCCCATTTTATAGAAGCCCAGAGAGGGTCAGTACCTTGCTTGAGGTGGCACAGGTGAGCAGAAGGACCAGAAGGAGAGCCCTGGGCTCTTGGGCAGTTGTGAGGGCCTCCCATATAACTCCCCTCTTTCTTATGAACCCTGGGAGCCCAGAGCAGATGATCTCGTCTCCAGAGGGGCTGAGAGAGGCAGTCATCTCTGAATTTCTCTGCAGCCTCACAGAGAAGGAGGAGTTCAAGTTTCTGGGAACATGACCCAAACCCCACTGCAATGTCTTCTGTGTACTGTTTCTGTCCCGAGTGCTCATGGGAGTTCCCGCTTATCTCATGCCAGGCACTTTGGGCAGGACTTTACAAACAGCAACCCTGGGAGGTAGGTAATATTGTTACTCCTGGGTGGGGCAGTTGAGGCTCAGAGAGGCCAGGGCATGTGCCCAAGGTCACTAGATCCAAGAATAGTGGAGTTGGATTCAAACCCAGGTTTGTCTGACTCCAGAGACAGGGTGGTCTCTGACCTCTGCAGGATGGCCTCAGGCCAAGAAGCACCTCTGGAACTACCAGATGGGAAGGTGGGTATAAACTTCCACCAAACTGCCATCTGTCCTGCTTCCCTAGAAGAGGAAGGACCTCGGGGACACGTCCAATGGCAAAAGGAGTCGCCATCGTGGCCCAAGAGGGCACAACTTACGGTATAGGTGGATGGCCACACCCAAGGACACCAGCAGAACAAGGACTCCAGCCACCAACAGGCCGAGGGTGAGGAGGCCACAGGATGGGCCTGGGAAAGACACACGTATTGAACATTTGAGACATGCAGATAAATTACAGAGGGAAAAATCAACTGATCAACTGGAAGCCCCACCTCCCAGAGAATACCACTGCTGCACATTTTTCTCTCATCGTTTTTTCTAGGCACTTCGAACACGTTGAGATAATTTTACATAGAACATTTTACGTCCACGGGTGCCCTGGTGGCTCAGTCAGTTAAGTATCTGACTCAGCTCAGATGTCAGCTCAGGTCATGATCCCAGGGTCGTGGGATGGAGCCTGCCCCTCCCACCCCACCCAGCGTCAGGCTCCACGCTGAGAGGGCGGAGCCTGCTTAAGATTCTCTCTCTTCCTCTCCCTTCACCCCTTTACCCTGCTTGTGTGCTCTCTCTCTGTCAAAAAATAAAAATTAAAAAATAAAATAATAGAAAAATTTTATGTCCCACATCATCATTTTAAAAATTAATTAAACGCAGGAGCTACTTATGTTCTAAAGGAGATAGGTAATTTTCATGCCTGGTAATGAGATTTTTACTATTTATTTTTAAAAATTTATTTTAATTTCACAAGAAATAGCTGAATGTATTTTCCTTGTAAAAGATTCAAGTATATGGTTAGAGTGTTCCGTGGCATGCTAGCTCCTTCACAGAAATAAATGCCATGGTTAACGTGGTACCTTTCTCTTTGTATTTATGCAGACACATACAGGTTTTTTAAAAATGTTTTGTTTAAATTTATTTTTTGAGAGAGAGAGACAGAGCGCGCATAAGTGGGGGAGGGGCAGCGAGCAAGGGGGTCGGAGGATCCAAAGCGGGGCTTTGCATTGACAGGCTGATAGCAGTGAGCCCGATGTAGGGTTCGAACCCATGAACCGTGAGATCATGACCTGAGCCAAAGTCGGACACTCAACCAACTGAGCCACGCAGGCATCCTTACAGTTTTGTTTTTGTTTTTGTTTTGCAGCATACAGTGGCTTATATTGTACAAACTGTTGTGCAAACCATTTTTTCTTTAAATATATCAGCACACTCCTTTTTCTAGTAGAGTAACATTTGAAGTATGGACATAGCATGGATTATTTAGCCATCAGTGGGCTTTTCGTTTATTTCCTATGTTTTACTTTTATAAATAACTCTGCAAAGAACATCCTGGTACATTTTTCCTAATGTGGGAGACTGCCCGAGGCAGATATTGAAAACAGGAACTGCCAAACCATAGACTATGTCCATTTAATGTTGTAACAGACACTGTGAAATGCCTTCCAAAAAGGCCGCACTGGTTTTCATCCCTAACCACCAACTGTGCACCTTGCCGACCCTTGATATTATCAGAGTGTTTAGTTTTTGGCCAGTCTAGTGGGTGAAAAATGGCGTTTGTCAACTTCAGTCTATTTTCATATATTGGCCACTTGTATGACCTGGCCTGGCCTTCCTTGCCTTGCATGGGTTTCGGAGTCTGCTGAAGTCTGAAAGTCACCACGTTGTTCCTGACACAGCAATTTAGAAATTGTCTCAGAATCATCTCAAGGGACAGCCCTAAGCCTTAGGGAGCACGTCCTTCCCCAGGGTGGCCATGTGGTTTCATTCATGATGACAAGTTTTGAGATCTATCTGGGTGTCCCAAGGTAAGTGCTTTGCATATAGTATCTATTTAATCATGCCTTCCCTTTAGCCAGGTAAACATCCCTAGTTTACACATGAGGAAACAGGTTCAGAGAGGCTGAATCACTTGACCAAGGTCACACAGTATAGGCAGTGGTAGGCAGAGTCAGACCTAAACCTGGCTGACTTACCCCTAAGGTACCCTGTCTCATGGCCCCCACCCCCAATGCAACCTCTACTTCTCCCCCCCAATCCCCACTTGGCCACTTTCACACACAACCTGGTTATTCTTAATAACCTACTAATGTTGGATTTGCATTCTTGCCCTGGGATCTTACTGGGGGTCGACATAAGGACTGATGCAAGAATCTCAAAGACCTTTGTCCACATCTCTTACAAAAGTGTTGCTCTACTGAGTTCACTATTGTTCAGCAGGCCTTATAGAAGGATGAACAGAGCAGACTTTTTCTAGAATTTAACACTGACATGAAGGCTTTGAAGCCGGGAGCTTGGGGTTGTTTCTTTCTATCACTGTGGGGGGCAGGGTTTGTGTGCCATGTTATTTGGAGTATTGCCTTTGGTTCAGCTGGTTTTGCCGTTTCTCTAGAGTCACAGCACAGACCCAATTTTGGCACCTTCAACGTAATGGACCTGTTGCATTTGCCTTTTGTGTTGTTTTGTTATTGTTGTTGTTGTAACTTGCCTAAAATCCTTTAGGCCAAGTTGTGGGGTATAGATACTTTATAAAATGAGGTCAATCTATCTCTACCTTTATGTTCACCAAGACTTTGCCCTTCTGCATTTGGGTTCCGATTTTTTTTTTTACTGGGACCTCATGGGGTAGCTTCCCGTTCCCATTCTCCCAATCCCATTAGATGCCTGTCCCTCAGCTCTTTCTGTTACTTTATACATTTAAGACAAAGCAAACCCAGCAGCACGAGGCAGCCCTAGTGGGGCAGCTTGTCATTTGTTCCACGGGTGGGAGCAGATGACACTTTGTTTGTCACCAGTATCTTTTGGGGAGCAGAGGTCAGTATTTTTCCAGAAACACATTTGCACGTTTGGGCTAATGGTTCAAGGAAAGTGCACGTGCATGTGTGTGTGTGGGTGTGTGTTCTCCAGCTGCTGTGTCTTGTGTTCATAGCACAGAGAAGCAAGTTAGGTCACTCATTAGCAAACAGATATTAGCACATACTGTGTGTTAGGCCCTCTGTTAGGTATTAAAACTGAAAAACTTTAAAGTTCTGGTCCCGTGGGTTGGTTATTTTTGTTTGTAAACAGTCTTACTGAGATATACTTTACATACTCTGCTCCAGGTGTATAATTTGATGGTCTTCGGTATATTCACAGAATTCTGCACCCATCAAGCACCACGATCTAATTTTAGAACATTTTCATCTCCCCTCCCCCACCAAAGATCCTGTACCCATTTTAGCAGTCTCCTCCATACCTTCCCAACTCCCCAGTCTTAGGCAACCACTAATCTACTTTCTGTCTCTATGAATTGTCATATTGTGGATGTTTCTTATCACTGCGATCACATAATACATGGTTTTGTGTCTGGCTTCTTTTACTGTGTAATATTTTCAAGGTTCATCATGTTGTAGCCTGTATCAGTATTTCACTGTTTGTTATGGTCAAATATTCCACTGTATGGATAGTCCATGTTTGGTTAATCTATTTACCAGTTGTTTCTACTTTTTTGGTGATTATGAATAATGCTGCTAGGAACACTGGTGTGCCAGTTTTGGGGTGGACATATCCTCCATTAAGTTTTGCTCTAGGACAATTTTCAAGCGTGTTCCTCATTAGACTGTGAGCTGTTGGAGGGCAGCACTGTGGTCACACTCAGCTTCCCTTCTGACCCCAGATAGGGTGGGGCCAGAGAAACAGGCTAGAGTCCACACATGGGAAGGGAAGGGAAGGAAGGAAGGAAGGAAGGAAGGAAGGAAGGAAGGAAGGAAGGAAGGAAAACTTCCTGCTCTGTTTCTGAGGGTCCAGGAGAATGGGAGAACTCACCCTTCGGGGTCACTGGGCTTGGGGGCCGGCACATTTTCTTCCTGGGGGTGGGCTTCTTGGTGGGCTGGGCAGTGGTGGGAAGGACATCAACTACAGAAAGCAAGCAAGACACACGTCTTAGCCAGGTAATCAGCAGGTGGACTTGCAGACAAAAGTTAAAACCTCATGTCTTCCATGTAGATGCAAAAGCCCTTACGACTGTTCCCTGGGCTGCTGCAGGGCTCCAAGGTGATAGAGTAATCGAGTTTTCTATGTGCTTCCCCAACTCTCAGACCTATCTGAGAGTCGAGGCAGGGGGTCACTTTGGTGTCTGGGGAAGAGAGGGGCTCTGGACCCACATGGACGTGAAGAGAGCCCCAGATGCCCTGATTAACCACTGAGTGACTTGGGGCAAGTCCTATCACTTTTCGGTGCCTCAGTTTTCCCATCTGCTGAAATAAAGATGACTCCCAGTTCTTTCTTGGGGTTGTCGTGAGAATTAAAGGGGACAGCATGCCCAGCAAATGGTGCAGTAGAGATGGCTCCCCCTGGCCAAAGACCCTGAGCAGAAGCTGGAGTCCCCAAGTGCTCGACAAGACCAGCCCCTCAGCCAACCTGCCAATCCCTAACCAGGTGGAGGAGGCTCACAGAAAGGAGGGTGCCCTTTAACACACATACAATACCATGCAGGTTGCATATATGGGGATTTTCTCTCCTTCTCAAGTGTCTTTACAAGTCATATACTATCAGAGCTGGAAGGACCTCTAGTCTCAACCTTTACTTTCAAAGACGAACACCAGTGATGTAAGGCGCCAGCCCCGAGGCCCCATGATGCCAAGCGCCTGCCTGGACCACCTCAACCCCGTCTCCTGACTCGTGGATGGGTCACTCCTCTCTTTCGTTCTATGCCAGTGTCACATGCTGACGTGACGGGGCAGGGCAGTGGGACAGGCACACAGAGTGAAGGGAGACACCTGAGGTTCTGAGATGCTAGGGACAGGGTGGTGAGCACTGGGTGCTGTTGAACCCAGCCCTGGTCTCTGTGGGTTGAGCAAAGACATTTCACAAAAATGATCCTCTGCAAAACAGTAGGAGAGGGAAGATAACACCATCAGCTTAAACTCTAGAATCGGGAGGACAGGGAGGGACAGCCAACAAAATGGTCACTTCAGGGCTGGCATCTTCCATATAAAGAGTGGACACTGTGGACCCTGGCCGACCCGAGTCTCCTCTGGGAAGCAGAGATGACACGCTCTGCCTGCTTCGTGAGGTTTCTGGGAAGAACCAACCACCAAGAATGAACCCTTGCTAAGTCCCGCCATGTGCTAGCGGCAGAACTAAGCAGCTCAGCTTAAGCGTATTCAACCCAACCACTTTGGCGATGGGAACGAGTATCTCCATCTAATCCCCGAGGAAGCCTAGGCGCAGAGAATGGAACTAGCTTGTCTGAAGTTCAAGAAACCCTAAACAGCACAGCCGGGATCTGAGCCAAGAGACCCTGATTCTAGGCTCTCACTAAGCCACACCACCTCAGGTGAACATGCTTTTCGACAAAAAGGCCCGTCGGGTCAAGGGCCTTGGCCGTGGGAATGCTGAGGGAAACTAGCATAAAAGGAAAAAAGGACACTAGCCATGGTGCTCCCAGAGCATGCGGGAGCCTGGCTCTCTGCTCAGGGTGACCCAGCACGGCTTTCTCCTTTACTCCTTACGGCCCTGGAGGTGTCCACTCCCTTTACTTTGTACACGAGGAGGCGCAGATGTCTCTCGGCTGGTCGGTGGGAAGCCTGCAAGGGAGACAGCTCTATAGGACCTCAGGGTCTTGGCTGAGCTCAGTGGTTGGGGTTCGATGAGGGGTTTGTGGGAAGGCTTGTTGCATTTTAATTTCTTCTTGCCCAGAGCTGGGTCCCCTTGATTCCTCCTGGCTCCCCCAGCTCCCCATTCAAATCTACCCGCTTCTCTCCTCGTTGAGCAGGACAGGCCTTTTGAACCCATAGTGTGATTAGCCCCCAAAAGGCCGTTTACCCCCCCGCCCCAATACTTTCCTTACTGCCCGAGCTTCCCCTTTCAGTATGCACTGTCTTCCGCAGGAGGGGTGGGGCCTGGCTCTTGATACCCTGACTCTGGGGAGATGTTGCAGCTGCAAGCACATGCTTTGGGGAGGGTCAGCATGAGGGGTTTGGAAATATCAAAGCCAGGAGTGGGTGAGTGGTGGTGGAGGTGGAGGGGGAAACTTCTAGAAACCAGTTTTACTTATTTCATCATCTATCTTTCTCAGACCCCCCAAATCTAACGAGTGGGAAAATGCGGGGCTTGTAGAGACAAAAACAATAAACCACACCCAAACCCCACACCCCCAAAAACCCAGTGTTCAATACAGGAATCAGTCAACTCCCTGCTGAGAATGCCTCAGCTTCTTGTCCCAGAGATCTCATCCCCCAACCCCTACCTTCTGACTGAAGACCCAAAGCTGGAGAGATGGGAGAGCAACCTCACTCTGGTTTTTGTCTTCCTAATTGTGCTGCTGTCCTAGCTGTCCCTGCATCTTCCCATGCTGAGTGACCTAATTCCTGGGGGGGGGAGGGGGGGGGGCGGTGTTGGGGGGGACTTGGCATTCTCGGTGCCCCCAGCCTAAGAACCCAGGTGAGCGGGAAGCAGGACAGTAGGAGGACCGCAGTGGGGGGTTGGCCGGCCATGGGCTAACCTGGGGAGGGGGCTAAAGCCAGACCAGGCCTTTTGAGAATTTCTGCCACGACTCCTTCACACCTCTCACAGCTTAATCCTCACTCTCTAATACTGCAGCCACCTGTCGCCTTGGCTACCGGCCAGTCTGACTCGAGGTGTGCTGTATGCGTGCAATGTTAAAAACACATCGAACATTTAGCATGGAAAGGGAATGTAAAACATTCCAGTGATAATTTTTATATTGATTATAAGTTAAAATGATGATACTGCGGGTACACTGGGTTAAAAATATAGTATGTAAACTAATTCCACTCATTTCTTTTTCCTTTGTTAAACGTGGTATTCGAAATTTTTACATTTTATCTGCGGCTTTCTATTTCTATTGGGCATGCTGATTCAACTCACAGAACTACAGCTTTTCAGGGTGGCTGGCGGGGGGTGGGGGGTGGGTCGTGGAGGCCAGCAGCAGCCCCATGATACAGATGGGAAAACTGAGGCCAGGGAGCAGAGGGACTGGTGCAAAGGCACACAGTGAATATGCAGCAGCATGTGCAGCTAGGCCTGGGCGCCAGTCTCCTTACTCCCTGTAACTCCGGGTGTGGGTTTGAGCCATAGGCCCCTGTTCAGAATGTGAGGGCATCTGCCCCTCCACTGGCCCTAGAAATGCTTTCACTGGGTATGTCCAGGCAATGAGGACTTTCTTTCCTGGGATGCACACTTGGTGGGAATTTCTGAGACCACAGTCAGGTCTGGGGACTGAGGCCAATCTAGGCATAGCCTCAGGTAGGCCTGATGTGGCGGCCAAAGGACAGCACTGCCTTGTCCCCAGAAGAAGTAGCAATGCTTCTAAGCATCCCATCTGGAACAGGACTCAGTTCCCTACCTCCCCGGGTAGATGGCAGCATGAAGTGAAATGACTACATAAAACACTTGCGTGTGCTTGGCCCTGGCTAGGTCTGTTCCTACCAGCCGTAGCTCTATGGCTCACGGCTGGCACCACCACCCCCCCGCCTCCTGCAGAGTGGGGCTCGCTGAGAGCGGGGGCAGCTCTAGTGTCTGCCACGCACCCAGAACACAGTAGGCGCTTCATACTCATTGGCAGCACTGAGGTACTTTCTTACCCACACTCAGCCGAGTTCCCTTCCCGAAGGTCAGCTCGGGCGACCCAACGGTCATGCAGAAGTAGATGCCACTGTCTGCAGGCTTCACACTTGTGAGATTGAGAATGGACCGGGTTGCGTCCGGAAACACAGTTAGCTTCTCTGGCTCCACTTCCTGTCCATACACGATCCCTTTTATGGGATCCCAGTAGGCCAGGCACTCGTAGCGACTGTCCGGGCTTGGAGCCTGGCGATGTCTCAGCCAGTAGATGCGCGTGCTAGTGGGCGAGGTTTTGGCTTCGCAGGACATTATCACCATTCCATTGGTCTGAACCATTACGGACCCAGGAGCCTGCTGGAGTACGGAGCTGCCACGGAGAGCTACGAGAAGCGGAAGGAGCAGACACCATCAGCACATTTTCCCAGCCACTGTTGTGGGTCCTGGGAGTCACACTGAGTCAAGCACTGAAGGAAAGCTGTGGAAGAACCTGCCCAGTTGCGGGGTCCAGGGGCTGTACTCAATGCAGCTAGTGGCTCCTGGACTCAGGAGACCATCTGCAAGGCAGGTGTTTCCTATGTCCAGCTTTACAAAGGGGATGGGGAGAGAGCTGCCATTTCTTGATTGCATGCCTATAAGCCTGGCTCTTTGCATAAATTATCTTAACCCAATCTCAAACTCATTTGGGGATTTTTATCCCCATTACACAGACAAGGAAGCTGAGGCATGACGTTACTTGTTCCAAGTCCCATCAATAGCCAGTAAGTGATCTGGGATTCAAACTCAAAGATTCAAAGTCTGAAGTCAAAGCCTTTCACCTTGCCTTGCCGCCACTCTATGTACAGACCTTCAACAGGCTCCAAGCAGGTGTAGGAGACTCAGGTAGCCCAGGGGAACCCAGAATCAGAGGCAGAGCACAGGGCTGGTCTGGCCAACCACCCTTTCTGGACAGTGATGACAACAGCAAGAGGAACTCACTATTGCTATTGGTGCAACTATAGCCTATCACTCCTCAGCCCAGCAAGTGATGGGTTCCTGGATCCCCATTCTCGAGGGGAAGGACAGATACCCCAGAAGCAGCACTTGGATTTCATTTTAGTCTCAAGATGGGAAGCACCCACAAGTAGGGGATTGCTCATGGAGAACGAACTAGACTGGAACTCAGAGACCCGGCCTTCAACCCAGCTTCTGCCTCATACCAGTGGTGGGACTGCAGGAAGTCAAGGAGCCTGTCTCTATCCTTTAAAATGAGGGCAGCTTGGGGTCATTGTCCTGCTTGCCTGCGAGGGTTAGAGCATTTAAGAAAACACACTGTAAACTCTAAAGCAGTGCACACGGGTAAACCATTTTCTACGTGTCTCATACATCAGAGGTTATTACTGGCAGCAGGTGAAATCTTAGGAAAGATTTGACTGGGTCCTTCGCAGCCAAGTCCAACAAACTGAATCTGACCTGGCAAGCCTTCCATTTTAGCTGTGGGGCAGAGAGAGACCCCACAGACCCAGGCAGAGACCCAGGAACAGCGAGGCACAGAAGGACATAGACTTGGGTGGGCAGAGGAGGCCAGAGAGAGAATGTGTGTGTATATATGTGCCCCAGGGGAGCTGGCTTATGAGGTAGTGGCCTAAAGGCACAATCCTGCTGATGTTTGTGTCTCAGACTTCATGGTTCCAGAATGGGCCGTGAACTTGAACTTTTTGACTCTACTCACAGGCCACTCTGAGCTTCTGCTTGTATCAAGAATGAAATGGTAGGGGTGCCTGGTGGCTCAGCTGGTTAAACATCTGATTCTTGATTTCGGCTCAGGTCATCATCTCACAGTTTGTGAGTTCGAGTCCTGCATCGGGCTTTGTGCTGACAGTGTGGAACCTGCTTGGGATTCTCTGTCTCTCCCTCTCTCTCTGCCTCTCTCTCTCTCTCAAAAATAAATAAACATTAAGAAAAAAAAAAAAAAAAGGAAGAATGAAATGGTACCTGGGGCCCAAGTGCCTACTGGCCCTTCTCTTTTCTCCCCAAACACCATACTGCCTTTTCAGCAGAGGGTCTTCATTGTTTGGGGTCACTGACATCTTGGGGAAGATAATAAGAATCGATGATGCCAATATTCACTGAACTGTGCCCAGCATGGTGCATGCATTATCTTGCTTAATCCTCACCAGATCCTGTTTTATACCCATACTCATGAGGAAACAGAGGCTCAGAAAAGTGAAGGACGTGCTCAAGGTCACACAGCCTGTATGTGGTGGATCCAGATTCAAACCCAGGTCTGGGACCCCAGAACCGGAACTTTGAGCCACTCCCTGAATCAAGGAGACCTGTGATCCTCTCCTGGGTCACTGTCATGTCGTTGCGTGTACACAGTGGGTCTACAAATACACAGACTCCCGAAGTTCTTCCAAGAAAGCCCAGAAGTGACTCCTAAAGGGGTAAAGGGGCCCAAAAGGACCCTGGGTTTTTTGTGTATGTTACCCCTGCTGTGTCCTGACATGCAGACTTCCTGGCTGCAATATACCCTGGTCTCTCTCTTATGTCCCTGGAGACTGAATGTCAAGCTCTATCTATGTGCCAGACACAGAGCCAGGCCTTGCTACCTGTGCGGTCTCATTTGATTCATCTGACTCTCTTCCAGTGACCCCCTTCTCAGAGGGGCCTGCTGTTTCTAAAACGATCAGCATTAACTACTAGTTTTGAACGGCCCCGACTAACTTCTGCTTGAGATGTGGCTGAGCTCGTGGGTCAGAGTAGGGGGCTGGCAGGTCTTGTCACCTCTGGCAGGGTGGCCAGCTTTGGGCTTTTGGGTAGGAGAGCAATCAACCACAGGTCAGTGGGCAGTTTGGTGTGTGGAGGGGCCTCTTCCAAAAGGCAGTCTGGCTGGGCTGATGAGAGGGACAGCGGAGACTGCTTGCTACATTCTAGCTCCAGCATGGCTCCCATTGGAGTGGAGCTCCACAGCACACACAACCCAGGGACAGTTGAGGTGGGGGGTGGGGTTGGAAACAGGGAACCCCGAGGAAGTACTCTGCCATAGCGGTCTGGGATCTGGCAATAGCCTGGTGTTTGGCAGATTGTCCTCTGAATACTTTCCCGGAAGTACTAAAAATGTGTCTACAGAACCCTGGGTGAAGTGCAGAATACCAAAGCCAGAACTGAGCCTCTGGAACCTTCCTGGGGGCACACCCCTGGGAGGGAACCCTAGACAAGGGCATTTTTCCTTTTACTCTGCACTTCCTTCCCCTCTTTTCTTCCTTCTTGACTCCTGCCCGCCTTCCCCTCCGGGCTTTTGGGCAGAGCTAGCCTCAATCCCGGGGCTCCAGGGGCCCCTGGGGTAATGAGCTCTGGGGATGAATTTCCTCGCCACCCTTAGGGACTGTACCTGCCATGCCGCCTCCCGAGTGCGCCCCCAGCCCCGGCTTCTGCATTCTGCCGGGACAGCCTTTGTAAACTCTACAGCTCAGGCTCTTCCCGGTCCCGGGAGACCACCCGCTCCAGCCCCGGGCGCCCCACAAATCTCCCGGTCTTACCTGCCAGCTGCGTGGCCAGGAGGAGCCAGAGCCCCGGCTGCATCTTGGCGAGCCCGGGACACCTGGTCCCGGCGGGGCTCTGCGGAGACAGTCCTGGCTAGGGGTGGGTGGGGAGCGGGACTGGGCGGGGCAGTTTGGATGGGGGAGGGGGGAGGGGGGACGGGAAGGACGAGACCGGGCGGGGTAGGGGAGGGAGTCCAGTGTGAGGTTGGCAAGGTCTCCGCCCTCATCCTCCCTGCATTTCAAAGGTCTTGAGTGCGTTTCCTAAGAGCCCACTGGGACCCCTTGCTTTCCAGTGAGGGGGTGACACCATTGTGCTGCGTCAAGCAATTGCACGTGTGTGATGGACGCCTGACCTGGGAGGTGGCCAGGACAGGGTCATGACTCCCTGTGACATTTGAGGCAACTGAGGCTCAGAGAGGTCAGGATATCCAAGGTTCCCACGGAAGTGCAGGGTGGAGCTGGACTGTAATTCGGGATTTTTTTTTTTTTTTTTTAATTTCTTTTCTTTTTGAGAAACTCGGTGGGGCCTAGAGTGACCAAGACCCAGGCCTTGCCCTCAAGGGCACACACTTGTGAGGGGTGAAGGGCTGCTCCCACAGCCCAGCCAGAGGCCAGAATCTCTCAACATTTTCATTGTTCCCATGAGCAGTGTGAGGCTGAGCATACACTGGACAGACAACCCTGGGGACACCCCTGGCTGGTGTGAGCTGTTTTCTTTTTTTTTTCTTAATTGAAGTGATATTTACATAACACAAAATTAAACACTGTAGAGGGTACAATGCAGTGGTATTTAACCACCTCTGTCTAGTTCCAAAACATTTTCATCTCCCCGAGAGAAATCCCTGAACCTGTTATGTAGTCATCTTCTATTGCCCCCTCCCCTTCTCACTACCCCCCTCCCCCAATCATCCTTTTGTCCCTATGGAGGTACCTATTCTGGACATTTCATATAAATGAAATCGTACAATGTGTGGCCTTGTGTGTCTAGCTTCCTTGGCTTAGCGTAGCATTTTTGAGGCTCATCCAACGCGATGGCGTGTATAAGTACTTCAATCCTTTTTATAGATGAGGACTATGTCGTTGTACGTGTATGAGACAATTTGTTTAGAGATTCATCTGTTAATGGACATTTGGGTTGTTTCTCCTTTTGGCTATTGTGAATAAAGCTGCTACAAACATTCTTGTACAAATATGTATTTGAGTCCTCGTTTTCAATTCTTTTGGGTACATTCCTAGGAGTCTAATTGGTGGGTCGCTTGGTAATTCTATGTTTAACTTTTGGGGGAACTGCCCAACTGTTTTCCGTAAGAGCTGCACCATTTTACATTCCTGCCAATAATGTATGAGGGTTCTAATGTCCCACATCCTTACCAACACTTGTCACTTTTTTTTTTTTAATATATCCATCCTAGTCGCTGCGTTGTGATATCTCACTGTGGTTTTTATTTGCATTTTCCTAATGATTAACGTTAGACATTTTTTCATGTGCTTATTGGCCATTTGTGTTTCTTCTTTGTATGTCTATTCAAATTCTTTACTCATTTTAAAATTGGGTTGTCTTTTTGTTACTGAGTTATAAGGGCTCTTTGTACATTTTTGGATACTAGACCCTTCTCCGATACGTGATTTGCAAATATTTGTACTGTTGGTTGTCTTTTCAATTTTAATGTCCTTTGATGCATAGAACTTTTCAATTTTCATGAAGTTCAATTTATGTATTTTTCTCTTGTTGCTCATGCTTTTGGTGTCATATCTCAGAATCCATTGCCAAATCCAAGGTCATAAATATTTGCCTTGATGTTTTCTCCTAATATTTGTATAATTTTAGCTTTTATATCTCAGTTGTTGATCCATTCTGAGTTTGTTTTTGTATATGGTGTGAGGTAGGAATACAACTTCATTGTTTTGCATGTGGATATCAAGTTGTCTTGGCATCATTTATTCAAGAGGCTCTTCCTTGCCCATTGAAGTCTTTGCACTCTTGTTGAAGGTCAATTGAACATAAATGTACGGGCTTATTTCTAGATTCTCAATTCTATTCCACTGATCTATATGTCGGTCCTAATGCCAGTAGCACACCGTTTTCATTGCTGCAGTGGGATGGTAAATTTTATGCCAGCTTGGCTAGGCCATCAATGCCCAGATATCTGATTAAACTTTATTTCTGGGTGTGTCTGTGAGGTTGCTTCTGGAAGAGATTTGAATTGGTGTACCAAGTAACGTAGATGGTCCTTCCCAATATGGATGAGTATCATCCAATTTATTGAGGGCCTGAATAAAACAAAAAGGCAGAGGAAGGTTGGATTTGCCTTCCCTCTGCATGTCTGCCTGAGCTGGGACATTGATCTTTTCTTGCCCTCCACACTTCTGGTTCCTCAGGCCTTCGAACTTGGATTGGAATCTACATCATTGGCCTCCAGGCTCTTAAGCCTTCAAACAACATCATCAGCTTTCCTGGGTCTCCAACTTGCAGATTTGCTGTTCATGGGACTTCTCAGCCTCCACAATTGCATGAGCCAAGACCTTATAATAAATCTCTATATACATCTCCTTTTGATTCTCTCTGGAGAACCCGGACTACTACATGTAGCTTTGTAGTAAGTTTTAAAATCTGGAAGTATGAGTTCTCCAACTTTGCTATTCTTTTTAAATGTTGTTTTAACTATCTGGAGCCCCTTATATTTCCATATGAATTGGAAGATCATCTTTTCCATTTATGCAAAAAAAGGCTGTTGGAGTTTTGATGGGATTGCATTTAATTTGTAGATTGCTTTATGTAGTACTGCCATCTTAAAAATATTAAATTTTCTAACCCAGGAACACAGAATGCCTTTCCATTTATTTAAATCTTTAATTTCCTTCAGCAATATTTTTTACTTTGCAGTGTACAAGTCTTTGACCTTCTTGGTTACATTTACTCTTTGCTCTACAACTGTGGGATGGTACCAACCAGCAAACAATGAATACTCCCACAACCTGCAAGATTCCCAAAGTCCTTCCAGACCTATCGCCAGGTGAGTTATCTACTCATCATGACCTAAGCCAAGAAATGAGCTCTATTTTATACATCAATAAAGCTTTCCTTTCTTCTTTCCATCTTTGTATTTCACTTATATTTCATCCTCTGCTTTATCTTAGTACCTAGAATAATGACTGGCATTCAATATCTGTTAACTAAATGGATAGGTAGATGCCTATTTTCCTATTGGGTTGTTTATAATTTCTTATTAATTGATAGATGCTATTTGTCTGGTAGGGCTATATCGGGGCTCAATCAGAAGACAAACCATTCCAGTAACTTAAACAGAGAAAATTAAATATAAAATATTTTAAGCAGATAAATGTTTTTAACTACCAAAAGTGGTACAAGGAGAGTCTGAGGCAGGAATTGGCAGTTTTTTTCTGTAAAGAGCCAGGTAGCAAATATTTTAGGCTTTGTGGAATATTTATATATAACAATACAGAATGCAAACCTCCACAACCTTTGTCTTGATAAAATTAAAAATATAATAGTAAGTGAGCAAAAACTTTGGAATAAAGTTCTTTAATGAGAAGAATGGGATTCATTTTGTTGGGATAGCATTTTGCTTAGTTGGGGTTCAAATGTAAGAACCAATCTTAGATGGAGGGCAGCACAAAAACAGGCAGGGGGCTGAATTTGGCCTGTGGGCTGCAGTTTGCCCACCCTTGGCCCTTGAGGGAGGTAAACATGGAAGGAAGTGAGAAACTTTGAAGAGGGACGCTCCGCATGACTGAGATTCGGACTCTGCAGGGAGAATCTGCATAGGTCAAGCAGCTCACCAGGGACAAAGAAATATGTCAGAAGTCATGGACTGCACCTAGATCACACCCTTAAAGACAAGGACTCATTGCCAAGGGAAACTGGCAACCTTGGGAAAAGGGACAAAAGTTCCTCCTATTTCCAGTTTACAATGTCCTTCCAGCGCCCTCTATTGGCTGAGACTATAGCATCAAGCTAACTGGCAAAGGAGAGCAGTCTCCACCATCCAGTTTCACAGAGGGGCAAAGAGGCAATTATTTGATAACTGACACAAAAGATATAGAGTGTTACAAATATTTTTCCCACTGTGTTTCTTGCCTGTAAAAAAAAATATTTGTTTATTTAAAAGGTAACAATCTTGGGGAATCTGGCTGACTCTGTCAGTGGAGCATTGGACTCTTGATCCTTGGGGTTGTGAGTTCCAGTCCCACGTTGGGGGTAGAGATTACTTAAAAATAAAAAAATCTCGAGGGGCGCCTGGGTGGCTCAGTTGGTTAAGTGGCCCGACTTCGGTTCAGGTCATGATCTCACGGCTTGTGGGTTCGAGCCCTGCGTAGGCCTCTGTGCTGACAGCTTGGAGCCTGGAGCCTGCTTCAGATTCTGTGTCTCCCTTTCTCTCTGCCCGTCCCCTGCTCTCTCTCTCTCTCCCAAAAATAAATAAACATTTATTTTATTTTATTTTTTAATGTTTATTTATTTTTGAGAGGGACAGAGACAGAGCGCGAACAGGGGAGGGGCAGAGAGAGGGAGACACAGAATCTGAAATAGGCTCCAGGCTCTGAGATGTCAGCACAGAGGCCTACGCAGGGCTCGAACCCACAAGCCGTGAGATCATGACCTGAACCAAAGTCGGACGCTTAACCGAGTGAGCCACCAAGGCACCCCATAAACATTTAAAAAATAAAGTAAAAATAAAAATCTTAAAAAAATAATAAAGGTAATAGTTTCAGATATTACAAAATTCAAAATAGAAAGAAATGAACACTTTGAAAAGTTAGCCTACCTGCCTGCCACCTCTGTCCCCTACTCAGTTGGTTTTTGCCCCCAGAGCCAACAGTTCAGCAAATCTTTTTGGAGGTGTTCTATGCATATATACAATATTTGTCTTTTTTTTTTTTAATTTGCAAAAAAAAACACCCTTCTGTTATACAGATTTTTTTTCATTTTTTAAATTATTTTTTAATGTTTATTTATTTGTGAGAGAGAGAGGGAGAGTGAGTGAGCAGGGGAGGGGCAGAGGGAAAGGGAGACATAGAATCCGAAGCAGGTTCCAGGCTCTGAGCTGTCAGCACAGAACCCAACATGGGGCTGGAACCCATGGACCTCGAGATCATGACTTGAACTGAAATAGGGCACTTAACTGACAGAGCCATCCAGGTGCCCCTGTTATACAGATTTTAAATGTTTCTGCAAACACATTTATTTTTTTCTTTTTTATGGACCCTGACTCTTGCGTCTCATTCAGGAAGACCATTCACACTCCAAGATTAAAAATAATTTTCCTATGCTTTCTTCTAATAGTTTAAATTTTTAAATTTATTTCTATTTTAGAGAGAGAGAAAGAGAGAGAGAGAGCAAGCAGGGGAGAGGGGCAGAGGGAGAGGGAGAAAAAATCCCAAGCAGGGTCTAAGTCTAGAGCAGAGCTTGACACTGGGGCTCGATCCCATGACCCTGGGATCATGACCTGAGCTGAAATCAAGAATCAGATGCTCCACTGACTGAGCCACCCAGGTGCCCCCTAATCGTTTTATATTTTAGCTTTTACATTTACATCATTAAACCATCTGGGTTTTATATTTTAACAGAGTCTGAGGTGGGGATCAAGTTTCATCATCTTTGAGGTGGTGGCCACTGAATTGCTTCAATGTCATTGAATCCAGCCTTTCTTACAGCTTCAAGTCATTTAATATCGGGGCCCCAAATCCCCAACATCAGTAACAGCTGCCGAGGATAGCTTCATCCCACAAGTCCCTCTCCTGCGTGCTTTCTTTGCCCGGTTGCTTCTTCTCTCTCTGGGACCTCCTTCCCTCCTTTGTGGTGTCCTGGTTGTTCTTCTTTCTGTGTTTGGGCTTCTCTGTGCTGACTGGCTGCACCGTGGCCTTTTTCTTGTTCTTTTTGTGGGAATCTCCATCCTCGCCGTGCTTCGTCTTCCCCTCTACCTGCTTCTCCTTGCTGCGTCCTCCTCTGCCATCCTCCTCCCTGGACCTTCTCTGGCCTCGATCTTGATCTCCAGCCTGATAGGCTCTGGTGTAACCCTCCTCCCACAGGCGGCTGGTATCTTCTCTGCATTGTGCAGCATGGGGGTCGGGGGGCTTTCCTTGCACAGGTGGGCTCGGAAGCCACAGGTTCTTGAACAAATGGTCGTGTTTTTTCTGGTAGTGGTTTAGAGATTCCAGTCTTTGTCTGGGGTGATGTAGGTCAGACCCCGGGGGTAACTGGTTGCCCACTGTTCTCTGCCTTTTGTGGGAACTGGAGAAGGCGTGGGACCTCCTGAAGGGGAGTCTCCACTCCCCCACTAGAGGTTGGGGTGGAGCGTGTCCCCTTTCTCTGCACGCAGAGTTTTCTGTCATCTTTCTAAAGCAAACCTCTGGCTGTAATCCTCTGGCTTTCTGCTTTCTAACATAATCCTCAAATTCATGTTGAAAAGAGTCATAGATCCTAGAATTTTCCATTCTGTTGACTATGGACGAATCTCTGCTAAGGAAGATAGAGGAATAACTTTCTGTTAAATGTTAAATGCATTCTTTTGCTACAAATGTGTTCTTTGTCCTTGAAAAGATCGAGCTTTCAAATTTCTAGCGGAGATTATGTCATGCTCATATACTACAAATACCAGGTAGCCATTGATATTGAAAGTGTGTATTTTTGACATAGGCTGAGAATCCTAAAATATAACAGACTAAGGAAATGAGTCTTAAAACACTGTGTAAATTTGAGGATTGGAAACACATAATGAATGTGTAAAATTCATCAGTGGTTATCCTTAGGTTTGAGGATTATGGATAATTTTAGTCTTTCTTACTTAGTTGTATGTTGTGATTTTTTTTTGTCATAAATACTTCTACTTGTGTAATGAAAAAAAGAAAATGGAGTTATTTATGAGAAAACAAAAACGTACCAAGCAACGAATTTAAACTAGAATCACTCAAAAATTCTACAAAACCAGAACTGGCTTGACCCTGTGCTTATGCCCAAAGAAATAATAAGGGTCATCAAATATTCTCTCCCACACACACTATGTGTATGTATATAAACGTGTGTGCGTGCGTGTGTCTGTATTTTAACCTCATAGTTGGCATGAAAGAACACAGGAAGATGCTATTAATTGTGGTAAATGTGGACCTATCATTATTCCTTTTTTTGCAAATGAGGAAACTGAGTTACAGAGAGTTTAAATAACTTAAGGTCACATGGCTAGAAAGTGGAAGGGCCAAGATTTGAACCCACGTGGAGAGGGTCCAGAGCCTGCTCACTTGACCACTCCAATAGTGGTACCAATCTTACAAGCGTTGTGAGGTTTAAAGCGTGATTACAAATGAAGGGCTTGGAACTGTGCTGGGTACAGAGTGACTGGTCGGTGGCTGTTAGCGATGACACTCTCAGAGGGAGGCTGGAATGACACGGCAGCATCTAATGAGCTACGGGTGGTCTGTTTGGAGACCTTGTATCCATTCTACCTCATTGTGTTTTGTCTTTCCATTTAATCAAAATAAATACCTGTTTGTGCTAAACGTAAACACCCAAAACAAAAAATCAAAAAACCAAATCACAGCGACAGTTATACACTGCAAAGTCACATTTCCCCGGCTTCCCCCTCCAGAGATAACTACTGGGTATATTACTGTGTTCCTGAAGGCTTCGTATCTAAATTCTAATCCAACAGATGTGAGGTCAGATGGTGCATTCTGGTTCTCAACTCAGCTTTTCTTCCCAAATAATGTATTTAGATCCATCCCCTATTTCAGCGCACAAAGGGTTTACCTCATTTTAAAGAGGACTGCTTGCTGTGACAGAACAGGTGTGGACTGTGATTTAAAAGCAAAATGCAATCCCTGCAAATGTAGGTGCTCCTAGTTTTTAGCTGACCAACAAAGCAGCAATGTTTCGCACACACCCAGTGCTCTGGGCCCACGCGTGGCTGTGCACACCCAGAGGTTGGGCTGTGGGACCAGGACCCTCACTCATCTTTGGGAAGGTCGGGCCGGTCTGGCCCTAAAACGTTACTGGTCGGGAGGGAAACCTCCTTCCCTAAATAGAACATAAAGCGAGACTGAATTTGCCAGGAGAGGCGTTCAATGTTTTCTGGAGGGTGTTTTTTGTTTTTTTGAGAGACAGAGGGCGCGAGTGAGCCAGGGGTAGAGAGAGAAAAAGACAGAATCCCATGCTGACAAAGCGGAGCCCAACTGGGGCTCCTGTTCAGCTGATGCAGGGCTCAACTCACCTCATAGGAGGCTTGAACTCACGAACCCTGAGATCATGACCTTAGGGTAAGCTGGGAGCTTAACTGACTGAGCCACCCGGATGCCCCTTGCGGGGGGGTTTTAAATCAATTCTGGATCTTGGCAAAATGAAATAATTTCAGAGAGGCCTCAGGTCACTTCCTCAAAACGGAAGAATGAGGAGGAGTGAAAATTGGACCGGTGAAGGATTTACTAGTACAGGCTGGCAGTTAAGATCCCAGGGTGGTTAGCCCAGCCTAAGAGAGGAAAGTGCCAGAGTGTGTTATAGGGTCCCCATCCCCCCGGGGAGGACTTATCCCCCTGGCTAGGGCTGGGGCTGGGTTTCACTTCTGGTAGGAGTGACTTCAGCCAGGTCACAACTGCAGGCAGATGTGGATCTGGAGCCAGGCTGGTCGCTTGCTCATGTGTTGACTTGCACGATTATCTTATTCTATCAGGGTCCCCATTTCCTCATATGTAGTGTCCCCTGTGGTGCGAGGTGCCAACTGGTGTGATATTGTTGTCTGCCCATCCATGACACACGCCCAGTTGGGCGTGCACCCTCAGCCAGGTGCTACGCTTGGTATTGGGCAAGTATGAGAACTAAACGGACATGTTCTCTGCCTTGGGAAGGCTTACGGTCTTGTGTGATGGCCGGACAATACCCCTGCCCCCTCAATATGCAAAACAGCCATGACAAGTGCTGGTAAGGAGAGGAGAGGTCCAGGCTGTGTCCTGGGAGGCGGACGGTGGGGGAAGGGATGTTGAGCAGAGCGAAGCAGGCTCTGCTTGAAGAGGACTCAGGTGTCGGCAGAAAATGTCTGTATCATGAGACCCATCAGGTCTGGCCTATTTTACCTACTAAACACCCTGGGGAATATACCCCTGCCTTCCGACCTCGCTGCTCCATCCCTCGTCTGAGCCCCGTCTTCTCTCACTTGCGCTACAAATCAGCCTTCATCCACTTGAACACACCCTTGAATCATGCTCCAGGAAGCAGCCAGAGGAATTATTATTATTTTTTTTTTCAGAGTAAATTTTTAAAAGTCAGTCTGGTTATGCCTCCTCCAGCCAAACCCTCGTGTTTACTATTGTTCTAAAATAGTCCTAGGCCACCCACGTCTGGTCTGTTACCTATTCCTCAAGTACCAGCCACAACAGCTGTCCCCCATTTTCCCCAGCCTCTCTGTAAAAGCCGTGCTCCCTCAGGCCACAGAGCCTCTGTTCAGGCCATTCTTGAGTCCTTACCTTAACTATTACTTTTCTCCATAGCCTGCTAGGTCGTCACATCCCTGCCTACTTCTTCTCTGCCTCGTTTCTGCCTCTCTGGCTTTGTTTTCTTAGCTGGGGTGCTGTATATTAAGACAAACATGGCTACACTATACAGTAGAAAGCAGAATTTGCAAAATAATGTGCAGGTGAAATCAAATTCTCTAAGGCATTTCCTTCTGCAATAGGCCTCTCACCCCAGACCCAGGAGACTCCAGTCCATGCTTCTCCGAGGAACTTGTGGGAAGTTAGGGGAGCCTGCTCTTCCGGCAGGCTCTTTGTGTCCTTTATTCCTGTTCCTCCTTCCACTGCTCAGACCAGAGCCACAGGAGACACCGCTGCTCCCTTGCTTTTCTCATGTGGCACACACAGCACGTCAGTTGGTCCCCCGTGTTCTACATTCAAAATACACCCCGAATTGGAGCACTTCTCTTCACTCTAATGGTTCCTTCCCTGGGGCCAGACCCCATCTCTGCTGAATCAGGCCTGTCAGCTGCTAACTGGTCTCCCAGCTCCTGTTTACTGAGTCTATTTCCAAACCGGCTGCCAGAATTAATCCTTTAACTATAATGTAATCCTGGCTAAAAGTCACTCCTCTGCTCAAAATCCATCAGAGGCCCTCCCTCACGCAGAAGGGCCTAGAAGTACAGACACTATTGGTTGTCCCACTGCCCTGCGGTCTCAGCTTCCTCTGTGACAGCAACCCCAGTGCTCCTGCCTTCCAGCTACACCGTTCTCCAGGCTGGAGGGGAACAAGCCAGCACGCCCTGACCTCAGGGCCTTTGTCCGTCTCCACCTGAAGCCAACAAAGCTCTTTATTTATCTCCTTCTGAAGACTCCGCCTTCCTAGGCCTAGATGCAGTGTCACCACCCTATGCCCCTTCCCTACTTTGTTGCTCTGCGTGGCATTTTCCATGACCTAACACGGGGCTTCGAGATATTGTTAAAAAGCTGATTCTGAATCACTGGTCTGGAATGGGGCCTGAGATTCTGCATTTCTACCGACGGCCCAGGTGATGCTGGCATTGCTTGGACCCAGACTACACGTTGAGTAGCAAGGATCTAAATGCAATTTAACTTTTTGAAATTTGATCCATTTTCTATCCCCAACACTCAAATATAAGTTCCTTACCCTCTCGAAGTGTGTGGGGCATAGAGTAGATGCTTCATAAATACTGCTGAATGAATACACAAGCCAAGGAAGGCCCGGACACTTTATCGTCAATGTGCGGGTCCCACTAGGAAGCCCAGATGCAAGAAGTCCCACTTGCCTCAGCCGGGCCTCCCTGCCCCCCTCCTCCAGTTCACACCTCAGCCGTCCTCCCTCTCAACTAGTGCCACATGCCACCCGCATGTCTGGCTCACCTCTTACCTGGAATGCACTAGCTTACTGACAGCAATTTCCACAAACGGATGGAACCCTCATCTCGAGCTTCCAAGTCTTTGAGGTCATGGTAAGTAGAAGTCCTGTGGGCCCACAGAGAGCAGAGTCCCCTGGCTAGACTCTCGAGGCGAAGGAGTCTAAGGCGGGGTGCAAATTTCACTCTGAGCTCCAGAAGTCCAACATTCTCACTGCTCAGCCTTCTCAGCCAGGTCCCTGGGAGCCGGGGAAGCAGCAAGCCACGCCCCTTCCTTAGTCTCCAGCTTTTGAGTTTAGACCTCATCGTCCTACAGATCCAGGCTCTCCCATCAGTTTTTAAGGCGATTCAGGAACACTTAAGCCACCTTGGAATGCAATCTGTCTCTAACCTAATCGACATCATCATAGCCTGTTTCAAGTCTATTTTGAAAAAATTTTAAATAAAATACGCCACTCTTAAATTGCGAAATAAACACATATGCAGAAAATATGCACAAAACAAAAATATAAAGCACAATGATTTATCACAAAGGAAATGTCCAGCCAACTACATTCAGGTCAGTGAACAGAATGCCGCCCACACCTCAGAAGTTTGGCTCCTTTTCCTCCTCATCCCAATTGTGGGGCACTAGCTTGACTTCTGTGGTAATCTCGTCCTTCCGTATAGCTTATCACTTAAGTAGACATCTCAAAAAAATGATAGTTCAGTTTTTGTGTTTGAACTTTACCTAAGCGGAATCGTAGGGCATACTTTAGTTCAACACACTTCTGAATTTCACTATAATGTGTTCCTTTTCATGGTTGTGTGGTATTCCATTCTATTCAAAAATATATATAATCACAGATCATTTATCCATTCATGGGCTTATGCATGTTTCTAGCCTAGGGCCATTTTAAACACCACTGTCATGAATATTCATATTTACATCTTCTGAAGCCCACAAGTCTGCATTTCTAGAGGCTGTTTGCCTCACAGTGGAATTTCTGTGTTAACATGGCATTGTATACTCAGCTTTATCAAACACAACAACACCAAATATTTTTTGAAAGAGGTTTTACCAATTGAACTCCTCCCCCAGAAGTGTTTGGGTGCTTCTGATTCTTTCTAATGCTTGGAATTAAATTCTGTATTAATTATAATAATTAAAGTGAAATTCAGAATAAAAGAAAACAAACCACAAAACAAAAACAGGCATTTCCCTGTTTCCAATGATACTGAGTACCTTTCCTAATATCTCCTGGCTTTGGGGGGTTGCGCTCTTGTTTGTTTGCTTATTTATTCATTTAACTTTAGAGTTGGGGAGAGGGGCAGAGGGAGAGAGAATCTTTTTTAAAAAAATGTTTATTTATTTGAGAGAGAGAGAGAGTGCGCGCACACAAGTTGGGGAGGGGCAGAGAGAGGGAGACAGAATCTCAAGCAGGCCCCACGCTGTCAGTGCAGAGCCCCATGTGGGGTTCAAACTCACGAACTGTGAGATCATGACATAGCCAAAATCAAGAGTCAGTTGGACACTTAACTGACTGAGCCATCAAGACACCCCAAGAGAGAGAGGATCTGAAGCCGTCTCCACCACACCCAGCATCGAGTCCAACAGGGGGTGCTCAATCCCACAACCTTGGGATCATGACCTAAGCTGAAATCAAGAGTCAGCTACTTAACTGACTGAGCCACCTAGATGGCCCACTCTCTTGCGAAGTTCTGGTCGAGGTCTCTTGAACATTTTTCTGGTGCATAGTTTGCATTTTTTCTATATTCTGCAGATGAGTCTTTTGCTGGTTCTTCTCTCTCTCTCTTTTTTTAATGTTTACTTATTTTTGAGAGAGAGAGAAACAGAACTTGAGCAGGGAAGGAGGAGAGAGAGAGGGAGACACAGAATCCGAAGCAGGCTCCAGGCTCCAGCTGTTAGCACAGAGCCCTATGCAGGGCTCAAACCCATGAACCGTAAGATCATGACCTGAAGTCAGATGCTTAACTGACTGAACCACCCAGGTGCCCCTCCTTTGCTGGTTCTCTGGGTGTGAGATCTCCACTCTTTGCCTTACATTTTCATCCTCTTGGTGGCATCTCTTGACAGACAGCTCATGATAAAGTGTGAAATTTGATGGTGCGTGGCTCCATTCTCCCCATTTGGAGGGAAATCTTCCAGACCATCTGGTCCAATGTCCTCTTTTTATGCCTAGAAACAGCCCGTTACCCCTTTCCTATCAGACCAAGACTATCATCTTACTTTTCAAGGACTCCAGCACCTTCTGTGCCCTCACATTCTCTGCATATTCTATGAGGCCTTCTGAGCCCTTCAACCTTACTTTTCAAAGCTCTCACGAGACCTTCTGTGCCCTCATATTCTCAGCATATTCCCTCATACATGCTGAGGTGACTTCCTCCTTTCCTTCAAAGTCTATAGTAAAACTGTTTCCTCACTCTTGGCCCCTCCAGGAAGACCCTAGATTCTCTGAAGTCCAGCCAGTACCCATCTGCCAGCTACCCTCACCCACCACACCTTCTCCTGGATTCTACTGCAGCTCCCTAAAGGGCTGGTGTTCAAACCTCAAATCTGGGAGGAGACAGGCCTGGGCTCCAGGGTAACCCTGGACAAATTACTTTGAGTGGTTCTCAAGAGTCTCGCTTTCTTCCACGTAAAATGGTGGGAGCAGTGGAAGTTCCCTTTATGGTAGCTGTGGGGGTGAGATGTACAAGAATGTCAAATGTCTGTTGTGAGTCAGAGCCCAGTCAGCATCAGACTGTTATTAGGGTCTCTGGTCTCCAGGCAATCCACGATACATTTGGATATCCACACTGCCTATGAGAATCGTCCTTTTCTTTGGTTTGATTCTTGTCCATGGAAGTCCATACTTTCTGCTCCTGGAAGAGCCAGCTGAATCCCCGAGTGCCCTTGCATCCATCATTTCCAGGGCAGATAGCCTGGGGGCAGGTGGCAGGGAAATCCTAGAGTGCACCCTCTTTCCTCCATGATTAATGCTGTGACCCAGGGTTGCACCTTCATACCTTGGTCTCAGCTGCCAGCTCTCTCACATGCTTTCCTCTGGCATTCTGGGTATAAGGACTGCCTACAAAGTACTAAAGCAGTGTGCCCAGCCTGAGGACTGCCCCTTTCCAGCCTGCAGAGGTTGTTTGTTTTTATTATGCTGAGTATTTTATGGCGTGTCAGGCACTTCACATATATCTTCTCATTTAATCTTCGGAAGAGCCCTGCAAGGGTACTTGTCTCATCGCCATATTACTGATGAGAGAACTGAGACCCAGAGAGATTAAGAAACTCACCTAAAATCACACAGTATATAAGTCAGTTTTTGCTGCATCACAAACCGCTCAACAGCTCATGATTTCAAACAGCAAGAAGTTTTCTCACAGTTTTGTGAGCTGGCTGGCCTGGCTCAGTGGGGGTTGGATGACCAAGGTGTTCTTGTATGTGGGGAAGAGGAGGAGTCAGTTCAATGTCAGCTGAGTGATGGAGACACGGCCACGAGGCTCTCATTATTCAGCAGGGCTTGTACCCAGTGGCTGAGTTCCAAAAGTAGCACGAGTAGCAAGCACAGGCACTTTTCCAAATCCAGCTTGCATCATATTTGTTATTCTCCCGTTGGCCAAGCCAAGTCCCACGGCCAAGCTCAGCAGTACGGGAACGGACTACCTAAGGGGTGGTACAGGGAGGAAGAATTATCGCTGCCATTTGCCCCAACAAAGAATGTGCCATACATAGCTTGTAAGTGTACAGCTGGAGTTCAAAACCAAGTATGTCAGATCTGAAAGTTCAAAACTGTCTTGGGAGTTATTGCCCAGGGTCAGAACGCTGCATGCATTGCCTAAATAAGTCAACCACCTTTTGCACGCACACCTGCAACTGTTTTGCAAATGCATATATATATTGCCATTAATAAACACAAATTACACATCAATAAACACAGCTTTAAGTGTCTGTTCTGCTTCACTGATTGTTTTCTTCCTTAGAGACTCCAAGTGTATTTGGGTCTTCTTTGCTTATCTTTTATCCTTAATCACCTTTTTGCAGGTCTTTTGTATTTTTTTCCTTACTTTTGTTGCCTTATCCTCATTATTCTCCTTTCTATGCTTTATTTCCTTTTTCTATATTGTCTATGCTCACTTCAGCCCTGTTTGAAGTGTTAGGTCAGAGTTTTCATCTGCTTAGTGTCTGAATTCTTCTGGTGTCTTCTTGTCAAAGTATGTGCAGTTCATTTTTTCTCTTGTAATACCTTATGTGTGGCTAGGTCGCTTTCTCCTCCTCTTTTCCAAGATTGAAATGAAATGTGTTAACCTTCACTACTGGAAGGTTCCTTTCTGAAGAAGGAATGACCTAGGGTACCTTTCACAGCTTCACAGCTCAGGGCTCCCTCTTTTGTTATTGTGAAGGGTGCAAAATACTATTTCTCTGCCTTTCAGGGCTAAGGCTCATTTCAGAAAAATCTGCTCTATTTCCTATTGGCCTACAGGTCTTACCTGCCAAGGTGAGAACCTTAGATGCTGTATTTTGCTGTTACAGCAGTTTCTGGGTTTTGTTTCATCTGGGACCTTTTCCTGCTCCCTGTTTGAACATTCTCTTCTCCTTACTCCTAGTGTTACTTCCCAGCTCAGTTTGGTTTCTCAACCCAGCAGATTTTTTTGTTTTGTTTCATTTTGAGGCAGGGTTTTGTCCTTCTGAAGGAAATGTTTGCTGGGTATTTCTGAAATCCTCAGGGCTTAGATGGCCATAACAGTCATAGGTTGCTGGGTGCCTCTGGTGCCTGTTTTGCACTCACCAATTCAGAACCCATGATGATTTCTTCCAGTTCTGCAGCTCTTTGCAGACTTACTTGTCCTGTTTAGTGCAAGGATAAACGATGGTTTGGGATAGGATGGCCGTCAACGAAGATGCAGAGAAGTGGACAAATAGGAGAGATTATGTGATGGTATAACCAGGGGGAATTACTGATGGGCCTGATGTAGGAGAGGAAAGGTTGAACAATGGAGTTGGTGTTGTTATTCACAGAGATGGGCAAGAGTGGACGGTGAAGAGGCGGGAAGGAATGCCTGGTGATGAGGGAAGCAAGTACTCTTTTGGGTTTCCAAGTGGAAATATCAACAAGTGCAGTTGGCTATGAATCTAGAACTCAGGGAGAAGATGTAGCCTAGAAATAGAAATTTAGAGGTATCTTAATTTGTGTTGCTATAACAAATTACCATAGACTAGGTGGCTGATGTAGCTCTGGCCTCTTCTTATAAAGGCACTAATCCCATTCCTAAGGGCTCTACCCTCATGATCTAATTCCCTCCCAAAGACCTCACCTCCATACACCATTACACTGGGGATTAGATTTCAACATATGAATTTGGTGGGTAGTGAACATGTAGTCTACGACATCGATATACAGGTACATTTAAAGCCATGGGCCTGGATCAGATCACTTAGGATGTGTGATTACAGAGTGATGGTCTAGAGCTGGTCTCTGATGCACTATACATGATGATGCATTTCGAGATAGGTGGAGAAAGAACCAGTAAAGAAGCCCATGAGGAGGAGGAGCTCTGGAGGTAAGGAAAATCAGGCAAATGCAATGCTATGAAGGCTGAGGGAGGGGCATTTCAAGGAAGAGGGGCTGACCAGGTGGAAGCTGCTGAGAGGCTGAACTGAATACAAATAAAAAAATATCCATTGGATTTGACAACATGGAGGTCATTGGAGATTTTGACAAGAACAGCTTCAGCGAAGTGGTAGGGACAGAAACTAGATGGAAGAGATGGAGGAGAGAATGAGAGGTGAGAAAGTGTAGACAGCTGGCATAGACAAGTTCTTTTGTGAAAGAGAAAGGAGGTAGCTGAAAGACGATATGGGGGTCAAGGGAGTTGTTTGTTATTGTTTTTTGTAGAGGGGAAACAGAAGCATGTTTGCATTCTAATGGAATAATCCAGTAAAAGTGGAGAGACTCATGGTGCAGGAGAGATGAAGACATTGAGGAGGTGAAAGGGTGTAGGATCCAGTGCATGAGGGGAGACATTGGTCTTTACTAAGAGCAGGGACACCTTAACTGTAACAGGAGGGAAGACAGAGAACAGACTACCTGAGGGAAGTTTATCAGTCTGGTGGTACCACAATGAGTTATAATCCCCTCTGAAGACTTCTTTTCTCACTGGAGTGTGAGGTGAGGTCATCAGCTGAGAAAGGAGGCCTTATGGGAGGCACTAGGAAGGGAAAGTTTTGAGGGAAGAGAATATAAAAGTGGTGTCTTTGAGAGTGGGAAACTTACTATGGAAACTCAATGGATTGGAGGTTTGTGGTCATTAGTTTAAAATAAAATGGGTCATATACCCTCTCTTCCTTCCTCTTCCCCTTCTTTCCTTCTTTGCTACTTGGGGCCTAGGCAGGTAGGAGGCTAGGTAGGGTGGTGATCCAGAGAAAGGCCAGGGCTGAGTAAGGCAGCAGCCCAGCAAGGGTAGGGAGACTGGTTACATGCAAGAGGATGGCTGTGTGTGTGGGGAATATATGGAGTGATATATATGATACATATATATCTCTCATATAACATATATATATGTGTATATATATATACACACACACACACCTATAAATATTTATATGTATTTTAGCATATAAGTTAAAATCACTTTTAGCAAAATAATTCTAAAGTTAATATTAAAATAGACATGTAAGCCCAGCATTGTGGAAAGCAAAAAGAGTTTTCATATCACAGAATCTTGCTATCCAAGGCATTTTAGGGGCCAATCTTTCTAGTCATATTTGATAATGAGGAAAATGAAGTTAAGTGACTCCCCCAAAGTCACATAACAACTTGAATGCATAGCTGAGACTTGGATTCTGGGACTCAGTTTCCCAGGCCATAATTTTTTTCTACATAAAAAAGGGAATTATCAATTTCAACTATTTGGAAAAATTATGGTCATTAATAGATTTCTATCCTAAAAAGTGGGTTGAAATATGAATAAGCAAGGTAAAGAATTTTTACAACTGTAAAGTGTGACCCACCCAAAAGATCTTCCTCGCAAGTGTAACTACTCCATTATTTCTCTTCCAAAAGAAAATCATCACTGAATGGGAACATATAATTGACACAGAATAACAAAATGCAGAAATTAGAACACTTTATTATAAATATTTCCAGAATATAAACTGATTTTATATCAAGACTCTTTGAAACTTTTAAAACTATATGTAACCTTAGCTTATTATTATTATAATGTATTTCATTTTCCACTTTGCAATCTAGAAAATACACTGCAAGTTAGGTCTAACAAAGGAAAAAAAATCAGTCTAAATTGTGTCAAAGAGAAAACTAATGAATATAAAAATATCCCACCCAAAACTAAAACAAACCTAATCAAGAAATAGATTCTGCAAAGCCCGTTAATACTTCAATTTAAAATAAGTGACTTCCCAAGGGAAAAATACTTCTACTATCATAGCATTTTGATGAGTAAAAGCAGTGCCACTCTCATTAAGGAAAATTACATTATATAGAAGAAAAATGTAGGGATGCTTTCAGGAAATGAGGAAAAGTAATTTCCGTGCTGGAGAGTAACCACATTAAATACTTTTGGTTCACTCAGCCTGTTGTTAGAAATTAAAGTAACTGTTCACATGAAAAAATCGATATGAACATGGACATCATAAAACCAAGCTCCTCAACTATTTTTTCAATTTAACCTCAGGAGAACCAACTCAGGATCTTCAAAATCCAAGGATAGACTGGTCCCAAAGCATTTCCTCCTCTGTCCTCTCTTTACCTTGTTCCTTTTTCTCTTTTCTACGCTTACGTTCCTCTTTCTTAGAGGCCACATCTCGGCCTTTTTTCTCCTTTCGATTCTTAAGCTTTTCTGTACTGACCCTGACTGTTTCCATTTGTGTTAGATTTCTTTGGAAGTTCTTGTGTTTGTCTAAATCTATTTCCTCACAACCTTTTTTCCTCCTATGCTTGGGCCGCTCCTCCTCTGCTTTTTCTCTGGCTTCCTCTGGGTGCCTTTTCCTGTGCTGATGTATCTGTTTATGACTGGCTTGATGGGCGCTGGCACTGTTTTCTGAGGAGAGACGCTTGTAAACTCCAGATTCCACACTGTATGGGCGACAGTTATATGCTTGCTGACTAAGGTTCAGGGGTCCTGGTTTTTCTGAGAAACAGTCCCTGGTGAACTGGCAGTAGCTCAGAGAGTCTAGTCTTAGCCTGCTGTCATGAGCTGGTAGCCACTGAGGTAACCGGTTTTCCACCTTTGGTGAAATAGGGCATGATCCCGGGTAGGTCTGGACAGTCTCAGATGAGAGTCTGTGATCAAACATTCTATGCCTCGGTCTGTAATCAACCTCTTCTTTGTACCCACAAGTTTCCAAACAGTCCTCTCTCATCTTTCTGAAACAAGTCTTTGGCTCTAAGCCTCTGGCTTTCTGCACTTTGATATAATCTTCAAGTTCATCTTGAAAAGAGTCATATGTCTTCTTTGAATGCTTCATTAGGTTGACAACAAGGGGTTCTCTGTAGAGAAGATGGGAGAAAATTCTTCTTACTAGATTATTGTATTCTGAATATTTCCTTTGCTCTTGAAGAGAGCTTCAAAAAACAAAACAAAGAAGCCCAGACAAATTAAAACCTAATTCAGCAAAGAAGTTAAATATCATGACATTATACGCCAAAATGGTACATTAGGATAGTCAAATATCTCCCAGGCCACTCACAAGTAGGTTTATCATTCTCAGAAGTGGGATGAAGAGGGCAGAGAGCAGATAACACATAGGGTTCTGTTGTATGGCTAAAAATGTAAAGCATATAGGGATGTGTGGTTAAGGGCCACACATCCCTGATAGGTGGCTGATAGTTTTCATAGTTTTCCTAAAGTTCTGACTAATCAGTTTCTTCTATATTGTTTTTTAAGAGAAGTAATAGAACCATAGAGAAGTAATTTTTAAAATCTTCAGTTTACTCAAACAAAATAAAATAAATACGCCTACTTACCTGACTAGAGCACCATTAAGACTTAATAATAAAAGGATGTTTATAAAATGGTTTGGGAATGCTGGAAATTGGAAATTCTGCTACGAGATGAAACTACTCTTTTGTATAGGGCATGAGGGAAGATGAGGGAACAGAGTTCCGTATCTTCTGTCCAGGGCTTGGATTTCATTCCATTACTTCTGATTGGTAAAAAAAAAAAAAAAAGCATTCTAGAATGTCTTCTGGTTTGTTCTCTATTACAGTACTGGTGGGAGGGTTAAGGGAGGAATGGAGATGAAAGCGGAGAGGGGGTCAGACTGATGCAGAGAAAAGTTTCAGAAGAAATTTAAAGTAGAGACACAAATTTTTTGTTGGCTTGTTTGATTCTTTTGGTGGGGGCAGCACTATTTCTGATTTCTTTCTTTCCCCTACCTCAAATCCTGCATTAAGTACAAATGTAGCAGAAAACATCCTTACTACAAGATCATGTCCTATGTAGTTTTGGTGATATACTTTGTCTCTAAAAATTAGAAGGTGGCATACCCACGGAGAACAGAATGTTCTTCCCTTTAACAGAAAGAAAGAAGCATGACATAGCACTCCAGAGTCACTAATGATCAGCTACGTTTTCTGGAAATTTCAGATCAAAAAATAAAGTCTAAATGAAGTCTAATTTGGTGAATCAGAAACTTTAGCTCCTATTCAACTTAAATAGTACAAAAATTCTAACGAGAATAACGCAACAAATATTTGATTATAGGCAAAAGATTTGAACAGACATTTCAGAAAGGAATATATAGAAAGGGCCAATGAACACATGAAAAAATATCAATAGTCATCAGGTCATGTCAATTAAAACCACAATGCAATTCCACCACGCACTCACTAGAATGACTGGGATAAAAAGAATGATACCAGCAGTGTAGTTGGTGAGGATACGGAACAACTAGAATTCTCACACACTGCTGGTCAGGGACAGAAAATGGTACAACCACTAGCAAACAGTTTGCTGGTTTCTGAGGAAGTTAAACATACACCTACTGTACGATCTAGTTATTCCATTCCTCAGTATGTCCCCCCAAAGAAAAGGAAATATATGTCCTTACAAAGAATGATACATGAATATTTATGGTAATTTTATTTGTAATAGCCCCAGAAAGGAAAAAACAGAAATGATGATCAACAGGTGAATGGAACTATCAATAGTGGTACATCTATACAGTGAAATACTATCAGTGGTAACAAGGGAAGAATTATTGGTTATTGATAGAGTCAACAACATCGATGCATCTCAGAATAATTACGCTGAGAGAAGCCTGACAAAAGAGTACATAACATATGATTCCGTCTACAGAAAACTCTAGAAAATGCAAACTAATGTACAGTAACAGTGTTTGCTTGGGGATGAGACAGGAAGGATGGGAGGGATGATTATAAAAGGCACATTATGGAGTCTGGATATGTTTACTGTATTGATCATTTGATGGTATACACATATATCTGTCAAAACTCAAATTTTGTATTTTAAATATGTACAGTTTATTGTATGTTAACTATATCTCAAAAAGCTGCTTTTACAAAGTCACTAGCAAGATGAAAAAGATGGTGATAACTGTTGAAGCTGGATGCTGGTATATGAGGGTTCGTTATACCATTTTGTCTACTTTTATGTTTAGAAATTGATACTTCGTGCCCACAAGGATGGCTATAATAAAAAAAGACAGGTGAGATTCAGTATTGGCAAGGATGTGGAAAGATGGGTCATTTCATTCATTGCTTGTGGGGATGTAAAATGTGCAGCTATTTTGAAAAATAGTTTGGACTTCTGGCCCCACGCACAGAGGTCTGAGCCTGCCTGGAGCCAGGTAGACCATCACAATGAAGTTCAACCCTTTTGTGACCTCGGACCACAGCAAAAACCCCAAATGCCACTTCAGTGCTCCCTTGCACATGCGCAGGAAGATCATGTCTTCCCCACTCTCCAAGGATTGGTGGCAGAAGTACAAGGTCTGCTCCATGCCCGTCCACACAGATGATGAGGTTCAGGAGGTTCAAGGGCACTATAAAGGTCAGCAATCAGCAAGGTAGTCCAGGTGTTTAGAAAAAAATAGGTCATCTACATTGAGCAGGTTCAATGTGAGAAGGTAATACCACAACTGTCCATGCATGCATTTACCCAAACAAGGTGGTTATCAGGAGGATAAAACAGGAAAAGATCAGGAATAAATTCCGTTGTTTTTTTTTTTAAGACTTTGTTTCTTTTTTTGTTTTAAAGTTTATTTACTTAGAGACAGAGACAGAGAGAGGGAGCAGGGGAGGGGCAGAAAGAGAGAGAGGGAGAGAGAGAATCCCAAGCCCTGATGCAGGGCTCGAACCCATGAACCGTAAGATCATGACCTGAGCTGAAGTCAAGAGTCGAAGTCAGATGCTTAACTGACTGAGCCACCCAGGCACTCTTGATCAGAAAAAAAATCTTGAATGCAAAGCCAAATCTCAACAAGTTGGAAAAGAGAAAGGCAAATATAAGGAAGAACTTATTGAGAAAATGTAGGAATGAGTATAAACTGTTATGCAACCATAGTTTAACTGCAGATTTTTAGCCTGGTATATACTTCTTTGAAACTTTTCAAGATGTCTCTTGAACGTTTCATTTCCTTCCTGTTTTGTTATTGACATGTGGCTCTGTAAATCAACTTTTGCTGTTTTAATAATTTTATGAATAACCATTGGAAATGTTTCCTAATTAAAAAGAAAAAAAAAGAAAAACAGTATGGCAATGCCTCAAATTGTTAACAGTGTTACTGTATGACCCATCAGTTTCACTCCTAAGTATATGCCCAAGAGAACTGAAAACCTATGGTTACACAAAAACTCGCACACAAATGTTCACAGTAGCAATATCATAACTGCTAAAAAGCAGAAACAAGTCAATGTCCATTAACTGATGAATGGATAAATAAAATGTGGTATATTCACACAATGGAATATTATTCAGCAGTAAAAAGGAATGAAGTACTAATATGTGGTACAACATGGATAAATCCTGAAGGCATGCTAAATGAAAGAAGCCAGTCCCCAAAGCCCACATATCATGCAGAAATCAATGAAGAGGTTAATGGAAACTTACCTTTATCAGGCTGGGAACTTGGTGAAGAAATCTGATCATATTCCCCCATTAATTGCTTCAGTTTTCTAGCATGGACTTTCCCCAAATGGTGAGACCGTGCAACAACCAGGAAGCTAAAAAACATGATGCAGAGATCCCAAAATCTATTTTTGTCTAATATTCCACTCCCAGTCATCTGAAACCAAATACAATCTTGTTACAAAGATTAAATAGTTCAAAGTTTAGATTCATACCACCAACATAGATCCAGTATCTGAAAATTCACAAATCCATATCCTTTTTTATCATTTTACTTCCTATAAACCTGAAAGTTAGGCTAACTTTTTGAGCATATATTTTACTCTGGAAAAATAAATAATATTTTGTTTTACAACACAGTGACCCCAAATGTCTACTTCTAAATTTGAAAATAGCTTTCATGATTTTTAACACATTTAGTCTGAACTAAAAGTTTAAGGACAGAGTTTTGTTTGCATTCAAATCAAAGTATCAGCTTCAGGAGAAATTATCCTATGATTCAGAAGATCTTTATTTTCAACCTCCCTCATAATATGAAATCCTTTGCAATTCAAACTATATCACTACTTCCCATATACCTTTTACAAAGAGTATGTGTAAAAGCTCAATATTTATTCATTCAATGTGGTATCTATGAATAAAATAAAGGGAGGGATGATTGAAGATCATATTAAACATTTAAGGTAATATTTTCAATCTGTAACTAGATATCACTTCACATACCATCTCAAATCTTAATTTCCTGAGTGCTTGCAAGACTATCTACTAACTTTTTGCTAATTAGAATGAAATTTCAGTATGAAAACATTTAGTAAGGCTCTACTATTTAATATGGTAGTATATTCTTATTTAGTCCAGAATATATTCTGAAAGGGAAGCTACTGGGTCACCAGTAGGAGTCTGGACTTTATGGAAATGATCTGTATTGAAAGGCTGCGAGAAGATATCTGGCCTTGGCATTTTTGTGTTTTATAGCAGACAATTTCAAGAAATAGTCTATTTTAAGATAGTTACTGATTCTAGCTGTATCTCTCAGGTCATCTGGGAATCACAGAGAGGAACCACAAACCATCTTTACCTGTGGTGGGCAACAGTCCTCTATAGTTGTACAAAAATGATCACAAGCAAGGCTCCCTAAACAAGGCTCAGATAAGCCACTCAAAGCTATAGTCATATTCACATATTAACTTCCAGAACTTTTGCTCAAAGTGTTCCTCACCTCAATAAATAATCTACACCAAACTTACCACATGTATATTTGAGGTCTATACTACTATCTAAAGTTCCTAACAGTTGAAATGTATTTTTATTGAAATTTACTAGTTTATAGCCAAATTATGGGAAGAGCCTAAATGTCCATCAACTGATGAATGGATAAAGAAGTTGTGGTTTATATACACAGTGGAATACTACGTGGCAATGAGAAGAATGAAATATGGCCTTTTGTAGCAACGTGCATGGAACCGGGAAGTGTTATGCTAAGTGAAATAAGTCATACAGAGAAAGACAGATACCATGTTTTCACTCTTATGTGGATCCTGAGAAACTTAACAGAAGACCATGGGGGAGGGGAAGGGGAAAAAAAGTTAGAGAGGGAGGGAGGCAAACCACAAGAGACTCTTAAAAACTGAGAACAAACTGAGAGTTGATGGGGGGTGGGAGGCAGGGGAAAGTGGGTGATGGGCATTGAGGAGGGCACCTGTTGGGATGAGCACTGGGTGTTGTATGGAAACAAATTTGACAATAAATTTCATATATGTATATATATATATATATATATATATATATATATATATATATATATAAATTTATTAGTTTATAAATATGATACCAATCATGGAACGTCAAAATTGTACTTCCTATGCAGCCACTTAAGTGAATATGAATTGGAACCCCATGTACTGTCATGGAGAAAAGTCCATGATATATTAAGGGGAAAAAACAAGATGTAGAACTCTATCTATCTACCTACCTGAGTACCTATCTGTTGACCAATCTCAAATCCAATTTTAGTATAAAAACACAACACAGAACCAAAAAATAAATATATTCACATGTATTTATTGTAAGGAAGGAGTTAAAGGAGCTGGGCTGCAATCCATTCACTTCCTTTCTGGGGGTGGGGGGAAAGGAAAGAGGGTAGGTGACTTCTGGACCTCTGAGAAAAGAGACCAATGATACTGGCTAAAAGAATAGGAACTTATCTTTGAAATGCCCTTAGCAAGATGTTCCTGGCTAAGGATGATCTACAGTAAATAAATTCAGGACCAATGAGGCATAGCTCTATGAAGCAAGGGTATATAAAATGATTCATAATTTAAATACCCACACTGTGTGAGGTGATCCTTACTTAGAAACCTCATCTATCTATTATTTTGGGTTAGAGATGCAGGTCTGAGGAGCCATCTTTCATGTCCTAGAGATCTTTGCTTCTCTAGAGTTGCTTGATTGCTTGTATCCTTGAAATACTTAGAAAGCCTTGATACTAGGTAATATGACTGATTTGTGTTAGTGTGATTTGACAGTTTGATCTTGTATATCTCAATACCCATAGAAAAAAAAATCTGAAAAGATATACACTTAATGGGGCTTGGGATATGAGTTTAGGAAAGGAGTAAGAGACAATATTTAACATTCTGCTCTCTGCATATGTCTGTACTGTTTTAACTTGTGCAAAAAAAATTACTTTGTAATTAAAAACTCCATAAAAATTGAATTTAAAGGTTCTACAGGTTAATTTTCAGAACAAGTGTATAGATTAAAAAGGTTTGGCTAAAAATATTGAGTTCAAGAACTGTAAATGATAAACTTTTTAGAAAGGATGATGAATATTTAAAAATGTGTCTCTAATATATATAGTATCTCTCTGAATTATTTCTGAGTTGTCTTAATGTATATAATTTACTTATGACTCTAAAATTAAAATGAAAAGCAAGCCATAAAGTGGGAGAAAATATTCCCATCTCATATATCAGACAAAGGACTTGTATCTAGAATATATATAGAACTCTTATGACTCAGTAAGATAAACACAAATTAAAATGGATGGGCAAAAGATTTTAACAGACACCTCAAAGAGTGTGTGTGTGTGTGTGTGTGTGTGTGTGTGTGTGTGTATGGCTAAGTAAATGCGAATTAAAACCACAATGAGATACTACTACACTATCACTGGAAATGATTAAAATTAAAAGGACTAAAAATACCAAATGTTGGTAAGGATGTTCAACAACTGTAATTCTCATACGTTACTAGTTAGAATTTAAAATGGTACAACTTTACAAAGCTGTTTGATAATTTCTTTAAACATTCAACATCTATCATATGACCCAGCCATTTCACTTGTATTTGTTCAAGAGAAACAAAAACATATATCCATGCAAAGCCCTGTACATGAATGTTCATAGCAGCTTTATTTGTAATAGCCCCCAACTAAAACAACCCTAATGTCTGTCAATAGGTTAATGGATAAACAAAACCAGGTATATCAATATGGTAGAATTATTCAGCAACAAAAAAGAAACAAAATAGCAATATATACACAACACGGATGAATCTCAGAATCATCATGCTTAGTGCAAGATATGAGTACCTACTTGTATGATTCCCTATTTGCAAAAAGTTCTGGAAATATAAACTAATCTATAGTGATAGAAAGCAGATTAGTGGTTGCTGGGGACAGGAGTAGAAGGAGGGATGGACTGTAAAGAGGCATGAGCAAACTCTGGGTGTTGATGGAAATATCTGGCATTTTATTTATGATGGTTGCTGAGTATATACCTGACAAAAACACATTGCCTTGTGTACTTTAAATATGTGTGTATTTTAAGTAAAGTATATCTCAATAAAGTGTACTAGAAGAGCTTAAAGATCTATTAACAGATGTTTTTGGAAAATGAAATTTTACCTTAATTTGTTAAACTGGACTTTTAAATGTTGGTTTTTTTCCCCCAGAAAGATTATCCACCTAACATAAGGCCAATTCACCTATGCAGAACTACTGCCCATCATATGTGTCACTTATCTCGTTGCTCTTATGAGCCAGACATAGGGACTCTGAAGCCAGTTATTTGCTGTGTAAGCTTGGTTAAATTTCTCAACCTCTCTGTGCCTTAAGTCCCTCATCTCTAAAATAGGGATATAACATATACTTCAAAGAGCTGTTGTGAGCCTTAAGGAAATGAATATACATAAAATGCTTAGAACAGTATATGGTACATAGCAAGTACTGAATGAATGAGCTTTTATCGTTACTCAGGATTTCATCCATTTTACTGACCTAGTGAAATGTTCTCCCAGCCAACTTTTCTCGTAACTACAGAAAGCCAAATAAAGGAAAGGTTATGTGTAAACAGAGCAAGAGTGCCTGACAGGAGTACCTAATTCTTTGTATTTCAAGATAACTCATGTTTTAGAGGATCTTTTTAGTACTTACTTTTTGAAATGTTTATTTTTGAGAGAGAGAGCAAGCAGGGAAGGGCACAGAAAGAGGGAGGGAGAGAAGCCTAAGCAGGCTCCACGCTGTCAGTGCAGAGCCCAATGCGGGGCTCAAACTCACTAAATGTGAGATCATGACCTGAGCTGAAATCACAAGTTGGAGACTTAATCGACTGACTTCAGCTCAGGTCATGATCTCACAGTTGGTGGGTTCCAGCCCCACACTGGTTTTTTGCTGACAGTATAGAACCTGCTTGGGATTCTCATTCTCTCTCTCTCTCCCCCCCGATCACACTCTCTCAAAAATAAACATAGAAAGAAAGAAAGAAAGAAAGAAAGAAAGAAAGAAAGAAAGAAAGAAAGAAAGAAAGAAAGAAAGAAAGAAAGGGAAAGAAAGAGAGAAAGAAAGAAAGAAATGAAATGAAACGAAATGGAAATGAAATGAAATGAAATGAAAACTGGGGGCTCCTGGGTGGCTCAGTTGGTTAAGCGTCTGACTTTGGCTTAGGTCTTGATCTTGTAAGTTCAAGCCCTGCCTCCATCTCTCTACGGTCAGTGTGAAGCCCACTTGCGATCCTCTGTCCCCCTTTCTCTGCCCCTCTCTTGCTCTCACTCTTTCAAAAATAAACATTAAAAAAAGAAAGAAAGAAAGCTGAAAGTTAGACTTGATCATTATTGTGTCTTCTGGCTGCTCTATTTTGAACCAATTCTTTGAAGATTTCAGTTTATATCCTGTGTTAATTGGTGCCATGTCTACTTTAATACCCAAGAGTTGGGGCGCCTGGGTGGCGCAGTCGGTTAAGCGTCCGACTTCAGCCAGGTCACGATCTCGCGGTCCGTGAGTTCGAGCCCCGCGTCAGGCTCTGGGCTGATGGCTCGGAGCCTGGAGCCTGTTTCCGATTCTGTGTCTCCCTCTCTCTCTGCCCCTCCCCCGTTCATGCTCTGTCTCTCTCTGTCCCAAAAATAAATAAAAAACGTTGAAAAAAAAAAATTAAAAAAAAAAACAAAACCCAAGAGTATGGAATATCAAGCAGAAACCTCTAAGGATACTAGCTAATTTTACTACTTACAGGCTGGTATTAGGTCCCAAGCAAGAAATAGCTTGTCTTGACTGAAACTCATCTGGAGTATTATTTTAGATTTACCTTCTAATATTTTTTGGAAAAAATCTAGCAAAATTCTGAAAACCTTTCTATTTCTAGAAATAGATCTCATGTCCTGATCTGGTCATAAGATCCAGCCCTGTGTTGGGCTCCAAGCGGAGCAGGGAGTCAGCTTGGGATTCTTTCTCTTGCCCTCTCTCTCTGCCCCTCCACTGCTCTTGCAAGCACGTGTACTCTCTCTCAAAAATAAATATTAAAAAAAATATATTAAAAAATGGAAATTGCAAAGCCTGAGCTTTTGCATTGTATAAAATGTTTTTAGTAAGTCTCAGTTCTGATGAATAAATCAACTGAATTTAAGTGAAAAATCTATTTAAAAAATGTCATGCCCCACCGCACATCATTTCTGTTGTGACACGGCACTTAAACATTATACAGCATCTTTAAAAAAATGTATATTAAATATCTCTGAAGAAAAAATGAGCAAAATTAGGATGTTAATTTGGTTAGTTTTAGCTCAGTTCTTTCCCTTTAATAAATACACCCCCAAAATGGTATGGTCTTATACTTTGTTTTTGAAGTTTATTTATTTTGAGAGAGAGAGAGAGAGAGGGAGAAATGTGAGTGGGGAAGAGAGAGAATCCCAAGGAGGCTCCACATTGTTAGCTCAGGGCCCAAATCAGGGCCCAAACTCACCAACTGTGAGATCATGACCTGAACTGAAATCAAGAGTCAGATGCTTAACCGACAACTGAGCCATCCAGGCGCCTTACGGTCTAATACTTTTAAATCTAACTCAGTCAGAAGTATTAGGAGACGTTCTATATTTTCCCATTATTTGCATTTTTCTCTCAGCCATGTTATGTAGCATTCTCTGTATTCCATTAAAGCTATCTAAAAGTATTTTGTTCTTTGGTGCAGTAGTAAACAGTATTTTTAAAAATCTGAACTTACTGTTTGTTGCTAACATTGAGCAATACAATTGATTTTGTATATGGAGCTAATATTTTGCCCCCTTGCTAAATTTATTCTAGTAGCCTTTTCTGAGGTTCCTTGGCATTTCCTACATAGATGATCATATCATCTGCAAATAGAGAGTGTTATTTCTCTCCAATCTGAACATCTTTTGTTTTTCTTGCCTGACTGTACTGGCTAGGACCACCAGTACAATACTGAACAGAAGTGGTGAGAGTGTATAGCCTCCCCTCATTCCTGCTCTTGAGTTTTGCAATCTTTTAGCATCATTATAATCTCAGGAAAGGCTAAGCAGAGCATAGCATTACATTTTAGGAGACTAGGTAACTGACTGTTATCTTTGCTATCTTTTGTAACTATTTGCTATCTTTTCAGGTTTTAATTTTTTTATTTTTTACCTATTTAAGTATTTTTTAGAGATCTTAATTGTGCTAGACATGCAACCCTGTAGCTGTCAGCCTCATAAATACTCCTAGCTATGTTGGTTATTAACCTTGTCTTTTCAGGAACGTAGATTAGTATCTGATTTAGGAGTTTGCCAAGCTCTAGCTATTTCACACTAACCCAACAATCACAAAAATAACTAAGGGTTTACTATTATGGCAAATTTCCAATGATAAAATACAAAAGAATTAACAAAATCATTAATTGGGAGTACTACACATTTAATATAGTTACACATTTAATATAAAATTTGTGTCTTTATTTAAACTAAGTCTTTGAACATCAGTAATTGTAAGTACTCTGTGGCTAGCTAGCTCAAGGATCATGCTTGTGAAGTTAGTTTTACTTGGACCCAAGGCAGACATCCAACATCAGAATGCCAGCAGATGCATTCCATTCCTTTCAAAGGATTAGTAAATGTGAATGTGAATGGGTCTGTAAGAAGTGGGGGAAAGCCCCAATGCTTTCACATAGATGCCCTAACATATATGTGATGAATATAGTAGGGGAAATCTTTTTAGCCATTTTAACATGCTTAGTCACTATTTTCACACACTGACATCTAATAAAGTCAGCAGATCTGCAACTAACAAATAATCATCAATGTCTCTCCAGAGATCTTTCTCCCCAACTATTCTACCCATCTGTCAACACTAGATTTACAACATAACGTGCCCTGGTGTGCACGTAGCAAATATGTCTTGGACAGAGCACACCTTTATACAAAACAATGAACTACTCCTGATTATCCCAGGAGTCCTGGCTAATCCACATTTAAGACTACATTTTCTCTAATGTGTTCATCCTGCTATTTCTTACCAATTTTAGAAGTTGTCAATTAACCTGTTTCCTCCCCACTCCATGGAGAATTTGACTGCCTCACACTACTATCCCACATTTCCTCTGCAGCCATTTCAGATTAAGAGATAGAAGTTGTGTGTCAGGAAGAAGAAAGCAATCATGCCAGCTCTGGAGCACTCACCATTAACGTAATTTGAGAGATAAATAAACTTTTATTGTGTTTAAAAGAAAAAACCCCCAAACTGCATTTTGTTTTGTTTTTTCTTTTTCTAATTTCACAAAAAAACATTAACTACTAAGCTCTTTAAAAGGGCTGTGCCTAATTCATCAGTATATCCTTGGGACTGAGCACAGTACCTGATACATACCAGGAGCTCAAAAAGTGTTTTCTGAATAATACAATGGCTATTAGCTAGATTTTTCTGTCATTTGATCCAAATCTCTGCTTACTATCATGAAAACAAAGGAAAACATTTTTAGGTAATGCTATGTAAATGGGTTACTGATTCAATAAGGAGTCAAAAATGTCCTTCATTCTAAAACCAAGTTCATTTAATTTCTTGAAAAGAAGCAAATAAGCTGGAATTGTTTTTTGTGGTTTTGTTTTTACTAATTCTTCAGGAATATGATTACTTAAAAAAAATTTTTAACTGTCAAAAATACTTGAGAAACCAAAAAACTTTTTTTGAGAAACCTCACTGAATGAATTAGAGTGTCCTGGAAAACGTTATGACAACTTCACCATAAATTCTATATATATGTCTTTTCATAGAAGTCTGGTTATGCGGTATTTCTTTGGGTTTTTGTGAGTGAGTTTAATTTCTCAATTTCCTATTTGTAATCTGACACTTTCTACATATTCTCTGCTTGCCAATATTTAATCCTTACCGACATCTGTTCATTATCGAGCCCGTACAAAGGAGCTCCTCTCAGTGTTACAGCTATAGGTGAAAATGGTTTAGCAGATGTTCTTCAAATCAGTTTGAATAGTCCTATCAGGATCTTGACAGTGACTGGGATTTTAGTAACTGGAAGCACAATAATTCATACATTTAAGGTAAATCTCCTAACCAAGTCTTTTAAGGAAAAAAAAAAATACTGGGTCAGTAACAAGCAACATTTTCCTCTTGTTTATGTACTGTCTTACCTGGCAATTATTTAAGGCTTTTACAAATATCTCAAGTAAAAATATATGACTTCTACTAGTGTTTTAAATAGTATAATATGCCACATATTTACCATTTGTTAGGTAGCAGTTAACTGAACAGTTAATGAAGGATATTTACCCAAAATAATGTGACAAGAGGTAATTTTTAGGTAGCGAATTATATTTTGTTTTTCATATCCTCATGAATAGTCTCAATCTTAACTCAGAGATTTCATCACTCTTTGAATGCCACCTGATGGCCATTATAGGTCGAGGTTTCATGTTTTATGAACTGCTATTCCAGTACACAGCCAGCTCATGGAAAGAATATCAATACCGAACTGTAAAGCCAGTTAACAATTTTAAGGACCTCAGAGTTTGGTTGGTGCAGAGGTCCTCAACCTCGACACTACTGACATTTTGGGTAGGAGAATCCTTTGTTAGGGTGGGTGTGGGACTGCCCTGTGCATTTTATTTCTATCAAATAGCTGCCAGGTAGCACCTGTGCTCACCCTGTCCTTCCTTGCCCAGTGGTGGAAACCAAAAATGTCTGCCAAATGTCCTCTGGGGTAGGAATGCAAAATAACCCCTGGCTGAGAACCACTCAATTGGGCTAATCCCATTCCCCCTCCCCACAGATGACAAAACTCAAAACGGAAGTTTGGGACTTTGAAAGTTTGAAAAGAAAAGTTTGGGACTTACTCAAGTCATACAACTAGTGGACAAACTAGCACTAGAACCTAGTACTAGTCAAGATTCCTCTTCCAGTATTCTCAGTATACCACCTTGAAGTCGTATAGAAAGGTTACTGATAGCACTGTGTGAACTGACATTGTACAAAGTCTTAAGAAATTGCACATATTTAAAGTCATCACACACACGAAAAACAAAAAAACTTGTTTTTCCATGAGAAACTGTTTCCAAATCTTCCTGTGATCTGGCTGAGAGCCAAACTGAATTGTATAAACTATAAACCGTATAAAAATTATAAACTGTATTACAAATTGCATAATCTATAAACTGCTCAGGCTTACTTGTTGGTGAGAGGCAGTAAGTCTGGTATGAAAACTAAATCCAGAGTTTATTTTTGACCTCAGAACAATGATAACTAACCTAGGCTGACTCAAGACGTTAAATCTAGTTTTCCGAAGGTTGCCTTCATTCAGAGATTTACTAGAACATCATTTGGTTGCAATGACTTCCTCATTCCATTTTTAGTGCACGGAATTTATATAAAGTGCTTATAAAAATGTTTTAAGAAACGTATACTTTTTTTTTTTTACTTTGCCGTTCCACCAAAGTGAAATGCGTAAAAGATTATGGAATAGCACAGAAAAATAGAATATATCACGAAAAAGGGTAAAAACAAAATTATTTTCATGAGGTTATTATATTGATGCCTCTCCAGAAAAAAGGAATCTAAATTATTCTACAATATTTTGGCTTCCACTGTCTTTTCCCTCTGGGGACAAAAAGCAACATAAGTCAACACGGTAAGTACTAAAAATGGTGAGACTGAAGATGGTGAAATGTTTTACTGAGACCTGCAACGCGATCAAGCTCCACCATCTAAAATCCTTTCCTAAACTGCCTTACAGTCTTACCTCATAGTTTGGGACAAATAGGGTGTTCACAGGCATATAGTACTTGTAGGAACTTAAACATCTGTTAGATCGAGATGATGAGGAAATAGCTTTTTGTGTTAGGGGAAATGTGTTGGTGAGAACTGTGAAAACTTGGGCAGAAACACTCCTTCCAAACTCCTGCAGGGAGACTTGACCAAATTTTAACATGGCCTCTAGCAGCTTAAGGCTGAATCCCAGCGATGACCCAGCCCCCTTTGGAGCTCCTGCAAGAAAAACCTCAGGGCTGTCAAAAAGAAATCTGCTGTTTTTAGAGCCAACACCTGATAACAGGTCCCCATCTCTCTTTTTAAGAGTACTTACTGAATTTGGATTGTGAATCCTTCCTGTCTCTGAGAAGGATGTGTCCCTCCTACAACTCAGGAGTGTCCTTCTCAAAGACCTGAAAGCCATTCCATTGAAGTGTAATCATCGGGAAGGAGACGCCTAGGTCTCCCAGTGGCTGTGGGAGGATAGAATCCTAAGGTCCCTCCCTACTTGCCAGCAGCCAGACACAGCTGGCCTAACAACATCCCCTTTGTAATTCCTCACTTCCCTGACTCTTCTGGAACCCCCACCTCTCCTCCAGTCCCTCATTTTCCCTTTGAAACTCCCAGTCACCTCTGCGCAAATGCAAATGGAGCTCAGCTCTTTCCCCTACAGTCGGGAGTGTCTGGATGAATTCTGTTTTTCACCGCTCTCACTACTGTCCACTTTGCTACCTTTGACACTGATCTGTAGATCCCTATTGAACTCAGACCACTATCAAAATAGGCCTATAAAGCTCAGAAGCTTGCTTTATAGGGTGTTATCCTCAAAAAGCCCCGGAAAACTCTCCAAAGGGACCTCTCAACGCCCTCGCCCCTCCGCTCTTCCCCCAGGGCCCCGACAGTTTTAAGCTCCGGAGCTACTTCCTGCGGTGGGCAGAGTCCTAACTCCACTTCGGCCCAAGTGTCTACTTCCCCGGATGTTCAAGTTCATCCCGCCGAGGTTTCCTCGCTTCCACGTCTCAGGCCGTTTCTCTCCTTATCCTCGGAGCTGCCTCATCCATCCTCCTTCCCTTTCCCTGCCACTCCAGTCAAGACTTCTCCCTGGACATCTCTCTGCCCCCTCAATCCTCAGCTTCCTGAGCTTGCTGGGGTGTCCCTCTCCCCTCCACGCTCCACCGGGGGGCCGTGGCGCCCCTTTCCCCGGGCGGCGGGTGGTGAGGAGGGCGGACGGACTCCGGCCCCGACCCGGTCGGCCATGGCGCACGCTAGGGGCGCGCCCAGCCTTCTCTGGGCCGCGGAGGGAGCTGAGGGGCTGAAGACCGGGCCGCCCCCGCCGCCGGGGCGGGAACTCACCTTCTCTGAGGCAGGGGCGGGCGTCTACAACTACTGTCCCCCTCCCCGCCAACGCCGCCGGCCGGGGGGTAGGCCGGGGTGGAGGTGGCGGAGAGGCAGGGACAGGCGCTGCCGCCACCGCCGCCTCCGCCGCCGAGCAGGCGGGGTGAGAGGAGGAGGCGGAGACCAGGCTTCCTGAGGGGAAGTCTCCGCCACCACCGGCGGCTTACTGGACGGCGCCAACGCCATGGCGGCAAGGCGCGCTACTGCGCTTGCGCGGGTACCTCCCTTCCAGGGAGGCCCTTTAGCCCCGCCCCCTTTAGCCCGGCCCCTTTCGCTGGGGTTTTTTTGCGGGGGGGGGGGGGGGGGGGAGGGGGTCTCGGCTCTAACTGTGGCTGTGTCCTCTCCGTCTCGTGTACTTTCCCCGGGGACTTTCCCCTCGTTGTCGGAGGGAAGGGAGAGCGCGTGGGGCCGCTCGCCTGGGGTGAGTGAATCTAAAACCGACTAAGAAAGAAAAAGTCTGGGAACCTCCGGATTCTTCCTCCAAAGTATCTGAGAAATACGTCATCTCCTTTATCTGTTTGTCTTTCCTTTGTTAGGGCCTTTATTGCACAGAGTTAGAGTAAGCAGAAGCCTCGGTCCTGATACGTTGTCGTCACTGGTCCGTAAATGACTTTTGTCGCCCTCCGTCAATATATGCCTATATGCGCGCACTCACACGCACAGCCAAACTCACCTCATCTCATTCCCCATCTCCCAAAGAAATCACTACCCTCCTTTGTAGTTTCTTTTCATATCTATATCTTTATTCCATACGTATGCGGCCAAAAACAGTTTGGATGATTCTTGAATTTCCTAAGATTTGTATCTTTCTCTGTGCAGTATTCTGGAACTTGTTTTCACTCAACATTTTGAGGTTCATCCAAGCTGTTGCCTGTAGGTGTTTGTTTCACCGCTGCACAGTATTCCACCCATTTTCCTGTTGAGGGGCATGACTCCTGGTGCAGGGTGCCAAAGTTTCTCTTGAATGGCTTCTCCCTCCCTGTCACACTGCCATTGCCTAATTTCAGGTGCCCATCATCTCCTGTTAGAACCATGGCAAGAGATGCCTAACTTATCCTTCCAACTTGACCAGCCCAGTGTCCTCTCCATACTACTGCCAAAGCCTTCTATGTAGAAGTCATTTTGGCTCTCCGTTGTCTGTTGGAGAAAGTCAAACAGGAGTACTACTGGGCTTCTGTGCACCCTGATCTCTGTCTTTCTACTTCTCACCTCCCCACCCTGCTTTTTCACTTTATGATTTAGCAACCTTAAACCTTTACTGATTCCTATAAATACCAAATTACTGCGTAACTCAGTTTATTGTATATGCTGCTCCCTCTTCTGGAATGCCTTCTCCCTACTTCCTAATGAACTCCTCCTCCCTTCAGAAGTAAATTCTGTCCTGAATGCAGCATTTCTCATTCCTATTCATTTCTTAATACTTTTGCTACATATGTATGTGTCCCCAAGGAACATGAAATATTGCTTTGCATGATTTAAAACTTTACATAAATGTTATTATATTTTCCCTATTATATTTTCCCGTTTATTCCCTTGCAACTTTTTTCACTTATTATATTTTGATATTGAGGTATGCTGAGATGTGAGGTTCTAATTCATTTACCTTCACAGCTTTAGAGCATTCTGTTGCATGAAAACACCATGAACTAGCCATTTGACAGACATTGAGCCTGTTGTTCATTTTTGCTTTTATAGACAGTGCTGTTCTAATGTACTTGTGCAGTCTCCCTGTGCATACATGTGAGAGTTTCTCTGGGGTTTATACTTATGAGATGCTGCTGCTTTTTAAATAGAGGCTTTGATAATACCCACTTCGAAGGGTATTATGAAAAACATACGAGGTAATGTTAATAAAACACCATTTCAGACATTCATACATTTATGTTAGAAAACTTGCAAACGTATATGAAACAGTGGGTCACCAGGGCAATAGTCTGGTGCTAGAATGGTGAACAGAAGTATAATATGCATGCTCCTGTAGCTCCAAGGTACCCAACCTATTGTAGGTGTCTGTACGTCTGCCATTTCTTTACCTCCACACCTCTGCTTGTGCTGATGTGTCCTTGGGGCTGAAATGGTCTCCTCCAGTTCTGGTTGTCTCACTCCCTTCTTATCTTTGTTGGCTACTTTTCTGAAGCCTTTCCTGACTCCTCAGCCTGCCCTGGATATCCTTTCCCCTCCCTTCCTGTATCTCTCTCACCATCTTTACCTGCTCTTCCATAATCCTTTCTAAATGGTCAGTATCTTAAAGACAGGGGCTGCGTGTTACTCGTCTTTTATCCAGGCACTGAGCACAGTGCTGATAAATGTGCTGATAACTACACAGGAGTGGACTTAGGAATTCTTGGGAAGAAAGCAATTTGCAGCCAAAGATTTCTTGGAGCCAAAAGAAGAGAGATGGAAGCAAGCATGCTCTTTTGTTAGGAACACAGAGACCGGAGAATTTGAAGGGGTTTTTTGGAGGCTTTTTTTTTTTTTAATTTTAGAGAGAGAGGGAGGGAGACAGTGGGGGAGAGGGGCAAAGGGCGAGGGGTAGAGGGAGAGAGAGAATCTTAAGCAGGCTGCACACTCAGCATGGAGCACAATGTGAGGCTCGATCCCATGACCCTGGAATCGTGACCTGAGTCAAAATCAAGAGTCAGATGCTCCACCAACCAAGCCACCCAAGTGCCGCGAGGGTTTGAAGTTTTGCCAATGATGTAGTTATATAGGATATAATGGACTGTTAAGGAGGAGACCTGTGCCTGTCATTCTGGAATGTGAGAGCTAGACGTACGCAAGAACTTTTTCTTTGAATCTGTCAGTCCTAGGGATTATAAAATGAATGCATGAATCAGCCAGTGAATTCACTTGAAGGCAGTGAGCAGCCCCTTGCTTATTTAACATTGCCAGGCTTTAAACTGTTATTAGTTTAAAGCAGGCGTTGGCAAACATTGTCTGTAAAAGGCCAGATCGTAAGTATTTTCAGCTTTGTGGGCCATATGGTCTTTGTTGCAAGTATTCAACTCTGCTGTTACAGTGTGAAAGCAACCGTAGAAAATATGTAAACAGAATAGTATAGCTGTTTTTTTTTTTTTTTTTTTTGAAAGTAGGCTCTGTGCTCAATGTGGAGCTCAGACTCACTACCCCGAGATCAAGAGTCCCATGGTCCACCAATTGAGCCAACCAGGTGTCCCTAGAATAGCTGTTTTTTAATAAATTTTATTTATGGTCACTGAAACTTAACTTTCATATAATTTTCATGTATCACAACATATTCTTTTGACTTTTCCCCCCAACTATTAAGGAAGGTACAAACCATGCTTAGTTCACGGTTTCAAAAAAAACTTGTTGACCCCAGGTGGAAATGAACCTTACTTCCAGGTACAAAGGGGGTGAAATCCAGTGATAAAGGACTGTTCTTTTACTAAACAAATCTTGCAGTTCTCTTGATTTACCACTAGATGGTGGTCCCTTGTAGGTATGTGGCCCAGCCAGTGAGTCTTTCCAATAGAAGGGATGATTGAAGTTTTTCCAAGTATAGTAGATCAGCCACTGCTTTGTTAACACAGGCATACAAACTGTCCCAGACTTTCAAAAACCATTCTTCTGGGTTTCATTTATGTCTCCACCTTCACACTTATTTGTACAAATTCCTTCCATTGCAGCATATCAAACTGAAGGGAACGAAATCGCTCTCAAATCCTCTGAGATTATTTGCTCGAAGGCTCAGGAGGACAATAATTGAATACAGGCTATGGCTGAAGATTTGGGAGCTGCAACTTAGATCTGGGAACAGATGTTACCTGAGATACAGATTAATAAGTGGAGCTTATATTGAGACGATACTTGAAGCCCAAGTGTTGATACTTAAAACTCCAAAAACAGCCCCCATTCTTGGCCTCTTCATGTCACCTTTTTCTACCCTTAAGGTGCCCAACTGGGGACCGAACATAGCCCTGGCTTAGCATCTTCTGCAACAATTTTCTCACACCTTTCTTAGGGTATGGAAGTATTTGGTAGCCATAGTGACGTTCTTGGCATGTATGTGTGGCCTGAGGTGCAAGGGAAGTTCAGCCGAAATAGAGGTGCATAGAACCATTGTGGTTATTCCTGTCATCCTCTTGTCTGAAATCTCCCAGCTTAGATTTCTCTTCCAGACTAGGAGTCCCCTGGCTTGAGCTGTCCCATTTGTCTCCCTTTCTCACCACCCTTCTTTATCCAGACACACGAAAGAAAGAGACTGGATGGCTATTAAAATTGTTAACAATGGGAAAAGTTTCCATCTTCCTGGAGCAGAAAAGGGCTTGACGGAAATTTGACTTTGAAGGTCCTTGAAGCTCAAGTCTGTGACCCTAGCCACCACACCAAACTGTCACATGGTTATGTCCACTCTGCCCCCTAGTTGGATCTTTCAGCAAACATGGAATAAATCCGTTTCTTCCACACCTCGATATACGATGTTGAAGAGAGGTCTTAGGTTCTTCCTGAGTCTTTTCAGCTGAGCATCTCCAGTAGAGCAGTAAGATATCCTTCCAAAACTCTAGATGGATTTTTCCTGGTCATGAAGACCAGCAGTTCTCATGAAGGCCGTTCCACTACTTAGGGGCCATTTTAGAAATGTCACGGGGCAACTCTTGGTTGTGCAGTGGTGCTGGCATGTTGTGCGCAGGACCAGGGTCACAAAGAAGGTTTTGGGTCCCAGTGGAAAACAAAACGGGAGGGGGGCAGATGGGAAAAAACTATTATAGAAGATTTATGTTGATGCGCAGTATAGCAGGGACATGTACCAGGACATGTCCTTGTCACCAGCCTAATAACTGGAGCCAACATCCCCTGTCTCATTGATCCTGGCCACAGATGCAGGATATCTTGGGAAGAAAGGAACAGTCACACATTGAAGATTCTTTGCCTGTCCTACACAGCCTCAAACATACAGATGTACATTTTAGGTATATGAAACTTTGTTTATAATTATCAGAGTCTGGAATTCTGTTTTATATATAATCACAGAATCATTTTTAATATATCCTAAATTTTCCAAGGCAACCTCTTGTTAACTGAAGGATTATGCTTTCTTTCATTCAGAACTTGACTAAGTAAGAGTCATTCACCATTTCAGAAAATCATGTCACAGACAACCGTGCCCTGTGTGATATTTGTGTCCCCAGAATCAATCTACATTTTCGGCTCTCACTCTCACAGCCATTCTACTTGAAGGTGCAAACATATGACCACTGTATCATGTTTTCTACTGTAGTTGTGCCCAAGCATATGCATAGTGAGTTCATTGACATATTTAATTTAGCATGATTATATATTATTTTATCATAGGCTAACTTTCACTTTATCTCTCCCTTATTAGGTTAGGTAAATGTTTTAGTCCGTACGGGCTACAATAACAAAATACCACAGACTGGGTAGCTTATAAACAATAGAAATTTATGCCTTACAGTTTTGGAAGCTGGAAGTTAGAGATCAGGGCATCAGCATGGTTGGGTGAGGATTCTCTTCTAGATCGTTCACAGCCTTCATATAACAGAAAGACCTAGGGACCTCTCTGGAGCCTCGTCTTCACGAAGGCTCCACATTCATAATTTTTAAGCACCTCCTAAAGGCCATACCTACTAATACCATTCATTACCTTAGAGGGTGAGGACTTCCATATTTTGAAATTTGGGCTGGGGGCTGAGGAGAGTGAGATACACAAACATTCAGACTACAAGATATAGTAATTTATATTTTTTAGGTATAAGAGCTGGTAAATTATGTATGCCATTTCATTTCAGAGTAGCAAAAGGGATGTTATAAAATATATACTAGAATGAAAAACTATAATATTTTATATATTTGTTTCCTGGTTTTGCCATAACAAATTACTTAGTGATTTAACATAAATTTACTATCTTACCGTTTGGTGGTCAAAAGCCAGAAATTGGGTTCACTGGGCTTAAATCAAGATGTCACCATGGCTGTTTTCCCTCTGGGGGTCCAAGGGGGTGAAGCTGCTCCCTTGCCTTTTCCAGTTTCTAGAGACCACCTGCATTTCTTGTCTCATGACCCATCCCTCCATCTTCAAAGCCAGCAATATAGTATCTTCAAATGTCTCTCTGACTCTGACCCTCTGCCATCGTCTTATAAGGATTCTTGTGATTCCATTGGGCCCCACTGGACAATCCAGGATAATCTCCCTCTCTCAAGATCCTTAACTTAATCACACTTGCAAAGTTTCTTTTGTCGTGTAAGGTAACATATTCCCAGGTCTGGGGAGCAGGGCCTGGACATCTTTGTGGGGGGTGGGCCTTTATTCTATTGACCACACTTTATTTTTTTTCATTTTTCAAGGTTTTTTTAAAATGCTTATTTATTTATTTTGAGAGAGAGAGAGAGAGAGAGAGAGAGAGAGAGAGAGAGAATCCCAAGCAGGCTCCATGCTCAGCATGGAGCCCCACGCAGGGCTTGAACTCATGACCTGAGTTGAAGTCAAGAGTCAGATGCTTAACTGACTGAGCTACCCAGCTGCCCCCTATTGACCACACTTTAATATAATACTTGTTCTGATAAGGTCAAGACCCACAGATACATAACTAAAGCATTGGGCTTGATGTTCCCTCTCTTTCTGTCTTGGAGCAGCAAGATTTCTTTCTTGACCTTGGCTTGGGCTGAACCTGTTCCAGGGGTATAGTGTTTAGAGAACAGTCTACTCCCTTCCTGAGGGGAGCTCCGAGTTGCCAGGCAATGGGGGTCCAGGTATTCATTTGAAGTCAACCTGGATTGAAGAGCTCTTTTTCAATCTTTTTTTTTTTTTTTTTTTTTTTTTACCATTGGGAGCATGTGATGTTTACTCTTTGGGGCATCCAGTCTTGTTTTATTTATTTATTACTTAAAAAAACTTATTTTTATTTTATTTCTTTTTATTGAAGTATCATTGACATACAATGTTAGTATTAGCTTCAGGCGTACAACATAGTGATTTGACAACTCTGTACATTACGCTGTGCTCACAAGTGTCACTACCGTCTGTCACCATACAAGGCTATTACAGACCATTACTATATTCCCTATGCTGTACCTTTCATCCCTGTGACTCATTCATTCCATACTGGAAGACTGTATCTCCCTCTCCCCTTTTGCCATGCCCCCACCCCTCTTTCCTCTGGCAGCCACTAGTTTGTATTTGTGAGTTTTTTTTCTGCTTTGTTGGTTTTGTTTTTTAGATTCCACATATAAGTGAAATCACGTGGTATTTGTCTTTTCAACCTTGGGAAGAGCTGTCTGGCAATCAAGAAGAGTGGCATTTAGAGGCACCTGGCTGGCTCAGTCTGTAGAGTTTGTGACTCTTGATCTAGGGGTTGTGAGTTCGAGCCCTACATTGGGTGTAGAGTTTACTTTAAAAAAAAAAAAAAAAAGAAGAGTGGCATTTAGGTCAATGGACACTTTAGAATTTTCCCTCCAATGTCCTTATTCCTGGGAAAGAAGAAAGACAGAGCATGTTGGTGTTCTCCTGGCAATAGACACGGTTTAAGGGAGATTTGATAAAAAGACAGAAATGAGGGTTTTCATTTTCAAGGCCTATCTCCTCTCCTAGCCTGCGTCCAGCACCCCTGTATCATCAGGGGGCTCCCAGACCTCTGAGCCCTGCGTGGGGGTGCTGTGGGAGTCCCAGGTAATACTGGAGAAGAGGGATGTCACTTGGAGCCTAAATAGTACTGTTCCGTATGTGCGAAGGGGGTCAGTTGGGCATCTGCTGTATTCTGCAAGCAATCCACCTGTGGGGGAGGGGAGAGGGGAACAAGGGGCCCATCTCACTTGAGAAAGTATGAGCCTGACAGCTGAAGGTTCCCAGAGCAGCAAGCATCACCTCTTCTCTTGGACCATTTCAGCTGTCTGCTTGGGATTGACAGAGGCATCTGGCTGCTAAAAATACCCCACTGACCAAGTGTTCCCTATTCCAACTGAAGCTGAGCACAACCGCCATCCAGGACTGAGCTGCTTCTTGCAAAGGAATTTTGCAAAAATTTCAGGTCCAGTTCGAGAGGTGCACCAGCCCGTGGTCATTTCTGCTTTGCCAGCTTTGCTGGTGATGAACGTGACCCTTCTCGGATCACCATTCTCTTGCCTGCCCCATTTCCACCTCCAGGAAGCGTGGCAGAGGGGGAGGTGAGGGCCCCATTGCTGAGAGGGGGTAGGGAAGGGGAGGTGCTTGTCCATTTATAGGCTTGCTCTTTGGGATGCTGAAGGTGCTGAAATAGCAATGACAGGGGACTTGGCTCCGTGTTAAATATCTGCCGAGCTGCCTGAAAGACTCTGAAATGACAATAGGGAGAATGGAGAACGTGGAGGTCTTCACTTCTGAGGGTAAAGGCAGGGGTCTGAAGGCCACTAAGGAGTTCTGGGCTGCGGATGTCATCTTCGCCGAGCGGGCTTATTCCGCAGTGGTTTTTGACAGGTATGAAATGTGGGGTGTTGCCTTCTTTTCTCTGTTGGTTTGGCCGGTGCCAAACTCTAAAACACTTTGCTCTCAAAATCTTCAGGGAAAGGGATAGAAGCCATTTGATCATTTTTAACAAAATGGCACTTCTGACAGCTGTTTTCTGGAATAACTTTTTCTGCAAAGAGTCATCACTAATGTGATTTGCTCTGGTCCCTAGGAGGGTTGTAAAGGTGAGCCAAGGCACTGGGGTACTTTCTCACAATACCATTGAACTTGGCTGAGTGGGTGTGCTGGAGCCCACTGGAGAGGTGGGTGTGGTACTATAGGAAACATCTTTCTTTCTTTCTTTCTTTCTTTCTTTCTTTCTTTCTTTCTTTTCTTTCTTTCTTTCGTTTGTTCTTTTTTTTTTTTTTAAGTTTATTTATTTACTTAGAAGGGGAGAGGCAGAGAGAGAGGGAGAGAAAGGATCCCAAGCAGTCTCCATACTACCAGCACAGAGCCTGACGCAGGGCTCGAACACATGACCTGTGAGATAGACCAGAGCTGAAACCAAGAGTCGGATGCTCAACTGACTGAGCCACCCAGGCGCCCCATAGGAAACATTTTCTTACAAAAGGCTCCATGTTTTTAGCTTCTTGAGTATGATAAATATATTACAGCATAAAGTAATTGCTGAGACTTTTAAAAAGTAATTGTAAACATTACAATCCATTTACATTTGGAACATTAGAATATCACCATGAAGCCGAAATCCCTTTTTACCATTACTACTCCCAATACCAATCTCCTGTCTTTCCTCAGAGGTAATACTTGTTATGATTTTAATGTGCTTCCTTCTAGAATGTTCTTGTACTAGTACATACATATATCTTCATTTATCAAGAATGTAGCACTGTAGTTTGTCTTTTTCTTTTTTTTAATAGAAGCAGTATCATACTTCAGATGTCATTCTAGAACTTGCTGTCTTCACTGAACATGTTTTTGATATCGACCCTCATGGGAACTATAGGTCTATAGATAATTCTTTTAAATCCTCAAAGATCTGTTTCTTTTACCCCCATGTAGATCTATCCGTGTTGATCCATATGCTATGTGGATCGCCAATTACAACTGCTGTGGATATTCTACCCAATAAATACATGAAAACTTATTTATCCACTTCCCTAATGAGAGACCTTCAGTGGTTTCTAGCTTTTCACAAAAACAAACATTTCTGGAAATAAAATCCTAGACCATGTCCACTTGCACACATGTGTGATTATTCTCAAGGATATATGGCTAGAAGGGGAATTGTTCCAGAGTGTGCTGTTTCTATTTTAATAGGCCTTCCAAAGTGGCTCTATTAAATTTACATTCCCATTTCCCCACAACCATGTCTATACTTGACCAAACTTTTAAATTAGTATTAAATCTTTATTTCAAAACAAAACAAAACAAAATCTGCCTAGTGATTAAACTATGACAATGTTCCCTCCACCTAAAGCTGGGTGACCTGCCTGACATTGATGTGATCTGAATCAAGATGGCCTCTGATATCTAGGCTTTGTGGTTGGCTCGCTGTATAGACCATCCTGGGAACGGGCACTGCTTTTCAGAGATAATTTGATTAGCGTTCAGATCTTCGTTTCTTCCTGCCTACCAGGACCCGCAGGGAGAGGGCAGTGAATGGAGTATGTGGCTGACTGCCACCTGCGGAAGGAGACAGTTATACCTCTTCAACAGGAGTCTGTCTGGCTTTATTAATTTACTTGTATGTGTGTCGTGCATGGAGGTGAGTGTGGTAAAGGAGTCAGTCGGGTTCAGAATAAAGACAAAAAAGTTAGAAAACAGAAACTCGGAACACTCATCTTTTTTTTTTTTTTAATTTTTTTATTTTTTAATATATGAAATTTACTGTCAAATTGGTTTCCATACAACACCCAGTGCTCATCCCAAAAGGTTCCCTCCTCAATACCCATCACCCACCCTGCCCTCCCTCCCACCCCCCATCAACCCTCAGTTTGTTCTCAGTTTTTAACAGTCTCTTATGCTTTGGCTCTCTCCCACTCTAACCTCTTTTTTTTTTTTTTTTTCCCTTCCCCTCCCCCATGGGTTTCTGTTATTTTTCTCAGGATCCACATAAGAGTGAAACCATATGGTATCTGTCTTTCTCTGGATGGAACTGGAGAGTGTGATGCTAAGTGAAATAAGTCGGAACACTCATCTTGATGCCGCCACTGAGTCGCCACACTGCCTTGTATAGAATACCTCCATTGGTGCCTCTAGTTCCCTAAAAGCTAATATAGCCAATTAGTGTCCCTTTTAAGAGTGGAGTTGAGTGGGTTTTCCTTCCGTTATAAAAAGAAAACTAAGGAAGAAAAAAATCTTTAGTATCTTCACACAAAGATACTAACTCTAAACACTGTTGTCTGTTTCCTTACCATTTATTTTAAAAGGTAGGTTTCATTTGTACTGCACAGCTGGGATCTTATTACAGAAACTATGATGTTTTACGTTTCATAGTTTAAGTACTTCTGGGTGACTGTACTCTCTTCATAAACATAGTATTTAATGGCTGCGTGTTCTCCTACCACTTTTTTTCTGACTGATGTTTCCATGGTTTTCTTGGTATAAATAAGTCATCATTCATTAGAAGTAATAATTACAAAACAACTTTAGTAAACATTGCAGATAGAATGCTAGCAAAATGTTATGTTATTATTACAGTAATAAAAATTGGGATGATTGGGGTAAACGATCTTTAAGATGATTGAAAAAAAAATCTAAAAGAGATACTTTTAAAAAGTGATTTTTCCCAAGTGTGTCACTGCAAACATGAAGGGGCTGCGCTTTGGGTATACCAAAGATAGCTTGGAAAGGCATGGGAGGAAAGCTTTGCCCATCCTGCCCTCCCATTGTGGCCTCCTGGGGAGACTCAGCCACTGTAGATGAGAAACCTGAGGGGGGAAGGTAGGACTGAGAGTGACCCACATAAGAGGCACATTTTAATCATTCTATAGAAGAGATGCATCCTAATCCATGTTATTGCAAGCCGGGCTTCCTGCCCTACCCTCCAAACACAAATATGAGGAAAGATTTTATTTTTAGTTGAGCACAACGTTTAAATGAAAATTCTTTCAAACAACATATGACTTGTATGTACCTATATATGTTATGAAGCATAACAAGAAATGAACACCCATAAAACCATCATCCTGTTTAGTTAGAGTATGTGATTCTATTGTATCTTCTCTATCTTCCCCTATCCTGTCCCCAACTTGTCCCACAGGTAACTAGTAGCCTGAATTTTATGTTATTTATTCCTTTGCCTTTTGAGGAATAGTCTTACCACGTGTGTACATATTCTTAAACAATATATAATTTACTTTTTTAAAGTTTATTTATTTTGAGAGAGTGCAAGTACATGAGCAGGGGAGGGACAGGGAGAGGGGGAGAGAGAGAATCCCAAGCAGGCTCCATGCTGTTAGTGCAGAGTCCGACATGGGGCTCAAACCCACACACTGTGAGATCATGACCTGAGCCAAAATCAAGAGTCAGATGCTTAACTGACCGAGCCAAATATTTTAGCATTTAAAAATTCCAAGGAATGTTTAATGACTGCGTAGTATTCCTTTTGACTGTTATATATCAGATTAGCAAGTGCCATCAAACTTGGATGTCAAAGTTATTTCAGTTTTCCTAACAGATCTCTCTGTACATCTCTGATTATTTATTAAAGATAAACTCCTAGAAGTGTATATTTTGGATTGAAAAGACAGTTTTGAGTCTTTTACTATAGATTTCCAAATCACCCCTCCCCCCCAAGAGGATTATACTAGTTTTTCCCATGAGGGTTATAGCATTTGCCTCCTTATCCAAGCACTGGCTAACACAGAAAACTAACTTTTACTTTTGTATTTTCCGACTTCACCTATAAAAACTTAGTACTATTTTGTTTTGAATTTTTTGATTAAGGAAGTGAGATATTTTTTTAAAAAATCTGTTTATTGATCATTACATCCTTCTTTTGTGATTTGTCTATTTTCTATTGATCCCCTCATTTTAAAACTTTGTTTTATTACTCCTCATTTGTTTTATTACTCTTTAATAAAACAAAGCTTATTTGTTTTATTACTCCTTAATGTTCAGAACTTCTAAATTGTTTGAATTCTTATGAATCATTTTGGTTTATTAGCCCTTTTGATTTTAACTCTTTTCTAGTCCTCAGTTACTTTTGACTTTCTTTATTTTTCATGTCTTTTATTTTAAAACCTATTCATTTTTCTATCATATGTGCATATATATTATATATATATAATATATATGTTAAAATTATGCCTAAGCTTTAAGTTTCTTTTTTTTAGTTTATTTTTATGCAGTTACTTATTGCCATTGAATTTATTCACTTTCATTGAATTTTATTCACATTCATTTCATTGAATTTATTCACTTTTAGCTTATTTAGTTCATTTTCTGTCAAGGGGAATGAGAAGATAAATGGTTTTAGCCATAAGACTGACTCAGGCCTTCAGCAAGATTCAATCCTTATCTTTTCGCTGTTTGGTCTTGAAAGGACCCTTCCAGTTCTCTGAAGTAGAACCTTCATCTTTTCCAAACTATAAAATCAGTTCGTTAGCCCAGTGGACCTACAGACTGAGGTCCATGGGGCGCCATTTATCACACTGAGTACAATCCCATTGCCACCATCACCATCACCGTCTTCAAACAAAACCCACAAACAAATAGATTCATGGCCAATGTGGAATAGAATCAGATTTGACCAGGATAGGAATTTGAAGCATATTTTACAATAACATTGGAGAACTTCTTCTCCTAAAAGCCATCTACAAATAACAAACTGTCATTTGCAAGACAGAGGGTTCTAAACTTTATTTTTGTACTTGACAGAAGGGTGAGAACCAAGCATCTTGAGCAGAAGTTATTTCTGGTCAAAATGGGATGTGTGGTGGGGAAAGTGCTAGTTAGAGCTCAAGACATTTAAGAATGAAGTAGGCCCTGGACACCTTTATCTTTAGAGGTTCTATCTCACAATATGTCAAAAGGTAGTTTTTGCTTACCACTTCTGAATGGGTTTTTATAACTTTGCTATTACAATTGTTATTAATTTCCATTTTGCATTTTTTTTTTTGTTTTAAGAAAATTTGGGGACTATTCAAAGGTGTGATGAATTCCAAACCTTTTCCTGGGTCACCTGTAAACTTTTAGGCCCTTGACACTGAACCTCTATTGCCTAATGGGAGACCAGGGCTACCAGTGCTGTCTGGAGATGGGAAGCTATTTCCAAGGTTTTGTAGTTTCTGGTGGCAACCTGGCAGAGATGATTTCCTTGGGGAGTTGGGCAGTAGAGGGGAATTGGGTCATTTGACCCTGAAGATCTCTTCTAGTGTGAGATTCTATGGGTTTCATGATTTCTTCAGTACATGTGAAGGACTCCGGTGCAGCAATAGAGGGGTGCTGGACTAATATAAAATGGAGCTTGTTCTGGTTATTTTTTATTTTAGCATTAAACACAAGACATGGCATGGGAATGGTGCTCATGAGCAGTTCCGGGAGCCAAAAATGCTATTTGATGGTTCCTTTTTAACAGTCCCAGATGTTATGAATTTAGAGTGCATCTAGGCTTTGGGTCCATGGATCCTTAGCTAAGGAGAGAACTATATTTGAAAGATCAAAGTTTGTGTGGATGTGCATCTGTGCTTTTTATTTCTGGGGAGAAAGTCTATAGCTTTCATCACTTTCAAAATCACTTTCAACCCAAAAGAAGGTTGAGACCCATTGGATATATTCAGTCCTCTCTTATAGATCAGGAAGCTGAGGCTTAGTGAGGAGACAGGCAGGCCATCCCAGGTCATACATGGATGGACAAGCATAGGGCAGGACTAAGATTCCTGAGATCTTGTCCTTTATCACTACCCCCCACCCCAAGTGGGTCTGGCATCGCTGACTTAATTTCTTCTTTCCTTGTCAGTCCAGTTAATAATATTTGGTCTTAATAAAGGAAACAATACTCATCCATCAATTTCAGAACAATCAAAATCTGGTTCTGGGACCTGAGAATGGTTAGACTCAGAGACTCCTAGGTAAAAAACAGGAATATACATGTGATTACACAGGAGACTTCCTGCCTCCTTCCTATAAGGACCCTTGCAATTGCATTAGACCCACCAGGATGTTTCAGGATTATCTCCCCTTCTCAAGGTCTTTAACCTTAATTACATCTGTAAAGTCCCTTTTGCCATGTAGTGTAACATATTCACAGGTTCCAGGGATTAGGACCTTGTCATTTTGGGGGGAGCTATTATTCAACCTACCACAACCAGTAAGATGAATTTCCTATTAATCCAATTCATCGCAAAAAAAAATGTTAAGAAGGAGCAAGGATAGTGGATTTTTACAAAAATTTCTTTAAGTAAAAACTTGACTGGTTCCTAAGTGATTCTGTATAAGCAGTTGAAAGTGTCTAGGAGATTATGTACATATATGTAGGAATAAACAATGATAAGAACATAAGAAAAAGTAGAGTACTTTAAGAGAAATTAATGCCAGCCAGGCTTTTTTTGAAAATTGGACCAGTTATGAGCTTCAGGTCCACTGGAGACAGCTGGGCTTTTAGCCAGTGTAATTCTATATGGGCTTGTGGGAACAGGAGGATTAGTGTGGCATACACAACCAACACACTGTGGCCTTTAATCTGATAACAGCTGGTGGGGGAGGTGGGGGGAGCAAATGATGCTATAAATGGAAATCATTTAATAGAAGGATTAGGGAAATTCCTGAACAGTTAGTTCAGAAATGAATGAATCACTGTTTATTGTTCAATTTACAGTGTTAAACATTTACACTCGATGTTGCGGATAACCATAGCAGATTTAAAACTATGTCTTTATTTTATTTTAAGTAAGCTCTATACCCAACGTGGGGCTTGAACTCACAACCCTGAGCTCAAAAGTCACATGCTATACCAACTGAGCCAACCAGGTTCGCAATGTCTTTAGTTTGACACTTTTGCAGGTGCAAGACGTGGTGACGTGTCACGTGCCCCGTTACAGGTTGTATTGCTACATTTTATGAAATGCATTTAATCCTTAAATGCAGAAGTTTGCAAATAATTGCTTTTTAAATATAAATGAGGTCAAATGCCAGGTTGTCCCCACAGTGATTTCATCTTCAGTCATGTGCATCTGAAGATGTGTTTTAAGCATGGGAAATGAGGTGTGGTCACAGCTACAGTGTTGGAAATGCAGACAGGTCTGAGTTGGGAGTGTGAACTTCTTCGTGTGAGTTGTGGCAGAGGAAAGCTGGAGAATTGCTACGTGAATATAGAAGAGATGTTAAAAAATAGGCAATACCTAGATCTGACCTAAGGAAGCAGTATCACCTAACTTCTTTTTTTAAAAAATTTTTTTTTAACGTTTATTTATTTTTGAGACAGAGAGAGACAGAGCATGAATGGGGGAGGGTCAGAGAGAGGGAGACACAGAATCTGAAACAGGCTCCAGGCTCTGAGCTGTCAGCACAGAGCCTGACGCGGGACTCGAACTCACAGACCGCAAGATCATGACCTGAGCCGAAGTTGGCCGCTTAACCGACTAAGCCACCCAAGCGCCCCTTAACTTCTTAAGCTAAGGTCTGTATAGTGCAAACATGAATCCAGCGATGCCCCTCAGGGGTTGACATGGGCCATTTCAAAACAACATTAAGTAGATGCCATGGGGAAAAGAAAATGAGCCTTCCAACTCTGGGTGGGTGTCTCTTCTCTGCAGGAGCCTTCAGTGGTTCCCCCTTTGCCTGCAGAATAAGGACATACTACTGAGAGTAGCATTCCAGGTCCCCTCGCCTCCGGTCATTGTTCCAGCATCATTTCCCAGTGTGGTGCATCCTATGATCTTGTCAGATAGCTTACTCCCGTCTCTCCTGTATGTACCTGTGCCCCTATATGGATGCCTTTGACTCAAGCCAGTGCCTCTCCATGGAAGAACTGACGGTCTCTGAGTACAAACTCGGCCCATCTTTAGAGGGTCAGAACAGTGCCTCCTCCCTTCACAGATGATTGCCTCCCCAGATTCCTCGCCTCCCCCACCTCAGTGGGAGTTAGGCTTCCCTCGAACCCTGCAGGAGTTACCTGCACTCCTAGATGGCATGCCTCACCTTGCTTATATGTGTTAATGCCCCAGCTCAGCCTAGGGACTGCTCAAAGGCAAGGTTTGTGTCTTGTTTATCTTTAAGGCCCTGTATTACCAAGTTCAACGCACAGCACATAATGGATGCCCAATAAATACTTGTGAAAGGAAAGTAGAGTGGAAGGGACGAGGAAGGAAAGAGAGAGGAATTTAAAATATTGTAAAATCCTCTGGGTACTTGAGGAATGTGGGATGTTCTTTAGGAGGTGCCCCCTTCCCCCTTGGTTTTTGAAGGAACAGCTCCTGGCAGGCTGAGAGTCTTTAAGCAGTATAGAAAGTGAGAGCTGTTGGTTCAGTCCTTTCTGGCTGTGTTTTTAGGCGGCTTGTCCACCTTGCAGGCGCCTTCTCTTGGCATTTATCTGTCCAGCAACTGGTTATTTCCATATAAGGAGTTGAGCAGCAGCTGCCCTTCTAGCCCTCTTGATTCTGACAGGTGACATGACCCAGGGCAGGGCTGCAGAGCAAGAAGTGAGTGGGGACCCGCTGGCCAGGGCAAAGAACGCTCAGGACTACAGGCAGAGCTCAAAAGTGGGCTTTGGGGACTTCCTCTGTCCTCTGTGCTGGGCGCAGTGGCAGACATGAGGAACCCCTATAAGGATCCTCGTATCCCCAGGAGGGTAGTAATCACTACTCCTAAGGGTTGTTGTGAAGGTTTAACAAAGGAGAATTGCTTGCAACATCTCTTTGAAAATTGCAGGGGGTTGTGTAGGTGGGAATTAACATCCTCTGTGGGCACTGGGGAAAGAGACTAGGAGGAAAAATGGGACTTCCTCAAGGCTGCCTGGCTAAGCCTGGCTAGAAGAAGCATCTTTCTCCTGCAACCCAAAAAGTGGTTTTAGGACTTCCTGTCTTCTGGATTTTCTCTCTCTCTCTCTCTCTCTCTCTCTCTCTCTCCCTCTCCCTCTCCCTCTCCCTCTCCCTCTCATTAGGGTTAGTAAGAATGAGGGGAGGTATTTCTGTCAGAGAATTACCTGCCCCTCCTACAGGGGTTCTCTGCTAGCCTGGAGGTCTTTCTCGCTGGTGGCTGCCTGAGAATTAGTGGATGCTGGAGGACAGCAGGAGCTCTGAGATCACCTGGCCCAACCTCCCCATGTGACAGATGGGTGGATGGACCCGGTTGTCGTCTACTGAGCACTATCTTGTGCCAGGCTCAGAGCTGGCTAACTTTACATTTAATCTGATAGTGGTGGGATTTGGGAACTTCTTTGTACTCTTCTTCTTGCTTGAATTTTTAAAAATAGTAAACATGTTTCATTAAAAAGCAATATTTGTCTAAAAGATATCAAGATCTAGGTGTTGTTATGGGGCGCCTGGGTGGCTCTGTCAGTTAAGCGTCTGACTTTGGCTCAGGTCATGATCTCACGGTTCATGGATTGGAGCCCCGAGTAGGGATCTGTGCTGACAGCTCAGAGTCTGGAACCTGCTTTGGATTCTGTTCTCCCTCTCTCTCTGCCCCACCCCCATGCATGCTCTGTCTCTGTCTCTCAAAAAATGAATAAATGTTAAAAATTTTTTTAAAAAGGCATCAAGATCTAGGTATTATTATTCCCATTTTCACGTATGGAAATGAAGGCCCAGAGAGGTTAGGGTACTTGCTTGAGGTAGATACTGGAATCTGGAGTTGAACCCAGCTCTGACCGGCTCCAGGTCTGACCTTCCATAATACCCATCCCACCACCATTAAAGGAGATGGAGACCAGAGAGATGGGCTTTTCTTTTTTTTAATTAAGCTTCCCCTTTCTGCCTGCCTGACACTTCCTTGCACACCCCACCAGAAGGAGCAGGTTTTCTCTCATCTCTACATTCTTGCTACTCAAAGTTACAGCTCAGCATCACCTAGGAGCTTGTTAGAAATGCAGAATCCTGGGCCCCACTCCAGACCTACTGAATTGGAACTTGAATTTTGACAAGATCTCTAGTGATATGTGTGCACACAGAAGTTCGAGAAACCCAGCTCTGCTTCAAACCTACCCCCCTTGTCCTTCCTGGTTCCAGCCTCATGGCTAAGCTTTACTGGCAGGTGAGGTAATGGAGAGAAAGGTCAGCCTCATCCTAAGGAGATCTAAGTTAGGAGATAACTCCCAATGCTTTTTCACTAGCCTTTAAAACTTGACTCCAGGCCCTAGCAAAATTGTAGGATGGGTTATAAAACAGGTGTGTAAGCCTTTGGAAGTAGTTTGCATAGTTGGGTGGCTAACATTTGGAACCCACTATGTGTTCACTATAAGAAAAAGAACCATTCCAAATTGACCACATTTTCTTTCTATGAAAAGTAATTAAAAGTTTATTATAGAAAAGTGTAAAGACTCTGATGAGACAAGATGATGTGAAATGCTGAACTGATGAATTGAATTGATGATAGCTGAATTGATTCAAGGACTGATAATTGATTGTATAGTGACTGGAGAGGTCTCTCTATCATCCAGTCTGGGGTGAAGTCTTTACACTGTTAGACTGCATTTGTTAGAAATGCAGAATCCTGGGCCCCACTCCAGACCTACTGAATTGGAACCTGAATTTTAACAAGATCTCTGGTGATGTGTGTACACGGAAGTTTGAGAAACCCAGCTCTGCTTCAAACCTACCCTCATCGTCCTTCTAGTCTCCAGCCTTCTCCTTGTCAAAATGGTTGTTAGTGACTTGGGAGATGTGAGGGGCTTTCCACTAGAATTTCTTATGGACATATTATAGCTGTAGTTCACGGCAGATAGATTATTCTATAATCAGGCTCCATTAAGAAGTGTGTTAGGTCAGTTTATGGGGGCCTGGATGCAGGCTCCAGGACAGATGTATTGTCTTTCTATGAGCCAGACTAAGAAAATTTGAGCCTCACAGGCAGTGTGGATGAAGGGAAGGGCAATGCCAGAGGTCCAACCATGGGGCAGACAGTAAGGGGGCGTTGTCTGCACAGAATTTAAAAACAATAACAGAACTGACTTTTAAAAACCTGACTAAAAGATTCTGTTTTTATTATCACCATGCACCAGTAATTCTAAACAATGTCAGGGATAAAATACTCTTCCTTGGGAAGAAAGAAAAACTGTGTTTATCTAAGTTCTAAACAATTGCCGTTGCATAAACTTCAAACTGGCACATTTTAAAATCACATAACCCTTAATAAACATTGTATTCTGCCTGGGAGCTAATCCGGGAGACTCTCAGTTGGCCCCTAACACATGTTCCCAAACACTACATGTTTGTTGCAAGAACAATTTCTTAAGGTTCACAATTGCTTGAGCTTATGAAGGCCACAGCTCATGTCTCCAACCCCTATGCTATTATCTCTTCCTGAAGTTTAAGTGTATTAGAAATAAGCAGACCCCAGGGGTGCCTAGATGGCTCAGTTGGTTAAGCGTCTGACTTCAGCTCAGGTTATAATCTCGTGGCTCATAGGTTCAAGCCCTGCATCAGGCTCTGTGCTGACAGCTCAGAGCCGGGAGCCTGCTTCGGATTCTGTGTGTCTGCCCCCCGCCCCCACTCATGCTCTGTCTCTCTCTCTCTCTCTCTCTCTCTCTCTCTCAAAAATAAATATTAATTTTTTTTTAATTTTAAAGAAGAAAGAAATAAGTGGAGCTCATAAAGATAAAGCAGAAGAACTTTTGTCATTCTAGGTGACCACCTGGAGTTTGTGGTCCTTTTTAAAATGTGAAACAGCGAAATGGTGTGAGAACTGCAATGCATAATATTTGGTAGGTGTAAATTCCAGTTTCAGCATGGAATATGTATACGAATGTGAATATATGTGTACAAATAAAAATATGAGGATATAATGCTTGAATGTTCTAAAAATATCAGTTTGGGTATAAAATGTTAGGGCAATCCAGTGCGGGTTTGTTCCCTGATGGACATCCCTGGGGCAGATAGGCATGGAGTTCCAAGTGACAAGTCACAAATGGCAGCCTGCATGATCATACTTGCTTCTAACTCTCCCCTCTCCAGACCATTTCCCTTTCTTTCCTGCCTTGGGTTTGTATTCCTGGTCTGAGTCCTGATACCCCAGAGGCGAGAAGCTGCTCCTCCTTCCCCATCCCAAACTAAGAGATGCTCTCAGACTTGGAGATGACTCATGGCTTAGCATACTGTTATAAGTGATGAAAAACTGAAAGCTCAAAATGATTTTGACCGTTTGGAATACCATAAAGGTGAAGACCCTACTTCAGGTTAAAGAATTCAATGTCATGAGGAAATTTGGGGGAATGTGGATAGGTTCACTGTCTTGGTCATGTTGATGGTTTCACAAGTATATGCACATGTCAGAGTCTACCAAATTAAAGATTTTGGATATGTATGTCAGTCATACGTCAAGCTATTTAAAAAAGGTAGCATCATATGGACAAATGGAGGGAAGCTCTGATTTGGCTGTGTGCCTTTGAGAAAACCTGGGACGTACCAGTGACTAGATTTTTAATTTTATCTCAAATAACTGAGTTTTTTTTGCAGGAAAGCATTTATAGCACCACACTGGATACCATACTCTGTTCTTGGCCCTGTAATTATAAAACTCTGTGACCCAGTATCCACCCTTGAGTGGCCAGGAGACAGGATTTGGAGCCTCATTGGGATCCAAATTACTTGGGTTCTTCAGCAATTCAGTCTCTGCTGAAGAACTTCACATTTCTGCCAGAGAATGCCATCTTGACTTGAGGCAGATACGAGAAATTCATAGCTCCCCATTTCTAGGGGTTTGAAGATTCCACTAAATGGTCAGGGTCCTGCATGAGCCTATCTGCTCTGTTCTGCTGGAGCGCTCATGACAAATGACCTTCTCAAGCAGGGAATACCCTCTTTGGTATAGCTACGATGGGCTGCAGATTCTGTGCAAATATAGCATATTCTAAATATGCTAGTGTAATTCTACTCTTCCTCTCCCATTGGGAAAGCTTAAGGGATTGCATGGGAGTGAGGAAGACATTATTAGGGGGATAACTTTGAACCTGCTCTAAACTTATAACCACTAACCTTCCATGCCCATGAGTATTTCATGATTAGTAACAAGTTATAAGCAACATACCTCACAGCAGATGGGGACACAGAAGTGTGTTGAGTTGGCCACCCAGTGGCTGAAAACTGGACTCCAGGAAGCCCAGGACCTAGCTTACAGCAATAGCCTGAGCAGTGCCCTCAGTTTGGCTCTCTACCTCTCTCCATTTCTTGAGGCCCTCCTGGGGCCACAGGGCCTGACCTTTGGTCTCCTTGAGCCCAGCACCCTAGCATTGGTCTCTGAATCTTGCTTGATTGCCCTGCTGCGCCCACTTTCCTTTGGCTACAGGACCCACTGTGGGCGCATCAGAGACCGGAATAGGACTGTTGAAGGAGCTGGGAGTGAGAGGGTGAATGAAAGGGAGTCACAGCAGCGGTCTTCAGATTCTTGCATCACTGACCTACCTAGGCCTGTTCCACTGGACAAGGATCCAGAGAGCCGAATTCGATGATAGGAGTATGTTTCTCAGGAAGGCAAATTCAGGCTGAACTCAAGGAGGAAATCTGCAACAATTAGGACTGGCCAACAGTGGATTAACTGTTCTTGGAAACAGTGTACTCTTTTTCACTATGGGAACTTAAAAAGTACAAGGTCAAGGATGGACACAGGGATTTCTGTGTTTGTATGTTCTATTGAAGGTTCTTTCTTCAGGCCCTAGCCTTCTGTGATTCCAAAAGCTCCTGTTTTCCTATACTTTTGAGATGCCTCTTTAGACCGTAAACTCCAGTCTGAGTTCACATACCCATTTTTTCCCAGGGAGCTCAGCGTTTCTGCGCATACCGCTGAGCTTGTTTTCATCATTTTTCTGCCTCAGTGGCCAGGATTTCTTTTCTCCACATTGCAAAGATATTGAGATATTGCGCATCACGCCAGATTTCACTCACTCTTGGTATTAGGTTTCCATCATGTAGCCTATGCTGTTTTCCGCCTGAAAGACGGCTCTAACCTGGGAGACACAAAGCTCTCTCTTGGGAACACTGGGGGGTGGGAAATACGGGGTAAGGAACCTCATCTGCCTATTCATCTCTCCCTCTCCCACTGAGTGGGCAGGCATGACCTTCCTTGTCACTTCCACTCTCTCTCTCTGAGTCAGGAGAATACAGCGGGTGACCTCCGTGACATCAGTAACCTTGTAATTGTTACTCTTGCAAAACACACGGAACTGTGACATACATCAGAATGCGCAGACCCCATTTTGCAAAAAATACATCATGTTTCACGTCCCATCATATTGTAGGTAGTTATGAGTTTTATTCTTCAAGGGAAAGGGGCATTGCCTTTCAAGAACAAGAGGGTCATGTCACACAGAGTGCTATGGTACCAGTGACCTGTGGCTTTTGGCGAGGGAACCATGAGGAATTTCCACCTAGTCCTTTGGCTTGGAAGACTTCCTGGGCTCCTCAAGTGTCTGTTCCAGTGTGTTCCAGGAACACCCCATGGGGCCGCTATCATAGCTTTCTCATGCAGGTTATGTATTCCCAGTGCCTACCGCATATGGGTCTAAATCTACACTTGCAGAATTAAATTGAAAGGCTTATATGCAGCGTGCAGTAGTGTCCCCACGTTGGGGTCCAATGTCCAGTGCAGTCCCTGTTTGCTGTGCCACCCCCAATCTCTTGTTTCTCCCTTCATTCCCAGCCTTGTTAACTTTGTGTGCCATACCTGCTTCAAGAGGCAGGAGAAGCTTCATCGCTGTGGACAGTGCAAGTTCGCCCACTATTGTGACCGCACCTGCCAGAAGGATGCTTGGCTGAACCACAAGAACGAGTGTTCGGCCATCAAGAGATATGGGAAGGTGCCCAATGAGAACATCAGGTCAGAGCTGGGCCCCGGGGCTAGTGTTTGGGATTCCCAAGTGTCAGGTGGGGAAGGCATTAGTGACAAGCATTCCCAGGCCCAAGGAAGCCAGGCTGAGTGCAGATCACGGTAGAGCCTCAGAGAGACTGGATAGGGGCATCTCTGTGCACTCCCTTTAGGTGTGGGAGCCCATCTAGAACTGGGTGTCTGTGGCCATGGTTTTAGTCCACAACCCGTCTAGACTTGACTGCAGACCTGTTCTCAATGGCTCCCTAGTGTTTAACTTTAAAAAAAAATTTTTTTGATCTGCCAATGTTTAAAAAAATTGGAAAATTCCATATTAAAAAAGTTAGGATTTCTGGTTTCTCTTGAAAGAAAAAAATCTGAAGATTTGGCAAAATGAGCTAGAGCTCAACAGCAGCTGAGCTATTTAATTCCAGCAGAATTAAACACACAAAAAAGCAGAGCTTTTTTTTAAAGGTTTTATTTAAATTCTAATTAGTTAACATACAGTATAATATTATTTTCAGGTGTCCAGTATAGTGATTCAACATTCCCATACATCACCCGGCACTCATCACAGGTGCACCCCTTGATCCCATCACCTATTTCATGCACCCACCACTCTGGTAACCATCACTTTGTTCTCTGTGGTTATATAGCAGCATATCTGCAATAGTCAAATTACAGAAACAGCTCAAGTGTCCATCGACTGATGGATGGACAAGGAAGATGTGGTATATATACACAATGGAATATTACTCAGCCATCAAAAAGTGAAATCTTGCCATTTCCAATAAAATGGATGGAGCTAGAGAGGATTATGCTAAGTGGAATAAGTCAGATTTCACTCATATGTGGAATTTAAGAAACAAAACAAATAATCAAAGGGAAAAAACAGACAGGCAAACCAAGATAAAATGCAGAGCTTTTCAAGTAACCATAGACCACTAGTCCCTTGGCTTGTGCACACAGCCTTCTGCACTCATTATACGCGAAAGACATTCACAACAGTTAGTGGCATCCCCAGGGCGGCTGTGGCCAGGAATCTCAGGGCCAACACCACAAGATAGGGCTGCAGGTCAGTGCTTGGGAGGTGGTGTTGGAGAGCAGAGGAGATGGGGAAGGTGAAGTTGGGACCATTTTCAGTGGGTAGGGTGGGAAGTTCAAGTACAGAATGGAATCATCATATCCTAGTAATTTTTAGGAAACTACAAAATGAAATGGCTCAGTCAGCCTCCCCATCCCCTTAGTTCCATCTGCTGAAATCCTGCTTCTTTAAAAACATGTTCTTTTGCAATTTTATTTTATTTTCATGTTTTAAAAATTTCAGCTTTATTGAGGTATAATTGGCATATAAGATCGTAAGATATTTAAGGTGTACATAATGATGATTTGATGTGTATACAATGTGAAAGGACACCTCCCATCTAGTTAACATACCTATCACCTGACATATATATCCTTTTTTTCCCCAAGTGAGAACCTTTATGTTCTACTCTCTCAGCAGATTATAATTATACAGTACAGTGTTGTCAACTGTAGTCACTATGTTTTACATTAGATCCTCAGACCTTATGTATCTCCTAGCTGAAAGTTTGTGCTTTAACTAGCCTCTCCCTGTTTCCCCCACTACTCAGACCCTGGAAACCACTTTCCTCTGTTTCTATGAGTTTGACTTTTTTCTTTTCTTTTTTAAGATGCCATACATAACTGATACCATGCAGTTTTTGTCTGTCTGGTTTGTTTCACTTAGCATAATGCCCTCAAAGTCTATCCATGCTGTCTTAAATGGAAGGATTTCCTCCTTTCTCATGACTGAATAGTATTCCATTTTATACATATATATATATATATATTATATATATATAATATATATATATACTGTATATATATTATATATACATGTATATTATATATATTTATATTATATAATTATATATTATATTTATGTTATATATATATATATACAGCATATATATGTGTGTATATATATCTACACACACACACACACCACATTTTTCTTTATCCATTCATCCATTGATGGACACTTAGGGACCATTTCCCTAGTATTTGGAGGCAACAGACACCCTACTGGAGCCTTATTTTCTCCAGTGCTGTCCTGAGCTCCATGTGGGGATACCTCAGTTCCCAGGCACCTGGGATTGCCAGCAGGGCATCTTTTCAGAAATAACTCTGTGACCCAAACGAGAGGAGAAACGGGACTGTTCTTTGCCAAGGAGGTCCCTCAGGGACAAGATCTGCCTTAGGCCCCCACCCCCTTGCAGGTGCTTGGCCAGCATGCATTCAATGAGTAGCCGAGAGTTGCCAAAATGCCTCTCAGTCATAGGCTTCATCTAGTGAACATAGGCTACCAAATAGGTAACCCTCACTGTCCTCAAGATGAACTGCACCCTTCTGTCTCACACTCCACACCCTGTGCTCTCCAGGGCTCCCTCCTATCCCACCTTGCCTCCCCTCCTCCTTCAGAGCCCTCTGCCTCAGCCAGGCCAGCCCCCTCCCCTCCTTGCTTCCTGCATATGCCAAGCCTGTAGCTGCCTCCGAGCCTTTTCTTATACTGTTTCCCCACCCAGATTGTCTTTCCCACCTCTTCCTTTAATCACTAAGACTACAGATAAGTTCACACACATGTAGACATCGGTTACACCACTTTGTCTTCCAAATATTATGTCAGGGGATATGTATTATCATCTTTTACTGGCCCTTAGATAGGTCCAGGGAATTGCCCAAGGTCACATAGTAAGTGGAAATGGATTTGAACCCAGGTTGTTAGACTCCTTCTCTAGTGCTCATCTCAGTTAGCCATATTATCAGGAGAGACCCAGGCTGCCATACCTCAGTGTCCCCAGATGCCTTTTTCATGGTCTCATAGACCCCACATGACCTGGCTCCTGCCCACCTCTCCATCTTTATTTGCTCTCCACTCCCTACTCACTATGCTCCATCCACCTTGGATTTCCTGCTGTTTCTCCATCATTCCAAGCCCATTCCTTCTTCAAGGTCTATGTACTCACTGCGCCTTCCCATCTGCACGGACCCAGCTCCTAGTCATTCCATTTTCAGCTTGAGTATCATCCTCAGTATCACCTCCCCTAATCACCTTGGCATCCCTTCCCCCAGTCACCCTCTACTATGTTTTTATTCTACCCTAGTTTATTCTTTGCGTTGCACTTAACGCTAGTTTAAATTATTATTTTTTAAACTTAGGTCTCCCCACTATAAAAGGGATAGTGAGGGATGGGCATTGAGGAGAGCACCTGTTGGGATGAGCGCTGGGTGTTGTATGGAAACCAATCTGACAGTAAATTTCATATTAAAAAAATTAATAAAAGAATAAAATAAAATAAAGGCTCCATGATAAAAAGAAATTCCATATATGTAGGTCAGCCCTGTGCCTGACATGCATTAGGTGCTCAGTAAGTGTTTGTTGAATGAATGACTGTGCTGGGGCATCCCTAACCCTGCCCCTCTCCACAGGCTGGCGGCCCGCATCATGTGGCGGGTGGAGAGAGAGGGCACTGGGCTCACAGAGGGCTGCCTGGTGGCTGTGGATGACCTGCAGAACCACGTGGAGCACTTCGGGGAGGAGGAGCAAAAGGAGCTGCGGGTGGACGTGGACACTTTCTTACAGTACTGGCCGCCCCAGAGCCAGCAGTTCAGCATGCAGTACATCTCACACATCTTTGGCGTGGTATGATCCCCCATAAGGTGGCGGGGGTGGGAGGTGGCAGCTGGGATTGGTCAACCAAGAAGTATTCAGAGGCTACCAGGCTGGAGCAGGGGAGGGGAGGCCGAGAGAAGGACCAGAGGGGACAGAGGCCCAAAGTGAAGAACTTTCATCCCATTTCTGTTGTTCTGGCCTTGCTTACCAGAAAGTCATTCCCACCCTATCAGAAGCAGGCATCCCACACACAAACTGTCGGTTATCCCTGCATGGTAGATATGGATAGGAATTGACCTTCTTATTTATCTCTGCTTTCTACTTTCTCTTGTTTATACTGAGAGCAAAGACCCAATCACCATCCCTTGTTGCCCAAGTCACTCTGGAAATGAGATCCTTCCTTTTCCCAAGTATGGTAGGCAGGATAATGGAGAGCCTGGAGTCGTGTGTTATGGACATTAGGGAGACGAGAAGAAGGACTTTTGGAGAGAGCTGCCTTGGAGCAGCAAAACCAGAGCTCTTGTAGCCATAAGAGGCCAAAGCATGGGGGTAGGAGCTTCATGGATTAGCAGGTTCAGGCCTTGGGTTCTGGGGGTAGATGTCTTCCAACTGGCGCGTCTTCCTTCTGTGGTGCTGATGAGTGGGCTGAGGGGGGAGGTTACTGTAATAACAACAATAGCATGATCATACTGTACCTCTCCTGTCCTCACCATGTGCCAGAACTTCTGTGATAGAGTGCTGTAGAGAAACAGAACCAATAGCGCGCGCGCACGTGTGTGTGTGTGGAGAGAGAGGGAGAGAGGGAGGCAGGGAGGGAGGAAGAAGAGATTTATTTTAATGAATTGGCTCTTGTGATAGTGGAGACTTAGTAAATACAAAACCTGCTGGTAAGCTGGCAGGCAGGGGGCCCGAGAAGAGTTGCAGTTCAAGTCCAAAGGCAGTCTGCTAGCAGAATCCTTTCTTGTTTGGGGGAGGTCAGTCTTTGTTCAGTTATAGACTTCAAAAAGGAAAAGAACCATATCATCTTGTCAATAGATGCAGAAAAAGTATTTGACAAAATACAGCATCCTTTCTTAATAAAAACCCTCAAAGAAATTGGGATAGGAGTAACATACCTTAACCTCATAAAAGCCATATATGAAAAGCCCACAACTAAAATCATCCTCAATGGGGAAAAACTGAGAGCTTTGCCCCTGAGATCAGACAGGGATGTCCACTCTCACCACTGTTGTTTAACATAGTGTTGGAAGTCCTAGCCTCAACAATCAGACAACAAAGTGAAGTAAAAGGCATCCAGGTTGGCAAAGAAGAAGTCAAACTTTCACTTTTTGCAGATGACATGATACTCTACATGGAAAACCTGAAAGACTCCACCAAAAACTGCTAGAACTGATGCATGAATTCAGCAAAGTTGCAGGATACAAAATCACTGTACAGAAATCGGTTGCATTGCTATACATCAATAATGAAGCAACAGAAAGAGAAATCAAGAAATCGATCCCATTTACAATTGCACTGAGAACCATAAAATACCTAGGAATAAACCTAACCAAAGATGTAAAAGATCTGTATGCTGAAAACTATAGAAAACTTATGAAGGAAATTGAAGAAGATACAAAGAAATGGAAAAACATTCCGTGCTCATGGATTGGAAGAATAAATATTGTTAAAATGTCAATACTACCCAAAGCAGTCTACACATTCAATGCAATCCCAATCAAAATTACACTGGCATTCTTCTCAAAGCTAGAACAAACAATCCTAAAATTTGTATGGAACCACAAAAGGCCCTGAATAGCCAAAGTAATGTTGAAAAAAAAAACAAAACTCAAAGCGTGGGGCATCACAATCCTGGACTTTAGCCTCTATTAGAAAGCTGTAATCATCAAGACAGTATGGTATTGGCATAAAAACAGATACTACAGACCAATGGAATAGAATAGAGAACCCAGAACTGGACCCAAATATATGGCCAACTAATCTTTGACAAAGCAGGAAAGAATATCCAATGGAAAAACGTCTCTTTAGCTAATGGCGCTGAGAGAACTGGACAGCAACCTGCAGAAGAATGAAACTGGACCACTTTCTTACACCATTCACAAAAATAAACTCAAAATGGATGAAAGACCTAAATGTGAGACAGGAAACCATCTCCTCCTAGAGGAGAAAACAAACAACAACTTCTTTGACCTCAGCCACAGCAACTTCTTCCTCAACACGTCTCCAAAGACAAGGGGAATAAAAGCAAAAATGAACTATTGGGACCTCATCAAGACAAAAACTTCGGCACAGTGAAGGAACCAATCAACAAAACTAAAAGGGAACCGACAGAATGGGAGAAGATATTTGCACATGACATATTGGATAAAGGGTTAGTATCCAAATTCTATAAAGAGCTTACTAAACTCAACACACGAAAAACAAATAATCCAGTGAAGAAATGGGCAGAAGACATGAATAGACACTTTTCCAAAGAAGACATCCAGATGGCCAGCAGACACATGAAAATATGCTCAACATCACTCATCATCAGGGAAATACTTCACACCAGTCAGAGTGGCTAAAATTAACAACTCAAGAAACAACAGGTGCTGGTGAGATTGTGGAGAAACGGGAACCCTCTTGCACTGTTGGTGGGAATGCAAACTGGTGCAGCCGCTCTGGAAAACAGTGTAGAGGTACCTCAAAAAATTAAAAATAGATCTACCCTATGACCCAGCAACAGCACTACTAGGAATTTATCCAAAGGATACAGGAGTGCTGTTTCATAGGGGCACATGCACCCCAATGTTTATAGCAGCACTTTCAACAATAGCCAAATCATGGAAAGAGTCCGAATGTCCATCAACTTATGAATGGATAAAGAAGATGTGGTTTTGGGGCACCTGGGTGGTTCAGTCGGTTAAGCGTCCAACTTTGGCTCAGGTCATGATCTCATGGTTCGTGAGTTCGAGCCCCATGTCAGGCTCTGGGCTGACAGCTCAGAGCCTGGAGCCTGCTTCAGATTCTGTGTCTCCCTCTGTCTGCCCCTCCGCTGCTTGCACTCTGTCTCTCACATTGTCTCAAAAATAAATAAACATTAAAAAATATTTTTTAAAAAAGCTGTGGTTTATATATACAATGGAATACTACTTGGCAATGAGAAAGAATGAAATCTGGCCATTTGCAGCAATGTGGATGGAACTGGAGGGTATTATGCTAAGTGAAATAAGTCAGAGAAAGACAGATATCATATGTTTTTACTCATATGTGGAACTTGAGAAACTTAATAGAAGACTATGGGGGAAGGGAAGGGGAAAAATAGTTTTAAACAGAGAGGGAGGTAAACCCATGAGAGACTCTTAAATACAGAAACAAACTGAGGATTGATGGGGCAGTTGAGGAGAGGGTAAAATGGGTGATGGGCACTGAGGAGGGCACTTGTTGGGATGAGCACTGGGTGTTGTATGTAAATGATGAATCATGAGAATCTACCCCCGAAACCAAGAGCACACTGTATACAATGTATGTTAGCTAACTTGACAATAAATTATATTTTTTAAAAATGTAAAAAAAAATACGGGCTTCAGCTGATGGCATAAGGCCCACCTGTACATTATTATGCAGGCTAGTTTGCTTCACTCAGAGTCTACTGATTGATTGATTGATTGATTGATTGATTTTAACTTTTTAATGCTTATTTATTTTTGAGAGAGAGAGAAAGAGAGAGAGAGCTAGCAGGGGAGGGGCAGAGAGAGATGAGACACAGAATCCAAAGCAGGCTCCAGGCTCTGAACTGTCAGCACAGAGTCTGATGTGGGGCTCGAACTCACGAGCTGTGAGATCATGACCTGAGACGAAGTTGGACACTTAACTGACTGAGCCACCCAGGCACCCCTAGTCTACCGATTTAAATGTTATATACAGAATACTGTTTAACTAAATATCTGGGCACTACAGCCCATATTAACCATAAAATTAACCATCATATCTTTCCATATATTTATTTTATGCAATCTTTAAATACAAGATGAAATCATTGCTTTTAGCACTCCAATTTTATAGAATAGGAAGCCTAGGCCTGGAGAGGCTATGTTATCTCCAAAGCCCACATAGTGATAATGGGCTGGTATCCAAGAAAGGACTAGAAGCAGTCTGGCAGGTGATTCTAGATTTTTTACTCTTAGCAGTTATGCTCTATAGCCTTGGGGTGAATGGGTGTCACAGACCGATCCTGGGTATCACTAAAGTGGTCCAGGGACTAGAGTCACAGGACCACATAATCACCAAGGTGCAGAGATGAAAGAACTCTTAGAGATCATCTAGTCCAACCTACAGATGGGAAAACTGAGGCTCAGGGAAGAAGGAAATTTGCCCGAGGTAACAGCTTGTTAGTGGTACTGACAGGCTTGACTTCATGTATTTGCTGAATGACTGACGACATTGAATGGAGAAAGGGACATTCCTGCAATATCTATGACACATAGCCACGTGAGTGCATGCATGCATATGCATGAGCACAGTGTAGCACATGTTTACATACGTATTTATGCAGACAGCAGATGTTTGTGTGAGTGATTAATGTATTCTAGGTTGTATTTATTCTTATGCATTTTTTCGGAAAAGGTATTTGGAATCTGTTTTTATAAAGAATAAGTGATTTGGGGGGAAAGGAAGTCAGTAGAGTGCCACATAAGTAGTAACCAACTTGATTTGTCTTGCATTCAAAGATATATGTTAAGTGTTACACTCAACAGATTTTAAAATTGTGAACAGGAGTAAAAAATATCCATCCACCAGACCCAAAACAATCAAAAAGAGATGTCAATTTTATGAGCAGCTATAGGAGTTGAGGGTGGGTAGGCAAAGGAAGCAGGGGAGGCACACAGCCCTCTGTATCTATGTACACACACACACACACACACACACACACACGCGCGCGCGCGCGCGCGCATGTGCATGCACACACATACACAGAGTAAGGCAGAGCAGGTCATGGAGAAAAACCAAAATAGATACTGGGGAAAACTCATGTGAGACCCAGAAACAGGAAAAGAGGGAGACTTCCCAGAACTAACGTTTCCATCTTTGGCCTTTTTAGAATACAGCTACCAAAAGCTTCCAAGGTGGCTTTGTTTTTTGGCAAGTACAGTACTCTCCCAGGGTGCTCACCTTGAGGGTCCTTTGGAGTCACCTAGAGAACAAGAAATTAATTGTTTTGTTGCAGACTCTCTAAGCATCTCCAGGATTAGACTGAGTCTTCTATTTTCTTGAACTTTGAACAGCCAAGATGGTGTTCTGTCCTTGGTCTATGTCTGTTAATTGACTCTTTTATCTTTTCCTCTGAGTAGATTAGCTGCAATGGCTTCACACTCAGTGACCAGAGAGGCCTGCAGGCAGTGGGTGTGGGCATCTTCCCCAACCTGGGCTTGGTGAACCATGACTGTTGGCCCAACTGCACCGTTATATTTAACAATGGCAAGTGAGTATGTCTTTAACTGGGGATGGTATCATGGGGATGTGGACCCTATTGTGTTTTCTCTACTTGACCTAAACCAGACTGTGGAACCTGAACTAGCATGGATTTTGACTGGGCAGCAAATAGAAATTTTGTTCTAGGGGCACCTGGCTGGCTCAATTGGATGAGCAAGCGACTCTTGATCTTGGGGTCATTAGTTCAAGCCCCACATTGGGTGTAGAGATAACCAAAAAAAAAGTTAAAAAAAATTAAAAAACATTTCATTCTAGAATAATTGTGGATAAGAGAAAGGTAATGAGAAAGCAAAGAATTCCACATGGGTAATAACTGAGTCTTTGCATGTTTCTTGAGGCTGTCTAGATGTGTTAGGTAATTTATTTATTTTGAGAGGGGGAAAGGGAGAGAGAGAGAGAGAGAGAGAGAGAGAGAGAGAGGGAGAATGAATCCCAAGTAGACTCCATGCTGTCAGCACGGATGTGGGGCTCTGTCCCACGAACCATGAAATCATGACCTGAGCTGAAATATAGAGTCAGATGCTTAGCTGACTGAGCCATCCAGGCGCTCCAAACCTCTACTATTTTAAAGCTCAAAGCCTGGGATTATCTATCAGGCAGTCATTGCAGAACAACATCAACTGAGAAGGTGCTTGGCAGAAGCATATATTAGTCAAGGTCCCAGCAGAAATCAGAAGGTACACTCAGTGTTTACCCAAAGATAGTTTAATAACAGGAAAATTTACAGAAGTAGGGGTAAAGTTTAAGAAACTAACAAGGAATGGTGAGGTGTGCAGGGTCTAGCAATAGTATGAAATCCTTACCACCTCCAGACCTGGAGGGGCAGGTGGAGGAAGTACTGTTCCTGCATCTGGTGAGAGCTGTAGCATGGGAGAGTTCCGTTTCTCCACTCCCCACCCAGTGGCTTGGCTGTACTGGTAGAGAAAACTGGCACTGCTGGAACCATGGCCAGGCAGAGAGGGAGCCAGGAGAATTAAATACCCCAGCCTCCCTCTCCTCCCATCTTCTGATCCCCTCCCACTGGCCAAACTCCAACCAGAAGCCAGAGAGCAAAGGACTCTGGGTGATGAGGCTCCCAGAGGTCATCCTCCCTCACCCCCAACTCCCAAGGCACAGATCAGGGGACAGAAGGACAAAGAATGGATCTTGGGATGGGCATAAATGGAGAAGTCAGCAAACAGAATGAGAGCCTGGCTGTCCATGACTCAGGGCTGGGGGAATTTGGAGGATGAGGCCTAAGCAATATTACTTATTTTGCTCTTAGAGATGAGACAAGATTTTATGACAGGTGTAAGTCAACTCTGAGCCATCAACAATGAGCTGCTTTGCCCCCAAACATCCTGGAAACCAGAGACAATGGTTTCTGGTTCTCAGTCAAGAATCAAGCCTAAACCCCAATATAGCAAGGACTCTGAGTTCCCTTTTCCTTCCTATTTCTGGAAACAAAGGCCTGCATGACACCAGGCTCTAAGCAAGTGAGAAAGTTACTCAAGACAGAGAAGTTTATTTGGGACCCAGATCATTTTTCCCCGGAATTTGCATTTCCCTTGCTAAGCCTCTTGGGGTCACTGACGTGGACCTCATAGAATACTCCTCAGAGGGGCTGTTGTCCCAGGTTAGCCTGCTTGGCTGAGGATCAAATTCAGCCATTTATGGGGCTGGTCTTTTGGGACACCACTCCCCTAAGCAGTGATGACCCAGGGCTCCCCTTGTCACTACATGTAACAGCTGTAGGAGCCCAGGAACCCTTTCTTCAGACCAAATCTGATGTCTGCTCTGGCTTCTTTGCATCCACTAATTTTGAGCAGCCATATTTACCTGGCTTCTTGGCTGTTGTGCAAAAGAAGGTGATTTTGCAGTCATAGTCTAGCTGCCTGCCATAGTGGAAAGAACCCAATTCTAACCCAATGGAATTTTACATACTATCTATGTGACCTAACCAACCTCCATTTGCAGTTCACACAGTCCCCAAGATAGACATCAAAGAGGCCACGATGCTTGTGAGTGAGATAACAGCACCCATACAGGGTTTAGCACCTATTATTAAATGCACTGTCTCATGGTAGTCCCATTACCAGGTTGCAGTTGAGGACAGTGAGCCCAGGAAAGGGAAATAACTTGTCCAGAGCTGAGGACCTTTGAACCCAGAACTTCTCATTCTAAATCCAGTGCACTTTCCACTATAGCAGTCTGCTTCTTGTCAAGTGAGCCCCCACTGGAAGGGGCTGGGATAAAGGTGGTGGTGATGGCCAAAGCTTTCATTGCATAAGCTGGAATGCTGTGCTCCCTTGCTAGCTGTACTGGACCAGCCAATGGTAATGATTTCCATTCGGGTGTCTGTTTTGTCTTTCAGTCATGAGGCAGTGAAATCCATGTTTCACACCCAGATGAGGTGGGTCAGTCCTTGCAAGCATCCCTGCCCCTCTGACCCATCTCCCTCACTTGCCTGGTTTGCTGGGGCCGCCCCCTCCCGAGACTCCGAAGCTGCTCTCTGGCTGTAATATCCTTCCACAGCCCAGAGTCTGGTCTTTGCTGAATGCTATATTTTAAATGCATATATATTAATCGTTTTGTTCCTCACCCACCAACTCCCCACCGTGCCTTTGCTTCTTTTCTTTCCTGTCTTTCACTCCTTGCTTCTCTCACTACCCCAATCCCAAAGCATGCCAGTCCCTTCTAGTCCACATCACCTTAGCAAAACCCACGCTGTGCGTCGAAGTCCTGATATTACTGGATGCTGATATTACTGACGTACTAAAGGGACTGTGTTTATGTATAACCCCCAATTTCTCACCCAGACTGTCTTCTGAAAATAGCACCCATAGCTGCAATCTTTTTGACAAATATTTATTTACGCTATTTGTTCAATGTTTCTGGCCAACTATGAATTAGTGGTTTAGGTAAGATTTTGCTTTGACTTTTCTTAGTGACAAATAAATGGCCCCAGATGGATCTATTTCTCAGGCTGGGTTTGAAAGTACTTGAAATGCTCTTTAGATTAAGAACAAAACTCTGCATGGGAGTTTGGGCTCTGGGAAGGCAGGGGTAGGAGTGGTTGCTGCATTGGAGTGTGTGTTGGTCTGCATTACATATGACTTTGGATGATTCCCATCATCCCTTGGGCGTTTGGTCCCACATCTATAGAGCAAAGGTCAAGATGAGCACATCTCTAGGGACCTTCCTAGTTTTAAGTCTCTGGGGCTCTGCATTGCATTTCTAATCTCTTCAAGAAATAAATACGTTAAATAAGTTATAAATACGTTAAATACGTTAAATATGTGTGCCTCAATTAGCTGAACTCCAGAATTGCAGGCATTAAAGATGGAAAAGGGAGAATGGACTGATGGTTGCTATTCATCCCCTGACCCCGAATCCCAAGTAAGGTGAAATGGGGCATGCATATTTTCATATTTAAGGGACACTAAGTTCATTTGGTTTTGAAAATTCTCTACATAATTGAGATAATTTGAGATACTCTGAGACCTTGCAAGAACTGACTGAGCCGTGATAGGAAGAAAGGCTATTGGGAATCCTCACTCAGTTGGCATTGAATCACTGTTGAATGGGAATATGTCACAATGGAGCCGTGTGGGGTTGGTGGGGGCAGAATTACTTACCTTACCAGGACCAGATGCCAGAGATCCACACTCAACACTGGCCCAGGAGTTGTTCGCATGGAACGATTTAGAACATTGGCAGAGCTCTGAAGTCAAAGGCTTTGGTGCATTTCTTTCCCTGTGCATGGCAGACCTGGGAGGCAGACTGAGGATACTCTAGGGAGAAGATTATATTGAGGTGAAGTGTGAATGGCACTCGATTTTTCATCTTGACTGTTGCCAAAGTGCTGTGGGACCTCATGAGGGGAGTTCCTTCCCCTCTCTGGGTGGCGGTGCCTTCCCTTGTGAAATGGGGACGTTGATCCCCTGCAGCTGAGACTATTAGGATTCTAAGCTGGGCTGTGAGGAGAATCACACAACTCACCTCTCCCTCTTGCCTTTCACCATGGCAGGAACAGCTGCTGCCAAAAATTGGGGTGGGGGAGAAAAGAAAGGGGTCCCATGGGCACGTGAACAGGCACTGAGACTTTGCCAGGCTCCCTCTGAATTGTTTGTATATATTATCACATTTATTTGGCATGTCAGGGTACCCTGATTTGGGAGAAGGCTTTTTTACTTTAAGTGGTCACCTAAGATACTTGGATATGCCTGTCACTTCCACTCAGTGGTTGTTACTCACCTGGTTGTCACCTCAGAGTGTGTGGAAGGGGCTGCCGGTCACATGGTGTCTGACTCAGCCTCTCTGGGAGGTAGCGGAAATAAACACAGACCTGTCTGCAGACGTTCTCCCCAGCCCTCTGTGTCCTGCCACCCACTCTCCGGGTGATGGCTTCCCACTGGGCAGTGAGAAGATCCTGGGGGGACACAAGAGCACAGCTAGGCAGCCAGCTTGCGGGGCTCCCCGGTTGTTCTCTGTAGTTCCTGGCCTTGTGGTGGAGGGTGCATGATTGAGAGGCCCACGAGCTGCTCTGCTTGTTTGTCTTAGCTGGATGTCAGCTCTGCAGTGAGTGGGCTTTTGTCCTCAGCACCTTCTGTATCTGTTACCTGGTAAGGTGGTAGTGCTGTAGGTAATGACAGGGTCAGGTCTAGGCTGGAAGGGGATTGAAATGCCATCTGCTGTTGCTACCTACCTTCAACCAAAACCCGCGTCCCCCGGTAAATACAAAATGAACAATGCAGCAGGCTAACAGAGCCAGCCTTTGTTTATTCGTCATCAGCGATCTCCAGGCCTGTCTCTTTCCATAACGTAGACCAGAACCAGTGGACTGAGGGGTAGGTGTGGGAGGGCTTAATGTTGAACCCAGAACGGGCCACAATTGTGGGTAACTGAATGTACGTACTTTCAAAAGAGTAGTCTCTAAACTAAGCAGAGGCAACTGTTGAGTCTTCTCCTATTTGGAACGTTTACCTTATTATTTCTCCCTTCCTTTGTTGCAGGCAGCCAGTAGCTAAATGTACAGGGATAATTGCAGGCGGGGAAGCTACGTATGGCTTTGTGACCATGCCCAGCCCTCTCCTGGGAATCCATTTAATTGGATTTCAGAGCAATTAACTGAATGGAGCAGATTTGTTTGTTATAATGTGTAGAGCAGAATTATCCAGAAAATTGTCCTTTGGGTCCTTTGGGGGGGGGGGTGGGATTGGGAGTTTTCTTGGAGTGCTAGTGGGAGTTGTCTTTAAGACTCAACTCCCTGAGACCTTGGAGAGCAGAGACCCCACTCTGAGAGCCCTGGATTTGATTTACTCTTTCCTCTACCTTGTCCAGAATTGAGCTCCGGGCCCTGGGCAAGATCTCAGAAGGAGAGGAGCTGACTGTATCCTATATCGACTTCCTTAACGTCAGTGAGGAGCGCAAGAGGCAGCTGAAGAAGCAGTACTACTTTGACTGCACGTGTGAGCACTGCCAAAAAAAGCTGAAGGATGACCTCTTTCTGGGGGTGAAAGATGACCCGAAGGTACTTGTAGTCCTGCTCCTGGGGTGTCTGCGACCATCTTCTCTGGGAGCCAGCAAGGGTGGATTTCACAGCTCATCCGTGCAGAGAAGCAGCCTGTGACTATTAGAAAGGTGCTGTGGGGTGGTGGACAGGGCATAGAGGAAAGGTCCCAGCTAGCGTCCTGGGGCCACCGCTTGCCAGGTGTTTGCGTTGGTGAAGTTGCTCAGTGTTCTCATCTGTAAAATAGGAATGATGGCACCCACCAGAAGGGGTTGCTGTGGGGACTGAACAAAGTGATAAATGTAAAGGGAGTGGCATACAGAGTGGACACTGAGTAAATTTTAGTTCTTCTCTGTACCCTTTTGCTGGTTAAGTAATGCTGAGAGTTTCATATATTGAGACCAGATGGGCAAAGAGATTATTTGCCTGGTTATCACAAAGATATTCCTAGTCCCATGGAAATGGGCAATGTAGGGATTGGGTAATGTGCTTAAATCCTGAATAGCTTGCTGTCTGGTTGCTGGTGAGACCACCAAGCAGCTAAAGGATTCCTGAGGGGGATTTCAGGAGCTTGGCTGAGCTGGGAGGGAGCCCAGCAATGGTATAAACAAAAGGCTAAAACTGGACTCCTCTTGTTCCATTTTCCCCCATGGAAAAGTGCACAGGTGGAGGGTCAGGTGGGGGTCTTCTCTCTGCTGAGGGGCTCAGCCAAAGGGGTTCAGCAGTTTTATGGACCTGAGATGGGGAGAGGGTGGAAGAAGCTGTGGGGGAAGGGCTAAGAGTAGAAAAGTACTGGGTACCAAGTTGGAGTGGGGGAGAGAATCTTCAAGGTTCCCTCCTCCTCCTCTGGAAGGAGGCCTCCAGAGGTCAAGACCTCAGATAAAGAGACCTAGGAATGAAGGCTCCTGGCTAGGAATACAACCACGCAATATGTGGCTCTTGGTTTTCCTCTCTTTACTTGAGATACGCTGGTACCAGCTGGTGATGATATGCCCATGTCTTCCAGTGTGGAATTGCAGAGTTGGCGTCTCTCTTGATATAAAAGATTGATGATTTCTGCTTGAACCTACCTGGATTCAAAGCAAAAGCTTTCTATTGTTTTTATGTAAAATTTGGTTTCTCTATGAAAAAAAAATAAACAAAATAAAAGTAACCCAAACCAAAATTAGTCAACCAAAAAAATTCATTAGAAAAAAATTGAGTTTAACTTATTTTTATTTTTTTAAATGCTTATTTATTTTGAGAGAGAGAGAGAGAGAGAGAGAGAGAGAGCGAGCAGGGGAGAGGCAGAGAGAAAGGGAGAGAGAGAATCCCAAGCAGGCTCTGCACTGTCAGCAAGTGTAGGGCTCGATCTCACGAGTCATGAGATCATGACCTGAGCCAAAATCAAGAGTCGGACGCTTAAGCAACTGAGCCACCCGAGTGCCCCAAATATTGAGTATAATTTTTTAAAAAGCAATGCATCCTAAGGCAAATTCAAGGCCATTATAATGTAGTAGAGAGAATACGGGAAAATGAGCCAGGAGGCCAGTGTTAAGAGTTCGGGCTATGACACTGAATATTTCTGAGTGTGGGCAAGCATCTTCCTTTTGAGCCAGTGTCCTCATCTGTAAAAAGGGAGTTGCACTGTTAGCAGTTTTTTCAAGCTTATCCTATCTATGTGGTTGTCAAAGCTGCTTTTCTTTAAATGCGTTTATAATGTGTTATCTCGGCCTGATAAGCCCTATCCAGTAATCCAGGCTTTGTGACTCCTCCTCAAACTTTTGATTGGCATCAGAATCCCTCCTGACTCCTTAATATATGGATGTATTAACTCGTTAATATATGTGTGTATGTTAACCTGGATAAAAGTCAAAACCAAATATTTACAAAATGCGAAAATAACACCAAAATGTTTAACATTCCCCTCAACTATAGCTTTGGGCCCTCCTTGTTTGGATTGCTTAGGTTTTTCTTTTTCTGTCTCCTCAGTTCTCACCCTTGGTTTTCACGATAGGAATATGCCAGTTTTTCAACGTTGGGGAACCAGTATCCCTCTTTCCCTCTTCTCTTCTACTTCTGGCTCCTCCCTCTCCAGTGGGTCCTTCCCTTCTGATGATTCCTCCCCATCTGCTGACTTCTCCCCTTCCTCCTAGTCTTCCTCCTCCTCTTCCTCTGGCTCCTCTTCCACTGACGTTTCCCTCTGCTCCAGCTCCTTACTCTTGTCCTCCTGGTTTTCTATTTATTTTGTATTTCTGGGGAGGAGAGTCTCTCTCTGCAGGGTTCCTAAAATCCTATCTGCAGATCATGCATTCCTGCCTTTACTCTGAAAAGTGGAGCCAAATGGAACAGCCCTATTTCCTTTCTCAGAATAGCTTTATCACATGTTGCACATGCAATTAACAACCTACTAGCCAGGTTGTTTTGAGAATCTTGGCAGCTGCCTCCTTGAGCAAATTTGATTCACTTCCCAAGCTTGAAGTAACACTCTTCCTTACAACATCAAATTGAACAAGAATTTTATTAATACCTGACCACTTGGTATTCTCCAGCTCTACCCTGATTTCTCCAGAAGATTCCCTACGAATTTTGAGTTTTAAAGATGATGGAACTTACTATAGATTAGAGATTAGTGCTCATAAACTAGAAGTGCTTCAATGAGCCATTATTTGAGCAACAAGCTATGGATGAAAGGAAAAATCTAGGTTTGACGGATTGGTGGTACACCTCTGGACTACCAGTTATAGAACTCTGCCCAACCAGATGAGACATAGACCCCCTCTTATTTATGTGCTTGATTCAAATGAGTTTAGGAAAGCAGATATGCACTTAAATGACCTGTCTGGAACCAAGACACGATCCGCGTTAACAGAAGGCGAAGAAGTACTCTGGGGCTAGAGGGTAGCCAGAAGCCAGAAATCTGAACCACATCAAAGATCAAGACAAAGGTTGGGTCAGGAGTGAGGCCTGTGAGCAGAAATCATAGCACTGGTGGATGCAACACTTGTTGGCGTCAGGCCACGCAAGACCCCAGAGATGCAGAAGGATTCCAGGGAGGCCAGATGCAGAAGGAAATGAGGGTAGTCAAAACCGTAGTGTTAGTTAACTAACACTTTAGTTAGTTAAGAACTCTGCGGAAGCCGAAGTGCAGTGCATAGAAGAATAAATACAAAGGCCATTCCTTAGAATATCCTGACCCTGAAGCAAGCTGTCCTGGCCAGGGCCTCTCATACTGGAAGGTGGATACTCAGTATAGAACTGGCTCAGGACAGCTGGGAGACCAAGGGAAGATCCTGATCTCCATCTATTAAGGGACTGTATTTTCATGGGAACAGATGCCCATCCTCTTGTTACTTTTTGGTGGTTTGGTGAAGGTCATGATCTCACAAAACAACGTAAGCAGCAAATCGAAATGGAGCCATTGGACCCAATTCCTTACAGTGAAAAAATTGGAAAACTGGTTGAATAAATTATTCTGGCTTTACATAGTGGAAAAGTCTATAATTATTAAGCGTGGTGCTGTATTTTTATATTGACAGGGGAAAATATCCATAACGTACTGAGTGAAAGAAACAGACTATAGATGGAAATCTGATACTATTCCAATTAGAAGAAATATTTGGTGCTGTTGGCATATACACACACGCATATGCACATGTACAGGCGGTTCAGCCAGGACATACTGCTAAGGCCGTATAAACGTATGGCTGCTTATGGTCAGTGTCAGCTCTGATTGGTCAGTGCCTTTCCTGTACCAGTTGTTAAATATTTTAAATATTATTCCTGTATATATGCATTGGAAAGTGTTCCTCAAAATGCTATGGTCATCTTTGGGTGGATTCCAAGGATTTCTGTTTTTTCTCCATGCTTTTTTCACGTGTTTTAGTTTAGTTTTTTTTTTTTTTTTTTTACAACTTCTACATGTCATTTTTATGGTCGGAATAAATAACAAAGTTTTTTTCATTTTGGAAAAAAGTTTTATCAGATTTGTGTAGGCAAAAAAAAAAAAAAAAGAAAAGAAAAAAGAAAAAAATTCTTATTTTTGTATTCCGGAAAAGAGTTTCTGATATGGATGAGCCCGGCAAGTAAACTTTTTCTTTGGACACTGAGAAGTTTGGCACTTCTTATTCAAAATTATGATGCCCTCGTGGGCTTTCAATTATGGTGCCTCCTTGCCTGAAATATCAAAGCTTGGTTTTTGAAAAATAAGATCACTGGACCATGTAGGCAAATGCAGGAAACCTGATGAGTCTAGATTTCACAGAGACAGCTGACAGATTCTCTCATGATATAATTTGGTCAAGACAAAGAAATATGAACTGGGTGCAAAGATACTTTGGAAGGGTTTGAATGCCCACAACCACAAGTCCCTTCTATAATGAGCTCAATGGCAAACTGGAGCACGGTTTTTTGGTTAAGCCGTAAGTTTCTGTCCTCAGTCCTGTGCCAGTCAGTATTTAAATCCATGACTTGTGCGAAGACTAAAATGCGAGGGCATTACCTGTAGAACACGTGGTTGACTTGAAGTAAAGACAAATAATGGAAGATATTTTGGGTGATAGAATGAGAATGTCAGATTCTGCACTGGGGTTCCAAAACCCAGGCATGAGCACCAGGTGGGGAACAATTGGCTGGCAGCAAGGTGCTGGGGCTTGGTCAGTAGAAAGTGCACGTGAGTCAGAAACATGATGAGGGAGCTGGAAAAGCTATAGGGATCTTGAGCAGCATTTATGGAAATGAAGCGTTCAGAATGAGGAAAGCGTTAATCTTGTCCTACATTGAATGTCAAAGATGGCAGCTATTCAAAGATGCAATGGGTTGCTTCGTGAGGGGGTCTCTAACTCAATGTTCCTTTTTTCCCAGCCCTCTCAGGAAGCGGTAAAGGAAATGATACAGTTGTCCAAGGATACACTGGAAAAAATTGACAAGGCTCGCTCTGAGGGTTTGTACCATGAGGTAAGAATTCATTTTTATAGGGATGGGGTGGGGAAGAGGGCAGAAAGATTCTCTAGTATGGGAGGGACATGGGGAGGGGTGGAGATGAGGAGGCTACCCAGCAGGTTGTTTTTCTGGAGGATAGCCCTTGGTTTGGACCATGACTCTTCTTGCCCTTAAGCCTTTAGCATCTCTTGGGGATATGTTCTCAGTGATTGCCCAACCGACTGAAACTGGGTCTGAGGAGAGCACAGGCAGCCTGGCAAATGTCCCTGGGGGGTCTGTGATATCTCAGGTTGGCATCAGAGGTGGAGAAATGGAAATGGCAGTGGGTTGCCTGCTTTTTCCTAACTGAATGCATGTCCTGGCTACAGTTTCCAGTCTCTACCAACTGAGCATTCAGCCCTGGCTCTCGAAGCAGCAGGAATTGTCAACTGGATGTACACTAGAATCGTGGAAAACTCCTGATACTCAGGCTCCGACCCAGGGCATTTTCACCCAAATCTCTTGGGGGTAAAACCCAGATGTCAGGATTTTTAAAACTCTCAAGTGATTCCAATGTGCACCCAAAATGGAGACCCACTGCCACACACTGACCTGCAGAGTACTTGCATCAGATTTACCTGGGCAGCTTGTTGGAAATGCAGATTCCCGTGTCTCGCCCCCTAAGATATGATTCGTCAAATCTGCAACAGAACACAGCGACTGTGAATCAGTGTTTTTCCCCCAGGCTCTTTCAACAACCCAGGCATGTAGCTGGGTTTGGAAGCCACCAAGGCATGGCAGTGAGAGATGAATTTGTTTTCATTTCCACCTGCTTCTCCTTTATTTTCATCCTCTTCATTTACTCATTCATTGCACATTTGTGAGCCCTTACTGGTGGGGTGACCAACGCGAGACATGCTCCTTGTCTCCCAGGAGTTCTCATGGGTGGGGAGACAGGCACGCCAGCAGGGTGTTACTGTACAATGTGGAAAACCTACGTCAGAGGCACGACGTAGGAGCTGAAGCAATCAGGAGGGCTCCGCTGGTTCCATTCTTCTGACTTCTCATTTCTCCCCTTCCATTCAAACTTAACAGGACCAGGTGTAGGGTTAAGAGGATTGTCTTCAGGATGGATTGATGGTCAGTCCACAGTTGGTCACACCCCCACCCATGGGACTCTGGGAGAGTCTCAGAGCAAAATTAGTTTCCGCTCATTTGAAATGGAAGGAATTGTGTGACATTTCTCCCATGAAAGCGGCAAGCGAAGGGGGAACGATGAACAACTAAAATCTGGAGACCGTCTGACTTTGTAGGTTGCAACCCAAGCCCATGTGGACACAGGAATCAGTGAGGAAAACCTGACTCCAAGCTCACTGGGGTCAGGCCCATCTTATTCCTTACCAGAACCAAGGTGACATCCTCCTGGTGGGTCTCCCAGCCTCCTGGGAGCCTCCCTTTCTGCCAGCTCATCTTGTATGCTTCCATCGGGGAATGATTGTCCAAACTCTCTGTGCATAAGGACCACCCAGGAGCTTATATACCCTACAGTTGCCAGGGTCCGTCCCCCAGATATTTGCTTTCAATTGGTCTGGGGTAGGGTCCAGACACTGCTGTTTTTAAAAATGTCTCCAGGTAATTCCAGAGCCCAACCAGGGTGGAGAGTCACAGGAATGGTGGTTCAGATAAAGCCCGGCTGCTTAGTTTGAATTCTTGCTCCATGTTTTACCACCTGCGTGACTTCGGCAAAGCACTTAACCCTTTCTGTGCTTCAGTTTCCTCATCTGGTAAAACGGGAATGTTAGTAGTACCTATCTCATTGCATTATTGTAAGAGTCAGTCAATCAATCAATCAGTCAATCTCTCTCTCTCTCCCTTTCATAACTCTCTGCTACCTACTGATTATGAAAACTCATTTTTGTCATATGTCAGCCATATCTCCCACTGTCACCCTTTCCATCCCTGCATCATAGCCAAATAGGGCCATTTTGCTATTCAGATCACAGACTGGTGCTCCTGTACCTCTGTCAGCCATTTCCTCGGCCTTAAAAGAATGAATGTCTAGTGTCATCGTGATGCCCCCATATGTGAGCTAAGTGCATGCTGTGGTGCCGTGGTCACGGACAGGTCCTCTGTCTCCTCCAGGTTGTGAAATTGTGCCGGGAGTGCCTGCAGAAGCAGGAGCCGGTGTTTGCCGACACCAACCTCTACACGCTGCGGATGCTGAGCACTGTTTCGGAGGTCCTCTCCTACCTCCAGGCCTTTGAGGAGGCCTCGCACTACGCCAGGAGGATGGTGGATGGCTATATGTAGGTAACAATGCTGGGTCTCAGAAAGTCTCCTGGAAAAGTGTCTATTCCAGGGATGGCAAAGATGGCGCCCATATTGCTGTCTCTCCCTCCTGCACCCACGGGAGGCATCAGTAATCGATCATGGTCCTTTTTATCTTTAAGTTTATTTATCTTATTTTGAGAGAGAGAAACCATGTGTGTTCGCATGAATTGGGGAGGGGCAGAGAGAGAGAGGGAGAGAGGGAGAGAGAATCCCAAGCAGGCTCTGCACTGTCAGCGCAGAGCTTGATGCGGGGCTCGAACTTACAAACTGTGAGATTATGACCTGAACCGAGATCAAGAGTTGGCTGCTTAACTGACTGAGCCACCCAGGTGGCCCAGTCCTTTTTATCTTTACAACTGAGTCTTTTTACCATGGTGCTCTGAGTGGTACCGACCGAAGGATCAGAGTTAGTACCTGAGATGATACCTATGGGTCATCCCTGGTCTTTCCCAAATCCTCTAGCACATTTACCACTTGGGTGGCCCCTTCTGCATTTGGTTTTCTTAAGGCTAAGTTCAGCTTGCTTTTAAGTGCTTCGAAAGGATTTCCCCCTGGCAGTCAGCACAGGCAACCCTGTGACCTTTCTTTTATTAAAAAAAAAAAAAAAGGTGTTAGCCATCCTTGCTTATAAATTAGAAAATGCAGGGGCGCCTGGGTGGCTCAGTCGGTTGGGCATCCGACTTCAGCTCAGGTCACGATCTCGCGGTCCGTGAGTTCGAGCCCCGCGTCGGGCTCTGGGCTGATGGCTCAGAGCCTGGAGCCTGCTTCCGATTCTGTGTCTCCCTCTCTCTCTGCCCCTCCCCCGTTCATGCTCTGTCTCTCTCTGTCTCAAAAATAAATAAACATTAAAAAAAATTTTTTTTTTAATAAAAAAAATAAAAAAAAAAAAAAATGCACAGTTCCTGCCTTCCCTCTACCAATGTCTTTCTCTTGCCTTCCATGTCCACGTTGGCATGTGAATTTGTATCTTTGACCAAATGAGTATGTTGGCACAAGAAGGTAGATTTCTTTTGGAGAGAATGTTCCTCATAAACAAAAGCCAGGAAGACTGTACAATATGCTAAAAGGAAGCTCTGTTAGGACCGTGCCAAGGAGGTGAGAATACAGTTCTGTCCCAAAAAGGACATTCAAGTTATTTTTATTCCCCTGAACGTCTACTTTGCAGGGAGAAGGCTGGGGTGCTCCTGAGAGCTCCCAGCCTCCTGCCCTCTAGTTCAGAGTCCAATCCTGACCCCATTTCCCCATGAGGACTTGCCTTGGTGGCCCAGGTCAGAGTCTCAGCTCTCACAGCCTCACCATTCAATGTGTTTGGTCACTGCCCACCTTCTCTGTGGCTCAGGCCCTGCCCAATGGGCTGTAGATGCCTCATGGTGCTGATGGGAGAGCAGATGGAGTGAATCAATGAGGGTACATGGTGAGCTGTCAAATACCGTGCACCTCTCAGGAAGGTTGGGATGATTTGTACAATTATTTGCTATGCCCCCACAGGAAGCTCTACCACCCCAACAATGCCCAGCTGGGCATGGCCGTGATGCGGGCAGGGCTGACCAACTGGCATGCTGGGAACATTGAGGTGGGGCACGGGATGATCTGCAAAGCCTATGCCATTCTCCTGGTGACACATGGACCCTCCCACCCAATCACCAAGGACTTAGAGGCAAGTAGCATCTCAGGGATGGGCGTCCTTGTCTGGTCTGAGCTCTCTAAGGATGGGAGCTGCAGACCCCAGAGTTCTGGACTCTGTATTTGGGGAGTCCATAGATTGCAGAAGGGAATTCAGAACTGCTTTAGTTCACCATCCCCCTTATTTTACATCTGAGCAAACTGAGGCCCCAGTAAGGGGATTAACCTGTCTCTGGTCACGTAGTGAGTGGATGGCAAAGCTGAGGTTTGAACCCTGAGGTGCTCCAAGCGTGGACCGGGAAAGCCTAACCAGCAGTATGCGTGCAGCCAGGTACATTAGAATTTGTGCCGCATAGAGCAGAGCTGGGGAGCATAGGCCCTGGAATCAGGCTGCTGAGACTGAACTCCAGCTTTACCACTTTCTAGCTGTGTGAGTGCAAACGTGGAATGTGTGGGCCCCAGTCTCCTCATCAGTAAAATGGAGAAAAAGGATAGGGTTGTGATAAGGGTTCAGTGAGTTAATGTGTAAAAAGCACTCAGAACAGTGCCTAGCAAATGGCCTGGTTTTAATAGCTGGGGTTTCCTTTGTGTTTGGAAGAGCTGGTTTATTTGAGGGTGACAGGGTTCAAAGGACGGTCCTCATTCAGTATGGTACAGGGAAAGAGGACAGACTTCAGTGTCATAAAATGTCTGAGAAGACTAACTTTATGTATAGTATATTAAGTTTGCCAAAGGCTCTGCCTTCTTCACTGCTGTATCCTTAGTGCCTCAATGATGCCTGGCCCTTGGTAAATGTTTCTTGCATGGAAATATGGGAGCATAGGGGCTTTTCTATGCATCACATACTGTAATCTTCTTGGTCCATTATGACGTATGAAGGAATCTCACCCACTTTATGTGTGAGGAAACTGAGGTCTGAAAGGAGGTGTCATTTGCCTAAGGTCCCACAGTGTTAGTTGGGACCTATGTGCAAGATCCAGGGTTCAAACCCAATCCCCACTTGTCAGTTCCTGTGAACAAGCATTCTCTGCTGTGAACAATCCCTCAAGCTACTTTCTCAGGGGTCTGCCTCCCTCTCCCTAGCAAACCGAGCCCACTCCCAGGACTTTAAGCCCCCAGAGGATGTGTGTGTGTGTGTGTGTGTGTGTGTGTGTGTGTGTGTGTGTGAGTGTGTATATCTGTGTGTCCTCTGAGTGGGAACAGCTGAATCTCAGTGTCTGGGAGTCATTTACCCCATTGTCTGCCCTTTCCAAAAGGGCGAAGGTAGGTCAGAGGCCAATACGTCCTGGTGACCTGTCATCACCGTTTATCGTGTATTTATGTCCCACAGGCCATGCGGATGCAGACGGAGATGGAGCTGCGCATGTTCCGCCAGAACGAGTTCATGTACCACAAGATGCGTGAGGCCGCCCTGAACAACCAGCCCATGCAGGTCATGGCAGAGCCCAGCAATGAGCCAGCCCCGGCTCTGTTCCATAAGAAGCAATGAGGACCGGTCTGGTGGGGGAGGGGCACCGTGGCTGGGGACCCGGGGAGACGTTCTGGAGGTGGTAGGTTTCTGGGAAGACCCTTGATGAGGAAGTCGGGGTCATGTTCACGCTTGTTGCTGTGGGAGTATACTGCTCTATGTTCCTAAGTTCATTTTGGTCCATTTAAACTCAGTTCGATTCAGTTGAACTCTACCCCAGCCCAGCCTAGCCTCGCCCAATTTATCCTGTAAATATTTATTGGGTGGTAGACCCAAGGGATAAAGAGGCTTCAAATGTAGCTGGGCAACCAAAATGTAAACAATTAAAGCACAGTATAATAATAAATGCAATGGTAAACTATATGGGGGGGGGGTGCAGTGGAGGGCATGTGGCTGGTGTGCGTGTGTGTGTGTGTGTGCATGCATGTGTGCATGTGTGTGCGCACACGCATTTGGAAGAGTGTCATGGAGGAGATGTTATTTGAGCTAAGAGGGTGGCAGGTGCAAAGAGTCTCAGGTGACTGCTGACACACCTGTGCAGGTATCTCAGGGACTGCTGGTCTTACTCATGGTCTGGAATACTCAGGTTTTGTCCGACTAGGATGGATGATGTCTAGTTTCCTCAGATTAGTGTGGGATTATAAAGAAGGGGTGATGTTTGGGCCATTTGAGTTCTACTCAGAGAACCAAAACCTCTTAGTAAATATGAGAATGAGATGAATGTGCAGAAATAGGTGGGGCTTTGCCCAAACCACTCAAGGCCTCAGTTTAAAGTCTGGATTCCAAGTATTATTCTGAAACTATTTCTAAAACACACAGAGGGAGTGTCTCCCCCCACCCATCCTCACTGTCAAGCCTTGATTCCCTGTGATGTGGGTGCTACTTGAACAATATCTGAGATTTTATTGGCCACTGGTCAACCAGGACTGAAGTCTTAGCAGGGTGAAGCTGAAGGAGAAACTTGGAAGTACACATACCTGATGGTCATGGGTTCAGCAGAATTGGTTTGGGGAGGTTTTATTTGGTTACATGTGCCTGGATAGTCTTTACTGGCTTAGGCGTCATCATAGGTCCCGAGCAAATTTCTATTCCTGGTAAGGAATAATTATGATTTCTCTGCTTAATTTCTCTCACTGCCCATCCCCTGAGGCCTCTGCAAGTCTCACCAGGGGGAAAGTCTAATCCGGACTCTGCATGCCTAGGTTAGGATCTCCCTGGGGACGTGACTGACTTGTCATCATTTCCTGGTGGGAGGTTGCTATGGTTTCCACCCAAGAGTTAGGGTCTTGGGATCAGCCAAATCTAGTTGTCCCATTACCTTCTGGGGTCCTAAACTTCTCACCAATGTTTTGGGGGAATCCTGGAGCAAAGCTATCCATTTGGGGAATGTCACCAACTCTTCTATACCACCTGGGGCCACCCTTGACCCCAGAGCTCTAACCATCTGGAAGCGGTGCCACCAGGCCCCATATTTGTCATCTCTGCCTAAAGTGTTGGTTCCTCCGTTCCTACTTTTTCATCCTCAAAACCACCCACTGCCTCCCTCTTAGCCTTTCCAGTGGCTCTGCAAATATTCCAAAAAACTGTCCAAAAGCTCTGTGAATGTGCTACGTCTTTGCACAATATTCATGTCTGGCATTTGGCTCTTCTTCAAGGATACCCCCTTCTCTAGAAGCTTTCACAGGAAGATTGGCCATTCTTCTAAGCCTTCATACCAACAGACCTACAGATGGCACCAGCATTCTTCCAGGGGCCCAACTGCACACTGAAATAATTGCTTTTCTGCCTCCTATAAACCTGCCCCCCCACCCACTACCCTTCTCTGTCACTGTCGTCTGCCATTCCGCCGGTCATGCTCCCATATTCATGGTCTTATTTTCCACCCCCTCTGCCTCAAATTTGGTGTCTTCAATGTCCCCTCACAAAAATCATCTAATCCTCTTGCTTCACAGATTCTTTATTTACTCAATTACAGATATCTTTCCAGTTTTTCCATTAGCACCCTCTCCTGACCATAGTTTCTCCATTTTTATTTTATTTTATTTTTAAGTAAACTCTATATGCAGTGTGGGGCTTGAACTCACAACTATGAGCTCAAGAGTCACATGCTCTACTGACTGAGCCAGCCAGGCGCCTCAATTTCTCCATTTTTGATGTTTAACTTTCTGGTCATTGCTTCCTACCTTTTTGCCTCTCTTTTTTCTCCACCCCAGATTACTATATGACATGTATACTGGAGTGTTTCACCCTGCTACTTTCTTTGCTTCCTTCCAAATAAGCTTCTGCCCGTTGTCCCTTTCTGCCTGGCAGAGTCTCAACCCTGGATTAATTTGGCTGTCTTGTTTTCTGTCTGCTGCTCCTGGAGATGCTAAGAACAGTCAGGGAGAACAGTGGCTCTCTGAAAACATACACTTCTACAGACTCCTTGCCAACCTCAGCTGGCCTTTGGGTGCAGCCCAGAAGTATTTCATGTGCCCTTCATTGGCTGTCTCTCCCTTTTGCCCAGTAGCTATTTGAGGCCTTCGCTCCTGTCCTCGAGTCCTCTGCTTTCAGCAGAACCTCATCTCCTGCTTCATGGAGAAACAGAGGCCAGAAGATGGGACTCCCTCAATCCTCTTCCCACATTCATGCACGTCTTGTCTGTGCTTGACCTTCTTTTCCTCCTTCTCACACTCGTGGAACGGGAGCCCCTCTCCCCCCACAAAGCTAACTCTCCACCTGTGCTGTGGACTTCTTCTCCTCTGATGTCCTCAGGGCCTTGCTTCACCTTTCATTCCCTCACCACCATGGGTCCTTGACATTCCTCTGTCCACTGCCTTCTTCAATGCCGTCAACAAACGTGCTGAGGGCTCTTTGATCATAATCTTCACAGCCGAGTATTTTTTTTAATGTTTATTTATTTTGAGAGAGAGCGTGCAAGCAAGGGAGGGGCAGAGACAGAGGGAGAGAGAGAGAATCCCAAGCAGGTTCCATGCTCAGTGCAGACAGAGCCCAACATGGGGCTCAATCTCACGATCATATCATGACCTGAGCAGAAATCAAGAGTCAGACACTTAACTCAGGAGCCCACTGAGTACTTTTTTTTAAAGGATTTATCTCTCAGGGCACATGTGTGTCTCAGTCAATTAAGTGTCCTACCCTTGATTTTGACTCAGGTCATGATCTCATGGTTTGTGAGATCGAGCCCCGCATCAGGCTCTATGCTGACAGCGTGGAGCCTGCTTGGGATTCTCTCTCTTCCTCTCTCTCTGCCCCTGCTCCCACTTGCATGCTCTCTCTCTCTCAAAATAAATAAGTAACCATTAAAAAAATAAAAGACTTGTCTCTCATAGTTCTTCTCTGCCTTTCTTGACTTCTCATTTGTTCCTGAACCCACTGCAGGCTGGCTTCCTGAACTCCACTGAAATGGCTCATACCAAGCTGGACTCTGGGGGGGCGGGTACCTTAGTCTGTATATTATTTGGTCTCTCTACACCAGTTGACATTCCCAGCCCTTGATATCTGGATACCACTTCTTGTGATGATCCTCTGGTGTGGTTTCTCTTCTTCCCTGACCCCATTTCTCTACCTGCCCCGGAAACATTGACGTATTTCCTGGGATTGGGTTTGTTCCTTCTGGTCATTCTTGGTCCGTGCTCATCTTGCTTTGCGCACTCCCTGCATGAGCCCAGCCAGGCCTTTTGTTTAATCACCACCTTGAGGCTGAGAGTGTTAAATCTGTATTCCCAGACCTTGCTCTTGAGCTCCAGCCCCACATACCCCCTCGAATGTTGTCCAGGCACACCACCCTCGGCACATCCAAAACGAAACTCTTTCTCTTTCCTTTCTCCCCTCCCCCACATCTGCCCCTCAGACTGACTTCTGCTCTAGCTATTTGCTTCCACTGCATCCTAGACTCCAGTCAAACCCACTCACTCCTGGGTCCCTGAGTGACCCATGTTCTCCTGGGCCTCTCTTTGAATTTTGAAACATTCTGTCTAAAATATCTGAAACCTGCCAACTCCTATTCATCTTTCAACATCCGGTTAGGAAATCACCCCTTCTGTGAAGCCTTCCCTGAGTGCCTTGGATTCTGCTGGCTGCCTATCTCAGTCTCTCACATCACCCTCGAATCCCCCACCATCGCACTGTCCTCATGACTAATAATTGCCTTTTTCCTTGTCTGCCTCCTCCATCAGATTGTGAGCTCCTGGAGGGCAGGAGCTGTGTCCCTTTCTTTGTCTTTCAATCCCCAGAACCTGGCACAGGCCCTGGGACTAGGTGCTCAGTTAATATGTGTTGAATGAATGAATAAGTGAATGACTTTGCTCATCTCAGAGCAGAAGAGACAAGTAACACTGCGTGTTTTTGAGTTTTTATGTTATAGCAGTCAACAAAGGCCATTAAATCGTCCACATTTCCAAGCAAATATGTGTGGCTTCTTTCTTTCTGATAGTCTGTTTAGAGCAGCACTCTCTGATAGAACTTTCTGTAATGATGAAAATATACCATATCTGTGTTGTGCAGTACCGTAGCCCCTAGCCCCTACACCTTTCAAGCTCTAGCAATGTGTCTAGTATGAGTGAGGAGCTGAATTTTAAATTTTATTTAATTTCAACTAATTTCAGTTTTAAAAGCCAACGTGGTTACTGGCTGCTGTATTAGACAATGCAGTTTCAGGGAATAGTGTGGTTTTTAAGATTATGGATGCAGAGACAAGTGACGTTCCTTTCTCAGCTCTCCTAATGTTAGCATGACCTTGGACTGGTGGTTTCACCCATGCTTCAGTTTCCTCATTTCTACCTACCACACAGAGTTGATGTGAGAATTAAACTTTTAAAATGTGAAAGCCCTCTGAATGGTGCCTGGCTCATCCTAAGTCCTTCGTGGGCACTCTGGCCATGGTGCTGTCCAGGGTCCCTTCCCCTAAGAGGAAAGTGAAGGTCGAGGGTAGATGCAAGCAGCAGTATGTGGGAACCAGCTCTTCCCGGCCTGTGAGAGCGGACTGTGCACATCTCTTCCAAACTCTGCATTCATCAACATCACGTCGATAGCTTGGTATTGGCCATGGTGGGAATATTTATACCGGGGCAATTGGCTTAACTTTAAAAAAACACATTCATTTGTAGCGTTGTTAATCTATAAAAACGTGGTCCGCTACATACGAGTAGCAGAACGAATAGTTAAAAACGCCATTAAAGAAATCTTTCCTGGGGCACCTGGGTGGCTCCGTTGGTTAAGCATCAGACTTTGTTCGGCTCAGGTCGTGATCTCAGGGCTTGTGGGTTCAAGCCCCATGTCGGACTCCGTGCTGACAGCTCAGAGCCTGGAGTCTGCTTCAGATTCTCTGTCTCCCTCTCTCTCTCTGCCCCTCCCCTGCCCATGCTCTGTCTCTCTCTCTCTCAAAAATAGATAAACATTAAAAAAGAAAAAAAAAAAGAATGCAGGAGGGAATCAGCATAGTTGGGGCATGCAGCAGAGAGAAGAGGAACATATGTGAGGGCAGTCAGAGGTGCAAGCTCTTGGACTGAGGTGTGCACAGTGCTGATGATAACATCCAGTGCGTGAGGGTTAACAGCACCTCTGGAAGCTGCCTTGCCCGCTCCCTGCCCAGCACTACATACAAATCCCCCAATCTCACGTTGCCCAGGAGTACCTCATCAGTCTCAGAGAAGCACAACATGCAGCCTGACCACGGGCCACCACATGGGTTCAATAACTCAGAGTATGGCTATGCAACAGTTTATCTAGCCCTTTCTTACTCGTGGGCATTTTTATATATGTGTTCAAACACTTCTCTAGGAAGACATACAAGAGTGGCATTGCTAGGTGTTAGGGAACTTAGAAAATATTAGTAGATACTGTTACACAATTTATATCTCTACCAATGATGGGAGAGCCATTCTTGACTCATATCCTTGCAAACGCTCCTTATTATCAATCCTTTTACTTTTTACTAATTTAATTTGTAATATGGTATCTCATCTTAAAACCCTCCTCCCTGATTACTTTGAGACTAAGCATGTTTCACACTGTGAATTGCCCATTAATGTGCTCACCCCACCTTCCCATTGACTTGTCGGGCTTCTTACTGATTTGGAAGAGGTTTTTATATTGTGCCAACCTCTGTTATGTAAGTCACAAATAATTTCTCCCACGTGGTTGCTTGTTTTGGAAGCTGTGTTTATAGTCTCTTTTCATACAAACCTTTGTAATATGGATTAATCTTTTTTTTCATGGTTTTTGCACCTATACGTCAATATATACTGATTTATCTACTATGTCTATTTTTAATGTTTCACATTTATTCATTTAGCTCTTTAGTTCGTCTAGAACTTATTTTTGTGAATGGCATATTGTAGTGTGCTTTAGGGTTTTTTATTTTTCTTGTATCTCCTACCTCTGAATTCTTACTGAAGCTCTGAAGCTCTTTCCTTAAGTGTGCCTCAGTTCCCCAAATTATGGGCTCCCTCTTTTTCTAAGACCCCACTCCACATATGTCAAATACTGTAGTGCAAGGCAGGAAGAATTTCATCCAATAAACTGGTGTAGATAAAATGCCAGAGGGAGGGAAAGAGTACTTTCAGCTGTGCAATTCAGGAAGTCTTCTTGAAGGAGGCGGCACTTAAATTGCTAGGGCAATGAGAGATTGTTTAGCTTGGTTGGAATGTATATTATAGGAAAGGGTTGAAGCTAGATAAGGCAGGGCAGGCTATAATCAAGCAAGGGTCAGCAACCTACAGTCCATGGGTCAGATCCAGCTGCCACTTGTTTCTATATGGTGTGCAAGCTAAGAATGGTATTCTGTGTTTAAATGGTTGAGAAAAAAATCAAGAGAAGAATGCTATTTTATGTCACATGGAAATGATATGAGATTAAAATTTTTTAATGTTTATTTTTGAGAGAGAGAGACAGAGAGTCAGAGTGAGAGAGAGAGAGAGAGAGAGAGAGAGAGAGACAGACGGAGTAGGGGAGGGGCAGAGAGAGAGGGTAAACGCAGAATCTGAAGCAGCTCCGGGCTCTGAGCTGTCAGCACAGAGCCTGACGCGGGGCTCAAGCCCACAGACTGCAAAATCATGACCTGAGCTGAAGTCGGACACTTAACTGACTGAGCCACCCAGGCACCCGGAAATGATATGAAAGTTAAATGTCAGTGTCCATAAAGTTTTGTTGGAACACAGCCATGCCCATTTGTTGGTGTATTGCCTGGGCCTGCTTTGTGCTATAGGAGCAGAACTGGGCAGCTGTGATGGGGACTGGATGGCCCATAATGCTGAAAATATTTACTCTCTGGCTTTTTATAGAAAAGGTTTCCTGCCTCCTGATATAGAGACATGAATGCAGGTTGAGGAGTTTGACTCTTATGTGAGAGGCAATGAATTAGGAAGCTTTATGATCAGTGCTATTTTTACGGAAGAGGACTATTAGTAGGGTGGAGATTTGTAGCTGAGGGGGGGGGGTGGGGAGATGCCATAGGGCCTGTGCAACCATCCCCATTACAAGTTACGGGGTTTCAACTCTGGAAGTGGGAAGAGAGGAGGTGGGAAATGTGACAGGTTCATTCATATTTAAGGCAACTTTGTTGAGAGTGCTCTGTGGGCTGGTGCCATTCTGAGGCTGAAAGACATGATGAAGGTAGACGTGTCTGGGCTTGGCAGTTCTTTGGATGTGGGGGATGAGCACCGTATCAGCTTGCTAGGGGTGCCATTTCAAAGTACCCCGGACTGCGCAGCGTAAACAACAGAAGTGTATTATCTCACAGTTCTGGAGGCCAGAAGTCTGAGATCATGGTGAAGACAGGGTCATGTTCCCTCTGAAGGAGGTAGGGAAGGATCTGTTCCAGGTCTCTTTCCTAGATTCTGGTACATCCTTGGCTTGTGGCTGCATAACTCTGATCTCCGTGTGGCATCCTCCTTGCGTGGATGTCTCTGTCTGCAAATGTCTCCCTTTCATAAGGACACTAGCCATAATGGATTAGGGGTCCCCCTTACTCCAGCATGACTTCCTTTTAACTTAACCAATTATATTTGCAATGTCTGTATTTCAAAATAAGGTCACAATCTGCTGTCCTGGGGGTTAGGACTTCAACATGTGAATTTTAGGGGGGCGGGGTGCAACTCAACCTATAACAGCTACCAGAGCCTGATACAAAGTGCTGTTCAGAGAAATCCTTTTTCCACATTCTGCCTTTGCCCATAGCACAGAGGGAATGTCTACCTGACCTTCCTCTGTCCACTTCTGGTGCCTCCTGCTAAGCTCCTCCGTCAGCCCTTCTCCAGGAGAGTGAATTGTTCATTTGGTGGGTCAGAGCCTGGTCTTTTGGTTCATGTCCCTTGGTGGGCGGGGACACCGTGACCATACTGACAGGCATAGCTCCCCTTTGCCTGCCTAGCATTCCTGTTCTCTGTCCCCACAGGCAGCCAGCACACCCTCTTACTCCAGCTCCTTGCCTGTCTGGATGACCAGGAACGTCATTCCAGGGCTGCCATACACATCCAGCCACATCTTGGGTTCCCTGTAGGGTCACTTGAGTGGGCAGCCTAGGGTCTGCTTTCAGGGTGAGAATCACCCTTCAGACTTGACCCAGCAGGATGGAACATGCAGATGATCAAGGTTTACAAAGATATAGGTGGTCAGTGGACACTGATACTCAGCACCATCAATGACAGGCTATCAAGAAGAAAAGACTTTTTTTTTTAAAACAAAGTTCATTTTATTACATTAATTTTACACAGTAAAAGAATATGAAATGCAGACTTGTCTAAATTCTCTTGCTGATTCTCTTGAAGACAATGTTATTCAGTGTCATGGTCTGAAAGTCAAAAAAAAAAAAAAAAAGAAAAAATCACAAAATGTTCATCTGATGTGGAGTTGCAAAAGGTAATTAAGGCTACAAAATCATCCCAAATATGCTAGCATGAGAAACAACCCGAAGTTTTCTATAGGACCAGAGGAAGGGTTGGCAGTCTTTTCTAAAATCCTTTGCCAGATCTTAGCCACTTCACTTCCTCATGTGGAGAGTTGTCCTGCCTTTTAGTGAATTCCTTTCTATATCAATGGCAGTTAGGGCAAGACCATCCAAATGGGTCCAGTCCAGTCCAATTTCTCAGTTTCATTGAGTGCCTGCTTACTACGTACCAAACACATGTTGAGGACCAAGAGCACATGTGCATGGAAACACACGTAAGCACATAGCCTGGAACATAGTAGGTATTGCAAAATTTTCCTCCCAAAGAGCTATGAAGCATATAAAAGCATTGGACCATTGGATTAACCAGTTTTTGAATTTTGGGGGGACGTTCCTTTCTCCCACACGACCCCACCACCACTGCCCCCCACTGGTTCTCTTGAACAGGTCTGTGACAATGACACAGGGTAATGTCATCAGGGTTACAGAGGAGCCCCTTAGCTTCAGCAGCAATGGAATAGAATGGAAAGAACTAGGTTTGAACCATGGTTCTATAGCTCATTAGCTGGGTGACCTTGGACAGGTCAGCCTGTCTATTAAGTCCCTCAGCCTGCCTCCCTCGTGGCAGAGGGAAAGATTAGGGGAGCTATCAAATGCATATCAAAGTACAAAAAAAGCCTATCAAAGGACTTTGGCCAGAACTGAGTCTAGGCTCATCTCCCTTCCTCCTTCTGGCACCTTCCTGATGTGCTGTGAATGTGTCCAATAGGGGTGGGACCACATGTTTCCTGGCTGACTCTCACACCCTCCCTAGTTGAGGGATTTTTCCCACTTGAACAGGGGTGCAACAGACTCCCTGGGTAGTGTTCTGCCTTCTGTTACTCCCCAAAGCAAAGAAGAGCCATGGGAATATAACTGTAGGAGAAACACTGTACTATTCACCCCCAAATCAGCGATAGGACATGGTTGACAGTCAGGCACCAAGGAGGATTGCACAACTGGTGTGTGCCACTCTGATAAGCTGCCACAAAGCTGCTATGAATATGATTCTCCTCGTAAATGCCTGTGAGCAAGTCTTGTGGCCACATCCCAGTGGAGACTGAGAAAGGTGGGCCATGCACGAACAGTGGCTCGTCCTACCAAGCACCTCTTGTTCCCCCATCCCATTTGGGTGTGGGTGGAAGAAAGAAAACAGCAATGAGGAGAGAAGGAAGAGCGGGAGGTTGACCCCGACCTGGAAAGTGGGGACGGAAGGGCAGACTGAAGGAACTCAAGAGAGGTGGAGAAGCACCAGCTGGGGCCCACCTCCAGCACATGGGGGGTCTTGGGTGAATTAAAAAAGGACGCCCCTTCCTCAAGATACTATACTTCTATCTGCTGGGAAACTATCCAAATACACTGCATTAGTTTTGTCAGAATAAGACGGTTAACTGACATGCACTTCAAGATGGTAATAAGAATACAAGTCTACACCATCTATAATGGGAGTGGCTCCCTGTAGGGTTGTGCAGGGTACAGCTGTGGAGGACGGCCCTGTGTGACAGGCCCCAATCAGAGGAACCCTAGTTCTGCCATTCCCTGGCTATGTGTTGCCTCAGTTTCCCCACTTAGAAAACTTAGGGTTGTTGGGTAAGATAGAATGTGTGTAAAGTGCCGAGCATAACGGGTCCTCAGTAAGTGGTAGCAGAGACTGACAACAGGAAAGGTGATAGAGCTCCTCCCCACTCTACCTCTCCCCTCCCCTCAAGCACTGGGAACCATAAGCTCAGAGGGCCAACTTACGTTGGTGATTGTGTCGCCATTGAGTTCGGTCACAGACTTGATGCCTTTGAAAGTTGTCACCAGCTTATTGTCACCTTCCATCTGAACCACTGCCTGCAGGAGACAGAAGAGATGACCTGTGAGGAACGTCTCGCTAATGAGGCTGGCTCCTCCCCTGCAAGGGTCTCTGCTTAGGCAACCTCAGCCTAGCATACCCCCTTGTTCTCCAGCTCTAAAGATGGGAGGTTCATTTAAAAGCTAAAGAAGGGGAGCCTGGGTGGCTCAGTTGGTTAAGCCTCAGGTCATGATCTCCCGTGGGTTCAAGCCCTGCATTGGGCTCTGTGCTGACAGCTTGCAGAGCCTGGAGCCTGCTTCAGATTCTGTGTCTCTGTCTCTCTCTCTCTGCCCCTCCCCTGCTCACACTCTGTCTCTTTCTGTCTCTCAAAAATAAATAAAAATTAGAAAAAAATTTAAAACCTAAAGAAAATGTCAGGGCTCCTTTTGTCAAACTTTTATTTTTTTAAATTTTTTTTAACGTTTTTAATTTTATTTTTGAGAGAGACAGAGACAGATTGCGAGCTGAGGAGGGGGCAGAGAGAGGGGGAGACACAGAATCCGAAGCAGGCTCCAGGCTCTGAGATGTCAGCACAGAGCCCGACGCGGGGCTCGAACCCACGAACCGTGAGATCATGACCTGAGCTGAAGTCGGCCTCGTAACCGAAGGAGCCACCCAGGGGCCCCAAAAACTTTTAATTTATGATATGTGAACTAGAAATGAGCATAGGACACCGAAGTGGTGTCGACTACAAGCACTAAAATAAAATCAGTAAAATCTTAATTGTCCAAGCTGATGGAAAGAGGTAGTAGCAAAATTCCAACTACTGGCCAGTTGGGAAAACACATATTTAGCTTTGGTATGTATTCCTTCTGGCACGTTTATGTTTTCTATTGTGGTCTCTGTTTCAAGCCTTATCCGTCCAGGAGGAAGCAACAGAAACCCAGCAAGTAACAGAACACCCTGGCCAAAGTTAGAAATTTGCCTCCAGGATGGACAATTGGAAAAAGACACCATGGGGGCGCCTGGGTGGCTCAGTCGGTTAAGCGGCCGACTTCAGCTCAGGTCATGATTTCGCTGTCCGTGAGTTCGAGCCCCACGTCAGGCTTTGTGCTGACAGCTCAGAGCCTGGAGCCTGTTTCAGATTCTGTGTCTCCCTCTCTCTGACCCTCCCCCGTTTGTGCTCTGTTTCTCTCTGTCTCAAAAATAAATAAACGTTAAAAAAAAAAAGAAAGAAAGAAAAAGACACTGTGGTAAAACCCATAAGGGCTTGCCCCTTACTATGGGCCTCTCAAGAAAATTTCCTATTACAGATTTCCTGACCTGTGATGTTATATCTGGAGAAGCGGAAATAAGAGGCCATCAGAAGAGGTAAAAAGGCCAGCATGCTGAGGCCGATGCATAAAGTTGTCTGGAGGGGAAGGGTGAAGATGGCTGCTCTGTGGCGTTGGCTGTGCTGGGGTGTGTGGACTTTCCCAGGGAGGAAGAGAGGTCTCTAGTGAGGAGCCTCCTGCCCCCTGGATTTCTCTGCCATCTCCTTCTGACCACTCCCATAATCTACACTCAGGGTACTGCACACCCTGAGCCACAGCCCAGCGGAATGATGGTGCCCTGCCCACTGCCTTCAGTCAGGGAAGGGTGTCTGTGCCCATTTTACAGATGAGGTAGCTGAGGCCAGGGGCTTGGACTCAGTCTGAGGGCCTGCCTGGGGTCTTGGTATTCTGGTATTCTTGATATTGCCAGCCCCTCCTCCAGGAAGTTTCTCCCCATGACCAGCAGCTCTAGGCTCAGCAAGGCCAGTTTCCTTTGGGCTCAGGGATGACATCACAGCTCTGCTTAGGGTTTTTTGCTGACTCCTGCTTGTCTGGGCCTGGGAGAACTTGTGACTGGTCCCCCCATATCCTCCACATGGGAGAGCTCGGGTTCTTGGGTCAGAGTACCCACACAGTCACAGGAAAACAGGAAGGGTTTCCTTAGAGCTTCTTCCCTAGAACTGTCTTATCTTTCTGCCTCCCAGCCCAGAAGTGGGTTCAGAGATAAGGTATCCATGGTGGGGACTGTGAGGTGAGAGCCTGGTGGGATGAAGCTCTGCGGCCAGGTTCCAAGGAAAGTTCCAGAACCAGAGGGTGGCTCGAAGGGGCACCTCCTACCTTGACCTTCTCCCCAGTCATGGTCTCCAGCTCACACTCCTCCCCCAAAGTGAACTCATTTTGGATCACTTTGGACCCCGTGGTGATGGTGAGCTTGAAGTGCTTCCCGTTCTGCACGATCTCCGACACCCCCTTGATGTCCTTCCCCTTCTGGATGAGTTCGTCAGGCAGACCTGGTGGAAACCATGTGAGGTTCAAAGATGAGCAGAGGTGGGGATTGCCAGGCGATGGTCACAGGGAAACTTTGTGGCACGGGGCAGGGAGGGAGGCGCCGTGACCCTCCCCAGAGACGCAGGCACGAACCAAGTCCTGTGAGCAACATGGGCTGACCTCTGAAGGGAAAGTTTGGTGGCCTGCCTCGGTCTGACCTGGCGGTCTGCTGTTTTGCCAGGAGGGTTGTAAAGAGGACACTCCTGGGTCCCGCAGAACCTGTCCTCTGGTGAGCACCCCGGTTCTTGCTCTCCCTCCTCTCTCGCTCTCCCTCCTCCTGCCAGACTTTGCTCTCTGAGTGTCAGCGTGCCATTCTCCACACCCAGACTGACCACACGGTTCGTTTCCTGAGCCAGGTCCCTACTGAGAGTGAGAGGAGCAGCTACGAATAAGGTGCCGGGTGCACACTCACAAGCTGGGGTTGTGTCCACAAAGCCTCCTTCCCCTACCCCTGCCTCAGCCTCTGCTGCCGAGGCTCTTGAGGAAGGCACAGTGGGAGTCCCTCACCCTGGGACAGAGCTTCACAAATTTCAGGCCATATCTATACTGTTAAACAAATTGAGGTCCACGTGCAGTGTCAGTGGGGGTGGAGTGTCCTATGGCCCAGGTAAAGGATTCGAAATAGAGATGATATGACACCCTATAGGAGAAGAGCCTAGCCCTTGCCTATCCCTGACAGTCCTCCTCTCCTGCCTTCTGTCTTCCCCACCCTGTCCCTCCTGGGCACCCTTCTTTGGCACATCGACCCTTTATTCAGAGGGTTCCCGCTACCTGGAGCACATTCCCCTCTCCCTGTCCCCTAGGGGATATTCACTCATCTTCCAAGGCCCAGCCTAGGCTCACCTTCACCACCACCAAGCCTTCCATCCATGCCCTCCCGCGAGCACCTCATCCTCCTGCACATGACTCTGGGAGTCACAGGGGATTAGAGTTGGGTCTCTGAAACCAGCCTCTACTTCAAATCCCAAGGCAGACACTCCTGCCTGTGTGAACTTGGTCAGGATCACTTAACCTTCTCAGGCCTCAGTTGTCTTGACTGTGAAATGGGAAAAATACTAGTACCCAACTTAGAGATTTGTGGTGAGGATTTATTACATGTGAAGGGCCTAGCACGGTGCCTGGCAGTGAGTCAGTGCTCAGTACACATCAGGGGATACTTTGTTGCATCTATCTCGTCTCTTTGTCTGTCTGTAAACTGTGACTTGGAAATGTGGCTCATTGTTATCTGTCTCCCTGGTATCCATCCAACACGGCATATGATTGGAGTTGAATCAATGTTAGAAGAATGAATGAATGAATGAATGAATGAATGAATGAGTAGGCTCACACAGTGAGGTACCAGCAGAGATTGGTTCGATCCAGATCAGCCCCTAGCTCGGTGCTTTCCACTTGCCTATGAAGTAGCCTCGTCCAGTGAGTGATACTAGCACAAGCCGCAAATATTTGCAAAGGATGCACCACATGGCCTCTGGCCTGTGCAGAGCCTGAAACTTTCCTCCCATCCCAGCATCGAGACTCTGATTCGCTACCCCTGGCAGGGCCAGACCCTCATCGCCATGACCCCCCGCCTTGGCGACCAGCCCAGCACTTACCGACTGCCTTCATGAAGGCCTCAAAGTTTTCCTGGCTCTGTAGTTGGTACTTGCCGGAGAAGTTCATGGTGGTGATGAGGCTCCCTCCACAGCTGATCTGCAGCTCTGTGGGCTGCGATGTCCAGTGTGGGCTGATTTATAGGGGGCTCCTTCCGCTTCGAATGTTGGCCATAGGTCAGCAGCTGTCGACTCCTTTATGGCCAGGTTCAAACATTAACTGCTAGGAGCAATGGTCAACGATAAAAAAACCAGGATGGGCACAGCAGTGGTTTGCTCTAATTCAGCAAACATTAGTGGAGGTCAGTCAAGTGCAAAGCCCTAAGTCCCTGCGACATTAATGTGCTAATCCTCCATGAAATGTAAATTTGTGTGTATATGTATGCTTACATATATGTACACACATATATGTTCCTGCATGAACAGGTATGTGTGCATATGTATGTAAGTGTGTGCATATACATGCGTGTGTGTTGAGATGTAGATACACAGAAAAATACCAAAGAACCCCTTTAAACTCAGAACTTCACCTTATTGGGCGTCTGGGTGGCTCAGTCATTAAGCATCTGACTTTGGTTCAGGTCACGATCTCAGGGTTTGTGAGCTTGAGTCTTACCTCTGGCCTCACTTCTCTTGGTCCCTCTCTCCGCCCTCACTCACTTGTGCCCCCTCTCTCTCTAATAATAATAAAAAAGGAACAAAAAACCTTCATCTTATTTACATAACCTTATGATCTCTTCCATTTTTATCATTACGCAAACTTAATTTTTACAAAGTTGTCATAAGCCCCTAGAGCTATTTTGTATTCTGGTAATCCTCTTGATAATTGTAAGCTCTGCACAGTCCACGTCAGTCTTCGTTTAAAGATGTCAAAGTACTGGGGCGCCTGGGTGGCTTAGTCGGTTAAGCGGCCGACTTCGGCTCAGGTCATGATCTCGCGGTCCGTGAGTTCGAGCCCTGCGTTGGGCTCTGTGCTGACAGCTCAGAGCCTGGAGCCTGTTTCGGATTCTGTGTCTCCCTCTCTCTGACCCTCTCCCGTTCATGCTCTGTCTCTCTCTGTCTCAAAAATAAATAAACGTTTAAAAAAAATAAAAAAAAAAGATGTCAAAGTACTACGTACTGAAGGGCAGATGGGAACCATTGAAATGGGGTGTATGGAAATTGAGATGCACTTTATTAGGCAGAGACGAGGTAGGAGAAGGAAAGCAGGTAGTACGTGCTGGGCTGTACATATTGACAGCTGAAGGTGTCAGGGGCGCCCATGCCTGGGTTTGCTTTCCCGATGAGGCTCTGCCCATCCTTCACCTCCACCTGTTCACCTCCTCTATAAACCACCTGGGCTCCTGGAGCACTTCACAAATACCTATCATCCAAATCCTACTGGGATTATTTCTCTATGTATTCTTTTTCATCTCTTCCTTGGTATTCCCAATACCCGGCACATAGCAATTGTCCAATTCATGATGAGTCAGCAAATAAAAACCATCAAAGGATAATGAGGCCATGGATCTTCTTGTTAAAGGAAAATAAGAAACATGGAGTAGTCGGGTTGGCCCATTATCCCCTCAAATCACTGAAACCCTGGGACTGGGCAGCCAGGATCAGGGTGTGTGTGTATGTGTGTGTGTGTGTGTGTGTGTGTGTGTGTGTGTGTGTGTGTGTCTGTCTGTCTGTCTGTCTAACCGGGCTTGTATGCCTAGATGAATCTCCAGTGTGAGAGGAGGTGAACAGGGCTGGCAACAGGTGACCCCAGACCCCAGGGCCAGCCACTGTCTTCCCATCCCTGCCCATTCTTTCTCCTTCTCCTGCACCAGGAGAGATCTGCTCTGCCATTCCAGCCTGCACCAGGGAGATCACAGCCAGAGTCCTCTGTTTCCTGGAAGTGCTCTCCCCTGCCAGGAGATCCTGTCTGTTCTCGTCTGCAGCACGATCCCCAGGAAGCCTACATGCTCACTTACCCACCTGCCAACTCTGGGCTCCTGGGGGTCTGCTCTGGAGACCCAGCAGCCCTCAGGTTCTGGTTGTAGATGAGTCAGGGGATAGGTGAGTGGATGAAGGTTCGTGCCAAGGACGCAGGAAGACAAACCTAAGGAGGAGCACGGCACTCATGTAAGTGCGTCAGCCCGCAGTAGAGGCGTCTCTGTTATTTCCAACTCCCTCACACATCCTCTCCCAAACCTCCAGAATCTGAGACATGGTGATCTGGCAAAGTACCTGAGAAGTCCTCTCATCCACCCATGTGCTCAATGTCAAAGTCCTCCTCCCTTCTGTGGAGAGATCACTCCCTTCTGAGCGGCATGTGCAGAGGGCACTGGTTGCCTGCCATCATGTGGATCCTAAGACCAGTCAACCTTTCCCTCCAGCGCAGAGAGGTGCTCAACTCTGCCCTCTCTGCTCGGCCCTCCTCCTCTAACAGTGCCCAGGACACAAAGTGCTTTCCAGGCCACAGGTCAGGATGGTCCCTGGCGAACACTAAGCAGGCTTGTATGTCCAGAACTCACAGGCATTTTTAGCTACCTCAAATGCCCTTGCACCTAGCTGGCAGTGAGAGAGTGGCTCACAGGATGACGGGCACATCCTCTCATCTTGTTCTGAACCTTGATTATGTACCTTTATATATGTCTTATTGTATTGAGGGTGCCCATAGAAGACCCTAATCTCCTCCGTGTGGGACAATGATTTTTTATTTTATATATGTATATGTAAGGAAGTAAAAAATCCAGTGTCTTAAGAATTAGCATCAGAATTCCTCTCTGATATGAACTGTGTGTGTGTGTGTGTGTGTGTGTGTGTGTGAATGGCTAAAGAAGCTGCTTGGGAGAGAGTGAGTGAAACCTACGGTCTGTGGTCAACCAGGGCTAAGGTAGTGATGGGGAAGGACTTCTGGGTTGTGCAGGACCCAGGGAGAGGCTTGGTTGTGTCTTCTTTCTCCACCTGGACATCAGGGAAAGGAAAGAACAGTGCAGCAGGCAAAAAGGAGGGGGAACCACTGAGTGGGTATGGGGTGATGGGTCACAAAGACACCCCCAGTGACAGTGAGGCACTAAGGGCTTCCAGGAAAGCTAATGTTGAATTTGAAGCTGCTCATTGGCCACAAAGTGAATCTTTATCCATTTTTTTTAATTCTGTCCCCATCTATCTCAAATGCTTCAGTAAATTATAATTCATAAATCAATACGTGTGCAAATAGAAAATGATGAAGGGCTGAGCTTCATTTCCAGATTGATGTCCAGGAGTTGAAACAGTATAGAACTTCCTCAACTTATGATGGTGTCACATCCCAACAAACCCATTGTCAGCTAAAAATGTGTCTAATCCACCTGACCTACTGAACATTGTAGCTTAGCCCAGCCCACCTTACATGTACTCAGGATACTTACATTGGCCTACAGCTGGGCAAAATCATCTAACACAAAGCCTATTATATAATATAGTATTGAATATCTCATGTATTTTATTGACTACTGTACTGAAAGTGAAAAACAGAAAAGTTTGCCTGGGTACAGAATGGCTGTTAGTGTATGGATTGTTTTACTCTTGCGATCCCATGGCTGATGGAGCCAAGACTCTTTGTTGCAGCCCAGCATCACAAGAGACGATCGTACTGCATATCACCAGCCTGGGAAAGCATCAAAAGTCACAAAGTACGGGTTCTATTGAATGAGTATCACTTTCACACCATCGTAAACTCAAAAACTCCCAAGATGAACATAGGTCAGGGACTGTCTGTATCAGAGAGTAGAGTGTCTATGGGAGTACAGTCCCTCCAAGGATCCCCAGAAATCTTAGCGAGGGGTTTGGGGGAAATTAATCTAATTTTATCCAAATCCCAGAGTGCCATGTGGTCTGAGATGGCATCTGAGTGACGTAGGCTAATAGCAACTGGCTAACAGCTAGTGTGTGTCTGTCTAATGGCCATAGTGACTGAGTGCTGGACTAAATTCAAGTCATGCTTGAGACCCCACCCACCCCACCTCACCTGCCACCTACCCAAAGAACTTTTCAAACACTTATCAAGGAGTAAATCAGTAAAAATTTGCACCAGTGGGGAGCATAGGAGCTCTGTAGTCTAAAGCCAATGAAATAACCACTAAGAAAATGGCAATGATGAGACCATTTAAACCCCCATCCCCCAGCCATTAAGTGTTCCATCTGGGAGGATCTCCTGGCAGTGCCTTGGCTACACCATGGTCTCTTGTGCCACCACTGGCTGCCCAGCATCTATCCTCAGATGAAGGGTACCTGGGTCTACATCTAGACCCACTCCCCTTAACCACAGATGTCAAATGACACACCCCATAGTGCTGTTCTCTGGGCTCCAAGGTGGAGAGCAGGAAGGAAGGTCATGAATTTTTCTCCTTAGAGGAAGTTAGCACCCATCCCAGAGCCCTGTCAGGAAGCCTGGGATAGGAACTCCTTTTCTGGTATCTGAGAGCTGACTCTTTCCAGACCCTTCTGCCTGCCTCTGTACTTCTTGCCTACCCAGTCCAGGCAACACCTGGGCATGATTCACTCAGAGGCTGGTCAATGGACTGGCACAACAGCGAAGACTTACCAGCTTTTGGAGCAAAGAGCCTGACAGACATGAGGCAAGGACCTCCTCTCTCCCCAAGATCCCAAAGAAGGCCTTCTCAGGCAATCGGCAATGGCCTCTTTTGACCCCTACCCCCCATTTTTTTTAGTGAATCTTGGGGCCAAGAAGGTTAGTGGCCATTTCAAAATCTAACACTTGTAAGTAGCTTTCCATAAAATTAGGAGAGAGTTATGATATCCCCTGCCCACAAGCTAAGCAAACACAAGAAGAGATAAGCTTAACTGCAATGACAAAGTTCAAGTGGCTTTCAAGAAGAAAAAAAAAATAAAAGACTCTCACTTCATGGGAGCAATGTGTGATTTCTCAACCCCCAAACAATAATGCCTTCCGACTTCCCACTAGACATCCCTTCTCATGCTCCCTCTTCGGATGAGCAGTGTGGAGGCATGGGAGAAGGGGAGACGTGCTCTTGGTGGTCAGAATATGACTGGCATTCATTTTAAGCCAGGTACCTCTACAGTTGTATCTGATCCCAGGGTGTCCGCAGTGCCAGCGTGCCCATTCCAGGGTGTTCCAGGAGGTGCCCTGAGCTGCTCATACTTCTGCAAGAGGCATGTCTGAGGAGGTGAAGGACTTGGGTTTGGGCCCAGATTTCTCTCCCTGATGTGTGATCCTGGACAAATCACTCAGCCTTATGGAGCCTCTACTTCCTTTTCTGTGAAATGGTCACGGCATTCTCTGCCTTGTGAGAGCACTGTGTAAACTGTCAAGTCCTTCAGGACCGTGAAGCTCCTATCAGAGGGGGCCAGAGCACTTTGCATTGGCTTTTCCAGGTGTCTCAGAGGTATCTCCAGCCCAGGACCAATTTTTATGTGTACCTCTTGGCTTGGGGACAAGCTCCTTCACATCTCTCTGGGCTGGTGGGTAGTGCCTTCCAACCCTGCCGTCATCTCTCCCACTTTGTGTATTTTACAAGCCCGAGGCCCCATCTCCTGCTCCTGAGGGCATGGAAACCCACATTCTTGGCCAACGGGACTTATTTCCAGGTCTGGCCACCCCTCCCCTGCAGGCACCCCAGCCTCATCAAACTGCTTACTGTTCTTTCAGTTTCCTCTGTGCTTGTGGAACTTGGGGATTTTTCTTTCTTTTCTTCTTGTGACCTCAGCTGTATATCCGAAAGACTGTTAGGGTTCAGCCTGCATATTTTTGCCATGCTGAGGGAAGAGCTTACATCAGCTCAGTTGGCCACGTCATGGGACCTGGAAGACTTGTGATTTTTTTTTTTTAATTTTTTTTTTAACGTTTATTTTTGAGACAGAGAGAGACAGAGCATGAACGGGGGAGGGTCAGAGAGAGAGGGAGACACAGAATCCGAAGCAGGCTCCAGGCTCCGAGCTGTCAGCACAGAGCCCGACGTGGGGCTCGAACTCACGGACCGCGAGATCGTGACCTGAGCTGAAGTCAGACGCTTAGCCGACTGAGCCACCCAGGCGCCCCAAGACTTGTGATTTTATTATGTGTTCTCTTAAATCCTTTTGGTGGGATTTCGGGATGCACATTTTTCAACAAAAAATTTTTGAAAGACATTATTTTTATTTATTTATTTACTTTTAGAGACAGAGCGAACAAGGAAGAGGCAGAGAGAGGGAGAGAGAATCCTGAGGAGGCTCCAATGCTGGCAGCACAGAGACCTTAACCAAAATCAAGAGTCAGGTGCTTAGCCCTTAACCCACTAGCTGAGTTGGCCCTAAAAGACATTCCTTAAGCTTTGCTTTTCATATGCTTATTCTATCTCGAGCATTGCATTTCCTTAAAGAACCCTCTGTAAATGACTGTCCTGTATTTAGAATGGAATCTGCCTTAAAACCATCCAATATCCTTGGCATTTTTAGACGTCTGCCTGCTTGAAGAACCCAATGGGGCCCAAAAGTGCAAATATGATAAACAAACTTTGTGTGTGGTGGTTTGCACTGTGAAAAGAATCACACTACACAGACTGCACTGAAAAGTCCACTTAACAAACTTTCCCTTTATAACTTTTAGGACTATCCTTGTTGTAGAAAGGGAAACCTTCCTGTGATTTATTTAAGCCACCCCTCCACCCCCGCCCCGAGAGTTCTCCTTCACTGTGACACAGTGGAGTGGAAAATCCTGTGGATTCTGTGGCAGGCAATGGGGATGATTTGTGAGCTGATGTAATCAAGAGACAACTCAAAACTTATCTGTAAGTCTTGTTTATTAGGCTCCTATTTTGGCTGTGAAGCTAATAGTGTTTGCTTGTCCTATGTCCCTGTGTCCTTGTGTCCCTTGCTCTCTGAGGGTTGAAAGCTAGTCCAGTTGGCCTCAAAGTCAGCCTGACACTTCAAAGAGAAATCTCGCCAGCCTGTCACCTCTGCCCTGCAACTCTGCCTTGTCTCTGCTTTAGAGCCATGAGTCACCAGCCCTTCAGATCTGGGACGGCCACTCCACTGACATCTCTCAAGGTTCAGCTCCACGTTCCCTCACCATACAGCCCTCCTGAGGTCTCTGCTTTCTCTACTCCCCTAGACCAAAGTACCCAATGGCAATTTTTAATATGTTCCCTTAATTCTATTGTATTCATAGTGATAAAATAGCAGCTTCTATTAACTGAACACTAAGTAGATAGTCTTTCTGTGCCATCTCATCAAATTCTCAGAACAATACTATAAGGTAAGTGTTATATTCCCATTTTTCAGATGAGAAAGCTAAAGTACAAAGAGGTTAGTAACTGCTTCCAGGTACCAAATAAGAAGTTGGTAAAAAGGAACATGAACCCAGTCTGTTGGACCCCAAAGCTTATATTTTTTACCTTTATTATTTCCATATTATAATTTTTAAAGGTATACCTTGCTTACTTTCCTGAAAATTCTTCTACACCAGAGCTTAGCTTGCACTTTCCGTAGAGTGTGTGTCTAGAAAATGTTGGTAGGACAATAGTCCAGATGCCATTGACCTCTTGAGTCATTCATGGTTGACTTACTGTTGGCTCAGAAGTGTCCTATTAGTCTAGATCAAGTAACCTGACGGTCCATGTGTATGAAGACAAAACTCAAAGAAATGAAAGATCCAGAGGTAGCTGCTGGGCCCTTGTGTTCAGGAGAGGTACAGTGCAAAGCATATTTCACTAAATTCTAATTCTTTAATGGTATGATCTAAAGTTCTTCCTATATTGGTTTTACTGGAATATCCCATATGGGTCACTCTGTAAGCACACCCTGTGCTCTATGGTGATCATGCACATCATTTTGGTCCCTCCTCCAGGGTTTCCTGGGAAGCCTTTCCCCAGCTTCAATCCCAACAAAGCCACAGGCATCCAATGATTCACCTACTTGTCAAGTATTCACTCAGCAAGCATACACTGACCTACTATGTGAAATTGTTGAGGGGAGAGCTACGTTTTGAATCCACAAAGGAACTCACTGTGTAGTAGGGAGCACAATGAGAATTTAAGCTGCCTTTTGACTAGGATGAAGTTTGAATAAAATTTCAAAATAGGGGTGTCTGGGTGGCTCAGTCGGTTAAGCATCCAACTCCTGGTTTTGGCTCAGGTCATGATCTCACAGTTTCTGGGTTTGGGCCCCATGTCGGACTCCATGCTGACAGCATGGAGACTTCTTGGGATTCTCTCTCTCCCTCTCTGTCTGTCCCTCCCCTGCTTTCTCTCTCTCAAAATAAATAAAATAAACTTAAAAAAAAACTTCAAAATGTAGGGAATGATTGAATTAATAAATGAAGGAATATTCTGGTCAGGGAAGGAGTCAAAATACTTTCACGAATAGAGAACAAAGCATGCAAAGACATGGAAAAATAGGCTGCTGTTGAACAAAGCGGGAGGTTCAGGGAAAAAGAGTAGAGAGGAAAAGGGAAGAGTCTCTGTAGGCGTACTGGGGATGGAGGCCAGAAAGGGAGGCCACAGCCAGACAGTGAGGGAGAGATTGGATTGGATCCCCAGACGAGAGTCTGTATATACCGAGAATGGAGTATGTATCAGCACAGGAGATGATTTTTAGATGGTACATGGATGAACATTTTTATGTTGATATATTAATATTAATAGTTATGCGTGGAGTCTAATATAGATTTGGAAAATATACACCAACTTATGACCTCATAGATGTTATTGCTTAGGACAAGGGAAAGTTGTTTTTTAAGGAGCGACTTAGAGAAGAATAGTACATCACTAATAGTACAGAAAACAGAAAGTGCCCTAGGCATTTCAAATGAGGAAATTTAATACAGGGGATTAGTCACCAAGGTTTTAGAAGAGCTGGAACAACTGAAGAAAGGAGGTTCAAGGATATTTATGCCCCTGGGCTGGGCTCCAGAGGCCTACACTTGCTTCTACAGTGTTGGAGGTTGCTGGTGCCTTCAGTGCTGGATTCGGTAAACGGCTGCCACCTTGGCTCAGGCATGAGTGACTGACAGGGGGCCACCCCCAGCCAGGCTGCTGGAATCTAGAGCCCCTGCATTCCTGCTACCAACCAGCAACCACTAGAATGTCCAGCAACTGCTGCTAAGCAAGATTGCCTCCTCCTTCTGATTTCCACTTTCCTTCTGATTGGGTGATCACCATGCCTGAGATCCTAACGGGAGGCAGCTGGCAAAGGAGTTCAGAAAATGTAGTTTGTAGACTCCAAGTCCCTAAAATACAGAGCATAGTGGTGAGTGAGGGTAAGGGACTGAGAGACATGGTCAAAAAACTGGCACAAAGGTACCTAAAGATATGACAAAAAGAGATAGTGAAGCTGATGTGCTAGTGACAGCATTTTGGATACTGCTATGCTAGGTGATGGACAGCCAACAAAAGTTTTAAGCAGAGGAGAGGTGTGATTGTGGTTTTAGAAGATTACTCTGTGGAGGCAGCAGGAAAGACTGGCTTGATGGGGAGACATCTGGAGGTGGAGAAATCAGTTCGGAAACTTCTACAAAAATTCTGGCAAGAGAAGAGGGGGACCTGATCTCTGGAGGAGGTGGGTGGGTGGGACTTGGAACGCTATTGTGTAATTAAATGTAACACTACAGTGTTCGGGAGTCTACTGTAGGTGCATGGATGGGGGAGGGGCTATAGACGCTCCCGGAAGCTCCAGCCCCGGTGACCATGGGGGTGTCAGTGCCATCCAGTGGGTAATAGCGGGAGATCATCCTCACCTCTTCCCTCTCCTCCTTCTCCCAGCTGGAAGTATGTCCTCCTCACTCTGAACTCTCCTGACTTTCTATGCCTCTCTCACTGTTTGTACCACTCTATCTTCTAATCTCACCTAGCTTTATGTCTTCCTTTCCCTCTGGATGGTAAGGTGCTAGGTAGCAGGGCGCAGTCATTCACCCTTGTCTCCCTGACTGGACTTTCATTGTCCCTGGCACAAAGAAGGATCAATGTATGCCCGAGGAACAAGGTGGCTGTAATGATGTAATGATGTTATTTGTGTATGTTCATGCTGTACAATCTCCTCTCCTCTCCACCCCTCTTCTGTTCCTAGTAGATTGTTTGTGCACTGTCATATGTCCATGGTCCCTTAAAATCCTGAGGGCAAAATCCAGCATCCACATCGACAGCTCAACAGAAACAGCCAAAGCTTGGTGAACATCGTTTAGAGGAATTCATTCAGGCTGCCTTGTCACTCAACCTCTTACCTGATGGGATTCCCATATACATAGTACAGCTCAGTAAACACTAAACTATTTATTTATTTATTTATTTATTTATTTATTTATTTATTTGTTTGTTTGTTTATAGGCTTTGCACCCAGTGTGGTGCCCAATGCGGGACTTAAACTCATACCCTGAGATCAAGATCTGAGCTGAGATCAAGAGTTGGTCGTTTAATCAACTGAGCCACCCAGACATCCCTAAATACCAAATTTAAAGTGTAGCACCTTCTCATTTCAAGGGTCTGTGGTCTCGAATATCCTTAGTCTGGAAGTTGTGTGAAGGAGGGTTCATGAAGGAATAGCCTCCATATTGGTACTTTCTTTGTAGTACCCAGAAAAAGGGGGTGTCTTGAGAGGGATTATCAGAATATCTGCCCGTACAGGATTGCCTACATTGATTATGGTCCATCTGTGACTTGAATTACTGTATAGCCATTGACAAGCATGAGTGACTTGGGAATATTTCCAGAGATGGACTGTTAAGGTAATAAAAAGTGGTTACAGAAAAATATAGAACGATTTCATTTGAATTTTAAAAGCCCAATAGCCATGATTATGTATGCACATACACCCACACACATGCAGAGAAAGTCTGGAAGGGCACACCCCACGGTTCACAGTGGTTACCTGAGAAGAGAGCAGCGGGAAGGGAAGGAGTAGCAGAAAGGTACTTTTTACCTGTGTTCATTTGATTTTTTCACAGTGGATTGCTTGTATGATTAGATTTCTGACAATGGGGCCATCATTGCCACGTGAGAAATACTCAGGCAGTGTCTCTCTCCACTACAGAAGGATGGGTCCTGGCTCCTCCTGTAGCTGTGGGAAAAGCCAGTCACTTCCAGCTCTAGACCTCAGTGGGAGGTCTCACCCGGACTCACAATGGCACCGCTTCATGGCCCTCTGGCACGTCGTTGCTGTTACAGCTAATGCTTCCTGACACTCACTGGTACCAGGCACATTTATATGAATTATCGTATTTCACAACACATTAAAACCCACTTTAGAGATGAGGCACAGAGAAGTTAGGAAGTTTAAGCTCCACGCAGATGAGAAGCAGAGGAAGGAGCCAGGATTCAAACCCACGGACTCGGGCTACACTGCCCAGACCATTGATTCCAATGCAAGGTGAGAAGTCAGATTCTGTCATATTTCTCGGTGCATCCTGATTCACAGGGATCTAACTACACTCACCAACTTCATAGGAACCTTGAATGGAAATCAGGACAGAAGGATCTATTAATGTCAAAACCATCCTGATCCTCCCTTTGTTGATACTGGACCTGGGAGTGAGCCCACTTAGGAGGAACCATGCTAAATCCTTCATCAGGATGTTTCCCACAAACGTTCTCCAAACGTGTGCGACTGCCTCACATGTGCGACTTTGGTACCTCACCAAATGCTCTGCAGGATTTTTGAGACTGCCAAGGTCTCAAAGGGTGGTAGGTTTCAAAGTGTAACCCTGAGCTATTCTGCAGCACTGTCGACAAGCACGGGGATACCCAAAGCTCCATTTGGTCTGAGGCTAAACGGAAAATCTTGGGGACCCCTGAATTGTCATCTCTCCCCTTGTACCTCAAGCTTCTATCGAACTATTACATTGTAAACTTTGTGGAAATTTGATTAAGAAGCAAAGTTCCTGGGGTGACGGGGTGACTTAGTCAGTTAAGTGTCCGACTTGATTTTGGCTCAGGTCATGATCTCAATGTTCATGAGTTCGAGCCCTAAATCGGGTTCTGTGCTGTCATCACAGAGCCTGCTTGGGATTCTCTCTCTCTGTCTCTCTCTCTCTGTCTCTCTCTCTCTTTCTGCATCTCTCTCTCTCTGTCTCTCAAAATAAATAAATAAACTTTAAAAAAAAGAAGTAAAGTTCTCAAAAAACATACACAAAAAAATTTCTACTGCTTACTTTCAGTTTATCAGTCTATGACTGGGAGGATTTCAACTGTTAGGGAATGATCATCATAATATTAACTCAGGAGTAAAATGGTACAGTTGGAGAGTTAGGGTTTGTAACCCCATTTTCTATTTCTGTTTTGTTTATTACTTGTAACTTTCTTGAGGGCAGGGACTGTGTTGTTATGTGTATCTTTAGAGCTTAGCAAAATCCCTTAGAGTAGAAGGCACTCCGGACATGCCTGGCGTGTCTGTGGAATAGCCGAGTGAACGGATAAGAATAAAACAAATGTCACAAACTTGGCCTACAAGTGACAAGTCTTCTGGCTTTTGCCTCCTGGCAGATCTTCCGTTACCCAGGGAAACAAACGCCTTGCACGGAGTGAAGATGTAATTAGAGATCTATGAGAAAGGGCCTTGGGTCTGTTTAAGCAACATCCTTATAAACATTTCATAGAAACACTAGAGCCCCCTGCTCTTGGAAAGTAACATGGAGAAGTACAGGATTCCATGATGTGGGCAGAGCTCATGACATGCACATGGTCCACTGAGAGGAGGGATTGCCCCATCTGCTGAAGGTATGTGTGTCAGGGGTAGGGACACTTGTAATCACATGTCCATCTCTGGCCCAAGTCCCTGCTTTGACCAAAGCTTTTGACAATATGGTTAAATTTCAACTAAATATTATTTGACTAAACTACCCCCCTTGTAACTTAGGCCCCTGGAGTCTGTCAGCTTTCTTTGCTGTCTTTGCTGAAAATAGCCTTGAAAGAAGTTGTTTCCAAGGTCAGGGCAAAGTTTCCCAAGGAGACTCTGGTGTCTCGAGAAAGGGCAGGATTAACTGAGTTAAGTGGGATTCAAAGTTTATTACAAAAGTGTGTGGGCCAGGAGAGCCTGCACGGCTTAGTCGGGTGAGTGTCCAACTCTTGGTTTCAGCTCAGGTCATGATCCCAGGGTCGTGAGACTGAACCCTGCATCAGGTTCCGCACTGAGCGTGGAGCCTGCTTAAGGTTCTCTCTCGCTGCCCCTCTCCCCCACTTGTGCACGCTTTCTCCCTTTCTCTCTCTAAAAAATAAAATAATAATAATAATAATAATAATAATAATAAAAACCAAAGATGCGTGGGCCTGAGTGGGACCAGTCAGGTGTCTCCAACCATTTGCTTGATTCCCAAGTGGACAAACTCTTGACCCTGGGTTGGGTTGATATTTTTCACTCTAGTTGGGGAGACTGATTCAAAGAGAATCCAAATCGCCAAAGGTTAGAATAAATTGCTGAACCATAATCTGCACAGCACAGCTCAGCAGGACTTATGCATTCCCAATGCCCCATCGGGCAGGCATGATGCACGCTACAACTCCTATTTCACCCAGAGAAAACGGAGATCCAGAGACGGAAAGCATCTTGTCTGAGGCTGCACAGCTAGGAAACAGCAGAGAAGGCAGCCCTTCTGGGAGCAATGTCAGAACTGTCTCCTCCGTGCCAGAGGTATCTCCTCTTCACATTTTCATTCTAAATGCAAAGCAACTTTGTATTTTAACGAAGTATATATACTCGGAGTTGGGGAATTTCTCTTCTAGTGCATTACCAGCGAGTCTGGCTACTAGACCAGAAAATCAGAGACATCAGTGCCTGGCACATTGCAGGTGTTAAATAACCATTTATTGAATGAATGAATGAATGAATGAATGAATGAATGAACGAACGAGCAGTGCCTCTGGCCTTTCCTATTAGTTCACCTCAGGCCCAGGCTGAGCCCAGGCAGGAGCTGTCCGGGAAAGAGCAGACTCCCTGGCTCTTGGGGTCCAGTCTGTCCCAGTCACAATTGCTTGCCAGCCACTGAAGCCCACCTGGCTGGCGCTCTCAGAACTGTGCTGAGTGCCAGGCCCCTGCCCACTCCCAGCACCGAGCCTCTAAGGCAGCAAGTGGTTTTGACCTTGCCTTCTGCTTCCACACCCGAGTGGCGGACATTGCCCTGTCCTGTTTCTAGTGTAAGCCATTTCTTTCTCTCACCCTCAGGGGTGAGGGTGATGATCAGGACCAAGTGATGGGAGTCACATCATCACAGAATGAAGCTTGAGAAAAGAGGGGCACCTGAGTGGCTCTGTCGGTTAAGTGTCTGACTTCGGCTCAGGTCACGGTCTCATAGTTCGTGAGTTTGAGCCTTGCATCAGGCCTCGTGCTGACAGTGCAGAGCTTTCTTGGGAAACTCTCTCTCTCTCTCTGTCCCTCCCCTGCTTGCTCTCTCTGTCTAAAATAAAATAAAATAAAATTTAAAAAGAAAAGAAAAGAAGAAAATAAAATAAAATAAAATTTAAAAAGAAAAGAAAAGAAAAGAAAAGAAAAAAAACAAGGAAAAGTCTGTATTTCATTAGTAAAGCATGGCCCTTAATGCTGCCAGGGAAGGCTCTGCTGATGAGGTTGAATGCATTGCTGGAGGCCTCCCTGAGCATCCTGGAATCTCCCCCACTGGCCCTGCAAGTTAACTACCATCCTCTCTGTTCAAATCTCCACCGGAGATCATGGCACGCTGGCCTAAGGACACCACTCTGGCCCTCAAGTGAGCGTAACAGGACAGCCCCAAATTGTACCTTGAACCATTCATTCACAGACTCAGACTGCAGCCTTTACAGTTTATTGCTGCCAAATCATCTTCAGTGGCCCGTGAGGAGGGTCCCTTCTTCTGACTCCTACCTCTGCTCCCAATCTTCAATGGACATGAGAAATAGGCATTCCCATCTACTGAAAAGATTGTAGGATTTGTGGCCAGGTATCGTGGATTCCTGGCCCCACCACCCTGGGGGTACATCAGCTTCCCTGACCACAGTTTTCCCATTTGTAGAATAAGAAGCAATTTAATTACTCACTCATTCAACAAATATTTATTGAGCATTTACCTCAAGCCAGGACCTTGCTCATCCAAGATATTAACAAGTTGGGGCCATTATCCGTGGGACGTCTGCAGAACTTTGATCCTCCCAGATGTCAGTGCTGGCTGTCCCTTGGCTTTGCTGAGAGGATTGATGGAGATCAATCATGTGGATATCTTCATAAAGGACAAGGGCTGAGGATCCAGAGGACTGGAGGTACCTCCTTACTCCCTGGGTGGCTATGCATGAGTTGAAGGTGTAGGAACAGGAGGGCTGAGGAGGAATCAACTCACTTAACCTTCCCAAAGCCTGTTAGTTCAGCAGTAAAATGTGGAACTACATATACTATAGAGATCAAATGGTGTAGACTTTGCTTTTATAAATGATGGTAAGAGGCCAAAAACGTTAAGATATTGACCCAAAGTTCCAGTGCTCTTGTGTGGGGGCTGGTATTCGAACCCTAGGCTCTTGACTCCCGGTCAGAAACTTTTCCCTGCACCATGCTTAGTGATGCAGCAGACCCTTTTGATTGTTTCCTGACATCTTCCTTGCTAATAAAACCCCCACTGTGCTCAGATGGTGCTGTACTTTCTCTTACTTGGAGCTCTGGGCATTTCTGATAAATCAAGTACTTTCCATACTTATGTCTGTGTCTACGTCAATCTACAGACACTTGTCATCCATAATATTGAGTCATCCCATCAAGTGCATATCCTCTTGGATTCTTTCATGGAGTTTAAAATTTTCCCCACGGAGGTGTCACATGTTTTAAAAAGTCAGTGCCTAGATGTTTTGTGATTTGTGCTGATATTGTAGATGCTATTATATTTTCGAACTGATTAGTCCTGGTATAGGAAGGTGCCTTTTTTTCTTTTCTTTTCTTTTCTTTTCTTTTCTTTTCTTTTCTTTTCTTTTCTTCTTTCTTTCTTTCTTTCTTTCTTTCTTTTTTTGTTAACAGAAATCTGGCCACCTTGTTGAACTATTTTATACTAGGAGATTAATTTTTTAACAGCTTTATTGAGGTCTAGTCGACATATAATAAACTACACATATTTCCAATGAGAAATTTGAGGGGCACTGGGGTGGCTCAGTCAGTTAAGTGTCTGACTCTTGATTTCGGCTCAGGTCTGATCTCATGGTTTGTGAGATGGACGTTGGTGTCAGTTTCTGTGCTGTCAGCACGGAGCCTGCTTGGAATTCTCTCTCACCATCTCTCTCTGCCTTCCTCTCTCTTCCTTTCTTTCTCTCAACACAAATAAATAAGCATTAAAAATAAAATAAAATAAAATAAAATATAGAATTTGAGAAGTCTGACATATGTATGAATCCCTAGAACCATTACTACAATCAACATAATGAAATATTCATCACAGTCTAGAGTTTCCTTGTGCCCCATTATAATTCCTCCCTCTCACTCCCTGTCACCCACATGCCCCCATTCCTAAGCAACCACTGATCTGCTTTCTGTCACTGGGTTAGTTTGAATTTTCTAGAATTTTGTGTAAGTGCAATCATACCATATATACTCTTTTCTGCATGACACTTAATTTAGTGTAATCATGCCATATCATAAATAACAAAAACAAAACAAAACAAAAAGACAAAGAAGGCACAATCTCAGACAGAACAGTCGACAACCTTATTCTGCCATGTTATATAATGCGTCATGATGTAGTAGTGGGATACTGAGACTGGGAATGAGAGAGCAGGACGGTGGGCTGATGGGGGATGTAAATATCTTGGGGAGGCCAGTCCCACCAGCCTCCCACGGACGGCCATTCCTCCAGGCTGGGATGGTGATCGGCTTGTGGTCAGGAGTCCTGTGCCAGCACACATGTCCCAATGGGTGGCTCACAACTTCAGTGGCCCTGAGTTTGCTCTTCCTATCTAAGAACTTGGCACTGTGACCATTGACCAGCTGGCCATGTGCCACAGATTCAATTAATCTCATTGAGATTAGGGAAGCAGCAGGAGCCAATTGTTCCTTCGATTAGACCCGAAATGGTCTGAACTCAGCACTCAATCTCGGCCTCTGATGGCCCTAGATAATAGGCTTCCGTCTGGATGAAAGGTCTTCTCAGCCTTGACAAAGATGACTAAAGACCTTTGGGCCTCACAACTGTACAGGTTGTCCCTTCCCAGGGCATCTGAGCCCATGAACCAGATGAGGAATGAGCACCATGGCCATTATCAAAATCGTTACTTATCTAGAAAGACCATTTTCTCCAGGATCTGAAGGACAAGGGTAGAGCTGGGCCCACTTCCCCAGCTGACCTGTCTTTCTTAGAATCAGCTTTTGATTAAATGCAACTCTTTGAGATGTTCTGATTTCTTATAGCCCTTGATGTCCTTGGTCCCTCATCATTCCCAGCAGGAGACTTAGCCACTAGTGTCTTGGTCAAGGTGGAGGAGATTTATATTTGCCAAGTTAGTGATCAGCTCTTTGAGCCCATAACAGGCAGTGTGAGGTGCCCGTTCAGTGCATGAGACCACCTATGGGCCGTGACTATTAAGTAGCTGTCCAGATGGGAGTCCTGCCCTCTCTCCCCAGCCAGCCTGCCCACAGCCTCCAGAATCCATATCAGCCTTGAACATCAGAGCTAAAAGGGACATGTTCTTGGAGAATATTCCTTCCAAAAGACTGTAACCAAAAACCTAAGGGACCCCGAAATTGTGTGCAAAGTATATTGCATTTCTCTGATAAGACTTACATTAGATCCTCAACTTGAACCTCTCAAAAATCTCGAGAAGCTCTGACCTAATTCGATCCCTTGCTAAGACGGGGAAACAGAGAAGCAAAGTGGTTGGCGCAAAAACTCACAGCGAGGGGGATGTGACCTGGAAGACAATTTGAGGCTTAGCTCTATCCTGCCCTCTACCCCTCTCAGAATCTAGAGCAGAAGTGCCCAAGTGGTCCTCTGAATCCCTGTGGCAGATTAAGCACTCAGACACCTGGGCCTGCGGTGGACCTACTCAGAGTCAGAGGGTGGGGCCGGAGTTTAGTAAGCTCCCTCCGGGTTTTAGGGCACACTAAAGTTTGAGAATCAGGACCGCCCGAGAATCAAAAAATACACACAAAACACACATAAATGGTAATGTAATGAGGCGATCGCAACCATGTTCAACGCTTTTAGCTTTATTCCCCCCTAGTACTTTTCTCCACATTTCTAAATAGCACTGTTTTATGATCTTTCCTTCCTTCTTTTGTCCTTTTCTCCTCTCCTTACTTTTGTAGCTGTAGACAGTCTCAGCTAAGTTTTTATCATGGGCGATTAGGGTCATGAGACTTGTTTAGGGGTTTCCAGGTGCCCAGCTGGGCTCACGTCTCTCATCTTCCTTGTCAGGGAATGTTCTAGACTCTAGACGTGCTATTGACATACCCATTTCACCTGCCACAGTAAGTCCAACCTCCCCTCCCCTCGGGGGTGCTGGAGAGCAGGCCATGGTCTGTGCGCCCTGTTCCCCTCTGCCTTCACTGCTGATCCCAGCCCCCAAGACACCTGGGAATCTGCCCTAAACCTTCCCTGCAGGCCTTTGTGGGTAAGAAAGAGGATCCTTGGCCTTCTCCTGATTTATAGTGCCAACCCGCGTCCTCTTTGCCACCAGCTTCTAAACCCCAATGCCGGTTTCATTCCTTTGCCTCCATCCTTTTCCCTCTGTATCATCTTCCCCACGCGTGAGAAGTTGACAGAACTGTGCATAAGTTTCTATTTGTTGTTCTTACATCTGTTTATTTTTTTAAAGGTCATTCGTCTATCAAGGCACTTGGTTGTGTAACATCCTCGGCATCCCCCCCTTGACGGGAAATGTCTGCGAGGCTCACACCACCAATAGTCAGCTTCGACTCTCCAGCCTCATGCGGTGCTTTGCATCTAGGAAATGCCTAATGCCTGTTTGTTGAATGAATAACTTTGTCTTGCAAAGTATCTGTTGGTATTCTTTAAGAGATCATTTCCTGGGACACCTAGGTAGCTCAGTAGGTTGAGGGGCTGCCTCTTGGTTTCGGGTCAGGTCATGATCTCACCGCACCTGAGATCAAGCCCCTGGAGATCCAACCCCACATCTAACTCTGGGCTGATAGCCTGGAGCCTGCTTTGGATTCTCTCTCTTCCTGTCTCTCTGTCCCTCAGGGCACTCTGTCTCTCTCTCCTCTCTCAAAAATCAGTAATCAAGCATTTTATTTTTGAGAGAGGAGAGAGAGACCGAGCCTGAGCAGGGGAGGGACATAGAAAAAATTAAAAAGAAATTTTTTTTTAATGTCTGATTATTTACTTTCAAGAGAGAGAGAGCATGCACAAGCAGGGGAGGGGCATAGAGAGAGGGAGACACAGAATCCAAAGCAGGCTCCAGGCTCTGAGCTGTCAGCACAGACTTGGACTCAGGAACCTTGAGATCATGACCTAAACCCGAAGTCGACACTTAACTGAGTGAACCACCCAGGCACCCTAAATAAACACTTAAAAAAAAAAAATCATTTCCCTAAAGTTAAGAAAAACAGAGACCATACTGTCTTAGTTAATAAGAAATGAGAATTTTAATCCCATTGAAAGGGGATTACTGAGAAATGAACCAGGTGACTTTGGAGATGAGACTCCCAACTCTGGTTTCCATCTGTAAATTATCAGGGAAGGTCCAAACTATCTTCTGATTCTAACATATCATGAACATTTTAGACAATAGCTGCTTTCCAACCATCATCTACTTAGAGAAAGAAGCTGGGGGAACAGGCAAAAGTGTTAGGAGATGGTGTCAACAGAAGATCATGAAAAAAATGAAGTATAACATCACCAATGTGTACACTTGGTACCTGGCCAGAAGGTAAGGAGGACGTGGTAAGAAAAGATCATTCCCATGGCAAAATTCCAGTTTGCCAATTTTCTAGGAAAACATGGAGCAGTGATTTCAATCTACTCTGGAGAGCAAATACTCTATTTGCTTGATTTTTTAATCCTTTGGGGCACATAAATATATATGCCATATACAACTTGATGAATTAAAGTAAAAAAAAATTTTTTTGAAAATCCTATCACCACTCCCAGGAACTCACCACCACTCCCACCCAGCTCACCCCCAAGATAAACCAAAACCCAAACTGGGGGTGGTTTTGTGAGAGGGCCGTCGTAGCAGCTCTTTTGACCCAATACTGCCATCTAGTGGCACTGAATGTAAACACTATGTTTTATGACGGATCCAGGAACCAGAGGCGGAGCTCAGGATGTTGGTACCAGGTAAGAGAGAAGGGAGCCAAATGCCCTGTATCTACTTCCTGCCTGGCGTGAGTGGGTGAAAAGAAGCCCTCTTCTGTTGTACGTATAGCTGCAAACCCGAGTCACAGAAGCTGGACCAGGGGCCACCTCCTCCACGAGGTGTTGGGTTTGACTCCTGAGCCCCAACAATCTGGGCCGAGCCACGCTCGGGCTTGCTCCCTTAGAGCGCTTCTCATTTGGGCTGTGTGTGTCCCTCTCCCTCTGCTCCCCACACTGCGGGGTCCTGAAGGGCAGAGGTCTTGTTTTATGTTTAGAGACTGGCCCAGTGCCTAGAACTTTGTAGGTGTGCAATATATATGGAGTATAATTACACATCATACGCCATATGTATAATTATGTATCAGCATTAAAATAAAAAATGAGTGAATGGCAGAGTAAATGTCTATCACCTTCGTAAAGTCAGTCCCAAGAGAATGAAACATCTACCCCTCTTAAGTCATTTTCTAAATGGAGTGGATGCGTGACGTTCAGCCCATCTCCTCTTTCAGGAAGAAAGAGCTTCTTCCCCAGCTGCTGGGAACTGCTGGGACAAGGCCTTCAGGCCACAGCCTTCTTTGGGGATTTGTATCAGCTGGAGATACAACTGTGGGCACTGACTGTACCATTCTGGCCCAAGGTCACACCTCCTCCCAGGGCAGCCGTATCCAATGCTTAACCCATGTGGGAGTATAAAGGCCCACATTTGTAGAATCACATGCGATTCCTGAAGATGCTGTGGTGTTCCTAAGGTCTGCCCCCAGGAGCCTCCGTCTCTTTCAAGCCCTGACTTACTCGCCCCATTTCTACACTGGGGGGAGCATGCCGCTCTCTCCTCCCCTCCCACAGCTTGGGGTACACGTTGTCAAGTGTCCCCAGTCCTCCTACTCCTTTCAGGCAAGCTCAGCTCAGTATCTATGTTTTTTAAATGTAGCCTGCGCTTTAAAGTGTTCTCCTTGGGTCGCCTGGGTGGCTCAGTCGGTTAAGTGTCCGACTTCGGCTCAGGTCATGATCTGATGGTTTGTGAGTTCAAGCCCCGCATCGGGCTCTGTGCTGACAGCTCGGAGCCTGGAGCCTGCTTCGGATTCTGTGTCTCCCTCTCTCTCTGCCCCACCTCTGCTTGTGCTCTGTCTCTCTCTCTCTCTCTGTCTCTCTCAAATATAATAAACATTAAAGAAATTTTTTTTTTAAATGAAGTGTTCCTCTTGCCTCTGTGTCCCTATGTGACTTGCATTGTTTCCTGGTCCCAGCGCCTGCCTGCCTTCCCCTTAGCAGGTGATTTCCTGACTCTTCTTGTGAAGTCCTGTCGTGAGACACAGAGGCAACAAGTTCTGAGTCTCCACCAGAGTGTTCACATAAAGACTGCCCACCTTTGCCTCCATGACTGTAATTCTACATAGGAAAAATCTTTTTTTTTAACGTTTTTATTCATTTTTGAGAGAGAGAAACAGGGTGTGAGCAGGGGAGGGGCAGAGAAAGAGGGAGACACAGAATCCGAAGCAGGCTCCAGGCTCCGAGCTGTCAGCACAGAGCCCGATGCGGGGCTCGAACCCATGAACTGTGAGATCATGACCTGAGCCGAAGTCAGACGCTTAACTGAGCCACTTAGGAAAAATCTTTTAAACCAGGGCAGGCAACCTTTTTCTGTAAAGGGACAGGTTTTAGGCTCTGCCAGCCATATGGTCTGTGTTGCAGCCTCCACAGTGCAAAAGCAGCCATCTGCAATACTCAGATGAATGGGCACAGCTGGGTTCCAGTAAAACTTTATCTACAAAAACAGGCAATGGACCAGATTTGGCCCATGGGCCATATTTTGTGGACTCCTGTTCTAGAAAGTCGGCATCTGCTCCCAGCCTAGGCTTAATCTACCGCTGGCCTACCAGACTCATGTTTTCTTAACTTCCTGTCCTATGTTGTCTCAGGCTTGTTCTGTGTGACCCAGACCTATGCCATCCAAATGGCCTGTGTGACACCTGTGTCAAATTGAAGTTCACCTATAGTTTTCTATTCCCCTGAAGGAATAAATTCTGTGCTGACCTTGCCCTATTTTGTCTCTCTCAGATTTGTCAAAAACCACACGTAGCCACACTCAGAGTAGCATTCGTCATGAAAGACTGTTAACCGCTTTTTTTGTATCCACATCAGGGTGGTGGTAAGGACTTTTGGGTCTGGAGGCACCAGGAGGAATTAAAGGTATTGGGGTACAGACAGGGGCCAAGATCTCCAATATGCAGCCATGGCTTCCTTGACCCTGAAGCAAATATTTTATTGAGCATGTATCATATGACAGGCACTGTTCTAAGCACTGGCGATAAATCAAGGGAATGGAACAGAGCTATTCCCTGCTTTTCTGGAAGCTTTTCTTACGGTGAGGAGAAACCAATGGCCTCTACAGTGTCTAGTGGTGATAAGTTTCTGCAGAAGAGTAAAGCCAAGCAGGGGGATAATGAACCATTGCTTTAGACCAAGGGATTACGGAAGCCCTTTGTAATTAGGACACCTGACTGCACCAAGAGGGAAGGACTCTCTGGAAAGAGCATTCTGGGCAGAAGAAGCAAGTGCAAAGGTCCAAGCACGAGGTCATGCAATGTCTAATGCATGGAGGAGCTGTCGGGTGCCACGGTGGCCGGAGCAGAGAGAGCAAAAGGGAGTGTGTAGGGGAGGGAGTTAGGACTGAATACTCCGATATTTCTCACTGCCTGTGATAAAGAACTGTCGATCAGTTTTTTCCCTCGGTACAAACCCAGGCCCATTGTCATGAATGATGCCATGCCCGGTATCAAGATTTCACTAACCCATTCCTGAACTTCAGTTAGACATTTTCAGGTGCTCAACAAGGATCATTGACAAAGACTATATTGTGAGCATTATATTCCGTCACTCTTCCTCACCACCCGTGACAGGGTATCCATAAAGAGCCCCCTCTCTACCCTTGCCCAAAGCCTTTTCCTATTTCTCCAGCTGCCATTGGCTACTTTTCTTGAAGGCAGCTTGTTAGCTCATCACTCTTCTTGAGTTTTTTTCTTACAATGGTCAAATGCAAACTTTCTCTAAATATATCAACAGACAATTTGAACCAGAATCACCTGAGCCACTTGTTAAAAACAAAGATTCCTGGGGGGAGCCTGCGGGGCTCAGTCGGTTAAGTGTCTGACTTCGGCTCAGGTCATGATCTCATGACTCGCAAGTTCAAGCCCCGCGTCGGGCTCTGTGCTGACAGCTCAGAGCCTAGAGCCTGTTTCGGATTCTGTGTCCCTCTCTCGCTCTGCCCCTCCCCTGCTCATGCTCTGTCTCTCTCAAGAACAAATAAACATTAAAAAAAAATTTTTAAATAAAATAAAGATTCCTGGGCCCCTCCTACTGACCTTGGGAATCAGGATCTTGGAGATTGAGCCCAGGAATCTGCATTTTAAACAAACTTTCTAGGTACCTGCTATCCAAAGTGTGGTCCTCAGACCTGCAACATTGGTCTCACCTGGGAATCTCAGCCCCATCCCAGATCTACTGAGTTAGAATCCACATTTTAAAAATCCTCAGGTGAAGCTTTTGCATGTTCAAGTTTGAAAAGCATAGGCCTAGATGATATTTATACACCCGGGAGTGTAAGAACCACTGATCTAACACTATCAACAGGTGACAGTATGTATTCTTAGAATAGGGTCTACACTCGGATTGGGGCCACAGGAAATGGTTGTTTGGTTCACCCAGAGGAAGAAAGTTATGCAGCTGCAGGTTCCTTTTCTACATTAGAGACCACTTCAGTCTATGCAGATTTTCTAGTTCTCGATCTGCAAAGAAAAAAGCAAAAAAAAAAAACAAAACAAAAAACCCCAAAACGTGTTCTCATTCTGAAGCTTGAAAATGTCTTTGCTAACCACTGTTTTCCAGGATGGTTAGCTTAGCCACCAATTATGGGATTTTTTTAAAGTTTATTTATTTATTTTGAGAGAGAGAGAGAATGTAAGCAGGGGAGGGGCAGAGATAGAGGGTGAGAGGGAATCTCAAGCAGACTCCCATGCTGTCGGTGCAGACCGCAAAGTGGGGTGAGATCATGACCTGAGCCGATACGGAGACTGAGATGCCTAACTGACTGAGCCACCCAGGCGTCCCCAATTATAGAATTTCATATCAGTCTCCAATCAACTTTTGCAGGCTGGCCTTTACTAAAGGAGTAACCAATGACATTTAGGTGGCTGACAATTCAAGCAAACGTTTTATTTTCTAGCATTTTCTTCATTCATCCAATAAGCATGTACTTAGTGTGGCTGGTGATTGTTCTAGGTGCCAGGGAGAGACTGGTGGATACGACAAATAAGGTCTGTGTCCTCGAAGAGCTTCTATTAGAATAGAGAGAGGAGAAAACAGCCAAGAAGCACATAAATCTGATGCAGTAAGTGCTACGAAGACAATGGAACAGGGCGATATGATGGTGATGGGGTGGGGGTGGGGGAGTGAGCTCTGAGGGTGCTCGGAGGCCATTCTGAAGTGACAAACAGTATCTGCCATCTCACTCCTAGAAAAGAGAGGTGGCTGTCACACCTACCCAAACTGGCAAGTATTAAGAGCTTGAGTGGGTGGTGCTGGGCCCAGGGTCCAGGTCAGAGAAATCTCTTGGGCCATGTGGGCTCAGAACTAAATTCTAATAGTGACGAGAACTACTGAGGATTAATGAGTCATCTCAATGGGCAGATGTGCCAACGGCCTATGAAACGCCTAGTTTCAGGGCTCCTCTACTGTGATGCCAACCCCATGGCATGTGCAGTAACATCGGGTTCTTGCCATGTCCTCCCCTGGGGGTTGGGGGTGTGCGAACTAGTGCTAAGATGCTGCTCTGGCTGCTTTTTCCAGGGAACGATCAACTGTTTCTCTGATCCAGAAAACCCCATGTCTCCCGTCAGGAGATATACCTAAAGTGTGGCAGGCCAGCCTGTAAGCTTCCAGGCAGGGTGATGTCTCAGACCCTTTGCAGTTTCCGACTTAACACCAGGCTAACGAACAAATGAGTCCCAGGGGCACTAGTTGGGTCTATTCCTTATAAAAGCTGTCCTGGAAACTGTCCCAGAGCTTTTAGCTTGTATCTCACTGGCCCGAACTTGGCCACTGGGTCACCCCTCAAGGCAGAGAAGTTTGAGGCACACGTGACGTTTCTAACTGCACATCTTGCCACATCAGAGGAGTAGGTGAAAGTGGGTGTTGGTCAAGCATCTCGCGGTGGTCTGTCCCAGGATGTTTGTAAGGTAGCTCTTACACCGCTATCTTTCCCAGACTTTCAGAATTTCTCATCAATGGAAAACATCTTTTCCAAGTCCCAAGCAACTTAGACTGGTGGCGAGATGAAAGGGAAATTGGATGCTGAATTGGGGGTGAATCCCGGACGTACTGCTGTCTCATCGCGTGCCCTTAGGCAGGCCACAATCTTGCTGAGTCTCAGCTCCTGAAAATTGGAAATGACGTGGTGACTGGGTGGGTAAATGGGCTAACATATGTGAAGATTCTTAGGAAACGTGAGTCCAGCTGAGAGAGCGGAGGAGCAAAGGGCAGGTCCAGCACCTGTCGGGCAGCATGGAGCCAGGTCCCCTCCCAGAACAAAGCAACAAGAGTCCGCTCCCGTGACGTGACGTATCCAAGTCCACGTACGGCGGGCACAAGACCTCCCATCCTGACAGCCAACGATACCCATGACTGCGGAACTGTACAAGCAATTTACAATTATTACCACTCTGAGAAAATATGCAGAACACACAGGGTCAGTGTGGGCAATGGTCTCGAAATAATGGAACATGAGTCCGGGCTTTTACTTAATTCTGCTTCAGTGGAGATCATTGGGTACGCATGATTTCCTATTTGCATGAACAAAAGTACCTTTGAACTTGGCACAGATGCTTTCATGCACACAGAGCAATGCTCAGCACGGGCCAGGGGGAGGGAAAAGACACGACCGAGAAACCAGCATCCAGTCCTTATAACAAACATCTCTTATAAATGCACACTCTGCTCAGATGGTAAGAAAGTACCACCTGAAGTGACATTAACTGCAGAACTATTTGTACCCTTTTCAGCATTTTCTGCAGGTTTCTCAAAAGTTATGGAGTAAGACCAGATATCAGAGTGGTAAAAGATATCTCTGACCTGCATTAATTATGCCCCATTGACTGCTATTCTAAGTAAGTTAGCAATGGAAGACTATATTTAGAAGAGCAGAAAAGAGTGCATACTAACTACACAGAGGAAACTTCCAGCATCGGAAAAGGCTTGCTTGTTCTTTTCTGAGTTTTTAGAAAGGATTTCTAAAGTTGTTCGCTGATGGATTAGATTATGTCTGGATCAAAACTCTGATTGTTTTGTACTCCCAGTGGGAACAGCGTGCCCCTTCTCAGGGCTCAGTCTGCCCTGTCAGGCCATCAAAGCTTTTCTCTCTGGACAGCTCTTTTGGATAACTTGCCCTGACTCCTAGCCAATTAGTGTTTATGGTTTTTTGCATTTTTTTTATTATGATATAATTCACATAGCATTAAAATCACCCTTTTGGGGCGCCTGGGTGGCTGAGTTGGTTGAGCGTTCGACTCTTGAGTTTGGCTCAGGTCACGATCTCACAGTTTGTGAGATTAGTTCCCTTGACCGTGGAGCCTGCTTGGAATTCTCTCTCTCCCTCTCTCCGGTCCCTTCCCCGGCTTACACATGTGCTCTCTCTCTCTCAAAATAAATACATAAACTTTAAAAAACATCACCCTTTAAAGTGTACAATTCAGTATTTTGAGTATATTACAAATTTGTGCAACCATCACCACTGTCTAAATCCAGAACACTTAAATTATTCCCTAAAAACACCCTGTCCTCATTAGCAGTCACTCCTTATTTTCCTTTCATCCAGCAACTTGAAACCACTACTCTCCTTTCTGTGTCTATGGATTTTCCTATTCTGGACATCTCATATAAAGAGAACCATACAAGATTTGGACTTGTGTGTCTGTCTTTCACTTAGCATAATGTTGTCAAAGTTCATCCGTGTCATAGCATGTTCATCCATGCTATAGTATCTCTTTTTGTGCTGAATAATATTCCATTGTATGGATATACCACATTTTGTTTATCCATTCATCAGATGATGAACATTTGGGTTGTTTCCATTTGGGGATTATTATGAATAATGCTGCCATGAACATTTGTGTTCAAGATGTTGTCTGAAGATATGTTCTCAATTCTCTTGGGCATGCACCTAAGAATGGAATGGGTCATCAAGTAACTCTTTTAACATTTTGAGGAGTGCCAAACTGTTTTCCAAAGTGGCTAGACAGTTTACATTCCCACCAGCAATGGGTCTCAGTGTGTGTATGAGGATTCCAATTATTCCACATCTTCACCAACACAATTTCTCCGACGCAAGCCACCCTAGTAGGTGCGAAGCGGCATCTCATTCTAGTTTTGATGTGCATTTTCCTAATTACTAATGGTGTCTTTTTATGTGCTTGGCCATTTGTAGATCTAAGTCCTTTGCCCATTTTTAAATTAGATTGTCTTTTTATTATTGAGTTGTAGGGGCTTCTTATATATTCTGGAGACTCAACTCTTAGCAGATTTGTGATTTGCAAACATGTTCTCTTATTCTGTAGGTTGCTTTTTCACTTGCTTTTAATAGTGTCTTCTGATGCACAAAAGGTTAGCCCAATTTGTCTGTTTTGTTGTTGCATTTGATGTTGGTCTCATATCTAAGAAGCCTTTGCCTAATCCAAGGTCTCATGAGGATTTATAGCATAGTTTTCTTCTAAGAGTTTTACCATTTTAGTTCTTACATTTATGTCTTCTGTCCATTTTGATGTAAATTTTGCATGCGGTGTGAGATAGGGGTCCAAATTCACCCACTTGCATGTAGATGTCTAGTTATCCCATCATCATTTATTTAGAGATTATTCTTTCCCCACTGAAAAGTCTTGGCACTCTTGTTAAAAATCAGTTGGCCATATGTGTATGGGTTTATTTCTGGACTATCAATGCTATTCCGTGGATCTGTATGTCTATTCTCATGTCAGCACCACACTGTCCTGACTACCACAGCTTTACCAGGTTTTCAACTCAGGAAGTATAAGTCTTCTGCCTTTGTAATTTCTTTTCAAGACTGTTTTGATTATTCTGAGTCCCTTGCATTTCCATATAAATTTTAGGATCCACTTGTCCATTTCTGAAAGAAAGGTAGTTGGAATGATACTCGTCAGTTTTCTCTCGATAATTTGAGACTTTATTTGAAACTCTTAGTTACAAAGTCAGGAACTCAGAAGAATAAGGGCGATTCAGAGCACTTGGGCTTAAATATCACCCCCTCTCCTCAAACAACTATTGCACACATTAAGTAAAACAATTCTCAATTTAGGAGGTCAAAATGCTCAGAGATACCAGGCATGTGTCTCTGAATGCCATCTTTTCTCCTCTTTGCCTTGCTGCCTTGCCTCACCAGAACTCCAGAAAAAGCCTGAGTGCTCGCCTGTGCTCTGCACAAATGGCTGGCAGGCCTCTGGCAGGTCACTTGCTCCTCCAGCTTCCTGTGTGTTCTCTAATCTTTACGGAGGGCTCTGGCCCCTAGCTCCTACATCCCACTGCATGGAGACCACGGTAAATCCGCTGTGCTCACAGTCTTGTAGAAGCTTCCCTTAGAGGACTTTGTAAGGACACATGGAAGAAAATAGCACCGCAGGGGCCCTGGGGCTCTGCTTTGAAAATCATTGGCTTCAAGGCCACAAATGGCTACGCACTCAAATCTGTAAGGTCAGAAAGCAAAATAAATAAATAAGAACAATTTTTCATCTCATAAAAACTAAACGGTGGTCTAGTGCAAACGTCTCCGAGAACGCCACATTCCTACTATTCCTGCTTAGAATTCAGAATTCTGTTCTCTTCATAGTCTGCACAGAAGTTTTTATTCTCTGTAGCTGCATTGTTCTGAATGTCCTGGGCCAGGAATTCCTAACAAATTAGACCTCTTCTTCCCTGAGCAAAAGGCTTCTCTCCTTTCTGAGGGAGTCAGACGATTTATAGAAGAGCTTCTGGCCTCCCCTTCTGCTTACAGAATGATGAAGAAGTCTTGCAGGCCTCTGGGAGTCTGGCCTGGTGGCAGAACTCTGTGGAAGCTACTTTTGTCCTTGTGGAGTTTTTGAAACTCCATCCTGGTTGGTCACGAGCATTGTAACAAACACAGCTGTGTCTTAGGGCCTCTTTGCCAGGTGCCTCAGTTTTCCTGGCCTTTGTATACCTGATATAAGGGATGGATACCCTTGGGGGTTTTGCCTGGCCTGTATCCTTCTCTGGGAATGGCTCCCTGGCATATATGTGAACTCCATGACCACCGTCCATTAGCTGAACAGGGGCTAGTCAGACTCTCTCCTTCTGGAATCTGAGACCCATCCAGACTAGAGTTGGCCAATGGCAGGTACGTGGACTCGTGTAGATATGTCAAATGAGCACGTGTGGGCCAAAGTTTGGAGAGAGGTAACTTGAGTAAGCAGAGACCACAGGGTTAGGAGAACGTCATAGATAGGAGGAAGAAAGGAGGAGGGCAGCCATCCAAGTCCACTGTCCCCATGAGTCCCAGCTGGGCCTGCTACACTGACCAGGCCCAGCCCAGAGGCACAGACTAAATCTTAGCTGACATCTGTGCAGCTCGGCAAACTTTGCCTCCAATGTGGCTTGGGACCCAGAAGCACGAATATGAATCCAGGGGCATTTGCCATATCTGGAGGACAGTTTTTCAAGTGTCTTGCTTCTTTTTTAAAAAAAATTCTTTGGGGAGGCACTTCACTCTAGACTAGATCTGTACTTGCTAAAAAGTGTTTTCTGACAAATAACAGTCGAGCTAAAATAATGCCATGTGTCCGTGTGGATTCCGAATTCCTAATGTGCTAGCCCCAGTCTCAGGAACAAGGAGTTTGTCCAGTCGTCTGATTTTGCAGGTGAGAAGCATAAAGCCCAAAGATAAGGGCTTCTTCTTTCCATCTTGTTCTGTCTTCTAATCTGAAAAAATAAGGTTCTAGGGCTGCGATGAAGATTAAGAGACTGAATGTAAGTGATTAGCGAGGTGCCTTAAAAACATGCCAAGTGAGCTGCTCCCTCACTGCCGTGCCCTTTGGCGCCCTCCTCCCCCTCTTCCCGCGCCGCTTTCTTCCGCGCTCGGCCTCACTCCCCCGCGGCCCTTCTCACTCGCCCGCAGAAGCCTGAGGCCTGCGGCCAAGTCCAGCGCGCAAGGCCGAGCCCCGGCCCCGCCGCCCGCCAGCCGCCGCCGCCCGCGTCCTGGACCCGGTAACCGTCCCCCCCCCACACACACCCGGCCCAAGCCAGCCGATTCCGGGCCGGGATCCGGGGTGGCGCCGCTCGCTCGCCGCGGTGACCAATCCCCGCCCCAGCGGCCGAACCTCCCCCCTCCCAGGCCGGATCTCCTCCCCGCGTCGGCTTCTGGAGAATCGAGGCGCCCTCCCCGCGGTAATCGGTAGCGGTCTGTCTGCGCTTTTGAACTTCTCTCGGTTTCGCTCAACCCTGACTTCCGCGTGGCTGTGTCGGCCTCCCTGCCCCCTTCCGTAGTCTAGGTGGGGCACTGTGCTCAGATTTGGAGGACCTGGGAGGGTCGAGGGTTTCCGAGGTTTGGAGCCTTCCGTAGGGGCTCTGCGGTACTCGGACACTGAGAAGTGTTTTCAGAGGCTGGGAGCGTGCCTTATCCTGCAGACCTTATCAAAACCTCCTTCCCTGACCCACGGCCTGGATAGCCGAAGACTGGTGCCCGGTGACCTTAGACAGGCAGGGGCCTACCTTGAGCCTGCTGGAGCCTCCACCCTGAGGGGCCCAGTCTGGGCTCGGAGGGCAGAGACTCAGCTGCTGGGGTCCAAGTCCCGGCCCTGGCCCGCCCTTTATCAGAAAATTTCTTCGCCTCGCTGGGCCCTTCCTGAACTGTTTCCTGGCCTTGGGGCTTTAAAACCAGACCTCCTGAATTCACTGTCATGGTCCAGAGAAAGGTATTCAGAGCTCAAGCTCAGCTCCTCAACATGGCACCGGGCTCCTGAGAAACTAACTTATGTGACATTGTAACCAGAGTTAGCCCTTGGGTGCCCTTGGGCACTCCCCCTGGCCACAACCCCAGTCAGAGTCCTGAACCCACCCAGGGCCAGTCAGCCTTAGCTAGACAGTATTAAGGGTAGCTTGTCAGCACTTCTAACTATTCCAGGGTTAGGCTGAGAAGTAGGGCACTGGTTTTCAATTAGCTTGACCAAATCCTTCTAGTTTATCTACCACTGAGGGGTTTCCTGGGACAGGGGACTTCCGGTTTTAAAACTGGGAAGGTCGTGGGCAAAGTGGGATAAGTTGGTTCCTGTATTCTTAACCCTGGCTGCACGATAGACTCACCCAAGGAGTTCTCATATAGGGGTTCTAATTTGATGGATTCAGGGAGGGTCCCAGATAGGAATATTTTTTTATAGTTCCCAAGTTGATCCCAACAAACTACCAGAGTGAGGAACCACTAGGTTATGGACAACAATGCTGTAAAACCATTGAAGGTGGCTATTTTTTGAACAGAAGTGGACCCAGACATTTCTCAAAATGGTGGTCCTCTCCTTATCAAGAGGGCTATCAAAATGGCAGTTGCTTTATTATTGCTATTATCTTTCCCCAGTTCCCTTATTCCTCAACAGTGAGGACCCACAAGGCTTCTCCTTCCCTCGAATGCCTCAGTATCCCCTTTCCCAAGGTCAGCGAATTTGCCTCATTTGGATTGGAGAGGCCATGATGTGGACAGTTCCGGATGAAGCTGGCATGAGACTCAACAGGGCTCCAGTCTCTCAGTCTGGGATGCCTACCCCAAATGAGTCGTGGTCTAGGGGCTAGCCGAGGGTGCTGTGTATGCTTCAGCTTCTCTCTGTGGGGTACTGAGCTTGGAGAGCAGGTGCCTCTGGGACTTTTCCCTCTGCAGGCCACCAGGGATGCGGTACATCAGCACTCGGGGAATGGCCCCCCGGGTCGACTTTGAGGGAGCCCTCTTCTCTGGCTATGCTCCTGATGGGGGTCTCTTCATGCCCGAGGAGCTCCCCCAGCTGAGCACAGAGACCCTGCGTCAGTGGAGTACGCTGTCCTACCCCGGCCTGGTAAAGGAGCTGTGCACCCTCTTCATCGGCCCTGAGCTCATTCCAAGAGATGTCTTAAATGGTGAGCACCCCCCAGCCTCCCTACTCTCCCACCTAACTCCCCAGCCAAGCCAGCTCCCCCACAGAGCTGCAAATCCATCACTTAACTCCTAGGAGGTTTCTAGTCCTATTTCCCAAACTTTGGATTTTTTTTCCAGATTCTGGAATCCCAGAAATGGAAATCTCCCCAAAGAGTTCATCCATTCCATTCCACCTTCCATCTCCAATAAAATGAATGCCCCGTGGCATCTGCAGAGAATTTTTCCCTTTCATTTATTGTTCAAAACCTTTTTCAAGACTAGACATTTCACCAACATCCTGAGATGCTTGAATAGTGGGATGCTTCCTGCCTGTATGTAAAGCGCTTAGACCCTCAGATTGCTGTTTTATTGCCTTGAATGGTAATTTTATTTTATTTTATTTATTTATTTATTTATTTATTTATTTTTTTGGGACAGAGAGAGACAGAGCATGAACGGGGGAGGGGCAGAGAGAGAGGGAGACACAGAATGGGAAACAGGCTCCAGGCTCCGAGCCATCAGCCCGGAGCCTGACGCGGGGCTCGAACTCACGGACCGTGAGATCGTGACCTGGCTGAAGTCGGACGCTTAACCGACTGCGCCACCCAGGCGCCCCTGAATGGTAATTTTAGAAGGGACTTTGAGAGTATCCTGGACCAGCTCCTCTCAAAACTGGAATATACCCATGGGTTGCCCTAAGGATCCTGTTAAAATGCAGATTTTGATTCAGTAGGTCTGGGGTAGGCCCAAGAATTCTGCATTCCTACCAAGTGTCCAGAAAATACTAGTATTGCTGGTCCATGGGTCAAACATGTGATATAATCACAATATAATGGTGACAGCTTGGGGCTGGGAAGAAGAGGGCCACTCAAAATGTGGTCTCATGGCAGTGATGGCATTGCCTGGGCACTTAATCAGAATTCTCAGACTTCTTCAGGCCTACTGAACCAGAATCTGCATTTAAAGATCCCAGGTGATTGGTTTGCTAATGAAAAGTTTGAGAAGCATTACCTAAGGTGGCCTGCCTTAGGTAGGATTATATGTAAACCATCCCAAGGTTCCGGTATCACAGATGTGAGATTTAGTATAGGAAAAACAAATAAAGAACAACCTCTCTTTAGAAAGGAATATTATGGGGTCCCTGGGTGGCTCAGTCGGTTAAACTTCTGACATCAGCTCAGGGGCATGATCTCCCGGTTCATAGGTTCGAGCCCCATGTTGGGCTCTGTGCTGATGGGAGCCTGCTTCCGATTCTGTGTCTCCCTCTCTCTCTGCCCCTCCTCCGCTTGCCCTCTGTCCCTCTTTGTCTCTCAAAAATGAATAAACGTCAAAAAAAAATTTTTTTTTAAGGAAGGAACATTAGAAAAGATGAGACATGGATTTGTTTGTTGCACAATTGTTTAATCAAACTTCTGTTGGCATTCACACACACACACACACACACACACACACACAGAAGAAACGCAAACAATGAAGTTTACACAATAAAAAATGGAAGTCTGATAGTGTCATTTCTCTTCTCTGGGGCGCATCACTATGAGGAATCTATGGACGGTGTGGTTCATGTCTTTTCAGACTTCTTTCTCAGATTATGCAATTATATTCATATACAGTATCATTTGGGGTAAACATGTTTTGCCCTCTCATCTGGTAGCAGGAGATAGGAACTTCAAATTCAAAAGTGTAAAGAGACAAGAGAGAGAACCTGTAGAAGAGATAATGCCCTTCTTCCACCATCCAACCCCTCTCCCCTCACAGGTCTGATCGACCAAGCCTTCAGCAGATTCCGCCACAGAGAAGTGGTCCGTCTGTCCAGGCTGAGGAATGGGCTGAACGTGTTGGAGCTGTGGCATGGCGTCACATATGCATTTAAGGACCTGTCCCTGTGCTGTACAGCACAGTTCCTGCAATACTTCCTGGAGAAGAAGGAGAAGCACGTCACTGTGGTTGTAGGTGAGCCCCTTGAGGGCCCTGACTTGCCCGCATCCATCCACAGGATGCCCGTCATTGATGTCTCTCAAGGAGGGTGTGTTACTGGTTCTTCTAGGGCAGGGTTTATAACCTTTTCTTGTGCCATTGGCCCCTTTGACAGTCTGAGGGAGGCTATGGAGACTTCACAGAATAATTTTTTTAAGTATACAAAATATGTAAGATTATATGGTACCAAGTGCACAGGTGCCCTGATTTCTATCCCTGGATCTCTAGGAGGTTAATGGACCCCAGATTAAGTACTAGGTTCCTACTCTTCAGGTATTTGAAATAGACATTGTCTCACATGGCAGCCATGCTTTAGGGGCCACGTCTTTCCTTTTCTGTCTCCCTTGTTCTAAAGAAGAGGGTTATTTTTGCTTCCTATCCAGGAACGTCTGGGGACACAGGGAGTGCTGCCATTGAGAGTGTTCAAGGGGCAAAGAACATGGACATCATCGTTCTGCTGCCCAAGGGCCACTGCACGAAGATTCAAGAGCTCCAGATGACAACAGTGTTGAGGGAGAACGTCCATGTGTTTGGAGGTGAGTGCTGGGATGGGAAAGCGTGGCCCTGCCTCATGGGGGGGTCTGTTTGGGGAGATGAGCTGGAATAAAATGGTCAGTTGATTGGTCGATCATCCTTCCTCCTGCCTTTTCTCTGTCCTTTCCTTCCTTCAACCGTTATGAGGTTGGTATATGCCTTGGCTTAGCTCTGGGCAAGCTCTTGGCAACACGGTTTCATAAGCTGTTGGAGGTGACGAGTGCACAGACCAATACTGTCAGTACAACCTAAGAAGTGTAGGCTGAAAACCATAATCCAAAGATTGCCACCTTTATGCAGGTTCAACCTCCTGGTGCCTTATATACAGGCAGCCACCAGACCCATTCGCCTGAGCCAAGTGACTTGGGTTTTGTTCCAGGACACGGGAAGTTTAGAGGGCGCAAACAAATGTTAAATAATTATTTCTTAAATGTTTATTTATTTTTGAGTGCGAGAGCGTGAGCGAGCAGGGGAGGGCAGAGAGAGAAGGAGAGAGAATCCCAAGCAGAGAAAGAAAGAGAGAGAGGGAGAGAGAATGCCAAGTAGGCTATGCACTCAGTGCAGAGCCTGATGTGGGACTCAAACCCGTGAACCATGAGAACCTGATCTGAGCCGAAACCAAGAGTCAGACGCTTAACCGGCTGAGCCACCCAGGCACCCCAGCAGGTCTAAGTATTTAAAATAGGAAATCAGTTAGTGGTACCCATTGCTAGAGACACCCTTTCCTGAGCCACATCAGGAATTTGGGCATTTTGTATTTGCAGAAACACAAAAAACTATCTCCTTTAATGTCAGGACATCTATTTTTTAGAAATCGAGACTGTGGAAGGGTGGGGTGAGCTTGAGTGGAGCCGAACACTTTTATTTCCACTTCTCACACCTAGCTAGACCCCAGGTAGCCCCAAAGTAGGGGCGGGGATATGAGCAGTAGGGGTCTTGGTGAGGTTTTGTACACTGTATACACCGTGGCCTTGGGGAAGCTGTCCCAGTGGTCTGGTCTCGTTTGGTCACTCACCTGGCAGGAGAGCAAATGTGGTGGCAGAAGACAGTCCTCCTACAACTCGCCTGGTCTCCTGGTATGATCCCATAGAGCATGTTTGCATAGGACACGGGCTTTGTCAAGGAGCAAAGCGTAGTGCAAAGAAACCTTCCCCATGGGAGTAGCATGAATAGCCTTTGTCCATTTGTTCAGAAGTAAGCAAAAAGCCCCTTCTACTCTTTCCTTTAACAAGCACATCCACATCCCAGTGAAAGGTTATGGGTTTAGCTAATGCAGGTGTTGGCAAAATCTTACACATTAGCCTTGGTGGTTGGCCGTATTTGGCGCGTTTTTCTGCACTCATTGCAAAATTTTGATGTGTGATATTTGGGCTCCTGAGGGTCTCTGTTATACCCTAAGCACTGAAATTGCTAGTGATGGGTCCAGGGCTATCTTTGCCTAGAATCAAAGCAGAGAGTAACCTTTTGTATTTCTGTCTGCCACCTACTCCCTTCTTGCCTTGAACCAGATTTTGGAAGACTTTTATCTAAAGGCATGGGGGTCGGGGAGCCTGGGTGGCTCGGTTGGTTGAGTGTCCGACTCTCGATTCTGGCTCAGGTCATGATCTCACCATCATAGTCTCATGGTTGTAAGATCGAGATCCGTGTCAGGCTCTGTGCTTGGCAGGGAGCCTGATTAAGGTTCTCTCTCTCCCTCTCCCTCTGCCCCTCCCCTGCTCTCTCTTTCTCTTTCTCTCTCTCTCTGTCTCAAAAAAGAAAAATAAATTTTAAAATACGACACGTATGTAAGCTTGGTTCCTGACGATGGGGTGAAGAATGGTGCCCATTTGTAAAATAATGGTAGAAATGTCAATGGTATTGAGTGCAAATCTGTCATAAATGTATTATTGCTGGAGCTCAAGGGGGCATTTCTGTCGTGCACATGCTCTGAGCTTCAAGAAAATAAGGCAGCAGACTTTAGAGAAATTAATTTTTATTTCTAAATAGCACCGTTCAGGTTCTTCCTTTCCTTTCTGGAGTCTTCTGATTTGGTTTCTCGGAGGATGTGTGTTAGTTCCAGAGCTAACAGTGGGTACGTATTTTCCCTTAGACCAGTGAGCTCAGGGAGTAGGGATGGACCACCTGGATTGTTGTGAGTTGGACACTGATGTTTTATAAAGTCATTAATTTCCAGGGCACCTGGATGGTTCAGTCGGTTAAGCCTCCGACTTCAGCTCAGGTCATGATCTCGAGGTACATGAGTTTGAGCCCCTCATAGGGCTCTCCTCTGTCAGCACAGATCCTCTTTCCCTCTCTGCCTCTCCCTGGCTTGTGCTCTGTTTCTCTCTCTCAAAAATAAAAAAAACATTAAAGAAAATAAAGTCATTAATTTCCGTATATATTTCATACTTGGTTCTTTTTTTTTTTTAAGAGAATCTCTTTTTTTAAATTTATTTATTTGAAAGAGACAGAGAGCATGAGTGGGGGTGGGGAGGGGCTGAGGGAGAGGGAGAGAGAGAGAATCCCAAGAAATCTCCTTGCTGTCAGAGCAGAGCCCAGCGTGGGGCTCGATCCCAGCACCCTGGAATCATGACCTGAGGCAAAATCAAGATTTGGATGCTTAACCAACTGAGCCACCCAGGTGCCCCTATACTTGGTTCCTCTTAAACAGAGAGTAATCAGCAAGTGCTAGGTACACATTATTTGGGATGTTTGGGGCCAGATGTAACAGAATATCTAACTCAGACCAGCTTGAACAAGAATATTTTCCAGCTTACGTAACTGGAAGTCTAGAGGTGGGCTGGGCTCCTGAATAGTTGATTCAGTGACTCAACAATCCCTCAACAGGGACCCAGATTCTCTGTATTTTCTGCTCTGCCTTCCCCAGTCCTAAGGCTCCTTCCCCCTTGTGTATATGGTGCTTACTTAATGTAGCCAAGTCTCTCTTCGTGTGGCTCTGTCTTAAGAGCAGTGAATTTTTTCTGGAACTCCAGCACACATCCCCTGGTGCATGGATCTAGAGTCAGCCCCCTAGCCTCATTGCTGCTACTCAGTGCAAAGGGTGGGATGAATAACAACCTCAGTGCCTACTCTGGCACTTCCCACGGTAAATCCCAAGTTTGGATCCAGAGGAGAAATAGACCCAGGTTTCAGATAAGAGATCCATATTGGCTTGATTGCTAGTTGGGCTGGATTGAGGAATGCAACTTGGACTAGTAGCCAACTCACCCATAAATTTAATGAGCAATTCATCCATAAATTAAATGGGGTACACACCCAGCTCATGGAGGAAAGGTCCATGCCAGCTTCCCTACCACATAGGAGCAGGGAACAGAATGCCTCTCTGTGATCTGAGAGAAGAAGGGCAGACCGTATGGCAACAGTGACTCTTTACCCCCACCCGCTGGTAGAGGACCGTGGAGTGAAGAAAGGATCAGCCTCTTGCCACCTCACGACCTCATAAACCATCTCTCCTTGTTCCTAAAGAGCGGGGAAGGTGGGCACGGATTACAAAGAGGAGTCATTTTCCCAATATCCCAGAAGGCTGACATTATATGTCTAACTTATATAGTGGTAGAAATGTTGGAAATCTGACCACAAGAACACGAGACATGGTTTCTTTCCTTGAGTTGCTTAATTTTGCGTCTAAGAAGCCAGGCCAAGACATGGGAGAGCAGAAACCGAAGGTCGAGTGAAGGTCCCGACAGGATGGGCCCAGTGTGGGAGGGCCTTGTTGCAGGCAAGTGCTGACCACCTGGGGGTTCTTCATGCTCCTGAGAGCCACCCTCCACTCTCTCCCTGACAGTGGAGGGCAACAGCGATGAGCTCGATGAGCCGATCAAAGCTGTGTTTGCTGACGTGGCTTTTGTCAAGAAGCACAACCTGATGAGCCTGAATTCAATCAACTGGTCCCGGGTCCTCGTGCAAATGGCCCACCACTTCTTCGCTTATTTCCAGTGCGTGCCATCCTTAGACATGGATCCCCTGCCCCGCGTGGAGGTGGTTGTACCGACAGGGGCTGCAGGTAACCTTGCAGGTAAGGGACCCCTGGGCAGAAATGGGCTTTCCAGAAAAATGCCTGTGGCCCTAGTCCTTCCCGCCACCCCCTCGGCTGCAACTATGAGGAGGAAGATTGAGTCCTCACTCTGGCTCTGAAGGTGACAGGCAAGCCCTCAGCAAACTTCCCCCTAATTCCCCGAGAGGACATCCTGGCCTCTTGCTGCAGGAGGGAAAGATGGGCTCACCCCACTCAGGAGAATGTGGGAAGATGAGATCAAAGTTCACCTCTGTGCTGGCCTGGCAGCTCCCTCTTCCAGAGATACGGACTTTGCTCCCAGCCTCGGCCAGCTGCCTACAGTGAGGGCACCTGGCACACCGTGTTCCCACTCCTAGAATCACTCCCCAGAGACCGTGTGAGATGGAAAGAAGGCTGGACTTGGGGTTCTGGCCCCAGCTGCATGGCCACGGGGCCGTCCCTTAGACTCAACCGCTCCGCTACAAAAGCAACATCGGATAGCTTATCATATCTCTCAGGACTACTGCGAAGTGCACATGAGTCTTCACGTGTGTAGGTGAACTTTGTAAGGGTGAAGGGCTGTACCGCTGCGTGGCATTAAAATCGTCTTCCGGAATAATGATAAACATTTATCCAGCACTTACTACCTAGCAGGCTCCGCTCTCAGTGCTTCTCATGTATCAACTCATTTAATCCTCACGTGCGCCTCTGAGGAGGACAGTCCTGTTATCTCCACTGTATAATGAGGCAGTGGAGGCACGGAGGGCTCGGCCAGCTTGCCCCTGCTTACACGCTGGTCAGCGGCAGAGCCAGAAGTGCCGTCCAGGCAGGCTGGCTCCAGAGGCGGCGTCCTCATGAGCTTGCCAGGCTGCCTTCTAACGGGCACTACCGTCTCTGATGGTTCGGTCGGTGGCATCGCTTCCGATGGGCACGAAGCATGGCTTACGTGACACCATGAAAGCGTCTTAGTGGTCGGGAGTCTTCCTGACTTCTTCCACTCACACGGGGATGGGAAGAACGGGGAGCTGGCAGTCAGGCAAGGATCGGTCAGCTGCCGTGACCACCCACGGGGTAAAGCCCACCGTGCTCCCCATGTGCATCCCCCTCCGGTGAGTGATGCCACCTGCACGTGCCCCAGTGCCTACCACAGTAGCTCCTACCTACCTCTGCTTCATCGGGAACCAGCTGTTTCAGCTTAAGCCCCTGGGTCCTACTGAGGGTCCACGTCTCCTCTGCCGTACACGGATATCATGACGTTTACGTGCAGATCCAGTGAAACAGAATGTGAACATGCTTTCGCAAAGTTCAGGGTGACGTTGGGGTGGGGTGGTGATCCCTAACTCCTCTTGACGACCTGCCCGAGATAGGCCACCCCTGGAAGTATGTCGTTACCTTTTTGGGCTCTCCCTCTCTCAGGGTGAGGGATTCCTTATTTGTTCCGTGCAAACAGGAACTGCAGCCAGGGTGGCCCGAGGGCGCCGCTCCGTCCTCCCAAGGGGCCTCTCCAGGAGGTGCCGTCTGGAGGCGCTGCTTCCAGGAGGCTGATTTCGGGGGGCAAGACCATGTGCTCTGGACTTAGACCTCTTTCCAATCCTTGCTGTGCCACTCGGCAGGCTTGGGGTGGGTCATTTCTACTTCCCAGAACCTCCATTTTCTCTTCTGCAAATAGTAGTGAGCATTTAGGGGCACCTGGGTGGCTCAGTCAGTTAAGCACCTGACTTCGGCTCAGGTCATGATCTCACAGTTCATGAGTTCGAGTCCCGAGTTGCGCTCTGTGCTGACAGCTCAGAACCTGGAGCCTACTTTGGATTCTGTTTCTCCCTCTCTGCCTCTCTGTCTCTCAAAAATAAAGAAACATTTAAAAAATGGAAAAAAAAAAACCCCAATTCATCCATTTAGAGTATACAGATCAATAGTTTTTAGTATATGTGCAGATTTGTGCAACCACCCCCAGTCAACTTCAGAACATTTTCATCACCTTGGAAAGAAACCCTATTCCCATTAGCAGCTACTCTGCATTTCCCCCTCATTTCCCCAACTCAACCACTGATCTCTTTTGTCTCTATCAATTTGCCTATTGTGAACATTTTACATATAATAGAATCATACGATATGTGACCTTTTGTGTCCAGCTTCTTTCACTTAGTATGTTTTCAAGTTTCATCGATAGTATAGCACATATCAGTACTCCATTCCTTTTTCTGACTGAATACCATTCCATTGTGTGCATGTACCACATTTTGTTTGTCCATTTATCAGTTAATGTTGATGTCTGGAATGTTTCCATTTTGAAACTGTTATGAATGATGCTGCTATAAACATTGGTGTGTAAGTTTTTGTGTGGACCTATATTTATTTCTCTTGAGTATATACACCTAGGAGTGGAATTGCTGGGTCATATGGTAACTCTATGCTTAACTTTTTTGAGGAACCGTCAGACTTTTCCAAAGCAGCTGCACCGTTTTATATCCCCACCAGCAATGTATGAGGGTTTCATTTCTCCACCAATACTTTGATTCTAGCCATCCTAATGGGTGTGAGACAGTATGTCATTATGATTTGGGGTTGTGTTTTCCTGATGACTGATGATACTGAATTTCTTTTATGTTCTCATTGGCCATTTGTATAGCTTCTGGAAAAATGTTTGTCTAAGTCCTTTGCCCATTTTTGTTTTTTTTAATTTAAAAAAAATTTTAAGGTTTATTTATTTTTGAGAGAGAGACAGAGTGCGAATTGGGGAAGGGGGCAGAGAGAGAGGGAGACACAGAATCCGAAGCAGGCTCCAGGCTCCGAGCTGTCAGCACAGAGCCCGATGCAGGGCTCAAACCCACAAACTGTGAGATCATGACCTGAGCCAAAGTTGGACGCTTAACCGATGCAAGCGCCCTGACATTTGCCTATTTTTAAATTGGGCTATTTGTGTTTTTATTGTTGAGTCAGAAGAGTTATTTACATATTCTGTATGCAAGTCCTTTATTAGAGATATGATTTGCAAATATTTTTTTTTCTCGTTCTGCGGGCTGCCTTTTTGTTTTCTTGAGAGTGTCCTTTGAAGCACAAATCTTCCAAAGCATAAAAGTTTCTCAATTTTGGTGGAGTCCGGTTTATCTGAATTTCATTTTATTTCTTGTACTTTGGGCACCATCTCTGAGAAAACTTTTGTTCTTCTCTTCACTTGTCTTAAGCGGGGTGCATTGCTCAGAAGATGGGCCTGCCTATCCGCCTTGTCGTGGCAGTGAACCGCAATGACATCATCCACAGGACTGTCCAGCAGGGCGACTTCTCTCTTTCTGAGGCCGTTGAACAGACCTTGGCATCAGCAATGGACATTCAGGTAGGACCTGTGGGAAAGTGTGCAGCTCTGGCCCAGCTATTGATTGGTTGGGAATGGACAAGGACTGACATCAGTGTGGCCCCTGGCACCCTGCCTTTCCAGGTGCCCTACAACATGGAGAGAATCTTCTGGCTGCTCTCTGGCTCCAACAGTCAGGTGACAAGAGCCCTCATGGAGCAGTTTGAAAGGACCCAAAGCGTGAGCCTACCCAAGGAACTGCATAGCAAGGTCAGTCCCCTGTTGCACCCCACGGAGAAAGCAAAGGGTGTAACCACGAAACCCAGTGTAGGCTTGAAAATCTGTCTAAGGCAAGAGGACACCTGTTTCTTGAGCACCTGCTATGAGCCTGGCCTTTTTGCAGTCTCTTTACAGGGACTAATTTGTTGAATGAAGAGAGGCAGCAGAGAGCATTGGTTCAAATCAGACGGGGGTTGGCTCTAAGCCAGCTTTGAAACCTTGGGCCAGTTTCTTAAACTCGTCTATAAAGTAGGGCTAATGAGAATGCCTGTCACAGCATTGTTGAAGATTTAAGTCAATTAATGCCCATGAGACACGTTGTATACTGCCTGGAAATATAGGGCTTAATACATTCACTGTTAATTGTTTTAATTCATTATTGTCGATTTTTAGTAGTAGCAACAATTGGAAGCCACTTTGCCCATCCAGTATGAACAAAGGCCTGTTGAGCTTTTTTTTTTTTTTTTTTTTAAGGAAAAGGAGAAATTTTATTTCTTCAGAGTGGTAGGAATCTGGTTGGGAAGGATTGCTTTTATTTTAATGTAGCCTAGTGATGGTCCACTTATTACGTAAGAGAAAGGATTTCATATGTTGACATTGCCTTTAATTTTCTCTATCACATCCCACCAAGTCATCCAGACCGTGTGTATATCCAGTGACCAGGTCCTCACTGGCTCACATCAGCTCTAATCATTACAAAGTCCTTTATGTTGAGCCGGAATCTCCTTCCGACTTGTGCACTGGGGAGCAGTCCGATTCCCATACTTGAAGAGAATCTTTGTTTCTCTGCTGCGTCTTCCCGGTCCCTTTAGCTGTCCCTTCCGTGACCTAATTTTGCATAGTCAAAGTCAGTCTTAAAGGGTTGTTCCCAGAACTGGCTACAGTTCTCTGGGTTTAGGCACCCACGCAGACCAGAGTGGAATTTCAATCTTTCTTGTGCTGCAACTTGTCGTCGTTTGCACTGCCATAGCAAAGTACCAGAGACCGGGTGGCTTATAAACAACAGACATTTATCTCTCACGGTTCCGGATGCCAGAAGTCTGAGACCACGGTGCCAGCACGGTTGGGTTCTGACGAGAGCAACTTTCGTAGAAGTGGCGGACCGCCAGGGTCTTGTCGTATCCTCACATGATGGCGAGACATTTAGCTAGCTCTCCGGCCTCTTCTTATAAAGGCACTCATTCCACTCATGAAGGCTTCACCCTCATGACCTCGTTACCTCCCAAAGTCCCACCTTCAAACACCATAACGTTGGGATTAAGTTTTTAACATATGAACTTGGGGGGAGGGAGGACGTAAACATTCTGACCATAATACAACCAAAAGTCAACTTACTTGGTTAACGGTTCGTGTTGATATCCCCAGTCCTTCTCCTCATGTAAATGAGGTGCTCCATGGAAACAGACACCAGATCCCACACTTCTTCATTCTCTCCCTGGCTGTACACGTACAAAACATCGCATCTGCTGGAACAGCATTCATTCATTCATTCATTCATTCAACATATCTGCTGTAATCCAGGAACTGTGCTAGATACTGGAAGTACAAAGATAAAGAAAATACTTTCTCTGTCTTCTGTGAACCCTAATGGGACAGGTAGCTGTACAAATGATTTATAACACCCTATGGCGGCAGTCAAGTATATGCAAGGTGTTTGGCACCTCAATAGCATGCAGTAAATTTTCAGAGAATGATCAGATCAACCGTCCACACTGAGGGGACAGTGAGAAGGGAGTCTTCTGCTGTCTGTGGGTGGAAGGGGAAGGCTTCCTGGAGGAGGTGCTACCTGAGCTGGGTGGGAACTGACTGGAAGATGTTTCTTACACCCACAGGACAGGGATGCACCAAAGACAAGGCACCAGGAATGTTTGATTACCCTTAACCTTCTGTGTTTTGTCGGTTTGTTGAACAAGAGTATATACTAATTTGCTGATTCATGAGCTAATCCTTACTAAATTCACTGACTTGAAACTCAAACGGTCCTTCCCCCAAGCTGAGTGAATCAACTTAAAACTGGGAAGCCTGGGGAACCAGCTTTTTCTCTGAGCTGAAGCTGAGCTACTTAGTCTGAAGACTTCATCTGAATCTCTCGTGTTGCCTGGCTATGTTTTGTAGTGAGTTTTTGCTCGCTTTCCCTGGGTTACCCCCAAACCTGATTCCCACCCCCCGCCTCCTCTGACCCTGGGCCCCGTCAGCTTTCAGGGGCAGTGACGTCTGAGTCAGTGTCGGATGAGGCCATCACCCAGACCATGGCTCGCTGTTGGGAAGAGAACAAGTACTTGCTGTGCCCTCACTCGGCCGTGGCCGTGAGTTACCATTACCAACAGACAGAGCAGCAGCCGCCCAGGTATAGGCCATGGGCTCCTGGGTCACTGGGGTACTCTGGTTTTCAGGGGCCCTTCTTTCCCCCAAGCAGAGGAGATGGGAGTCCGAACAAATGGCTGTACTGAGCATGACCGGTGCTGTGTGGAACAGTGCCCCGAGAACAGGGATCCCAGAGGAGGGTGTGTGATGTATTCTGGGGACAGCCACTGTGACAGGTGGTGGTTGAACTGGGCCTCCAAAAAAGAAGAGCAGTTTCCCTAGCAGTGTCATTGCAGAGATAAGTTCAAGGTACCAAGCGCCTGTCTTTTTCTCTTTCTTTCTCCCCTGTTCCTCCTTCTCCTCCCTCCTCGCCTTCTCCTTCCCTTATCTGTCCCTCTCTTCTCCCACCCGCCCTCCTGTTCCCACCTGCTCCATGCCATAGCCTTCCCCGGTGTTGTCTGGCCCCCGCCTCTGCAGCCAAGTTCCCAGAAGCTGTCCTGGCTGCCGGGCTGACCCCAGAGACCCCTGCGGAGATCCTAGCCCTGGAGAGCAAGGGGACACGCTGCACCCCGATGCGGAAGGGTGACGACTGGACGCTGATGCTTCGGAACACCATTGAGGACATAAGCTGCCAGCAGAGGGGTCACTTCCTGAATGCTCTGGAGTAGCCAGGCTGGATTTGACTTCCTTTAGGCTCCAGACCACAGGGAGGCATGCCCTCTAAACTGCTTTGCACACCTTCTCGTTAAGAGTTGGTGTAGTTGGTTCTCAGGAGGTTGCTCAGCATGGTCTGGGGACCAGCTGGCTTTGCTGTGTTCTGGAGCCGCTCTGTGTCCTCATCGTGGTGGTGGTGTGCCTGCTTACTGGAGATGCTGGCTGGGGATGTGTGTGTGTGACGGGGCGTTCTGGATGGTGCAGGAGCGTCACTGCTGCGGCATGCCCGCTAACCGTGCCATGGTTCTCAAAGTGTGGCCCTTGGGTCTCCTCAAAATGCACACTGCCGGCCCCTACCCCCTACCTTCTCAGGCAGATCTCTGGGGGGCGGGGGGGGGAGGAGGGACGTCTGCAGTTCTTACGAATTCCCTGAGTAAGTCCTCTGTGCACTCCAATTTGGGAAGCCCGAGCTGGGGAGTTTAGGTTGATATGTAATTTCTTATTTATCCATTTTGAGGTGTACTTTCTTTTCACGAGGGCATGCTTTATTGCTTCTACTGTTTTCACGATCTAGCCCTGCCCTGTCGGACTCAGTAGCCGCCAGCCATATGGTCTCTGAGCACTTGAAATGTGACTAGTATGGCTAACACACTGAATTTTTCATTTTTTAAAATTTTAATTGATTTACATTTAAATGTCTTGACTTCTTACATTACTCGATTCCGTTATTTAAAAAATTTTAAGTGTGGTTAGAAAAATGCAAGTATGTGAATCGGCTTTTTCAGCTGTCAATTTTATGAAGTCTAAATACAGGTAAGTATGTCCAATGAAAATTTAGCGTTCTAATTGAGAAAGACCGTAAGTGCAAAATATATATTGGGTTTCAAAGATGTCAAACGAAAAAATCGGAAGTACCTCGGGAATAATTTTACACTGACCACATGTTGAAAGGATAATATTTTGACGTATTGGGTTAAATAAAATAGATCGTCAAAATTAGTTCCATCTGTTTCTTTTCCTTTTACTAGGATGTTTAAAGTGATATATGTGGCTCGCCTTTGTGGCTCACATTGCATTTCCATGGACAGAAGTGATCTAGAACCTAACCTTGAACACGCTACACAGATAGTTGCAGGTTTTGTTGTATTACTGGGTTCACATCCTGTCTGAATCAAGGAGGGTGAAATGAGACCAACACAAACATGTGAAAGTCAACACAAGCCTTCTGCCCTGGATGTGATGGCAGGGGGCGGGGGGGGGGGGGGGGGGGGGGCTTTGGAAGGCAGGTGAGGCAAGCACATCATGGAGGGGGGCACTAGAGCTCACTGTTGCTACCATTTTGAGGGCTGCAGGGAGAAGCCTCCCGAGCCCACTTCCCATGCCCTGAGGTCTAAAGGAGCTGGTCACCCAGGTTGATCTCTGGCTGCCATTCCCACAGCACAGCATGCCGGCCCCACCTCTCTGTGATGCCCAGGGAGAGAAGGAAGAAGCTGGAGGGCGCCCTCCTACCGGAGAACTTTACATTGAAGCATGGCATTCAGTACAAAAACGGAAGGGCAGGAATGTTGGACCCACAGGAGGATGGATAGAGTGTTCCTAAAGGAAAGACTGTGACCCTTACAGATCAAAGCCCTGGGCAGTTTCTGAGACACTGTAATATCTATGTTAGCAAACATGATGGAGCCCCAGGGCCCGTTTACCCACCAGGCGCTAGAGGTCTGATGCTTAGGAGTCATGATACATTGAAAGACCTATGAAAATGCTTTCATTTCTTTTAAAATCGAAAGAAACAATGAATATAACCCAGCTTGGCTTATATTCATCTTTATACCAGCACAGTTGTACAATAGAGTTTTAAACATTTTTTATGGAGGAAGAGGCCCATGACAGCAAAAGTGCCCAGGGCCCGCAGAAGTCATCATGTGGGTCTGATAGCGCCTACTATGTGCCAGGCAATGCTTTACAAAGTAACTACGGCAAAACCTTGGATTGGAGTGACTTGTTCTGAGAGTGCTCCACAAGACGAGCAAACATTTCTAATAAATTTTGACTTGATAAACGAGCGATGTCTTGTAATACGAGTGGTACGGGATGCCGAACATCACGTGATCACAACCGAGCCAATGGTTCTTGAAATTCACTCTGATAGACAAGTGCTTTGGATTACAAGCATGCTTCCGGAACGAAGCATGCTCGCAAACCAAGGTTTTACTGTAATTGAATCCTCACAGCCTGGGACGTAGGTATTGCTATTACCTGTGTTTTACAGACAAAGAAACCGAGGCACTCTGAGAGGTGAAGACCTTGCTGGGGTGGCACCACTAGGGGGCAGAGAGGCTGGAACCTGAACCCAGATCCTGTGGCTTCAAGTTCACTGTATAGTTTCCATCACACCGTGTCTTATGTAGCTGCTCTGTGGTCCGCCGGCTCTCCATCCTCCCCCCGGCTGTGGCCCTGCTTCTGGGGCCTCCTCCACCATCCCTTTCATGGATGGATTTGGGAACGTGGCTTTGCTTCCCTGAGAGGCCCGCCGGGGGCTGCTACAACCCCGCTTTGCTGGTCTGTCTAACCAGCACTGACCCTGGCACCTGGGGCCCACTGTGGGCCGACCTGAGCCACACTAGTTCCCCATCTTTTGCTGCCTTATTTCTGAGGGGCTCAGGGCAGCGTTGGGGTCATAAGGGTAACAAAAATCCCTGCCCTCTGGGTGGTTCAGAGACCTACCTATCCAGCTTTGAAAGGTCACCACACCTAGAAGAAGGGACCCAGAATAAAGCCACTGGACACAGCACAAATAGATGTGAAACATGAACTACAGCAGGATGGTCTGGCCACAAGGCATCTTGGGGGTGAATGGAGGAGCAGGACCCGGGTGAGGGAAATATCCGAAGAAGCACCCACACGTAAACATACACACAGCCCCGCTGTCCTGACACACACATACATCTACACACACCCACACACACACACACCACTGGCACCAGACCAGGTTAGAATCGGTTGAAGACGTCCTTCCTGAGTCAACCGCTCACTGGTGTAGTGATCACAAGCAAGTCATTTCACCTTCGTGAGCCTCAGTTTCCTCATCTGCCAATTACAGTACTTCCCTTGCTGGTTTGTTTTCAGGATTACCTGAAAACAAATGTATCTCCCAGTGCTAGGTAAATGCTAAAATGCTGCACAAAGGGTTCTTCTTATTAACACAATTATAGTCTGCACTGAACAATTTAGTACTTTTAAGCTATCTTGTATTTTTTGCTAATTGCTTTGCGAATTAGTCTTATCTTCCTGTGAGGTTGCCTCTTCCTTGAGGACCCAGTTCTCCTGTGGCCCCACTATGCTGGCAAAGCTCTGGGCACACGGAGAGCTGGATCTGCCCTCACCCAGCCCAGTGTGCCAGGCTCGGCGAGGTTCTTTTGGGGGTGGCTCTGTTTAGCTGGTTAACAACCTCACTAATCCACAGTGATGATAGTGATGGGACTGATTCCCTTTCTTGAGCACTGAAGGCCGGCTGAGCCCTTTGTGAAGCACTTTCCAGACATCGACTCCTTTAATTCACACGAGGACTGTGTGAGAAAGTACTGTTAGGATCTCCATTTTAGAGATGAGGAAACAAAGCTCAGAGAGGTTAAGTAACTTGCTGAAGACCTCCCAGCCTGTGGGGTGGGTGGAGGAGAGATGTGAGGGTCTGTGAGCTTACACATCGTGCTAGGCTGGGAGAGGCACTTTGGGCCAGATGGCCTCCAGGTTCTCTTGAAATCAGAGTCCGCAGCCATCCAAAGGTCAATGTGTCTGAGGAGAAGAGGGCCAGATGCTCGCGGGAGGGGGCAGGGAGCCAGAACCTTTGCTGGGGGCTTGCCTCTGGCCCGGGTTCCCACTTGGAGCTGGGTTCCTCACAGGGGAAGGCTGGGAGCAAGTGTCTGCTAAGTGGGGCCGTTGTTGTCGTGGGGAAGAGAGTGACATGGCAGAAGTCCTGAGGGCTTTTCAGCTGCTGGCAGGGAGGCCCGGCCTGGTGGGCCCCACTGGGAAGACTCACATGCATGGAGCTGGGGAGACTCTGTTGCGTTTCTGTGTCCCCAAATGAACAAGGCATGAGCAACCCGAGGAGGGCTGGGGCCACGAGCCCCCTGAAAGAGGAGAGGGTCGACTTCTCTCTGTCCTGGTCAAGAAAGCTTTGCTTTAAGGCCTGCCTATCAAGTTTATCCATCCACAACCTACCAGGTGCTGGGCCCTGTGTTGGGTTCCAAGGGAGAGAGAAAGAGTAGGAAAAGATGGGGTTGGGGTTGATTTATGTAGAAGGAGAAGAGTTTGGAAAACACTCAGGGCCTGCCCCAAAGCTGTGCGTGACTGGTTCCTGGCTGCTGAAGCCCCGGCAGCCCTCTCGTGGCCCAGTCTTCCTGGTCCAGCTCCAGCACCGAGCCACGGTGCTGCAGTGATTGGTTTAGGGGCCTGCTCCCCGAATAACTTGAGCATTTCTGCAAGATTGTTGTCCAATACCCCATAAACCGACACCTAACCCCCAAACCCAGCCTTCCTACTGTGACCTCCACGAGTGCCTGATTGGAACCCATCTGGCAGGAGGGCTACAGGGCCCACCAGAGGAAGGAAGGCAGCAGGAGAGCAATGGGTGGGGGAGAAAAGAGGCTGCTCTGGGTCCTCCAGGGGTCTGCTAGGTACCGAGGAGGTCCTCCTAGATTCAGAACTGTTTCTTTCTCCTCCTCCATAGTTTGGGCGTCACAAAGATCTTGAAAAAGAAGGCGAAGGGACTTTCCTTCCCTCTGAATGAATGCTCAGGAGCTGAGTAACCAAGGCGAAGTTCCTGTAACAGGTACAAAACCAAGAACCCAGGCAAGGCTCTGGGTCCATCAGGCCAGGGAGAAGCCGCTAGAGCCCCTCCCCCCAGTTTGGCCGCTAGGGGGACCCACGGATGTGTCATCTACCCCGCCCCCCCCTTCAACTCCTCAATTGCCTGGATCACTGTCTTCCTTCCAGAATCCCTTATCCAAGCCTCAACCCCCCAAGCAGAGACAACGTTTGCTTGTAGAGTGAATTCAGTTTAGGTCTCCAGGGATCAGAAGGGTCCAGGGCCAGCTCTGTGCAATGCTCCTGCCAATAAAGGTCACTTTCGCCCCCTTTCCCCCAACGTCTGGACAAAAGCTCCCTCCAAATTCTCCGAGCCCAGGAGGAGCGAGCCTGTGATTCACATGGCCAGCAGAGGGCAGCAGAACCCCCCCAGGCCCTCTCCCTCCAAAGGCCATTGACCCCAGCTCCACCCTCGACCCCGCCCCTTACAGGCATGCCTGTCTGACTTGTTCTCCAGGAATTAGAACCCCTGAAGTCGGGGTGGGAGCGGAGGCAAATTTTTGTAGTTCATTCTCAAATTTAATATTGGGACCTCCATCCTTAAAAATGTGTGTGTGAGTGTGTGTGTGTGTGTGTGTGTATCATAGATGCTTCCAATGTTGTCTTAAGTAGTTTTTGTTTTGTGTAATAATGCTACTCAAACATGTACAAACATAAAACCACCTGTGAACTCCTTATACTGATAACTCCCCATACAAAGATAAACAGAAATAAAAATTCAAAATTAAATGAGAACAAATCTACAAACAAAATCAGAGTTCAAAGTAACCTCATTAATGTATGTGATACGTCCACATGCTGCACTCAAATCCCTGGTGCCCGGTAACCATGGCACTGAACTCTTCAGGCATGAATTTTCCTTGTTGTCTGTTTAGCGTATTTATCCCCTATTTGTATGGAATAACTTCAGTTCTTTCATTACTTTTCGTTCTAACCACAGGAAACATCCCGAGCATAGCACATTGTAATGTCATATAGCCTTTGCTAAATGCCACTCACCATGCATTTGTCACATGGTCTACCCTTCCATATTGCCTTATGACAATTGAGGACAGTATTGTTGCTCGTGATTGTGAATACAAACACAAATGCAGACACAGGAATTACACGTAAGACTTAATTTTAAGGTGGCCAGACAGATGATCCACAAAATGTTCTTTTACAAAACTTATGAAATCACATACAAAAAAAAAACAAAAAAAAAAAAACCCCACACCACTGACTGAGAATTCTTAAATACCAGGAATGGGTGTTCCAGAGCCCCATGTGACAAATGCCATCTCTCCCAACCTTCACTTTTTGCAAATGAGCACAGAAACTCAAAGAGAGTGGCTTAGCCAAGGTCACAGGGCCAGTCAGGGCAGCTTGAAAGTATGGGAACTGTCTTACTTTGCATAGCACTACCTCCTGTGAACACACTCCTGAGGAAAGGAATCCTGGGGGTTCTCTTAGGGGTTAGTCATTGATTACAGTTGGGGTAGTTCCCTGCAGGTTTCAAGCAGCCATCTTTTGAAATTTTGGAATATGAAAGAAATTGGATATACACCGCCACTGCCACATACAAAAAAAAAAATTTGCTTAAAGCCCTTCCAGATTCTAGTGTCTGAAAAGAAGGCCCAGTTTGCGCCTTTCCATATGCTCTCATTTTCTGTATGTTTGTGTGTGTGTGTGTATGTGTATATATATATATATATATACACACTAAGTATATGTGTGTGTTGTATATATATGTACTAAGTATATGTGTGTGTGTGTATATATATACACACTAAGTATATGTGTGTATATATATATTTATATATATATATATGCTAAGTATATGTGTGTATATATATACTAAGTATATGTCTGTGTATATATAATACTAAGTATATGTGTGTGTGTGTGTATATATATTATATATATATACACTAAGAATATGTGTGTGTGTGTATATATATATATATATTAAGTGTATGTGTGTGTATATATATATATATATATACATATATATGTATACATGTATGTACATACATATATATATGCAGGCTTCTGTAAAAAAATCATGGTATTCCATTCCCCATGCCAAGTTTCAGAAAGAGCCTGTCACCCAGTTTTGGCCCATATGATGCAAGGAAAAACTCATCCACAACTGATTCTGCTTCTTGAACATTGGAATGGTAGGCAGGGTTGCTTGGAGCCACTGCAGCCACCTTGTCCCCATGAGGATGGCAGAGCTGGACAAGGCCCTAGGCTCTCAGTGATGCTGTGAACCTCTGAACTGAGCAGCCTGCAACTTCCTGCTTCTGGACTTCTAGTGAGGGGAGATAACAAGGGTAGTTATATTTATTTATTTTTGAGAGAGAGAGAGAGTGAGACAGAGCATGAGTGGGGGAGGGGCAGAGAGAGAGGGAGACACAGAATCCGAAGCAGGCTCCAGGCTCTGAGCTGTCAGCACAGAGCCCGACGTGGGGCTCAAACTTGGGAACAACGAGATCCTGACCTAGGCTGAAGTCGAATGCTCAACCAACTGAGCCACCCAGGCACCCCACATCCATACTCTTCTAAGGAGCTTATTATGGTTTATCCTTGGAGGCGATGATGTTGTGGGCAGGGTCGGGGATTAAATGATTGAAGGAAGGGACTGAGATAGTGTGATTTATACGCTAGAAAGAATACTTTGGGAGGGCAATGCGGAGGATGGGATAGTGGAAAATGGTTAATATAATAAAATGGTAACTTAGTGCAAATATGGTAAATAAGCCATCTGGGCCGGGGGGCCTTATTCTGCTCTCAGCTTGAGGGAAAAGAGAAATGGAGTAGGTAAGCCTGGTTAACATTAGAACTTCTTGTAGGTCTCAACTTCCAGGGGACCCCAATCTCACAGACCTCACAGAGGACTGGCTGCTGGGGATGACACTCAGGATGGTGACACGGAGGCCCTGTCACACCAGTGAGGCCACCAGCATCACCAAAGAAAGGGCTGGTCTTCCAGGTCCATTTTGGTTTCAGGAATCTTCCCTTCTAGTGTATACTACTCTTTGAAAATTGACAATCTTTCTGATTTAAGCACTTACTCTCAATGAACCAGAATACCTCCTTTCCCTACCCCCCCCCACCCCCCGCCCAAACAAGAGAAAGCTTGCTATGCTTAGGTGTGGGTCTGTTTCGATGGCTGTCCTGGGGACAGAGGTGGTGCTTGTGGTGGACAGAGGAGTGGACAAGGACAGTGTCCTTGACTGAACAGTGGCACTGGCCTCATGTTCTCTGTGTTTCTTCCTGGTCCCTGCACCCTTAGACTCACAATCCCCCACTGGGCTGCATCTTTTACTTGCACGGAGTTGGGGACGAGTTTCCTCAGGATAAAATATATTGCTGTTGGTCTCAGGCGTGGTGCCTGCGGCCAGCCGAACATTCGGTATTTATAAAGCCCCTACTGTGTGCTTGGTACCATGCATGAGGAGGCATCCTGAGGAAAAAGTAGACCCCACTCTCTAGTAGTTGCCAGGGACCTGTGTACACTCACACACTCACTCACACACACACATACACACCTGCACACACACACAAATGCACACGTACACACACAGATGTGAAATGGTGGGGGCAGTAGGTAATTTCCTGTGGTGGTTCTGAGAAGGAGGGAAGTCACTGATTCAGTGTCAGACAGCTCATAAAATCTTCCTAGGGGGAATGAGTCAAGTATCTTGTGAAAGGGGTGGTAGGTTTTAGCTAATGGTTTATTAGCGATTGTGGACTGAATTGTATTCCTCCCAATATTCCTATGTTGAAACCCTAAACCCCATTCTGGAGAATGTAATTGTATTTGGAGATAGGGTCTTTCAAGAGCTATGGGCCCTAATCCAATATGACTGGTGTCTTTATAAAAAGAGAAGATTCTGGCAGACACATACAGAGGGGAGACGATGTGAAGACACAGGGAGAAGACGGCCATCTTCAAGCCAAGGAGATAGACCCTGTAAGCCAGGCATGGTTTTAGGCACAGGGATATGACAGATAAGATACCCGCTGCTTGGGAGCTTTCATGATGAGGAAGCAGTCAGCAGGCAACCAAGAAACAAACAAATAAGCAAGGTAAGTCCAGACTGTGATGCGGCTGGAAAGGAGAGTTAAGCAGAAGGTGAAGATGTAGTGGAGATGGGGGAGGGGCAGGGCCAGCTTTAGCTGGGGTGGTCAAGGGAGGGTCGCTGGGGAGCTGCCATGCCAGGGATGACAACTAGGGGAGTCAAGAATACTCTTGGGGGAGGGGTGCCTGGGTGGCTCAGTAGGTTAAGCCTCTGTCTGACTCTTCATTTCAGCTCAGGTCATGATCTCACAGGTAGTGAGTTCGAGCCCCACGTCAGGCTCTGTGCTGACAGTATGGAACCTGCTTGGGATTCTCTCTCTTCCTCTCTCTCTCTCTCTCTGCCCCTCCCCTGCTCTCTCTCTCTCTCTCTTTCAAAATAAATAAATAAATAAACTAAAAAAAGATATTAAAAAAAAAAAAGAACATTCAAGGGGGAAGTCACAAGCCAGAGCAGAGGCTTACAGGTAGGGTGTGCTTGGGTGTTTGAGAATCCCCAAGGAGGCAAGTGTGGCTGTGTCCAGTGTGCGAGGTTACAGTGGGATGAGATGAGCTCCCTAAGCCTGGCAGGGACCCTGTCAGGCAGACCCTTGAGGGCTCCAAGAGAGACCATTTAAACAAAATGGTTTAACTTGCATGTTTAAAAGATCAGCCTGGTCCATATGATCTAATAATTCTACCTCTGGTATATACATTAAAGAACTGAAAGCAGAGAATGGACCAGATACTTGCAAGCCACATTCATAGCGGCATTGTTCACAAGATCCAAAAGGCAGAAGCAACCCAAGGGTCCAGCCACAGAAGAATGGATAAATAAAATGCAATATGAGGGGCGCCTGGGTGGCTTGGTCGGTTAAGCGTCCAACTTCGGCTCAGGTCACGATCTCACGGTCCGTGAGTTCGAACCCCGCATCGGGCTCTGTGCTGACAGCTCAGAACCTGGAGCCTGCTTTGGATTCTGTGTCTCCCTCTCTCTCTGCCCCTCCCCCATTCATGCTCTGTCTCTCTCTGTCTCAAAAATAAATAAACCTTGGGGCGCCTGGGTGGCTCGGTCGGTTAAGCATCCGACTTCGGCTCAGGTCATGATCTCACGGTCTGTGGGTTCAAGCCCTGCATCGGGCTCTGTGCTGACAGCTCAGAGCCTGGAGCCTGCTTCAGATTCTGTGTCTCCCTCTCTCACTGCCCCTCCCCTGTTCATGCTCTGTCTCTCTCTGTCTCAAAAATAAATAAACTTTAAAAAACATTTTTTTAAAAAATGCAATATATCCTTACATTGGAATATTATTCAGCCTTAAAAGGAAGGAAATTCTGATACCTGCTGCAACATGGATGAACCGTGAAGATGTGATATAAACGAAAGAGCCAGACACCAAAGGACAACTATGTGATTCCACTTCCATGAAGTACCTAGAATAGGCAATTCACAAGCAGAACAGAGAATGGTGGTTGGGGGGTGGGGGAGGGGGAGGGTAGGTCAGGGGAGAGGGGAATGGGCAGTTAGTGTTTAATGGGTACAGAGTTTCAGTTTGGGAGGATGGAAATGTTCTGGAGGTGGATGGCAGTGATGGTTGTTCGATACTATGAATGTACTTAATGCCACTGAATCGGATACATAAAAATGGTTCAAGTAGTAAATTTTATGTTACGTGTATTTTACCACAATTAAAAAAACGAAAGATCGGTCTGCTTGCAGCTCAGGCGGGGAGTGAGGCGCAGGCTAGAAAAATGTGGGCAGGCCGAGCCATTTCCCCGTTCCTCTGTGCCTATCCGGGCTGGCTCCGGATTTCCATTCAAGAACCTTCCTATGCCCCAGCAGAAGCCGGGATTTCAGACCCTCAGTCCGAGGCTCCTGGCTTGGGAATCACACTGCAGCCTTGCATCTGTCTGGGTGTTATCTGGTTGCTGAGGTGGGAGGCCGAGGAGTGGAGGGAGGCCTGGGGCTCGGGACCCTTGCAGCCTCCCCAGAGCAGAGCGTCCCCACGATCCGATCCGCAGCAGACAGCTTCTGCAGGCTCCTTCCTGCGCCCGGCAGGTGGGGCTGCCTGGGCAGGCCCGCACGGGGGAATCACCCTGCCCTGGAAAAAAAAAAAAAAAAAAAAAAAAAAAGGCAAGAGAGGGAGAAAAGCAGCACCATTAAAATCTTAGTGCATGAATAATTACATTTTAAAAATCCCCACATTTTTTTTACATCAAAAGGAATTCTGTAATCAGAGGTTTAATTTGCAGATTTAGTGGCATTTGGCAGGTTAAAAGTAGGTGCTGTGAAGTGAGTAAGCGTGGGATTTGGGGCTGGAAGCAAAGAATGGGGGAATCTGCTCAGCCAGAAATCCTGGCTTTGAGCTGCCTCTGAGCTTTGCGGCCGCACTTCCTCTGCCCACAGCCACCCTCGGACGTGCTACTTTGGGGGCGGGCGGAATGAGGGAATGGAGAGGGAGAAGAATGAAGCCCTCCAGCCCTGTGTCCTCGCTTCCTCCTTCTCCTTCAAAATAGCTTTATTGTGTGTGTGTGTGTGTGTGTGTGTGTGTGTGTTTTCCTGGTTATTTTCTCATTGAAAAAAAAAAAATTCTGATAATAGAGAAAAGCAAAAAAGGAAAACAAAGATCTCCTGTAGTTTCAGTGCCCCAAGGTAGGAATGCCTCTTCTCCTCTCTAAAATAATGTGGATAAAATCCTTTTGCCAAGTGGCTTGGGCTTTACAGATGTGCAGGTTTATTATTCTCACCCCTCTCCCCTTCTCCCTCTTCTCTCTCCTCCGGGAGTCACCCTGTCTTTCCTTCCCCATGAGGAACAAAACACAACAGGAGCTTGGACATCTGAAGTTCAGGAAGGGAGATCTGGGCCCGAGAACCTTTCCAAAGCGGGTGCTGTGGCACAGCAGCCTGGGAGGAGGGGCTCGGAGCAGGGCAATCCCGGCTGGAGGAGGGGTGGCCTGGGGGAGGGGTAACAGTAGGGCAGCTGTCCTGTGGAAGGGAAGGAAAAGAAGCAGGAGTGAGCTGTGTTTGCCCCCCCCCCCCCCATTGACTGTATGTGGACACACCCCAGAGTGGGGGACATCGGGTGAGCTGACTGTCCTCAGCTGAGACAATTTCTACATAAGTAGGGCTCAGTGCTGCCTGCAGCAAACCCCTAACAGCTGGGGGGGGGGGGGGGGTGTATGCCCTTCACTTCTGAAGGGTGTTGGGGGCGGATGGTAGAGAGACAGAGAGAAACACAGACTGAGAAGCTGAGACAGGGAGACAGAGAGGGTTGCTGGAGCTCACCAAGGCAAAACTCTAAAACCAGCACCAGGCAGCTGCTCCTGGAGAAACTTCCAGTTGCCAGGCAGTTTCAAGAGGCATCGAGGGGTTCCTGAAGTCGGTTAAGTGTTCGACTTCAGCTCTGGTCACGATCTCACGGTTCATGGGTTCAAGCCCCGTGTCGGGCTGTGCACTGACAGTGTGGAGCCTCCTTGGGATTCTCTTTCTCTCTCTCTCTCTCTCTCTCTGCCCCTCCCACTGCTCCCTTTCTATCTCTCGCTCTCAAAGTAAATAAACATTAAAAAAAAAAATGCTTCGGTGAAGACAAATGTAGGAAGGAGACAATAGCTGCGATGTTCTGCAGCTCACCGAGATAGGACCAAAGCCATGGGATGGTCTGGCAGTTTGTGGGAATAAGACAGGCGCTTTCAGGAGACTGGAGGCAAAATCCAAAGTGAGAACAAACAGCAAGACTTTCCTGAGGGTGGCCGAAGCCGCTGGCCCCCACCGCCCCTCTGTCAGCATTCCTGGGTGGAATCTTTCTTATCAACAGACTGTGCATCTATCTGCCAAATACTAATGGCTACCATTAATTTAGTGTGACTGTCTTGTCCCCCAAGAAACTGGGGTTTTGCTCTTGTACCAAAGCCAGAAAATGAAGACTAAGAGAGGTTGAGGAAGTTGCCCAGGCTTCACAGGTAGGGAATGGCAGAAAGTGGGTTCAAACCCAGGTGCTCTGACTCCAAAGCTCTACACATATCCACTGGCTCTTGTGATCATGTTTCTCCAGCTTATACCATCGTGAGATACTTTATGAAAGTATAACAGATTGGAAGGACACCAAGGTGATTAAACTCGTGTGCTTGGATCACGCCAGACGGAAAGAACATGGTCTTACATATTAATTGTAGCAAGAAATTACCAAAAAATTATAGCAAGAGATTATGGTTTTTTATTTATTTATTTTTAATGTTTATTTATTTTTGAGAGAGAAAGCACAAGCAGGGGAGGGGCAGAGAGAGAGGGAGACACAGAATCCAAAGCAGGCTCCAGGCTTCAAGCTGTCAGCACAGAGCCCGATGAGGGGCTCGAACTCACGAGCTGTGAGATCATGACCTGAGCTGAAGTTGGACGCTCAACCAACTGAGCCACCCAGGTGCCCCAAAGAGATTATGTTTTTAATTTAGAATAAAACTGCCAAATTGTATACATTAAACCAACTTAATTTTACTAATAATAGATCAAGATTTTAAATATTTATATACTACACATTTTTTTAAAGTATGACCCTCTCAAAATTATTTCAATTGGAAGAATTCTTTTTGAATTATTTAAAAACCACCTTTTCACTTAATAATGGGGCCATGGGGGCTGGTCAGGATCTTCCTTACAAGGTTCAACATCAAGTCTATTTACGTATTCTGGTTTCTGTCACCAGTAAAATGTAGCAAAGGAGAAAAGAACAAATTCGCATTTTGCACTGTTTGTGTTGTGTTTTACTGTTATTATGGTTGGCAATTAATGTATTCATTTTGAACAGCTCTTCTAACTTGTTACAAACTCTCTTCATGTGGAGGCTGCCTGATTGTGATTCTGTGATTCAAACCTAGCTTGGGAACATGTGATTCTGCTTTTTATTTGAAACTTCCTTCTTTTGGATCCACGGAGATGATATGAGGCAGTATCTATGTTTTGGATACAGAAAACTTGGAATCACATCACGAATATATTGGATCTTGTATGTCTGAATGCGTAGCGAGGCTGATCATGATCAGTTGTTAAATACCACACATCAGTAGAGGCTATTAGATGTCACACGTGTGTATTTAGGCAATGCTTCCTTCCATTCTTCAATATGGCACATAAGAAGACTATCACATAATAATATCAATGGAACCTATATGAATGTGTCTAGTGTTTTTCTTTTTTTTTTAATTTCTTAAATGTTTATTTATTTTTGATAGAGAATAAGAAAGAGCGTGAGTGGGGGAGGGGAAGAGAGAGAGGGAGACACAGAATCCGAAGCAGGCTCCAGGCTCCAAGCTGTCAGCGCAGAGCCCGATGTGGGGCTCGAACTCACAAACCGCGAGATCGTGACCTGAGCTGAAGTCAGATGCTCAACCGACTGAGCCATCCAGGCGCCCCTCTTTTCCTTTTTTAAGTCCAGGTTAGTTAACATACAGTGTAATAATGATTTCAGGAATAGAAATTAGGGATTCATCACTTACACATAACACCCAGCGCTCATCCCAACAAGGGCCTTCCTTAATGCCCATCACCCATTTAGCCTAAACCCCAATCTTAGTATTTTTCTTAAGTGGATATTTTAAATATCTTTAGAGCAAAATTATGGCTAATAGAGCTTTGAGCTTTTCTGGTGCCACACCTATTAACACCCCACAGCACACAGGCTGCACCTTAGTCTCCATAATACATTAGTAAATCATGCTAATTTGATCCAACGTACAGAACAGTAACACATGCTCTGGATGCCATGGTAAAAGACTGGTGCTTTGGACATGCATTCTAGAGAAAAACGATACCGGGTTCAGAGACAGACTATATTGATAAAGTTTTTAAGGGTTCAGTGGTTTGAGCCCCAATCAGATTAAGCCTCCAAAGTAAGGACAACTTATGCACATTTCAACTCCTACTACCGAGAAAGAAACAAAACGCTTGGTGGCCTTCTTTGGGTTTTGGAAGCTACATATTCCGTACTTAGGAATCCTTCTGTGATCCATCTATCAGGTGTTCCAGAGGGCTGCTAGCTTTAAGTGGGACCCAGGGCCAAAGCGGGCCCTACAGTAGGTCTAGACTATAGGACAAGCAGAGCAGCCCTGCTCCTGGCTGGTGTGACCTAGGACATCGCATGGCATCAAACCTGTCTATGGTTGAGAACGCTGCCAGGTGGAGCTTCTGCACAACCCAGGAAGAGAGCAACAATCCAACACTCGGGGTTCTGCCACAAGATAGAGGCATTTGCAGCAGAAAACTATGTACCATTATTGCAAATACAGCTGCTGACATGTTAGTGGGTTCTTGTAGAAATTTAGCCTCTGACCGACCCTGGGGAGTTGAAGGGCCGTGAGGCCGTGATGAGCTGGATACTATTAGAGCCACACGTCCTAAGGCTGGGGAGGGAAACAGCAGAAATCTATCATAAAAGTGATACATTGGCGACTGGGCTGAAGTGGGTTCAGGGGGGAGAAGGGAGCAGCACACAGGGATGAGTCAGACACCCATATTAGTCACCACGTTTGTACCAATACACCTCTGGTCTTTGTGTGATCTTGACCTGTTTCCTTACCAATAAAATCCGGATAATCATAGGGAATGTTGTGAGAGTAAACGAAGATAACAGACATGGGGAAAAATAGAAAAGTTAAAATTACTAAGCAATTAAAATTAAATACGATCTATCATAGATGAGGCTCGAACCAGAGTGTAGAGGTGGGAAGAACTTGCCGTAATCCCAGCACTGGAAGGCTCTCTGGGACTTTGCAGACTGGGCTCCATGACTCTGGAGGGGTCCTCAGGGTCTCTGCAGCGGCCTTGGTGGGAAGGAGGCTTCTGGATCTTGCTCTTGCTGTCTCTAAAGCAATTCTGTTTGATCTGTTGGCTATGATGGGCACAGGAGTAGATTAAGACTTTAAAGTCCCTGCATACTGAGAAGACCAGGAAACCCCCATCCCTACATACAACTTTAATTACTGACATTAAAGTGGCTCATTTCTGGTTTTGCTGATGGAAAAATTCTAGCCGCGTTTATATTCAAATCGAACGTTTCTCTCTCCCTCTTCCTATTTGCCTGCTGTTCTAAGCATATGCTTAGCATGCCTTTTGAGTAGTCACAGCATCGCCTGGGTTTTCACAGAAAGATCCATTTAAAAAGGGAGTTGTAGCAACGTGGATGGAACTGGAGAGTGTGATGCTAAGTGAAATAAGCCATACAGAGAAAGACAGATACCGTATGGTTTCACTCTTATGTGGATGCTGAGAAACTTAACAGAAACCCATGGAGGAGGGGTAGGAAAAAAAAAAAGAGGTTAGAGTGGGAGAGAGCCAAAGCATAAGAGACTGTTAAAAACTGAGAACAAACTGAGGGTTGATGGGGGGTGGGAGGGAGGCGAGGGTGGGTGATGGGTATTGAGGAGGGCACCTGTTGGGATGAGCACTGGGTGTTGTATGGAAACCAATTTGACAATAAATTTCATATATTGAAAACAAATAAATAAATAAATAAATAAATATAAAAAGGGAGTTTCATTGTTTAAACTTTTGATCAAATCTAATGTCTATTTAAATCTCCTCGCCAAGAGCTCACCATTTTCCCAACTCTGGCTCAAATACTTTCCATACTACTTACCATCCACCAAGTGACCCTGGCACATGTTCAGATTATTATTAGAAAGGCTGGTAGCAAGGCCAAATTCACTACCTTTCGGCTTCCACCATTGGGTCTCCCTCTGCCCTCAGGGCTCTGCTGAACATGTTTAATCCCCCTTCCACTGTCTGCCTCGGCTTAGCCAGGTGCTTGGGTGGGGTTCTTGGAGTCAGCCTGTCTCCTCTCTTTCTCTCCAACCTCGACTCCTCAAATAGTCTCCCCAGGTAGTGATGATGATAATAATCACCGCAATTAGCTGGACTCACCATATGCTGGATGCCAAAGTCACACAGCTAGAGGATCTTAGAGGCAAATGCTAGTTTGTCTGATCCTGGGGTCTGTATTTTTAGCCTCTACGTTATGGTTTTAACCTCCCACCTGGTCTGAAACAGACAAGTGTTGGCTCTTCAGAACATTCAGCACAATTGGTTTGGAAAAGAAATTTCAAGTACTGCCAGCCTTTGACACCGAGCATTGTCTAGAACCTGAAAGAGTGAATCAAGGAGTGTTCACTTGTTAATCAAAGGCCCTGCCCCTGAGCTGAATCTGCTCACGCTTCTCCATATGAGGCATCTCTTAGGTATAGGGGCAGAGGTGCAGCTAACTATGGCCTTTGACCCTAGGGAAGAGTCATTGGACCTACTGAATGTTCTCTGGATGATCACAGATACCTGCAGTGATCTCCGGTTCATCTGGGTGATATTGTCCCCATAAGGAGTTCGTGGCTCAAGTGTCCCTGGCACCTCACTAAAGGCCAAGGCAGGTAGGGGCTTCTGGGCAGGTAGCTTTGGTCCCATGCCAGTGTTCTGTCTGTAAGGACAGTTGGGTAAGCAATTTCATGGGTTCTGCTTCCTTAGTGTGAGGCAGGTTTTTCCTGTCACCAAGATTTATACGTAGGGAATTCTTCCAACATGGGGAGAGAGATCAAATGTGCTGAACCAACACGTGTCCACATCTCTGTAGTTATGAAATTCCTCAGGTCTTTTCCTTTAATAAATCAACTCCCATTTCACTCATGTTTATCAAGTCCAAGGTCCCTGAAAGGCACAGCGAATGGGAAGGTGACTGCCACATTTAGGTGAAACCTCAGATCTCCAATGGGCTCAAGGTCTTTCAGTTCCTGTATGCACCAAGCCTAAACTGGGCTATTTATTTACAAGACCCGAGGTCAGATTGGGGGGTGAGGAAGGATTCAAATGCCCGGCCTTCTCCTCTTAGATTTAAAACACCCAGCTAAAATCCTCAATCTCTCCTCCTACTGCCAGGGCTTCCACAGGGCTGTGATATTCCTAAAACATATATAAAACTGTCACCTCCACAACCCAAAAATCATTGATTAATCTCCGTTACTCAGAGGCTACCCCATTCATTCCTTTACCCATCCAATAGCCACGTCTGTGCCTATTATGTGCCAGGTATAGTGCTCGACACTTGAGAGACAAAGGTGAAAGCCACGGGCCCACCCCGCAGTGAGCTCAGAGTGTAGCCAAGGAGCTGGATATGAGCACAACCGAGTTGGGAGAGACAGGAGCACGGGCCGCTAACGGTGTGCCCTTAGCCCTTCTTGCTGAGATGCCCTCCCCAGCAGGCAACCCCCGCCCCCACCCCCCAAGCCCATACCTGTATCCTGTAAATCCTGTGCTTCCTTCAAATCTAATCTAGACATCTCCCTGGGAGATCTTCCGATGTTTCTCTGTGTGTTCCGAATGCTGGAATCTCCTGGAGAGCTGTGTGGGGTGGGGCAGGAGGGCCCATGGCATTTTTACTGTGTGTTTCCTGGACCGCCCTGCAGCACGCACCCTTAGCACCTAACAGGATGACTCCTCTGGTATCTCTTCCCTCAAAATCAGTACGTGTTTTGGTGATGCCTTTCTGGAAGATGAAAACACATTTTCGTTGTTCAGTTCCTGAATGGGATGGGGTTGCTCCTCAAAGTCACATTCAGTGCATGCTCTGCACCTGGTAGGCACTCAGTGACCATGTGGGGTCTGCTGGGAGGCTCATCTCCAGCCCCCATCAGGTCTGCACAGGGCAGGGCTCCCCAAGCTGGGGGCTCCCTGAGACAGCTTTGCTGCTTGGGGGATGTTCCACCTCCATCAAGTCTAAGTGAGGAATCTGGGCCCCAGAAGATAAAATGGCTTTGGGCCTGACGGAACTTGCCGCCTCTCAGATTGGCCAGCGGAGCTTTGGTTTCCGGCCAAGTCCATGGTGGGCTTCCCGGCTTTGATGTGGTTTTGCAAGGAAAACATCCGCAAACGAGCAACAACCAACAGAGTCTCTTTCTCTCTTAGTCCACCTTGAGTTTTTTAAAAAGAAGTGCTAATTAGCTTCTTGGAATTGGTTGAAGCTGGAGGCCACCGCCCCTCTAGAGGAGAGATGGGTACAGGCTCCAGAGTCTGAATATTGGGATCTCCAAACAGTTACTCAAACATGTGTCATTGGTGGAAGAGGGGAAGCGAGGACCTTTGGAATTAGGGGACCTAGGGCCTGAGTCACTCAGGCTCTACCTCTTAGTTAAGGTATACCATTTTGTATCTGAGCCTCGGTTTTCTCATCTATAAAATGGAGATACAAAGTATCACCTTAGTACCAATAGTCTCCAGTAAAATATGCTTGTGAGAGCCCTGTGCGGTCTGTCAAGCTCTATCCGTCTTAGGTAATAACCAGGGATAAATACCTAACCCCAAAATAAGACAAAATAATTGTCTATGAATAGTAGAGGCAAAGCATGTTGATCAATTCTTTTTGAAAAAGGCTTTTAATTGAGCTACATATACTTTGTATCACAGTGGCAATAACAATAGAGCCTATAGGAATAGATTTAATATCAAAAACATTTAAAACTTGGGGTGGCTGGGGGGCTCAGTTGGTTGAACATCTGACTCGGCTTCGGCGCAGGTCGTGATCTCAAGGTTCGCGGGTTCGAGGGTTCGAGCCCCACATCAGGCTCTGCACTGACAGTGTGGAGTCTGCTTAGGATTCTCTGTCTCTCCTTTGCCCCTCTCCGTCGCTCATTATCTCTCTCAAAAATAAAATAAAAATAATTAAAAAAAAAAAAACATTTAAACTCTTTTTTCCCCATTGGTGCAGAACATTTTCTTAACTTTCTATTTTGAAACCAGTGTAGATTCACAGGAGGTTGCAAAAACAGTGCGTAGGGAGGTCCATGCACCCTTCATGCAGCCTCCCCGGGGTAGGGGCGGGGGGAGGCGGGGTGGGGGAGATCTTGCGTAACCAGTACAGTCTCAAACCAGGGAACTGACATTGGCGTAATCCACAGAATTTGTTCAGATCTCACCGGTTTTACAAGCACTCATTTGTGAGTGTGTGTATATATATATATACCTCTGTGCAATTATCACACATGTAGCTTTGTTTAACCACCTCCACCATCAAGATTCAGAACCGCTCATTCACCACGGGGTCCCTTATGCTACCCGCTCATAGATTCCCTGGACTCTAGGCCCCCACCCCTGGCAATCACACTAATCTTCTCTCTATCACTATTGTTTTGATATTTCAAGAATGTTATATAAGTGGAATCATACAGTATATAACCTTTTGAAATTGGCTTTTTTCATGCAGCATAATCCCCTTGAGGTCCTGTGCAAGCTGTTGAGTGTATCAGCAGTTTATATCTTTTCTTTGCTGAGTAGGATTGATGATGTGGATGCACCTTGGTTTGTGTAACCACCAAAGGATATGGGGATTGCAATTATTCCTTATGAAAGAAGGGAAATATTTTTTGGTTCTTTTAGTAAATATTTATGGAGTCGTCCCCATGAGCCAGGTTCTACCATATATGTTGGTGATGTAGCAGGAAATGAGAGAAAGATGATAAAGCCACAAAGAGAATGATTGTAGGGACTAATAAGGGATATGGAGGAACTAACAACCTGGCCGAGCAGAGTGTGTAAGACTCCTTCAGAAGGGAGATTGGTGGGGGCCCCTTGGAGGAGGTATCATTTAAATCAAGACCTGAATGAGGAGGCATTAACCCTTCAAAAAGCCCCAGGAAAGAGCGTTCTGGGCAGAGGGAACAGCAAGTGGGAACACCCTGAAGTGGGCATGTGCCTGGCTATTAGGGAAACAACGGAACGCTGCAGGAAAGGTGAAGGCAAGGTTAGGAGAGGTCAAAGAGGCTCCCAGCGCCAGATCAGGCAGGGCCTGTGAGCTACAGAGAGGACTTTGGATTTTATTCTGAGGATATCAAGGGGGAGGCATGATGCTATTAATGTTTTAAAAGATCACCGTAGGTTTCAGAGACAAACTATTTTAAGCCCCTGGGTGTAATTTTACTGAGTAACTACTCATTTATTATTCACAAACCCTTGAACTAGAATTGAAAGCTAACAGCCTTTCTAGCTACTAGTCATGTGGGACTACCCCCCTCCAGGTCAAAGGGGAGTCCCTGGAGGATAGACAGGGTCAAACATTTTCTGCGGCTCCGAAGTCAGCAGTTCAGGAAGTATATACATTCATACAGAAGAATATACAATTTTTTTTTATAGCTACCCATTGGATTTCACTTGGACTCCATGAGAACTTGCTGCCCGCCCCCTCCATCCCACTGTGCACCTGGCCCCTATCCCCTCCTCCCCAGGCAATGGTAGGGGTGAGAAGAGAAGGGGATGGGCAGGCAGGAAAAGGGGAGATAGGTCATCAGCCCTCAGAGAGCTGAGTTTACTGACCTCTGTTTACTGACCTCTGAGTTTACTGACGTTTACTGACCTCTGTGGTGGACAGACTCTAAATGGCCCCAAGAATCTTGCCACCCGGTATTCATGCCTTGGGGGAATCCCTCCCCTTGAGCGCGGGCAGAACCTGTGACGTACTTCTAACCAACGGAAGGCAGCCAAGGCCGCCATGTTCCCATGACTTCACAGAAGACTGTAATTTCCATCTTGCTAGCAGACCCTGTCCCAGGGTAGCTTTCGTAAAGCCAGCTGCTGTGTTATGAGCTACTCCATGGAGAGGCCATGTGACAAGAAACTGGGGGTTGGCACTGGACAACTGCGGCCAGGAAACTGAAGCCCTCAGTCCAACAACCTTGCAAGGAATGAAATCTGGCCAACTGCCACAGGAGTTTGAAAGTGGACCTTTCCCCAGTCGAGCTTCAGAGACCCCAGTCTCAGGTGACGGTTTGCTTATAGTCTTGTAAGAGACCCCAAAGTAGAGGGCACAGCTTGGCTGACCAACAAAGGGTGAGATGATAAATGTGTGGGTTTAAAAATTTTTTTTATTATTGAAGTATATCTAACGCATAATGTTATATGAGTGTCAGCCATATGGTAATGTGATTCGATAATTCTATACACTATGCATTGCTCACCATGATAAGTGCCATCACCGTCTGTCACCATGCAACGTTATTACAGTATTATGGATCGTATTCCATGTGTCGTACTTCCCATCTCTGTGACTTATTTATTGTGTAACTGGAGGTCTGTACCTCTTAATCCCCTTCGCCTTTAATGTGTGTTGTTTTAAATTGCTAAGTCTGTGGTAATATTGTTTCACAGCAATCAAGAACTAGGGGATTAGAATTCAGATTTCCTCAAACGTGGAGCATTTGGTGGGATTCCCTTCACATACACAAGATTTCTACACAGCTCCTTGGGAGCAAAGCAGAGAAGTGAGGTGAGGCTCTGGCGGCCCTGGGTGTTGCGGGAAGACCAAGTAGATGAAGATTCTAAACCAAACACCACAAGGTGCCTGGGTGGCTCAGTAGGTTAAGCATCCGACTTTGGCTCAGGTCATGATCTCACGGTTGGTGGATTCGAGCTCCACATCAGGTTCCGTGCTGACAGCTTAGAGCCTGGAACCTGCTTCAGATAGTGTGTTTCCCTCTCTCTCTGCCCCCCCCTGTTTGTGCTCTGTCTCTCTCTGTCTCTCAAAAATAAATAAACATTAAAAAAAAATTTTTTTAATCAAACGCCAGGTTCACCAGACCCTGGGATAGTTAGAAGAGATTCCTAAGGATGATCCTATTTAAATGAACCACCAAAAAGCCTATCACTAAGGGTGCTTCCAAGTGGGCATGACTGGAACAATGTGAATTCCCTAGATGTGCTTAGGGTCCTGGGGTTCTGTGGCCCAGAGGCACATTGGCTGCTTGGCTCTGAACTGCTGCAAGGTCATGGCCCTGGTGAAGCTGGGTGACCACTGAAATTTGAGAACCTCCTGCGGCCCATGACTTTAAGTCTTAGTTGGGGGTCAGGACTATGCAGTCTACACTGCTCTCATCTATTCCCCAGTGGCCATCTCCTAATCCTGAAGAACCCTTGCCCACTTCCCCCTCAACCAGACAGTCCTACCACCCAGAACCATCTATGGCAAGAAAGTAGAGCACAGACAAACTGAAGAGGGCAAGAAGTGGGGACCTCTGGCCTCTACCCAGAAGTTAAAGAATGTAGATACATGCACATACAAAGAATGATTTGATTATGAAATTTAGGACAATAAACTAAAGATGCGATAGATATTTTTTTAAGTTTATTTATTTGAGGGAGAGAGAGAGGGAGAGAGAGAACGTGCACATACAAGTGGGGGAGGGGCAGAGAAAGAGGGAGAGAGAATACCAAGCAGACTCCACACGGTCAGCACAGAGCCCCATGCGGGGCTCGAACTCACAAACCACGAGATCATGACCCAAGCAGAGATCAAGAGTCTGATGCTTAACTGACTGAGCCACCCAGGTGCCCCTGCGGTAGATATTTTTAAAGAGAAAGTTCAAAACCTTTGTCAACCCCCAAGTTAGGAAGCATCACCCTGGGATGTCAGAAGAGAGTTGTCCTGGAGCCGATGTGTGCGAGATGTCTGGTGGGTAGTGAGGCTCACCACTAAGCTGCTACTGTAAAAGGGCTCCCCCTTCCAGATCGACCTCAAGGCCCTGCCATCCACCTGCCACCCTTGAGGCAGAATCAGGAAGACTGATCTGCCAGGGTGTCTAACAACTAAAAGAAATCTTGATAATTAATTTTTGAACAACTAAGTATCCTTTTGTTTTAAAACTCTTGAAGCAGCATGATTACCAGGGCAAGCCATCTTTATGGTGAATATGTCAGAATCTAAATAGAGTCTTCATTCATTCTGTCAACAGATATTTACCGAAATGTTCACGGAGTACCCACTGTACCCCAGGCACCGTCTTAAATGTTGGAAATACAAAAGTAGACAAGACGCACTTGCTTCCTGTGTAGGGTGGCCTCGGGGAGTTTCAAAATAAAAAAAAAATAGCAATAATAGCTTTTGTTCTTATGACTATTACTGTTATTATAATTTACAGCATAGGTCCTTGATAACTGTCTTTTCTGTCCTGGCTGTTAAAATTTTTAAACACCTGTTAGAAAGAGTCCACCAGGAGCCCCATTAACCATTGAACTACGTGAACTCCCACCCAACATGTCCCAAGATTATTCATGGGTTTACAGAGTCTTCTCCGTAAAGGGTTGTCCCTGAGGGTGAGATAGATACTTCAGTGAAGACCAACTTAGCACACAGTTGACTGGAACTCTGAACTTTTCTCACTTTGAAAGCAAATAAAACTGTTTGGTGGCAATGCTTTGGGGTCTAGATACACATTTTCAGATAAAAATGTACCTTTATTACAAAACAAAACTCTGTAATGTAAAGAATGAAAGACCCCACTGAGTCTTTTTAAACTTTCTGCACTTATTGTTTAAAAAATGAAAAATTAGAGAGAATGTAAAGAGCAAGGCTTGCCAATAACCCCCTGACCTTCCCCACCTCCCCACACAGAAATAAAAGGTAACCACTGTTTGACAGGTGCTATGGGTCCTTTAAACTTTTATGTGCATCTAAACATAGAGATTTCTGGAATAAAAATGGGATATTATACCCAGTTTTAAAAAAATGGATTTCTCCCCCACCCAACACTACATGGCTCAGCCAAACAGCAGACACATTATTCCTGTGTCTATGCACGGAGACACCCACACTGTTTTGAAAGTGTTGTAGAATTCCATTAAAGGCTGTTCCACAATTTTTAACCAATTCTCTATTGATGGACAATCAGCTGGCAAGTAATAATTTGCCAACAATGTTGCTATAATCACTCTTGTACACAAGTGTGTGCATTTTGAAATAAATATCCCCATAGGGTACATTCTTTTTTTTTTTTTTAAGGATTTTTAAAAGTTTATTTCTTTTTTATTTTTGAGAGACAGAGAAAGAAAGAGGGAAAGCACGAGTTGGGGAGGGACAGAGAAAGACAGAGAGAATGCCAAACAGGCTCCATGATGTCAGCACGGAGCCCGACCCGGGCATGGTCGCACAAACCATGAGATCACGACCTGAGCTGAAATGGAGAGTTGGACACTTAACTGACTGAGCCACCCAGGCTCCCCCCATAGGCTACATTCTTAGAAGTGGATTTTTTTTTTTAACCTGGCATTAGTTCTGATAATGAGCTGTAGTAGAAAAAGCACTAACGGGGCGCCTGGGAGGCTCAGTCAGTTGAGCATACAACTTCGGCTCAGGTCATGATCTCACAGTTCCTGAGTTCGAGCCCCATGTCGGGCTCTATGCTGACAGCTCAGAGCCTGGAGCCTGCTTCAGATTCTGTGTCCTCCTCTCTCTCTCTGTGCCCCTCCCTTGCTTGTGCTCTGTCTCTGTCTGTCTCTGTCTCTCTGTCTCTGTCTCTCTTTCAAAAATAAACAATAAAAAAAAGAGAGAGAGAGAAAGAAAGAAAGAAAGAAAGAGCGAGCACTAACCATGGATTCGGGAGCCCCCAGTACAAATCCATGTTTTCACTCTTGGACAAGTCACTGGACTTCTGAGCTTCAGTTTCCTCATCCATGAAATGAGAATACTAATCTCCCATTGGCCCATTTCGTGGGGGGCGGGGGGGTGGGCGGTGCTGAAATCAATTGAAATAAAAAATGCAGAGGCATGTTGAAGGAAACGAAGCACTACGCTGAGGGGGAAACGGTGGTAGGGTCATTACTATCATCCCTTAGGTGTTATGAAATTCCCTGCATGAATTTAATTAACTCTAATTTTTAAACTGGGAGTACAGTGGGGGGTAGTTACAGGTGCCAGGGCCGCGGACTCACAACAGACATGAGACTTTGCTGGCAGATACCCAGAGGGCTCTTGGCCTAGACTTACCCTGGGGCCTCAGAGGCCAGAGCGAGACGGAAGGCTCGAGGTCGAGGGAGGCTGGTCCCGACATGCTCCTTGGAATGGTCTCATAACAATTAGAGCCATCCAACCTTCGGGAGTTTGCCCCGTGAGGGAAACTCCCAACACTGGAAGCATTCAAAGAGAGGCAGATGAACCCCCGTAGGGATCACACAGAGACGTTTCCTGCAGGAAAATTGCCACCAGGGTTACCCGGTTGGGCCCTCTTCTTTTCTGAGAGACCATCAGCCTCAGTCCACAGGTGGACAAGGGCTCTGACCGCTACCTGTGCCCTGGTACAGACCCCAGACCTGGTCATCGTTCAGAGTCCGTTTATTATTTAGCCACCACTCTGGGGGCTCCATTCCTCAGAAATGCTGCCTACCACCAAAGAAACCACTTTTACTATGAAACAATGATGCTCCACTCATTATTTATCAAACCAGAGACAATCAAAGCTATGAAATAGCCAGGGTTACCATTCTCACCTTACGTGATTACAGTCCCAAACAATGACACTTAATTCAGAGAAGTTGATTGACTTGTCAAAGGACACACAGCTGGAACACTGCCAAGCCAGGGCTGGAAGCTGGGCCATCGGAACTTGTATCCTCCCTCTTGAACAGAGAGAGCGGGCCCCTCTCAGAGGCCCAGCGAGCGGCTCTAGCTTCACAGACCCTGCTTTGGGGATTCTGGTTCTAAAGTGCCCAGCACGGGGCACCTGGGTGGCTCAGTTGGTTAAACGACCGACTTCGGCTCAGGTCATGATCTCGCAGTTTGTGAGTTCGGGCCCCACGTCGGGCTCTGTGCTGACAGCTCAGAACCTTGAGCCTGCTTCAGATTCTGTGTCCCTCCATCTCTCTACCCCTCCCCTGCTCACGCTGTGTGTCTGTCTCTCAATAATAAACCTTAAAAAAATTTAAAAAAATAAAAAAATAAATAAATAAAGTGTCCAGCACTTGTAGTTAGAGGACAGGGTTCAAATCCCAACCCTGCTGCTTTCTAGCTGTGCAAGCTTCTGGAAAATGACAGCAATGACACTGTGCTCTTAGAGCGGCTTCGAGGAGCGGATGAGACCAAAACTGCTCTATCATTACATAAAGGGGAGGCTTTTATTCCGTGATTGAAAACGAAAGGAAACAGCATGTGAGGAGGTAGAAATGTACACAGGCCTTCAGCATTAGCATGACTGCTTTTCCTAGAGTCAGAAACCGCTAGGTGTGGGGTTGGCCTCTGCAGGCCGGAGACAAGGTTCCCCAAGTTGGAGCTGGATCTGTCCAGCTCCGAAGTGATTAGGGGTTTGATATTCCCTGCTGCCTCTTTGAGGAGCCTCAGGAGCAAAGTTGGCCATGCGGGGAGAGCCAAGCGATCACGGGCCAAGGGCGCTGTGCTCCCTCCATTTGGAAGTTCATATTTTAATGTCTTTGACCCTGTTAGGATAGATGAGGGCGTGTAGTGTACAGTTTTTGTTTCATGGTTGCATTTCCTGGAACGATCCGTTTTCCTCACTGTCCAACTGTCTGGACAGTTGTCAAAGCCCCGCCCCACACGGGGCCCAGGGAGTCCTTGGATTAACTCTGGGCACATCTCACCCCTTCTCTTTACAGGAAACTGAGGCTTAGGGAAGGTGAATGACAAGTCCAGAGTCAGGGAGCCAGAGTGGGCACGAGCAGGGCCTCAGAGCCCCTATGTGCTCTCTAAAATTCAGGAGGCTGAGGCGCCCTACCCACTGTGAGCAGAGGAAGGACGGTGGGACACTGTCCCTCCCCAAGTTCTTGAGGGGGTCAGGCCTCAGGCAGTTAGAGAGGTGGCTTGCGTCAGTCTCTAGAGCCTCTCCGTTCCCCTCGCAGAGCCCTGACCAGCCACAGCAATACCATCCGCCGGCCGTCTCGCCCTCGCTACGCACCAGGCACAGTCCTGAGCTCACAGCACTCAGCCCTTGGAGGCGGAGGCACAGACACTTTATTTTACAGGTGACAAGTGTGAGGCTCACTCACACAGGTGACAGTGTGAGGGCTGTAGCTCGGCCAAGGTCACACAGCTAGGAAGTGGTGGAGTCAGGATTCGGGTCCAGGGCTCATCAGAAAATGTCCTCGGGAAAAAAAGGGCAAGGACATTATGCATCATCCTTGCGGTTGGTCTGAGGGTGAAATAGCTAAGGCTTAATGCAAGGATGCCTGGGTCTCAGTCCCAGCATTTCTGACTCAGAAAGTTTCTGACTCGGTCTGGGGTGGGCCTGAGAATATGCATTTCTAAGAGGGTAGCAGATGATGCTGAGGCCATCCCGGTTGGACTACACGTTGAGAACCACTGTTCTGGGATGTTTCTCCCGCCACCACCCCGTAACTCACACCCCAGCCCCATCTGGCTAAGACAGGGGGATTCAAACAAGCAGCAGCCTCAGACAGTGAGATGAGGAACGACCCCATAGTCTGAAAAAGTGGGTGTTGATTTTCCTTTTGGCTTTTTCATCTCCGTGTGGACCTTCGTTAAGTAACCTAATTTCTCCGAGCCTCAGAGAATTCTCTACAAAATACAGATCCTAAGACCTACTTCGTAGATTGCTGAGATTATGACTATAAACCCACCCGGGATGTGGTAGGAGCTCAATAAGTTACCCTGCGTCTGGAACACAGTGATTTCTCTTTGATTTCCGCTTCTCCACCAGGCCTCTGGACTCCTGGGCCAGGATGTTCAAAACCCTGAGGGCTGATCGTGTTCTGTGTTCTTTAAACATTACTCCTAAAGGCAGCATCAACCTGCTTGAGAGGCCTGCAGTTGAAGACTGCCCGCATCCCAGAGCCCCCAGTAGACTACACAGCCAGGGAGGGTGGGGAGGCAGCAGAGAAAAAGCCAGAGGAGATGGAAACTGCCTGTAGTTTAACCCATTAATGACCCAGGGAGGTGCAGTCTAATTCCTGACAGCTGTAGGCTCCAGGCTTTGTCACGTGGGAGGAAGCAGCTGGCTCTTGGGTCCCTACCTGCCGCAGTAGGGCTGGGCCTCCTGGGACACAGGTGCTGTGGCTGCAGGGTTTTGATCTTGCACAGAGCCTGGCAGTTTGCAGGGGGCGGCGGGCGGGGGGGGGGGGGGGGTACCAGCATCTGCTCAGCGTACTGGGTGCGTGCCTGGCCCCATCTGCTCCCCTCACCTCTGCCTGTGTTTCCTTCCTCCTACTGGAAGGGCCCCAGCGGCAGTCTGGCCCCCTCCCACCCCAGCTCTGAGAGAGATGCATGGGCGGGGTGTCAATGAGCCCACATCCTCGGCCAGCGCAGTTCCTTTAATTCAGCTCGGAGTTCCAGGATTACTAGGGTCACCCTGTAGGCTGGTACAAGAACTTCCCCTCCAAATAACTTAGGCTTCAGTCAGAGAAGCAGAACCCTGCGATTTGCTATAGGATTTGAATGTATGCAATTACGGGAGCTGGTTCAGCACTTTCTGGAGGGTTTGTCTTCTCTGATGCTGGAGCACAAAGTCTGCAGGGCAGATAGTTGGGAACAGGAAGATGGATGCAAAGTGAGGAGCATCACAGGAAGGCTGTGTGCCATTCGTAAGAGCTAGAACCGTATCGGGCTCTGTATAGTTTGCTATCGCTCCCATAACAACATACTGCAGGCTGGGCGACTTAAACAGTAGACATTTCTTTTCTTACAGCTCTGGAGGCTGGAAGTCTAAGATCAGGTTTAATTTCTCTTGAGATCTCTCTCCCTGGTTTGTGGGTGGGATGACTGCCTTCTGGCCATGTCCTCATATGGCCTTTCCTCTGTGCCCATGTATCGCTGGTGTCTCTTCCTCTTCTTACAAGGACTTCAGTCATACTGGATTAGGGCCCCGCCCCATGACCTAACCTTAGCCCAGTCACCTCTTTAAAGGCCTTTATCTCTGAACAGTCACATTGGAAGTTAGGGCTTTAACATGAGCCAGGTGGGCAAGCCATAGTCTACAAAGATGCTACTCGACATCAGGTGGCATTCACAGATACTGGTGGTTAGGAGTTCATCATATCTTTTGGGAGGCACCATTCAGTCCATAACAGGAGGTAAGCCTAGCTAGGAGGGGATGCAGAAGAGCAGTCCAGGCCAGCCACGAGACAGGGAGATCTGATAGGAAGCCATTGGAGAAACCCAGGTAAGAAGCAAAGATACTTGAATAAGGCCCTGAGGGCAGGGAGTGGGAGGCAGGTGAAGTGGGTGTGACTATGTTGATTTACAGGTGAGGAAACTGAGTCGCAGTGCAGCCGTATTACCTTGTCTGAGGTCCCGCTGTGCACAGATAGGAGCCTGGATCTGTGATTCTCTGGTGGCTCGTATTACATGGTCAGCTCCAAAGCTGGGCCAAGGGCCCCGGTCCTCACCGATGGTGAATGACTGCTTGACTGAGGTCTTGCCACTTAAAAGTCCTGTTCTTCTGCTTCCAGGTCCAGTGCCATGTAATCCCAGGAGATCTCTCCTCTGCCCTAAAGGGGAATTATGAGCTCTCTCCCTTTCTATCACCTATGCTTCTATTTTAATGCAGGCCACTTCTCCAGGCCTGGTTTAGCCCCTACTTGGGCCATCCCTATGTCCTTAGATCCTGTTGATCAAGAGGCCAGTGTGACCAGGACGTGACAAGACTTCTCTGGCCCATATGCCTCTCTTCATGGCCTGCTCTAGTCCTCCCTGTCACACAAAGCCAGCACCTTGGGCTTTTAGGAACTCCTGGCCTGAGCGATCTGAATTACCATCTTATGTGATCACAGGTAGGAATCTGATTTGAGAAACCTTCTGAATGCTGACTGCTTGGAAGGCGGGGGGTTTACTCTTGCTGGAGTGTGGCCACGGCAGTCACACCACAGCATCAGCCTGTCGCCTGGCTCGCCTAAGCGGTGGTGCAAACTGCAGCTTGGAAGACAGAAGACTCAGCCTCTGAGTACCAAGCTCTTCTGGGCCTTTCAGAACTTCTGTGTCTTTATCTGAAAATGTGAGTCCTGTTGCCTACTTCCCATGATCAGAGATTAAATTGAGTAATTTTGCAACAGTGCAAGGTGCAGAGCCTGAGCTAGTAGAAACTCAGTAAATGCCAGATCCCTCCCCTTACCCCTTTGAACCACTCAAGCCTAGGCTTCAGTGTCAGACCTGGGCTTTAACCTGAGCTCCTAGGGCAGTTGGGCTGTGTGTGACTGTGGGCGAATGCCTAGAGCCTCAGTTTCCTCTTATAGGAAGCAGTTGTACAAAGGTGGTTAAAAATAAAAAGTCTAGAGCCAGAGGGCCCGGATTCAGATCCTGGCTCCTCTTCTCATGAGCTGTGTGACTGGTTAAGTTCCACAGACTTTCTGTGCCTTGGCTTTCCCCTCTGTAAAGTGGGTATTGTAAGAACACTCAACTTAGTACATGATTTAAGGCCAACTTTGAGTTTTTCCTTTTTCTTGCATCATTTTTTTTCCTTTGTGCTTCAATTTGGGTAATTTGTATTGATCTGCTTTTGAGTCTCTTTTTTTTTTTTTCCAGGCGCCCCTACTTTTGAGTTTCTGATTCTGCAGCTGCAGTTTACTGATTTGGCAACTGTTTTAGATAAAAAAGAAACAGTCAAGCTAAAACAGTGCCCTTATGAGATGACAACAACAAAGGGCTTAGGAGACAAACTTGAACATGAAGTCAAATCATTCTTTGCCTGAAAGAAGAAATATCAGCACCTTGGCCGTTTCATTAGCCACTCCAAAATTTACAAGGAGGGGTCTGTGAAAACATGTTGATTTGTAAAACGATGGATGTGGAGGTAAATGATGAAAATTACCACATTCCTCCCATTACCCACATCTGGAAAACAGTAGTAATAATATCTTTTTTTTCTGCTACAGTAATAAAATTTTTGAAAAGGACCCATCGTAACTGACAATTATTATGTATGCGCCAGGCACTATGTTAGGAGCTAAGTGTTCTCATCTTTATTTTTTTTTTAATTTTTAAAATATTTATTTATTTTGAAAGAGAGAGAGCACATGCAGGGGAAGAGCAGAGAGAGAGGGAGACACAGAATCTGAAGCGGGCTCCAGGCTCTGAGCTGTCAGCACAGAGCCTGACACGGGACTTGAACCCACGAACCATGAGGCCATGACCTGAGCCAAAGTCAGACGCTTAACTAACTGAGCCACCCAGGTGCCCCATAAAGGAGTATGACTTCCTGTTTAAGCTGTTGAGAAGATTCAGTAACATTAAGAGTGATCTCATGTGTGTGAAAGTGCTTTGCAATATGAGGCCATGTTATAGATTGTGAGAACTAGAAGGGGCTGGAGAGAGGATTGGATGCAAGTTCTCACTCCATCTCCCCATAAGAAAACTCAGAAAGGTGACAAGACACAATAGATGGTTAGAGCAGTGGAGCTGGAACCGTTCATTCATTTGTTCTACAAATGTTTATTAAATACCTACTGTGTGCTACAGCCATGTTTGGTGCTAGTATTGATGTTCTCAGATTCTCTTTCTGGTCACGTATGTTGCTGATGTGATCTTGTGAACTTGACAGGTGGCTCTACGAAGGGCTTAACCTCAGGCCTCCTTTAGTCCCCTTTTAACACACTTAGCACTAGTCATGGACAGCCGGGGTGACTCGTGAGTTCTACTCTTTTTGAAAAGAACTCCTTCATCGCACCCAGAGATCCCATGCTTCAGTACCAATGTTCTCAACCTATTGGTTGGGGCATAGCCTTCTCCAGTTTTCTTATAACCATATAAATAATCGTTTAAAAATAAAATAATCATGAAAATCAGCAGTTACCAAAATGTTTATCTTTCTGTACACTCTTTATTTAGAGACTTCTGTTGTGCCAAGGATGTCAAGCATAGAAAGAATAGTATTCACTGAAACCTAGGACCATAGATTTCATCTTGGTAGAGTGTTCTATAAATGTCAATTAGATCTTGTTGGTTGCTGATTTCCTGTCCAGCATTCCTATCAATTGTTGAAAGAGGGGTGCTGAAGTCCCAACTATAATTATGGGTTTGTCTATTTCTCCTTTCAGGTCTGTTAGGTTTTTGTTTTTGTTTTTGTTTTTTTACATGTTTTGAAGTGCTATTGTTTGCATATTTAGGATTGCTATGTCTTTTGGTGGTGTGATCTTTAATCATTATGTTATGTTCTTCTTTCTCTGTGGTAATATTATTTGCTCCAAAGTCCACTTCATTTGATATTAATATAGCCACTCCTACTTTCTTTTGAGTAATATTTGCATTAATTTGCATTGTATTTTTGCTATCTTTTTACATTTAACCTATCTATATCATGATATTTGAAGTGAGTTTCTTGTAGACAGCATATAGCTGGGGCATATTATTGTATCCACTTGCTCTTGTTACTTTCAAGATTTTTCTTTGTCTAGTTTTAAGAAGTTTGTTTACGATGTGTCTTGGCATGGATTTCTTTGGGTTTATTCTGTTTGAGTTTCAAGCAGTTTCTTCAATCTGTTTATATCTTTTGCTAAATCTAGGACAATTTCAGCCATCATTTCATAGAATATTTTTCAGTCCCACACTCTTTCCTTTCTCTTTGTGGGACTCCAATGACAAATGTTAGATCTTTTGTTCCACAGATCCCTGAGATTCTGTTCTTTTTTTTTTTTTTTTTTTTGGTCTATTTTCTTTGTGTTGTTTAGATTGGATAGTTTATTTTGCTTTATTTTCAAGTTTATTGATTCTTTCCTCTGTCACTGCCATTGAGTCCATCTAAACACTTTTTTTTCAGTTAGTATATTTTCAGTTCTAAAATTTCTATTTGGTTCTTCTTTCTATCTCCTATTTCTTTGCTGAGGCTTTCTGTTTTTCATTTGTTTCAGCTGTGCTTGTAATTGCTTGTTAGAGCACTTTCATGATAGCTGCTTTAAAATTCTTGTCATATTATCCCAACTTCTGTGTCTGTGCTTTTTTTAAAAAGTTTTTTTAATATTTATTTATTTTTGAGACAGAGAGAGACAGCGTGTGAGCAGGAGAGGGGCAGAGACAGAGGGAGACACAGAATCCAAAGCAGGCTCCAGGCTCTGAGCTGTCAGCATGGAGCCCAATGTGGGGCTCGAACTCATGAACCTTGAGATCATGACCTGAGCTGAAGTCGATGCTTAACCAACTGAGCCACCCAGGTGCCCCTGTGTCAGTGCTTTTTGATTGTCTTTTTTTTTTTTTTTTCATTCAAGTTGAGATATTCCTGATTTTTGGTATAGAAAGTGTTTTTCTAATGTAAACTGGATATGTTAAGTATTCTATTATGAGACTCTGGATATTATTTAAATATTCTATTCTAGCAGGTCTCACTGACTCTGCACCTAAAGATGAGGCCACCTCATTACTGCCAGGTAATGCAGAAGTCAGGCTACCCACCTCAGTCTCCGCCGATACTGCAGGTGGTGGGGATTGGGGGTGGGGAGGTAAAAGAGAAAACTTATTGCCACTGGGCACAGATAAAAGCCTAGGCTCCCACTCGACCTCAGTTGTTGACAGGTACTTGTTTTTCTCATGGTGTTTGGCTAGAGTAGAGTATTTTCAAAAATGTTTTTGATCTACTAGGCCTCTTTTCTTCCAATCCTTTGGCTAGAGATTTTCTTGGAGATTAGTTTTTGTTTCTGTTTTTGTTTTACACCTTTTGGTGTTTCCAGAGTGAGGGAAGCCATAATATACATAAGAAGAGAGAATAAGAAAATCTAGGAACTTATTACCATGTCATTCCTCAAATCCAGAGGTTCCTATCCAACTTCCCTTTTCACCTCTCAGAATTTTCTTATATTTGTCTTATTTATTATGTCCAGGGTGTTTGGTTTACTTGGAGGAAGAGGGAGAAATGTGTCTATTCCATTTTGTCTGGAATCAAAAATCTCTATTTGATAACATTAAAAAATTATTAGGGCTTTTCCAAATTTTATTGAGATATAATTGATGCACATTCATTTTTTCGAAGTATAATTATGAAACTGTGCTTTTTAAATAGTTCTTTTTGGGGTGGCTCAGTCAGTTGAGCATCCGACTCTTGTTTTCGGCTCAAGTCATGATCCCAGGGTCATGAGATCAAGCCCCATGTCAGGCTCTGTGATGAGTGTGGAGCCTGCGTCTCAAGATTCTCTCTCTCTCTCTCTCTCTCTCTCCCTCGGCCCCTTCCCCACTGCATTCAAGTGTGCATGTGCATGTGCTCTCTCTCTCCTCCTCAAAAAAAAAAATAGTTCTTTTTGAGGTACATACTGAAATATTTATGTATGAAATAATATGAAAGCTGGAATTTATGGCAAAATAATTCAGTGGGGATGGAGGCTGGTAGGGACATAGGTGAAACTAGAATGTTCAGAAGTTGGTAATTGTTGAAGTTGAATGATTCATTTAAAGTGGGAATTCAGGGGCACCTGGGTGGCTCAGTCAGTTAAGTGTCCAACTGTTGATTTCGGCTCAGGTCATGATCCCAGGGCCGTGCTGAGCATGGAGCCTGCTTGGGATTCTCTTTCTCTCTCTCTCTCTCTCTCTTCCTCTGTCCTCTCCCCTACTCACACTCTCTCTCTAAAATTAAAATTAAAAAACAAAAAAAATGTTAAAAAACGAAGTGGGGAGGGGCACCTGGGTGGCTCAGTTGGTTAAACGTCTGACTCTTAGTTTTGGCTCAGGGCATGATCTCACGGTTTGTGGGTTTGAGCCCCACATCCGGCTCTGTGTTGATGGCACAGAGCCGGCTTCGGATGCTCTCTCTCTCCCTCCCTCTGCACCTCCCCTGATTGCTCTCTCTCTCTCTCAAAATAAATAAGTAAACATTAAAAAAAATGAAGTGGGGGTTCAGTGTTCTATATCAGCTTAATTCAATAGAAATTTAATGTGAGATATATGTATAATTTAAAAATTTCTGGCCACATTTAAAAAGGAATGAAAGGTATTGTTAACTATAATAATACAGTTTATTTACCCCACCAAACCCAAAAAAATTAATATAAAATTATTAATGAGATGTTTTACATTTTTTTATACTGTTTTTGAAATCAGCGGGGGTTTTACACTTATAGCACATTTCAATTCAGACTAGTCATATTTCAACTATTTAAGAGTCCATGTGGCTAGTGGCTACTGAATGAGACAACACGGTTTTTTCTTTTTTTAAATTTTTTTTAATGTTTGTTTATTTTTGAGAGAGAGAGAGAGCTCAAGTGGAAGAGAGGCAGAGAGAGAGGGAGACACAGAACCTGAAGCAGGCTCCAGGCTCTGAGCTGTCAGCACAGAGCCCCACACGGGGCTCAAACCCACAGACCGCGAGATCATGACCTGAGCCAAAGTCAGACACTTAACCTACTGATCCACGCAGGCACCCCAGAGACAGCACAGTTTCATATTCTCTTCTTTTGTTAATGTTTGAAACTTTTCATAATAAAAAGTTTGTTTAAAAAATCTGGATCTGAATTCAAACCCTGTGCTCCTAACTCCTATTTTCTTTCACTCCTGCAGCCTTGCTCTATAATTTGGGACTCCTTTAAACACTGCCTAGCAAAGAGTGACACACATCGGTCTTGGGAGAGGCACACACCTCACCAACTTCACGTTTCTCTGCCGCTGCCCTTTGCACAATCCAGCATCCGGCTCTGAGATCTCCTGCTGTGTTTTTGAAGGTCAGACAGGTCAGAGTTCAGGCGCTGGCTCTCCCTCGCACCCAATACGTACTCAGCACGAAATTCACGTGTCATGTACACTGACTAAGCAAACGAATGTTAAGCAGGAGACAAGAGCTCCTGCGTATTGTGAAGTGGGTGACAGCAAAAGAAAATTGAACACTTGAAATGTGTTACAGGCATTTTCACACATGAGATCTTATCAAACCTTTGCAAAATATACGTGCCTGAAGTATTATCATCACCCCCCTGCAGATGAGGAAATGACTCAGAGTGTCTAAGTTACCGGTCATTACGTGCGAAAGCCAAGCTTCTGGCCAGATGTGCCTTGACCAAAGCTCTGTCACACCATCTCCCCGGAATTTGCCCAGCAGCTGGAAGGGAGTGCATGATAATCCGCCCTCTCTTGCCCTCCTCACTTTTGCCCCGGTTGACCTTTCTCAGCATGTGGTGGACAGAATAATGGGCCCCAAAGATGCCTATGTGCTAATTCCCAGAATCCATGACTGTGTTAGGTTTGATGGCAATGCAGAATTAATACTGCACAATAAATTAAGGCTGCTAATCAGCTGACGTTAAAATAGGGAGATTATCCTGGATTAAGCAAGGGGGCCCAATATAATCATAAGGGTCCTTAAAAGTGGAAGAGGGAGTTGGAAGGGGGAACCAGAGATGTGGCAGCATGAAAAGGACTCAGCCTGGTGTTTCCTGCCTCCAGAGCAGGAAAAGGCAAGGAAACGGGTTCTCTTTTAGAGCCTCCAGATGGAACATAGCCCTGTGGTTACCTCAATTTTAGCCTACTGAGACTGGTCTTGGGCTTCTGACCTTCAGAACTGTAAGACATTCTTTTTTATTGTTCAAGCCACTACATTTACGGTAACTTGTGATAACAACAATGAAGAACTAATACATAGCCCTTGCCCTGGCCCAGCCCCCCTGAAGGTCCAGAATGAGCTGCCATTCTCATTCATCGCCTTGCTTCTCTTGAACCCTGATGGGCCAGCTGGCATTGAGTCAGGCGCCATGGAGATCTTGGTATCTCTGATACCTTCCAGCTCTTTTCTGGTCCCTCCTGCCCAAAGCTTTTGGGGTTTCTGAAGTGTCGTTGGCTCTCCTTTAAGTCAATTGTGTCCTTTGTGGTGAGTCTTGCCTGGTGCCCTAACTTTCTGCAGACTGCCTGGCATTTTGTTACTCTTTGCCCTGTGTTTCCGTGTGGATGGGTCCTATCCTGGCCTGTCTTTAGCAGGTGTTCAGATGAAATTCCTGCAATAACCTGGCCTGTATATCACAGCTGTATCCACTTGGCACGGCACAGAGCTAAGCTGACTGTCTCCTCCTGGGTCAGAACCATTTTTTCCCCTGCAAAGCTGCGGAGGGTAGGAAAAAGGTTTTGGTGCCCTGTTTCAGAAGGTCTGGGTCAATGTCTGAGATTAACGTGGGCCAGTCGCCAATTCACTCTGTTTCCTCATAGGTAAAGTGGGGATAATGATAATAATACCCATCTCACAAGGTTCAGTGTTCAATTTAACTCACAAACATTTAGAATTAGTAAATAATGACTAATCATAATTGAGTGATTTGTGCTCCAGGTATTATGCTGAGCATTTGATGTATTGTTTAATCCTCAAAACAGGTGTTTTATAGTTAAGGAAACACTGTCATATTGAAGTAAGAACGCTATGAGCCTACTGTGTACATATGTCCTCTGTTTTTGTTCTTCTGATGCTCTTTGCTTCCATTAAAAAAAAAAAGAACAATACAAAGAATCCATCTTTGTACAATTAATTTACAGTGATAATCACTGGGGACATTCAGCCTTAGAAATAAAAAAGAGGGAAGAAATCTGACATCAGCTAAAATGTGCACAGTGAAATCTGAAAACTGAAGCATCACATCGAAAGGGAAAACACCTCTGTTTATCTCTACTGCACTTCTGCGGTCATGGAATACTTCATTTCTGGTCACTAGGTGTGTGGGTTTTCCCCACCTAACAGCTCTGTAACACCCCCCAGATGTCCTCTAATTCAATTCTCATACTAACTGGAATTAGTTCCGACGCCACAGGATAAGGGCTCAGGGCCACAAGACTGTCTTCCTCAACTTCAGACACCAGCTGCAAGTGGTGGGTCCCAGCTTACCTGCGACTTGTCCAAGTTGGCTCTAAATTGGAGGTTTGGGTTGGATCAAACCTTCCCTGGGTTTGACCATTTGCTAGAATGGCTCTCAGTAAACTCCCAAAAGGGTTTACCTATTAGGTTACCAGTTTATTACATAGGATCTTGAAGTATAAGAATGAACAGCAAAGAGATACCTAAGGTGAGGTCCAGAAGGTTCTGGAGCACAGGAGCATCTGTCGCTGTGGAGTCATGGTGCAAGTGGATATGTTCTTGTTCACCAACCTAGAGCTTTCCAAACTCCATCCTTTTTGGTTTTTTATGAACACTTCATTACATAGGCACAGTTGATTGAATCATTGGCCATTGGTGATCAGTTCAGATTCCAGTTCCCTTTCCTTCCCCAAAGATGGGGTGGGGGCCTAAAAGTTCCAACCCTGTAATCATGTGGTTGGCTCCCTGGCAACCAGCTCCAATCCTGTGGTTATCTAGGGGCTTTCTAAAAATCACCTCATTAACAAACTCAGGTGTTGTTGAAAGATGCTCATTATGATCAAAAAGAAACATTCATTTACCCTTGTGTCTCTGGACCTATTTCAGGAACTGAGGACAAAAATCAAATATTATAACAAAAGATGCTCTACCACTCTAATAACTTAGGAAATTACAAGGTTTTAGGAGCCACAGACAAAGACTAAAATGTGTATTTTTTTTATTATAGTCACAATGTCAGATCTTTTGAGTAACATCAAAAATGCAAAAATTGGTCCAAGGAAAATTGGTCTGTGTAAAAATATTCAACATATAATTAAGCTGTGAACGGTTCAAGCTATATACAGTAAAATTGGTTACAGATTAAAAATTGGCAGAATTAAAATTTCTTGGTAAAACTGCAAATTTCAGGCCTGACTAGGAAAATTAGATTTGGTAGCAATAGAAACCACAAAGCAGTAATCACAGCGCTGGGAGAATGGTGTCATTGTTTAATTTGACAAAAATAAAGTCTTGACTGATAAACAAGTCATCTGTCATTGTTTAGTTTTAGAGCAAGAAGAGAAAACACAGGATCCTGATTAAAATTCTTCTGTAAAATAAAAATGAAAATAAGGGGGAAACTGTATAACTGTGTTGGGTAGAAAATTGATCTAGAAATCATACCGACTTACTGAGACTTGCTCCTGAAAATTCTCTCTTGGTGAAAAGTGTATTAATATTGGTAGAGTTCTATTTCTTACATTTTATATTTACAAACCTGTTATGCCCAGAATTCGTGATCCCCAAAGACCGCCAGGGAGCTGAGTCCGATGCAAAAGAGCCTTTATTCGAGCTAGCTCGAGCTCAATCCCCTACCTGCACCGACGCAGCGGTGAGATACTAGGGAGAGAGAGCGAGTTTCAAAAGGACAAAGGTTTTATTGGGGCCTAGGGGCAGTTGGTGAGGTAATGGCTATGGCCTCAGCCGATTGGCTGGGGAAGGGTCCGAGTCCTGTTAGGCAGGTGAGGGGGGGGTTACTCAAGGGGAGGAGGTGTGGTCAAGGTGAAGGACACAGAACAAGATGGAGTCGGCCGGCGTAGGCCCGCCCTTTCATTCCCCCCTTGTCATGTAGCTTAGGGACCCAATCATGGGACCGGCTGCATTTATGGTGACAAGAGGAACAGAGGTTGGAGGTTTACGCAAAGTTCTGGGAAGCAAGCATCCCTGGGGTGGCTCTGGGAGGTCTGATTAAGTATTGTCCCTGAGCTGGTGTCTATGATCTGCCAGGTGATGTTTTGGGGGGCGTGGGGACTCCCGGCAGCATGAGCAATGACAAGCAGAGTTAACAGAGTTACCAATATTAGGTGGGTCGAATGCGCTGTAGCTTGAGCTTGAGCGGGTTGTGTTGGTCCCGACTGATGGCCCATCGCGTGACGAAGTCCTTCCGGATCGAGGAGGGGTCCGCTGGCCAAACGTGGGTGTGATGGACCCAGGTCGCGATGTCGTCTACCTTGAGAGCGGTGGGGGTTGTCAACACCACGATGTAGGGTCCCTTCCAGCACGGCTTGAGAGTCTCTCGGTGGTGCCTCTTGACGTAGACCCAGTCTCCCGGCCTGTACTGATGAGGTGTCCGGATCGGGCTAGCCTCATAGATGGCACGGAGGCGCGGCCAAATGTCCTTGTGCGCCCTCTGGAGCCCTCTCAAGGAAAGAAAAAGTTCTTGATCTTTAAACTCAGCAATAAGTTCAGCTCGAAGGCTGGGAATAACAGGGGGTGGCCTGCTAAACATGATCTCGTAGGGAGTAAAACCCAGAGTGTAAGGAGTGTTTTTAACCCGGTAAAGGGCGTACGGTAGGAGAGTCACCCAGTCCCTGGCAGTCTCCATGTTTAATTTGGTAAGGGTCTTTTTTAGGGTTCTATTTATTTTTTTTACCTGTCCTGAGCTCTGGGGCCTATAAGCACAATGTAATTTCCAGTTTGCCCCCACCGCCTTGGCTACTGCCTGTGTTACCTGCGAGATAAAAGCTGGTCCATTGTCTGATCCTACCATGGCAGGAAAACCATACCTGGGTAAGATGTCTTCTAGTAGCTTCTTAGCCACCGTCTGAGCCGTTTCATGCTTGGTTGGGTATGCCTCCACCCAGCCAGAGAAGGTGTCTGTAAATACTAAAAGATATTTATAACCATACTTTTCTGGTTTGACTTCAGTGAAGTCGACTTCCCATTGGGCTCCCTGTCTGGTGCTTGAGCCTGGTTCCTTTTTTATTTGATGTGGCCCTTGCGTTGGTAAGTTGGCAGGTCTTGTAGGCAGATACAACTTGCTCTATTTTGGTGTCCTGTTGGTGAATCTTGATTCCGGCATGTCGGATTAAGTCTTTTAATTTTCGGGCCCCCATGTGAGTGGACCGATGCATGTGCTCTAATATTGAGACTCCGAGCCGGTCTGGCAGCACGAGCTCCTTGTTAGGTGTATATTACCATTTTTTTATTTCCTGGGCCATGGGGAGTTTTTTGATCCGCTGTAACTCCTCCTGGGAGTATTTGGGCTGGTCTGGTAAAACTGGGTTTCCCAGTTTTACCCAGTAAAACTGGGTAGTTGTATGGTCATGGTGGGGACTGGAGTAAGGGCTACTGCCTTGGCTGCCTGGTCAGCCTTTCGATTACCTCTAGCTACTGGGTTATCAGCTTTTTGGTGCCCTTGGCAGTGGATAATGGCTAGCTTGGCAGGAAGCCATAAGGCCATAAGCAGGTTAAGTATCTCCTGCTTATTTTTTATAGTCCGTTTTTCTGCCGTCAGTAACCCCCTCTCCTGATAAATTGCCCCATGAATATGAGCTGTGGCAAATGCATAACGGCTGTCTGTGTAGATGTTAAGCCGTTTTCCAGCTCCCAGCATCAGCGCCTTGGTGAGGGCTGTGAGCTCTGCTCGCTGGGCTGACGTTCCGGAGGGTAGAGCCTATGCCCATACGGTGTCCGTTTCGGTGACCACCGCTGCACCCGCATACCTGTGTTTGTCTCGCACAAAGCTGCTGCCATCAGTGAACCAAGTAGCCTCGGCATCAGGGAGGGGCCGGTCAGTCAGGTCCGTCCGGAATCCATGTACTTGTTTTAGGATTCCCGCACAGTCATGTAGTGGAGCACCTAGGTCAGGGTCGGGCAGCAGGGTTGCAGGATTGAGGGCTGCACTGGGGTGGAACCGCACTCGTGGAGGGTTGAGTAGGAGGCTCTGGTAATGAGTCATACGTGTATTGTTCATCCATCTATCCGGAGGCTGTTTTAGGACCCCTTTAATGGCGTGTGGGGTCATGATCCAGATCTCCTGTTCTAGGGTCAGTTTGTCTGCATCCTTGACTAGGAGTGTTGTCACTGCAATAATTCTTAGGCATGGTGGCCAGCTGGCAGCCACTGGGTTTAGTTTCTTAGACAGGTAAGCCACTGGGCGGTTCCAGGGGCCTAAGGCTTGAGTTAGAACCCCTTTTGCTATTCCCTTATGTTCGTCTACAAAGAGGTGGAAGGGCTTTGTAATGTCTGGTAGGCCCAGGGCTGGGGCACTTAGGAGGGCCTTTTTTAACTGATTGAAGGCAGTTTTTTCTTTTTCAGCCCATTTAAATGTTTTTTTCTCTTTGGTAGCTTCATATAGGGGCCTGGCGATCTCAGCAAAACCTGGAACCCAGAGGCGGCAGTAGCCAGCTGATTTTAGGAATTCCCTCACTGCTCTTCGGGAGGTGGGAGTAGGGATCTTTAGGACAGTTTCTTTTCTGGCATCTGATAACTGCCGCTGTCCGCCCTCCAGGATATATCCCAGGTAACTTACCCTCTCCCTGCATATCTGAGCCTTCTTTGCGGATGCCCGGTACCCTAAGGCCCCCAGGGTAGCCAGCAGGTCCTGGGTCCCTCACTCACAGTCTTTGGCCGTGTCGGCAGCAATCAGGATGTCATCTACGTACTGTAGAAGGGTGAGGCCAGGGTGCTCCCTTCTGTACTCACCCAGGTCCTCGTGTAGTGCCTCGTCGAAGATGGTGGGTGAATTTTTGAATCCCTGAGGTAGCCGTGTCCAGGTGAGTTGCCCACTGTAGCCCTCCTCCGGATCATGCCACTCGAAGACGAACAAGGGTTGGCTCTGGGGTGCCAGCGGCAGACTGAAGAAGGCGTCCTTTAAATCTAGTACAGTATACCAGACCCTGGAGGGCACCAAGGAGCTCAAGAGAGTATATGGGTTGGGAACAGTTGGGTGTATGTCTGCAACCCTCTTATTTACTTTTTGGAGGTCTTGTACCAGTTGGTAGTCATTTGTGTGAGGCTTTTTGACTGGCAGTAGGGGGGTGTTCCAGGCAGACTGGCAGGGAACTAGTACCCCTAGGCTTCGTAGTCTCCGGATGTGTGGCTGGATCCCCTTCCGGGTCTCCTGAGACATGGGGTATTGTTTGATCCTTCCCGGACTCTCTCCTGGCTTGAGCTCTACCAGGACTGGGGTCCTATGAGCGGCTAGTCCCATCTCCCCCGTCTCTGCCCAAACCGAGGGGAATTCTTGCAGCCATCTGTCTATATTATCCTCTCTCGGGAGCGCCTCCTGGTGGAGGAGGTATTCATCCTCCAGTTTCATGGTCAGGACCTGGATGGGGTGGCCCTTGCCATCGGTGACCTGAGGCCCCCCTTGTCTGAAAGTTATCTGAGCTCCAATCTTGGTCAGTAAGTCCCGTCCTAACAGCGGGTAGGGGCATTTTGGTATTACCATAAAGGAGTGGGATACCTGGCCCATTCCCAAATCTACTGTTCTTCGGGTAGTCCATGAATACTGGCTCATACCAGTTGCCCCCTGTACCCAGGACTTCTTGCTGGCTAGTTTTCCTTGTGGGGTGCGGAGGACCGAATGTTGTGCTCCGGTGTCGACAAGGAAGTCAACAGGGGTCCCCTCTACTTTAAGAGTTACCCTGGGTTCGGGGAGAGGGTCCGAACCCCGACTCCCCTAATCACTTAGTTCATCTAGCTTTAGGACTTTTACTCGATCAGTCTTGCTTCCCTTCCTGCCGGCCCTTTTTGGACAATCTCGGGCCCAGTGCCCTATCTCCTTGCAGTATGCGCACTGATCCTTCTGCAGCCTCTGCTTCCCCCCACCCTTGGTGGTTCCTTTACCTTTTTTTGCGTCATCTGCCAGCTGCCGGAGACGGCGGTCTCTTTCCTCGGGAAGTCAGCAGTGGTAGCTAGTAGTATTTTGGCCAGGTCTCGAGTCTGCTTACTGCTGGCAGCCGCCATGGCGCGAGCCTGCTTGTCCTCAGGAGGCTCCCGGTTATTATATACCTTTTCGGCTGCCACCAGTAAGTCCTGCAGGCTTTTTTTCTCCTAGTCTATTTATTTTTTGTAATTTTCTTTTAATGTCTATGGCCGATTGGCTTACAAAGGCCATGATAACAGCTGCCTTGCTTTCTGGAGCCTCTGGATCCATGGGGGTATAGGTACGGAATGCCTCCATGATCCCTTCTAAAAAGGCAGCCGGAGATTCATCTTTTCCCTGTTGTACATTTCCTACCTTGGCCAAATTGGTTGGCTTTTTAGCAGCCATTCGGAGACCCCCCATTAGAGTCTGGCAGTAGACCTGAGCCTCTCCTTACCTTCTGTCGTGTTGAAATCCCACTGGGGCCGAGTTAAGGGGAAGGAGGCATCTATCTGAGCCTGGTTGGTGGTGGGATTCCCGTCTGCGCCCGGAACTAGTTTTCGGGCCCCATTAAGGATTCTTTCTCTTTCTTCGGTAGTGAACAGGACCTGCAAAAGCTGCTGGCAATCGTCCCACGTGGGCTGATGGGTAAAAAAAACAGAGTCTAATAAATCAATAAGCCCTGCCGTTTTCTCAGAAAACTTAGGATTCTGAGCTTTCCAATTGTAGAGGTCACTAGTGGCGAAAGGCCAATAGTGATGGGGCTGATTCCCCTTCGTGTCTGGGGGTCCCGTGGCTCGCAGGGGCAGAATAGTGGAGTCGGCGGTGGAGGAGGATTGCTCCCTCTGAGCCCTTTGTCTGGTAAAGGGCGGGCTTCCCACTGGAGCGTTTCCGCCTCCCGCTCTCGGAACAGCGTCTGCCTCCCCCGGAGGGGGAGGATGGTGTTCTTCCGGCATCCTAGAGGGGTTATACGGGGGAGGAAAAATTAATTCTTCTTCAGTACCCCCCTGTAGGACAGGGTAGAGGGGTGCTGAAGGCGGGGTAGGACTTTTCTTCTTCTTTGTCCCCTGCAAAGCAAGAATGGGTTTTGGCTCGAGGGAGCAGGGCTAGGAAGGGCTTAAGCCAAGAGGGTGGGTCTTCTACAAGGTCCTACCAAGTGATAATGTAAGGGAGCTGATCAAGATAGCCCGTCTTAGGCCGAGAGATGATACTCCTGACTCAGTGGATGGTAGGGAGGTCGAAGGTCCCCTCTGGTGGCCATCCGACATTGAAAGTTGGCCACTCGCTAGAACAAAAAAACTGCCACCGACCCTTTCGGACTTCCACACTGAGGTTGTTAGCTCTTCCCCTCACATCCTTAAAGTGATTAATCATAATACTTAGAGGAGTAGTCTGAGTCTGTCCCATCACGTCCGTCCAGTAAGTTTACAGAACAAAACAGAGAAACACAAAAACAAACAGAGGGCCCCTAGAAAGTCTTCCAACTCCATGGAAGCAAAACTGAAAGCTAGCTTAGACCTTTGAGGGGATTCCACGTCCCTCCAAAACCGATGAGGGGATTCCACGTCCCTCCAAAGACGATGGCCTCAGGCCGACCAGTGGGAGCGACCCGCCTCGTCTCAGACCTTTGAGGGGATTCCACATCCCTCCAGAAGGGAGAATCGGAACGTCTTCCAAAACTCCCGGCCCGTGGTCCTCCAGTGCATCCACTTAGACCGCGTCGGGCACTACCAGAATTCCAGAAATGAGCTCACACAGAAAAGACAGACCAAACAGACAGACACTAACCATGGCCAGTCAGGCTCTCCGGGTCAGGGGTCCCTCGGGGGTCTTGGGGATCCCGGACGAGCCCCCAAGTGTTATGCCCAGAATTCATGATCCCCAAAGACCGCCAGGGAGCCGAGTCCCATGCAAAAACAAAAGAGCCTTTATTCGAGCTAGCTCGAGCTCAATCCCCTACCTGCACCGACGCAGCGGTGAGATACCGGGGAGAGAGCGCGTTTCAAAAGGACAAAGGTTTTATTGGGGCCTAGGGGCAGTTGGTGAGGTAATGGCTATGGCCTCAGCCGATTGGCTGGGGAAGGGTCCGAGTCCTGTTAGGCAGGTGGGGGGGGGGGGAGTTACTCAAGGGGAGGAGGTGTGGTCAAGGTGAAGGACACAGAACAAGATGGAGTCGGCCAGTGTAGGCCCGTCCTTTCAAAACCCAGAGTCCAAACACGTTCAGGTCACTATGATGATGTATCATTGGGGTTTCAGCACAAAAAAGAAGAAAAAAATACTTTGCATATTTCAAGAAGGAGGGTTTACTGTGGGGAACGAGAAGCTAAGAGTGAAGAAGCCATCAGGGACCATTAGATTTTGGTCAGACTGCCCCTCCAAGTTTTAATCCAGAGGTCAGAACGTGCAGGAACTTGCTTCTGCCAGCACAGATGACCAGTGGACGACGGGAAAGCCAGCCGACCACTGCAAAAACTCACACCTGCAGAATCTTAAGTATGCTCTAGTCCCTGGTGCTGGAGAGAAGATGCCTCTGCCTTGCTTCTGAATCTCTTGCAAGCTGGTCCATTGGCAGAACCTTAACCGTATCCTTGCTGGCAAGGGAGACTGGGATATGTAGTTCTCAGGTTTCTAGCCTCTGCAATATGCTGGAGAGGATACAAGGGGGAGGAATGCATGGTGATCACCTTCAAACGACATCCAACACCAGAGGGGAGTGATGGCTAATTTTATGAGGCAACTTGTCTGAGCCACGGGGTGCCCAGATATCGTTATACATTGTTCTGGGTGTTTCTGTGAGAGTGTTTTCACACGAGATTAACATTTGAATTGGGAAGACTGAATAAAGCAATTGCCTCTTCCAGCTGAAGGACTGAATAGAACAAAAGGCTGACTCCCCCGCCCCCCCCCCCCACCCACACACACACTGGCCCCCGGAGTAAGAGAAAATTTTCCTGCCTGACAGTCTTCCACCTGAGACATTGGAAGACCTGATTGTACAGCACTTTCCAGCCTTCACAGACATGAACTGGACCATCAGCTCTGGAGAATCTGGACTTGCCAGCCTCCATAATCATGTGAGCCAATTTCTTGTAATAAATCTCGTTATACGTATATATAAATATACATTCTCTACGTAACTATTTGTGTATTAATATGTAATCTTTTATACGGATATAGAATGAACATCCTGTATGTTCGGTTTCTCTGGAGAACCCCGACTAATACAGGGGCCAGAACAGCTTGTTTCTAGATAAGTCTTAGAGAAGTTCACCTGACTAAGATCACTGTGTGAGGTGTGGGGTTACGGAGCAGAGCGAGGACTGGGCCTGCCCTCTCAGAGCTTCCTGTGGGTGGAGGGAGACAGACACGGAGTATCTTGTCAAGCGTGGCCACAATTGCACGCTCACAGTTGGTGAGCTCACAGTGAAGCTGCGGGGAAGGAGCAATTCATACTGCCTGGAACAAGTGGAGTCAAGAAAAGGTTTGAAAAACCGCCAGTCTTTAGTTGGGCCTTCAAAGGGGGCTGCCTTCACAAGGTGGAGAGAACTTGGGCTTGCCAAGAGGAGGAAACAGCCTGAAGAAGGCCCGGCAGTACCTTCTGCATTTGGCCGTGCCGTTGGGCTCTGAGGAGTTAAGGCCTCAGGCGCTCAGCTGGTGTGTGGCTGGAAGAGGACCGAGCATGGTCAGCAGGGCACTGATGGGTGTGCCCCTGTTGGCCGCAAGCTGTGGAAGGAAGGCAGCCGTCGAGTAGCAGCCAGAAGCCCCTTAGAACTCACCAACACAGGGCTGGGCCCTGTAACCATTCTGGGCCATGTTCCCCAGGGGCACGGCATTGCAGGACTGACTCCCATCTCTTCCTCCCCCCCACACACAGATTCAGTCCTCTATTGTAGTTAATCCACCTCCCCGTACTGCTTTCTGCTCTCGGGCTCTAATTTCCTAAACTTCCAACAAGTAAATGCTTTTTATAATCTTCCAGATTTTCCAAATCCATCTACCAAATTAGCAGTTCCTGGGGGGTGGCTGCTCCAGCCGGTGCAACCCTGAGAGATGGGTTGGGTTTTTTCAGTCATAACTAGCTTTTCACAGCTCTCTGAGCAGACCCTACAGTTCGTGAGCCCTGAACCCTGGCCCAAGGGGCCCGCTGATTTCATGTGACCAGATATTCGACAAGGTTGGAGAAAAACTGGCACAGATGTAACTGAAAAGGTGATGCTGCAGAGAGCAGAGCCTACTAAGGCCATTCACTTTTGATACCCCTGTAAAGTAGGTATAATCATGCCCATTTTACAGATGAGCTAACTGAGTCCCCACCAGGTAGAAAGAGGTACGGCTGAGACTTAAACTAAGCTCTTTGCTTCCAAGTCTAATGCTCTTCCCACTGAACCACAGGGCAAACCCCTCATTTGATGGCCCTTTTCCTCTATCTTCTTTGATATTCATCCTTGAAGGATGTTCTATAGTTAATGTTCAGACGGGGATACGATTTGGTGACAAATGGTGAACTAGACAGGGTGCTAGGACAACAGATGCAAACCTGACTGTCCCAGTCAAACTGGGCTGCAGGGTCACACTATTTATAGTGAGCCGAGTTTGATGTGCAAGGTGGGGGTGGGGGGGTGGGGGAGATGTGTGCATGCCATTTACATACACAAACAAGAGTATGGGCAGATTTGTCCTAGGAACAACCTAGAGGTGGAGTACAGGATATGGATAGCTCTAGGCACCCCCCGGGAAGGTATCTACTCCATCCCATCCTGCTTCTAAAATGCTTAGAGATCATCCACGGAAGGCCCCCACCTGGATGCCAAGCTTCCCTGCCAGGCACCTCCCTCCCTCCCTCCCCCAAATCTATTCTCCCTCCTGTAATCTCCATTAATATTCTGGTCTGAACTGTGTCCTGTTAGGAGGCAGCAGGAAGCTCTGCCTGGATTAGCCAGGCAAAGTGAGATTCTCAGGGGACAAAAGACATCCAAATCTTGCAGGTGTGGCTGAATCCCAAGTCTGCTTGGCAGGAGAAGGGCTCCAGAGGTTTCCAGGGCTATGCACATTCTCTCTCTCTCTCTCTCTCTCTCTCTCTCTCTCTCTCTCTCTCTCTTACACACACACACACACACTCAATGTAAAATCCTCCCTTTAAGTTTGAGAAGTCAGTTGCACAAGAACACGATGGAGAATATCAAACCTCACTGAAAAACATCTGAAGGTTCTTACCTCATCCCGTGTGTCACCTGAGCTGGCTGGGTGATAGGCTTGCTAAAAACACTCCTCTGAGGTCCAGTTTCACCATCTGTAAAATAAGAATAATATTTAGAGGGCAGAGGGTAGAGGGGTGGGCAAAATGGGTGAGGGGAGTGGAAGATACAGGCTTCCAGTCGCGGAATGAATAAGTCACAGGGATAAAAGGTACAGCACGGGGTATAGAGTCAATGGTATTGTAATAGCTGTGAATGGTGACAGATGGTAGGGACACTTGTGGTGAGCACAGCATCATGTATAGACTTGTCCAATCACTGTGTTGTACCCCTGAAAAGGCTGTAACCCCGCATGTCAACTGTACTTCAGTTCTTTCAAAAAAGAAAAAAAAATATTTCGTTCAATGAATCTTTGATGGATCCGCTGGTGGTACTTCTGAAAATACATGATAAATTCTAGGGTTAATTCAAATGCGTGATGTGGTGACAATGAGGACAAAGATGGTAATGAAAAAAGATGCTGGAGAGGAAGAGGGTGCTGGTGAGGATGTTGGTGCTGGTGATGATGGTGATGACGAAGATGAGGAGGAAGAGGAATGTACGAGAATGCTTATAGTTGAGGGACAGACCACTGGAGAGTTGTCTTCAGATAGTTGAAGAGCTGACACAGGGGCAAAGAGTAGGTATAATCTTTCTAGCTCCAGACTAACACAAGGGAGGTAAATCCGCATTTCTGGAGCCATGTTTCAGGGCTGCAAGGAGCTTTCACAGCCATGCCTTGCTCACCTCCCGACTCCCCAAAGTCTCCACATCAGTCTTAATAGGCAAAGCGATTTGCCTAAAGTCATGTGAGCTAAAACAAACAAAAAGAATACGGTTGGGGTGCCTGGGTGGCTCAGCCAGTTAAACCTCCAACTTCGGTTCAAGTCATGATCTCACAGTTTGTGAGTTCAAGCCCCGCATCAGGCTCCGTGCTGACAGCTCAGAGCCCAGAGCCTGCTTCAGATTCTGTGTCTCCCTCTCTCTCTCTGCTCCTCCCCCACTTGGGCTCTGTCTCTCTGTCTCTCTCTCTCAAAAATAAATAAACATTAAAAAAATTTTTTTTAAAAGGCAGAGCCAAAACTGAGGCATTTGGGGTTTTATAAATTCCACCTTTATATTCTATTTCCATGCCAACAGAATGGCATCTTCAAGAGAAGAGAGGAAAACATTACAGGAAAGTCCAGAAGCTATACAAACATCTGCTTATGGGGGTTATCATCTGGTGAGTCAAGCCAGGTGTCCTCCTGAACTGTCAGCTCTGTGTCAGAACATACATACATTGGTGCCCTACTGACATTCTGTACCCCCTGGAATGACCAGTTTGGTTCATCTCTTTTGGGACTATAAAATGGTGGTTAAGGCCCAAGATTCTGGAGTCACAGAGATCTGGGTGCAGGTCCCAGCCCGCATTTTATAGATAGGCATGGAAGGCCCAGAGAGGGTAAGGCCCTTGCCCAAGAATGCCTACTGAGGCAGCAGCCAGGTGCAGAACCCAGGTGTCCTGGTTCATCATATTCTTCCCTAAGAGACCAAGCCCTCCTTTGTGGTTGCCAATCTATGCTGTCTACACTGCTTCTCAAAGTGGCACATTTAACCAGCTCTTCTGTATTTACCCAGCCAGTGGGCTGATGGTCACATGGGTGCCCAGAGGCTGTTACTGATTTCACCTGCTTCAAATAGCTCATCATGGGCCTAAATCAACCAGAATCCTGGCAAACGGACAAGGGTGCTCCTGTGAAGACAGTGGTGTGTGTGTGTGTGTGTGTGTGTGTGTGTGTGTGTTGCGGTGACTATGAGGGCAGCTGGTCTACCTCGGTGATTTTATGTACACCTCAACCACATCTCAGTGAAGCAGGCAGGGCAGGGATAATTATCTCTTGTTGACAGATGAAGTAACAGGCTCGCTGGGGTGACCTGCCAGTTACTCCCCTCTGTGGGCCTCAATGTCTTCACCTGGGCATAAGGTCTTTTTCAATTCTAATAGTTAACGCCTCTATAGTTTGTCCAAGTTGACACAACTGTTTAGATGCAAAATCAAAACTAGGACACAAGTCTTGGGGCTCCGAGACCAGTGATCTTTTCAACGCTGGTTGTATTTGTTTCCTAGGGCTACCACAAACTGGGTGGCTAAAAACAAGAGAAATGTACTATCTCATGGCTGTGGAGGCTAGAAGTTTGAAATCAAGGTGTTAGCAGGGCCACGTTCCCTCCGCAACCTCTAGGGAAAGATCCTCCCTTGTCTCTTCTAGCTTCTGGTGGCTCCGGCTCCTTGGCTTATGGCAGCTAACTCCAGTCTTTTGTCTCTGTCTTCATGTGGCCGTCTTGCCTCTATGCCTGTGTCTTCAAGTGGCATTCTCCTCTCTGTGCACATCTGTGTCTCAATTTTCCTCTTGGCATAAGGACCCCAGTCATACTGGATTAGGGCCGCTCCTAATTTCGTCATCTTAGCTTGATTACATCTGCATAGACCCTATATCCAAATCAGGTCACATTCACAGGAAGCGGGGGTTAGGACTCCAACATATCTTTCTGGGGGACTCAAGTCAACCCACGACACTAATAATGCCTAACATTTATAAAAAGCTTTTCCTTTATGCCAGGCTCTTTTACGTGGATTATGCCATTTAACATAGACGTGCTGTAAGCGTTATTATTATCTCCCTTTTACACATTAGGAGACCTAGCAGAGAAGCGGAGTTGACTTGTCCAAGGTCAAATAGGTCCTAAGGGGCATAACTGGGGCCCAACCCTGCCTCAGCTGACTGCAGAGGCTGCACCCCTAGCCACCAGGCAACCCCGCCTGTCTGTTCCCTGTGGCCCTGTGGTCGCCGCAGTGTGGTTTCCTGTGGGGGTGGCTATGAGGAAGGTGCGTCTGGGTGGTAAAGAGGACCAAACATGGCTGGTAATTTTGTTTTCTCAGCTGAAACGCCAACACACAGTGAGTCGATATTGAGTCTGGCATCTTCCCCACGATTCCCTGAGTGGCTGTGGGTTCCCAGAGCAGCCGAGGCCCGGGGTGAAGTCACCCCAGGTGAGTGGGCATGACGTGAGTCCTAGGGAAGCAGGAACTCTGGGAACTTCGTCTCAATGTTGGGCTTGGTGCTGGAGGGAGTGCAAAATGCATGCATAGGGGAGCAGCCCAAGCGAGGCAGAACATGAGTGGTTTGGGGCAGAGTGGGTATAAGCAGGGCCTGTGGATTCAGACAGCCCTGGGATGAGATCCTTGATCCATCACCTATTAGCTGTGTTACCTTGGGCAACTTACCTCAGTTCTCTGAGCCCAAGTTTCCTCAGTTGTTCAATGTAGAGCGTAACTGTCTCTACCTCATGGAGTTGTGAAGACACACAGAAATAGTATGAGAGCCCAGAACCTAGCACAGAAGAAATGCAGCAAATGCCTACACATGGTGGGTAGTAGCACAGGTTTTGGGTGTGCCAGAAAGTGGGAAAGAAAATGGAATATTGATCCCTTCAAAAAACTAACAGACAAGAGGTTGTACAAGAAAGTGGTCGTAGTACACTTAAAGGAAATTCAGATTACATTAAAGCTAAGACTTGGAGGTTCCATGGAGAAATGGACTCCTGAGAAAGCTCTTAAGGAAGGTAGGAGGAAAGACTGGAACAGGTGAAGTATACAGGGTTCAATAGCTCTGAGGGTTCTAGAACTTTCCACCAGCAGCAGCAGTGCCTGGGAGATGCTCATTCTCCTCCGGGGAACTTGTTCCAGACATCTCCTAAGATGGCCAAGCTCCTCCTTCCCCTTCTTCCTTCCTGCAAATCACACAGTGTACCACCCTCAACACACACACACACACACACACACACACACACACACACCCCTACCTTTCCATGCTGCTTTTTGTTTGAAGAACCACAAAGCTCGGGTTTTCCCTGGGAAGGGCCTGTCAGTCAAGAAGTGTGTTACCCAGAACTAATGAGTAACTCAAGAGAGATCAAAAGATAGAAGTGATGCCTTCTATTAAGCTCGCAGATTTATTATAAGTGAGACAGCAGGACCACACAGGTCTCCTGTCCCGGTGCAGGAGAACGAGTGCGTGTGTGGTCTGCAGCAGTCGAAAGGCAGTGAGACGGCGGGTGTGAGCCCAATAAAGGCTGTAATTGGCACCTCTTTTCCCACAAAACCCAGCGACCACCTTCTCCCATTGCCAGGCTCTCTCCTGGGGGGCGGGGGTAAGTGGGGGAGTTCGGCCCAGGGGAGGAGCCTGGAGTGGGCAGGGGAGGCTTCAGCTGATGGGCCATGGCTCCGAATGTAAGGGCGGCAGGGAGTGGGTGCTTCCTCCTGGGAGACTATCCATCGGGGGAGTCAGGAGGTGTTTTCAGGGGCCCCCAGGCTGGTCACAGTCATTCAATTACATGCCCCTCTCTCAGGATGGAGGACAGGGAAGATGAGTCATTTCTACAAACTACTGTCTGGTACATTATTAATATTAATATTTCATTGTCATAAATATTATAACAAAATTATAATATTATACTATAATAAATACATGTTATGTTATGCTGTGTTTATTATAACATATTATAATAAATATATATTATGTTATACAATATTTATTATAACATGTTATAACAAATATCATAAATATTTGTTGCAGTAGCAACAAAATTTTCTAAAAAGCTGTAACCGTTGGCTTCCACTCCCACAACCTCCATATTCCAAAAGAAAGAAAACAGCAGCGTGAGTCTGTGTGAGTGTGGTACCCTCTGCCCAAAGGTGACGCACAAGAAGTTGGCATTGCCTCAAGACTTTCACGAGATGAGCTTAACACTTTGTGGACACCTATTCCTATTTTGGCCAAAGCAGGACACTGGACTTCCCTTCTCCGAATGAGCCCTAGAAAGCCAGGCCAATGCAATGAGGTTCTACCTCATGAAACATGCATGTCCTTGGCCAAGTCAGAACATGGCTGGGCCTCAGTTTTGTCACCTGTACAATGAGAGAGTACAGCCACTTGATGTGGAGGACTTTTCTAGCTCTGACATTCTGAATCTGAGCCTACTAGCAAGGCCCATCTGTCACTCAAGGGCACAATGGCTTCGGTGTCCCTCCACTTCCCATCATGACCCAGTGACCCTTTGCCACTGTCCTTCTAGCCCTCCCCTGCAGCCCCTCACCCCCGCCCCGGCTCCTGCCTTGCTTCCAGCAGTGTCTCCATCTGCACGCCGCCCACCTCACGCATTAGAGCCTGGCTAATTCTGCTTTGGCAAAGCCGCAAGCCTGATAATTCCCCCCGACATTCCTTGGCAGGCTTTCCTTCTCCTCCTCAGCAAAGACTTAAGAGCCAAGAGCAGCCATGAGCTCATATTCTGGTCCAGCTTTATTACTTCTAGAAAGTCAGCTTCATTTACTAATGTGCTATTAATTATTGCTTCAAACAATTGAATCTAAGTTGAATATTCTGAGACAGCCATAAAAAAACTTCAGTCCAGGAAGTTTACTCTGAATACCTTCTTATTACTTACTCTGCCTTAAAATTTTACTTTTACAGCAAAAAAAAAAAAAAAAAAAGAAAGAAAGAAAGAAAGAAAGAAAAAAGAAAAGAAAAGAAAAGAAAAAAGTTGCTACTGATAACCAAACAAAAGCACTCAAAATAAGTTTTGCTATATTGAGAGGGAATAACAAGAGACTCCAGAGATGGAAAGGATAAAGAACAGTAACATTAACTAGACATTTCATATTTGTTAGCTCATTTCAACACCAGAACAGGTGATCTTTATTATTTCCAGCTTGCAAGTGAAGGGACAGAAACTTCAAGAAGGTTAAGTCCTACAACCCATGGCAAAATGGGATTTGGAGCCAGGCCTGTTTCATTGCAAGCACTGTGTTCTTCTGTGATGCCCATGACCTTTATTCACTCAGGCTGAAGTTTCCCCAGATATAACTGCAAGGACATCAGCCTTCCGGAAGTGCATATAGGTAAGTCCTTTCCCTCCTACAAGCTATAGTACTTGATCACTTGTTTCATCCAAAAGTAGGGACTACTGAACATTTTTTGACTTTAGAGAAAATCACTTCACATTTTGAGTAGGTAAGAAAAATTTTACATAAAATACAGGCATTACAGTTAGCAGGAAATGATTTTTACTTCATAACATAACAGTAGAGAAAAAACTGGGTAGGCCTATGCTTTATAGAACTGAATTTTAAGTCATGTTCTCCTCCACAGGCCCTACCACTCCCAGGTACCCTATTTCCATTATTATTTTTTTTAAGTAATCTCTATGCCTAATGTGGGGCTTGAACTCATGGCCCTGAGATTAAGAGTCGAATGCTCTACTGACTAAATCAGCCGGGTGCCCCCCACTTACTCTATTTCTAAAACAACCTTACTCTATAGAAAACTCTAGATGTTCCTTAATCCTTCAGCTATAGAAATGTGAATGTGTGGTTAAAGAATTTCGAATACTAATTTCTTGAATGCTAACATGAGCGTAAATACAACATTTAGTAGAGGAAGGCAAGGCAGGAGCTAAGAAGGAAACGTATGGATGAAGGAAGGTATGAATGTTTGCCTCGGGGTAAAGTTAGAACATGGGGTTGGGGGGGGGGGGGGGTGGGAAGGGGAAGGCAAGAGGGAAGGGAGGCTTGGAGACCCGGCTTCTTGCAGTAATTTTCACTTATTACTTTAGACCTGGGATCAGCGCCCTTCAAGCCATGTGCCAAATCTGAGCCACCACCTGCTTTTGTATACCATATAAGCTAAGAATGGTTTTAAATTTTTTAATAGTGGAAAAAAGGTGTACAACAGCAAGAGTGAACCCTAATCTAAACCATGGACTCCAGGTGATAACGACGTGTCAATGGAGGTTCATCAGTTGTAACAAATGTACCCTCTGGTGGGGATGTTGATCATGGCAGAGGCTATGTACATGCGGGGGCAGGAGATATACAGGAAATCCCTGTACCTTCCTTTTAATTTTGCTGTGAGCCTAAAACTGCTCGAAACAAATAAGTCTTCTTTAAAAAATCAAAGGAAGAATATTTTGTGACACATGAAAATGAAATGAAATGTAAATTTCACAGCCCATAAGTACGATTTTATTGGAAAAGAGCCTTGCTCATTTGTTTGTGTATTGTCTTGCCTGCTTTTCTGCTCCAACGGCAGAGCTGAGTAGTTGTGACGGAGACTGCGTGGCCCGTAAAATCTAAAATATTTACCAGCTGGCCTTTCACAGAAAAAGTTTGCTGACCCCCAGCTTTAGCTAGCTTCCGCTCCCAACCATACTACCATTCTCCTTCTCTTTCCTTTTTCTTTCTCTTTCCATCTCCTTACCGTCCCCCTTACCGTCACGGAGGGAAAGAAGGATGGTGTCTGTGTGGAGTTGCAGGTTGCCTTCGGGGTAATTGAGGAGTGTGTGTGTGTGTGTGTGTGTGTGTGTGTGTGTGTTGAGTCTGATAATGCTTCATTTCATTTTTACTTTTTGTGGCTCAAGGAGCAAATTTCAGTCATCAGGAAATTCCGTCCCCTGCTCAGACACTTAGATAGACACTGTGTTAATCAGATCCACATTGTTTCTTATTGGGCAATGCCCCATAGATGAACTTGTAATGAACGCAGAGGATTTCAGGCTCACCTAGACATATGAGCTAGGGTCCGAACAAAAAGGAGAAGTGAAGTAATTGTCAGGATAATTTGAGCCCCTACCTCAGCTCTTTAAAGAAAGGAGGAAGCAGGCCGGCATTATCCAGAGAAATGGCACTCACTGGGAGATTACACCATCGACCCGTGACCTGTGTGTGGTTGGTACAGCCTTCAAAGTGCTACACTTCCACTGGTCTATCTTATCCCATGCCCATGGACAGGGAGGGCACTGGGAGACCAGTGTGAGGAGGGGACAGCCCATCCTGACCCATCAGCTCCAGGAGGAAGAGTCATTCGTGTGCCCTTCTCAGGGCCCCACACTCTGGGCCGCTTTTCTGCTTCCCAGCTCGGTGGGTACCACGTCCTCCTTGGCTCGGTTGGCTCTGAGAGTCCTACCTCTTGCCACCTCTCAAAGACTTGGAGTTCCTTCTGATGGTGAAATGACCTTGGCATTCCAGGCTCGGTCACGCACCCCCTGTGGACCACTTCTCCTGGGTCCTCTTTCCCCCCTAGCTGCCGGCAGTGGGTGATTTCAAGTTTCATTTCATTTGTACATTTTTCTTGGAGAACACATTTCCGGGAATTCACACATCCCTTCCACACTGATGACTCTACCCTTCTCTAGAGCAACGAGCATACATCTCCAATGCATATATTTGTTCGTTCTCTTGTTGATTATTCACTGAGCGCTTGCCCTGCTCTGGCAGTGTGCCGAGCACAGTGGTTGGGGGGTGTCCGGGCAAATATGAGCCCTGTCCTCAGGGAGAAGGGAGACAGAGGTAAGCAAGTGGTTGCACACGGTATAGTTATTTTACACAAAGTGTCACAGAGCGCTGTGATAAATGCCCCTGGGAAAGGGAGAAAGGTACATCACGCTCTGAGGTGCACAACAAGGGAACTTGATACAATTCGGAGGCGGGTGGAGAACTTTACCAAGGAATGGGATTTCAAGCTGAAGTCTGAAAAACTCAAAAGAGTTAACAAGATAAAGTAGACGGAGCTCTGGCTAGCAGGACCGAGGTGGGTAAAAACCCAGAGGTGGGAAGGAGCGTGGTATGCTCAGGGGACCGAGGAAGGCCATGGTGGAGTAGTTTTCGAACAAGGGGGGAGTGTTTTCAGATGCCACTAGAGGCAGGCTGCAGGTCTTTTTATCAGTTAGTATGCTTCTGGCTGCGAGTAACAGAAACCTAACTTCCCCTGGCTGAAGAAAATGAGCAAATGTAATGTTTCACAGAACTGGAAGCCCTCACCGCAAGCACCCTTGAGAACTGACCTCACCTAATGACTCTGTGTTAGTTAACAATTGCTGCGTAACAAATTACCCCGAGACTTAGAAGCTGAAAACAACGTTCTCATCTCGCATTTCCTCTGGCTCAAGATCTTTCATGGGGTTGCAGCCGAGCCACTGACCAAGGCTCTGGTCATCACAAAGCCGTGCTTGGTGCTGAGGGATCTGCTTCCAATATCAGCTGAGCGGGTGTTGACAAGCTTTGGTTTCTCATGGGGTTAGGCTGAGAACCTCCGCTAGGTTAGGCTGACTCCTCCCCCGTGGGGTCCCTTCCACGGGGACGCTGGCAGCTGGACTCGCCTCCCTCAGTGCAAAGAGCCGCAAGAGAGAGAAAGGGCCGTGTCTGCTTGCCTGGTAAATTCTTGGAGTCTTAACAAGAAGCAGGACGGGTCAGTCATGGAGGCTGTGGGTTTGGAGTTAGCCTGTCCTGGTTTCCCATTCTGACTCTCCCAGTTACTAGCTGCATGAGTTTAGGTAAGTTACTTAATGTCACTGAAGCTCAGAGAGGTTTCCTCACTATAATGTTGTTGGCAGCAGGGGGGGTGAGTGTCTGTGTGTTTGTGTGTCTGTGTTTCTGTGTGTTTCTGTGTGCGTCAGGGTATGGGTCCCGACAAGAACTTCAGGGAGATGAGTGCCTGGCAAGGGACCTGGAGCCCAGTGGCTGACGTGACACCAGGCTTTTGGTAAATGGTAGCTGAGGGGCACCTGGGTGGCTCAGTTGGTTAAGCGTCAGACTCTTGGTTTCAGCTCAGGTCATGATCTCACGGTTCATGAGTTCGAGCCCCATGTTGGGCTCTGGGCTGTCAACACTGCTTGGGATTCTCTCTCTTCCTCCATCTTTGGCCCTCCCCTGCTTGCTCTCTTTCTCTCAAAATAAATAAACTTTAAAAAGTGAGTAAGTGGTAGCTGGTTACTATTAAAGTTTCTCATAAAATCACCACGGGAACATCCCCTTATTAAATCTCATCTGCTCCAGGCTACATGCCTTAAACACTTCATGTGGATAATTCACAGAGCCCACTGTGTTTATACTAGGTTTCCTTTGACTTCAGAGCAGAAATGAGTTTGGCAGTTCTCCCCTCTCCTTGTGGGAGACTCAGTGCCCTCTAGTGCAGGGGGGGGGCGGGGGGGGGGGCTGTGGGGCTTGAAGCAGGGCTCCCTCCGGCTGACGTGGGCAGACCATGGATGTATCTTGGGTTGGCCACCGACCTGGATCACCCAGCAATCACCACTGGGGGGGTGGGGGGGGGGGGTCCTGCAGCCCCTGGCAGAGACTTTGCAGGGCCTCCGGCCAGGCTAGAGCTAGGAGTGCTGGTAAGGAGCTGGGGACCCCAGGCTTGAGGGCAGAGATACCTCCCAGACCTCCTCCACGGCCACCTTGCCATCTTTCTTTGTTCCTTCAACTCCCACCCCAGCCGGTTCCAGACATCATTACTGTTCTCTCCTTCCCTCTCTGCCATCTGCCGCTTTGGATAGGTTTCCTCTCCCCCTGTTTTACTGTGGAACAGACGCAGGACACCTTAAAGGACGATCCATGCATGCTGCCTCAAAGCAAAACCCCAGTCCTTTGAGTTTCTAAGGCTTGTTGTGGCCAGTTACTCCAAAGATGAGGCTTCTGGGGTGAAAAGCCTCGGTTCTTCCATTTTCTTTCCCTCTCCCCCACTCCTCACTCCCTCTTTCTTTCCTTCCCTCGGCTCCCCTTCTCCCTACCTTCTTCCCTCCCTCTCCCCTACCCCTCTCCTCTTCCTCTCTCCCCCTCTCTCTTCCTCTCCACACTTCTAGCCCTAACCCTAACCAGCTTCTTTCCTCAGTCCGAGAAGAGGCATCAAACCCTTGTTGGGGTCCAGAGGAAAGGAACAGTGATATTTGTCTCTGTCCTTTCTCATCCATGATTCTGGGATGCTGGGTGTGGTTTCCAGGTTAAGTAGGACAAGAATTGCTTTGCTTGCACAAAACAGGAAAACCTGTGCCAAGTGAGCCTGGCACATTTCTAGCTTTCACTCTGAAGACACTGGAAGGTGTGACAGTTCTCCAGCACTGTGTTTGAGGGCTTGGCTCAAAGTTCTGTTTCTTCCAGGAAATCTGGTCCAGGTGAGGGGTGGGGAGCGAAGGGGAGGGCCAGGGATATGTCTTAGCCTGACTTGGGGCTTTACTCCTGATTTCTGTGTTGGGAGAATCTGGACACACTCTTTATTTTATGACACGACTGGTCATGGATCATGGCGCACATCTGTTATTATGTAGTGATGTACGAACTCGAGAGAAGTAGATGTTTTATGCAATTACTCACAGTTACTGTGCTGTGGTAACTGAAAGGTGAACCGTGGTCTTGGGCATGGTGTTATTCACCATAGATGGCAACTGAAATCCACGTGTGTGGAACCATGCAAAACAAGGGCTTTGATATGCCGCTAGACAGCTCCACCGAGAAACTCAACAAGCACCTAAAAACCTGTCATCTCTCCCTTGAAACCTGCTCCCCTTCCTGACTCCCTGCTGCGCCCTGCACCAAGGCACTCAGGCTAGGAGCCTGGGGATCGTTTCATCTCCTGACTCTCCTCACTCTACCTCCCAGCCAGGACCCAGCCCTGTGATTCCAGCTCCTAAATATTCCACAAATCTGTTCTAACCTCTCCGCGACCCTCTCTGAGGCCCCGTCTTGCTTACAGGATGCAGTGAGGGTCCTGTCTCACGGCCTCTGCCGAGGTCCCTTCAATCAATCCTCTGTACAACTGCCATTAACTAAAACGTAGAGCTGCTGTTGTGATGCCCTTGCTCAACGCCTTTCAATGTTACCCCCTCGCCTAAAGAATAAACTCCAGTGTATCGCCATGGCAGACCAAGCCTTCCAGAAGCTGGTCCCTGTGGACGTCGGTTCTCTCATCATTCCCTGTCAGTACTGAATGGTTAGAACCTTGGAACTGCACTGGATTGGTTTCCATGCTTTTCCCAGAATGTCCCCCTCCCCAGCTACTCTTCACCTGGCTATCTCCAACACATTTAAGACTCAGCACAAATGTCTCCTCCTCCTTCTCACCTCTGGACTGGGTCATGTCGCCTCCTCAGTTCTCCCATTGTTCTCTTGGATGAGCCTATCACTGCTTTCACCGCCACACGGCTTGATAATCAACTCCTTCTGTATGTATCTCCTCTACCAGGAGGCAGGAACCATACCCTACTCACCTTCGTGTTCCAAATGCAAGCTATAGAGCAGGTGCTTAATAAATGCTCCTTATATAATGAAATTAAAAGTTTGGAGTTGTACAAAGTTTGGACCTGTACTGGACCAACTTGAATGGAATGTTACAGCATGCAAAATGAATTCATGTATCTTGCGGATGAGAAAAGTGAGGTTCGGGAACCTTAGCGGCTTACCTAATGTCATGTATCCTTCGTGGGGCAGAGTGCTCTCTCAAACCTGGACCTTCTGACTTGAAGTCCAGGCCTCTCTCTCTGATGGATCCCAGTCCCGACCTTGTCTGTTGGCTAAGTGTTAGGGGTGTGCTTCATGGAGACCAGGCATGTTGCTCATTTTGTCCACTGTTCTTCCAGTGCCTAGAGCCCATGGTTGACACTCAATACATATTTGTTGAATTAATTAATTCATGAGTTAGTGAAAGTCGGCATGAGGTCAGGTTTTGTTGGTCGGAATGGAGAAGCCAGGCATTTGGGAATTGCAAAGAGTGGTATAAAAGAGATATGAAAATAGCCTCAGTTCTAGGGGCAACAGGTAGAAAGAGGATCGCTTTCTCTCCTACACTCAGATAATTAGATGTCTGCAGGGTCCCTCAGGGCTGGAGCCCCCAACACTCCAGTCTCCGAACAGGTGAAAGGGAGCATTAGCAGGCAGCCGGCTCCTGCCACCCCTGGAGTGGGGTTCTTGGAAAGGTATTATCACTCTTGGCTGTCAGGATGGGACTGGAGCACACTGCCTTCCAAGAATGTGACTGACAGCAAATTTGAGTTCAAAAGAAGATTGGATTTCAAGGCAACTGGAAGCTATTCAGTCAAAGCCAAGTTTTATAGGGAGAATTTCCTCCCGTCTCCTCTCCTGTCCTCCTCCTCCCTCCAGGGCAGCCCGGGCTTGTTGAGACCTGAAAGAGAACTGACAGTGCCTCACTGTTTCCCTAATTGAGAAAAGGGGAGGCAGAAAACCAGACTTTGGACTTGTTTATGAGCCCAGGCAGGATCCAAGAAATACATCTCCCTGAGCATCCCTGGTGAAATGGCTACTCAGAGCGCGCCCAACATGGTGGCTGGCGAATGCCCGGGCTGGGCCTCAGCGCTCGTGTCCAGCATTCGGCAGCCTCCCTCGGGAAAAGAGGCCTTCACCATGCTTTCTGCTGACTGTGAGGGGGGAAAAGGGGCCACTAATAACACATCGAAATCTTAGGTTTGTACAGAATTTTCCAGTTTGCCATCACAACAACATACATAGGCAGCTACGCAGTTAAACACTTTCCAGTAAAGAAATCTGGGCCAAGAGAGGTTACAGGACCCGATCATGGTCACACAGCCAGCAGATGGTAGTGCAGGCTTAAAACCAGGCCCTTGACGGAAGACCTCCTCCAGCCTGGTGTGTGTACCTGTGCACTTTGACACATTAAACCCTTAATCCTCACAGGAACCCTATGAAATGGATGCTATTTTTATCCCCATTTTATAGATGAGGAAACAGAAGCTCAGAGACATTCAGTAAGTTGCTAAAGACCATACAACCATTAATAGTGGAGCCAGCATTTGGTTTTCAAGCACAGAGAACCTGGCTCCAAAGTCAATTATGTAACCACTACTTGATTGTAAATTTCTTTTTTTTTTTTTTTTTTATTTAATTTTTTTTTTTTTCAACGTTTTTTATTTATTTTTGGGACAGAGAGAGACAGAGCATGAACGGGGGAGGGGCAGAGAGAGAGGGAGACACAGAATCGGAAACAGGCTCCAGGCTCCGAGCCATCAGCCCAGAGCCTGATGCGGGGCTCGAACTCAAGGACCGCGAGATCGTGACCTGGCTGAAGTCAGACGCTTAACCGACTGCGCCATCCAGGCGCCCCTGATTGTAAATTTCTAAGCTCAGAGGAAAATCTCACCATCAGTTACTTTGGGTCCGGGCGGAGGGCACCAGGAGGCCCCGTGTTTGAACTCGGAAGATATCACAGCTGCACCCTTCCTGATCCCAAGGTGGCCATCACCCTTGACCACGGCAGGTTGAGGGCCCTAGGAGAAGACCCCAACCAGTAGGCACCAAGCACACAAATGTTAGAGCCAGTGTGCCAACGGTCAAAGGGCAGGTTGACAAACAGAAATCAAAGAAATGCAGTGAGGGGAGGACAAAGCAAGGAAGGATATATAAAGTCCACATGGCCTGAAGTCTGGGAGAGGAGGAAAGGACAAAGAAAGGGCCAGTTTCAGGGAAGCACATATTCGATTGGCTTGTTGATTTCAGACGGACTACTGAGTGTTGATTTTGTGCACTATTCTGCCATGTAAACTTATTTAGACCTCACTGCAGATTTTTCATGGAAACTGAGTTCTGAAGGTCTGAGTTACTACCACCCGTCCTGCTATAGTCTTAGCAAAGATTTCCTGGCTGTTGATCTAAAATGATCTAAATTCTAAACCATCATTATAATTTCCCAAGATTTCTACTGCTCATGGCTCCCATGGGTCCCATCAGTGAAAAATCTATAGCCATTTAGCATTCAAGGCTCTTTGCAAGGAGTCAAAAGAACATAGCATATGCACCATTCCTGTCCACCAGGAGCTGGCAAATTCACTGTGGAAAGACTCCACTCAAGTTCATCTTTACATCTAGCTATCAACAGTGGGTGAACTGGCATTTTGTTTGGACAGCAAAGCAGAGTGTTTTTAGCATGGAAAATTCTAGATGTAAAGCCCCTGAAAACAAAACAAAACATAACAAACAAACAAACAAGTGGAAGTAACTTTTCATTCCCTCATTAGTACTAACTTTAAAACATCTATTAATAGTAATAAAACAAGAGGACTTAAAATATACCCCTCATTATGAAATAATGAAAAACATATGCCGTTCAAAAGCCTAGTGCAGAGGAGTGGGGACATGCCTTTGCATAGAAGTGATACTATCCTCTAACCTCATAGTTAATTAAACTTAATTTTATTTATAGATTCCTCTTGGCCTTTCCCTTGTTTGGGTTCTGTTCCCATCTAAACTCATCCAGTTCTCTCCAAACCATCTGCTGGACAGTTTTTCTCCTTTTGCGGCCCCTTCAGGTCTTCTAGAGAAGTCTCCCTCATTCTTCTCAAGCCCAGCCCAAGGGGAAACCAGGTAAACAAACCAACAAAATCCTGCTTGCTTCACAAGGACACACATGAGGAGACAAAACAAGAAGTCACATGCAGTAAATGCTGTGTATCAAATGAAGGTTCTGGGCCTGAGGTTCCCAAACGTTAAGACAGAACCTTTAGTGCCTTAGAAACTTTTTGATGGTGCCCCTGGGCCAAATGAAATACCAACAGTTCCATTTATGAAGTAATTAAGTAATTAGGTCCAAACAACTTAATAAGTATTTATGGCTTAACAACTTAGTAGCCACTTGAAAAATTAATACTCAAAAGATTGAAACAAAAAATATTTGTGTTTCATCATTAAATAATTACGGTTACTTATTTATGGGCATGGTACAATTTTTCAGACCATGGAATCAAGTCGGATACAACACTGTCACCCTCATTTCCCGCTGCACATTGATTTTCACATGAAACTTTTCTTGAATCATAGCAAGTGCAAAAATATGTTAGCAAGGGGCTCCTGGGTGGCTCAGTCGGTTGAGCATCTGACTTCAGCTCAAGTCGTGATCTCATGGTTTGTGAGTTTGAGCCCCATATCAGGCTCACGGCTGTCAGCCTGTCAGCGCAGAGCCTGCTTTGGATCCTCTGTCCCCTCCCTTTGCCCCTCCCCTGCTCACGTGCATGCACACATGCACTCTCTCTCTCTCTCTCTCTCTCAAAAATAAATAAACATTAAAAAAATATGTTGTCATAAAGGATGTGGAGCAATAACGTGGAAACCCTAATCTAGTAGTTTGCATGGCATCTGACAGATGTTTCTTTGAGAAAATCTAAAATATTGTCCAGCACCCTGTGAACTTGCTGCAGTGGCCTGGGCACCCCAGCACAGTTTGAGGATCACAGTTCCACGCACTAAATGCCATGAGGGTTCCCACAAAAGTGGTTCGCAGAAGATTTTATGGAGGAGGAGAAATGGGAGCCAGCTTGCGGGGGTGGCTGGGTGAAAAGGAAGCCATGGGAGCACAGCAGCATAGAAAGGGGTGTCTGTAGACGGGGGCATGTGCGAAGTGCAAGGGAAGCCAGCACAGTTCCGCTGGACGTGGTTTCCATGCAAAATCTCCTGGGCGCGCTGGAGGTAGACACCGAGTGGAAAGTGGGCTGCAGCATATAGCTGAGGGTCCTGGGCATCAGTAGGAGGGCTGCACCCGGCTCACCCTTCCCGTGGGCCACCCTTCACTGCTCCCACTTTGCCAAATCCTTCCCAGTTTATCTCCTCAACAGCACTGACAGCTCTGGGGGCAGGGACTGTCTATATCCCTTTGTATCTTCCATACCAAGGAGCATAGAGCTTCTCGCAGAGTGCTCTTTCAAGAAGTAGTGACCATACGGACACGCCCACTGTCACGGGGATGCTGATATCCGGGCCTTTGCAGACCAAGGCACAGCCAAGGATTCCAGCACCAGGCAGGGCGGCAGAGTAAGGCCTGATTCCTGCTACACATTCCCATGTGGCGAGTTTGCAGGGAAATAATAGGTGAGGAAACTCAGCCGAGGTTGTTTTCAAGAATAAAATGGAAAGCGCCAAGAATGCTCATTTCCAGATCTCTTATCTGCTGCATCTCCAAAGTTTCACCAGGAAGGCAGATCTTCGGGAATGTACTTGCTGCCAGCTGGGCCTCCCTAGCGTGTCTGTTCCCACGAGGCAGCCCAGATGTGACAGTAGCTCATCAGAGAGCTGTTTGTGTCTTTCTTATTTACAGTGTAAACAGCATTTAGGCTGCAGCTTTGGAAGGCCTCCGTCTATTTGTTCGGGTAAATCCATGGCCCTGGATGTGGTTTCTGTGCAAGATCTCAGGCCGTTAAGGCATAGGTGGTTTTGCGCAGGGGTTTCTGGATTGTTCCTCTTCACTGGCCATTACAGAAAGAAGAAGTCCTTCAGCCCGCAAGGCTTTTGCACCAATTCTGTTTATTTACATTGCTCCTAAACAGAGTCTCCCAGGAGAGAAGATGGAGCCTGCTTTTCTGTACCCCTGTCCCTTCCTTCTGGAACACAGCACTGTTTACAATAACAAATCTCTTGGGAAGGTAGCTTTATAACAAAGTTCATTGTGTCAAAAGCAAAGTCAACAATAACAAAAGAAATTTTCATAATCAAGGACTGTGGAGCGATCTACATCTGCAGCTACGCAACCAAAATGTCTGTTTCTGAAAGAGCTGTGTCCTCAGAAGCTATTGGCTTTGGTAAAAATATGGTACATTTGTCACCGGTGGTATCTTTTACTTTGTGAAAACCCTGAATTCTAGCAAAACTAACACATAATGGATTCTGTTTCAAGAGAAGCTGATTGCTTTCCTGCTAATTTCCTTCATAAAAATGAAAATACTTTCTCTGCTTCTCACGGTCTCTTTAAGGTCTGAGTTTACAAAGTAGCAATCAAGAGACATTTCAATTCCTCCTAGGTATTTTGTCCTCAATTAGAGTAAATTACCACTAGTTGGATAGTAATGCTTCCTGATTCAACCACCCAAGCTTCTCATGGGGTCCTGAGCCTAGAGAAAAATTCACATACTTGTCCTTTAAATGTGCCTTTAGGGACACCTGGGTGGCTCAGTTGGGTAAGCCTCCAACTCTTGGTTTTGGCTCAGGTCATGATCTCACAGTTCGTGAGTTTGAGCCCCACGCCAGGTTCTGTGCTGTCAGCACAGACCCTGCTTGGGATTCTCTCTCTCCCTGTCTCTCTGCCCCTCCCCCTCTCCTCAAAACAAATAAACTTAAAAACATTTTTTTTAAGTAAATGTACCTGTGGGATGCCTGGGTGGCTCAGTAGATAAGCAACTGACTTCAGCTCAGATCATGATCTCGTAGTTCATAGGTTCGAGCCCCACCTCAAGCTCTGTGCTGACAGCTCAGAGCCTGGAGCCTGCTTCAGATTCTGTCTCCTCTCTCTCTGCCCCTCCCCCACTTACGCTCTGTCTCTCTCTCTCAAAAAATGAATAAACATTAAAAAAATTTTTAAAGTAAATATGCCTTTAAAACAAAAAATTGTAGGGGTTTCTGGGTGGTTCAGTCAGTTAAGTGCCCGACTTCAGTTTGGGTCACCATCCCATGGTTCCTGAGTTTGAGCCCCACATTGGGCTCTGTGTTGACAGCTCAGAGCCTAGATCCTGCTTTGGATTCTGTGTCTCCCTCTCTCTCTGCCCCTCCCCACTTGTGTTCTGTATCTCTCTCTGTCTCTAAAAAATAAATATTTTAAAACATTTTTAAATAAATAATTAATAAAAATAAAAACTGTAACATCAGTTGTGACCACTAAGCAACATTGCCAAAGAAGAACATGAAAGAAAGAAAAAGAAAGAAAGAAAGAAAGAAAGTCCAGATAAAATTTGGAACTCTCCTCCAAATTCTTTTTGTCATTAACTGGTGTGTAAGAGAATTCTGACTTTCATTTTCCTCCAAGGTGGAATAGGGGTTTCTTAACCCACTCTGGATGTTAACACTTGCTCAACTCAAAGCCTCTTCTGCTGGGGGTGATTTAAATCTTGGTCTAGCTGAGTATAAAAACAGTTACAAGCAGGGACGCCTGAGTGGCTCAGTCGGTTAAGCGTCCGACTTCGGCTCAGATCATGGTCTCACTGCTCATGAGTTCAAGCCCTGTGTCAGGCTCTGTGCTGACAGCTCAGAGCCTGGAGCCTGCTTTGGATTCTGTGTGTGTGTGTCTCTCTCTGCCCCTCCCCTGCTCATGCCTCTGTCTCTCTCTCCGAAAAAGAAAAAAAAAAAAAAAACAAACACTAAAAGAACCAACTGCAAACAAAACTCTGGCTTTTGTTCTGTTTTCCAATTTCTTGCCCTCATGAACTCCTCCCCAGTAGAACACAAGCTCTTCGAAGGCAACGATTGTGCCTGTGTCGTTCACTGGTTTATTCCGAGGATCCGAGAGGAGGGCCTGGGCACACGGGCTGTGCTCAGTAGCTTCTTCCTGAGGAAGGAGTGAAGCAGGCAGCACATGGCGAGAGGTGCTGTGAAGTGTAAGACGGACCAAACCCACCGAGCGACACTCAAATCCAGGTTGTTTTCTTTCCCTCCCTCCTCTCTGGCAGCCTCTTAAATCCCCAAACATCAATCCTACTTCCCAGACTATTCACTGTTCTGGTCACCACACCTCTGCTTCACTGTGACAGCGACAGCTCCTTTCCTGTGGCCACCGCAGCAAATCACCACCATCTGGGTGGCTGAAAATGACAGAAATTTATTCTGTCACAGTTCTGGAGGCCAGAAGTGCAAAATCAAGAAGCAAAATCAGAAGTGGGCAGAACTGCACTTCCTCCAAAGGCGCTAAGGGGCCGATCCAGTCATTCCTTGCCTCTCACAGGCTCTGGGGGCTCCTGATAATCCTCAAATTTCCTTGCCTGGCTGCTGCCCCAGGCCAGTCCTGCCTCCCTCTTCACACTGCCTTCCCCTATATTGATAAGGACATCTGTCCCTGGATTTAGGACCCACCCTAAATCCAGATGATCTCACTTAACTTAATTCATCTTAACTTAATAATATAATAATAAATAAATAGGCAATAATAAACAAATAGTATAATTTATTTATATATTAATAATATATACTAATTATAATAAAATTATTATATATAATAACTATATATATTTAATTTAAATATGTATATATAATAAAAATAATAATAAAGAGGCAAAGGACCTTTTCCAGGTTCTGAGTGGACATGTGTTTTGGGGGGCTACTACTTAGCCCACTACAGTGAGAACCAAAGAGGTCTTACTGGTGACCATCAGTGGTCACCAAATGAGACCATCACTTAGATGACCTCATGATTTAATAAATTCTAAGATTCTTAAATGTTTCAGTTGCCAAGACCATTACTGGCTCAAATGAACTTCGTTGTCACATGAACACATACTTTACACGGCTGTTAAGCCGGATCTCCCCACCTGCGTTTATGTCCTTGCTCATGCAGCAAAAAAGAGATCATCTTATTCCCCCATTGATTTCACGTAGAGAACATTTGGAGCCTTGACCTCATCATCCATCATTTTATCTAAGCTGCAAGTCTATATATCAAACACCAAGAAGCCAAAATAGAGCCGTGAGGAGAAGTTAACTAGAATTCTATCCCTTTCCAGCACTCGTTTAATGAATATTTATGGTGTTTTCACACTGAGTGAGATGCTACACTGGGCTTTCTGAAGGACTCTAAGTTAAGGCGTAACTTACACAATATCACAGAAAGCTCACAAAGCCATCAATGAATATTTTTAGGCATACTTGAAGAATTCAACTAAAAGCATATGCTTTTGCATTATTCATAACAGTGAAAAATAACTTGCCAAATGCCTTGCTTGACATTTATGCCAAGATACATTTATCTACCAATTTGCCAATTCAATAACCAATCTTATCAGAAAGAGGCTTTTATTTGCCAGGGCTTATTTTCAGCGAACCTATATCGGTTCCTGATGATCGCTGTTGGAAGATTGATTCTAAAATGATGGGGTTGGCACACTCCAAGTTTATCAGTCTGCAGTTAGTAGAATAAAACTTAGAAAAAAAATTTCTCATATCCCATCAACTGACACTTCTTTAACTTTCCAGGAATTCCAAAAATTACTGACAGAGGCTTTTCCTGTAAGGAATTGACTCACCTGCGTGAAAGAAAATTTTTGTGTACAATGAGTCGTGTGTGTGTGTGTGTGTGTGTGTGTGTGTGTACAAGTGTGTTTGCAGAATATATGTGTGTGTGACTTCCTTTTGTCAAATTAATTCTCATCGCAACCCTATAAGGTGGAAACTTCCCATTAAACCTACTTTACTGATAAGGAAAATAGTTGAAGCAAAACTGGGTGACAAGAAATACTTTTTCATGAAAGCTGGACATGAGTGAGCAGGGGAGGGGCAGAGAGAGAGGGAGAGAGAGAATCCCAAGCAGGCTCTGCACTGTCAGCACAGAGCCCGACGTGGGGCTGGAACTCACGAACTGCGAGATCATGACCTGAACTGAAACCAGGAGTCAGAGGCTTAACCAGCTAAACACCTGGTGCCACTTAAAAGAAGCACTCTTTTTTGGAAGATGAATTTTCTGGTCCCGGACAATGTCCTTTCATCTGAATAAGGCCACCCATGCACACAAGTTCCAAAGATGGTGGGTGTCGCTGGTGCCACCTGAATGGGGATGAGTCACAGATGAATGAGAATCTTGCCCTTGCTATTGAAGGTCATTGACATTTAAATCAGGACACCATGCCAGTTACATTCATACCAGCTCATGTTTTCGTCTCGAAACAATTCCTTCTTAGTTGACCCTCTGAAATATGAACTGAAATGCTTTTTTTTTTAATATTTATTTATTTTTGAGAGAGAGTGCCCGCGAGTGGGGGAGGGGCAGAGAGAGAGGCAGACAGAGAATTGGAAGCAGGCTCCGCGCTGTCAGCGCAAAGCAGGACACGGGGCTGGAACCTACAAATCGTGACATCATGACCTGAGCTGAAGTCAGACTCTCAACCGACTGAGCCACCCAGACGCCTCAAACTGAAAATGCTTTTAAACAATTAATCCAGGGGGCGCCTGGGTGGCTCAGTCGGTTGAGCGTCCGACTTCAGCTCAGGTCACGATCTCGCGGTCTGAGTTCGAGCCCTGCATCGGGTTCTGTGCTGATAGCTCAGAGCCTGGAGCCTGTTTCAGAGTCTGTCTCCCTCTCTCTGCCCCTCCCCCGTTCATGCTCTGTTTCTCTCTGTCTCAAAAATAAATAAAAACATTAAAAAAAAATTTAAACAATTAATCCAGGTCAACAGTTCAGATGAAAGTCATCAGAAAACCTTATACAATAGCAACAACAATAAAACTGTATGTAAGCCCTTCTCCAGACCAATTAAAAGGGGTCAGTAGGAGTGAGGCAGAGAATGAACATTTTTAAAAGCTTCCTGGGTGATTCTAATGTGCAGCCAAGGATTTGAGCCACAGATCGAAAAATATCTCATCTAGAGGGGTGAGAGCAGAGTCTCTCAGACTTTACTGTGGATAAAAATGACCTAGAAGTGTGTTAAAAATGCAGATGTACAGTCACCAATAGAGATTCTGACTCAGGGAGTCTAGTGAGGAGTCCAGGATCTGCAATGCAAGTATCCCTTCATCACATTTTTAAAATTTTATTTTATTTATTTATTTAGAACAGGAGCAGGAGAGGGGCAGAGAGAGGGAGAGAGAGAGAATCCCAAGCAGGCTCAGCACTGTCAGTGCAGAGCCCAATATGGGGCTCAAACTCACAAACCATGAGATCATGACCTGAGCTGAACACAGGAGTCTGACACTTAACCAACTGAGCCCCCCAGGCGCCCCTCCCTTGACCCCATTTTAAGAAACAACAAAATAGCAAAGAGGCATAGCAAGATGCCCTCTTTTGGCCTCTCTTGGACTAAAATGATTTCTCCTGGTCTTTCCTTTCCAATGTGAAGATCTTCCTTATTTCCAAAAATATTTAAGTAAACTAGGCATCACGTTAGCCAGGTTAGGTTCTGCTACAGTAACAAACTCTCACACCATAGGGGTTGTTTTTTGTTTTTGTTTTTATTTAGTTTATTTATTTTGTAATTTAAATCTAAATTAGTTAACATATAGTGTACTAATGATTTCAGGAATAGAATTTAGTGATTCGTCACTTACATAGAACACCCAGTGCTCATCCCAACGAGTGACCTCCTTAATGCCCATCACCCATCTAGCCCATTCCCCTACCCAACACCTCAGCAGCAACCCTCAGTTCGTTCTCTGTATTTAAGAGTCTATCATGGCTTGTCTCCCTCTCTGTTTTTATCTTATTTTTGCTTCCCTTCCCCTATGTTCATCTGTTTTGTTTCTTAAATTCCACATGTAAGTCACACCTTAGGAGTTTTCTTTTTTTTTTTTTTTTTTTTTTTTTTAATTTTTTTTTTTCAACTTTTTTTTTTTTATTTTTTATTTTTGGGACAGAGAGAGACAGAGCATGAACGGGGGAGGAGCAGAGAGAGGGAGACACAGAAGCGGAAACAGGCTCCAGGCTCCGAGCCATCAGCCCAGAGCCTGATGCGGGGCTTGAACTCACGGACCGCAAGATCGTGACCTGGCTGAAGTCGGACGCTTAACCGACTGCGCCACCCAGGCGCCCCACCTTAGGAGTTTTCTACAAAGTTTATTTCTGGATACATCACTGACTTTCCCATCACATCGGGAGGTCTGCTCCATACGGTCACTTAGAGACCGAAGTCAATGGAGACACCACTCTCTGGTAACACAGCCATATCAACAGGCGAGGAGCAGAGGACAAAGAACAGTGCAGAAAACTCCCAATGGCTTGATGTTCCTCGGATGGGAAGTGACACTGGCACAGCCACTCACAATCCATTGGCCACCCCTAGTCACGTGACTCCCAAGAGGGAGAGGAGAGAATGAAGGGGAGCTTGGACGACAATTGGTAAATGCAACTGTCTCTTCCAAGGGATTTGAACAGTTGTGCCTTATCTCTGGCTCCTTTCATCTGTTGACAATGTATTATCTTTCTCAATCAAGCAAGCATTTATTAAGCCCCAACTCTGTGATTAGTACTGTGCCAGAAAATAATCGAAGACAGGCTCCAAAAGAAATAAAAAAATAGGCCTCCTAGTCGTTGAGATTCTTGAGGGAGATAATACAGATAAGAAGGAGTTAGTGAACAATAGACAATATTGCACAACTGAGGGCCAAATTATGTGGGCGCCTCTGTGTGCAGTCGCTGCTCAGAAAGGGTATGATCGTGAGGCCTGGGATGGTCAGGGGAGACTTGCACGGGCACTGGGAAGCTGGATGGGACTTGAAGGAGGTCTAGGTAACAGCTTAGAAGGCGTAGGAATCACGGAGTATGAATCTTCTAGGAGGATCAAGGTGTTACACGTCCAGGGAGACCCGACTGGTCCATTTGCTACTTCTGAGTTTATTTTGGTTTCTATTAAAGCCCATAATTAACTGAACTCAGGACGTCAGTGGAAGTCAGCCACTGGCAAAGCGCAAACTCCAAACAGTGGCTTGGAAATAGGACTAACTTCTACCTTTCCCCTACTGAAGAGGGCAAGGGGGGACGGCTCAGTCGGTCGAGCGTCCAACTTCAGCGCAGGTCATGATCTCACACTTTATGAGTTCCAGCCCCACGTCGGGCTCTGTGCTGACAGCCTGGAGCCTGCTTCAGATTCTGTCTCTGTCTCTCTGCCCCTCCCCTACTCACTTTCTGTCTCTCTGTCCCTTTCTCTCAAATATAAAACCTAAAACATAAAAAAAAAATTTTTTTTTTTTTAAAGAGGGGAAGGGCCCTGGGAGAATCTGTAGAGCTTGCCTGTGGTGGCCTCTCTAACATCCCCAAAGAGTGGCTCCTCCCGTGAAGGCCACGGGTAGAGTCCCGAGGAAGAGCTGAGCGCTTGGAGTTCACCCTGTCAGATGTGATGTAGAGTCGTCTCTTAAGACTCGAAGCTCTCCTGTGCTGCCATGCTGCCACTAATGTCACTGCCACCATCTTTCAGATTTCAAGCTCCCGAGGCTTTCCCACCGAAGGCAGGACTCCGCCAGCCCAATAAATCAGCAGAAAAATAATAAATAGATGCTCTCACTGCCCGTCCAGAGGAGGCTTGTGCAATCCCCCCCCCCCCCACCCCGCCCGGTGCCCTGTGCTACTGTCACCACTCCTGCCGGGGACCCAGGGAAACTCGGGAGGGAAGGTGTGGGTGCCTCCGTCCCTGCAGACAAAGAGCCAAGTCTCCGAGATGGGTGAGCGTGTGCTGGAGGCAGCGCCCGAGGATGGGGTGGGCCGGGAAGATTGGGATCTGCTGGGCTGTGTTGAAACCGAGTCTCGTGCTGGGCCTGGAGGAACAGAGCGTCTGCAGATAAGCGAGCCGGGCTGGAAGTCTGGGTCAGGAGGGGGCTCACCTCTGAGAACAGCCTGCTTGGCGGTGCGGTGAGAACCGTGGTTTGGACATGCCTATTTGCTTGTGGCTTTGGCCCCCACAGCAAGGCGCAGGGGGAGGGGGAGGAGGGGGAAAAAGTGTTGAAATGTCAACAGGGAGGCTGAGGAGTTCTCATGGGTGGCTGCGTCAGGGTGGCCACTGGGGTAGGAAGGGAGTACTCGGGCCTGGGGTCTGGGAGGAGCTGCTCCTTAGGGACTGCGAAGGGAGAGACCGTACAGACCGGGTTAGAACATCTCCAACTCCTCTGCCTTATAAGTCAGCTCGGTGAAGCCCCGAGAAGGAAGCCGGCCGACCCCAGTCACACAGCTAATGGGGGCAGAGTCAGCATCGCCCAGTGTTCCAGGCTCATAGTCCAAAGCCACTTGTCCACCACGCTGTCAGGGCAAAGTCATGCACACACACACACACACAGTTGTACAAACACACTTATGGAAAATCAGACAACGGAGCAGAGATTAACTCAGGGTGGGCAAGCTTCTGCAAGATGGGAAGAGGGCCCCAGGAAATGCCCCCCACACCTTGTCAGCCTCGACGGCTTCCCCCTCAGGCTAGACAGTGCCATCTTCTAGCAACAGATCCTTAACCTCCCGTCCCAGGTGAACTTCTGATTTTTTATTAAGGCTCCTCATTCAAGAGGTAACTCACTGGCAGAGCTTTGATGGGACCACAAAGAAATCTCTGACACATCTGAACTGTCTACAGGACCCCTTGGCCTTGGAGCGAAGTTTTCCTGGAATTATTTTGGGGGAGTAGGGGCAGGAATTCCGCTCACTGGGTGGGATGCACATCATTTTCTGACTCTAGAGAAGTGATATGTTATCACACCCCTGCAGGAGCTGGGAAGTCACCGGAGGGAGAGGCCCACGGGCCTACACCACACTCGGCTGACAGCCTCGGAGGGTGCCTCCTTCATGGGAGCTTCTCCAGGAAAAGGCTCTGACCCTACACTCTGCCCTCCTGGCCAGTCCCTTCCAGCCTCATTTCACCGGTGTCTGAGGCTGCTCTTCAGGCACTGGGTCGAGAGGTTGTGGGCCTAGTGGCTCGAAACACAAACTCTGGAGCCAGACTGCTCAGTGCAAGTCTCAGCCCCACCACTCAGCTGTGTGATCTTGAGCCAGTTACTTGACCTTTATTCCTCAGGCTCCTTATCTCTAAAATGAGAATAACAATAGTCCCTCCATTACAGGGTAGTTATTGGGGATTTCATTTATTATGTAAAGTACTCGGGGTGCCTGGGTGGCTTAGTTGGTTGAGCATCCGACTTCGGCTCAGGTCACGATCTCGTGGTCATGGGCTCGAGTCCCGCATCGGGCTCTGTGCTAACAGCTCGGAGCCTGGAGCCTGCTTCGGATTCGTGTCTCCCTCTCTCTCTCTGCCCCTCCACCACTCACGCTCTATCTCTCTCAGTCTCTCAAAAAAAATAAATGAATGTTAAAAAAAAATTTTTTAATATTATGTAAAGTACTTAAAATCTAGTGCAATGTGTTCCTTTACTATAATCAGTATTCCCTCTTCTGGACGTAAAATAAATTTCCTGTTTTGTCAATGGGACCAGCATGAGAGAAAGAACATGTATTAAAGGAATAAAAATGTCTCAACCTCATTCATTCATTCATTCATTCAGCATGCACCATGGCTGTGCTTGTTCTTTTCAAGTAAAAAAGCCACAGATAAAATACAACGAGTCAAATATAGCTTCGGGCACAGCTTAGCTTCCACTTGTTTCTCCTGGATCTCCAGCTGTTCTCCACAGACCTATAATTGTCCCAGCTGCTTTCTGAAAACATCAGCCCAGCCCCTCTCCCAGGTGAGTGATGGCAGCAGCCTGGCACGCCTGGGTCCCACCTGGGCACCCAACGGGAGCGTCTGCATCCTTCCTAGGCTGTTCTTTTGAAATTCCACACCAATAATTAAGGATTTCTAATTCTGTAGTAATTGAGCACTATTTGGGACTGATTAAGTAGATACTATCTAAATAATTATCTATTATAGCGTTGCTTTCTTTTGTGTGGGTTATGAATGGCTTGTCCAAAGCGAACATAAAATCTCTCTCCCACCTGGCTCTTATTATGTCTATACATTTTCTCTCCCCGTTCCCTCACTGTTTCTCTCTCTTTCTGCCTTTGCTCTTACTGCTTTCTCTTTCTCCTTCTTTTGCCTTGCTTTGCCACAGCGCCACGACCTCATCGCTTTGGTGATTTGGCGATAACATCAACCTCTAGTGTTTGCTCTGTGGAATTCCAAACCAAATAAATAGTAAGGCTGATTTTTATTTTAAGTGGTAGAACTGACTGGTGGTTAGGGGACCCTCGTTATATCATGTCCAGGAGTCAGGCATTTTATTAAGGGCAGTTTAATTATTATGTCTCACTTAATTAAACCATCACAACAATCCAGGAAAGTAGATAACACCAATTAAGAAGCGGAAGCAGAGAAAGTCAGGTTGCTTGCCCATGTGTCATATATGTGTAACATACATTAAGACGCATGATAGTGGAGGTCGCATGTGTATGATCATGTACGGAAAAATGAGCCCCCTTTTCATTTCAAGTCACTGCTGGAATGAAGCAGACCACAAATATCCCTCCCCGCCCCAAGCCTGAAGGTCTTGCTTAACACTTCCAGAGGCAGCAGAGGGTCCCTGGTAGTCAGAGGCCCCTGGTCGTTTTCACTTCCCATAACAGCCTGCGGCTCCCCAAGGGCAGGGGCCGCGTCCTGTCTGCTTCCACCCATTTCTTCAGCACTCAAACCTGTGTTCAACACATACTTTTTGTGAATGCATCGAAAGGTTCGTTTGCAGGTATCTTAGTAATCACACTTGCTCCACACTGATTCGGACCCCAGTAGGGAGCTTGTACTAACTGCCTCATCTCCTACTGTCTTGTCTGTCCAATAAGATGGCACGCATTTCTTTTCCCATACATTATGGCACCGAGAAGTGCTGGGGATACAGTGGATATTCAAAAAGTCCTTGGCAAGGGTCCCTGGGTGGCTCCGTAGGTTAAGCATCTGGCTTCAGCTCAGGTCATGATCTCACGGTTCACCAGTTCGAGCCCCACAGCTCAGAGCCTGAAACCTCCTTTACATTCTGTGTCTCCCTCTCTCTCTGCCCCATCCCTGCTCATGCTGTCTTTCTCTCTCAAAAATAAATAAACATTTTTTTAAAAAGTCCTTGGCAAATTAGACTGAATTACTAAATGGATGGCAGCTCCAGGGCAGTTTTTATTTTCTTTTCAAACTTTTCAAATTTCTTATTTTTAAGTGTTTATTTATTTTTGTTTAATTTGTTTAACGTTTATTTATTTTTGAGACAGAGAGAAACAGAGCATGAACAGGGGAGGGTCAGGGAGAGAGGGAGACAGAGACTCTGAAACAGGCTCCAGGCTCTGAGCTGTCAGCACAGAGCCCCACGTGGGGCTTGAACTCACAGACCATGAGATCATGACCTGAACCGAAGTCGGACACTTAACCAGCTGAGCCACCCAGGCGCCCCAAGTGTTTATTTATTTTGAGATAGAGAGAGTGGTCATGCACACACGGAGGGGTGGAGGGGAGGGGCAGAGAGAGAGAATCTCAAGCTCCTCACTGTCAGCTCAGAGCCCATCGCGGGGCTTGATCTCACAAATCGTGAGATCGTGACCTGAGCTGAAATCAAGAGTTGGATGCTTAACTGACTGAGCCACCCAGGCGCCCCAGGCAGTTTTTTAGAGAAAAATAAGGGTGCTTGTCCAGTCTCTGAGCTGAAAGCTATAAAGAACACCCAGCTTCCCCACCCCCCTGCCCACCTGTCAGGCTTACCTGTCAGTGCAGATTGTTGGTAGTGGGGTCAAAGTTTCTCCAAAGTACACATAGTTAATTAAATGGTTGACAGGCCTACTTATCTCACGTTTTAGAGTCTCCAAGAATTCTTAGGTGATGGCCAGTTGATTTGGGCTGATCACTCATCAATAGACTTCCAATTGTTAAAACCATCCCTGCAGCAGGGGTAAAAATGTACCAAACATCTTTTCTTTGAGATCAGATCTAGCTTGAAAATATAAGACATTTGTCCCTGTAAATATGAGACATCTTATGTTCATATGCCTGGGTCTCCAGAGACCAGATTCTCCAGACAAATTCCCTTCAAGCTCTCCCTGCATCTTGGGAGGGTTACTTCATGTCTTGAAGCCTTTTTTTCCAGCTTACTTTTTTTTTCAATGTTTACTTATTTATTTTGAGAGAGAGAGAGAGAGATGGAGATAGAAAGTGAGCAGGGGAGGGGCAGAGAGAGGAGCAGAGAATCCCAAGGCAGGCTCTGTACCCTCAGTGCGGAACCTGATGCAGGACTCGATCGCAAGAACCGAGAGATCATGACCTGAACTGAAATCAGGACTGGAATGCTTAACCAACCGGGCCACCCAGGCGTCCCTTGAAGCCTTTTTTCCATCTGTAAAATGAGGATTTTGTTCTTTGAGTTCTCGTCCACACATCCAACTACTAAGACTCTATGATAGTGGAAGCGGTACAAGAATGAATCATGAGACTATGGATATACCGATAGCTCATAAATTTGACTACATTGGATCCAAAACAGCACTAAGCAAGAAAGCCTGGGAAGATGCAGCTCTGGGTAGGAAGAATAAACAAGAGATGAATGGAGGAAATAGGCAGTGGTGGAAGAGACTAGAAAGGATGCGGGGTCACAAGGCAGGCGGTAGGCACTGGGAGCTGGGGTGAGTAGAATGTGATGCAGGTTAGGCCCTTAAGAGGAAGGGAAAGTTCCTGAGACTGGGAAGGCAACCCCTGGGCACCCCACAGAACTACCTGGGGAGCTTATTAAAACTACAGATGCCCCGGGGCACCTGGGTTGCTCAGTTGGTTGGGCGTTCGACTTCGGCTCAGGTCATGATCTCACGGTCCGTGACTTCGAGCCCTGCGTCGGGCTCTGTGCTGACAGCTCAGAGCCTGGAGCCTGTTTCAGATTCTGTGTCTCCCTCTCACTGACCCTCCCCTGTTCATGCTCTGTCTCTCTCTGTCTCAAAAATAAATAAAACGCTAAAAAAAATTTTTTTTTAAATAAATAAAAAAAAAAACTACAGATGCCCCTAAACCCATTCTTCGGGATTCAATTCCAGCAGATCTAGAGTTGGCTGTGACACCGTTTTTATTTTAATTTTTTTAATTTTTATTTTTAAAGTTTATTTATTTATTTTGAGAGAGAGAGGAAAAAAAAAAAGAAAGAGAGAGCACGAATGGGGGTGAGGCAGAGAGAGAGAATCCCAAGCAGTCTCCATGCTGTCAGTGCAGAGCCTGATGCAGGGCTCAAACTCACAAACCATGAGATCATGACCGGAGCCGAAATCAAGAGTCGGAAGCTTAACCAACTGAGCCCCAGGTACTGTCATGCAGCAACCTGACTTTTGTGTCTGGTGTTAAAGCTAAAGTAATGAGAGGACTTCCACTGGCAGGTGGGGGAGGGGGTGGGTCCTGGAATTGTGGGAATAATACAGTCTACTTGTCCGGGTGTGAAGCAGGGCTTATGCTTTAGGAAAGAAGAACCGGATCCTGTTACTGGGCATCTGTCAATGTGTAGAAAATGTGTGCTCCCAAGGTTCCTCGTGGCTCTGGTTGACGTTCATGCATTTGAGTACAAAGACTTGGGGATACATGGAGGAGGGCAGCTGCACAGTTCCAAAGAGGTGCTTCCTTGTGTTTTACAACAGAGTGCCCACAATTACCTTTCTCTTTGAAGAGGTGACAAATAAAAGAGTTAACAGACTCTGGTGCCAGGAAGCCTGAACTTGGACCTCAAGTAGGGTTGCTGATCCGCCCACAAAAATACAGGACGTCCAGTAAAAAGTGAATTTCAGTGCCGTTTCATCTGGCAGTTCTAATCCCAGCTCCAGCACTTACCAGCCATGTGAACGTGGGCACTGCTGAATCTCTCTGCACCTCGGGATCCCCCTCTGCAAAATGGGGCAACAGTAGTACTCACCTCATAGAATCGCTATGAGGGTTACATAGGTTAAGATGTGTTAAGTGCTTAGGACAATGCCCGGCATATGCTAAGCACTAGATAAATGTTAGCTTTTACTGTTATCTGATGGTGCCCTTCTAATGTTTTCATCCCCAAACCAGGCCAGGGGCAGATTGTTAAGACTTCCTGAAGTTGAAATAGTCTTACTTTTACCCCAAATAATTAGATCCAATGTTCACTCCCTTTGGGAGCCAGCAGGCTTCACAGAGCAGGAATGTTCATGGTCAAAAGCTGCACCAGTAATTCTGATTGGATGCCTCTCTAGTAGCTGCTCTTGGGCACAGGTGAATTTACTAGCTGAGAATGGATTAGCTCGCTCTCTCTATCTTACTGGCAGAGACTAGCCATCCCTAGGGCATGTCTCGCAGGTATGAGTAGTGACTGCTCACGTAGCAGAAATAGACAAAATACAGAATATATGTGTTCAAAGGGCTTTAGGATGATCTAATTCAATCACAAATAGCACCACACAATAGAACTTTGTGCCGTAACAGAGAGATTTTACATCTGTACCACCCAACCCTATTGAGCACCAAAAATGTAGCTCAGAAACTGGATTTTTTAAATCTTTTTTAAAAGCGTTTATTTATTTTGAGAGAGACAGAGAGAGCACACGAGCAGAGGAGGGACAGAGAGAGGAGGAGGAGGAGGAGAGAGAATCCCAAACAAGCTCTGCACTGACAGCCCGATGCAGGGCTCGAACCCACAAACTGTGAGATCATGACCCGAGCCGAAATCAAGAGTCAGACACTTAACCGACTGAGCCACCCAGGCGCCCCTGAAACGGAATTTTTTAATGTAGCTTCATGTGGCGAGCAGCTACCGGAGTAGACAACACAGGAAAGGAAGCATCTGGAACCCAGAAAGGTAAAATTGTTTCCCCAGGCCTCACAGTCAGTTATTTATAAGGTTGGAGCTAGGGCCCAGGTCTCCTGACTCCTTTTTCAGTGCTCTTTCCACCTGGAGCCTTTAAGAACGCGTGCTGTAAGGTAGGGAGAGAGTTCCTCTGCTTAGAAAGCCTTGTAACGTTAAACTAGATTACGACGCATTCTTCCCTCTAAAACCCTGAGCGCGCTCTGTCAGGACCAAGGAGGATGAGATACTGAAACACAGCCTGCAGAGTTACAGACATTTCTTAAGGCTCTAATCCTCAAATAAATAGCTCTTTCATCTTCTCCGGGTGACACCCCCTTTGTTAAAGCTGTCAAACTCGGTGACACCTTAAGCCCAACTGGCTACATTAGTGGGCATGCTGCACAGGGGCCGACCTGGTTGGGTCACAGCTCCACGTGCACTGGCCCTTTATGTCCTTCCGCGCTGCCACATTCCTAGGGATCCTGTCTGTGTAGGACAAGATGAGGCTTATCCTTGACAACAGGGGAGGCAGTAAAGTGTGGTGAGCTCTGCAGCCAGCCAGGATGCCTGGATTCAAATCCCTACTCTGCCATGTGCTGCGTACGAGCCGGATGACCTTGGGCAAGTCACTTAACCTCTCTGGGCCTCTAGTTCCTCATCTATAAAATATGACACAATAACCATACCCGTTTCATAGAGTTGTTGTGGGATTAAAAGAGTTACTACATGGAAGGCATCCAGAACAACCACTGGCATGTAGGAGAAACATTTGATAAACACTAGGTGTTTGTTACAATGGGTCTTCACAAGGAAGTTGTGGTTGGGGAGAGAGGACTTCGCGGGCTCGCTCTGGCAAATGACTTTGAGCAGGTGGCCTAATGTTTCTGTATTTTTCGGTCTAAATTACGAGAACAATGAGGATCCCCGATTACGAGGATGACAGAGAACAGCATGGAGGGAGTTCAATTCAAGGAACAATCATAATTTTATGTGACTGTGACGTGTCAGAAAAGCTTTCTCCGCTAACAATATTTTCTTAGAAGTTCAGGAAGTTCCACTTTTCCATTTCAGGGCAGTGGCCACATTTTACGTCTCACAGACCCTCTCAGAGTAAGATGAGATCGTGGAGTCTGAAGGATAGAAGCTGGGACCCACAGGGTAAATCCAGGCTGCAGATGTGTTTTGCTTGGCCTGCGGTGAAGACCCAACAATGTTTTTAAAATGTTTAATTAGTTGCCAACATTAACGCGCACGCACACGAGATTTCACATTTTAAAAGTCCAGGTTTCCAGCTCCTCTTGCAAAACCAGATGATATGGCAACCCTGTCCCTGATTCAAGCCAGGCAACAACTGGCTGGCACAGGGCTAAGGCCCTCTGGGGTGCGACGTTCCCAACCTGGTCCACCTCACTCCGTGTGACCTGCCCGACTGCATCCATCAGCAGCCCTGATCTAGTCCAACCCTCCCTTCTACTGATGGGAAAACCTAGGGGCCCAGGTTCCCAGCCCCCAGGCCAGTGCCCCTCCTTTGTACCAGTGGTTCTTGAACTTGAGCCCGCATCAGAATCACCAAGAGGACCTTCTGAAACACAGATTGCTGGGTGGAAGTTTCTGAGCAGTAGGTTTGCATTTCTAAGGGGTTCCCAGGCGATGCTGCTGCTCTTGGTCCAGGGAAGCACTTTGAGAATAACTGTTTCACATCCACTTTCTGTTTGCGAACTTATCGGCGTCGACCCAGCAACGGACTATTCCATTGATCCCACCCCTCTTTTCCCACTGTCCTTTTTCCCTTTGAGTTTTTCGCATCTTTTTTCTTCTTAGCCATTTTTTTTACCCCCACCCTCACTTTTCTCAGTTACCTATTTTCTGGAGGTCAGCTGCGGCAGCGCCAAGCGGCCCTCTCCGCATAATCTGCCTGGCACCCGCAGACCCCGCCAGGGGCAAATGTCGCCCCTCTCTGTCCAGTCCCAGAACTTCGGGTCCCTCGGAGCCCCGGCCTCCCCCGCCACGGGGTCCCGCTGTCCGCGTCTTCGCGGAGATCTGCAACCCCGCGGTCACAGCTGCCGCGCCGCCTCAGCATCTGTCTCCCTTCACACTCCTTCGGTCGTTTGGACGGTTTTGAGCCATCGGGCCGGGCTTCCCGGCCCGGTTGTCCCCAGAAGCCCGGCGGCCTCCTCCGAGCGGCGGGCTTTGGAAGGAACCAAAGCGATCGCGACCTTAATGGACGAATTTTCTCTTCTGAAAGAAGCCGAAACATGCTGGTGGGCAGGACAGGGCTTTGGCGGATCAGCTCCGGCCCCCGCGCCCCCGGCGCCCCTCCCCCGCGCGTCCCCGCGCCTTTGATGTCGCCCCCCTCCCCGCCTGCTCCACCCCCACCCCAGCTCGGCCCGCAGGGCGCGCCAAGTTTGGGCTCCGGCTGCTGGCTGCTCGCGGAGCTGTCTGCCAATCCTCAGCCGCACCTGCCCCCAGGCCGGCCCAGGTCCCCGCTCTGCACCTGCAAGGGGCCCCAAACGCCTTTGGTGAGACTCCCTCCCCCAGGTGGCTCAGGGGTGGTGGGGTGTCTGGGTCAGGGGGAAGCCCCAGGTAAACTCGAATAAGGAAGGAGACGGGAGAAAACTTTCTTTTAAGGAAGGAGAAGGGGAGCAAGGGGATGAGCACCTTCTCTAATGACTTCTGGGATCATCTTGAGTCCCACCGTGTACCGAGCGCTTGCCCGAGTCATTGGCAGAGCTGGGCTTTCAAAGCTCTCTGTTCAGCCCTTGTCCCAGAAAGGAAGCTCCCATTGGACCTGGTGTTTGCACTTTGCACCCCTGCCCACCAACCAAGGATGAAAAGGGAGGATTTCTGGGTCAAAAGACCCAGGGCCCCTGGTTGCCACTGGTTTCTTCAGTTCCATAAGCTCTCTACCACTCTGCCTCTCAGCACGCCAGTCCAAAGCCCAGCTTGCCTATATGTCATCAAGGAATGGTGAATCCTATTAAAAATAATCATAATAAAAATAAAAAATAAAAGGACTATGGGGGAAAGAGCAGATGGCAGACTGGGGTCTAGGGTTCGGGGGTCAGGGGGAGGCATCTCCTGCCATAGGATTTATGTGGTTTACGAAAATCCAGTATAGTAGCAATTGCTGGTATCTGGTGAGCATTCGCTATTCCCTAGACCCTGCACCAGGGGCATGACTTGTTTTCTCTCGTTTATTTTACTTCTAATTTTTTAACACTTATATATGTAGTTAACGTTTATTTATTTTTGTGCAAGAGAGAGACAGAGTGCAAGCAGGGGAGGGGCAGAGAGAGAGGGAGACACAGAATCCAAAGCAGGCTCCAGGCTCTGAGCTGTCAGCACAGAGCCCGACGTGGGGCTGGAACTCACAAACCATGAGATCATGCATGACCTGAGCTGAAGTCAGATGCTTAAACGACTGAGCGACCCAGGCGCTCCTTGTTTATTATTCTTTTTTAATGTTTATTTATTTATTTTTGAGAGAAAGAGAGCACAAGTGGGGGAGGGATAGAGAGAGAGACATACACAGAATCTCAAGCAGGCTCCAAGCTGTCAGCACAGAGCTTGATGCTGGGCTCTCCAGCCCACAAACCCTGAAATCATGACCTGAGCTGAAACTGGGCACCTAACTGACTGAGCCACCCAGGAAGCCCATGTTTTCTCTCGTTTAAAACTATTGCTCTATAAAATAGGTTCCCATCGGGGTACCTGGGTGACTCAGTCAGTTAAGCGTCCGACTCTTGATTTAGGCTCAGGTCGTGATCTCAGGGTTCCATGGGATCAAGCCCCTTGTTCGGCTCTGTGCTGACAGCACAGAACCTGCTTAGGATTCTATCTCTCTGTCTCTCTCTGCCACTCCCTAGCTTGCTCTGTTTCTCCAAATAAATAAAATAAAACTTAAAAAAAAAGATAGGCATCCATTGTACAGATGACGAAAGTAAGGCTTAGAAAAGGTTATGTGTTTTTTATGTATTTGCCCTTAACCATTCAGGCAAGTGGTAGGAGGAGATCCAAACTCAAGCTGGTTGACTCTGAAGCCTGCACTTGAACTCCTTGATTATCTGGCTTTCTAAACAGTGCCTCTGTGGGCAGGTGGGATCAAGAAGCCAGGGCTTCCAGGGAGGCAGAAGCTGGATGAGCATCATTGGCCTTGAATAAGACAATGAGATTTCTTCCCTCCTGCTTCTTCTTCTTCTTCTTCTTCTTCTTCTTCTTCTTCTTCTTCAAGGAATAGAATAAGAGAATATTTAATGGTTAAATGTTCCAAAAATCTCAGGCCTGTCTTCATGTCCAAAAGTTTGTCCTGGTACATTTACTAATGAAAACATCTCAGACAAATTGTTATCTGGGATCCAGATCGCCACTCAGACTTCTAACCTCTGGGGATGAAACCCTGAAACCCTCCTTCGAGTCCTACCTTTTGACATACAAATGACAGTTTCCTGTATAGTAGGAGCTTCCCCTCCTTCAAGAAAAGGAGTTGGAGAAATTTGGGCCCATTTTCATTTCACCATAACTCAGACAAAACATTTACGAGGATATATTGAGGTTTCCCAAAAGCCTATAACTTTTCTTTATTTGTTTGTTTGTTTCTGGTGATCTCTATTTCCCTGTAATGATTTGCAGAAACACCTTGAGAGTTAAAAGTGACTTTACAGATTCTATCATCAAACTCCTAATTTTACAGGTGAACCCAATGAGGCAAAGGGACTAGGGACTCCAGATGGCTGGATTAGGCACTGGTCAAGGTAGTTGTGCTCCCGGGAAATGTAAACAGCTCTTGTGCTTGTATCATGTGGTGGGGGGTGAGAGGGGGTGGAAGCATCCTAGGAAGTAGAGTCTAGACTGTGGCTAGAGAGAGGGAGTCCTGGGAGAAGGGAGGGGAGCAAAGGAGGTGGGCTGGGCCCCAGAGGGCACGGAAGCCATGTGTGTCCCCGGCAGGTACAGATCACTGAGGGTTCTCATTAGAACAGTCTCTCCTTGTTCGGGTAGTTTGGCTCAGGTATAAAGCACTGAGCAAAGCCCTCCAGGCACTCCCTGTCACCCCTCCCCTTTAGTCTGCAGATCCATTACCTCTCAGAACCCTCACCCCCAGGTTATGTCCTTCTGACTTCTCAGACCTTTCATCCCTCCTGTTCTAGGGACATGCTGCCTGCAGCGTCCCCCTTGGGCTCTGACTGAGAGGACCTGTCTATTGGAACCCCCTACCCCCGCACAGAACCCTCCTGGCATCTCCCCTTGAGTTTTTCCTGTCTCTAGTGATGGCTGTAGAGCCACTGTCCTTCCAAGGGCCCAGGCCATGGTTATGAGAACCTGGGAAGAGGGTCGCCACTGATTAGCAAGCAGACGATAAGCTCTCTGTGTTCTGTTCTCCTTTCAGACTTGCTGTTCGCCCTGATACACCGCCAAACAAAACAAAACAAAACGAAAAAGTGCCTCTTTCAAGATCGAAGTAAAACTCTCTGCAGAAATTACCATAGTTTTGACTTCTTCTTCATAAAGAACAAGTGAATTACATTTTAAACATTAAGAATGTTTGAGTTTGGGGGTGCCTAGGTGGCTCAGTCGGTTAAGCGTCCGACTTCGGCTCAGGTCATGATCTTGCAATTTGGGAGTTGGAGCCCCACATCAGGCTCTGTGCTGACAGCTCAGAGCTCAGAGCCTGGAGCCTGCTTCGGATTCTGTGTCTCCCTCTCTCTGCCCCTCCCCTGCTCGCACTCTGTCTCTCTCGCTCAAAAATGAATAAACACTAAAAAAATTGATTAAAAAAAAGGATGGGTTTTAAGGAATATATGAAAAAGAACTGTGATGGGTTTTAAAAGGTTAAGAAAAGCAGATTTAGCTACTTGGTCTTCTAGGATCAGTGCTGTGGCTTTCTCCTCCCCCCAGCCTGTTCCTAATACTCATGTGGATATTTAGAATGTGTACCAGTGAGGACTGCAGGCCATAAGGTCTATGTAACAACTACTCAACTCTGCCTTTCTAGCATGAAAACAGCCATTACATGAATCCGTGGCTGTGGCTGTGTTGCAATAAAACTTTATTTACAAACACGATCAGCTCCTAGTTTGCCAACCACTGGTGTAAAACAACAAAGGTTTAACTTCATGCTTGTGTTCCATGTCCATTGTGGGTAGTTGGGAGCTCTGCTTCATTTTACCATCATTCTTTTTTTTTTTTAAGTTTATTTATTTATTTTTAAGAGAGAGAGAGAGAGAGAGAGAGAGAAAGCAGAAGCAGGGAGGGGCAGAGAGAGAGAGAGAGAGAGAATCGGAAGCAGGCTCCAGGCTCTGAGCTGTCAGCACAGAGCCCGATGCAGGGCTTGAACCCACAAACTGTGAGATCGTGACCTGAGCTGAAGTCAAACACATAACCGACTGAGCCATCCAAGTGCCTCATTTTGTCATCATTCTCAATCCAGGCCCCTGCTCGATGGACGAGCCTCTAAATGGAACATGGCTGATCACCTAAGCAGAGGGGAAAAAAGTGGCCAAGCCTGTATTGGTCCCACCCATGTGACACATCTATCCTGCTCCCATTTTATTGCCCAAAACAAGTCACACGGTCCCACCTACATTCAACAGGCAGAGAAGTATAAAATCTAATCTTACCATGTGCTAAAGGCAAAGAGAACTAAACATCTGTGAACGGCCGTAGTGTTTACCAGCGAACGCAGAGTTGTAGGTTAAAGAAAATCTCCATCTTGCCTGAGAAAGTTCAGTCATTCTGCACACATTCATTGAATGCTCATATTCAGGGATGAGGATGAAGAAGTACTTTACAGTGTCTGTAAATCTCTACCAGTAACAAACAATGTCATCAGCACGGAGAGAGAAAAAGAAACCCATGAAGAGAAATGGCTAGAGAGAAGAGGAAGAAAATCAAGAAAGCAAGATAAGGGAGGCAGATAATGTAGATAAATAGATAAATGGATTGGATAGCAAAAAGACCGGAAGGATGCTCATCAAAATGTTGCCAGTGGCTAGTTCTAGATAGCTGGGATTACCCCATTTGGGTTTTTATGTTTTTCGGCATCTTCCGACTTTTCTTCAGTGATCAAGCATTAATTGTATACAAGCCTACCTCGTTCTATTGCACTTCGCTTTATTGTGCTTCACAGATATTGCGGGTTTTGTTGGTTTTTTTTTTTTTACAAAGTGAAGTCTGTGGCAACCCCATGTTGAGCAAGTCTGTCGACACCCTTTTTCCAACGGCATTTGCTCACTTCGTGTCTCTAGGTCACATTTTGGTAGTTCTTGCAATATTTCAAACTCTTTCATTATTGTTACACTTGTTATGGTGGTCTGTGATCAGTGCTCTTTGATGTTACTATTGTAATTGTTTGGGGGCGCCACATTCATATAAAGATGGTGACTTTCATCGACACATATGTGTGTTCTGACCATTCCCCCGTCTGTCTCTCTCCCTCTCCTCGGGCCTCCCTATTCCCCAAGACACAACATTTCGCATTCAGATAGATGCTATGCTAGTGCACCATGCTCCATACGGTATATATGTTTCCCAAAATTTGTGTGTATTTTTTACAAGTCAAATTCTATTTTCATTGCCCCACACAATACTACTACCTAAAGGCACACTCTAAGGCACCTTAGTAGTGCGAATGTCTTGTAATCTATCCATTGTTTATCTGATTCAAATTTAAGATACTCGTAATCATTTTCTAAAATGGAGACTTATATTTTGTATGTTCTTTCTGGTTCTGTTGTGCTTTAAATCCAATGTCTGCGCCAGGTTTTTGGTGTCTGTGTCAGTGAGTGGTCTGGTCAAAGAAGGAATCAAGGAACCTGGAATCCTGTGGGCAGAACCTCACTCAAACCAGTAGGGGAAATCAGCTGTGCCCATTTTTTAGTCATGTGATTTGTATTGCTTCCTTCTTATTACCATGGCTTTAAAGTCCTGGAGACCAAGCCTTCTGCTGGACACTCTTACCCTGGGTTATTACAATTTCAGGAGGCTACTGGGGAGTGGGGGGTGGGGGGGAGTCTAAAAAGTTCCCTTTAGCAAGGTAATAATAATAATAATAATAATAATAATAATAAAGGAAGTTTAAGAGACACTGCTTTAAGAATTCATGGAGAAATTTAGACCAATTCTGGCTGAAGAAACTGAGGAGGTCTTGATACAGGAGGTAAATTTTGAAGAAGAGTTTGACACTCCTTGGGTTGTTGGAGGATTAGGGGAGGAGGCATTCTAAGTAAGGGAGTGGGTAAATGGGATTATGGATGTAGGAAAGGAGCCGTCCTCCAGCTAAAACAGCAAATAGTTGACTCCCAATGGAGCAGAGGAATCCTGGAAACTTCCAGAGAAAATGCAGACTATTTCATATGCATATAAAACTATCTTCCTAATTAGATGGTGACTGGTGGTTTCTTTCTTTAATAGCTTTAACTCCCCAGTCCTACATATGGCCAGAATGTTGACCAAACTGGATAAGGAACATTTGTCTTTGACCTCGCCTTCTAAATCAGCACTTCGACCCATCACCCTCCTGGTGGTGCTTGCTTTCTTCCCCCTGTGTGCTCTCAAAGTCTGTGAAAGAACAGCCCATGGTGATCACTGTATCATTTCTATAGGATGTGGGTCATTGTTACGTATGCATGGGACTTTTACTAGATACGCTTCTCCATAGAAAAGGAAGATAGGAGATGTATCATTGCTACTCTTCTATGAGATTTGCTAGATACAGTTCTCCACAGAAAAGGAAGATGCTACTTGGGAGAGGAGATGGGAGCAGGGCTGGGGCTGGGAACCTGGGTTGAGACAGGTTTGTGCACTCATTGGGATCCGGCTGAAGTCAATAATCTCTGCTATGCAAATGAGAAAAAAAAAAAAAAAAAAGAAGTGTCTTGTCTAGACCAGAAACCAGACCTCAGTGGGAGGTCGCTAAAGGGTGTGGTGCGGCTGGAAACAGAAAAATTCGTTTCATCTGGCCTTGAACAGAACAGGATATTCATCAGACTAGCTCCGGGGAGGCAGGTAACAACACAGAGCCCAGAGGCCTCATAGATGAGAGGCCAAAAATTTGCTAATAGTCCAAGACCCAGTGCTCAGAGCCCCCGTGTTAGGCAAATGTGAGCTGGGAATTAGATGGCTAGCATCAGGAGAAACCTGCCCTTGGTAAATCTACTTTTGGTTATGATTTCCATTTCCTTTATTTCCCTTTGGAAATACTTGCAGCTTAAGCGGGTCTTGCATGCTGCCTGGCAATCATTCTGTGGTTCCCTAGTCCGTTCGTGTTCCCGCTCTCCTAGAGCGCTATTCTATGCCTCTCTGCAAATCCCCTGGTCCTGAGAAAGCGGGGCAAGCAGAAGAGAAGGTCACAGACTCCTGCTGCCGAAGCCACTCAGCTACCAGCAACAACAGCTACGAATTCTGCTTTCCTGCGTTGCCGTTCTCTTTCCCGGAAAGCTGATTCTAACTGCACACTAGCCGCTGTCCTGCTGCTCACAGACGGCCCTCCAGCTGGTCTCTGCCCTTTGCAGGTCTCCCTTTCTCCAGATTACTCCTATCAGTTTACAAACACATCGTTACTTCTCTCGTTTTAAACAACAACGTCTACAAACATCTTTTTTTTTTTATGTTTATTTTGAAAGAGAGAGACTGTGTGTGTGTGTGTGTGTGTGTGTGTGTGTGTGTGTATGAAAGTGGGGGAAGGGCAGAAAGAGAGGGAGACAGAATCCCAAGCAGGTTCTGCGCTGTCAGCATGGAGCCCGATGGGGGCTTCATCCCACAAACCAGGAGATCATGACCTGAGCCAAAGTCAAGAACCAACTGAGCCATCCAGCTGCCCCTACAAACATCTCTTAACCGTCATCCCATTTCTTTGTTCCCCTTTTGCAGAAAACTCTTCAGAGTTACCTTCCACACTCCTAAGTCCAGTGGCAGAATCTCCATCCTCATCCTCTCTGATGACACAGAGAGCGACAGATGACACGGCCTCCCGCTGCCTCCTCCTTGGCTCCCACGACATCCTGATCTTGGTTTTCCCCCAGCCCCACTGGCTGCTTCCTCTTCTCCTCTACCCCTTCACCTTGTAGGCAGTGTTCGTTTTCCATTGCTGCTGCAACAAATTATCACAAACTTGGTGGCTTACATAATACTAATGTATCATCTTCCAGTTAATAAGAGGTCAGCTGCCCAGTCCAGCAGTCTGGGAGCTATCTTTGACTCCTCCTTCCCTCCTGCACCACTCATCCTGCACGTCAGAAATCTTGTCTCTGCCTTAGAAATACTGTTGCCCCCCTTACCCATGGAGGACGTGTTCCGTGACTCTGATGCCTGAAACTGCAGATAGCACTGAACCCTATATATCCTATGCTTTTTCCTGTACATACATACTATGAAAAGGTTTAATTTACAGATCGGGCCCAGTAAAAGATTAACAACGTCTCCTTTTCACCAATCTCTTCTTTTCCTTTTAAAGGTACAGAGAATAATGTCCACCATATTCTACCAGGCAGATTTATCAAAGTTAAACAAACCGTGCCATATTTACGTCAAATTTTCTGTAAGAAATAAAGTGTCATAGCTGTGCCTGAGTGGCTCAGTCGGTTGAGCCTCTGACTCTTGATTTCAGCTCAGGTCATGATCTCACGGTTCGTGGGTTCGAGCCCCGTATTGGGCTCTGTGCTGACAGCACAGAGCCTGCTTGGGATTCTCTCTTTCCCTCTCTCTACCCCTCCCCCACTCTCTGTTTTCTCAAAATAAACTTTAAGAAAAGAGAGAGAAATAAAGTGTCATAAATACAATTGAACCTCAGTGTGTCCTTCTTCAATCTCATTCACTTCTCTTCCTCTCCAGAACCATCTGCTATCTTGATTTTGGTGTTTATCATTCACATATATATCTCATAATTTTTATTGGTATTTTCAAAGCTCCCCCTCCTCCTTGTCATTCTAATGCTTTAATCAAGATGAAACCTCCAAAGTCCCAAGAGGTCAACACTTGTCCAAGGTCACACAGCAAGGTGACGCCAGGATAGAACAAGAGCCCAGGACTTCTGACTCTTAGTTCAGAGTCTTCCCGATGCTCCATGGTGTATCTTTTCAAAATGTATGTAAATCAAATACATACCATCTACTATGTTCCCGAGACAGTCCTAGACTCTTTTAAAAATACATGGTCCATCTAACCTCACAGGTGAGAAAACTGAGGCTCAGAGAGATGGAAGTCACTTTTCCAATATCAGCCAGCGAGCAGGGAGCACAGGTAAAATGGGCACCCAGGACTGCCTGACTCCCAGTGCTTCCCTCTACTGGGTACTGCGTGGGAAAGGCACAGGTTTAGAAAGCAGAAACCCTTAGCTTGCATTCTGGTTCCACAACTTGCTGACCAAGTGAACCTAGACAAGGAAAGTCAGTTAAAACCACCATTTAGTGAATATCTATTAAGCACCAGCAGTTTTCATTTCATTTCATCTCATTTCATTTCATTTCATTTCATTTTTTAAATTTATATCCAAATTAGTTAGCATATAGTGCAACAATGATTTCAGGAGTAAATTCCTTAGTGCCCCTTCCCCATTTAGCCCATCCCTCCCCCCACACCTCCCCCAGTAACCCTCTGTTTGTTCTCTATATTTAAGAGTCTCTTATGCTTTTTCCCCTTCCCTGTTTTTGAATTATTTTTGCTTCCCTTCCCTTGTCTTCATCTGTTCTGTGTCTTAAAGTCCTCATATGAGTGAAGTCATATGATATTTTTCTTTCTCTGACTAATTTCGTTTAGCATAATACCCTCCAGTTTCATCCACGTAGCTGCAAATGGCAAGATTTCATTCTTTTTGATTGCCAAGTAATACTCCATTGTATGTATACCACATCTTCTTTATCCATTCGTCCATTGATGGACAATTTAAGCACCAGCAATTTTTAGCAATCATCTTATTTAAACACCCTTAAAGACAGATATTACTTAATCTTTAGAGGGAAAAACTGAGACTCCAGGAGGTCATATCACTAACAAGGAGCAGACCCAGAAACTGAATTCAAGATTACCAGCTCCAGAGACCATGCCCTCCCCACCTTCTTTCCCTTCCTCTCTTGGCTTCAATGTTTTTTTGGTTGTTTGTTTGTTTTTAATTTTTCTTAATGTCTTTTTATTTTTTATTTTTTTGAGACAGAGAGAGACAGAGCATGAACGGGGGAGGGTCAGAGAGAGACGGAGACACAGAATCCGAAACAGGCTCCAGGCTCCAAGCTGTCAGCACAGAGCCTGATGCGGGGCTCGAACTCACAGACCGTGAGATCATGACCCGAGCCGAAGTCGGACGCTCAACCGACTGAGCCACCCAGGTGCCCGGCTTCAATGTTTTTTATTTTAATTTTTTTTAAATTATCATTTGGTTAGGGGTGCTTGGCTGGCTCTGTCGGTAGCATGTGTGACTCTTGATCTCGGGGTTGTGACTTCAAGCCCACGCTGGATGTAGAGATTACTTAAAAATAAAATCTTTATCATTTGGTGGGACATCACATATCTGATAAAGACTTATATACAAAATATAAAAAGAACCTTAAAACTCAACAATAAAAAATGAATTAAAAATGAGCAAGTGATCTGAATAGACACTTCATTAAAGAAAATATACAGGTGGAAAATAAGTATAAGAAAAGATATCAACATCGTTTTTCATTAGGGAAATGCAAATTAAAGCAAAAATGAGATGTCACTATACACCTAATTAAACTATCTAAAATCCATAGATCTGAAAATATCAATTTCTGTCAAAGATGCAGGGAAAGAGTACTCCTCATTCCTTCCTGGTGAGAATTCGAAATGGTGGAATCACTTTGGAAAATATTTTGGCAGTTCCTTAAAATGTTAATCATAGGTTTACCTTACGACCAGCAATTCCACTCCTAGCTATAAATCCAAGAGAAATGAAAATCATGTCCACACAAAACTTGTACACAAATGTTCACCTCAACATTGTTCATAGCTGCCAGAAAGTGGTAGCAATCCAAATGTTCCTTAACTGATGAATGGATAAACAAAATACAGTGTATCCATACAGTGGAATATTATTCAGCCATAAAAAGGAATGAAGTGCTCATTCATGCTACAGGATGGATGAACTCTGGAAACATGCTAAGCAAAAAGAGCCATTTGCTAAAGGCCACAGCTTGTATGATTTCATTTATATGCAATGTCCAGAAAAGGCAAATACCTAGGCGCAGAAAACAGATTAGTGGTTGTCAAGGGCTGAAGGGACGGGAAAAAGTGAGTGACCTATTTTGGTCACTCCTAACCTCCAGAACTGTAAGATAACAAACTTGTGTTGTTTAAAGGTACTAAATTTGTGGTAATTTGTTACAGCAGCAATAGGAAACTGACACACTCATATACTCAAAGTACAACATCTTTGTACTGCAAGCTCATGTATTGTTATGCAATGTGTACTGTGGAAATAGCATGTTCGTGTAAATCAACATGAACATACCTAGCTGGAAATTAAGTATTGCAACTCCTAAATTAAGTATTACAACTCCTAAACATCTTTCAATTAATACATATATGTTGAGCGTTTGAACGCTTCCCAAATATTGATATTAATCAGCACTCTTTACTCTTGCCCGGAGCTCAGGGCAGGAAGTTGGAAGGACAGTAAGGATCTTGGAGATGCTGATCTGTGGCTCCTATCAATCAGGACAGGTTGTGATGCCACCCCCAAATGTCTGACAGCACGTTGGAAATCACAAGCTGTGATGGTACTTGGCCTGGATACATTCGGCTAGCTGACTTCTGGAAGTCTCAGTTCTAGTTCTTCCTGATGCTGAGGATGAGGTCCAGGAGGGGCCACAGATGTGGGCTCCAGGGTAGAGGGCAACAGCCGCTCACTACCCGGTGGATCAGGGTCGGTGAAGACCCCAGCTTCATCCTAGGGGTCTGACCCAGAATGCAGATGGCCGGCAACATCACTTAAACATCCTGCATGGATTCTCCCCGGAGAAGAGCAAGGGAGAGCCATGTCCCTGCCACCCCACACAAATCTGCCTGATGACTGGGCCCAGTGGGGAGGGGATTTGCCCAGCAGGCTGGGTGGAAGTTGCCCTGCCAGATAACCCCAGCTCCAATTAAAGCCATTAATGAGAAACGAAGCCAAGGACCATTATCCCTTGTTAGGCCCCTTTCACCAAAAGTCTCGGCTTTAAGACACAGTGGGTCAGCCTAGGAGCAAATACTCCATGAGGCACTTACTTTTCATCATTCACCAATCAAATTTTGGTTGGCTCTAGAGTGACCAACCGTCCAGTTTTGCCTGGGATCAATGCGTTTCCCAGGACAGGGTGCTCCCAGAATCAAAACTGGAGAAATGCAAGGCAAATTGGGAAGAGATGATTACCCTACCTTCCACCTTGATGTTGCGGTTTTGTGCAGCACTGGACTATTTTCCTGAGCTATGAGAACTCTTTACGAATCATCAATTTATACCTAATGCTCTTAGATCAAGGCTTTCCCCCAAATTTCCTTGTAATGACAAGGGCTGCCATCTACTGAGTACTTACACTAAGAAATGTGGAAAGCCCTCTCCGTTATTATTTCTGTTAATCCTCTTACTAATCCTAAGAGGCAAGCAATTTTATTTTTATTTTATAGATGATGAAACTCAGGCAATGAGAGCTTAAATAATTGTTTAAGGTCACACTGAAAGTTCGTGGCAGAGCCAAAATAGTCTCAGGTCTCTCTGACTGCAGAAAAGGCACTTATAACCATTGTGCCATTTGCCTCGATAGGGACGGACCCACGGGACAGTCAGTACCTTCTTTGGGGGAGGGAGCTTTTGTCTCGTAGCAATCACAGAAGTATGTGTATGCTTTTTTTTTTTTTTTTTGTAGGCTCCACGCCCAGTGTGGAGCCCAATGTGGGGCCAAACTCACCATCCTGCTATCAAGATCTGAGCCAAGATCAAGGCCTGAGCTGAGATCAAGAGTCAGATGCTTAACTGATGGAGCCACCCAGGCACCCCTGGGGCAGATGTTTTTCCATGCCATTTGTGACCCGAGGCTACTGTGGCTTAGTTTTTTTGGAAAAGGGTCTTCCCCGGCCAGAAGCCAAGTTTCTGAGAACTGGAAAAATCAGAGCTTGCTCACAGGGTCAAAGTGGCCCATTTCGGTCCCCGAGGGGCCTCGAAGCTGTGCCGCGCAGCAATCTCAGGACCCCACTTTCCTGATCCCTCACTGGGCAGTTTGAGATTTGAGGCTATCTGCATCAGGCAATTGCAGATTCGCAGCTGCAGGAGTCCTCTGCCTCAAGATCCCCTGCCGGCAGCCCCCGTGGCAACTCCAGGCACCTCTGCTTGCAGTAAACATGACCTTAGCCTTCTGCCACCAACATGACATTGGCATGTCGCTGCTGATCTGTAAACACAATTGTGTTTTCAATCTTCTGACTGAATTTTGTTCCTGGGATCCTAACAGGCAGCAGGTCTCTGTTTATCTGTAAACAGCGGCCCCATTCCCCGGCAGAGAGGTTACGATGCTGTTTGTTTTTATTACTTTACAGTAAGAAGAAAAGGTGGTTTGTGATAGGCATCCACATTACCCCTCCCTCTCCTGAGTGTCTGAGAGGATAATCTCTCTCTCTCTCTCTCTCTCTTTCTCTCTCTCTCTCTCTCTCTCTCTCCCCCTGCACACATAAGTCCATACCCTAGACCAAGAGAAGGAGTGGTATATGTCTCACTCTGCCTTTTAGCATCTCCTGAAAGGACACTGGAGAATCTGGTGGCAATAATTCAGATAATAAGTGTCCAGTGCTGTGTGGAACAACTAACAGGTCCTGTTTCTGAAGGTCACTCATCGCGGGCAGCCCTAGATGCAGTGTGTGCCTTGAGAAATTTTTGTATTTCCTTTTTTTTTCCTTAATTTTTATTTATTTCTGAGAGACAGAGCGTGAGCAGGGGAGGGGCAGACAGACCAGGAGACACAGAATCTGAAGCAGGTTCCAGGCTCCGAGCTGTCAGCACAGAGCCCGATGCGGGGCTTGAACCCACAAACCGTGAGATCATGACCCCAGCCGAAGTCGGACACTCAACGAACTGAGACACCCAGGCGCCCCTAAACTTGTATATTTCTACCTGTTACTCTTGAAGTGTCCTTCTGCAAAACTCAGGTTCTCTATTAAAATAGGTAGATTTCTTTTTCCCCAAAGTTTGTGTTCCAGCTAAAAGAATGTGATCTTTTAACAGAATGCGTAAAGAAACTGGATACTTGAAATTTTCTAAGAAAATTTCCAAAGTATTGATTCATCTATAAAATCTATAGTTATTAGGTATAGATTTCAGTTTTCATTAACTCTAGCAATGGAAGACAAAAGCCAGATTGGTATCTCTTCTACAAAGCTAAGTTATCAAGGACATTGTGATTTAGGAAGATTTATAAGGTTTCATGGGTGTCATAAGGTAGAGAAAATGATGGAAAAGGAAATTAAAGTATTTATTATGATTAGGTGAGAAAAGCAAAAAAAAAAAAATGAATAGATACAATTCAAATAGTAAAATACTGGAAGATGAGAAGGACATATGACTAATTGAATTACAACAAAATATTCAAAATCAAGTCTGTTAATAGGAATAATTATTCCAGTTAGTGAAAATGGGAACTTGGATGCTTATTTTTTTCTTCCAGTGTGCCAAAGGAAACATCTTTTTAAGTAGGGTTATTAAAATAACTTGATAGTGTTATCAAAATAGTTCTTTAAATAAAAAGTTCTATTTTGTTGACACAGAGAAATGGAGTGAACAACTTACTGTAAGAGTAAATTCAGTTGGAATCTACAAATCTAAGCTTAGAGAGTAATAAAATATCTAGTTCAACATGATGGATAGAGCATATGTGCTTACGTGAAATTGCATAATTTTCAAATAATAAATTCAGAACAGGTCTGGAAAGTAAGACATGGTGCCATCAGCAGCACAAAAATTTGAAGAGATGGGTGGAAATTGGAAAACATATGTGATTAGGTTCATGGAGAAAGCATATCTGAGATAGACACAGTGAAGAATCCTCCTTTGAAAGGTCCCTAAGGAAACTCCAACTCTTCATCTCAAAGCACAGAGACCAGGTGGGCTGTCCAGGGGTGATCACTGGGGTAACTAGTTAAAGATCGCCTGTGCAGCTCCCCTCTCCTGTTCAGAGCAGCCAATGGGGGCATCATCCTCAGGTAAACCCCTGAGAGCAGCTCTCAAATGAACTGGAAGATCAGCTAAGGGAAGCTCTGGGATGTGGTGTTAGAGGCAGAAGGAGCAGAGTGAAGCCTGGTAACTCTGCACATCCAACATGGATGTGAAGAAGCTGAGAGACATTCAGCTCTTCCCCACCCCCCCACCCCCCCCACCCCCGCAAATTAAATATACCTTAGTATTTCTTCTGTTAAGTAAAGCCTTCCTCTTGGACAGTCGTGCCAGCCTGCTGGTCCCCATTACGTGCTCTATAGGCACTGTCTACTCAGCCTCCTGCTCAAGGGTGAGGTCTGTTGGGGAAACAGACTTGAATCGTGGCAGAGGAATTTGTCATAGCTACAAACACTTAACAAAAGTCTTTCATTTAGAAATATGAACAGACAGCCAAGGGTCACCAGAGACTTGTTAACAGCAAATGATATGAAACAGAAAGGTCAAGATGAACAAACAGGACAAGCAATCTTGAAAGGAATGGATGTAAGGAATGGAAAACAAAAGAAATGAGGAAAGTTCTTGGAGATTATATGCACAATGGCAAATTTCAAAAATAGCAAAAGTTCAGAATAACTTCCAGATCAATGATATGATGCCTATGATTCAAATCTTAAACTTAAAAACAAAAGCTGGAGGGGCCTGGGTGACTCAGTCACTGAGCATCCAACTCTTGATTTCAGCTCAAGTCATGATCTCAGGGTCGTGAGATCAAGGCCTGCATTGGCTCTGTGTAGAGCACAGAGCCTACCTAAGATTCTCTCTCTCCCTCTCTCTCCACCCGCCCCCCCGACTTGCTCTCTCTCTCTCACACATCTTTTTAAAATAAGTAAATAATTTTAAAAAATAAAAGTAAAAACAAAATCTGACAGTAAAAAGAATTAAAAAGATACCAAATACTAACCTAAAGAAAGCGAGTGTGGCTACATTAACATCATAATATTATTTAAGACGAAAACCATCATTAAGAGTAGAGATCATCCCTACATAATGATAAAAAGTTCAGTTTGCCAAGAATATAAAACAATATACTTATAAACCCTTAATGCTCCAAAATATATATAGTAAAAATTGATAGAACTATAAGAAGAATAAATCCACTATTATATTGTAAGTTTTAAACACACATCTCTCAGTAAATGGTAGGTCAGGCAGACCAAAAAAAAAAGTCAGCAAAAACATAGAAGCTTTGGACAACACAATTAACAAGCTTAGATGAAACAACATATAAGAAAATCTGTACCCAACTATTAGAGAATATACATTCTTTTCAAGCACAAATGGAACATTTATAAAAATGTGCCATGTAGTCATGAAGCAAGTCTCAGCGAACTTAAAAGAATAGGTATCATATAGATCTCTGCTTTTCAAACTAATAGGTACACAAATCACCCAAACATCTTGTTAAAATGGAGATTATAATTTAGGCGATGATGCCTGGGATTCTGCTTTTTGATTAAGTACTCAAGTGATTTCTGGTGCTACTGGTCTGCAGACTATACTCTGTGTATCAAGAATTATAGACAATGTTTTTCAACTACAACTTCTGTCTTACTTTGAATTCCCCTAGAAGTGGACCCTAAGATAAAGATTCAAGAGCCAATGGTTTGCCTTACCGGTGAAGGCAACACCAACTGGGGAGTGAGGCTATGAAACAGGGTCAGGAAGACAACTTTATTAAAGGGTATTATCAGGCTAACAACCCTTGAGGGCAACTGGAACTTATGACCCTTTAAGAACATTAAAAGCTAGTGTCAAACATATGCCTCACAGTCATGCCCTCAAAAGGCAAGGGAATTAGAGTGTCATATATCCACTTCCATCATTCATTTGTTATGGGTTATTCTCTTATAGGGAAGTATTAAGAATTTTAAGGCAGGTATTATTACTTTCCTTAATAAAGTAAAGCAGAATATACTCATAGCAAATTTTTAAATGTTTTTTCATTCATTTTTTGAGAGGGGAGCAGAGAGAAGGAGAGAGAGAATCCCAAGCAGGCTCCATGCTGTCAGCACAGAGCCCAGTGTGGGGCTCGATCCCACAAACTGTGAGATTATGACCTGAGCTGAAATCAAGAGTTGGATGCTTAACTGACTGAGCCACCCAGGTGCCCCTGTTCATAGCAAATTTTGAAAGAAGCAAGTAAAAAAAGACAAATTATATACAGTGTAATAATGATAATAGTTGACTCATCATCAGAAATTATGAAGACCAGAAGAGAGTGAAAAACGCCTTAAAGTACTTGAAAGAAAAACTACCAAACCAAAATTTTATATCCAGCAAAAATATCCTTCAAGGCTACTGGTAAAATACAGACTTCTTCACCAGTAGAGGCTCACTGCAAAAATTAGTAAAGGATTTTTTCATGATGAATGAATGAAAATATTACCAGATTTAAATATCTTTAGAAATGAATAGAGAGCATTGGAAATGGTTCATATGTGGGTAAATTAAAAGACTGGTTTTTTTTATTTGCTTTCTCTTAATTTCATTATACACATGGCCGTTGAAAGCAAAAATTATGACTTATTTGTGGGATTTACAACCTGTGTAGATACAGGACATATAACAGCTATAACATAAAAGAAGGAGGTAAGGGGCATATATGGTTATCAGGTTTCTATATTTTTCAGGAAGAAAAAAAATCAGTAACTATAAGTGGATGGTGAAAAGATAAAAATGTATATTATAATCCCAGAATAACCACTTAAAATCAGTGCATAGAAGTATAACTTAAAAAACAAAAAAAAAATGTTAACTGGAATTCTAAAATATATTCAAGTAATTAAAAAAAAAAAAGAAGGGCAAGAAAGAAGGAAAAGAAAAATAAAAAAAAAAACCAGAGACATAGAAAACAAAAAATAAAATTATAAGCCCAAGCTCAAATATATCAACAATTACATTAAAAGTTAATGAACCTGGGGCGCCTGGGTGGCTCAGTCGGTTGGGCATCTGACTTCAGCTCAGGTCATGATCTCGCAGTCCGTCAGTTCGAGCCCCACATCGGGCTCTGTGCTGACAGCTCAGAGCCTGGAGCCTGCTTCAAATTCTGTGTCTCCCTCTCTCTGCCCCTCTCCCACTCATGCTCTGTCTCTCTCTCTCTGTATCAAAAATAAATAAAAACACTTAAAAATTTAAAAAAAAAATAATGAACCTGAAACTGTAATTAAAGGGCAGAAATTGTCAAAATGGGTAAAAAAAAAAAAAAAAAGAAAAAGAAAAAGAAAAAAAAAAGCAAGACCCAACTGCTATGGACTGAACTGTGCCTCCTTCGAGTCCATATGTTGAAGCCCTAACCCCACACAGAGTGTGACTATCTTTGGAATAAGAAATTAATCAAGGTTAAATAAGGCCATAAGGGTGGATTCCTGATCTGATTAAAGTAGTGTTCATATAAGAGGAGACATGAGAGTTTGCTCTCTCTCTTTCCACTATGTCAGAACACAGGAAGAAGGTGGCCACCTGCAATCCAGGAAGAGAGTCCTCACCAGCTACTGACTGGCCAGCACCTTGATCTTGGCATTCTCAGCCTCCAGAACTATAAAAAAGTAAATGTCTGTTGTTTAAGCCACACAGTCTATGGATATGGTTATGACAGCCCCAACTGACTGAGACAGCTACAGGCTTTTCTTAGAAGCTGAAAATAAATGGATGAGTATATACCATTCAAACAGTAAGTAGCATAAAACCGAAGTGGCTATCGTCATATCAGATAAGATCTATTTCAAGACAGAAAGTACTAGGAGAAATGAAGAGGAACATTTCATATAACAAAAAGATCAACTCAGTAGGAAGACTCAACAGTCACAAATGTGTGTATACGTAATTACAGAGCTTCAAAATACATGAAGTAAAATTTGCCACAATTAAAGGGAGAAAAAGACAATTCCATTATCATATTTAGAGAGGTTAAGACCTCTCTCTCAGCAGTGAATAGATCAGACAAATAAGATCAGCAAACTCACAGACAAATGATCAACACTACCAACCACCTTGACCTAACTGATTTTTATAGAACATTACATCCACCAAGTGCAAACATACATTCTTTTCAAGTGCACCAGAATAGACCACATGTTGGGCCATACAACACATTTCAATGATTGTGCCACATGATCACAGTTAATTTAATCGTGCACACTCACGCATGCACACACACAGCATCCAGGCAGTAACACTTCATAGTTTGCTTCATGATCTGGCCTGCCAATTATGGTTTAATAATCAGCACATTGATCCATTCTACTTGTTGTTGGTCTATACCTGCCAAGATCATGTAACCTAGCAACATTCTATTTTCCTTGTTTTACAGGGGAGGTTCTTAGGTTCCAAGAAGAAGTAAGCTTTGTCCAAACTTACCATTCGCTAGCAGGTGCCCTGCCCCGGCTCCTATAGACTGCATTCTGGATTTCCTATTTCTTCACCTGGCCAAGGCTTGTCCTCCTCAGCTAGAGTCCAAAGGCTTACTTATTTTCTTCATTTAAAATCTATCTTGGGGTGCCTGGGTGGCACAGTTAAGCGTCTGACTCTTGGTTTCAGCTCAGGTCATAATCTCACGGTTTCGTGAGTTTGAGTCCTGCATTGGGCTCTGTGCTGACAGTGAGAAGTCTGCTTGGGATTCTCTCTTCCTCTCTCTGCCCCTCCCCCACTCGCTGTCTCTCTCAAAAGTAAATACATAAACCTTAAAAAAATTTTTTTAATCTATCTTTGCTACCTAATTTCTATCAAACACCTCTGTGCTAGAAAATAAAATTGAAGTTAATCGTTTAGTGAGTAACATGTGGATTTCCACTCATGGTTATATTACAAACCCCCAGAGTAAGATGGGAGACAGAGTGTCAACTTTATTACAGGTGTAGGTGTTTGGGGACCGTAGGGGTGGATAGAAGAGATCCAGTCACTTGGGGACAAGCTCACAGTATCCAAAGATCACAAGTTTAGGGCCCTGGGAGCAATTGATGTTGTAAAGTCCCAGGCACAGAAGGTCCCCCTCCTTCTCGCCTCCCTCAGGAAGCTCGTCCCATAGCCAGACAGCTCTGTTACCCAACACCTAGCCGAGGAGCAGCCGGCCGCCCGGTTTATGCTGTCGGTGATCTCATTAGGAATGAGATGAGTCAACATTCACACAAAGACCTTCTGGCCTGCAATCTGAGAACAGGTTTAGGAAGAACAAAGCAAAAGGGAGAAATGTAACCACGAACTATCTCTTTATTGCTTTTGAGTTGTTTAAGGGGGTTTTAAGGGATTAAGGCTAAAGAAATGTTGACTGTAGGGAGAGGAGCAGGATATCAGTTGAACAGAATAGAGGCCTTTGTGCTAAGAGGGGATGCACCTTAAAAGAAAATCTCCTCAGCCTGGCTGCTTGCAAGGGGATAGGGCTGGAAGTCAAAGGTGAATAAGAATGCCAGGTTTCTATAAAGGTGAATAAGAATGCCTGGGGGAGAAGTCAAGGTATAGAGGCATCTTTGGGGTCCCTGGAGTAGACAACCAAAGACTACCAGTCCCCTGGCCCCACCTTTCAATCCCTAACCAAATTCTCAACCAAAACCCTGGGAAAGACCTCATCATAAGCACAGAGAGGGGCTAAGCCCCAAAAGCAATGTGCCAGAAGGTCTAGAAAACCCAAGGGCCAAAAAAAAACACCAAGGAGACACATAAAATGGACTTGGAGGATAATAGATTCTACCTCGTTCCTTTCTTCTTTTTCCTATTTCTCCCTCCCTATGGGGCTTTTCTGTTTCTATAATTGTATCAGCCAATGTCTGTCTTTATGCTCTCCCTGTGTTTCATTCATGTCTGTCCCTCCGTTATTCTCTGGAGATGTTCCTCCCCACACAGATACTATGGATACGACCCCCATCTCCCTGCGATGGTTGCACGACCAAGAGGGGAATTCCACAGAGGAGAAAGTTCCTCACCACCCCCTTCTCTGTCCCGACCTGCTACACACCCACTGTCAAAGGCATGAAGAACAGATAAGGGCTCTGGGCAAAAGGAATGATTTATTCTCTTCTTTCAAGTGAGCAGCCTCAAAAAGCCCAATAATACTTTCTATTTTTATCCCTCACCAGATGTTACCTTCCCATTCTTCCAGCAACTCTGCCAGATAGAGTTACTTTCATTGGGAAAACCCTTCCTGGCTGCCCAGGCGGGGGAGGGGGTGTGGTGAGGGTAAGGGGTGGGAATAGGTGTTGCCCTTGTCCCTTACTGACCTTCCCCAGGCCTGTTCTGCCTTCAAAGTATCCATATTTGCTTCCTCCCTTTTTCCTTTCAGGACTTCCCTTATCGTTGGAAGTTTGATCTCTCTGGTTAGGCAATCACTGCGCTGTGATAAATTCTGCTTTCCTTCTGCCCCATTCATTCAGAGACCTGAGTTGAAGCCCTGGCTTTGATGCTAGGAAGGTGTATGAGCTGGGGACAATGATTGCTGACCTCTCTTGGCCTCCTTTTCTCAACCTCCAAATGAAAAGTTGTGATAGGAAGTGTAAGTCTATGATTCTTTTTTTTTAAAATTTTTTAAAGGTTTTATTTATTTTTGAGAGAGTGCAAGAGGAAGAGGGGCAGAGAGAAAGGGACACAGAGAATCTAAAGCAGGCCGTGCGCTGACAGTTGTGACTCAAATGTGGGGCTTGAGCTCACAGAACCTAGAGACCATGACCTGAGCCAAACTAGGACACTCAGCTGACTGAGCCACCCAGGTGCCCCAAGTCTGTGATCCTAGTTGGAGTTCCATGTGGTGTCTTTGAGGGCAGGAACATTTAAACCACTCCTGCGAAGCCTTGTAAAGCATCCGATCTTATCCAGGATGTGCGTTAAAATCACTCAGGAAGCTTTTAAAACTTAATTTCACATAGATATCTCTCCAACATAGGAAATTCTGATTCTGTAGCTTTAAAGCAGAATTTGGAGAGTATTCTCTTTCTTTTTCTTTTCTTTTCTTTTCTTTTCTTTTTTTTTTTTTTTTAATTTCTCTGATGATTCCTCATTGACTGACAGACCAACCGACAGAGATCTCCTTGCTTGGATCTCCAATACAAAGTGAAACGGATGTATCTACTTATTATCTCATTATTAAGTTTACCTGAACAACCACAATTACCAAAGAGGATAATTCCTGACAGAAAAAGGAAACCCACAGCCTGTCTTCTGCACCCCGATCTTTTGCTGGAAACTTGGGTAAGGTTTCAAATTGCAACAGCCAAAATCAAAACAACCTATAGTCGAACTCAAAGAGGTTAGTTTATCCACTCTGACAGAAACTTTAATGTCAGAAGTCCGGGGAGCTGGAGCATGACAAAGGACAAAGACAGCAGCATCTCTATTTGCTTTGTGTTGTAATTCCCTGAGAATCGATAGAAAGAGACTTGTCAGGTATTGAGAGTCTGTAATAAGGTGCTATGGGGTGAAGGAGATGGGCTGGAGGGGGGTTGATCTCCAGGAACCATAGTCATCTTAAAGATGACTGCAGGTCAGGGGCAGAAATGGGTTAGTGGGTTCTAAGTTCACTGTGGCTGAGACCAACAGGTACCAGCCCATAAGATGTCGAACCTCAGGGTTTCATCTCTGCATCTCCCCCTATTTAGGCTTTACTCCTTAGGATGGAACTCTAGGACTTTCACAAATGTCTCAGCCTCAAGAGGAAAGGCAGGGAGGGAGTGGCATGAGATGGGTCAGAGAGACGGTCAGAGAATTTGATTTGGTAAGGCTTTGTAGACTAGGATAAAGACATATGATGTGTATGTCAGGGAAGCTTTAGAGGAATTTAGAGCTCATTCATGTTTCTAAAAGATCTTTCTGGCTACCATATAGAGGATGGAGTGCAGGGGATTCACAAGAATGGGATAAGGAATGGGATACCTTCTAGAAGGTTACTGCAGATGTCCAGGTTAGAGAACATGGTGGCTTGGACCAGCGTGTTAGTGAAGGACATGGTGAGATGTGGGAATATTTTACAGATCAAAGTATACTTTGGAGACATCTTTATTAGGACTTGCTGATGGACTGGACGCAGAGAGCAAGAGGAAGAAAGACATTAAATCTCTATGCTTCTTTACTTGAGGTACTGGCTGGATAGTTGTGCAATTTATTGCAAAGGAGAAAACTTAGAAGGAGCCTTGTGTAGGTGGCAAGGAGATAATATGGAATCACAAGTTCTGTCCTGGCCATGTTAAGTTTGTGATACTAAATTGTCAAGTGGGGATATCAAGTAAAGAGTGAAATATATGTCTGGAATTCTCATGAGAGGCCAGAGCAAGAGATATGAATTTGGGAGTCACTGGCATAGAAGTGAGATTTAAAGCCATAGACAACATTACTTAAAATGAGAGCCTGGATATAGAAAAGATGCAAACTTGGGACTCAGTCCTGGTTTACTCCAAAATTTCAAATAGGCCAAAGGTCTGCATCAAGTCAAGAAGGAGAGAGAAGAGGTAAATTAATATGTACACATACACAGAAATGAAGAAGCAGATAAGCCTAGCTCTTAGAGTCTTAATTCTGTAAATGGTCATGAAGATGTAGTTGACATCTATGAACTTCCTTCTCCACAATCCCTTCTATGTTTCCTTTTACCTGCCCAAGTGCCCAGGTGCCACAGACATTCATTCTTGGAAGGTCTGAATCTTCAGTGTCTTTGTCTTTTTTTTTTTTCTATTTTCTTTTGGTTATTGACATTTTCATTGACTTTTACCATTACAAGTGGAAGTATATAGAGATAGCCCAGGGAATCTCTTAGGTTCCAAACATTTTCTTCATGCCGTGCTGTGTAGCAGCAACTCAATTCCTTCCTGGTACCAAGATCGCTCACCTTGTCTCCACAAAGAATAGTAACACTTTTCCTTGTCTGCTGACTCTTTGTCATGAGAGGACCAAAATGGCCAGGTGGTAGTTTTACCTATGAGTTCAATGGAATTGCCAATGTGTCCTTTGGTGAAAGCATTTTTTCCTTGGGAATTAAGACTTTAAAATCAATAGAACCTGGGGCCGCTGGGTGGCTCAGTCGGTTGAGTGTCTGACTTCAGCTCAGGTCATGATCTCATGGTTCGTTGAGTCTGACCCCCCACATTGGGCTCTCTGCTGTCAGCGCAGAGCCTGCTTCAGATCCTCTATCCCCCTCTCTCTGCACCTCCCCTGGTTGCACGCTCTCTCTCAAAAATAAATAAACATTTAGAAATAATATAAAATAAAATCAACAGAGCTCAACATGGTGGAGATGGGAAGCAAAAATTCTGCAAGTGGGTTATTAGGTATAGTACTGATGGGCCCCAGTTTATTTCTACCTCCTGATTTCCAGACCCAATTTCTGTATTTGTCAGGAACCATCCAAGTGACAGAAACAGTACCATTAATTAAATAGAGGAAATATAATGTTAAAAAATGTTACCTAGGTAAACATTTGTTAACGAGGTGACTGAAAGGGTATATCCTAACCCTTGAGGTATCATAAGGATAAGAATTACAGGAAGCTTCTATCATTCCCAGGGCTGAGCTTCTATCATTTCCACAGGAAAGAGGTTAAGAATATAAATGTCTAGGGACGCCTAGTTGGCTTCGTCGGTTAAGCGTCCGACTTCAGCTCAGGTCAGGATCTGGCAATCTGTGAGTTCGAGCCCCAAGTCAGGTGCTGTGCTAACAGCTGAGAGCCCAGAGCCTGCTCCAGATTCTGTGTCTCCTTCTCTCTCGGCCCCTTCCCCGTTCGTGCTGTCTCTGTCTCTGTCTCTCTCTGTCTCTCTCAAAAATAAGTAAACATTAAAAAAATAAATAAAAAAGAATATTAACATCTAGAAATTTAGAAGAGGGGCACTAAGGAGCTGAAACTCAAAATCCTAAGAAGGAGGCACTGCTTAACCAGTACCGGTGTCTCTGAGATCAGAGGAAGGTCTGAGCCCGGCAAGTAGACACTTAGGAGGGGGCACCAGCCAGCTCATGCTGGTATTTCTGAAGTGAGGCACTAGTAAGCTAGTTCTGCAAGTATTAAGTGCTTTGCATTCTCATCACACATGCAAAGCACTTCTCACAATGCATGGCCTGTAGCAAGTGCAAATTCTCATCACTGTAAGCAGTAAGTATAGTAGTTATAGGAAGGCAGCTGGTACATGATGGGTTCCCAACAAGTGATGATAGTTTTTAAGTGTTCATACCCATATCCCTGAACAAGCACAAAACTTCAGACAAAAAGCCCATCGAGATTTATTACATGGAGTATCTGGATGTGCCGACCTGCGGAACCCCAGGCTTAACCACTTTCATTCTTCTTTTAGCCCTGTTCTTTTAACATTGTTGTAGGCAGAATGGTGATGGAGAAAGATGCCCTTATTTTAACCTTTGGAACCGGCGAGTTTGTTACTTTACATGGCAAAAGGGACTTTCCAGGTGTGCTTAAGTTAAGGATCTGGAGATGGAGAGATTATACTGGATTATCCAGGTAAGCTGCTATGGTCTGAATGTTTGTGTCCCTCCAAAATTCAGAAGTCGAAACCCACCCCCTCAAGGTGATGGGATGAGGAGTGGGGTCTTTGAGGTGACTAGGTCATGAGGGCAGAGCCCTTGTGAGTGGGATTAGTCCCCTTACAAAAGAGACTTCCTCTGCCACCGGAGGATACAAGAAGTCTTTGACCCGGAAGAGGGGCCTCACCGGAACACAACCAGGCTAGCGCCCTCCTCTCAGACCTCCGGCCCCCAGAACTGGGAGAAATAAGCTTCTGCTCTTTATAAGCTACCCAGTCTGTAGTGTTCTGTGCAACAGCCCTAAGACACGGGCCCAGTTTAATCACATGGGTCTTTAGAAGCAGAGGACCTTTCCCGGCTGTGGTCAGAGGGAGATGTTGTGACGGAAGAACCACAGAGCTGGCCCCATGAGAAGGACTCAAGCTGCCATTGCCGGATTTGAAGGTGGGGGCGGGGCATGACTCAAGGAATGCGGACAGCCTCTAGAAGCTGGAAAACTTAAAGAAATACATCATAAATCCTCCTGTGGAGCCTCTAACACCTTGATCTTACCCAACCTGACCCATCTCTGACTCCTAACCTCCAGAACTGTAAGATAATAAATTGGTTTTGTTATAAGCTACCAAGCTTATAATTTCAGCAGTAGCACTGAGTACCGGCATTGTGGTTTCCTTTACTCCTTGCTGGGCTCTCAGCCCCTACTCCCAGGAGTGGCCACTCAGTGCTCTGATGTCCCTGTGCCCTGAGAATCAGTTTTGGGCACTGATTCAGCTTTGGGCACTGAAGAAATGTCCCAGTGGTCATTTCTTCCCCACGTCCCCAGCAGTGGAAGAGGGGGTCCTGGCTGGGCAGGCAAACAGACAAAAGGCTCATCACCAGGTGCTCTCCAGACCCTCACAAGGAGGGTGAGCATACTTTCCATCAACAACGGTGTTTGAATTTATTGACCTTGTTCAGCACCACGATTACAAAAATCCTACCTTTCGTTTACTAAAATCAAACTTCTAGTTGTGACCTATCGGGTCTGTAAAGTCTGGTTTCCCCCACCAACTTTCCTTCATACCGTGCCTCACGTCATCACTATAATCTTAGCAGTTGCTAAGATTTCCCACCTCTGGGCCTTTGCACCTGCGCTTCCTTCTGTCTGGGACACTTACATGCCACTCTTTACATGATGGTTGCTTCTCATTCTTTACATTCCAGCTCAAATCTCACCCCTTAGATCCTCTGATCCCTCCCCCCCCCCCAGATATTCTCTATCAAGCCAGCTGTTAATTTTTTTTTCCAGTATTTATCACAATTAGGAGCTAATTTGTTTGTTTTTGTGTTTACTCATTTACTTTTCTGTTTACTACATTTACTAGGATGTAAGTTCCATGCCATCAGGGAGCTTGTCTGGCTTATTTGCTATTCTATTTCCAATGCCTGGAATAGCACCTGGCAAATTACCGACATTCAACAAATACTTTGAAAGAGAGGAAAGAAGGGAAAGAAAAAATTCCTGGTTATGTTCCCATTTCCTGATCTAGTATGAGAGTCCCTAAAATCATTTAGGGTCTACGCCAGGCCTGTCCTAGGCTAGGTCAGAATTGAGTGCCTCCCTGGCTGGAGGTTCTGGCCCTGGACCCAGGCCCGGATCATTATTTGAACTCTTAACAGCAGATCAGGCAAGTCCCGATTTAAAAGTTACCTTGCTCTGGTTCTGCCTCACTATTAGAACCTGACCCTGACTTGCGAGTCTAGACCACGAACAGAGTCTTGTTTTGACATTTAGGCAGTATGATGAGTGTGCTATAGGTTTCAGAGTCAGAGAACTGCAACATGAATCATGCCCATGCCGCTTTCTTGCGTCTTCGTCAGCTGCCATAACAAAATACTACAGACTGGGGCACCTGGGTGGCTCAGTCGTTTAAGTGTCCGACTTCAGCTCAGGTCATGATCTCACAGTTTGTGAGTTTGAGCCCCGCCTCGGGCTCCGTGCTGACAGCTCAGACAGAGCCTGGAACCTGCTTCAGATTCTGTGTCTCCCCCTCTCTCTTTGCCCCTCCCCCACTTGCACTCTGTGTGTCTCTTCCTCTCAAAAATAAATAAACATTAAAAAAAAATACCACAGACTCAGTGGCTGAAATAACAGAAACTTATTTTCTCACAGTTCGGGAGATCAGAAGTCCAAGATCAAGGTGCCCATCAAGATTAATTTCTGGTGAAACTTCTTTTCTTGGCTTTTAGATGACCACCTCCTTGCTGTGTCTTCACATGGCCTCTTCTCGATGTAGGCCCAGGGATGGGGACCAGTGTTCTCTGGGTGTCTCTTCCTCTTCTTGAAAGAACACCAGTCACGACAGATTACAGCCCCACTCTTATGACCTCATTTAACCTTAATTATTTCCCTAAAGCCCCAACTGCACATACTGTCACATTGGGGATTAGAGCTTCAACATGTGAATTTGGGGAGGACACAATTCAGTCCATAACATCTTGTGACGAATCTAGTCTGAGCCTTGATTTTCTTGCCTATAAATTAGGGATGGTGATACACCGTCTTACGGTTACTGGCAACACCAAATGAGGTGAAGAAACAAGTGTGTGTTTCAATTATCTGATACTGTACCACAAGCCACTCCAAAACTTGGTGGCTTAAAATAACACTGATGCTCATGAGTCTATAGTCTGGGCAGGGCTTGGCAAGGACAGCTCATCTCTGCTCCATTTGGTAGCAGCTGGAGTGGCCAAGGAGTAGTAGCTGGAATGATCCGAAGTTCACTCACTCCCATGCACCTGGATGGGGAAGATCCAAACATCTGGGGAGTAGAGCATCTGGGGCTCCAGGAGCCTCTCTCTTGATATAAGTATAGATGATACAGGTATAGATACAGATTGTCTCTCCAGGTGGTGGTTTCAGGATAACTGAACTTAAATATCAGCTCAGTCCTCCCACGTCCCAAAAGACAAAGTCAAGTCAACACTGTATCACCTTTAATAACCAAGCCTTGGAAATCATGGATTGTCACTTCTGCCTATCAGGTGGGGCAGTCACAAAGGCCTGCCCTTATTCAAGGGGAGGAGAAATAGTCCCCGTCTCTTGATGGTGAGAGACAAGATGCTGGAAGGCATATGAGACTGAAAAGACTGTTGTCATCATTTTTAGAAAATGCAACCTGCCACTGTTGACTTGCTTTGGACACAATTTGCAGATTGCAAACCCTGGCCCTCTGTGAGCCTCTTCTCCTCATGAGAGTAGTACAGCCTAATGGCTGTCCCCTGACCAACCACTCAACTGGACCCAGAAGACACAGGGAAATGTTTCTGGTTCTGGAACGAAAGTGATGACTTCTTTGCATCCTCGGAGTTCTTGTGGTTTGTCATAGTGCTGTTCGTTCAGAAGCCTTTCAGCAATGAGAAAAGTCTAAGATCATTTTCCAGTTGAAATCTCTCATCCATCATATCCTATCCCAGATGGAAGACACAGATCTGGCTGTGCTGGCCTGAGGACTGAAACTGTAGCCTAGGCCCTCTACACCGCAGAGGGAGGCCTGTGCTCCCCCCACCCCACTGCAGCTAGGGGAGCTCTCCCTACACCGCTCATGATCAACTCCATCGTCACCAGCCTGCTCACCATACCTTGCACAGGGCTTTCTGGCTCAAAGAAACGCTCCTCTAATAAGAGGTCTGGTAAGGGACCATGGCTACCCTGTCTCCTCCTTCCCTCCTTCCGTCTCTCTTTGCTGACCCTTCTCATATACTCTCTCCCTTCTGCACCACTCCTTGTTCAAGAACACAGCCATGGCTCCTTCTGTTCTAGCTGCAGAAAGACCCCACAGAGGTAAGACACACCCTCCCACTTCTTGGACAGGTGGCCCAGGGCCAAAGAGGCCTGCTGACTTCCCTCGTTTCCCCCCTTTTTGGGTTTTTCTTGAACTGTGACAGGCTCTGCCCCAAACTCTTGGTCCCTGAGTGCCAGCTCTCTTGCCCCGACCCAAGAGGGAAAAAAGCAGAAAACTCCCTTTGCCCTCACTTCACAGAGATAAGGATAAACTTTTCAAATGGGTCTTCTGTGTCAATCTAAAGGAAAGCAACAGGTAGAACTACGGCCTGTACACCTGTGTATATATCTCACTCCAACTTTGGCTACCTCCTGGCTGAAGGCTGGCCTATCCAGGGGTTGAGAAGCCCATGGCTAGCCCTCACTCTCTCCCTCTCTGGAGCAGCAGCTGATCTAGGCATGAAGCAAGGAAAATCTGCAATTTCTCCTTCCTGTTGGGGCTGGGTTTGCCTTCTTGTGCATTAGGCCAGGAGCAGTCAGAGAGTATCATCTATTTCCCTCAGATCACATTAGAGGACGTTTCATGTGAAGTTTCCAAAATATTGACTAGTCAGCAGTACTAATCTGAAAAGGTCAAGCAGACTCTGTTATAATTCTGACAGAACAAGTTACAAAAAGGAAACAAATAAAATACCGGTGTTGCTCTGCCACCGATGAGCTGGAGAATTAGCAAGGAAGGGCGTTTAACTGCTCTGGGTTTTGGTGTCCTCATCTGCCAGTTGAAGAACTTGGGAGCAAAAAACACTATGAGCAAAGCTCAGGCTGACAGGATGAAAGGGCCTCACTTTGTGCTCTCTGTGGCCCATTCTATGTCTGAAAGCCCCTGAGGAAGTCTGTCCACCCAAATATTTCTTTCTCTGGAAAGCTTTGTTTCCATTGGGTCGGGGGCGGGGGGGGGGGGGGGGGGAAGCTGCAGGTGGGAGAGAGGAAGGCTCTTTGGGGGAACTTTAGAAATAGGTTGTGTGCCATCTCTCCCCTGGTGGCCGCCAGACTTGGAGGTCTGGGTGGAGTGCTCCTCCCCAGGGCACTGGCTGCCAGGCTCCCACCCACCGCCAGCGGCCAAGCCCCCAGGACACCGTCGCCGAGCAGCAAGAATTCAAAGGAACCTTCCCAGGTACAGGTGTGTGCATTCCAGGCCTGACAACCACCTCCTCCGCCCCGTTCTGGGGCCGTTTGTCCGAAGGCATTATGCAAAATAAAGCTGCCTTGTTTCCCCCCGCCCGGCGGCAATCCCGGCTACACCGAGGCCTTCTTTGGGGGGGGGGGGGGGGGGAGGATCAGAGAGCAGCGAGCTGGCGGAGTCCCTGCAGGCACAGCTTTTCTTCCATTCTGTTCTGGCAAAGTCGGGAATTAGCAGTAGGAAGCAGAGAAGGGAGCCCCGTACCCGGCTCCTACCGCAGCAAGTGTGACCCCATAGCTCTCAGGGTACGCAGCCTCTAACCGGAAGACTCCACCTCGGACACTAGCACCGCCTCCGGCGAGGTGGGGGGTGGTATCAAACTCGGCTGAAGGTATTGGCGTTCGAGCCCTGGACCGCTTTGTAGGGAGAGGAGTTCCGCCATGAGGCCTCTAGGTGGCAGGATTCTTCTCAAGGACCCGTCAGTGAACCCTTGCTGGGTCTGGGCTGCAGAATAGTACCTAGGGTCTGAAAAGGGTGCAGGACAAAGAATAGCATCCCACTTCCTTTCCAAGTGGATCAAGTCCCCACATGAGCTGCCAACAGAGAGCCTTGGAGACAGTAGGTCCCTGCTGGAGTTCAGCATCTGGGCAGAAAAGCCACAGTCCTGGTGGGAGGGGGGATGGGCTAAATGGGTAAGGGGCATTAAGGAATCTACTCCTGAAACCATTGCCTCACTAGATACTAACTAATTTGGATGCAAATTTTCAAAAATAAAAAATAAAGTTAAATTATGAAAGAAAGAAAGAAAGAAAGAAAGAAAAAGAAAGAAAGAAAAGCCACAGTTCTAGGTCAGAGTTCTGGTTCCAGCTCTTTCTCTCCCAGTGGGCTCCTTTGTCTATTCATTCATGTCTTAGTGGCTCAGGCACTCACTTCTCTGTATCAAGTACCAAACGGCAGAAGAGGGAATACAGAGGTGAATAAGGGCTTCATTGCGGTATCTTCCAAACAGAACTTTTCCAACTTGTCTCAGCGTAGAGAAGAAAGGTACACTTTTTCAAGTGTCCTGAGGGAAAGCAGTTTTATAAGCAGATAATTATAATGCAGTATGCTATGGTTATAATAATAAAGGCATGTGCAAAGTTTTATGGAAGTTCAGGGAGAGGGAATTTAACTTTTCCTGGGAAGTTGAAAGAAGTTTCACAGAGAAATTAAGTCTTGATGAAGAAGAGACTTTCAGGAGATATGAATGATGGGATATCCAGACAATTCAGAGCAAAATCAAAGAACTTGAGGCTGGAAAGTACAGATCACATTCAGAGAATAGTATCAATCACTATGTTCAGATGATGTCTACGTCTACACCGATGTGACCGTCTACACCGAAAGCACAGAAGAATCATCTGAAAGATCATTAGGGCTTATTAGGCTTCACCAGAATATACAAGAAAAAAAAAAATCAATAGGTTTTTTTTTTTCCTTTAAATTCTAAAAGTAAGCAATTAGCAGGGCGCCTGGGTGGCTCAGTCGGTTGAGCGGCTGACTCTTGATCTCTGCTCAGGTCATGATCTTACGATTCGTGAGATCGAGCCTCGAGTGGGGCTCTGCACTGACTGACAGTGCAGAACCTGCTTAGAATTCTCTCTCTCTCTCTCCTTCTCTCTCTGCCCTTCCCCTCTCGTGACTTCTTTCTCTCTCTTAAAACAAAAAACTTTACAAAGAGATAAGCAATTAGTAAATGTAATGGGGGAAAGTCTCCTTTTGGTAACAAGAGTGATAACAAGGGACAAGAATAAAATAGTAAACATGGGAGGTGTAGATGAAGAGAACTTCAACACTTTCTGGAGGACACTTGAAGAAATGGGGACACGCATGATAATTCTGAGTGGAAAGACGCAAATATACATAAAGCTTTAGTGTGTGACCAGTGGAGGCACTTCAAATCAGCATACTACATATGTATTCTCAACGAAGAACACGAGACTAAATGGATAGTCATTGGAATAACAATGCGAGAAGATCCCTATCTCACATCATACTCCAAAATTAATTCCAAAAAGATTCCCATTTTTCTCCTTCCCAACTTGTAACTTCATTATCTTCTTGCCAGTTGTCAGTAACCCAGTCCTACTGTCTTCAGGCGACGTCCTCAGCGAGGGCACAACCCCTGTGGACTCTGACGCTGCATGAGTCCAACGGTGAGGACAACTTGGAGATTTTTTTTTATTTTTTATTTTTGGCCATTTTGAAGAGTTGAACTGTTATATCTTCAGATGTGGAGGCCTAGAATATTACGGAAGTGAAAAACAGCAGGTGACATTTAGCCAGATTGCAGAAGAGGAAACAGGGATTCTAGATCTTTGACTTACATTTTCTCACCCTGTCATGAGTTGAATTGTGTCCCCTAAAAAGATATGTTGAAGTCCTAATCCCCAGTACTTCAGAATTTGACTTTATTTGGAATTCGACTAACTGTGGATGTAATTAGCTAGGCTAAAATGAGGTCACACTGGATTAGGGTAGCCCCTTAATCCAGTGTGACCGATGCCCTTATAAGAAGATGGCCATGTGAAGACAGATGCCTTGTGAAGACAGAGGCAGAGATTGGAGCGACACATCTAATAAACCAAGGGATGCCAAGGATGGCCAGCAACACCAGAAGCTAGGAGAAAGTCATGTGGCAGGTTCTCCTTCAGAGTCCTCGAAGGAACCAGCCCTGTCATCCATCCTTGATGTGGGACTTCTCACCCCCAGAACTGTATGAGAAGACACTTCTGTTGTTTTAAGTCACCCGGTTTGTGGTACTTTGTTACAGCAGCCCTAGAGAACTAACAAACTCTAACAAGAGTGAGCTATTATTCAGTCATCACTGAATGAGTTCTTTCAAAGTTTGCTAACCAACAAGTCTATCATTTTTAATGGAGTCCTTCAAATTGTGTCTTTAACTCTGAAGAGATGACTGGTGGCAGGGGTATACAAGGCTATTGGCAGGCACCTGAAGAGGGCTGAGCCCTCCCTCCCCTCAGCCCCTCGCCCCAACCTGTACCCTGGCTTCTCCTCAGAAGACCAAAAGGTAACTTGGCTGGCTTCCCGGGCAGCTGCCCCCCAAGGGGAAGCCACCCAAGCTCCCTTAGTTACTTTGGGGCTGGATTTACCAAGGAAAATGCCTCCCAAACAACACAAGAAAAGGAAGGTGGGAGATTTGAGCAAGAAATCCGCGGGTGTGGTATTTACCACCCAGACCAGTCCACTTGCTCGACATAAATTTACAGGACAGCCCATTGTTGGAGCATGAATCTGAGCTTGTCCAGAAGCTTGTAGACAGTTTCCAGCCACAACTTCCCAACTGGTGCAGTGATAATAAGTATCTACTGTTGAGGAGGAGGGAAAAGTCCTTCTTATATCCTGTAACCTTTGTAAAGATAAGGGAGGCCAGCTAGGTGGTGAAATCACAGTGAAGATGTCAGTTGCAGCGGAAATCTCATTGTTCCCGCCCAGACTCTCCGATGAAGCCTAATGAAGTAGGTCTTTCCCTCTGCTTCATCCTGGGCCCTCTGCCATCACTCCAGTTTTTCGTTCCGTCCTTCTCTGCTGCAAAGACTTCGTGCCAGTGTTTCCTCTGGTTTGGAATACTCCTCCCCATTTCCAAACCACTGCCTCCTCCCCACTCCCCATCTTACTCATAAGTCGGGTCTCAGGTTTAACATCATTTCCTGGAACAAATCTCCATGAAGCCCATTCCTTCTGCTCAAAATGGTAGCTGGGGGATAGTTCAAAGGTAGTTATAAAATTTGGTTTTCACATGAGCTTAGGGTTTCCAGAAGTAAAGTAAATATACTGAAATCCTCCAATACAAAACAGTTTCACCCTTTATTATTTTTTTAAGTTTATTTATTTATTCTGAGAGAGAGAGAATGAGTGGGGGAGGGGCAGAGAGAGGGAGAGAGAGAGAATCCCAAGCAGGCTCCACACTGTCAGCACAGATCTCAGTGTGGGCCTTGGGCTCGAACTCATGAACCATGAGATGACCTGACTGAGATCAAGAGTCAGATGCTCAACACTCAACCTACTGAGCTATCCAGGTGCCCCAACAGTTCCACAATTCAAAGTGCATGGGTGAGTTTGCAAAAAGGAAAAACAGGGGTGCCTGGGTGGCTCAGTCGGTTAAGTGTCCGACTTCGGCTCAGGTCATGATCTCGCGGTTCGTGAGTTCAAGCCCCGCATCAGGCTCTGTGCTGATGGTTCAGAGCCTGGAGCCTGTTTCAGATTCTGTGTCTCCCTCTCTCTGACCCTCCCCCATTCATGCTCTGTCTCTCTCTGTCTCAAAAATAAATAAACGTTAAAAAAAAAAATTTTTTTTTAAAAAAAAGGGAAAAACAAACACTGATGGGGAAATCCTAGGAGAAGCAATGCAGGGTAATCACCAATGTCAGCCATCAGCTGCCCCGAGGCATCGACTCACCCCAGGCACGGAGCCTGTAGACCACACACAGGGACCTGGAGGAAGATTCTCCACAGCAAGGAGTAAGATCAGAGATCCCTCTTTAAAGCTGGACCCCTGCAAAGGGCCACACCTTAGGCAAATGCAGAATTTGAGGGGAAAAAAAATCTGGCACCAGGAGAAAGCAGCATGGAAGAGTTTGTCTTGGCCGTAGCTCTTGGTGAGGACAAGGAGAGTCTCCTCAGAAAACTCAGTCAAAAGCCTGAGTGCCTATGGATATGGGCCTGTCTTCACATTATTTGCAAGGTCAAAAAAAATTTTTTTAAGATAAGCATCTTAATTTAAAGTGAGATAGCAGAGGGCGCCAGGGTGGCTCGGTCAGTTAGGCAACTGACTCTTTGGTTTCAGCTAAGGTCATGATCCCAGGGTGGTGAGATTGAGTCCCACGTCAGGCTCCCCGCTGAGCACGGAGCCTGCTTAGGATTCTTTCTCCCCCTGCCCTGCTTGCTCTCTCTCTCTCTCTGTCTCTCAAAAAATGAATGAATTAATTAAAATTAACTGAGATGGAAAAAGATAAAAAGAATCGAACCTGAATCTATTCCAGCTTCTAAAACTCATGTCAAATACACCAGAGGATTGCATTCAGCAAATGCAGGACTGTGGAAAACTCTACTGGACAAATAGTCCAGTGTTTTCAATGAATGAATTACCAGAGCGGGGGGGAGAAAAAAGATGGAGGGAAACCTTACAAGTTAAGGAAGTTAATATGGTTAATATGCATCTCAACTATTTGCAGCGTGAAGACCTTATTTGTATCACGGTTCAATTAAATATACAGACAAAAATATGACTTTCATAATATAATTGGAAATTGAATACTGCGTGAATATTGAATGATATTAAGAAATTGTTGGGGTTTTTTTGTACATGTGATAATGTACTGTGGTTTTGGCCTTTTAAAGTACTTATCTATTAGAGATGTGTAGTAAAATATTTAAAATTTTTTCTTTAATGTTTATTTATTTTTGAGAGGGAGAGAGAGACAGAGTGTGAATTGGGGAGGGGCAGGGAGAGAGGAGGACACAGAATTTGAAGCAGCCTCCAAGCTCCGAGCTGTCAGCACAGAGCCCGACGTGGAGCTGGAACTCACAAACCATGAGATCATAACCTGAGTTGAAGTCGGACACTTAAGCAACTGAGCCACCCAGGCGCTCCTGCGCAGTAAAATGTTTATGGATACAATTCTATGATGTTGGAATTTACTCATAATGGTATGTGAGGGGGATGTGGTTGGAGGTTTTTCAATGAAATTTAGATTGGCCGTGAGTTGACAAATGTCAAACTTGGGGGATGGATACATGAGGTATTCTAGTGTTCTTTTTACTTTTGTGCCTGTTTGAAATTTTCTATCTTGAGTTAAAAAATAAAATAAAGTGGACCAAACCTGGCAATGTTTCAAGGTGTCTCCAGAAAATAATGCAAATTCTTTCCGAAAGCATGTACCTCCTTCAGAAACCTCAGAAGGTTCCCATTGGTAGTTTTCCAACAAATAGCAGTTGACAATTGAAATACACATGACAAAACAAGGTTTTAAGACCAAGAGTCAGCAGAAAAAGCTGCAGAGCCAACATAAATATATTTAAGATGCTTAAAGAAATTAAAGAGATCATTGAAAACATGAAAAAGGATTAAGAAGCCATCAAAAAAAAAAAAAAAAAGGTGGATAATTCTATCAATAGCAGCTCGTGTTATTGCACACCAGACCTCCTACTGGAAAACAATTAGGAAATCTGCCTAAAGACACTTGATCCACCCAGTCAATGGTAGATCAACTATAGATCCAAAAACCAAAAATGATAGTAGACTTAATAAACATGATTAGAAACATAACCAGTTTGTTTCTCTTCTTCCTAACTTTTATTTGGGAAAATTGCAAACATACTTAGAATTAGAAAAAAATCATATAGTGAAATGCCATGTATGCAGCTTCAACAAATTCCAACTCTTGGACGGTCTTTCTCTGTACCTTTACCTACTTCCTTATCCCCATTGTTTTGAAGCAAAACCCAGACATTGTATCAGTTTGTTGGCAAATATTTTGTTATCAAATGCAATCCTATTCAACCATGAAATGAATTACTAATTGCTCTCAAGTGTCCATTTCTCTGTATATCACCCTCATGTAAGACATTCCAAACGAGTCTGTAAAAATAAACTTTGGCACCTGTATTTGGAACATTCTCCACAGGTACCAGGAAAAATTATAAAATGCCCCATTACCAATTTATCAGAATAATTTTTAACCTGGTTGGTTAACAAGTTGCCTTCAAGAGTTACAGATACAGGGGCGCCTGGGTGGCGCAGTCGGTTAAGCGTCCGACTTCAGCCAGGTCACGATCTCGCGGTCTGTGAGTTCGAGCCCCGCGTCAGGCTCTGGGCTGATGGCTCGGAGCCTGGAGCCTGTTTCTGATTCTGTGTCTCCCTCTCTCTCTGCCCCTCCCCCGTTCATGCTCTGTCTCTCTCTGTCCCAAAAATAAATAAAAAATGTTGAAAAAAAATTAAAAAAAAAAAAAAAGAGTTACAGATACAGAGATATAGGTAGATAGATAGATGGATACATAGATAACAGAGGGATGTGTAGACAGAAACAGAAGTTTAGTTTTAAACAAAAGACTCACACAATTGGGGTGACTGACAAGCCCCAAATCTGTAGGACAGGCTGCTAGGCTGGAGACTCTCAAGGTCAAATTCTGCAAGGCAGCAGGGAGGAAGCTCAGGCAGGGTTTCCATGTTTCCATCTTAAGGAAAATTCCATCTCTGAGAAAACTCTTTTTGCTCTTAAGGCCAATTGATTGGATGAAGCCTGACCACTTTGCGGAGGGTAATCTGCTTTACCCCAAGTCTACTCATTCAAATGCTAATCACATCTAAAGACCTTCATGGCAACTTTCAGACTGGTGTTTAACCAAGCAAGTGGGCACCGCAGGCTAGCCAAGTTGACACATAAAATTAACCATCACATTCATAGAAAGATGAACTGATTGGCAGAGAAAAAAATACTGTTTTTGATAGACGTTTATTTGTTACATTTAATAAAGATCAAATTTTGGACTATTTTATGATGTTTTGATCAATTAGGTTTTAATCATTGGAAATGACCACGTATCTTAAGGTAAAGCTTTATTGTTATAGAACATTAAAAAAAGTAACTTGTAAACATGTTTATTGAAGAGGTGTGTGAGAGTGAAGAGTCAGAAGAATTTCAAACAAAAATTACATGACGATAAGGTTGGAGGAAGAAAAGTGGGATGTAAAATTTCCAACTCTGCAAAAGTTGTTTATGCATCTTTTTAAACAGCTGATAAATATGAAAGGCACTGTGACATTGAGATTACATTTGATAGATTTAAAGATGGATGACATGATTATATTTTTAAATTACGTGTGTGTATACATCCAGAAATCCAGCTAAACAAATAAATGTTTAATGCCAACTTAAAAAGTATATTAAAGAGCACATAGTTTTTTTGAATTCTTTTATAGGGTACATGAGCAAAAATGTTTGAAAGCCACTCCCTCCAGATCCTCTGCTTCAGAACAGCGTAGAATCTTGGGAACTCCCTTCTCAAGCCATATGCCTTTGAAAGTTACTTATTTTTTGTAAGTTCTTTTTGCCAGGATTTCTTACCACAATTTCTTACCACAAGATCTACTCCATTGACTTTAGTTTCTCTTCCCTTTCTTGATTTGGTGGATTTTTTCTCCCCAGGCTCCCTTCAAACCATTGAAAGCCTAAGGCCCTCTCAGCCTGGTTAGAGCATGAAACCTCAAAGGATTAGTGGCCCCGTGACTTTTTCAACTCAGAACAGAACTTTTACTGTCATCATCTGAGTCATTTAGTTTAAAAGCATTGGGACCCTGGATCAATCAGGTTATCTCCAGAACACTCCAGGTAGTCCCTTGTATCTTTTCAGTGTGTGTGTGTGTGTGTGTGTGTGTGTGTATCAATGGATGACCTAAACCTGAAGATTGGCTTTGACTTCAGGGTGAGTGCCTGAAGGCACTATGTAATCAGAAATCTCCATCAATAGAGCCTCTCTTGTTTAATACTCCTCAATGGCTCTAAATAGCAGTTACAATAAATGTAATCCTCCAATAACCCTTTTTAACTCCATCAAGTTTGTCTTGCTAACCTCAGCTGAGGCCACTCTCTTCTTCATTAAACCCAGTCACCCCATCTTCCTTCAGTTCCTGGAACAGGTCTATCTCTCTTCTGCCCCAGGGCCTTTGCCTTCAAGGTCTCTTAGCCAGGTTTGCTCTCCTACTCTTTCAAATGAGTGGGTGCCTCTTTCTTTTCAAACTTGTTACAATTTGACAATATCTCAAATGTAAGAGATCTGGTCACAGACCCATGAAAAGTAATTCTAGAAATCCATTTTGAAGGAATATTCCTATAGTATCCAACAACATATATAAAAGAGTGTTTATTGCAACACTGTTAGGAGTAAAAATTTGTTGAGAATTTAAATGTCCTTCTAGAGAAGAATGGAGAAATAGTGGTATATATGCCGCCATTGAAAAGAATGAGGTATGTAAGTAGGTCATGGTGTGGACAGAGGTCCATCGTATGTTGTATGTGAAAAAAGAAAGTCACAGCAACACTGTGGAACACGGAGGCCCATTTAAGTAAATAAAACAAAGCCACAACACCCACGTGAACATAGAAAAGAAGGCCTCACACCAGCCAGGATTGGGAGGTTAGCAGAAGGAGAAGACTAATCTCTTCTACTACTCATTCTTATTTTGTGTGGAAATTTTACAGCAACTGCTGCCTATGTAATAATTTAACAGTCTCTTGAATCTCTTAAATTGAAATAAATTTTGTTGAAATAAATTTGAGGAGGAACTATCTACAAATCAGTGTCATACGAGGGAAACAGTCTTTCAAGGAGATACCAAAAATTTGAGGCAACTTCCCACACCTTCTTTGAGAGGAGCAGTGAAGAGTAGAGTTACCGCCCTGGTGCTGGAACTGGCAGTCAGATGCTTATTGTCCAGGCTGAGGTCTCCTCTTCTGACAAGGAGCTGTTTAATGGTGCAGCTGGTTCACCACGTCCACGGATGCCATTATGGTCAGAGGAAGTGTGCTCTCCCAGAGCCTTGGCAGAAAGGCTGGAAAGGGAGAGGTGAGGAGCGAGAAAGCAGGAGAGATGAGAAAACCGAAATTGAAGAGTAAATGAATGAGAAGAGGGGAGAGTGGAGGAGGCAGATGGGAGAAGAAGTTTGGGGGATGGAAAGGAAAGGGAAGAGGAGGGGAAAGGTGGAGGGAGCAGAGCAGAGGGAAAGAGAGGAGAGAATGAGTGAGCACTTACTGGATGTTTAGTATGTGCCAGCCATTCTAAGTGCTGCCCGTGGTTTTATTTTGTCCTCTCCCGTGAGGATGGTTGTATTACTCCCTCTGTTTAACTGCTGAGGAAAATGGGGCCCAAGGCACAGAGGTTTTTGTTTTAATATTTTTTTTTTTGTAAAGGAAACATTTTAGTTTCTTTAATGTTTATTTATTTATTTTGAGAGAGGGAGCACAAGCAGGGGGTGAGTGGAGGAAGAATCCCAAGCAGGCTCCTGACACAGGGGCTTGAACTCACGAACTGTGAGATCACGACCTGAGCTGAGATCAAGAGTCAGATGCTTAGCCAACTGAGCCATCCAGGCGCCTCCCCAAGGCACAGAGATTTAAAGACACTTTCCCAGGGTCACTCGGCTTGTAAGTTCCGAAGCAGGAATTCAAACCCACGTTGCCTGATGCCACAGCACCTCCTCTTATCTCTGGAAACGGGAGTACTTGTGACAGAGGGAAGGAGGAAAGAAGGAAGGAAAAAGGAAGGAAGATGGAAGAATAAAAACTCAGTCTGAAGGTGACTGCTATTTTAATTTCTACACTATGTAGGAGGGGAGGATAAGTACACACAACAGGTAATTTCTGAACAGATGACAAATGGGGATGCTTTGCTTTCCTACCTCAGCCAGTCTAGATAAACCAAGACATCTATTACTGCCCAACAAATCACCCCAAAGCTTAGTAGCTTCAAATAACAAACGTTTGTTATCTCACACAGTTCCTGAGAGTTAGGAATCCAGGGGCAGTTAAGATGGGTGGTTGCAGCTCAGAGTCTTTCATGAGGTTACAGTCAAGATGACGGCCAGGGCTTCATCATCCGAAGGCTGGACTGGGGCTGGGGGATCTGTTTCTAAGATGGCTCATTCACACTGACTGGAGATCTCAGCTGCTTGCTACCTTGGTCTCCCCATAGGGCTGCTTGAGTATCCTTACAACATGGCAGCTGGCTTCCAAAAGAGGGAGTGACCCAAGAAAGCCAGGTAGAAATCACAATATCTTTTATGACCTAGCCTTGAAAATCACTAACCATCACTTCTGCCATATTCTACTGGCTACACAGACCATCCCTGAAACAATGTGAGAGGGGACTGCAGAAAAGCATGAATATCAGAAGATAGGGATCACTCAGGGCCGTCTTGGATGCTGGTTACCACATAAGGACACAGATGGGTTTCTGATAAGCAGTGTCTTCTCTGGCCATCTATAGTGACTTAACAACTAGTTTTGTCAAATCTCTCTGGGAAGCTTATCACCCAGCAGTTTCTCTCCTAGCTACATTATATGGAGATCTGTATATTTATGAGCAAGACTATCCTTACAAAGACTGTAATAGCCAAACACTGACCAATAGCCCAAGTGCAACTCAGCAACTGACTACACATATTGTGCTACACTTATATGACAGCATACTCCACAGCAACAATGGAGTCACATGCAAAAACATAGCTGAATCTTGGGGCACTCAGCTGGCTCAGTCGGTAGAGCATGCAATCCTTGATTTCAGCGTTGTGAGCTTGAGCCCTACATTGGGTGTAGCGATTGCTTAAAAAAATAAAATCTTAGGGCCCCTGGGTGGCTCAGTCGGTTAAGCATCCGACTTCAGCTCAGGTCATGATCTCGCAGTCCGTGAGTACGAGCCCTGCGTCGGGCTCTGTGCTGACAGCTCAGAGCCTGGAGCCTGTTTCAGATTCTGTGTCTCCCTCTCTCTCTGACCCTTCCCTGTTCATGCTCTGTCTCTCCCTGTCTCAAAAATAAATAAACGTTAAAAACAAATTTTTTTTAATAAAATAAAATAAATAAAATCTTAGGACAGGCAAACAGTGTAGATGAATCTTACAATGTGGAGCAAAAGAAGCCAGGCTAATATATACTATACGAATCCCCATTTACATACAGCTCAAAAACAGGGACAAGAAAACCAGTGCTTAGGAATGCCATTTAGGGGCACCTGGGTGGCTCAGTCATTAAGCATCTGACTTCAGCTCAGGTCATGATCTCATGGTTCATGAGTTCAAGTCCCATATCAGGTGAGCTCAAGCCCCGCTTTGGGTGAGCTCGAGCCCTGCTTCAGGTAAACCCTCTCTCTCTCTCTCTCTCTCTCTGTCTGTCTCTCTCTGCCCCTCACTCACTTGTACCCTCTCTCTCTCTGTCTAATAATAATAATAATAATAATAAAGTAATGCTTACTTATGTAGTGAAACTATAAAGAAAGCAAGGAAATTATTAGCATAAAAGTCAGGTTGTGATAACCTTTAGGGGTGAAGGAAGAGGTTGTGATCAGGACAGGGCAGAATGGGGCTTCTGGCAAAGTTCTGTTTCTTTACCTGAGTGCTGACTATGGGTGTTCTCTTTTTAATAATACCTTCAGCTGTACATTTATGTTTGATGCACTTTTCTGTACATTCGCCATATTTCACGACAAGAAAAAAAGCTTTAAAAATGTCTTTGGAATGGTTTTAGTGATAGATCCTGGGTTTCATGCTCTAAGATCTGGTCTCAGAAAATAATTAGCAATGATTAGAATAATAATTAGTCTAATTATGCACAATAGGCCCTGATCTTATATTAGTGTGGGTGATGGGGATTTACAGTAAGCTCAAGAGGTATGGGGGAACTTGTTCCTTCAGATCAGTGGCACACAGTGCACCCTAACCTATGGCACCCACCATTACACAGTCTCCCATCTGGACACTGGGAACTCAACCCTTATTGTGGTGACCTCTGAACTTCTCCTTCTAGAAACCTTGGTCCTGGAGGAACTTCAGTCTGGTTCTACCATCATGGGTTCTCCCCACCCCCATCCGTCTTTGCCTGCTCCCTCCCACCCCTTTCTAGTCTAGCTCTTCTGAATTTCTTTTGTTAAGCTGACAGAAGCCATAAATGAACCCACCGACAAGAGCTGGACTGTGCTTTTCTCTCTCTCTCTCTCTTTTTTTTTTGCAATCTACAATGAACCTTCCAAGTTCATTACCGCAAATGGTCTTGGTCAGGACCCAGGGGCTGGTGGCAGAAGCTTATTATCCAGCCTCGGGGACAGTGAGAGCTGGCTGGCAGCCGCAGTCATTCTGAAGCAGTCATGTCCAATTAGAAGGAACATTAGGCACTTTCCTTCTGGAGCCCCATTAACAAATTAGTCCTACCACAAACTGAGAGGGACTGGATGGGACCGAATACCTTTTGACCACGGGATAATTTGATAATTTGGAGAAGAAACAGTGCAGAACACTGCTGTGTGTGTGAGTGCGTGTGCACGAGTGTGTGAGTGAGTGTTGGCAATAGAGTGTAGACGGGTGGCTAGGGAAGAGGAGTTGGTCCTGCATTCCTGTCCTACCCGGGAATGAAACCTTTCTAATACCTGTTCTTGGGTTACAATAGTCAGGGAACCGGGAAGAATGGCCATCTTTTCTGAGGTTAATACTTCACCCCTGACTTGACGTGATGGGCTGGAGGAGTGGATGCACACGGCCTCAGCCTTGCTTCCTTATGCAGTTTTGCAAGTTTGAGTTCCAGGAAGTTCATGGAGAGAGGGCCAGGGAAACCTGTCTCATGTACTTGCTGTGCTAAAATATCCTTAACTCAACTATTAAAGCTTATCTCAAGTTTTCAAAATATTGGTTATAAATGGCTTGCTCAGTGAAAAGTACTCATTAGACCTCTGAGACCTTTAAGAGTCTGAATCACAAATAAATTTTCATTGCTAAGGAAATAACTATGTGCAAATTACCATTGCAAATTCAAACTGCCATTTTGGGTTCACTTGCCATAGAGCAAAAGATTGGAGCAAGTCCTCTACAAAGGAGAGCGGGAAAGGAAATAAAGTAAAGAGGAATGAGAAAAGTATTTCTGTTTCTGATCAGAGGCTGAAGAACTAAGAATCTAGAAGCAGAGGGGGCTCCTGAGTGGCCCAGTTGGCCAAGCGTCTGACTTTGGCTCAGGTCACGATCTCAGGGTTCAGTTCATGAGTTCAGCTGTGTTGTCAGCACACAGACCGCTTCAGATCCTCTCTCTCTCGGTTGCCTGGGTGGCTCAGTCGTTTAAGTGGCCCACCTCAGATCATGATCTCATTGTCCGTGAGTTCGAGCCCCGCGTCGGGCTCTGTGCTGACAGCTCAGAGCCTGGAGCCTGCTTCAGATTCTGTGTCTCCCTCTCTCTGACCCTCCCCTGTTCATGCTCTGTCTCTCCCTGTCTCAAAAATAAATAAAACTTAAAAAAATTTTTTAAAGAAAAAGCGGATCCTCTCTCTCTCTCTCTCTCTGCCCCTCCCCCCAAGAATAAATGAATAAACTTAAAAAAAAAAAAAGAATCTAGAAGCAGAGGACCACAGAGAAGACTCAGGCTATCTCTCTTCCCATGACAGTTTGTTAACCCTGGAATTTCCCACTAGAAAGATTATCTTAGAGATTTTCTGCCAACTCCCATGTAGGGCAGGAGGGCTCTTTCTTATGAATAACTTCATACAATGTAATAAAAATCCAGATAAAATGGATAAACTCTTTCAAAAACATAACTTACCAAAACAGACAAAGGAGAAAAAAAAAAAAAAGCTCCATATCTATTAAATAAGCTGAACTTATAATTAAAACCCACAGAGAAATCTCCAGGCCCAGATGATTTCACTGATGAATTCCATCAAACATTAAAGACAGAAATAATACCATTGTACACAAACTCTTTCTGAAAAATAAAGAAGGAAGAAACACTTCTCAACTTGTTTTATGAGACCAGTGTAAGCCTGATACTAAAACCTCAGTAGGTTCAAAAAAAGAATTTGTCAAAATTCTTTCATAGTCAAAGCCCTCAGCCACCTAACAGAAGGGGGCTTCCTCAACTTGATTAAACGAACAATGGGGCGCCTGGGTGGCTCAATGGGTTAAGCATCCGACTCTTGATTTCGGCTCAGATCATGATCTCACAGTCATGGATTTGAGCTCTGCGTGGGGCTCTGTGCTGAGGGTGAAGCCTGCTTACGATTGTCTCTCTCTCTCTCTCTCTCTCTCTGCCCCTCCCTTGCACGCGTGCTCTCTCTCTCTCTAAAAATAAACAAACAAATAAATAAATAAAAATAAAGAGTTACAATACTTACAGCTAATATCTTAGTTCGTAGAGACACATTAATCCATTTCTCACTAAGTTTGAGAACAAAGCAAATATGTCTGCTTTTACCAGTTTTATTCAAAATTGAGGCCCCCCCCCCCAAAAGAAATAAAAAGCAGAGGGGCTGGAAAGAAAAAACTGAGGCAGTCAGTACAAACTTGACTGTGTATGTGGAAAACATGGGAACCTGAAGAACAACTACTGGCTCTTGAAAGAGAATTTAATGAGATTGCAAAATACAAAGTCCACCTGCAAAAACTGTGTTTCTAGATGTTAGCAACAAACAAGAAAAAACTAAAACTTTTCAATGCACCACTTACGGGGCGCCTGGGTGTCTCGGTCGGTTGAGCATCCGACTTCAGCTCAGGTCATGATCTCACAGCTTGTGAGTCCGAGCCCCCAGTTGGGCTCTGTGCTGACAGCTCAGAGCCTGAAGCCTGCTTCAGATTTTGTGTCTCATTCTGTCTGTCCCTCCCCCGCGTGCTCGCATTCTCTCTCTCTCCCAAAAATAAATAATAAAACATTAAAAAAATTTTTTTAAATGCACCATTTACAATAACATCAAAAAACATCAACTATCTGGGATGAAATTTAGCCAAAAATGTGTAAGACTTCTGCCCCCAAAACAACAAAACACTGCTCAAATTAAAGACCTACAAAACAGAGACGTATGCTACGTTCATAGATTAGAAGCCTCTAATGTTGTTAATATTTCCATTCTCCCAGAAGAACTGAACAGAGTCCAGAGATGAACCTGCCTATATGTGATCAATACATTTTCAACCAAAATGTTGTCAATTCAATGGAGAAAGCAAAGTCTTTTTAAGGCTCACACAACTATGTAGTTTAGGGGGAATATATGAACCCCAACCCCAATCTTACTCCATACATAAAATTACTTGAAATAGATCAGAGAGCAACATAAAAGCCAAAACTGTAAGGCTTCCAGGGGAAAAAGAAAAAAAAAGCAGTCCTGGGGTGAGCAAAGATTTCTTGGGCAGGACACAGAAAATATTAACCATGAAAGAAGAGAGAAGTCAATTGACTTCATCAATGCTTCTGTTATTCAAAGACCACGAAAAGGCAAGCCACAGACTGTGAGAAAATATTCTCAATGCATATATGTGACAAAGGTCTTCAATCCCTGTTGAAAAGAATCCATATGACTCAGCAGTAAGAAAAACAACCCAATTGTTTTAAATGGTCCAACTCTTGGGGCACCTGGATGGCCCAGTCGGATAAGCATCCGACTCTTGATTTCGGCTCAGGTCTTGATCTCATGGTTCCTGAGATGGAATCCCACGTCAAGTTCTGTGCTGACAGGGCAAAGCCTGCTTGAGATTCCCTCTCTCTCTCTCTCTCTCTCTCTCCCTGTCTGCCCCTCCCCCTCTTGCACTCACATGCTGTCTCTCACTCTCTCAAAATAAATAATAAATAAACATTGAAAAAAATAATAAAATAGAATGGTCAAACTCTTGACCAGAAATTTCATCAAAGAAAATACACAAATGGCTAACATGCATCTGAAATTATACCCAACATAGTAAGTTATCAATGAAAATGATATGAAAAACGCATATGAAAAAATGCAATCATAGCGAAATTTTATTTAATTTCTTTCTTTATTTTTAAGTAGGCTCCCTGCCCGGTGGGGAGCCCAACACAGGGCTTGAACTCACAACCCTGAGATCAAGACCTGAGCTGAGATCAAGAGTCAGATGCTTCACCGACTGAGCCACCCAGGTGCCCCTCATAGTGAAATTTTAAAAGGCTGATAATTACAACAGTTGGCAAGGATGTGAAACAAACAAAGGGTCATTCAAAGATGACAGGAGAGTAAAATGGAATAACCCCCTTTGAAAACCAGATTGGGACTTTCCTATAAAATTTATAATCACATCTCTCCTAGGTCAGCCAATTCGATTTCTACGTAAAAGAAACATGTCCACAAAATGACTTTCGTATAAACGCCCATTGTAGCTTTATTCATATTAGGGCCGAACTGGAAGCGATCAGACGTCCATCACTGGGCGAACAGATAGATGAACACATTGAGGTGTACCTACACGAGGAGACACTGCTGCACAACAGAAAACAATGAACCGCGGATACAGTCACATGGATGAGCCTCACAAGTCCACGGGGTGAAAGAAGCCAGACAAGAGAACAAACATACTACGTATTCCTTTTGTACCAAGTTCTCAAGTAGGCCAAGCAGATAGTCGGTGACAGGAATCGGATTGTGGGTAGCTGGGGTGGGCAGTGACTGAAAAGGGGCTTGGGCTTCCACAGGGGATTCCCGACTCCAAATGGAAAGAGTCCTGAACAGAAGCCTTCAGGCCGAGTGACAGGCAAGCTATCTCCCCGAGAGGCAACGGGGAAAGCGAAATCTGGGTGGCACCCCCCCCAGGGGGATTATTTCCATTTTTAAGAACGTTCCTTTCCTCTCCTCCCTCCCTCCCATCCTTTCTTCCTCCTCGATCTCTCCTTTTCCGTTCTTGTCCAATTGAAACCTGTGGGAAAGGCTGGTATCCTCCTGAGCCGAAACCTTTTAAAAATTTTTTTATCTGATTTCAGAGAGGCATCTGCTGATCCCTCCATTGTCTGTGATGGAGCAAAATCTCAGACCCGTAATTATCTCTTCTCCTGCCAGGCCTTAAGATGAAACAGACAGGAAGACCTGAACGGATTCTTCCCAGATGCCACCTCTTAGCACCGGGCTTTGTGAGCCTGTTATTTGGGGCACTGCAGAAGGCAAGGCCCGATCCCGCCAAGGATCAATGCGAAAATAAGCGGTTGCTCGTGCAGAGACTGCGGTCTCCTGCAGTTGTCAGGCCTCCTGGGTAATGGCTATTTATCCCCACTTAATTGCTACCTGGGCTCCCCGTCATTCTGTGCTGGCTGGCACTTCCCAACGCTGCCACCCCGGGCAAACTCGGGGCAGCCTGCAGAGGGGCGGCGTGCGAGCCGGGCACCCCCTTCGCGGAGGCCGGGCGCTGCCCACGGTGACCTTGGCTAAGGTGATGGCCGTACCACCTTCACGGACTCTCTCCCGGCGGGTGTCGCCTGATTTCCAGGGCCGGGAGACAGCTGCGCCAGCAACACTGGCCATGCTAAGCGTCCAGGCGTTTCGTGGGGAGGCCAGACGAGTAGGGTGGGCCGTTCTCTTGGACTACGAACCAGCCGGAAAAGCAAGTCTGCATTCTCAGGGAGCGGAAGAGCCCGGAGGACCTCAGAGGCAGGGAACCCCAAGCCCTCCTGCATCTGGACTTCTTGCTGGGTGGGAGGAGAAACGGATGCCCTTCTCCCAAAAGGAGAAGAAACACGTTAGCACATACGCAAAAATCCCACCCCAAATATTATAATCCAAACCAGGTATTATATCATAAGCACATTATATCAGGAACAAATTTGCCCAACGTAAACCAGTGTGAACTTGGAAAATCAAGTACTGTGATTCACAATTTAACCCCATTAAAATAAAAAGCTTAAGATTTAAAAAAAAAAAAAAAAAAAAAAAAGCCTTTGTTCTCTTGCTGGGCTCTCTCAGAGAGTTACATAGTCATTTAACTCACCTTACTACCTGTGGGATTCACTTGGCCTCCACAGGGTTGGGCAAACAAGTTTCGGTTTTGTTCCCATCCAGACTGAGTGCCTGGTGGGCCTGGAGACCAGTGTTGGGGACGATTGTAAGATCCTCTGCGGGCTTGGCAGGAAAGAGGGCCCGGTCCAAGCAGCGAGCTCTGCTGGGGCGCCAGGGTGGCAGGTAAAGGGCCCAGACCCAGTGTCATGCTGGTCAGATCGCCTGCGTTAGAAAGTATACAACACTTGCCCAAAGTCTGCTTGGGAAAGAATCACCTTGTTAGCCCAATTCTGCACACCAGAAAGCGGAGACCAAAACAACAAACTGTAAACGCTCACTGGTTAAGCTGTTTTCTGCTATTTCTGCATTAATTTAGTCTCCTCCGGGAGTAAATGGAGAACTCTATTGCACAGCCATATACTCAAGCTTCTGAAAAAAGTTTTACCTCTTTGGGCAAGTCATCTGTAAAAGCTTTACCTCTTAGGTAAAAAAGAAAAAAAAAAAAGAGCTTCAATTACTCTGAATCCCACTTTTATAATTCAACAAACATTTTGCCTACTTACCGGGTAAAAGGAGAAACAATGCTAGGTACTATAAGGAATGAAAATTTTAAAGTCTAAGGCATTGTGCCAAGACATTTGATGGGAAAAGAATAGTTTTTTCGATTAATGATGCTGGAAAAACTGGTTATCCCCATGGAAATAAATGAATTTGGACCTCTGTCCACACCACATACAAAAATTTACTCGAAATAGATCAAAGACTGAAATTGAAGAGTTAATATCATAAAACTCTTAGGAGAAAGCACACCCATAAATGTTCCCGACCTGGAATTAGGCAAGGATTTCTTTGATATGACACCAAAAGCACAAGCCACAAAAGAAAAGAATAGATAAGTTGGACTTTATCAAATTAAAAATGTTTGTTCTTCAAAGGACACCGTTAAGACAACTCACAGAACAGGAGAAAATATTCGCACATTATATACTTGCTAATAGTCTAGTATCCAGAATATGTAAAGAGCAATTATAGCTCAACAATAAAAAGACAAATAATCTGATTTTTAAGTTTGAAGAAACATTTCTCCAAAGGAAATCTACAAATGGCCCATAAGCAGGTGATAGGGTGCTCAGTACTATTGGTCATTAGAGAAATGCAAGTGGAAAAGCCACGATGAGATACCACTGCACATCTACCAGAACGTCTGTAATCAAACAGATGGACAAAATTAACAAGTATGGACAGGATGTGGAACACCTGGAACCCTCATACATTGCTGCCGACAACGTAAAATAGTGCAGTCATTTTGAAACTGCCTGGCAGTGTCTCAAAGAGTTAAAGATAGAATTACTATATAACTCAAGACTTGAACTCCTTGACACATATGGGAGAGAATTGAAAATGCATGTGCACACACACCTGGGCATGAATATCCACAGCCGCATTACTGACAATCACCAAAAAGCAGAACCAACCCAGATGTCCGTTAACCAATGAATGGATAAAGAAGTCATAGCCAGACAGTGGAATAGTATGCAGCCATCAAAAAGAACTTGGTGCTGATACATGCTACAGCATGGATGGACTTTAAAAACATGGTAAGTGAAAGAAGCCGGACACAAAAGACCACATATCGTACGATGCCATTTACATGAAGTGCCTAGAAAAGGCAAATCCATACAAGCAGAAAGTAGGTCTGTGGGCTCTGGGACTGGAATGAGCAGACAATGGCGAGTGACTAACGATGGGCAAAGCCTTCTTTCTGGGGTGCTGAAGATGTTCTGGAACCAGAGAGTGGTGATAGTTGCACAACTTTGCGAATATACTAAAAGGCACTGAGTTGCACACCTTAAATTTTATCATCTGTGAATTATGTATCAATTTTCTCTATCACTCATTTTAAGTCTAAGGCCTAGTCCTCAGTCGCAGACAGCTGACAATCTCCAGTGCTCAAATATTCCTGTTCAACACTACCTAATTATCAACACCGTATTCTTTTATTTTCTGGGGTGGTCGCAAATCACATTGTTCTTGGTGCATTAATCAACTCGTGACCTAAAAATTAAAAATATAAGTCAGTTTACAAATACATTGCATCAGTTTTTCAAGTCTTAATTAGAAAGAATGGCGCATTTTACCATAAATGTTTTCCTAACCCACAAGGAAAATACTAGTCGTATCAGTGGACCTGAAGACATCTTCATTTGACAGTGTTGGAAGTGATTCCGACTCAAGTGTAGCAGAAAAGGCTCTCATGTTTTTATCTGTTCACTCATTCCTCAAAACCTTATTAGGTATTATTATCTCCTGGGCCTCGGAAGGAGCCTGTGAGTTCCTTCAAGGAGTTTCCCCAGGGAGCTCAGTGTCTAAGGTAAGAGGAAAGCTTGTGTACAAATCTCTGTAAGACTACACTAGGAGAGGGGCGCCTGGATGGCACAGTCAGGTGAGCTTCTGACTCTTGATCTTGGCTCGGGTCATGATCTCACGGTTCACAAGTTCGAACCCGTCATGGGACTCTGCACTGACTGTGCAGAGCCTGCTTGGGATTCTCTCTCTCTCCTTCTCGTTCTGCCCGAATCCTGCTGTCTCTCAAAATAAATAAACTTAAAAAAAAAGTTAGGAAAAAAGGCAACTGAAGTCTGCCTCGTCTTCCTCATCTGTACAAGGCCCCTGCTGGCGTTTTACTGTCTCTAAAAGAAGCCTTAAGCAAAGGGCACAGCCTGGTGGCCAATGGCCAGACTTGGCCCACAAATGTGTTTTCGTTTGGCCCGAAGAATGTTCCCCAATAAGAGTTCAACGTCATAGTTGGGAATCACCTGCCAATTCTCCCCAGTCCTCACCTCCCACCACGTTGTTATTATTATCTGGCCCAGTAAGGGTTTATGTTCCTTACTTTGTCCCTCTAAGTATCTGAATTTTAAAATCTAAGACAAGAGGGATGGTGGTTTTACTCAGTATTTATGCTGGCAGGTAGACTGGCATCACTGATCTTCAAGAGTCTTGAAATCCTGTCTGTCCATCGAGCCTTCCTGTTGGGAAAGATAGTCACACTTTCCATTTAGTGGCTTTTGTGAGCGCCTTCCTAGTTGGGGAGTTGAAAACAGCTCTTTATCTTTCCTAAATTTTTTATCAAACGATTTATTCTGTGTGATGTCCAGCATCACACCATAGCCATCTCCGACGATGCCTGATTGTTATTAAATGTTCAATAGAAGCAGGTAACTCATGCTGCGACCAAATATAGTTGATACTCAAGGAAATGCAGGAAGTACAAGATTACTTTGAAAAATTCACAGCCTTTCTGGCAGAGGAAGAAATGCAACCCAAAATAGGTTTAAGACATTCTTATAGCTCTATTAAGTTGATTACAAAAATTTTTAAAGGTAACATTCTGTGATTACGGGGAGACAGATACACTTACGAATTGTTCAGTAGCCGCGAATTGGTTGGAAAAGTAACTCTCAAATGTTACAAGAGCTGCGGTCAGATCATTCCACTTGGAAAATAATCTCCCAAGGAAATAACCAAAAATGAAAGGCACAAAGATAGTCCCACTAGGTGCCATTTATAAGACAGAGGAAAAGGTGAGCAAACCCCATGACAAAAACAAATAATAAACTGCGAAGACTCTGGTTTATTAACAAGGTGGCAAACTATAAATTCTTCAAATGACGGTTATGTAGATTATGGGCAATATATAATGAGCCTGGGAGAGAGAAGGGTAAGCGGCTAAAATAAAATGAAACCGAGAATAAGTACACACTGATTTCATATGAATAAAAAAGTAAGTGTGATCGTTGACGAAGGTCAGGAGAGAGTATGCAGAGGCTCCAAGGGCTTTGCTTTGAAGTTCATATATGGCACAGACCACTATTTTATTTTATTTTATTTTTTATTTTATTTTTTTAAATATGAAATTTATTGTCAAATTGGTTTCCATACAACACCCAGTGCTCATCCCAACAGGTGCCCTCCTCAATGCCCCTCACCCACCCTCCCCGCCCTCCCACCCCCCATCAACCCTCGGTTTGTTCTTGGTTTTCAAGAGGCTCTTAGTCTTTCACAGACCACTATTTTAAAGGGGAAGTTAGAATCGGGTTTGCTGGATGAAAAGGATGCAACGTGGTGACAGCATTTTCATCGTGTCGATGAGGGGACAGAAGCAGAATATGTGTGGGGAAAAGCAGCCCATGAACACAGAGGTGTGCGGAAGAATTTGCAGAAACACAGCTATTACCGAAACATCCAGAAGCTAACCGTCACTGTTATTTATACAAACTGGGCATGGGCTTCGCTTGTGGATTGAATTTCTTAAGGTGTGAGGTAGTGGTTAACCATTTCCCTCTCCTGTTTTTCATAAATGTGGTAGCAGGTCTCTATAACAGGTGCCGATGGTACAGGTGTGAGGCGACAGTGAATTCTGTCACCGGCAGGAGAATGCCAAAGAGGGGTCTCGGGAAACCGCAGAGAAGAGGTGACATTTGAAGTGGGTCCGGAAGGAAAAGCTGCAATGTGTCAGAAAGACCAGAGGAAAGGGTGATTTAAGGAGAGGGAGGAGCCTGGGCAAAGGCATGGGAATCTAGCGTGTGGGAAGTGGTAACAGGCAGAAACTGAGCAGGTTGGGAACAACAAGGTTTTGTCACAGAAAAACTTGCTGCACACCCACAATCTCTCCCTGTAGTCCACGACTACTCGTACCCCATAAAGCCATCCAAGGATAAAAATAATGTAAATAAATACACCAAAGCTTGAACCATAGCACCCCCTGGCACGTAAAACAGCTACAAACTCTCTCTCGTTGTTCTTTCATTGTTTCTATGAATATGTCTTGTCAGCCCAACCCAATTGTAAACACGTTTCTTGGAAAGAGTATATGGAGGCCGATAGTTTGTGCAGTCCGTAACCTATACAACTGTTCCTGCCCATCCTGATTATGGTTAGTATTAAATGTGGAGGTTAAAAAGTTCTCTGGCTCTGAGATGCTTTTGCTGGAGAGTCTGATTGACTTCTCTGATCCATCTGCTCCTAAGAGATACAAGGAAACATCTCACCTCTCAGGATTACCTGAAGCTATCCCACCACCTTTTAATTAGATTGCTCTTGATGATTTAATTTATTAAATAATTTATTTAATAAGCATTATCTGAGTAACAACTATGGGCCAGGCTCTGTGCCCAAGCAATGGAAAGAATCAAACTGATGACAATGAGAAAGTAAGACATGAACTTATCCTCATGGGACTTAGAAAATTAAACTGAAAAGAGATCAAATATCTCTCTCCTTTATTTTCTGTTTGAAATAATACACAAACTTCCCATAGCCTTTTTAGACTTCTCGCTTCGATCAGTACCTATTCACTCTTCTTTCTTTATCTGCAAGATGAAGGTAGAGATGTGAATAATCTCTATTTCATCAGCAACAAGCCATTTAACCAAAAAACAACAAAGCAGAGGATAGGGCAGTTCATGATCCAATAAACTTGGAAAACGAATCAAGTCATACTCTATCTTAGAGATTTACCTTCATGTTCACTAATTAAAGAATCTGTAAAAGAACTTTTCACCTTTGGCTAATCCGGGATTTCCAAAACTTATCTGACCCTAGAACTATTTTTTTTTTCATAGATTTTCTAACTCTAAACTTAGGGAATAGTTCTCGGAGTGTGAACAAGCCATAGACATTCTACATGGGAATCACCTGAGGGTGCATTATCAAAATCCTGCGGAGAGGCTTTCAAGGGTATAAGTTAACATTTTAAGATCATTACTGCTTTATAGGCAATAGTGAGTTCACGACTGGCAGGACTGATAACCAGTAATGGAAATGAGCAGGATTGAATGTGGGCAGTGTCCCTGGGAAACTCTGGGCTGGGAACAATAGGACAGAATTAGGAGTCAAACACCTAAGTTCTGATCCTGGTGTCCCTTTGAGTTGACTCAGTGTGATCTAGGGGAAAGTCACTTCCCTCCAACAACCATCTGTCAAGTTCCGGGTTCGAGATTACACTAGGTAGACTGCCCCATAGGACATTGTGGAAATGTTTGACGACAGTATTTTTGTCACTGCCTGGGGCTCACCACTGACCCCTACACAGGGGCTATGAGTGCCAGAGGTCTGTGTGGTGCGGGATATTTCCTCACTTTGCATTACCTTGCCTGCTGCATGATTTTCTGATGTTCCTCTAGATAGTCACGTAAGAGATGAAAAACCTACTAGCAGTTATCTGAGCCCAGAAGTGCACATAAATGGTTTAACATGCACTGAAATTTCCAGAAATGCAACGACAATGTGAATGAAGAGAAGATTACACCTTATACAGTCAGAACTTTACCACAATTTTGGACCATCACAGTACCGATGGTAAAATCACAGGTTTTAATTAAATTGCTAATGTTAGGTGCCTTGCAGCTCTCACGTTCGTGTTGATTCTATGGTGCAAGCATCTGATGAGTTCTCTATGTCATCTAGAGCAGTGCTCCTTGACATGCCAGTGCACTACTTGATAAGGAACTTGCACCAGAATGTACATCAATATCTCGCTTCCTTCATCAAGAAAGTCTTGCTATGAAAAAAAAAAAAAAAAAAAAAAGTCAAACTAAATAGTGTGCTTAGTCATGCAGTCAATTTTCATTTCTGGTATAAGCTCTTTATGTCATGGAAGGTCAGTAACAGTTTATTTCATGTTTGTGGCACACGGATGTTTTTATAGCCATATATATAAATGAACCTTATTATCGATGTATTTTATTTCGGGAAAGGAAAGGGGACATAACAAATATTGGTTCTTAAAAAAAGAAAAGTGGGTCCAACATATCTGAAGATCGGTGGGTCAAATGATTGCCAAGGGCAGCGTTCGGGGATGGGCTTCATCAGCTACCTCCCTCAGTCGTCTGAGAAGACAATAGACGATTTCTCAATCTTGCATAAAGTGGGTGATGGCCAGCTGCCACTTTGGGACACCCCTTTCAACCAGAACATAAGTCCCACTTTCTGTAGAAAGCCTGGAGCACTTGCTAATGATGTCTGCGGTCTTTTTCACACTTAAAAAAAACAAACAAACAACTTATTCTTGTATCTTTCAAATTTTGCAACTCTAACTTCACATCTGAACGGCTGCCCAAGTCACAGAAAGAACCCGTGCTACTGTATCCACAGAGCAATTCAATGCCTTCTCTTCTGCAGAACAAGGACAGTCACCTGCTCCGCAGCTCCATCCCCTAAACGTGTACTAGAGGTTTGATGAGAGTAAAATGTCTTTGCTCCACAGTCAACGCAGTTCAGCCCAGCAGGGGTTAAAGCTGGCTTCTGGTCTCTGCTGGGGAGCCAAGCGGGATGGGGCTCCTCCTGTAATGGGCGCAGATGCCGCCATGCTTTGTTGATTACAGTCTCCCACACCAAGGAAGCTTTGACTAGGTTTGACATAATCAGCTCACAGCCTCTGCCTGCACTCTTTCACAAACAGGCCATTTTCACATCTTTTTCATGGAATCCGACAAGCGGAAAAATAATTAATGTTACCTCAGCCCAACAATGACCCTGGCTCTGATTCAAAAAGAAGGCATGTTGCATAAACTGCCCTTTAATTGAGGGTTGGGGGCAGACCCCACATACTCCTGTATCGGTTCTGCCTCCCTGGCCAAGGCTGATTAAGGCTTTCCTAAGACTGAGGATCCATGGTCACTGAGTACTACTCAGTTTCAGGTTCAAAGAGTTTCTGTGAAAGAATTCTGTTCATGGTATTTAGCAAGCACAGACCTGTTGTGCCTGCCAGAGAATTCCAGATGGTACTGTGGGTTGTTCCCATTTTATTGATAAAGAGGAAGTGACTTTTTTGCAGAAGGTACGCAATTAGAACCCGCAACAATATTTCAATATGTTTCCTTTCCTTTCTTTTGGAAAAGAAAATACAAACTTATTTTATTATAGAAATCTACATGGTCAATTACACAGTTGTGAATGGTGTGGGTCCTTCAAATAGCAAAATGGTGCAGCCACTTTGGTAAATAATCCGGCAGGTCCTCTAAGGTTGAACACAAGGTTACCTTTTGACTCAGCAACTCCACCTCTAGAATTCTTCCAAGAGAATTGAAAACATGTCCGCCCAAATTCTTGAACATGAACTTCCAAAGCGACAATGATTCTTAGTAGCCCCAAAGTGGAAACAACCCAAATGTCTCCCAACTGAGGAAGGTGGTATATCCACACAATAGAATATTATTTGGTAATAAAAAGAAATGAAATATATGATATAATATGAACAGACCTTGAAAACATTATGCTAAGAAATCAGTCACGCACAAACACTACTTATTCCATGACTCCATTTATGTGAAATGTCCAGAATGGGCAAACAGAGAGAGAGAGAAAGTAAGTTAGTGATTGGTTAGGGCAGGGGAGAATGGGGGACTGGGGAGTTAGATAGCTAAGGGGTGCTGAGTTTCTTTCTGAGGTGACGAAAATACATCCTAAAATGGGTTGTGACGTCAGTTGCACAACTCATAAATATACTAAAAATCACTGAATCATACACTTTTTTAAAAAGTGTGGAATGATTGTCAACCTGCTGATTCTCAAGATCTTTTGGGGATGTCTGTGAATCCTTACCTTTCTAACTATATACCCACATGAGGCTGGATTTTTCTTTCCCCCTCCTCCTCCTCCTCCTCCTCCTCCTCCTCCTCCTCCTCCTCCTCTGTGTCTTGCACAGTTTTTTAAAGTTTATTTATTTATTCTGAGAGAGCAAGAGAAAGTATGTGCCAGCAGGGGAGGGGCAGAGACAGAGGGAGAGAGAGAATCCCAAACAGGCACAGGGCCCAATGTGGGGCTTGATCCCACAACCCTGGGATCAAGACCTGAGCTGAAATCAAGAGTTGGACATTCAGTGTATCTGGGTGGCTCAGTCAGTTAAGTGGCCAACTCTTGATTTCTGCTCAGGTCATGATCTCACAGGTGGGTGAGTTCAAGCCCCACGTTGGGCTCTGTGCTGACCCTGCAGAGCCTGCCTGGGATAGGCTCGCTTGCTCTCTCCCTCTCTCTCTCTCTCTCTCTGCCCCTCCCTTGCTTGCACTCACTCTGTCTCTCTCAAAATAAATAAATAAACTTAAAAGAAGGATGGGGGTTGGCACTCAACTGACTGAGCCACCCAGGAACCCCTGGCTTGTATAATTTTAATAACATAAGGAAATGTCGTATAAATAGTAATGCACAATTGCACATTAGACATCAATGAAGTGTAGCAATCTTCAATTATGTGTAAATTATAAACAAACAAAAAAGCATATGAGCCAAAAGAAATATTTGTGGCCATTATTCGCAAACATTACATTTTAACATCTTAAGTAAGCTGAGTGTTTACAGAATGTTGTTTGCTTTTAGACCCCTTCTCAACTGTTGTACACAGATTTTCTTCCTGGCAATGTTAAACAGTCATCAAGTCCTAAAACATCCAATAATAATTTTTTTTTAATTTTAATGTTTATTTGTTTTTGAGAGGGAGAGAGAGACAGAGAGTCAGAGAGTGAGCGGGGGAGGGGCAGAGAGCAAGGGAGACACAGAATCCCAAGCAGGCTCCAGGCTCTGAGCTGTCAGCACAGAGCCTAATGTGGGGCTCGAACTCATGAACCACAAGATCATGACCTGAGGCGAACTCTGACACTTAACTGACTGAGCCACCCAGGTGCCCCAACCAACAATAATTTTTCAGACAGTCTTATTTTCTCTCATATTCAAATGGCCAGTTTGTGAAAGAGGTTTTTTGGATGGATCTTGCATATAAATACCATATAGTTTCTCCCACTTTTATGAACATAGTTTCTTTTTCTATTGACATTGAAGTTATTCACTGTTCTTTTTTTTTCCTTCCATCTTTTTCAGTCATATTCTTACTCCTTTTATTAAAGAACTTGAATCATATTCTCCTAGGACAGAGTCAAAGGCTATTTGAGGTATATCATATAGTGTTATTCTCTAAAGATCCTCCCTGCCAGCAATGAACATTTCCTCCAGGAAAATGCCCAGGGTGGATATTTCTTTATATATTCAGCAACACAATATATATAGTGCAACAAATTGAATGCAGAGACAGATGTGAGAATGTAGCTTTTTTTGATCAAACCATACAAAAGACTTTCAAATATGTGGGAAGAAAGAAAAACCTCTACACAGTCACTGTGGAAAATCTGGGAAAATCTGGAAAAGAAAAGTAGAAGACAGTAAGTATCTTTCGTGATCTGACCAACCGCAGATGACCACTGCCAGCATTTTGACACATTTCCATTTGGTCTTTTTTTCTGACTCCTTGAGTTCTGAGTCTCGTAAAGTAGTGAAGCTCTGGAAAGAGACTCCCTCTGTTGAGCAAGCCCCTTCCCTCTGTTTGTTCTTGGTTCTCCTCAAAGTGAAGTATCTAATAACCTCCTTGCTGAGGGTTGGTTGGGGGTAGAGGAAATCCTGATTATACTACCTCAAGGCCATGTTTACTTCCTGATTACAAAAGTAACAGGTCGTGGGGCGCCTGGGTGGCTCAGTCAGTTGAGCATCTGACTTCAGCTCAGGTCATGATCTTGCAATCCGTGAGTTGGAGCCCCACATCGGGGTCTGTGCTGACAGCTCAGAACCTGGAGCCTGCTTGGGACTCTGTGTCTCCCTCTGTCTCTGCCCCTCCCCCGCTTACACTCTATTTCTCTCTCTCACACTCTCAACAATAAAATAAACATTAAAAAAAATTTTTTTAAGTAGCAGGTGGTTATTGTAAAAAAATATTGTGCGCATGTGCACATATCTGTGTATCGTGAATATATAAAGCAGAAAACAGAACACACATCTTAAACTCTCCAACCCCAAATCCCTTAAAATGACAGAAAAGTGACTTAGAGAATAAGCTTATTGTAGCAAATGAGAACGGATGTCATGAGCAGACCAGAAATCCTGAAGAATTCCCAGAAGATGGAATGAAGAAAGGGAACAGATGAATAAGAACAAATAAACGACAGGAGAAATTCCAAACACACTCAAACAAAGCTGCAAGTGAGGAAAAACAAATTCACAGACACACCAAGCTCCAAGTCAGATAATGAAGATTCATAATCCCATTTCTGCAATTCCTAAATCCAAAATCTCTCAAAACAAAGTGGGTTTTTTTTCTTCCTAAGTTTGGCACAAACTCATTTGCAGCAAAACCTGACTAGAAATGATATGAAGCTATTTCTAGACTTTATCTATCTCACTTCATGTGAATATTCATTTATTTCTTTGCAAGAAAAATTGTTGTATCCGATTTCAGGGTACTGCACCACATCCTGCTAGCAATGTTATGAAATATTCAGTAAGTACAATGAACTACCTTTTTAAAATCCAAACAATTCAGAGTTCGAAAACAGGACTGGCCCCAGGGATCTGGATAAAGAGTGTGAATTTGTCCCTATATCAGGAGAGGTCCTTGGGAGAAAGTAAGAATTGCTTTCCTATCAACAAGAGAATAAATAAGTTGGAGTATAGTCTAGTGAAAGTAAAGACATACTGATTGGAAAGGAAGAAATAAACTGTTCCTATTTGCAGAGAACATGATTGTCTAGAAAACTCCAAGGACTCTACCAAAAAACAAAACAAAACAAAACAAAACAAAACACCACCACCAAAATTGCCTAGAACTAGTGAGTTTAGGGGCGCCTGGGTGACTTAGTTGGTTAGTATCCAACTCTTGATTTCGACTCATGTCACGATACCAAGGTTCGTGAGTTTGAGCCCCATATAAGGCTCTGCACTGACAGTGTGGAACCAGCTTGGGATATTCTCTCTGCCCCACCCCTGCTCATGCTCACTCTCACTCTCTCAAAATAAATAAATAAAAACTTAAAAAAAAAAAAAAAAGAACTAGTGAGCTTAGCAGATTTTCAGGATTCAAAGTCAACACACAAAAGCAATCGTACTAACAATCAATGCTATCAATGAGCAATCGGAAACAGAAATTAAAGCACAATAATATACCTGATCTATATACTAAAAACTACAAAATGCTGATGGAAAAACTGAAAAAAAACAACACCCCCTCAAAACAAACAAACAAACAAACAAACAAAACCCCTTGAATAAATGGAGAGACATACTACGTTCACTAGTTGAAAGACCCAACATAGTAAAAATGGTAGTTATCCCTAAATTAATCTATCAAAATCCCAGCAGGAGTCTTTGTAGATATAGACAAACTGATCCTGAAATTTGTATGGAAAGACAAAGAAACTAGAATAGCCAAAACAATTTTGAAAAAGAATAAAGTAGGGGCGCCTGGGTGGCTCAGTCGATTGAGCGCCGACTTCGGCTCAGGTCCCGATATCGCGGTCCGTGAGCTCGAGCCCCGCATCGGGCCCCTGTGCTGACAGCTCAGAGCCCGGAGCCTGTTTCAGATTCTGTGTCTCCCTCTCTCTGACCCTCCCCCATTCATGCTCTGTCTCTCTCTGTCTCAAAAATAAAATAAACGTTAAAAAAATTTTTTTTTAAATAAATAAATTAAAAAAAAAAAAGAAAAAGAATAAAGTAGGTGAATCACACTACCTGCTTTTTGAGACTTCTTTCTACAGCGAGGATGATTAAGACAGTGCAGTGTTAACAGAGGAATAGACACTCAGGTCATAGAACAGAAGGAAGTCCAGAAATAGATACACACAAAGTTTTGCCGGCTGATTTTTGACCAAGGTGCAAAAGCAATTCAATGAAGCAAATATAATCTTTACAACAAATGGTGTTGAAAATATTGGAAATTCGTAGAACCTTGGCCTGAATCTCATAACTTCTACAAAAATTAGTTCCAAATAGATCATAGATCTAAATGCCAAACTTAAAACTTGACAACTTTTAGAAGGAAACAGGAGAACATCTTCCTTCCCTGGGGTCAGGGGAAGAGTTTTTAGACATGACAATACATGATATTCTTCAAGTGACAGAACGGCAGTGAAGGAAATCAGATCAAGAGTTGTAGTAATATCCTGGCTGTGTTGATGGTTACTGTAATCTACACAGAATAGAATTTCATATAACTGTTTACACACATACAGAAGAGTGCATGTAAAACTGGTGAGGTCCAAAAAAGGTCTGTACCTGAGTTTATTTGATTACACTAACCTTGACTCTCTGGCTTTGATGATGTATACTGCTTATGTAAAATATTATCATTGGGGGAAGCCCAGTAAATAGTACACTGGGGCTCTCTCTATTTTTTTCACCCCTTCTTCAGAGGCTGAAGCTATTTTAAAATTTAATATAATGTTATTAAAAGAAAAACAATGGAGAGGCGCCTGAGCGGCTCAGCCGGTTAAGTGTCTGACTTCAGCTCAGGTCATGATCTCACGGTTCGTGGGTTCCAGCCCCACGTCAGACTCTGTGCTGACAGCTCAGAGCCTGGGACCTGCTTCAGATTCTGTGTCTCCCTTTCTCTCTGCCCCTTTCTTACTTGCACTCTGTCTCTCTCTCTCAGAAATAAACATAAAAAAAAAAAAAGAAAAACAATGGAATGATCATTGCAAAACTTCAGAAAGTGATTACCCAAGGAGAGATGCAAGAGGAGAGAATAAATAAAAATCTAAAATTAGATGGGTGGCGGGGGGGTGGTGGGGGTGGGTGCCTGGATGGTTCAGTCAGTTAGGCAACTGGCTCTTGATTTCAGCTCAGGTCATGACCTCACGGTTCTGTGGGATAGAGCCCCATGCCCAGCCCTGTGTCGACAGTGTGGAACCTGCCTGGGATTCTCTCTCCCTCTCATATGCACTCTCTCTCTCTCTCAAAATAAATAAATAAACCTTAAAAAAAAATCGATGCAAGTTACTAGTTATGCTGTGGTTCTGGGTTCACTGGTGTATTTGTGGCAATTCATTGTCTTGCAATGCTTTCTATAGATATAGAGGTGGGTACAGATGTTGATAGAGATATAGATGGAGATGTGGAAATAGGGAGAGACAGAGATCTCATACCTAAACTTCCCTGCCCATCAAGACGATATTCTAAGAGTTAATGAAGAAAAAGAATGTAAATAGAGAGTTCTAAAAGTTTATGTAATAAACTTTTCATTCAGATTTAAAGAAGAAAAACCTCTGTTTCTATATTCACATGTACGTGTTTAAATGCGCAGGAAAAAGCAGAGAATATAGATCCAAAGACTAACAGTCAAAGACTCTGGTGACAGAAATGGAGTGGTGCATAAACAGGGTAAGGGAAAAATAAGGAAGGAGAGTAAATTGAGATTTTTTCCCCCTTTTATTCTCTATATTTTGTGTTTATAATTTTTTAAAAAATATTTTTTAATTTATTTACTTTGAGAGAGAGAGAGAGAGCATAAGTGGGGGAGGAACAGAGAGAGAGGCAGAAAATCCCAAGCAGGCTCTGCACTGTCAGCACAGAGCCCAGTTTGGGGCTTGAACCCTTGAGCCGTGAGATCGTGACCTGAGCTGAAATCAAGAGTTGGATGCTTAAGCACCCAGGCGCCCCTACAATGTTTTTTCCCAAGAGAATTAGGTTTCACGGCACCACTGCCGTCATGTTTTTTTCTGGAATAGACCCTTATTCTTCACATGGATGTGCCGTCCTGTCCACGTGCTTCTGCTAACACCCTCGCCTGTTGGGGCGCCTGGGTGGCTCAGGTCATGATCTTGCAGTCTGTGGGTTCGAGCCCTGCATCAGCCTCTGTGCTGACAGCTCGGAGCCTGGAGCCTGCTTCGGATTCTGCGTCTCCCTCTCTCTCTCTGCCCCTCCCCCATTTGTGCTGTCTGTCTCTGTCTCTCTTTCTCTCTCAAAGATAAACATTAAAAAAAAAAAAATTAAAAAGAACAAAAGAAAACCATTGCCCGTGGAGTTCCAGAGTGCTTGGTTCACCTGTATTCACACAGCACTGCTTCTGACCGAGGGATTCTTCGTCTTCTAGCAAATGAGGATAGCGATGGGCTTGTGAACACAGAATTCACTTGCCTTATCATGCTCCCTGTCATTCAAAAGCAGAGGCTTCACAGAACAATTGATGGCCTTTGAAGACTCAAGTTGTGTCATCGACTGGGTGACATTCCTGGCGGAGTGAGGGCAATGTGTGCTCCAAGTCAGTGACCCCTGTGCTGCTGTTGCTCCCACGGTCAGGATCCACAAGCCCCGGGATCAAGGAGTGGAAATGGCAGTGGCTCCTCTCACTGTCATCCCTTGTGACCCACAGACAGCGTGCTGCTGCCCACTTTCACGACTCTGGGCCCTGCTGGTGGAGAGCGCTTAGTCCCCAAACAGGAGTTCCACAGGGGACACAGGAGGGGGTCCACAAAAGTGGAAGTTGGGACTGCCATCTGGCCATGATGGCTCCTCACTCCAGCGATCAACAAGCAAAGGGGTCGCTGTACTGTTTGGGGTGATTGATCCTGACTCTCAAGAGAAAATCGGGCTGCTTCGACACAATGGAGGTCAGGAGGAATATGTCTGGAATGCGGGGGCTTCCTTGGGGCTGTGATTCAATTCAATGGAAAACTTCAGCAGCCCGATTCAGACAGGACTGCTATTGGCCCAGACCCTTCAGGAAGAAAGGATTGGGTCACCCAGCCAGGCAAGGAAACTGGGCCAGCCATGGACAGGCCAAGATGTTCTTCGAGGGCAGAAGGAATATGGAATGAGCGGTGGATAAACTGGCAAAGGATTAAGAAAAGCTGAACTAGCTGCTGGCTCCCATGTCGCCAAGTTTTTCTGCACAAACAAAACAATAAAATCCACTAGGATGGTGGTTCTCAAATTCTGGTGTGCGTCTGAATCACTGGGGGAAGCTTTTTAAAAATGTTGGGTCTAGGGGAACCTGGGTGGCTCAGTTGGTTAAGCGTCCGACTTGGTTTTGGCTCAGGTCATGCATGATCTCACAGTTCGTGAGTTCAAGCCCTGCATCAGGCTCTGTGCTGATATGCAGACCCTGCTTGGGATTCTCTCTCTCTCTCCCTCTCTCTCTCTCTCTCTCTCTCTCTGCCCCTCCCCTGCTTGTGCTCTTTCTTTCTTTCTCTCAAAATAAATAAACTTAAAAAAAATTTTTTTTTAAATGTTGAGTCTAGAAGCCTCTGCTAGGCTTCCTGCTCCGAACTTTCCAGGTGCGGTCAGGACAGCTCGTATTTAGTTTTCAAGATGATTCTAACATACAACTGTAGCCAAGACCATTGTACTGGGAGGTGGGTACTTGGGGAACATTCATGCCTGGCTGCTTTGTTCCCTGGCTGCCCAATATAATTGTTCATTTGATATTCCAAATGAGTGATGCCCCCTAGAGCATAGCTCCATAACATGAGAAGATGTACAATGCTCCAAATTTTTGGAACTCAAAATCTCCCCAAGTCAGTCCTCATGTATATTGCTTCAATGAGTAAAATAAAAAATTAAAGAAAAGAAAAGAAAAGAAAAGAAAAGAAAAGAAAAGAAAAGAAAACAGTATACACTAGTAAAGGTATTCTTTTATCTTGCTTATGATATTCAAACTAAAGCACCCATAGGATTGAAATTCCCTGGGGCCTGACTTCACCATCCAAGGTGACTGGCTGCTTGGCTGATAATTCAACCCCATGTATGTGGTTGTAGGTGGTAAATCAATAGCAACAATAATAATGTACAAAGCACAATGCTTCCTACGACGTTAGCACTAATCCTCACGGCACCCCCATGACATGGGTTGAATTGTCTCAGTTTCATTTTATTTTTATTTTTTTATGTTTATTTTTTTGAGAGGGGGAGGGGCAAGAGAGAGAAAGAGAGAGAGAATCTCAAGTAGGCTCCACACTGTCAGCACAGAGCCCGATTCCGGGCTTGAACTCACAAACCGTGAGATCCAGACCTGGGCTGAAATCAAGAGTCAGCCGCTTAACCGACTGAACTACCCAGGCGCCCCCAAACTGTCTCCATTTTAAAGATGCGAAAAGTGAAACTGAGAGCCCACAACATTCAAAAGCCAAAAAGAGACAGTTAAAATCAAGGACTGCCTTCTCCCTAGTCTGAGTGTCCCTGGTAAGATGCTTATCTCTTGCTGCAAATTCCCCCCATCACCACCACCGCCATATGCTTTATATTAGGTATCTCTAGGAAATGCAATCTTTTCTGTTTTGTTTTGTTCACTAAAGTCCCTACTTCATTCAGATTTTTGTTTTAGTTTTTACCTAATGTCGTTTTAAGGAAAATACAATCTTAAGTCGTTGTTTCCCAAATTCAGCTAATGATAAGAATTTATCTGTAGACCCTACAAAAATATGGCCTCTGAAATCTAGCCCAGACCACTAAATTTGAATCTTTAGCACAGAGGCCAGGGAAGCTGCATTTTTAATGGGGCATCCCCATTTGTGAACGATCGTCATGATCAGAGGGATTTTTACAGCCTGAGAGCCGGATGAAGTAAATCACTGGTGGGGAGAAGGGTGCTTAAGGAGCTTGAAAACCCCACCAGATACAATCCTCCAGGGAACACTCTGGAAGTAAAGGTGGGGGAGGGGGAAACGAGAGCAAAGGTGCAGGTTCCCCACCCTGAAGCTTGATCTTGGCTAACGTCCCACAGATGACCAAATAATGATCTTTTTTTTTGACTAAGAATTGTAGGGTCATGCTCCTGGAGTTTACATCCTGGCTCCTCAACTTCTAAACTTTGTGACCTTGGATGGGTTACCTGACATCTCTGTGCCCCAGCTTTCTCATCTATAAAATGGCGGTAATATTCAGAACCAGCACCTAAAGATGTCAGAATGAAATAACACGATACTTAAAATAGTGTTCAGTACGTAGTAAGTATTCAACAAATATTGTTTGTTACTACGGTGTTAGATAATAATATCAAATGGTAAAAAATAATACTACTAAAGCTCAGGTTCATATAATGCTCATAGCACAAAAGAATTTTCACCTCTTCATTGTTTTTTTTAACCTCCCACATATAAACTTCTAAAGTATGTCTGGCATTGTGTCAAGTGCTTTACACATAATTTAAATTTTTTTATTTTGAAGTAATTTAGATTCACAAAAAGTTGCAAAAATAGTACAGACTGGCCTGCGTATGCTCTCTGCAGCTTCCCCCAGTAACATCTTATATATACAGACATAAATTTTTTAAAATGTCTATTTATATTTATTTTAAGAGACAGAGAGAGAGAGTGTGTATGGGCGAATGGGGGAGGGGCAGAGAGAGAGAGAGAGAGAGAGAGAGAGAGAGAGAGAGGGAGAGCATCCCAAGCAGGCTCTGCACTGTCAGCAGAGATCATGACCTGAGCAGAAATCAGACGTCAGACGCTTAATCAACTGAGCCACCCAGGGGCCCACATACAATTTTTTTTTTTTTAAGATGAAAGTTTCCAGATGAAGAAACTGAAGTGAGGTGAAGCAACTTGCCTAAGACCAGACAAATTCAAGGTCTCCAACTAAAGAAAAATACTGCCCTTAATTTGGGGGTGGGCGTGAGGGGAGTAGGCAACAGAGAACAGATGATCAGAAAATAGGGAATTCTCCTTTGGAAGAGGCCTGAGCACTCTCACTGACAAAAGCTTTCACCTTTTTGGACATGGCCACATATTTTATCTCATTTAATTCCTGAAAACAGCCCTATGAGGTGGCAGGGCAGATAATGTACTATTCTAGCTTCACATATGAGGAAAGTGATGTTTAAGCAGTTTGTCCCGGGGCGCCTGGGTGGCTCAGTCGGTTGAGCATCCGACTTCAGCTCAGATCATGATCTCGAGGTTCGTGAGTTCGAGCAGTTGCCTTAAAAAACGTGCAGAAAAATAGTTACCTAAACAGGTACTGGGTCTGTGGTTTCATTCTTGTCGTCTATAAATGCTTGTGAGAAGAGCAGAAGCATCAGTGTGCTGAGTAAGTGGAGACCCTTCCCCATTTCCTCCTAAACTCCTCTCAAATGATGGCAAGCACACTTGTAATGAGACACAGACACGTGAGCTCATGCTTTCAGCCTGGAAGGCACAGCACAGGGACCACAGGAAAGAGAAACCACGCCGGCCTTTTAGCTGCCCAAAACACCTCCGAAGAAGCCTTTACGCTGGAAAGCATAAAAGTGAATTTGGCTCCCTCTTAAAAACCCGCGGACCAAATTGGATTTACTCTTTGAGTGCAGGAAACTTTACCAAGATTATGGAAACAGAAAAGAATTCGAGATTAACACATACTGTACATTTCAGTACAGGTGGCAGGACAATTAGAAATCGAGTTAAGCTACGGAAAATCTCCATAAATCTGGGAAGGATTTAGGTCTGGGTGTGCCCTGGTGTAACCCATCATCAGATGCATGTTGTACTCGGTCTCCGTGCATCCAGACTCCCCAGGTGCGGGGAAGATGATGTAAAGGGGAAGAATAAAGAAGCGATTTTTCTCTGATCCACCTTTTGTGTGGGGCAAGCAATTAGGTGGCACTGGTGCCTACGAGGGGACCTGAGGGAGTCCCTGAACGCTGCCTTGTGTCTCTGTTTTACAAGTTTCACATTTTCCTTGTAGAAATAACTAAGAGGAGGGGCGCCTGAGTGGCTCAGTCGTCTGAGCGCCCGGTTTCAGCTCAGGTCGTGATCTCGCAGTTCGTGGGTTTGAGCCCTGTGTCAAGGCTCTGCACTGACAGTTCGGAGCCTGGAGCCTGCTCTGTGTCTTCCCTCTCTCTCTGCCCCTCCTCCGCACTCTCTCTCTCTCTTTCTCAAAAATAAATAAATGTTAAAAAATTAAAAAAAAAAAAAAAAGAACTAAGAGTAGTCCCACAGAATTAAAAAACAGCTAAGAGGAAAGAAAAATGTTCAAAAGCAAGGACTACCCTGGATATAACTCCTCTGGCCACCTTATTGGCATATTCACCAAAATAAAATAATAATAATAACAACACATAATTTTAATTGACCAGGAATTGAGCGAAGGTCTACTTACGTGTGAAAGCTATTTTGCTTCAACAATGCCAAATCAAGGGCTCTATTTTATCTATGATCTCAACCAATAGTCAGCACGCTTTTCCTGTAAAGTGCCAGAGAGTAAATATTTCAAGTTTGAAGGATCACATGGGCCACATGGTCTGTGTCCACTGCTCAGCCTTGCAGCGGGAGCCCCTCAGGGGTTTGGGATAATATGTGAATGCATGGGAGAAGCAGCATTCCAATAAAACTTTACTTATGCTGACATTTAGATTTCATGTAATTTTCATGTGTCACGAAAGCGTATTCTGATTTTTCCCCACATTTAAAAGTGTAAACCCGTTCTTAGTTCTCAGGCCGTACAAAAACAGGCCTCATGGGGAATTTGGTCGAAGGGCCATCGTTTGCTAACACTTTGTCTAGACCTGAGCCACCTCTTAAATCTCTAATGAAGCGATCCATGTGGGGTTGAGGTAGATAGAGGCGACTCAGGTCTGTGTATGTGTCTGTTTCCCAGTTTGCTGGGGTCCAAATCGTTTCTTCCATATATTCTGACCTCCTGTGACGCCTATCAGACTTGACCTCTCTTGATAGGATTCCCCTTCCACTCAATGATTACTGTTCCCAAGCATGGGTAAAACATAACCATCGCACATTGATGGGTATCTTAGAAAGCAGCTTTAACCTCTGGATATTGAAATGTCTTCCCAACATTCTGGAGTCTCTCAAGAAGTTATAGTCACTCCACACTGGGCACGTCCAACAGCGTTTCACACAGGGTGAGGATGTTTGTCCAGAAAGCAGGCTCAGAGAGGGTAGGTCAGGCTGAGAGAGGTGCTTTCTCTGACCAAGAGAACTGAGGACAGAAAGCCCCCCGCCCTTTTATCAAGGATTTCTGTTGGGTGGGATGAAAGACTGCCTTAGGGTACTTTGGGAATTAGATTTTTATCTGCTTGAGTCAGTTCCCAAATGAGAAGCCAGAAAACATACCTTGAATGTCAGAGAATGGAGTTTCCTGCAGGGAGAGTTTTGCAAGTCTTTCAAAATTCCAACCAAGCCCTGGAGGTTCAGCCCTGTGCCTTAGACCAGAAATAGTCCCAAACTTGGGGAGTCTGGGCTAGCAGCAGCCTTCCCTGTACCCCCAAGTTCAAACCTAGGAAAGGAAGAGAGAGTTTTGCCTTGTCTGGGAATGGGACCACCATTGAGAGGGAGACCCTGGATAAGGAGCCAAATGAAAAACAATAAAAAACTTCCAAGATACTGCCAGTCCGGAGAAGGGCAAATAACAAAGGCAGGACCCAGAAAGCACTGATGATAGGGCCTCCTGTGACCAGTGAAGCCACAAATGTACCAGGAGTTGCTTCCAGAGTAACAAGTCCAAATTCCTGTGTGTTAGGGTGGAGCTCAGGGCCACATTCCCTCTCCATCTGCTGGCTAGGACACTTGTGCCTCTGGTCTAGACAGAAAGAGGGTGGAGCAGGGAAAAAGGAAGGTCAAGGTAGGGTGAACAGAAGATAGGGGTTGGGGGGGGGGGTGGGGAGGAGGGTGCGGGAGTAGAGGAGACTTCTAACAAAGCAGTTCTATCCAGGCTCTGGTATTGGCCTGACCAGCCCTGAGCCTTTCTCTGTAGGATTTTGCCAGAAGTTAGAGGATTTTGTTTAGTTGGTTGACTGGGCGCTGTCTAGTTTTCCCACTAGTAGAAAACATTTAAAGCCTCAAAAGCAAGCCAAACTGCACAGCCCTCTTTCCATGCAAAGCTCTGGCATGCAATCAGCAGTAGGAGTTCATTGTTCTGACAGGAACCAATTACCAACGGTTAGCAGAGGGCAGACAGAAGCCCAGAGGGAAAAGGGTCCCCTGTCCCTTGAAGACTGAAGAAATTGAACTCAGAAACTGAATTCGAGGAAGACTGTAGCCCAGTAAGGGTTTCTAAAGAATTGTCAGCAAAGATGAGGCCCCGGGAGACAGTAAGTAAATATTATGATTTTTGTTCTGTGGAAGATGAACCGGGGGACCCCGAATTGAAGCAGCAGGCTTGAAGTCGGATCAATAAACAGAGGAAGAGAAAGAAAAGAAGACATTACGGTCCTTGCGGTACGATGTAAAAATGAGACAGAACAAAACAGCAGAGCAGAAAAATAATTAAATAAGATGACAGAAGTTAGATCGAACCCTTGTGAAAACAAATGTGGGTGTGAAAAGCTCACCCATGAGAGAGCAAGGTTTTCAGAAGGCCCCGGATACGAAATTCAACAATATGCTGTGTGAAAGAATCATCACTTCAATAAAAACGGATGTCCAAAGGTTGTACTATGGAAGGCAGGTGAACTGACGCCAAGAAATGCTGAGACAAGAGCAAGGTTATACATGGATAACAGATGATATTTGTGCGTATCTTTTTTTTTTTTTTTTTTTAATATTTATTTCTGAGAGACAGAGCAGGGCAGGGGCAGAGAGAGAGGGAGACACAGAATCTGAAGCAGGGTCCAGGCTCTGAGCTGTCAGCACCGAGCCCGACGCGAGGCTCAAACTCACAAACTGCGAGATCATGACCTGAGCCGAAGTCAGATGCTTAACTGACTGAGCCACCCAGGCACCCCAAATAAGTGTGCTTTAAATTTTGATATGGATACTGCCCTCGGAATTGCTAAGCAGTAGGACCAATTTATGTTGGCACCAATAAGATATCAGAATACACATCACCCATGTTGAAAATTATCCATCTTTTTCGATTTGTTCAGATGAGTAAAAAAACCCACCGTTATTTGTTTTCATTTGCATGAACCTGACTGCTAATGAGTCTGAGTATCTTTATGTATATAGTGGCATCTTGTATTTCTTCTGTGAATTGCCTGCTCTATATTTGTTGTTTACGGGTCTGTTGCTGAAATATATGGAAAGTATTTCCCTTTCATATGCAGATATTTCCAAGGTTATAAAAATATCCCCTTATATCTTCTTGTGATAATTGTATACTTTTGTATTTGTTTTTATGATATTTCTCTTTAATTCATCTGGATGTTATTTTTGTGTATGGTACAAATTTATGTTTTCTTTATGGAATCCAATTGCTCTAACTCTGAGTGTTTTTCCTTTTCTCACTGGTTTGAAATGGCCCTCTGATAATATTTTAAATTCCAATGTGTAAATGTGTCCCTTTGTGGAATCTCCAAACTGTTTCCTTGATCCATTTTTATTTTCCTACACCCATACATGCTATTTTGGAGTTTGTAAGTGTTATGTCTTAATAGCTGGTGAGGGGTCGAGGAAAATACATGTATCTTCTTTTTCCAAAATTGTCTCACATATTTCCTAGTCCAGATAAGCATTGGAATTCATTGCTTCCATTAAAAAATTCTTTTGGTACTTCCATTGCCATTACATTAAATCTATTAATTGTTTGGGGTGGGGGGGACAGTGACATCTTTACATAGTGAGTTTTCCTATTCAGGAATGTGGCATTTTTTTAAATGGCATTCAGTAATATTTTGTGGGTTTTACTAAAACTATTTACCTATACTGTGGAGCCTGCCTTTTCCTTGTCAGATTATTCCCAGGAATTTTATAGATTTTATTGGTATTGAGAATGGGACTCTTCATATCCATTTTCTAATTGATTATTGACTCTATTTAAAAGCCATGACTTTGTCATATATAAACTTTGTATCTGATCATGATCATATTACTTAACTATCCCATTAGTTTTAATAGTTTTTTAGGTGACTCTCTTGAATTGTTTACAGAGTAGTGTTGCCCGCCCACTAGTAAAATGGCAAATCTTTTTCTCCTTTTTCAACATTTATTCCTCTTGTTTATTATTCTTATTGGCTAGTTAACTCCAGTTCAATGTTGAATAGTATAGGTAACAGTGTAAAAATTTTCCCGTCTTTAACAGGAATGCTTAACAGTACTGTTGTTAGTTCCTGGTAAAAACATTTTCTTAAACTAAGGAATGTTTCTTTTATTCTTAGCTCAGTAACAAATAGTTTATTGGGGCACCTGGGTGGCTCAGTTGGTTAAGCATCCAACTTTGGCTCAGGTCGTGATCTCACAATTCGTGAGTTCAAGCCCCACATCAGGCTCTTTGCTAGCAACACAGCCTGCTTCACATCCTCTCTCTCTCTCTCTCTCTCTCTCTCTCTCTCTCTGCCCCTCCCGTACTCATGCTCTCTCTTTCTCTCTCAAAACTAAAAATTTTAAAAATACTTTTGTTGATGTTCACTGTTTTATTTAGCTTTAATAAGAGATAAGTGATAAACGTTAACACATGATTTTTTAGCACATGCTTTATTTTATTGCTCTTTTTTAAAGATATTTTTTAATGTTCATTTTTGAAAGAGAGAGACAGAGTGCAAGTGGAGGAGGGGCAGAGAAAGAGCGAGACACAGAATCTGAAGCAGGCTCCAGGCTCTGAGTTGTTAGCACAGAGCTGGACACAGGGCTCGAACTCGTGAACTACAAGATCATGACCTGGGCCGATGTTGGATGCTTAACTGGCTGAGCCACCTAGGTGCCCCTGTTGTTCTTTTAATAGTCACCTATGTTAATAGATATTTCGGCGATGATTAGCTTGATTAACTAGAATAAATCCTATTGTGCCACGATACTTGATCTTTTAACACATTGCTTGAATTCAGACTGCTGATAGCTTACTTAAGACCTTATTGAGAATTGTAAAAGGTCTGAGATTTTTTTCCTTGCTTGCAAGCTAACAAGATAGCTTGCCATAGCATCATACAAGTTGACAGAATACTCGAGACTCCGGGACACAGACTGATGCCATACACACAGCCAGCCTGCTTCACAGTCAAGAAACTCTGGGCTTCAGGAACTGGAATCTTTTATAAAGGGAAGTAAGCAAAATTACTGGAGGGCGACATTGTTTTCATCATACTTACCAGTAAGCAAAACTGCTTTCTCTTCCAGATGGAGTTTCTATCACTATTTTCCAAGGCTGTTCACCATACAAACATCTTTGAAAATATAGTTTGGAACAAAGCGTAGTTAGTACCTCTGTTTGCAAGCAATGTAGAAACACAACAGTCCCACAGAGTCTGTCTCTCAGCAGGCTTTTGTATTGGCATAGATTTGGAAGTGAAATTGGGCACAGTTTTCTTTTGGAGCTATCCAGTTTAGTAGGTATCAGGATTTTGCTGGCTTCCTAGAACAAATGAGGAAGTTTTTGCATTTGTACATGTTTAAAAGTGACATGGGGATAATACGGTCTTTGAAACATTGGTAGAGCTTACTCATAAATCTGTCTTGGCCTAGTGCCTTTTATAGGTGCAGATTTTTGACTACTATTCACATTTCTCTAGATCTGGTTATTGATCTATTCAGGGCTTCTACCCCTTTTGTGTCAATTTTATTAATTGATCTATTCCTAGAAATTTTTCCATTTCATCTAGATTTAAGTATTCACTCTAATACAGCATTCTATATGCAGGAACTTACTTTTTTATGTTATTTTTTTAATGGAGAACATTGTAGAACTTTATTTTCTGGGCAGAACACAACTTTAAATCTGGCTTAATTTACTGATAGGGATATAGTTATCAGAGAATTTTCATTCAGCGTGTTAGCTTGGGTAGCTGATGGAGGCTATAATAGTTTACTCGATACACTCACGTAAACCTGGATCAATTCTACCCCACACTAAATAATATTGAAATATCAGAAAACTTTGGCACAAGAAAGATGCAAGATTGATTATACTTTTCACACTCACGTTTAGTTTTCCAGTTAGGCAAGTATAAAAAGTAAAGGGCTTAGCTTATAGCAATATATTATTATGCACTTAATGTGATAATAACTCTAATAACAGTTACCATTCAAGATATCTCTCTACTAGAGAAAATCAGTATAGCTTCGTTATCTGATATGGAAGTCTTTAGTGGACAATACTTTATTTTTCTTCATTCAATAAACAGAAAATGACAGGTGGTTTACTTTTAGCTGGCAGGAGTAACTCCAGACCTCAACAATTCTGCCTAGGGTATATGCTAATTCTCTAAGCGCACACTGCAGGTTTTATGGGCTGGTAATTTACCATTTTATCGTCTCCCAGGACATCGTGCTAGTACTCCCCATTAGTGACATAACAATAATGAACAGCAAGAAGTGACTAATCATACCTGCTTTTACAAGATATATATTTGGGAGGAAACAAACAAAAAAAAATAAATCTTTAAAAACATATAGGGCCACGACTAATGAAGTTTCTGTAGGACATAATCTGCAGCATGACAAATATCCACCCAAAGTGAAAAACAAATTTGAGCAATCTGTACCCTCTATAACAAAAAAAAAGAAGCCCTTACTTGATGGGTCAACATACCTGCTCCGAGGGTGAACCTACAATCTGACATCTTTGAGTGGAGCCCAGAGAAAGAGAAAGCTCTCTAGTTCCCTCCCAAGTGGAGTAGCTCCTTCCCTGTCTCGATATATACATGTTGCTTGATGTGTCCAACGCAGATTGGAACAGAGAATGGAGCCTATGGCAAGTTGTTACTGGAGGATGATTGAAGCTATTAAAAATTGTTTAAAGTTTCTTGATTTATTATGAGAGAGACAGAGGCAGTGTGAGTAGAGGAGCGGCAGAGAGAGAGAGGGAGACAGAAAATTCCAGGCAAGCTCTGTGCCACCAGCGCAGAGCCCAAAGCGGGGCTTGAACTCACAAAGCTACGAGATCATGACCTGAGCCGAAACTGAGTCTGACCCTTAACCCACTGAGTCACCCAGGTGCCCTGAATCCTTGTCCTTAAATAGCACTTTTATTATTTTATAAGGACCGCATTTGTTTAGATTTTACCCAAATGTTCATCACTTTCTTTGCTCACCATCTTTTCTTACATTTCTTCACAGATGTTTTCTTTTATTTTTTTTTAATGTTTATTTATTTATTTTGAGAGAGAGAGAGAGAAAGAGAGCGAGCACACGTGCACACAAGCGGGGAAGGGGCACACAGAGAGGGAGGGAGAGAATCCCGAGCAGGCTCTAGGCTATCAGCAGAAAGCCCCACTCGGGGCCAGACGTCATGAACCGTGAGATCATGACCTGAGCTGAAATCAAGAATTGGATGCCACCCAGGTGTCCCAGGTGTTTTCTTTTTTGCTGAAGTAAATCATAGGGATGTTCTCTCAGTGAAGTTCTGGTCATACGCTTCCTCAGTCTTTATTTATACAGAAATGCTTCATTTTGCCCTTGTACTTGAAAGATAGTATGTTTTCAGGACACAGATATCGAGGTTGACATTTGTGTCTCTCAACTCTTTAAGGATGTTATTCCATATCATTTGGCCTGGGGAGGATCTCTGTTTAAATCATCTTCCCAGGGAGGCCTTCCCTGACCATCCTATACGAAGTGGAAATTTCTCCACACGCACTAGCCCCTTCTTCGGCTTTTCTTGTCTCCACAGCCGGCACCAAGAGTGCAGACAGGTCCAGGGCCCCTATTCGCACAGAAACCAACCACTGCTCCTCCCGGAGCACAACTACAGGGCTCTAGGCTGTGCCCTATGGAGACCTATCCATGGTACCTACCATTCTCTATACCTACAGGGCACACTTACCCACAGATCTGCAACCCTTCTCAAAATTTTGGAGGCCAATTGTGTTTCGTAATACTGAATTTTTCAAATTTTGGAAAGGAACAGGATACCTGTACCAGATTTTATAGACCACCGTGGTTCCAGGGACAGCATCTCCAATCACATCCGTTAACATTTGCACTCTCAGATAGGAGACTATTCTCGCCATTGTGTGTCCAGCCCAGGGCACGGGGCCTAACAAAAAGTAGCTGCTAAGAAATATTTACTAAGTGGCTAAATTAAATCTTTCACCCACATTCTGACACCTCCCAGATTTATGTGGCCAGCCTGGCCCCACCTCCTGATCTCAGCCTAAGGGCTTCAGCTCCTGCTGGAAAGGTCCTCCCGGGTGACCCACAGACAGTCGCTCCTCTTCTGAAATGTCCTGATCTGGTAAACACCTCACCCTATTGCTTCAGGCAGAACCCCAACAGTCATCTTGGAGTCTTCCTTCTCCCTCAACCACCACTCTCAGGAAATCACAAAGCCTCCCCTTCCTACTTTCTAAATGTGTCTGAGACCTCCCACTGTTTCCTTCCCTGTAGTCCCTACCTTACTGCACACTCCCATCACCTCTTGCTTGTTTTTCTACAGTAGCATCCAGAGGGGTCTGTCTTAGGAGATCTTGCCCTTCCAGAGGATTCTCCACAAAGAACTCTATTTGAAGTACAAATTTCATTTTTTTTTAAGTTTATATATTTTAGAGAGAGAGAGAGAGAGCACAAGCAGGGGAAGGACAGAGAGAGAGGGAGAGAAAGAATCTCAAGCAGGCTCCACACTGTCAGCGCAGAGCCCGACTTGGGCCTCGAACTCACGAACGGTGAGATCACCACCTGAGCTGAAACCAAGAGTTGGATGCCTGACTGACTGAGCCACCCAGATGCCCCCAAATTTCGTACTTAAAGTGAAATTTGATCCATGCCTATCTGTTCTGTTCTGCTCAGTTCTATTCTCTGGACGGCTTATTAGACTAATAGATTCACCTCGCGTGTCCCCCACTGCCCTTCCTCACCTGAAACTGCAGAGTGCCACCTGCCTCCAAATACAGCTTCTCTCAATTCCCCATGGGAACCGTGGCCTCTCATTTCCAGCCCCCGACTCTGCTTCTGCCCCCACCCAACACCTGCTGCCTCCCTCTCTTCCCTGTTCACCTCAGCAACTCCTACTCCGGTCAGGGTTTTGACGTCTCCCATGAGATTCCCATGGCACCCCACACTTCTCTGATCAAGGCACTCGTCGCCCTGCTGTTCTCCCCTCTTTGCTTCTCCTCCGCTAGAATGTAAGCGCCATGCTTACAGGGACCTTGATTTTAGCCGTGCCTCCTAGGAGGTATAGGAAGTGGTCAGTAAAAATCGCTGAACGGAGGAAGGGACGCTAAATTTGGAAGCATCAGAATGAGCCGTGATGCTGCCCTTTCGAGGAACTGAGCACATAAGATGCTGGAAAGGAGGATTATTTACCACACGAGTGCCAGCAGCGTTATGACTTCGTCAATGCTAATAATCCTGTAAAGGTAGGACGTGTATGTTCTCAGTAGTTCCTGAGCTAGGAAACATAGATGTAACAGGACGTTGGAACACATCCCGAGCAGGCGGTGGACGTTGCTAGGGTTCCGTGGCCGACATTGCTTTTGTAAGTGGCAGTCATTGTTGTTAATCCCATGGAAGGAAGGTTTTCTAAAGCCTTTGCTGAAGTAGCAATTCTTTGGCTTTTACCACCAGTAGGCAAGGAGGTGTGCAGGGTAACAGCGGCTATGGGTGTTTTTCCCTTCCCCGAACCTGCTGAAGGGGAGAACTTGAAAGTCTTCTGGATGAAATGAGAGCAGGGGGCAGCTGTTGCCTACTGATCAAAGACTGCAGGTGTTTGGCTGAGACTCGTTGCCAGGAGAATGCAGGGGAGGTAGGAACGCGGAAAGGGGGGAAGTGATGTGTGGGGGGACGGTTGGGCTCTAAATCCAGGCTGAACATAGCAAAAATTCTTGGGGTTTTGCCCATCTAAAACCAAAGGACAAAGACAACTTTTTCCATTTTATGTACTGAGGGATGCCACAGTCAGCAAGTGAGGTACATCATAAATGAGTATTGGGAAAATGGATGCCCCATGCCTTGGTTTCCCCAAACAGGAAGGAGGAACAATGTGCTTTTTTTATAAGATCAATTAGACAATCATTTCTCTCGGACATAGGCTTTCTTCGTATTATTTATTTTTAGGGGCGGCTGGGTGGCTCGGTCGGTTAAGGAGCTGACTTCGGTTCAGGTCATGATCTTCCGGTTCACAAACTCGAGCCCCGTGTTGGGCTCCGTGCTGACAGTTCAGAGCCTGGAGCCTGCTTCAGATTCTGTCTCCCTCTCACTGCCCCTCACCTGCTCGCACTCTGTCTCTCTCTCCCCCAAAAAATAAACATTAAAAAAAATTAAAATTTATTTATTTTTAAAGATTTTTTAAATGTTTTTTTATTTATTTTGAGGGGGGCAGTGCAGAGAGAGGGAGAGAGAGAGAATCCCAAGCAGTTTCTGCACTGTCAGTGCAGAGCCTGATGCGGGGCTCAAACTCACAAACCATGAGATCGTGACCTGGGCCGAAATCAACAGCTGGACACTCGATCGACTGAGCCACCCAGGTGCCCTTAGGCTTTCTTTTTAAATATGGAGGAGACAGACCTGAGGGTGCCCATGCTGGCTCCTGTTCCTCTGCTCACCTCTCATCCCCCAGAAATGATCTCATTGAAATAATGCTTTTGTTTTATTTTTAAGGCACAGATTTAGTTACAATGGGAAGAAAACTGTACAAAAGGCAGCTTGAAGGGAGTTGGTGGAAGAGGGGAGGGTTAGAAGCTCAGGGACAACTGCTCCAAAGGCCCGCCTTTGAGCAGAAGCTTGACAAGATCCGGGGCATTAAGCTTGTGCAGCAGAAGGCATAACTGCGAAGACCCTAAAACAGAAGAGTCTGGAATGTTTGAGGGGCTCCAAGCAGTGAATGGCTGGAGCCCAGTAGAAGGGGGATGTGGGAGAGGGGCAGGACCTAGTTCATGCAGGGCCACAGACGAGCTTTGGAGTTTGCTAGTAATAGATGTTACAGAAAGGTTCTAGGCGGGAAAGCAATATAATCGTTATCTGTTGTTTGAAAGATTACTCTGGCTTCTGAGTAAAGGATGAGCTCAGAACAGCAGGGGTGAGGGCAACGTGAATAGCAGGGAACTAGGGGTTGAGGCCGGGAGCCAGGTAGGAGGCTGCTGCGACCTCTGGGCACAGACCTGGTGACACAGGTGAACAGGGCTGAAGTCATGGGCTGGAGACCAATTTTGAACATGAGAGCCAACAGTTCTTTTCCCGGGCTTGGATGTGGGGTTCGAGGCAAACAGAGGAAGCAACATAAGAGCTGGTCAGTGTTCGATATACTTAGGGACAGACCGGTGAGTGAGCTGGAGTCCACGAATATGTGACTGTCCCTTTCCTGTGAGATTTCCTCAGCTTCCGGCAGCCGGCTGTTTGCCAACCTTAGTCTGTTTTTGCCTTTCTGTAATATGAGGCTAATAATACTCACCCTTCAAGGCTACCGGGCAAAGGCTCCTCCTTTCTGAGGAGAGACAGGAGGAAGCTCTGGGAGTGGATGCTAAGGCCCTTCTCAAGGGTACTGTGGGGCAAGCACACAGATTCAATACAAAATAGATATGTTAACCCTCTCGACAGCGCTGTGAGGCGGAGATTGATTGCTTTTGTCCATTTTGCTGAGGGGAAGACTGAGGCCCTGAGAGTTTGCATGTCTGGCCTCAGTCGCGGTGCCTGTGGGCCGGCCCAGACATGGAGTTGGAAGTGGGCAGCTAAGGAACAGGGTCAGTTGGCATCGTCCTTGGAGAAGAGGAGGGAAAGAGATCCTCTTGCTTGTGAATGCCCCAACCCCCACCCCGTTCCGATCCCAGATCCCAGTGAGGAGCAGGAAGATCCTGGGGCTGTGCTTTGCTTAATGCACATCAGGAAGGTAAACTGGGAAGGAGAAAACCCCAACACGGCAGGTAACCTTCTGTGAAGTGCGGAGCAAAGAAGCCAGGCTCCGCTCCCACCTCAGGTTGGGGCTGAAAGCTGGCGACCAGGAGAGCTGATGCACAGGCACCAGGACGGAGCTCACACAGGCCAGGCCCCAGGGCCTTGAAGACAGTCCACCTGACTACGGTTGCTTCTGTCGCTTCTGTCAGCCCAGAAGCATCCCTGCTGTGGGTAACCCCTGGTCCTGGTCTCCCGGCACAGGCTGCAGGTCGGGGAAGGAGTGTAGGCAGGATTCTGGGGAACCTCCTGCCGCTCTTCCAGAAGGTGAAACCGCTCATCTCCCTCACTGGACGCTGGCAGCCAGTCGGGAGAGCACAGGCCGACCCTGTGGATCCTCTGTACCCTGCACACATCTGCTCTGGCCCTCAGACGTGCTCGCTGAGTGTCCAGGTGGGTCTCAGTCATCTTACTGTCCCCAATGCCCAGCACCGGGACTCTTGCCCAAAGGGATTTGCTGAGTCAGTGCGTACATTTCCTGAGTCCAAGGTTCCAAACCAGCGTCTCCAATGTCTGGCTTCCCTTGGCAACTTCAGAGCCCAAGATGTGGGCCATTGACTTAGCTGCTGGCTGATCCTGCAAGGGAGGACATGTCAAGGAAAAACAACTTCCCTTCCCACTGCTTACCTTCCTGTAGCCACAAAAAGGGAGCCCCAGATACAAAAACCAACCTCAAGGAAATGCCTGCAGGGAATGTCACTGAGTGGGTGGGGGTGGGTGGCAGGGCAGGAGCCTGGGTTCTGAGCCCCCAAACCTGCAACCAATAAGCTGTGTGGCCTTGGGCAAGTCATTTAACCTCCCTGTGCCTCTCCTTTCTCGTCTTCAAAAGGGAGAGACAGGGGCACCTGGGTGGTTCAGTCGGTTAAGCATCCGACTTCGGCTCAGGTCAGGATCTCGCGCTCTGTGAGTTTGAGCCCCGCGTCGGGCTCTGTACTGACGGCTCAGAGCCTGGAGCCTGTTTCGGATTCTGTGTCTCCCTCTCTCTGACCCTCCCCCGTTCATGCTCTGTCTCTCTCTGTCTCAAAAATAAATAAACATTAAAAAATAAAAATAAAAAGAGAGAGACAGACTAGTTTAAGGGCAGGTAAGTCCTGACATCACATAACCTGACTTTGAATCTCTGGCTTCACCACTTACCTGCAGCAGCTACTTAAAGAGTTTTGACCATGGCTCTGTTATTAAACAAACTCTGTGGTCCTCAGCATTCTCATTGGTCAAATGAATATTAACAGTGTTTCCTCGGGGTGCCTGGCTGGCTCAGTCAGTAGAGCATGCGACTTTTGATCTCAGGGTTGTGAATTCAAGCTCCGTGTTGGGGGTAGCGTTTATTTAAAAATAAAACAAAACCCTATGTCTACTTGATAGAGTTGTTGCGAGTTTAAGATAGCTGTTGATTACATTCAATATATTTATCTTTCTATATTTTAGGACAATGCCCAGCACCTAGTAAGTGAGTTATTATTATTGTAATTTTTGCCTTTTTTAAAATAATAAAGGACTGCTCTCCAGGCCTCCTGGGTTTTTGGTGAGGATCCCCAGACATCATGAATAAAAAAGCAGAGAGGAATTCAGTAGGTAGCTGGTCTTTTTGACCTTTTTTTTGTTTTCAAATCTGACAGGAAATTCCTTCCTTCTCCAGCCCTGCCCGCCACCCAGCCACGCACCCCAGCTGACCACTTTCCATGACAAAAGGCCAGGTCACGTGGGCAGCCGGTTCTCGGCCCCAGAACCCGCAAATCCCTGCCTCAGGTAAACCACTGGGAGTTTCTTCTTTAAAAGCCTCTAGGTTTTTAGCTACTAGAGCAGCTAAAGAAAACCAGTTAGACCCTGTGGACTTAGCCTCTTTCCAAATTCTGGGCAGTCGCAGGGAGGAAGAGAACAGCTTTAGTGATGTTCCTCATGGCCAGAGCTTGGCCCACTTTGCTCTGGGAGGGGCTTGTCAGGGCCCTGGGAGCTGGGGAAGTTGGGGTGCAGTTCCTGAAGCCTCTTGGCCCCCCTTTCCTAATAAGTTTGAGAACAAGATTAAGGTTCTCAAAGTGTCCAGAAGGAAATGTGAATCCGGTGTAGTAGTTTTTAAAATTCTCCTTTGGCCCTGTCTTATTCTGGAAGGTACACTACATCCCAAAAGGCTGGAAGGCGGCTGCCTTCACTTACTTATACATGTGCCCAAATGGCCTCAACCTGGGCTGCAACTCGACGTCAGTCCCCTGGTCCCTGGCCACCCCCAGAGAACGAAGGTCACTCATCTATAGGCCAAGGGAGCACATCTTTCCCTCTGCACTGTCCCAAACAACAGAACGTGAAATCTAGCTCAGATCCAGAATGTCTGACCTGGTTCTCAGGCAGACAACGTCACAGATGCAGGAAACTGGTGCCAGCTGTAGGGCTGGTACAGACTTTGACCTGGAAATCTCACAGGCACGGGCAGCTTCGTCGGGTAGCCTTGGGTCCCATGCCCAGCAGGAGGCAGTTCCCTGATAGAGACTTGCCCACCTTACAGCTTCTTCAGTCCCGGGAGTGGAGACTGAGCGGCCCTGCCACCCTCCGCGGCTGTTCAGCAGGAGAATGACGCGGATTCTGCTCTTCGCCTTTGTCCTCATAAATGCCATCATCCTGGCATTTCATGCCAACCACTCAGATCTAGATACTTCCAAATACGGGTTACTCATGTGCTTTTTGCATGCCTTTCTTTCCAAGAAATCCTTATGTCTGTCTCCATTACCGCACCCCCCCCAACCTCCGACCATGCCAAAAAACAAACAAAAACAAAAACCAAAACCCAAAACTCGGGTAGCTTATTGTTGGTCGAAATTATTCCGGCCTAGGTCTCTATTAATAGAAATAATTAGATGTCAAGAAGGAAGCTGCCATAAACAATCTATAGTCAGCAACTAAAATATTGAAGGAATCTACCTTCAGTGTGACAGGGCAAACCAGTGGATCTCAGTCCTGAGAGCAGCTGATTTTCTTTAGAAGAAAAGGCATCTCACAGGACAGAAACTGTCCTACACCAAAAACCCAGAGGCCTCCTTCATCCAGGGCTCAACAACTAGCCCACAATTTTCCAATTCTGGGTGTTAGTCTAGATCAGTGGTTCTCAAGCAGGGTTAATTTTGTCTCCCCCCAACTGGCCAGGAACATTTGGCAATGTCTGGAGACAGGTCGTCACCATGTGGCCAGGGCCAAGTGGAAAGGAGGCACTTCTAGAGTCTAACGGGTAGAGACCAGGGAGGCTGCTAAATACCCTGTGATGCACAAGGCAACCTCTACAATGAATTACCCAACCCTAAATAGCGGTAGTGCTGAGGCTGAGAAACCCTAGTCTAGAAACCTCGTTTTCCTGGTTTCTTCTAGATGGGGGCCCAGTCTCAATAGTTTCCTATTTCCTTGGCAGTGTGCAGTGATGGGCTGCCTGTGGTCCCATTGAGGGCCACCACACCCAGGGCTGCGGAGGCCACCTGAGGACTACTGCCAGCTGGTGAGACCTCACAGCACCATTTCATTCTGGAACAGAAGTTGTCTGGTACACTTAGGTTGGTTGATCTAAGACAGAACTGTTACTCTGTTAAAATCAATAAAATGCTCACATGCCTATAGACCATCCCCAAGAGTAACTGTTTTGTTCCAGCCTTTCAGACGTGGGCAGGTGGGACCAATCCAACGGGAACATCATTTGCTTTTGCTCTCAACAAAGTCCCTGTAGTGGCTTCAGTGTCATGCCCCTTACATCTCTATTCCTTTAGGACAAAGACGCTGAAGACAGAAAAACAGGAACGCGTAAAGGTGGCCAGAAATCATCCCACTTAAGAGTTTATTTCATGTGATTCTCAGCATGCAGTGTACTTTCTTGGGAAAAAAAAAAGTTTTTTTGTCCCAGTTCACATTATAAATTAATTTACAAATATAGAACTGTGTTAGAAATATTTATAAAAGTCCCTACGATTTTTCACATAGAAAAATATCCACAGAAACGGTTTTTTTGTACACACAATCTGGGGGGTAGGTAGTCTCTTTGGTTGTCTTCGTCCATAATATTTAAAAAGTAACGGTGATGTTATTTATACCTCGATAAAACTTTAAAAAATAGTTTTCTGTATTGTGTATTTCAAAATAAAAATTTAAAAGCAACGCTGTGAGTCTTAAAAAAGAATACACAGGGAAAAGTTAAAAATTTTTTTTTACAATGTACTTACTTACGTTCCGTTTTCTAAAAAAAAGTAAATCCCCAAACCAGCAACTCTCCTATCAAAGATCCAACAACAGGGAACAAAGGCAACTCAGGACATTATCAGCTGTTCCAATGAAATCAACAATTATCTACATTTTAACTAGCACTTTTTGGGTGAGTTCAAAAGGTGGCTAAGGATCTGCCAAGGACCAGACACTCAGCTGGGCACTGGGAGGGTGACCATAAAAACTATTCAAATGCAGGTACCTCTTGAGAAGTAAAAGGGAGTGCTAAAAAATAAATTATATTAAAAAATTTTAACAGACGGTTTATTAAGAAACTATAAAAAAATTCCATTTCAAAACTATTTTTTAATAACATTCTAATATTGTCTTAAAAAAATGAAAGATCTAGGACACACGCTAAAAGGGACAGGACACCAAGTTAACTAGGACAATGGTCACCCTGGGCATATGGCAGCAGAAGGCAGAGGGAGGTGTCTGTCCTTGATTGCTCAGGAGAACATCTGAAATGGTCACTTATTTCAATCTTTGGTCAAATGAGATGTAGCTCATTCCCACCCCCTGCACACTGTGTCTGCCTACGGATAACGGCACCTTTTGTTTCTCAGGACCAGAACAAATCTACCAGCACCAGCTCTGGAGCCAGACTGCCCGGACCTGATCCTGGCTCCTCGACTTCTGTGTGACCTCTTGGGAGATGCACCGGCCTCGTATAGAGAGCACAGGGACAGTAATAATACTGATCTCCCAAGGCTGCTGTGGGATCACACGTCGAGTGTGTCTGAAACGGCACTCCGCACAGAGCTTGCCTGGGCAGTTCTACTGCTGTTAGTATCCACCGGGTCCCAGAAGCGGAGCCTCAGCAGAGGTGATTTGTGAGCTGGATGTAGCTCGGAGGATTTGTGGTGTTTCCTGGTACAGTATTTTAAGAACTTTAACTGGTGGCAAAGAAGGCAAATGGAGGTTTTCTAAAAAAAAAAAAAAAAATCCAGACACCTGACTTTTCCAGAAAAATCAAGATGCTGCCAGGCAGGAAAGAACTAGCTGCCCACAGCGGCCTTCGGCTGGTCAGTCGCGACCGCTCCCCACTGCTGCAGTTACCAACTGCGACCTTTTTTCCTACCCAAGACACTTCATTCTTTTGTTTCTTAGCTGCCCCGTGGGCACATCTGAGCTTGTAACCCTGATATACAGCGATGAGCAAAACAGACGCGGTCCAGGCCCTCACAGGGCTCGCAGGTACTGGCCCAGAACAGAGGTGGCTTTCTCTCCAGGGAGGCCCTTCTCCAGAAGAAACCTGTGAAAGCTTGCTGGGCTGTAGAAAGAGTCATCTTCGACTCCCGTGCGCCTCCAGATGTGGCCAGTGGGCCCACGGGATCGGATCACCGGGGCTCCAGGGAGATGCAGAGCCTCCCTTCCTGCCCCAAGACCTACTGCCTGGGAAATCTGCATTTCACAAGATCTCAGGTGCGCATATGCAAGTCTGAGAAGCTGAGGCTGGCGAGTCCTATACCTCGGAGCCCTCGCGGGGGTAGATGAGGCTGTTGACCATGCTGAAGTTGTAGAAAGGGCTGCTGAAGGGGCTGCTTTGCCCCCCGCTGGAGCCGGCAGGGAAAGGGCTGCAGTAGGAAGGCCTCTGGCCGCCGCTGCTGGCGCCGGAGCTCAGCGGCAAGGTGTCCGGCGCGGCTTCCGAGACCGAGCTGGGGGGGAAGGCGCTGCTGGAGGGCAGCTGGGCCCCCTGGATCCCCAGGTGGCGGCCGCCAGGGAGCGCCCGCTGGGTGCCCCCACCGCCGCTGACACTCAACGTGCTGAGGCTGCTGAAGAAGGTGTTGAGGCAGGGGGTGGAGGTGAGCAGGGAGCCTCCCGGGGACGAGGCGGTACTCTTGGTGCCCTCGGGAGGCTCTGGGGACTGGGACGGCCTTAGCAAAGCCGTCGGGCTGTCTCCTTCCGGCTTCGCGGCCACTCCCGACCCCAATCCTGAGGAGAGCCCGTCTTCCGACTTTGTGGTCCCTGGGGCCGCCGCGGAGGAGCTGCTGGCTTCGGAGCGGCGCTTCCGCTTCCGACGGAAGTTCCCGTTGTCAAACATTTTCTCACAGTTTGGATCGAGGGTCCAGTAATTCCCCTTCCCTACGGGGTGGAGAAAGAAACCCAGGTCAGAGAAGGACCCAGTCCGTGCCCTCGAATTATTCACCCTCAGTCCCGGAGGGAGGACGGGCTCTCATGAAACCCTGACAAACATGCTCAGTCCCCTCTACTGGTTACATTTATCCTTCCGGGGAGGTTTTATTCTTCACCTCCAAGGAGAAATCTTGAACCCAGATGTTCTGGCCACTTCCACTCTCTCCTGGCAGTACCTGCTACTTAAAATCGCGAGACCTAATTCTAGGCCCAAGACATTTTTAATGCCCCAACACCTCCCCCTCCAGACTCATGGCGTGCGCCCTTGCAAAATCCTGGTGCTACTTAAACGTGAGCCTACATTTCTAGATTTATAAAAGCAGGCATGAGATTAATACCCATTTTACAGATTGGCCGTGAGGGTTCTGGTACCTGTTATTATTATTTGCTCAAAGGGTACAATATTTGTCCCTTAAAACAAAATCACTCCACCGGAAAAAGGCAACCTCAAATACCACAGTCATTTGTCTTGCCAAACAAAAATCACAAAAGTTATTACTGGGTAGTCAGTTGTTTTCACACCACCTTGGACAACGTGTGTTCAGGGGACAAGGGAGCTCCTGGAATCTACATCCCTCCCTCCCTCCCCTTCAACAGGAGGTGCCCCAGGTCTCTTCCCAGCTTTTCCTCCACCAGCAAATCTCAGACCAGAGCCCCATTTAGTGCATGTGGTGCTAGCCTTCTGCTTAGAAAATCCCCCTCACTATCTAGCATAATTGAGGGAAAAAAGATCCACCCTCTTGGAGGATTTTCTCTCTCAACAGCTTTTATCACTTCTGGTAAACAGAATCTTTGGCATTTGAAAAGTACTGGTAAGCACTTGTCTTGTAGAGTGCTTTACACGGGCAACTTCAGTTGCTCCTCTCAGCTCTGTGGAAACAGGCCACGTTGGTTAGTAACCTGCTGTGTTCCCAGTTAGCAATGGTAGAGCTGGGCTTTAAGCAGGCTGCTTCTAGACTCCACATTCTTACCTAAACACTGTGTTAGGTTGCCTGCGTGAACTAGCACTTATTCCTCCAAACCCAGGATCTTCAGTAACACATTTTTTGCAAATAGGTGCAAAAAAATTTTTCTTTATTCATACAACTGCCATCTGAATACCAGCACCTGTACCTATCAGGATATTTATATTGTGTCCCTTAGTACCAAGGGCTTTGACAAGATACTAGCTAAAGACGCTAACTTTTTAGACAGTCCAGAAGAATATACATGACCATTAACATGATAATCTCAGGTGCTTTAGGGGCCAAATGGGGAAGGTATCTAGAAGATACCTTCTAGAACTGTATGCCCTGTCCAATACAGTAACCACTTGCCACACATGGCTGTCGGGCACCTGAAAAGTGGCTCGCTAGGCCAAAGTGCCCTGCAGAATCAAGCACACACAGGATTCTGAAGACTTAATATCAAACAAAAAGCATAAAGTATCTCACTAATAGCTTTTATATTCGCTGTTGAAACAATATTTTGGGTTACTTAAAAATAATTCCACCGGCTTCTTTTTACCTTTTTAACGTGGCTGCTAGAAAATTTGCATTCACACATGGTTTGTACCGTATTTCTCTTGGAAAGCACCGCTCTCAAGTGCTTTCAAGGTGCGAACGCTCCAGAGCATTTACACAAAATCCTGCATCTCTTTTTCCTATCACACCTCTGTCCCCACCTCCTCTGTCCCCAGCTCCTTCTGAAAACCTCAAGTAGAATCCTGTTTTCTCGTTTTTTTTTTGAGCTTTTCTTCCGCCTCCACTGCTCCCGTAGAGGAAAACCACTCACAGCGCTCCACTGTAACCCAGCCCTCCTCACCCGGGGGGCGGGGGGCTCGGATCAGAAATGCAGCACTCTTGGGGTTTTCATTTTTACATTTCTAAATAGTGAAGGCACCAAACCACACTCTGTAGGACCCAGCTTTAGTTCTCGGATTCCTCTATTCCCTGTCCCCTGATGCCTGTGCCACGACTTCAGTCGTCTCTCTCAAGGCGGGCGACTACTTCACGAAGGACACAGAGAGGACCCTGGTGCAGGAAGAGGGTCTGTTAGGACCCCGGTGCAGAAGGACGTGTCTCCAGGGGCAGCTGGGACGGCCGGCTGTTGGTCGGTCTCTCACTACCTATTCCGTGAAATGTGCCGGGCTCTCAGCTCTCCTGAATCCCTTTATAGTCGTCCCTTATCCGAGAGCCCACGCGTGTTCCTATTCCTAATCTACCTGTACCTCGGTCCCTCCCTTCCACTGGCACCCAGGGGTGGCTTCCCGTTTGAGGATACTGGCTTTTTTTCGTTTTTCTCTAACCGGCCAGCCTCTGCGCGTGTGTGTGGTGGGTGTGAGTGGGTGCAAGGGGCGAGCCCCCCACCACCGGGCCCCCGCGCTCGTGGGTCCTCTGATAGTTCTCTTTGTCCTCCGGTTTACCCCCACCCCAGCCAGACGAGGTTCGGGGTTCGGGCGGTTGTTCCGTCCGCTCTGGCTCCCAGTCCCAGTTAGGAAGAGAAGACTCCGCATGGAGCTCCATCCAAGTCGGCCCCTGCCCGGGCGCCGCCTCCCCGCCCTCCCGGCCGGGGAAGCACCTGTCCGGCGCCCTCACCTGGGTCGTCCTCGTCGCGGGGCACCTTCTTGAAGCAGTCGTTGAGCGACAGGTTGTGGCGGATGGAGTTCTGCCAGCCGGCCTTGCTGCGCTGGTAGAAGGGGAAGCTGTCGGCCACGAACTGGTAGATGTGGCTGAGCGTGAGCTTGCGCTCGGGCGCGCTCTGGATGGCCATGGCGATGAGCGCCGAGTACGAGTAGGGCGGCCGCACCATCTTCATCAGGTCCTCGCGGCTGGCCATGGACAGCCAGCCCAGCTCGCCGGGCGCGGCGGGCCCCGCGGGCGAGGCGGGCGCGGCGGGCGCGGGCTGCGCGAAGGCCCGCTGCGCGCAGCCGAAGGTGCCGGCGGCGGGGGGCGGCTGCAGGAAGGGCCCGGCCGCGCCCCCGGGGGGCGGCGGCGGCGGCGGCGGCGGGGCGCCCAGGTACGCGGCGGCGGCGGCGGCGGCGGCTGAGGGCGGGCCGCCCACGCCCGGCCCGTTGAGCCACAGGTAGGGGTTGGCGGCGGCGGCGGGCGGCGCGGCGTAGTCGGCCAGCCCGTAGGGCGCCCTGGAGGCCGGCGGGGCGCCCGGGGCGGCGGCGGCGGCGGGCGGGGGCAGGCCGGGCTGCGAGTACACGCCGAAGTTGTCGCCGCAGTAGAGGGCCATGTCGGCGGCCGTCGGCGGGTGCGGCGCGGCGGCGGCGGCGAGGGGCGAGCGGGGCTGGTGTCGCCGCTCGGGCGAGAGCATCCCTTTGCGGGAACCTCCCTGCGGCCCCGCCTCGGCCCTCGCTGGGCGACCGGTGCCGGGGCGGGGGTCGGCGGAGGCGCGCGGAGCGCCCGCGAGCCGGCTTCTTATAACCGTCTGCGGCGCGGCTCCTCCCGGGCCGGCCCGGGGCTGGGCGGCGGCCCGCGGGCCCGGACTCTCCACGCCCCCGCCACGCCCCACCTGCCCGCGCATCCCGGCGGAGCGCGCCCGAGCCCTCGCGCCGTGCGCCCCGCCCACCCCGCCCCTGGAGCCCCTCCTCGGCGGGCCCGGGAGTCCGGGAGCCCGGGGGAGGCTGGCGCAGGCCCGCGCCTCCAGGTTGAGGGCGAAAAGCACCCCACTGCCAGCCGACGTGTTCTGAGCACAGGGGTGGAATAAAAGGACGAATGTGGAAACCAGGAGAAGGTAACCTAAACAGTACAGCAGTTTTCTAAAAAGTGCCCAAGATGAGTTTGGGTGGCCACGCAGACCACCTGCTTAGCCCCCTTTGGTTTTCTACCTCGAGCTTCTGCACCCTTTGTGATTGAGTTACAGGATTCACGGCCGGTCTCAACCGATCGGCTTCCAGTCGAAAAGAATAGACGCGATTTACAACTCTTTGGGGGCTTACGGTAGATTTTAGTAACGGGCATCCTTGGAGTGTCCCCATCTCCTAGGGGATTCTGTGATGGGAGGGACTGAAATTGGTTTTTAATTCTTCTAACCATGTCTCTAAACACATAACTATATGTCGTTCACATTCGGGAAGTATTTGTTCATTTTAAGTCCGGTTTGTGCAGTCCTTTGGTGCGATTTGTTTTCTTCAAAAACAGAAGGGTGTATGTTTTCAGAGACATTTAAATAAGTGGGTTCGGAATTAGCATTTTAAAGCCAACTGTAATTTAAACTGTGCAAGAAGCGCTCATTTACAAAAACGGTCTTAACGAATTATGGTATAGGACTTGCTTTCTACTTCTGTAAGTTTTGAAATGTGGTTCCTGCCCGGGAAAAAAAAACAAAAACAAAAAACAAACAAACAAGCAAAACAAGTAAGATACTGTGGCAACCCCACATGTCACACAATCATTAGTTATTGGCTCCGAACAACAATAAGAAAACTGTTTCTTTTACAATTAAAATCATTCCTAAATATGTTCTTACTAGGCAGTGACAAGTCTGAGATACGCATTTAAGGGAGAGGGGTGGGGGGAAGTTTTTTGTTTGCCAATTGCAGACTGACAGTTCAGAATATTTAATAGTTTGGAAATCCACCCCCCTCTACTCCACTCTTATTTTCATGATATAAAGTTGGTTATGTACTTTACAGAACGTTATCATCATCTGTTATCTCATTTCTTAAAAACTGATATCCAGAGATACTTAACTAGTAAATTTAATACCTAAAATGCAAACCACAGTTCCAAGTAACTATTTTCTTCATCTTTTCTGGACTCAGAAAAGAATTATTCTGACCTCTAAATTCAGCACACTGTTTCTTTTACTCTCTTGACAAATGCTATAGAATGGAATAGTGTTTGTTTAATTGTATTTTGATTTAAGGATCTAAATTTGATCTAAATTTTTCTTAGAGAAGAACAACGTGTGTGTGTTTTCTCCTTTCCCAATAGTACAAAACACAGTTGTTTTATTTCTTTTGGGATGTTAATAAAGATGACAACTATAACCCAGGAAATTTTAAGGCAATTTTTAATAAGTTATAATGCCCCAATTTAATATTTGTTCTTAAGTTTAAAGATCTAAAAAAAGGGAGAGAGAGAGAGAGAGAGACAGAGACAGGAAGTCCAAAAGAAAATCTAGAAACTGAGATGACAGTAAATTAGAAAACATTTGTAACCATCTCCCCTTTAGTAATTGATGTCCTTAAGGCTATCATACCCTCCCTTATTTTTTAACAAATTGCTTATGTGTACAGACTTTGCAGTTTTGCAGAGCTGTTGTTGTTGTTGTTCTTGTTGTTGTTTTAGTCTAATTCTTAACCCAATAGCTCCAAATTATTTCTGAGTAAGAGGCCATGATTGCAAATTATCATCTCTTGCTTTGATGAAAGGTTCTGCCTACCAGAGATTTTGTTCCTTAATTATGCATTATCTTTTGCGGACTTTAGTTTTACCTAAAAATGACAGAGCCACCTAGTGGTTCTTTGCCTGTGTTACAGCGTACATCTAGGCAGGGATCTGTAAGGTGTATACCCCCTCTAGGGATTTGGAAGTTTTACTTTTCTATCCGTTTTCAATCACATCTTAGTTAGATAAGGTTAAAACTATTATTGGTCATGGCCTGGGGTTTTTTAATGTCAAAGTTAAAATAATTTTTAATTCCTATTTTTTAAAATTAAAATGTAAAAGCATGTGGGTGCACTCAAAAACAGGATAAAAAAATGTACTTAAAATGCAAGCACCCAATAATCACATTTTGTCAGATCGCTTTTTCACAAAAAAAGATGTCATCAAGGCAATTGATTAATGCTTCCATGCCAATGTAAAACGGTGAGGCTGTTACATGTTTTCATCACTGGAAAATAAAACATTTGGGGAAAATACGATAAAAAGTAAATAAACTCTGGTGCCAGTGGAGATGAAAAATGAACCAGAGGAGGTGAGAAAAGAACTCCAGAAAACTTAGATTGTAATTGGAGAGTACAGTTTGGGGAATCATGGAGGGAAGATAACCACCAAAATATAGAAGGCTAATTAGTGCATTTGTTGTTTCCATGAGGAGAGGATAGATTAAGATGTTGCACCAACTAGAGCTGGACCCGCCGCCTCATTTTTTATTTACTGTCATGTTTTTCCAACTTTGACCCTTTAATCGGTTCCAGTTTTAGAGCTGGTAGTATCGTTAGTTGGGGGGCACACCAAGGAGCCTGTCCTGTCCTCTCCAGTCCATACCTCAAAGGCTGGGACCTACAGATGGAAACAGAACTCAGAGGGACCACGCATTTGCTCCTTTAGCGAATATTTAGGGCTCTACTTACTGACTGTAAGCATTAGTGGAAAACTGAGGCAGCTCTTTCCCCTCCAGGAGGACAAGCCTTCCACCAACTTGAGGTATGTCTTCTGTTCCAAGAATATTTTTCTCTTATAAGCCCTTTAAGTTGACCTTGGCCAGATTGCCCCTGCCAGTCACCCCGCTCAGCCACCTGGGAGTCACGGAAGACTGGAGTGAGCTGCAAATATGGAGTGGGGCAAAAATCCAACCCGGGGAGGTTCAGAAGCAAGGGCGTGACCCAGGGACCACCCAGCCACCTGCCGGCTGACCCCCAAAGTTCGAGCCCCTCTTCCTCAAACATTAGGCATGACGAGTGTAACAAAAAGGATGAATCCTAAGGACTCTAGAAACCTGAAACATCTGAAGATACCACAGAAGTTCCGTGTACTTAATGCAGAAAAAGAAGAGAAAAAGTACGGGCCGAAACAGTGGTGCTCCCACAATTCCTTTGAACAAAGTTGTTCATAATTGGCTCCTCTGCTTGAGCCCTACACCTCTTCCCCACCGCCTCACTCTCCCCTCCGCAGTTCTCTGGAATGCTTCCTGGCCTCTGGCTCTCCCTGATTAGCCCCGTTCTTGGGCTTCCTCGGCTCACTTCTCAGACTCCTGCTTCTGCTCCAGACCAGGCGCCCAGGGTGCCTCCAGCGGTCCTAGGACAGCTTGCCTGGCAGAGCCTGCCTGCACTGAATGCATCTCCCAGGATCCTCCCAAAGTGTCCTGAGGCCATCTCAGCTGAAGGCTGCACTTCCCTCCACTCTTCCGTCCTCGTCCTCGGGGCAAGAAGACCCTCAAGCCCTGCCCTCCCACTGGGTGGTGCCAGCATCTGCCTGGGTGGCTCATCCAGCCCCCTGGCCCCTCATTCCCAGTAACCAACTCCTCCTCTCCATTTCAGTCACCCACTATACTGGGTGTTCTGGATGGAGGATGGGGACTGGGTCTCTTCTCGCTCCCCTTTTTTTTAGCACTAACAATTAAGGAATGTGTGCCAAATACCTAACGCATTTAATTCTTCCAGCAGTCCTGTGAGATAAGAACTGTTAGTCCATACTTCACGAATGAAGCAACGGAGAGAAAGGTTAAGTGATTTAACTGTGGTGTCCCAACTTCTAAGCGGGGAGCCAGGATTCAAACAGTGCGGCTGAGGAGCCCGTGCTAATAGCACTCAGCTTTAAATGCCTCCTGCATTATTTCCTTAGCGCCTAGGCCAGTGCCTGACATTAGTAGGTGCTCAATTATTGTTTGTCGCTTGAATAAATTAAAAAGTTAAAAAGAGGGGAGCCCCGGTGGCTCAGTCAGTTAAGCATCCGGCTCTTGATTTCGGCTCAGGTCATGATCTCACAGTTCTTCAGATGGGGCCCTGAGTCGGGCTTTGTGCCGACAACGCTGAGCCTGCTTGGGATCCTCTCTCTCCACCCCTTCCCTGGGTGCTCTCTCTCTCTCTCTCTCAAAGTAAATAAATAAACTTAAAAAAAAAGTTAAGAAGCATTAAATGGTATAGCCTCCATGCCATTAAACGGTGCGACCTCTTTCCCTCTCTTTACGTAGTCTCTCTCACCAAAGGCAACCACTTGCCCTCAGTTTCTTATGCTCTCCTCCAGAAAATGTTTTGAAATACTTACCAGCACAGCTCTATATGTATTTAAGTATGTACAAAAATGGAATCCGTGTTGTTCACATGGCTCTGCACCTTATACTTGCATTAACACGTTCTGGAGAACTTTCGAAAACAGCCCGTACGTCCAAAAATCTACCTCATTTTGTTCACCTGGTGTTCCCTTTTTCATAGGATATTCAGTGGGGACCCACCAGTATGGCTGTATGGGTGGTTTCTAGCCAGTGTCTGTTCTGATTCGTTGGTGCCCCTCCATACCTGGTGGGCAATATTTTGAGTTTAACTTTTTTTTTTTTTTTTGATGAATCTCTGGATTATTTCCTTTTTAATTTTTTTTTTTTTTTTTTTTTTTTTTTTACGATTTTCATTTTATTTTTTTTAAGGAAGCTCTACACCAATGTGGGGCTTGAACTCAACCCTGAGAGCAAGAGTTATATGCTGTACTGACTGAGCCAGCCAGGCATCCCAGAATTATTTCCTTTTTATTTATTTTTACTTTTTTTAAATGTTTATTTATCTTGAGAGAGAGAAAGCATGAGTGGGGGAGGGGCAGAGAGAGGGAAAGAGAAAGAATCCCAAGCAGGTTCCATGCCCAGCGCGGAGCCCAACTCGGGGCTTGATCCCGTGAACTTTGAAATCATGACCTGAGCCAAGATTAAGAGTCAGACACTTAATGACTGAGCCACCCAGGCGCCCCAGGATTATTTCCTTTTTTAAAAAAAATATGGCTGAATTTATTTGTGATAGTAAATTCCTAGCTGGGATTCGGTAGGTCAAAGAACCTGTACCTTTATAATTTTTTATTTTTTTATTTTTTTTTTTAGAACACATACCTTTAAATGTTTGATTCCAACAGATTGCTCTGCCAGAAGGTCCTGCAGTTCATATCACCGGCAGGTTCCCCATGGATGCCTATTTCCTTTCACCTTTACTGACCCTGGATTTGTTCAGGTCTTTTTATTTTTGCCGATCTTAAAAGCACAGAGAGGCATATCTTGAAAATGTTTTGGTCGGGGCGCCTGGGTGGCGCAGTCGGTTAAGCGTCCGACTTCAGCCAGGTCATGATCTCGCGGTCTGTGAGTTCGAGCCCCGCGTCAGGCTCTGGGCTGATGGCTCGGAGCCTGGAGCCTGTTTCCGATTCTGTGTCTCCCTCTCTCTCTGCCCCTCCCCCGTTCATGCTCTGTCTCTCTCTGTCCCAAAAATAAATAAAAAACGTTGAAAAAAAAAAAAAAAGAAAAGAAAATGTTTTGGTCTGTTTTTCCTTATGAATGAATTTACCTGGTCATAGGTCATTTTAATTTCTTTTTTTATGAACTGCCTGTTCTGATTTTTTGCCCATGTTTCTATTTGTGTGTCTCTAACAACAACAACAACAACAACAACAACAAAAGGTGTGTCTGAGCTTCTTGCAATTAAAAAACATTAACTTTTTTACTCCTGGGTGTTGCAAATCTTGGTTTCTCTGTTAAAACTGTCTCTTCTCTTGGAATCTGTGATAACACACTGTCCTGGTTTTCTTTCTTTCTCTCCTGCATCTACCGAAAGGATGTCTGTTTCTCATCTTTCATTCTTTGCATATTGTTTTTTGTTCCCTCAGGTTCCTAACCTTGGTCTTCTTCTTTTCCTCTACATATTCTTCATGGGTTGCCACATCTACTCCCGTGGCTTTAATCATTGGAGTGGGCCTGGTTTGTTGTAGTTATTATTGCCTGTTTAGCAACGCTATAAAGAAACACTCTCTCATTACTCCCAGTTTTTGAGGTTTGCATGGGATGGGCTGGGGACTCAAACTTGGTCCTTGCCCATGTTACTTGTCCCTACACAAGTGATTTGTTTGAGGTGAGTGAGTGATTTGAGGTAGGTCATTTAAGATCTTTCTCAGGACTGGGGCGCCTGGGTGGCTCAGTCAGTTAGGCGTCCGACTTCAGCTCGGGTCATGATCTCGCGGTCTGAGTTCGAGCCCCGCATCGGGCTCTGTGCTGACAACTCAGAGCCTGGAGCCTGTTTCAGATTCTGTGTCTCCCTCTCTCTCTGACCCTCCCCCGTTCATGCTCTGTCTCTCTCTGTCTCAAAAATAAATAAACGTTAAAAAAAAAAAAAAAAAAAAAAAGATCTTTCTCAGGACTTCTGCTGGGATTGTCAGGAAGAAGTTCCTTTCTTCACACGGATTGGTTCCTGTACAGAGGTTGTGATGCTAAAATGGCCATCTTTGGTACCATAAGGGAGAGAGCCTGCCTGAGAATGCAGGTGACACCAAGTAAAACTGAGTGACAGAAATGAAGACACATTCCGGATGCAAGATTTGAATCCCTTGATCCAACATCCTTCTTCGTCCCCTTGGTTTCATTAGCCAACAAATTTCCTTTTTGATTCAATAAGTTAGGATGCTGTTATAGGCTGAATTGTGTTCCCCCAACATTAACATGTCAATGTTCTAACCCCTGGTACCTCAAAATGTGACTATTTTTTAATGTTGATTTATTTGTTAAGTTTATTTATTTATTTTGAGGGAGAGGGGTGGGGAGGAGAAGCAGAGACAGAGAGAAAGAGAGAGAATCCCAAGCAGGCTCTGCATTGTCAGTGTGGAGCCTGACATGGGGCTTGAACTCACAAACTGTGAGATGGTGACTTGGGCTGAAATCAAGAGTCGGATGCTTAATTGCCTGAGTCACCCAGGCACCCCATACTTACTTATTTTTGAGACAGAGGGAGACAGAGAATCCCAAGGAGACTCAGCACTGTCAGCGTGGAGTCTGACATGGGGCTGAAACTCATGAACCGTGTGAGACCATGACCTGAACTGAAATCAAGAGTTGGACATTTAACTGACTAAGTTACCCAGGTGCCCCAGAATGTGACTGTTTGGAGACAGGGTCTTTAAAGAGGTAATTAAGGTAAAAATAGGTAATTAAGGCAGGTCTTAATTTGATATGATTGGTGTCTGTATAGAAGAGGGGAATTTAGGGCACAGACATGTACACATAGAGGGAAGACCATGTGAAGACACCAGAAGAAAACGGCCGTCTGCAAGCCATGAGGAGGGGTCCTCAGAGGAAACCAACCCTTCCAATACCTTCATTTTAGACTTCTAACCTCCAGAACTATGAGGAAATAAGTTTCTGGAATTTAAGCCACTCAGTCTGTAATACTTTGTTTTGGCGGCCCTAGCAAGCTAATACAGGTGAGTGTTTATCCCTTTGAAATGTAAGTGCTGGGGCGCCTGGGTGGTTCAGTCGGTCAAGCATCTGACTCTTGATTTCAGCTCAGGTCATGAGCTCACAGTTCGTGAGTTCGAGCCCCGCATCGGGCTCCACACTGGCAGTGCAGAACCTGCTTGGGATTCTCTCTCTCCCTCTCTCTCTGCCCCTCCCACATGTGCTCTCTCTCTCTCTCTCAAAATAAGTAAACAAGAAAGAAAGAAAGAAAGAAGAAAGAAAGAAAGAAAGAAAGAAAGAAAGAAAGAAAGAAAGAGAAAGAAAGAAAAAGGAAGGAAGGAAGGAAGGAAGGAAGGAAGGAAGGAAGGAAGGAAGGGCGAGCGAAGGAGAGAAGGAAAGAAAGGAAGAAAAGTGCTGGTGACTTCCGGTCCTAATTTCTCACGCAAGCTCCTGGCCCAGTGATCAACTCCTACCGGACCTTCCTCTTCATTGTTTTGTAAGTTGCCTCAAATCCAGCGAGTCTAAGCAAGTAATCTTGATCCTCGTAAAACCTACATCTCCTTCTGTATTCCACACCCCTGTGAAACCCTCTCCCCAACTGAGCCAGTTATCTAAGCCAGAAACCAGAAGCTCTTCTATTTCGTTGACCAAGTCATGCCATGGTCACTCTTCACTCTCTCTGTCCTACTGGCAACACCGAGCATTAAACCACCATTACCCCCTCCCCTGGATTATTGCCATCGGCCCCTCTTGTCACCTCCCAATCCTCCCTCCACACCACCTTCTTAATGATGTTTTTTAAATGGCAAATCCGATCACGACACTCCCCTGCTCTCAAGTCTTTAGTGGCTCCTGCTGCTCTTAGGATAAAGTCCAAACTCCATAGCGTGGCATACGTGATCCCAGGAGAAGGAGCTCATGTCGTTAGCCAGTCTGTCTCCCTTGTCTCCCCTCCATGCTCGCTCTGATCTCTCTTCTGAAGCTCAGTGTTTCCCCAAATCCAGTCATTCTGGTATCCTCTTTGTGATTCTCTGTATCATATATGCTTTCTTCCTTAACATTTTTCTCTTAAATTGATGCAGTTTTTAAAATTAAATTCCATTAGGGGAGGTCGGTGGGGAGATGGGTAAAATAGGCAATGGGGACTAAGGAGCGCACTTGTCGTGAAGAGCACTGGGTCATGTATGGAAGTGTGGAATCACTATATTGCCCACCTGAAACTAACAACACTGGATGTTAACTGTGCTGGAGTTAAAATAAAAATAAATAAGTAAATAAATAAAGTAATTAAATTAAATTCCATTATTTGGAAAGGCAAACATATGGCACTACTGTAAATATTATACTGTAAATTTAATATTATACACACACACGGATAGAATCTCTGCCATATGTAGAAGGTAAATGGTTTAAATGGATCATTGATATTGCTGATAAAACTGGTTCCTTAAAAAATGTTGATAAATTTCAAGAAAGTTTTAAAATAAAAACGTAAATAATGTAGGGGCACCTGGCTGCCTCAGTAGGAAGAATACGCAACTCGATCTTGAGGTTGTGAGTTTGAGCCTCATGTTTGGTGTAAAGATTACTAAAAAGCAAATTAAAATGTATATATATATATATATATGTATATATATAATGTAATACAAGTAAGGGTAAACTTAATTTTATTAACAAAGACCCAAATCTGAAAATAAATTCCTCAATAAGAACAGCACTGCTTATAATGTTTAGTAACAAAGGGATGTTCAGTTTAATAATGCTTATTTTATTTTTAAATGTTTATTTAATTTAGAGAGAGAGAACATGTAAGTGGGTGAGGGTCAGAGAGAGAGAGGGAGGCAGAGAATCCCAAGCAGGCTCCAGCCTCTGAGTTGTCAGTGCAGAACATGATGTGGGGCTCAGACCAACGATCCGTGAGATCATGACCTGAGCTAAAGTCAGAATCTTAACCTATTAAGCCGCCAGGTGCCCCAATGGTACTTATTTTAAAATTAAGGTTAAGACAAACTTCCACATTAGTAGTAAAAAATTTTTTTTGTTTTTTGAACCTTTTTTAACCAACATAAAGACTTGCAGTTTACAGGGGCACCTGGGTGGCTCAGTCGGTTAAGTGTCCGACTTCAGCTCAGGTCATGATCTCGTGGTTTGTGATTCGAGCCCCACATCGGGCTCCATACTGACAGCTTGGAGCCTGGAGCCTGCTTTGGATTCTGTGTCTCCTTCTCTCTGCCCCTCCCCTGCTTGCACTCTGTCTCTCAAAAATAAATAAACATTTTTTAAAAATTAAAAAAAAAAAAATTAAAGAATTGCAGCTTACATGTGTTTACATGGGAATGGAAAAGGATATTAATTTGCCCCATTTGATAGGTTTGGCTAACTTTTATTTTAAAATGTTGGATTCATGGGGCGCCTGGGTGGCTTGGTCGGTTAAGCGTCCGACTTCGGCTCAGGTCATGATCTCATGGTCCGTGAGTTTGAGCCCCGCATCAGGCTCTGTGCTGACAGCTCAGAGCCTGGAGCCTGTTTCAGATTCTGTGTCTCCCTCTCTCTCTGCCCCTCCCCTGTTCATGCTCTGTCTCTCTCTGTCTCAAAAATAAATAAACGTTAAAAAAAATTTTTTTTTAAATGTTTGATTCAGGAAACCATCTGAGGTACTCCTTGGGATCTATTGTAAATTTGTGAAGACATAATCCATGATGATATCCAAAAAGGAACAGAGAGAGGATTTCTTGTGCCCTGACAGCTGCCACTGGACAATGTTTATGAAATATTTTTATCAACCTTGTCCAAGTGTTTTCCATCCCCTGCAGAACATTTTCAGCAAGTATTTCAGGTTGAGTTTAAAATTAGGTTCATTTATAAATTCAAGAAGGATCATTTATGAACTCCAGAAATATATATTGAGCATGACAGATCCTGGCCCTGGCTCCAGGCAGACATGATAAGCCATGAATCTCTGCATTCACATAGCTTTCAGACAGGAGAAAGTTCTGACTCTCTATGACCTAGAGGACCAAGGGACCCAGGAGACTCAGGCTACAGGTTTACAATCCCCAAGGTCACTTTATCTTGCCTGGGAATACTGAAATAAGCATGTCTTTTAAGGATAAATTAGGCTTTCAGATGAGCAAAACTTATCTATAAGATATGCTAATTTATAAACCCTCACCCAACCGTGCATATGATGTCTATGAAGATAGAAGTTTCCTCCTAGGAGAACTCAATTCTTCTGCTATCTTGAAAAGACAGGTGTGGAGCTTCAGTATGAAGCAGTGGTCATTACCCAACACTTTCCAAAGTTAAAATGGTTAAGAATTTTGTGACCTATGTTTAATGTAATTAATAAATTTAACTGCTATCTTCTTATCTTCTGTCTATATTCCTGTCTTCCTGTCTATCTTCTGTGACCTAGACTTCTCCACTGACAGAACAATGGATAGTCTTGGCCATCCAGCCTGAATGAAAGGAGTCCATTCTCCTACTGAAACAGCATGGCCCTAGCACCCTCCATGGTTTGCCCAATGCATTGGTCCTAAACCTGTCATGGTTTGCCATGAATGAATCAAGAAGTTTAAAAACCAGTTCTCTTCTTTAGTTGTATGAATTGACAGGTCAAGATGTAACCAGGATCTTAAGTCAACCTGTGTCTGGTAAACAGAGAAAGATTAGTGGATTTTATAGTATTAGTGGCTTTATCATTTTGCTAGACTCCATTTTACATAAAATTTTTGTATAAGCATCATATATTTTACTACCTCACTGTACCTCTTCTTACCAACCTCCAATTGAACTAAGATTCATTCCTCTAAAATCCCAGTTCCCAGGGGCACCTGGGTGACTCAGTCAGTTAAGAATCCGAATTTTGATTTTGGCTCAGGTCATGACCTCATGGTTTGTGAGTTCAAGCCCCACATCAGGCTCTGTGCTTACAGTGCAGAATCTGCTTGGGATTCTGCATCTCCCTCTCTCTCTGCCCCTGCCCCGCTTGTGCTCTCTCTCTCAAAAACAAATAAACAGTTCCCAGATTTTCTATCCTAGGACCTTTGCTTTGTCTCTACCTTTTGAGAATAGCAGTTACTTTCAAATAATAGGCTCTCTATAGATGGTTTTTTGATGGCGATGATGATGAAGAAGGAGAAGGAGAAGAACCACCTATGGCTTGAACCTTGAACCTATGGCTGCTCCCTTAGTCTAGATCTTCTTGAGTTGACCCCACCCAGTCAAGGCTGAGATTGGAGAAGCTGGACTGACCTAATTTTCCAACCAGTGCTTCTGAGTCCTGTGTCAGAGTCACCCAGAGAGCTTGTTAAAATGCACATGCCTTGACTCTGCCCACATGGAGTCTGAACCCTTAGAGTGGGATGCCTGCAGGCTGTATACTTTTTAATCTCCCCCTCACCCCCACAATGATCCTGACATTTGAGTTTGGGAGCATAATTACCTATTCAAAACTTTAAAAATGAGGAAAAGTGCTGCTTTGTAGATACACATAAGTGATAAAGAAGTGATTCCCAAGTTGGAGAGATCAGTGAGCGGTATCCGAATCAACCAAAGTCTTCCTCAAATAGTAGGACTCCTGCTCTTGTCTCATTTGGAGGTGACATGGAGAAGCCATGGCTACCATGGATGTGCCTGTAGCGTCCGTCAGAAGCAGAGAGGCAGTGGGAGACGGTTGAGAGCCATGCTAAGGAGCAAAGAGTATACAAGTGGTGGGAAAGTCAAGGAGCACTTCATATGAATGTATTAATATGTATTTGGGGGGGAAAAGATGGTTTGGGGGGAAAGGAAATCTTAGATGGAGATTTGGGAGGTGAAAATGGAGTGAACTTGAATTGAGGGAGCGCATGTCATTGTGGGGCACTAGTAAGATTGGTCCTTCTAAAGCAGAGCCTCCTAGGAACCTGTGATGGAAGGTCTCAGAAGTATTTCTGGCAATCAAGCAGAATGTTCCAGTTCTCTGGTTTCTGAAGACAGAGAGACCTGGGCTCCGGACTCAGCTTTGGTGCATATTTAACTCAGGGAATAGTACCACCAGCTAAAAGCCACTTGAATCTACTTGATTTTCTCACGTGTGAGGCCTAGATGGCTATAACCTAAATTGTTCGAAGGGTTACATGTGATAACGTGTGTAAAGCACTAAGCATTCAGTAAATAATAGTGTTTATTTTCTGAATGCCTGTTTTTTATTTTCTGAACAGATAAACCTGGGAATGGAGTAGACTGCCTTTGATCATGGATGAGTCAAGTGTCAAGATGAGAACACAAGGTAAAGATTAATGGACACTTTCCTGCTTAGAAAAAATAAAATAAAATACATGATTTGCCTGAGAGCATTGTTTGGACCGATCTTCTTAGGTGAGAAAGCATTTGGCAAATGAAACACTAGACATTTCAATATATAACATATGAAGCTTCTTAATTTGGTGAAAAATTCATGAAATGCCAATGACATGCCAGGCGCTGGACCAGGCACAAGAGAAAAGGAAAAAAGAGAGAGTTTCTGCCCTCAAGATACCCCAGCTAAGGAAAAACCAAAAAGGGAAGTAACTAGGCTGCAAGTAGCTTCTGTGGGATTTGTGATAATAGTGTCCTTTAAGATACTAGTAATTTTCTTATCCATTGCTAAGAGTTGCATCTATTTTGGGGAGATTGAGCCCTTTGTCTCTAATAGGAGTTACAGTATTTTATCCTGATATTCCCTTTTGTCTTTGTATCAGTGTTTTGTTTTTTATCTCATGGGTATCATTTTTATATCATCAAATATTAGTATCTTCCTTAAGAGCTTCTAGATTTTTGTGTCAAAGCTGCCAGGCCTTCCTCATTCTGAGGTTATAAAATAATTCTCACATGTTTTCTTCATTTACAATTCTGTTTTTTTATATTCAAAACTTCTTTTAACTTTTTAAAAAATGTTATTTATTTTTGAGGGAAAGAGAGAGAGTGGGAGAGGCAGAGAGAAACGGAGGCAGAGGATCTGAAGCAGGCTGCCAACGCAGAGCCCAATGCGGGTCTTGAACTCATGAACGGTTAGATCATGACCTGAGCCAAAGTCAGGCTCTCAACTGACTGAGCCACCCAGGCACCCCACTCAAAGCTTTTTATATTCAAAAATCCGCTGTAATTTATTTGGATGAGAGATGAGGATTCAACTTTCTTTTTTCTAGAAGGCCACCTGGGGTCCCAACATCATTTATTGAATAGTCCCCCTAATGTATTGGTTTTGTAGATAATATAAACCAATTTGATGTTGAGTTCTGAGATGAAAGGGTCCTTGGTATTCATTAATATTGACCCTGAGTCATCAACAAAAGATTAAATCATGTTGTATAGTCTCTAAGAGGCAAAGGGGAGTGAATGATTCATATGGAATAATTTTAAGCACTCGTGTTAACACTTTTTGTTTTGTTGCTTAGAGGCCATAATTTCAAAAGTTTGCATCTTATCTCCCCCTAACCAAGATAAATTTCTTGGTAACTAAAACTAAAATAAATATGAAAATGTCAGAGAAAGCCTGTTTGTAGTGACAGGTCAGTGGCTGGTCAAATGTTGAGCACGTCCAGGATCAGCTGGCTAGTTATTCACACCCCTGCATTTATCCTAGATCAGAAACCCTGAGAATGTAAAGCATTGTTTTATTTGGAATTCAATGATTAGTTCTGAAACTCTGGGTCAGAAGAAGCCTCATGCTAATTAACAAGCCCATCAGCAGCATGAGAGACTGTTTCCTCACATCCTTATTCAAGATTCAATATAACCAAAGTTTACTAATCTCATAGACAAAAAATATCTCCTTTCTCGTTTCCACATTCACTTCTTTAATTATGAGTGATTTTGGCCATCTTTTCGTATGTGCGTTCTTCTTCTGTGAACAATGTTCTTGGCAAATTTTGTTGGATTGTTTGACTTTTTGTTATCCATCTAATAGAATCTTTGCATTAACCCTGTCAGGGAGAAATCACAGCCTCTCCAAGCCTGTTTTCTGGCCAGGAGATTGAAAGCAGTAATGTTAATGTTAGGGATAACCGTCGGGACGCCTGAGTGGCCCAGTCGGTTGAGCATCCAACTTTGGCTCAGGTCATGATATCGCGGTCTGTGAGTTCAAGCCCGCGTCGGGCTCTGTGCTGACAGCTCAGAGCATGGAGCCTGCTTTGGATTCTGTGTCTCCCTCTCTCTCTGCCCCTACCCCGTTCGTGCTCTGTCTCTCTCTGTCAAAAATAAATAAACATTTAAAAAAATAATAAAAAAATTTAAAAAAAGGATAACTGTCAACTTCTACTGAGGACCTGCTTCGGGTACTTCGCTCAGCATTAACTCATTTGAGAGCCCCTCGTCCATAAATCACCTTTGCACCAATTAGACAGAGGCATCCCTACCTTTGTGCGGGCATAGCCCGCCCGACTGTTCAGAGCAATGCTGTCTCATCTAATTTTCATAAATAATCCTACGAAGAAGGTATTATTATCCTTATTTTAGGTCATTTCCCCCAAACCGCTCGGCGAATCAGCGGTGAATTTGGAGCGCATGATTGGTCATTGTGCTGTATAGTGCCTGCTTCACATGGTTACAGTCAGTATTACTCAAGACAGTCTCATAAAGTACTCAACACGAGTGGTAAATAGTTACTAAAATATATGTAGTATTAGCCTCTGGTCTGTCATGTGTTGCAAATATTGCTTTCCAATTTTGTCATTTGGCGTTTAGTTTGGCTTGTGTTTGCTACCCAACAAAATTTTTCTATAATCAGATTTATCTTTTCGATTGTGACTGTGGTCATGACTTCTGTTTTGGTTGGCATTATAAAGACAAAATAATTGCGTAAGATAACCACTCCCGTGTTCATGAGGGAACGGGCTAACTTAAAGAGAGCCCTAAATTGAAGACCACATTTGCCTGCTCGGCCACGGAACAGCCTTGATGTGGGATGTGCCCTTTGCAGCACAGGCCTCCCGGGGACCCGGCTGCTTTTTCTCTGTTGGAACAGAACATGGGAGGAGAGGGGGAGAGGAACTGGAAAACAAGCAATTTCCCTTAAAGGAAGGGACATTCATTTCCATGTGAATCCCATTGGAACTTAATCAGGTGGACGCACTTGACTTCAAAAAAAGCTGGAAAATGTAGTCTCGAGCTGGGGGGGCTGTGCCCTGCGGAAACAAGGGGTATGGTGGGCAGGGGCAGAGCTTGTGTACTAAAAGAGAGGAGAGCGTACCAGGGCACGAGGAGCACCCCTCCCCAAACCCTGCGGCCTCATATGTGAAAGTCCTCCCTTCCTGAACTGACTTCTGTGTAACTTTTGCTCAGCAAAGAACTTCAGGTCTTGTAGATGCAGTTCTTTTCTTTTCTCCCCTCCCCCCCCCCCCACCTCCAAGCTCTTTTTGTTGGGGATAATTACAAGAAGTAACTCAGAGTTAAGAGAAGAAATAATACTCCTTGCCTCCTGAGGGTCTTGGCAGATTCTCCTTCCTGGGTCTGGACCACTTTCCAGTCTTTCAGCCAGTTAATTGCTACCTGTTCTTCAGATGCCAGCTTCATCCTCACAGAAAGGGCCCTAGCTCCTTCCCTCACCGAACAGACAAGGGCTTCTTCATAATCATCTCCTAGTATTTTTCGTTCATAGCGCTTTTGCAGCTGGTAACTGGGGTGTGTTAGCGTGACTGTTTGCCTGACATCACGCTGGTGGCACTGGACTGTGGATTTCCAGGGGGCGGGGGCTCACCTCCAGGGACAGAGCCTAGCACTGGGCACAGAGTAGGTGTTCAATAAATGTTTGCCGGACGAATGAATGGGTGTTGAGAGTCAGGCAGCTGAGCTCTGAAAGAAAGGAAGGAGGCTGAGACAATAGCAGCTGATACCTTAGCACCTCCTGGGTGGCCGGTCAGAGGGGAGGGGCTGAACCCGGGGAAGGGGCGGGCAGCACCTGACAGGCCTGATGGACCCAGGTCCAGAAGCTGTCTATCGGCAGGGCTGACAAGGGGAAAGCCCTTGCAGGGCAGAGGGGTACGGGTGGGAAATGCCTGCTCAACTCTGGTGCCACCATTGAGGCCTCTGGTCCTTTAGAAGAGGCACCCACACCTACTAACTGGTGAATTGATGAAATGTTATGTGTTGGGATTTTCCTGCCTCTTCTGAGAAATAAAATTACTTCCTCCAGAACTTCATTCATTTTTCTGGAACGAAGCTAAATCCTCTGCCAGACACTTATTTGGACAACTTGCGTTTCAGTCTACAAGTGACATTGACATTTAAGGCAAATCTGTGTCAGGAGTGGTGGTGAAACCAAAGTAGTTAGGATTTCATCCTCTCCTATCGTTGGTACACTTTTGGACATTACTATTGACGTTTGACCGTGTCCTAATCAATCAGGTAGATAGCGTATTGACCATCAAATTAAACCGCAGAGATACTGTTTCCTTTTGGGCAGGCGTGGGCTACATCATCTATATTGCATTCATCTACCTATCTCTCTTTTTTTGTAACCTCGGTTCCTCAAAGTTTCTGCCTCTTTTGTGGGAATGGTAAGTCCACTAGAAGCAAAGATAAGAGAAACAAAACACTTTGGAAAGCATACAGAAAAGGCAGTTGACATGAAGTCACTTATAGGATGGAACCTCAGGGCGGTTGCAGAAATGCACCTTGGGTCAACTTTTCTTTCTTTTCTTTAAATTTTTAATGTTTATTTTTGAGAGAGAGAGAGAGTGCGAGTAGAGGAAGGGAGGAGAGAGAGGGAGACACAGAATCCAAAGCAGGCTCCAGGCTCTGAGTTGTCAGCCCAGAGCCCGATGCGGGGCTTGAACTCATGAACTGTGAGATCATGACCTGAGCTGAAGTCAGACGCTTAGCTGACTGAGCCACCCAGCTGCCCCATCAACTTTTCTTTTTAAATTCCTCATTTGATTTCATGTCCCAGTGCACATCGAAATGACAGCTGCCAAGAGAGATACAATGTTGGAAAAGATTCGGGGAGAATCAAAGGGCCTGGGGTTGTACTCTAGGAGTCTCTTGGGCTTCTCTTTCGTGGTCTTACTGTCATCTGTCATTATCACCCAGGAGGGTGAGTAGCCATAGTAACCGCTGGTGAAAATGCCACCCAGCGTCTTCACCTCTGGGATTGTATGTACCTATTCTTTTTTTTTTTTATTTTATTTTAATGTTTATTTATTTTTGAGAGAGACAGAGACAGAATGTGAGTGGGTTAGGTGCAGAGAGAGAGGGAGACACAGAATCTGAAGCAGGCTCCAGGCTCCGAGCTGTCAGCACAGAGCCCGACGCGGGGCTCGAACTCACGAGCTGTGAGATCATGACCTGAGCCGAAGTCGGTCGCTCAACCGACTGAGCCACCCAGGCTCCCCTGTATCTACCTATTCTTGACCAGTGAAGAATCTTTGCATTTGTTCCATTCGGAATAGGAAAGCACTCCACAATAGACCATCTTCCTTCTTGCTGCTTAGGTTTTCTCCCGTCCGATGATTTCAGCTTCAGGGAGGTGAAAGAACAGAAGAGCCAGAGTGGGTGGGTCAGGAGCTCCTCCAACCCTCAGTCCGTTCCATCGCGTAATCCAGGCACCGTTGGCTCTTGCAAAAATTATTACAAGAGTAAAATGTGATTCTAACTTTCCCTCATGAACACCTGTGCTAGATTTTACTGCCTGGATAATCAGTCCATTTTTACTGTTGACATTATTTCCGGAGAGTCCTTGGAGGAACACCATTTGAAAATAAGGCTGGTAACCTCAGCCTGATGCATCTGATGACGCTTTTGTTCTCTCCGTTGAGTCGCGTCTGACAGAGCATTCGAATTGCAGCTGCTTGAAAATAGGCAGTGTGCCCGCTTCCGAGCCTGTGAAAACGCGTCTCGGTGTCACTGTGTTTTCTAGTCTTGTGTGGCAAGAGAGGTAGATCTGAAAAAGAGAAGTAATTCCAAGTTTAGAGAAAGTGGTGGGGCAAAGCAGAAGGATGACGGCTAGAAGCACCGGCCTCAGATGGTTTATTTACACACCAAAGCCGTCTTTCCAGTGGCAGCGTTCCGCATTTCCAGAAGAAACTCAGATCAGAGGCTTGGCTGTATCGCGCCTCCAGACTTGAAGGAACAGGAGCTGACGCTATGCTCTTCACACTGCGCAGAGGAACCTGGCCTGAGCCCAAGGCCTTTGTCAGGTGCGCTTTCTCTATTGTTCCTCAAATGGCGAGGGATTAAGATGAGGGGGTTGGAGTGGCAATTTTTTTCTGACTCTTCCTAAGCCAGAAGAGACACTTTTCTTAGAGAGCTGTGGGAAGGAATGCAGACTGCTGAGTGCTTTGGGGAGCTTGTTTCCAAACACCTGGGGTGTGTGTGTAATCCGCACTTGAAAACAGCTGACTTCTGCTTCCTCCAAGCCACCTCCCGCCCCTCCCTTCCCTTCACCACTGCTCTTCCTCCAGCCTCCAAAGCCCCGCTCCTTGAATCTTAGGACTAGAAGGAGCCCCACCGCTCACAGCTTCAAGTGGGGTGCGACCTCCTTTATTTAGGCGAACCGGCTAGCTTTGCCGCCCTCCATCCCAACCACTGAGGTTGCAAGTAAGGGAGAGAGTTGGATTTTCAAAATGATCTGTGCCTGGCTCTTAGCCTCTCATGCAAATGTGCGCCTCCGCAGGCTTTTGGGAGGTTAGGACACCTCTGGTGTTGGTATGGTTGATTATTCATCAGCACCTTTGAGCCCTCAGAGAAAGGCCCGATAGAAATACAGAGAACAGAAGGTGGCTTCTCGAACTGCACCTGGCCCCACTTTATTGGTCAACTTACTCCCTCAGAAGTCCTGAGAGCCAGAATAGAAATTACCATATTGCACAAGATTCTTTTTTTTTTTTTAAAGATTTTAATTTTAAGTAATCTCTACACCCACTGTGGGGCTCGAACCCACGACCCCCAGACCAAGAGTTGCATGTTCCACTGACTGAGCCAGCTGGGTGCTCCTACACAAGCATCATTTTAAATGTATTATTTTCTTTTATTTTTAATATATACTTTTAAAGTTTATATGTTTATCCTGAGAGAGAGAGGGAGAGGGAGAACAAGTGGGGGAGGGGCAGAGAGTGGGGGACAGAGAATCCAAAGTGGGCTCTGTGCTGACAGCAGACAGCCTGATGCAGGGCTTGAACTCACGAACCATGCATGAGATCGTGACCTGAGCCGAAGTCGGATGCTTAACCGACTGAGCCACCCAGGCGCCCCTAAATTTTTAAATTTAGGGAATTTTCCCCTCTCAATTTGGGTTTGGTGGGCTAGGTACTCAAATAAATCTCCTGTACAGCTGACTTGTCTGTAAGCCCTAAGAAATAATAGCTGCCAACATCGCTGCTCAGAGATTTAAAGCTGCCCGAAAAGGTTTTTTTAAACTTCTCAGAAACAAAACTGGTTCTGTGAGTAGCATGTAAAGGATTAGAATCAGTCCGCTTCCGAGAGAAGTAAATCAAGCAGGACACCAGACTGGTCAGCTGCACTCTGTCCACAGTGTGCAAAAAAACAATTAAAAATTGTTTAATGCTCCTCGTCCAGCTCTGGAGTCCCAGCCCGTGTGGCACCGGTGATCACCTGCGGGGACCCCTTCTCTCCGTGATCAGCATGTTCACGGAGGGCAAGGGCTGTGGCTGCTGTGTCCCCTGCTCCAACGTGGAGTCTAACACACTGACCGCTTGCTGACTAAATGCTTGCTGGTGCGTCTTGTTATTAATCGGTGAGAGGGTCTGACGACGCCGTACCTCCGCAAGTGTGTTCATTTAGCTTCTTAAAAATCTGCTGCTGTGAAAGGTAAGCTGTGTTTATTTCGAATCTCAAGCTTACCCCTGAAGGAGTCTGTAACTGATGATGGCACTGAAGGCTGTAACTTGCTTTTGTTCTGCTGTTTCCACCTACGAAATACGCAGGATGGCTGATCTGATGATGGCCTCTTCTGTGGCGGGTTGTGGGCTTTCTGTAGGAAATGGGCGTGTTCAGATGGTGCGGGAAAATTGCATATTCTCGACCATTCCTACACTCTTGCATCTATAAATCCAGCGTCTCTTTGCCATAAAGATTTTATATAAAATGGGGAGTATCGAAACTATTTTTCTGTTCATATCAGTCCAGGTTTGCATTTTATTTATCTGTTTATTTTTTTATTATTATCTTTTAGTAATCTTTACACCCAACGTGGGGCTTGAACTTATGACACCAAAATCAAGAGTCACATGCTCTTCTGACTGAGCCAGCCAGACGCCCCTCTCGGTTGGCATTTTAAAACAGATTTCTAAATACATACTTTCAATAAATATAAAAGCTCTACTCAGTTAAGTCACTACTTTGTATTATATTCCAGTGCATAAATAAGATTAATCCTAGACAGTAAGTCCTAAAATGCTTAGGAAGAAACAACTGAAGTGTTAATAATGCAGGACTTTGCCACGGTTTGTGTTTCGAGCCCCAAGATTCTAGCAACGGGTTGCAGTAGGGTTACAGGATTCAAATCTAATTATTAATTGAGTTGGAAAAATAACTACTTGGAAAGAGAAAATGTCATTGCTGGAAAAATAAATAACATTCTATCCAGCCGTTCTCTCTTACCAAGCAGATATATTAAGAGTACAGCTGCCCCTTGAACCACATGGGTTTGAACTACACACATCCACTTATATGCGGATTTTTCCCAGTAAATACAGTACAGTGCTGTAAAATGTATTTTCTCTTTCTTATGATTTCCTTAATAACATTTTCTTCTCTGTAGCTTACTTTATTATAAGAATAGAGCATATAATACAGATAGCATACAAAATATGTGTTAATTGACTGTTCGTGTTATTGGTAATGGTTAACAGTAGGCTATTAGTACTTCACAATAGGCTATTAGTTATTAAGCTTTGGGGGAGTCCAAAGTTACTCATGGATGGGAATGCAAACTGGTACAGCCACTCTGGAGAACAGTATGGAGGTTCCTCAAAAAGTTAAAAATAGAACTACCCTATGACCCAGCAATTGCACTACTAGGTATTTATCCAAGGGATACAGGAGTGCTGATTCGAAGGGGCACATGCACCCTGATGTTCATAGCAGCACTATCGACAATAGCTGAAGTATGGAAAGAGCCCAAATGTCCATCAACAGATGAATGACTAAAGAAGATGTGCCATATATATATATATATATATATATATATATAATATATGTTATTATATATATATATATATAAAATAATAAAAAATATATATATAACAATAAATGACCCACCAGGGCACACTATCACAGAATTTTAGCGTTAGGAATGGAGAGAATATTCTGAAAGATGATAGAGTAAAAGTTAGAAGTCACACACACAGGATTCCATAAGACTGCAGTAATAACTGGTCAATAGGGGAAGATACACGGAAGTGTCTTCAAAATTCAGAGGGATATGATGTGGATGGAGCGAGAATGTATTATGCTGAGAGAAATAAGTCAATTAGAGAGAGACAAATACCATATGATTTCACTCATATGCAGAATTGAAGAAACAAAACAGATGAACATATGGGCAGTTGGGGGGACGGGGGAGAGAAGAGAGGGAAGCAAGCCACAAGAGACTCTTAACCATAGAGAACAAACTGAGGGTTGACGGAGGGACGTGGGTGGGAGATGGGCTAGATGGGTGATGGATACTGAGGAGGGCACTTGTGATGAGCACTGGGGGTTGTATGTAAGTGATGAATCACTGAATCCTGCTCCCGAAACCAATATTGCACTGTGTGTGAACCAAAATTTAAACTAAAAAAGGAAAAAAATAAATTGGTACATTTCTACTGGAAAATGTTATGACTATACCTAGCAATATCTTCATAGCTCTCGTCCTGGAATCCCACTTATGTTCCTAGAGAATAATTTAGCAGAAGCAAAAATAAATGAGTAAGTAAACACATAAAAGAGCCATGTTTTTGAAAAAAAAAATTCAAAGGGGTAACAAAAAAAGGAGAAACAACACAAGAACCCATTAGCTGATGAATGGATAAATAGAAGTGGTATAGCAATGCAAGGGACCTTGTCTGCCAGTAAAAAGGAATGAAATACTGTTACTTGCTACAACATGGATGACGTTGCAGGCATGATGCTCAGAGACTACATGTTGTAGGACTCCATTTATACGGGGGGACTGGGGAGTGACTGCTAATGGATATAGAATTTCTTTGGGGGCAACGAAAATGCTTTCCACTGGATTCTCAGGGCTAATCACTGTTCCAATTTGATGGTTTTATCATCATACTCATTTGATATACTCATTTGACCATTATAACTTGGTGGCTTTGCATGCTAACGTCTCTTCAAGAACCATCAGACTAAAAGGAAATGTCCTTTAGAATGGGTACGCTTTATTATTAACTAACACATCGGTTAGTTAATCCTTTGCTAGAGTTTAGCCGCCTGGGGGCATGTGAGACTCTCTCAGACCCAAGCTTGCCAGTCAGGGATGCTTGTACCTACCCACCTGTCCTTCAAAGACCAATGATGAGTGGTGGGAACGAGTCTTCTCAGGTGGCTGAGACATGAGGTGATGGGGAAAGCACTCAGCTCTTCCTGCAGTGGAGACAACAAAGAGGAGAATATTTCTTTTATTTATCTGCACCTGCAAAGACATTTAAAGAATCATTTGATTCATATATCTACCCATCATTCTGCTTGCCACCTCCTGGATGCAGGTACTGTGCCAGATGCAGGAATAGAGAGACTAGAATAAGCTATCGCCTGCTCCCGGGAGCTCTTGATCTCTTGAGCAAAGTATGGGGATGCTTGAGACATAGTTCCTGGTATTTTTGTTCCTCATATTTTTGCCAAACTTGGCCTATTCCTGTAAGAATAGATCGCCCTTCCTCACCTCTACCCCTTTGGTGTCATTATTTGAAAATTAAGTCAGCTTCTTGTTTCATAGTAAAATATGTGGCATGGAAGGATTACCTGGCTGTGACGCTGTGCCCCTCCGACTGTCTGGGGTGACCCATCCCTGTAGGCTGGCTAAGTCTGCATCAGTCAAAAAATATCCATCAAGCTGCTTCTATGGAATAAGACTGACAAGGTCCCTTCACTCCGGCTGGGGGAGGAGGGAGGTGAAGTGAGGGCTACTTTGGATAGGATGAGCAAGGGCAGACCTCTCTCAAGGATGAGCATGAGACAGCCAGGCTATGAGCTGGAGAACAAGTATTTTCCACCACACCGCACTGGAGGCAGGCATTATCAGTCCAGCCTCACAAGGGAGGAGTCCCGCCCCCAGAAGATGAGGAGCTCATCTCGGGTCCTGCAGCCTTCAGCTGGCAAAATAGACATTCACCTTCTCTTTCTCCCCCTCCACGCTAGCCATTCTCTCTCCACCACCCCCGTGTCAGCTGGAAGTGAAACAGCAGAGGACAATGAAGTCAGATTGGGGAGGGAGAAAGAGCCAAGTTGAATGTTAAAGAACAAGAGGGAAGTAGGCGTGGCCCAGTGGAACAGGATGGGGTCATAAGCAGGGTTCCTCTTGCTTCTCTGCTGTTCTCTGGTCATTTTCCTTAAACACTGCACGTCTCCAAAGAATGGAGTCTTATTCTTGCCCCAAGAGAAAGCTTGAGCAAAACACTGGACTGAGTTTTGAGCATCAGAGAAGTGTGTGGGAATCTCCCCTGCCCAAGCTTGCCGGCCAAGAATGCTTGTATCTCCTTACCCGTCCTTCAAAGGCCAACGACAGGTGGTGGAAACTGGTCTGTTCAGGTGGCCGAGGAGAGGGCAGGGGGGCGGGGGGACACCCACCTCTCTCTGCACAGGAGGTAACAGATAGGATGGGTTCCCATGTCGTGCCTGCAAACATTAACGCACATTCATAAAAAACTGGGCTTTCACAAAGCATGAGGCCCTCAGTCTGTCATCAGCCAGGCTGGGAAACTGGGGTCCCACCTGAGCCATCCTTCTTCTTCAGGACACTTCACCAACCAGGCCTCTGAGAACCATAAATAAAGATCACTGCGAATGGCTTTTCTGTCTGACCCTTTAACCTGAAATAAAAATAAAGCTTGGAGAATGTAATCCTGACTCAAGTCTCCTTCGTGGGCTCCTCCTTCCCTTACCTGTTGACAGGTGCCTGCCAGACCTCACAGTTACCTTTGATTTAGCCGTAATGGCATCTCCACACTTAGCTGAGGTCTGCCCTGTAATCCTTCCCAAAGCTTAAGTCAATTTATATGGTAACCTGAGAGCCATTTCTTGCTTCCAGATGATGTCACCGTCTGTTAACACCTACTGGAATGATCACCATACTCATGCTCAGGGCAACGGGACAGATTACTCTCGAAGCCAGAGCTGGGCTAAAACAAATGTTCAACAAGTTTTCAAAATAGAAAAAGAAGCTTTATTCCCATAGGCCTTTTTGTAAACTCCTCTGATACCACAGTCCTTATTTGCAGAGAGCCAAGAATGGTTTTTCTGAATCAAAAATCTGCACCTGAGAAGTTGACGTGTGTTTACGGGGAAAAAGGTGGCAAATCTGAGACTGGAGCAGAAGAGCATAGACGTAAGGATCAAAACCTCCAGAGGAATTTTAAACCATGGATTTTGCTCCGTTTGAACCCTGAAATGAGTTTGCATCAATAAAAGTTAGCCCCAGCATTTGTTTGCTTGAGCACAGTTCTGGGTACAAAGGGGTCTTAAGTTTCTTTGTTCCCGACTCCCTTGGGGTCACGGAGTGAACAAGGTAACAGTGTCTTTGCGTTAACCAGCATCTGCGAACCACAGCAAAATTAGGACCGTTTTGTTACGGGACAGATGGACTCTGTGGATTAAGCGGTGGACAGAGAGCTGTGTTTGTGTGTCTTCACATTGCGCTTTGTTTTAAATGTATGCAAATGATTAAAATAAAGCGTCTTTGGCTTTAAATTTTATGAATAGGGGTGTCTGGGTGACTCAGTTGGTTAAGTATCCAACTCCCTTGGCTCAGGCGATGACCTCCTCGTTTGTGAGTTCAAGCCCTGAGTTGGGCTCCACGTGACGGTTTACTAGACTCCATTTTACACAAAATTTTTGTATAAGCATCAGCTATATTTTACTGACTTACTGTACCTCTTCTTACCAACCTCCAATTGAACTCAGATCCATTCTTCTAAAATCCCAGTTCCCAGGGGTGCTCGGGTGGCTCAATCGGCTAAGCATCTGACTCGATTTTGGCTCCGGTCATGATCTCATGGTTTGTGAGTTCGAACACCACATCGGGCTCTGTGCTGACAGTGCAGAGTCTGCTTGGGATCCTCTCTCTCTCTTCCTCCCTCTCTGCCCCTTCCCCGCTTGTTCCGCCTCAAATAAATAAACTTAAAAAAAAAAAAAAAGTAAATTTTATGAATACGTCGGATGCCTGGGTGGCTCACTGGTTCAGCGTCTCACTCAATTTTGGCTCAGGTCATGATCCCAGGGATGTAGGATCAAGCCCTGCATTGGGTTCCACACCGAGGTTGGAGACTGCTGGAGATTCTCTCTCCCCCTCCCCTTCTGCCCCTCTCCCGTGCTTGCATGCTCTCTCTCTAAAACAAATAAAAGTTAAAAACCTTAAATGTTGTGAATATATCAATGTTCTCTTTCCCTACTGTATGATTTTCCTATTGCTGCTGTAGTAAGTTACTACAAACCTAGTGACTTAAAGTAATATAAATGTATAGTGGCAGGGATCAGAAATCTGAAGTTTTCAGAGGAGGATCTGTTTCCTTGCCTTCCCCAGCTTCTAGCGGTCACCTGCTTTCCTAGGCTCGTAGTCCCTTCCCTCTGTGTTCAAACCACGTCACTCCGACCTCTGCTTCTGTCCTCGCTGCTTTTTCTGACTGTGACACTCCAGCCTCCCTCTTAAAAGCACCTTTGTGATTCCATTGCACCCGCCCCGATAATCCAGGATAATCTCCCATCACGAGATCCTTAATTTAATCACACTCGCAAAGCCCCTTTTGCCATATAAAGTAGCATAGTCCCAAATCCCAGGGATTAGAACACCAGGCATCTTGAAAAGGCATTCTCCAGCCTACCATACCCACTTTCACAAGTGTTTCCAAACGTGGGAGCTGGAAGTCCTTGCTGAGATGCAGATGAAGAGCCATTCGCACACCCAGAGTGTGCCCCTCACCACAGCTCACTCCTCGAGAGAGCTTTTGTGTCTATCCCTGGGCCCAAAGCCTTCTCCGCAAGGGGTCATGGCTTCTCTGCCTCTTGCTGCGAGGTGGCTGAAATGGCATTGAACTTGGTGTGACTTTAAACAAGAACAAGACTGTTTAACATCTCTGAGGGCAGTTTCATTGGGTGTAAAAGGGAAAAGGGAAATAACACACACTTCTCATGGCCCTCGAGGGGTGAATGAGGTCAGTGCTGGAAGCACTTCATAAACTGTAAAGACTTTGTAGGCATATCCTCCAGCAGGACTCATTTTAAGGTATAAATTATGTAGCCAAGAGATCGTTAGAGGAAGAAGAGACTTGAGATCCAGTGTCCCAAACCCTTGTGACAGATGTGACATCTGGGGCTCGTATGGCTTCACATGCCTGTCACGAAGCTCGTTACTGGGTAGGCCACGATTGGTTCCATGTTCTTTCCATTGTCAGCCCAATGGAACGGCAACGTGTTCCACTCAGTACACGGTGGGCCATTCACTGGGCTTTTCTACTCAGGTTTGTCCAGAGTCTCCCATCCACTGTCACCACAAATTCTCGAGTCTATACCTCTCTTCTCTATGTCTCACACCTGATGTTTGTTCAGTCCTCTCTTTTCCAGCATCTACTTCGACTGTTGCTGTTTTTTTTTGTTTGTGTGTTTATTTACTTACAGTTGAAAGAGGCAGAGAGACCAGGAGCAGGGGAGGGAGGGAGGGAGACAGAAAGAGAGAGAGTCCCAAACAGGCTCTGTACTCAACACAGAGCCCAATGTGGGGCTCCATCCCATGAACCGTGGGATCATGACCTGAACAGAAATCAAGAGTCAAATCCTCAACTGACTGAGCCACCCAGGTGCCCTTTACTGTTTTAAACACTTACTGATTTCTTGTTTTTCACCATCTTCTAGTTTCTTCAATATAAGCTGAGATAATTGACTCAGACAGGTTATTTGATGGAATACGGGATGCTCAATTAAATTTTAATGTCAAATAAATTTTTAGTGTAAGCATATCTCAAATATTTCGTGGGACATGTCTATAGTAAATAACATTTCATTCTTTATCTGAAATTCAAATTCAGCTGGGTATCCTCTTTTTTAGTAACAAACTATAGACATGATCCCTGAAAGTATAGTATTTATTCTGTTATTTTTTTTTGAGACCTGCCTCCATTTCTAATAGAATTATTTTTAAAAAATTTTTAAATGTTTATTTTTGAGAGAGAGACAGAGCTTGAGCAGGGGAGGGGCAGAGAGAGAGAGGGAGACACGGAATCTGAAGACACAGAATCTCCCAAGCTCTGAGCTTAGGGTACAGAGCCTGATGCAGGACTCGAACCCACAAACCATGATATTATAGCCTGAGCTGACGTCAGATCCTTAACCAACTGAGCCACCCATGCGCCCCTCTACTAGAATTATTTAATGTTACAAATTTCTCTCTAAACTTTATCTGCATTACACACATTTTGATGTTACCTTTCCATTTTCATTCAGTTATAAGATCCTTTTTAATTTCCCTTTTTATTTCTTTTTGGGTTATTTAAAAGTATGTTACTTAGTTTTCAAATACTTGGAGACTTTCCAGAGATACTTGATTTTATTTCTAATTTAATTCTATTGTGGTCAGAGAACATGCTTTTTATGATTTAATCCTTTTAAATTTACTGAAACTTGTTTATGGCCCAGAACGTAGTCCACCATGGTAAATGTTCCACGAACACTTGAATTTGAAAAGAATGTATATTTTGCCATTGATGGATAGAGAGTTCTAAAATGCCAATTCAGTCAAGTGATGGATCATTTACCAAGTCTTCTTACTGATTTTTCACTCTACTTGTTCTAAAATATTGATAGAGGCACATTGAAATCTCCAACTTCAGCTGTAGATTCATCTATTTCTCCTTATAGTTCTCTTGGTTTTTGTTTTTGTTTTGAAGCTCTGATATTCGATGCGTAAACATTTAGGATTGTCCTGCCTTCTTGATGAATTGACCATTTCATCATTATAAAATGAGTCTCTTCCCTGGATTCTGAAATCTTCATTGTCTGATGCTAATACAACCATACCAACTTTTTCTTTTTTAGTGTTAGCATGGTATATGTTTTTCCATACTTTTATTTTATTGTATATTTATATTTAAAATGTGTTTCTTGGGCGCCTGGGTGGCGCAGTCGGTTAAGCGTCCGACTTCAGCCAGGTCACGATCTCACGGTCTGTGAGTTCGAGCCCGCGTCAGGCTCCGGGCTGATGGCTCGGAGCCTGGAGCCTGCTTCCGATTCTGTGTCTCCCTCTCTCTCTGCCCCTCCCCCGTTCATGCTCTGTCTCTCTCTGTCCCAAAAATAAATAAAAAACGTTGAAAAAAATTAAATAAAATAAAATAAAAGAAATAAAATGTGTTTCTTATAGGCAACATCTAGTTGCTTTTTATTCAATCTGATAGTTTCTGGCTTTTAATTGTGATGTTTAGGGGGTTTTCTTGTATTTACATGTCAGACATTTAAAGTAGCTCTTTTGCAGGGCGCCTGGGTGGCTCAGTCACCTAAGCATCGGACTTCAGCTCAGGTCGTGATCTCATGGTTCTTGAGTCCGAGCCTCGCATCGGGCTCTGTGCTGACAGCTTAGAGCCTGGAGCCTGCTTACGATTCTGTGTCTCCCTCTCACTCTGCTCCTCCCCCACTTGCACTCTGTCTGTCTCTGTCTCTCTCAAAAATAAATAAACATTAATAAATAAATAAATAAAGTAGCTCTTTTGCTTGAAAGAAGGAATACCAGTATACACAGATTGAGCAGAAGCACTGACCTTATGTGCTATAAAAAAATAAAATGTTTTCAAGAGCTACATTTCATTCTTGATGGATTTATTCACTTGCATTTGTGCTTAAATGTAAACCAATACAAAAATCATCAGGTTTTTAAATTTAGGTTCCTGGGTCCCACTCCCAAAGAGTGTGATCTGGGTCTGGGTCTGGTCCTGGAGCTTGTACCATAGGACACAAACCGCGCCACTCTGCCATCACCGTGGTAACACCGCCAGCGCAGGAAGTTCTCAGATCACAGCTGGAGGAACACTGTGTACAAAGCAGCCAGGTCCACTGGATGTACCATCATCTGTTTTTCTTTTTCTTTTCTTTTCTTTTCTTTTCTTTTTTTTTTTTTAGGTTATCAAAAGTAGTAAACAAATATTTTGGGGTTTGCCTTCCCAGTCCCAGCTGAGAGACAGCATGAGCCGATTACCATTTAAGTCAAGCCAATTTCCAGTGACATAAGTTGAGTCCTTTAGGGAGGCAAATTTCTTCTTCAGGGCTAGATCTCCATCCTTTAGTAGAACCTGTGTTACCAAGAAATGAAAGAGAAGAAAGCAGCTACTCAAATGAAATCTGAGTTTAATGAAGACGAAAGGTTTTGGTGACTTATTTAATTGCAACAATAAGAGCATATATATCGTGGAAAAGTGTCCTGCATTTGCCAGTCATCTATTTTGAAACTTTCTGTTGTTGTTGTTGTCGTCGTGATTGTTGTTGTTGTTGGTGGTGGTGGTGGTGTTAGAGAAAAACCACACTCTGGAGTGTTCCTTCTCACCTCTCCCCTATCATGGCTCTTGCCCATTTTTCGGGATCAGCCCAAGCAAGTCCTTTTCTACAATTCTGCCTCTCAGACTCACTATAAAGCTAGAGTTGATTATGCAGATTTGTCACTTGGTCAATTGATTTTCAGCCGCCTTCTGGGCCCATGACATCACAACAAACCAACTTTGGAAGCCAGATGTCAAATGAGGAGAAGAAATTATAACCTGGGCCCATAAAGGAAAAAAAAGTATTGGTTCCCTGGGTGCTGGGATGGGTGGGAAATCCCACCTGCCAGATCAGTTGCTGAGAAGGAGTAACAGGTATGAGGAGAGAGTACCACCGAATGCAGAGCACTAAAGATTAAAAGAAATGTTTTTCCTTGTGCTAGTATACATGTATGTAAATAAATTCAGTAAGTGTTTATTTAATATTCTAGCAGCAAAAAAAAAAAAAAAAAAAAAAAAAAAAAAAAATCATTTGGCATCTCCCATACCAGGAAATCTCTACTATAGTCTCAGACTCTTCAGCACAGGAGTCAGGCACATGAGCAGACCATGCAGCAAAAATCTGGGGAAACCAGAAGAGGCTTCTGAGGAAGGTGGCATAGGAGCTGGGCGGCCACCAAAGGAAGAAAGGGCATTTCTGACGGGGATCTTTGTGGGGGCGATTGGAAGTGGCAGATGAGGTTGCAAAGGTTGGATTGGGGCTCAACCAAGAAGGGCCTTAGATGTCAGAAGTTTAAAATTCATAAGCCAGGATCTTTCAGGTTGACCTCAGCTCATGCAGGGCCCACAGGGAACCATGCAGAGACACAGACACAATATCTTGCATCGTGTAGCAATTAGATTTGCATCTGATTTTTGTTGTCATTGTTTTAATACGTGTTGAGGTTTCTAGACCGTTTGACCAACGATGGGCAGTGATCCGTGCACAAACTGAGTGGTGCAAGAAGACAGATCACTGAGAGAGGGGCTCTGTTTATCCACAAATACCTTGACAACTTGCAGTGATGGAAAAGGAGACACAGACAAAATGTCATGTGGAATAGGGCAACAGTCAGATTGGCAATGCTTCCCTTACCTGTCTCAACTTTGTTCTTTCCCTGGCGTTATTCCTGCAGCCTGGGATCGCTCGTATTTCATGCGAATGACACCAATGCAGAGATCTTCTCAAAGTATTACTTTCAGCACGTGTTTATGTGCCATCAAATATAATCTAGGCAGTTTCAACTCTATGCAGGAACGAACACAGGAAGAGAAGTAGGGATATTGGAATTTCCAAACTGGATCCCTAAAATATGTGCCTCTCTGTGGCATCTCCCCAGCTGCCATCTAAAACCATGTCCAGCCCCTTTTTCATCCTCCTATAACTTCTTATGTCTCACAAATAATATAGCTGCTCAATAATCAATAGTAAAGGACTTCTTGTGGTGGTTTGGATGTATACCTGATATTAAGATACTTCTCATAAAAATATAAAATAACAAAGACTATGGAAGAGAATATAGGCAGAATGGAGGCTTGCCTGTTTTAAATATTGGTTCAGATGATCAGTGAATTGTTTCTTCCATTATTATTGTTTTCTTTTTTCTTAAGTAAGCTCTACACCCAATGTGAGGTTTGAATTCACGACCCCAAGATCAAGAGTCATGCATTCTACTAACTCAGTCAGCCGGGTGCCCCTGAACTGTTTCTTTTAAGATAAAGTTTATAGGGGTGCCTGGGTGACTCAGTCGGTTGAGCGTCCAACTCTTGATTTCAGCTCAGGTCATGATCATGGTGTTGTGGGAGCAAGCCCTGCGTTGGACTCCATGCTGAGTGTGGAGCCTGCTTGAGATTCTCCCTCCCCCTCTCCCCCTCTCCCCCTCTTGTGCTCTCTCGCGCGCTCTAAAATATAAATAAATAAATAAATAAATAAATAAATAAATAAAGTTTATAAAATGAGATATTACAGGGGCACCTGGGTGGTTCAGTTGGTTAAGTGTCCAACTTCAGCTCAGGTCATGATCTTGCGGTTCGTGACTTCCAGCCCTTTGTCAGGCTCTGTGCTGACAGCTCGGAGCCTGGAGCCTGCTTCGGATTCTATATCTCCCTCCCTCTCTGTCCCTCCCCCGATCTTGCTCTGTCTCTTTCTCTCAAAAATAAGTAAACATTAAAAAAAGAAAATTTTAAATGAAATGTTATAAACTAACACATACACAGTATAGAAAACTTAGGAAATACTCAAATGTTGAAAGAAAAGAAATAATACATAGTTCCACCAATCTAATACATCTGTCGTTCACATTTTGCTGATTTCCTTTCGGGCTTTTTCTTTATGCACAGTTCTGATCTATTTCTTAAATAAGAAAATAAGCTTCTGTCAAAGTGTCAGGGGAGCACATGGAATCTCTGAGAATTACTTTTTAAGTGGGAGAAAGTTTGAAACGCTCTTAAGCCTGATGTCCCCCAACTTCTGGATCTGTCAGTAGAACCCCTTTGCTATCTGGAAGCTTTAAGGTGAAAATGAATTTGGTCCTGTATTTCCTTAGCCAGCACTGAGCCCCTCTTCTGTGGTCTGCACGGTGCTAGGCACAAGGTCACTTAAAAACCACCGAGTTCTCCAGGTGGCTGGGTGAGCAAAACAGGACGATGCGCTGAGTCAGAACTTGTAAAAGCCCTGAAATTCCGAAGTGTCCATTAGTGACAGACGCTAGCTGACAGAGGATTTGCGTGAGGACAAGGACAGTGACCGAGTCTGGAAGATAAATGGAAGCCATGGGAGAAAATGACTTTTTTTTTAATGTTTATTTTTTTTTTTAATTTTTTTTTTAACGTTTATTTATTTTTGAGACAGAGAGAGACAGAGCATGAATGGGGGAGGGTCAGAGAGAGGGAGACACAGAATCTGAAACAGGCTCCAGGGGCGCCTGGGTGGCTCAGTCGGTTAAGCGGCCGACTTCGGCTCAGGTCATGATCTCGCAGTCCGTGAGTTCGAGCCCTGCGTCGGGCTCTGTGCTGACAGCTCAGAGCCTGGAGCCTGTTTCAGATTCTGTGTCTCCCTCTCTCTCGGACCCTCCCCCGTTCATGCTCTGTCTCTCTCTGTCTCAAAAATAAATAAACGTTAAAAAAATAATTAAAAAAAAAAAAAAAAAAAATGAAACAGGCTCCAGGCTCCGAGCTGTCAGCACAGAGCCCGACGCAGGGCTCGAACTCACGGACCGTGAGATCATGACCCGAGCCGAAGTCGGCCGCTTAACCGACTGAGCCACCCAGGCGCCCCAATGTTTATTTATTTTTGAGAGAGCATGAGCGAGGGAGGGGCAGAGAGAGGGAGACACAAGAGCCAAAGTGGGCTCTGTACTGACACCACAGAGCCTGATGTGGGGCTGGAACTCACAAACTGCAAGATCACAATCTGAGCCGAAGTCAGATGCTCGACTGACTGAGCCACCCAGGTGCCCCGAATTTCTTTCTAATTAAAAAACAAAAAACCAAAAAACCAGTATGTGGTTAATGTGCAAAGACGTAACAGGATTACATGCTGTAAGGACATGATCAAATTGCCCCTTCAGGTAAACTTCCTTTAGCTTCTGGATAAAGTAAGTGGCAGAAGGATGCCTTGGGAGAGCAAATTGCCTTCAGAGAGGAACCCTGCTGTTCTCCTGAAGAGGGAACAGTGTGGAGACAGCCCTATGATAAGTCATCAACTGTACTTCTCCCTACAGCCAACCTGGACACGAGTAGTACCTCTGGCATCTAGTAATAGCCGCTGAATTTCCAGAGAAGTCTGGGAACCCTTACGAGCCCACAGCCCAGAAAAGGTTGAAACCAGGATTCAAGCAGTCCTTTCTATTCTTGGAGAAAAAAAAAGAAGAAGAAAGAAATGCCTCCCCTCTTTGAGCAGCGGACTTGCACTGTTGGCAGGGCAGGAGAACGTATCAATCACACTATCAGGTTCCCAAAAAACTCACATCTACAAATCAAAGAGCAGTATCTCCATGTCTTAGCTTCATCTACAGTGAGTAGCTAATCAGTGTCACCTTCAAATCACAATGGCAAATATTCGAGTTCTAGAAAGCCCGTGACTCTGAAGGATACTGGCGATACCTCTGCTCATTTCCAGGATGTCTGATTTATAAAAACCTTGGGTTTAGCCAAATTAAGAAAGGTAGGGAAAAGATTCCTGGAATAGTGGCTCTGGTTTCACAGTGGCTTATCTCTGCTCTGGCTAATCACTTTGAAATTAACGGGCCTCAGGGCCTTGCATTTAGGGGCTAGCACAAAGATGCACGAAGAGAATTCCAAATTTTACTGCATTGCTAATGAATGGTATGAAGCCATAAGAGGGAAACAAAAGAAAAGATAAGAAGAGAGATTTAAGAGGAGAAAAATCACTGGAGATCTTCGTCATTACCCTTTCCACTCAGCCTCCCAAATCAGATAAAAGCCCTCTTTTGCATAACTGTTCTTATCTGTAGGATCTTCAATTTGTGATAATATTCAAGGAGTAAGGGACAAAGGAGTGGGCTGTAATTGAAGGGTTAAGATGCCATGACTTTCAATTAAAATTATTATGATGATTCTTTTCAATAGTACAGAGACCTAGCATTTAGTTTCTGGTGACAAAACTGAAACTCACATTTCAAAAAAATCAGAGAAGCCTCCCAAAAAAACCCAGAGCATGCCCCAGAGCACACAGATTTCACATTTCAGAAAGCATGGACTTCATTTTGAGCTTCTAAAAGTTTTTGGGGAAGAGTAGCTGACAATTCCGGGGCAGGTTCATTCAGGAACACAGAGGGTAGATTTTCAGGAGAGAGGAAGTGAGACGGGATGTCTGGGGAAAAGCAAACACTTCACACTTCAAGGTGGACTGAAATTTCTCCCTTGCCCTGCCCCTCTTCTCCCATGACCCTTAAGATCCTTGATGCACCTTAGCTGAAGTACAGATCAAAGGGAGAGGGGTGACTCTTGACACAAACTGAAACCACCCAGTTGTTTAATTATCTCTTGATGCAAAACGCCAGGCCTTGCTTTGCTTCTCCATCAGTGGAGGCAGGTGGTTTAGTACCACGGCATTTCTTTTCCGGGAGAGGTTTATATTACCTAACAGAGCAAGAGTGGGCCGATAATAGAAAATCTTGGACTCAGTTATACGTTTTGGAATGATTGAATTCATGACTCATTTTGGAGCCCACAAAATACTTCTTAAGCATATGAAATGTAGGCATTACATTTTCAATTTAGAATCTGATGCTGGAGGACGTGGTAGACATTTTTCCAAAGAAGACATGTAGATGGCCAACAGACACATGAAAAAAATGCTCAACGCCACTCATCGTCAGGGAAACGCAGATTAAAACCACACTGAGATACCACCTCACACCTGTTAAAGTGGCTAAAATCAAAAACACGATAAGATAAGTAACAAGTGTTGGCGAGGATGTGGAGAAAAAGGAACCCTTGTGCACTGTTGGTGGAAATGCGAACAGGTGCAGCCAGTGTGGAAAACGGTATGGAGGTCCCTCCAAAAATTAAAAAGAGAACTGCCATGTGACCCAGTCATTCCACTACTGAGTATTTACCCAAAGAAAATGAGAACACTACTTCTGAAAGCTGTACGCACCCCTATGTTTATTGGAGCGTTATTTAGATAGCCAAGTAAGTAAGACCAAGTGTCCATCCACAGGTGAATGGATAAAAAAGACGTGGTACATATGTACGATGGAATAGTATGCGGTCATAAAAAGAATGACCTGTTGCCATTTGCCACAACATGGATGAATCTAAAGGGTATAATGCTAAGTGAAATACATCGGGCAGAGAAAGACAAGTACCATGATTTCACTCATATGTCGAATTTAAGAAACAAAACAAATGAACAAGCAAAGAAAAAAGAGAAGCAAAAAACCCGACTCTTAAATACAGAGAACAAACTAAGGGTTTCCAGAGGGGAGGTGGGTGGGGAATGGGTGAAATAAAGTGTTTGGAGAATACACTTAACCTTGGTGAGCACTGAGAAATGCATAGAATTGTTGAATCGTATTGTACATCTGAAACTAACATAATACTGTATGTTAATGATACTGGAATAAAAAATATTTACTGAGGCAAAAAAAAAAAAAGTAGAATCTGATGCTAACTGCATGTTTAGGCTTAAAAAAAAAAAGGCCTACAATTAAATTGTCAAATTCCTGGGGCACCTGAGTGGCTCAGTTGGCTAAGCATCTGACACTTGGTTTCAGCTCAGGTCATGGTCTTGCTGTTTCATGAGTTTGAGCCTCGAGTTGGGTGCAAAGCCTCCCTGGGATTCTCCCTCCCTCTCTTGCTGCCTCTCCCCTACTCGCTCTCTTTCTTTCTCTCTCTCTCTAAATAAATAAATAAACTTAAAAATTTTTCTTTAAATAAATAGTCAAATTCCTTACTTACTCTAACATCAAACTAAAATATTCTCTGCTAAGTTCTGCTTGAGTATCCCCTTCCCTTTGTCAGCTTCAAGTTTTAGGAGCATGAAGAGTTTCAGTGAAGGCATTTCTGCTCAAGGATACAGTGAACATTTCTTATTGCAAGAGGGGGGGATACTTTATAAGCATGAGTCCAAGTCCAAATGGAGGCCATAGCCAGGGAGGCAAAGAAAGAGCAGACTTTTAAGCCAAACCATCATGGACTACTTTCTGGCTCTGTGATGTTGGGCTTCGGTGTCCTCCTCTGTAAAATTGACGTTCTGATATATTACGGGATCGTTGTGAGGATTAGTGATGATGTACATGGAGGAGGAAGCACACGGTCACTCTCTAAGTGATCCTGGGTAAAGATTATAATAACATCCTATTCTCAGAGCTATATCATATCATACCGTATTATGGCTCACCAATTAGCTCATTGTACTTTTTCAAAAAATTTTTTTAAGTTTATTTATTTATTTTGAAAGAGTGAGCAGGGGAGAGGCAGAGAGAGGGAGAGAGAGAATCCTAAGCAGGCTCTGCGCTATCAGCACAGAGCCTGATGTGGGGCTGGAACTCATGAACCGTTGAACTCATGAACCATGGAGATCATGACCTGAGCTGAAGTTGGAGACTTAACAGACTGAGCCACCCAAGTGCCCCATTACTTTTTTTTTTTTTAATGTGTTTATATTTTTGAGAGAGAGAGAGGGAGGGAAGGGCAGGGGATCCAAAGTGGGGCTCAAACTCACGAGCCATGAGATCATGGCCTGAGCTGAAGTTGGACCCTTAATCTACTGAGCCACTCAGGTGCCTCTATGGCTCCCCAGTTAGTACCCTAATTTTAAAATGCAGTCCGGTAAATTTGTGGATCATAAGAGTTGTGCTTTCACAACGCAGAGTACTAACCACTACACGATCACGGCTAGAGTTGTGCTTTCACATCCAATGTTGACCCATCAATTAGATATTATGCTGGAAGTGAAGTATGCATGAAGTACTTTTAAATCCAGAGTCCCCTGCAAATAGTAACCAGAAGAAATGACTGTGTTGTCAACTATTTGTATTTCTCTTAGAAGAACAAGTGAACTACTTTTGTAGCAAGGGTGTAACCTATCCCAACAGCCCCCTCCAATGGATCTGGTTTTTACGGGGAAACCATAGCAATATTGAACATATACTTCAGGAAATCTACAAATCAGTTCAAAGGCAACTCCAGATTGAAAATTAAAGGCCCACACACTAGCCGCAGCATCATTTTAGCCAAATGAAATAGCTAAAACTTAGTTTAGTTTATGTTTTGTGAGATTGAAGGGTTTGTTACAGTAACTTTTGTTTGAAATGTAGAATATTAGAAAGGGAAAACTACTCTGATGGTAAAAAATGGTGATGGTAAAAAAAAAAAAAAAATGGCGATGGTGCCAGTTCATGAAATAATATACTACGTTATGTGTGTGTATAGAGGGGGGAACGGAGAGAGTTATAAAATGCAAATCGGAGGAAAAACATTTGCTTCACAAAGGATTCTCCATTTGTAAATTCAAAAAACAACAACTTCTCACTAGAGCCAATGGATGGGCCTCTGGGCTCTGGGAATTCCTTACAGGTGAATGTATGATTTTTTTACATGTAAATATCCATGTTTCTGGAGAAAGTGTCCACAGCTTTCATCTGATTTAAAATAATAATAATAATAATAATAATAATAATAATGAAATGTGGAGGGTAGGCAGTAACAGTTGCTTTAAATATTGAAAATTGTATTTATTTTTAAAATTTTTTAAGTAATCTCTATACCCAACACGGGGCTCAAACTCACAACCCCGAGCTGGCTTTGGTGGCATAGCCGTGAGCATAGCTGCCTTCCAAACTCACAACCCCGAGGTCAAGGGTCACACGCTCCACCAACTGAAGCAGTCAGGTGCCTCTAAATATTAAAATTTTAAAAACATTTCAAGTGAGTTTTGTTACCTATTTATGGGAAGTGTTAAAACTGACTATAAACAGCCCTTGTATTGTGGTTCATCAATGAACACCTTAATTTTAAATGCAAGTCAAGGGAATTTGGGGACCATAAGAGTTGTGATTTCATATCAAATCTGACTCACCCATTGGACATAATGCTGTCAGTAAAAATGAGAAAAATAAGAAAAATAAGGTAATAATGGTTTCTATTGCAGCTGATGATCTGTAAGATGGCACATGTAGAACAAAGACACTTTTCTTGTGGGGCGCTCGGGTGGCTCAGTCAGTTGGGCGTCCAACTTCGGCTCAGGTCATGATCTCGCGGTTTGTGAGTTCGAGCCCCGCATCAGGGCCCTGTGCAGACAGCTCAGAACGTGGAGTCTGCTTCGGATTCTGTGTCTCCCTCTCTCTCTGCCCCTTCCCTGCATGTGCTCTGTCTCTCTCTGTCTCTCAAAAATGAATAAATGTAAAAAAATTAAAAAAAAAGACACTTTTCTCAGGCAGTAAGTAGTACAGCACAGTGGTCGAGACCTAACCGGCTGAGGTTACATCCTGCCTCTGTTACCGTTGTGTGATCTTGGACAGTGACTTGACCTTGCGAGGATAATGGTTGCTGGTTGTCCTGTGAGAGTACCGTGAGGATTAAATGGACGAGCAGGCGGATTCTTAGAACAGTTTCTGGCTCGGAATAAATGCTCACAGGTGTCTGCTGTGATCCTGTAAAGCATCAGACAGGAAAAATGTCGCGCAGGCTATTTCCCAGAGAAGCAACAGGGCATTTTCCTATTGATATCTCCTGTGAGGATCAGCGTCCACTGGGCATTACCCATTGTTTTCGACTGGACACCTAAAATTCACTAAGTGGTATGTCCCTACTGGAATGGGTACCACCATCGGCGGTGTTGCTGATGTGCCTCACTGCTGGGCTACGCTGGCTTCTGACCAACCAGCGGGGAGCGTTGCCCTGAACCAGCACAGAGCTGGTCATTGACACGGGCTAGCAGAACCCCCGTAACAGCATTCAATTCAATAGTGGTGTTGGAGGACGCAAAACGGAGTGAGGTCAACTGCGTTTGACACTGAGTGTGGCACTTCATTACCTTTGTGATTTAGGGCAAGTTCCTTAACTCTCTGAGCCTCAGTGTCTTCATCTGTAGGATGGGTTTGCTAACGGGAGCTCCCCCTTTAGTACTGTCATCAGTACCCACTGCACTCTCAGCCAGTTCTTTGAACATCGTTTTAAAAATGTTTATTTATTTTTTAGAGAGAGATCGAGCACAAGCGGAGGAAGGGCAGAGAGACAGGGAGACAGAGGATCTGAAGCCCAGAGCCCAATGTGGGGCTTGATGAACCGGAGATCACGAGCCCTGAGATCAACCCTGAGCCAAAGTCAGAGGCTAAACTAACTGAGCCACCCAGGCGCCCCTTATCCACGTCTTTGTTAGATCAAGAGGCCTATGTGCCTGCCACTGGCCATGAGCCTCCAAGTTCCTGCACACTCAAGGTGACAGGAAAGGAGGATGAGGAGCAAATCCCTTGGTCCAGAAAACTGTCCCTAAATCGCTCAGATCCCACAAAATGTACCAAACGGACATCAAACAGTGATGTCTTAGGTCCGCCTGGCATCTTCGATACGCGGGCACGTAGAAATCTGTGCATGAGGTCTTTGTGTGTTAGAGGAACCTGCAGGAAAGTAAACAGCAGTGGTGGTGAGTGGGTCAGAGCACTGTGAGAAAAAGGATCACCAGCAGCATTTAGGGGAGGGCCTCACTTCGAGGTCGGGTTTGCCTAAGGCAGGGTTTGAAGGAAGTTTTAAAGGAGTTGCCTCCTAATTGCAAGATGACTCCCCACCCTGTTCTGCAGCCAGACAGGCTCTGCTCTGCCTTTTTGGCCAATCAGTGTCCTCTGAGTTAACAGTAGGGGGCCTGGCCTTTGTGACTCTTCCCAGCCCAACAATCCTATCTCTAAGGCTGTTAGTGGCAGTATCTGTGTAAATGCCCTCCCTAGATGGAGCCCTTCATTTGGCCACAGGGGTGGGCCTTGTCATTTTAATAAGATCATGGCCCTCCGAACTGGAGGTGGCTGTCCCAGGGCAGTCAGCGTAGAAACAGCATTCCATTTTAGCTGTTCACATCTCCTGGTCCTAAGAACTAGAAGGACATACACTTCTGCAGAAATAGATGTTCTGGGCACCCGCTGATGGATTGACTTATGTTCAAGTTACTTTTCCAGAAATAGGTAGGGAAATAAACTTGATATTTCAGACTTCACAAGTGGTCAGATGAAGCCAAGGACATCTTTGCAACAAGAAAACGGCTAAAATATTTTTCAAATATTTATAATATTTGCACATAAGCGTACATAATGGTGTTAACAGCTGTCTCTCCTTCCGGCCTCAAGGAGGGATTGGCTTTAAAGAATGTGAAGAACTGACTATATTCAAAAGCTGTGGAAGGTGTCAGAGGGAACTTAAGAAGTCTGAATTCGGACGTTCACTTGGATGTCTCACGCCATGTCAAACTGACCATAGCCGATGCGTACTTGGGGGATAAACTAGAAAGAAAGTCAGGGAGGCAGTATGCTAAATCAGGTTATCAGTTACCTCTGTGGGGAAGGATATTTGTGATCAGGAAGAGCCTTGGAGGACTGGCTGATTCACCCGGTTCTGTTTCTTGATCTGAGTAGATGTTCACATGCATCCAATATGTTGGAATAATTCATTAAACTGTGTATGTATATCTTAAGCATTTTTCTTTAAATGACCTTTTATAATGGCCAAAAAAGAAAGATTTCACCCACACAAACCTTGGCCTCCTCCATTCTCTACCATTTTAGTAATTGGTCACGCCACCATTGAGGTTCCAAGACCTGAGCATCATTCTTGACTCTCTTTGCTTGCTTTCGCCTCCACCCATCCCATTAGCAGCCCGGAAAGTTCTCTCCTCACTCCAGGCCTCAGCACCTCCACTGCTCCCACACTGTCCAACCTCCGCCATATGGGTGGCGGATGTCTCCACCATGGATAGCTGGGATCTTCTCGTCCACACGTCCTCCCCATACAAAGACAGTGAACCTATAAAAGAACCTTCCATTTGAAGTGATTATAGATTCATAGAAAGTTGTAAAAATAGTAGAGAGAGGTCTCATGTGCCTCTGTTTGTCCCCAGTGTTAACATCTTCTGTGACTCCATTGTATAATCAATACCAGGAAGTTGATATGTATATAATCCACAGAGCTTATTTGGATTTCACTGGTTTTATTTGCACTTATCTGTGTGTGGAGTATGCACGTGTGGGTGGGTGGGTGTCAGTCTATGTAACTTTCTCACGAGTTTAGACTCATGTAACCACACCACAATCAAGATACAGAACCGACCCGTCACCAAGGACATCTTCCCCATGATACCCCCTTCAGTCCCGCCCAGGCTTCTCCCCTTCACCTTGTCCCTAAGCCGTGGCAACCACTAATCTCTTCTCCATCTCTAGAATTTTGTCATTTTGAGAATGTCATATAAATAGAGCCATGCGGTATGTCACCTTTGAGATTGGCTTTTGTCACTCAGCATAATGCCCTTGAGATGCATTCATGTTGCTCTGTGTATCAGTAGTTTGTTCCTTTTCACTGCTGAGTAGTATTCTATGGCACAGGTGTAGAGTGTTTTTGTTTTGAGAGAGTGAGAGCGAGAGAGAGAATCCCAAGCGGGTGTCATGCTCAGGGCAGAGCCCAACATGGGCCTTGACGCCACTACCCTGGGAGCACGACCTGAGCCAAAATCAGGAGTCAGAGGCTCAACCGACTGAGCCACCCAGGAGCCCCTAAGGTAGAGTAATTTTCAAAAACAAAGCCTTCACTTCCTTGTTCATATGGGGCTTTCCCATTGCACTGAGGCCCAGCTATGCTCCCTGCCTGGCCTGCCTGCTGCCTTGTCTCTTGCTACCCTGCCCCTCCCCCTCACACATGCTGGCCTTCTGTCCCTCCTAAAACCCATCCAGCCTGTTTCTTTGTGCTCTTTCCCTGGGGTGACCTCCCCAACCTCCCTTGTCCTCCTGGTCCCTGCTAAGTGTCATCTCACAGAGGCCATCCTGGCACTTATCCTATGTAAATGCTGCCACCCACCCATTTTCTTGCTTATTTCTCTTCCTCGGCACTAATTACAGCTGGCGACATTTTGTTTGTTTGTTTACTTGTTTAATATTTGTCACCCTCCCCCTACCAGAATGGCCAGCGTGTAATAAATACCAGGGAATGGATTGAATAAAGGAGGTAATTGGTCTCTGAAAAAGAACGCTGATGATTAGTAATACACTTGGCCTGAATCCAATGAGAGTCTTCACAGAAGATACAACAAGGCACGCAGAGAAGACGGCCACGTGGACACTAGGTAGGCAGAGATGACAGTTATGCTCCCACCGGACAAGGAACACCAGGGAACATGAGAAGGTGGAGAGGAAAGGAAGGATTCTCCCCCAGCGCCCTCCAGACCACACTCCCTTTGGACTTCTGGCCTCTAGAACTGTGAGTGGACATGTTGGTTGTTTTAAGCCAACAAGTTCATGGCATTTGTTCTGACGGCCTTAGGAAACTAATACAAGGGACCCACTGAAGGGAGTTTTAACCGCTCAGGCAACCACCACTATACACAGAAAGCCAGTTATGGCTGAAGAAATATACATTTGACAGAGAGCTCTGAGAGAGTGAGTGCCCAGCTTAGGGGAGGGACAGAGTGTGACAGTACACGTCATGCATTCACCCCGTTAACCAGCGAAGCAGGCAGCCTCATTCTACAAAGCTCATTGGAGGAAAGTAAAATTTGCTATGGAAATCAGGTGACTCATTACTGATAATGGACTCTGTGTTTGCAAGGCAGTAGCCTAAGGTGGTGGTGATCAGGGCTTGAAAGAAGCCAGGCACGGCTCAGCCCAAGGGAGGTGGAATGGGACACTCAGAAGAGGTCTAGCAGGACAGAGACCAGGCAGAGGCGGACCCAGACCAGCTCCCGGACTGCTCCCTGGCTGCCTGGTTAAGGTTATCGCTGGGTCTGTTGTGAGAAGAGAATGGATGTCTTTGCGTGGATCGACACATTATTTACTGAGCACCTACTTAGTGCCAGGCTCAGGCCCAGCATGGAATACTGGGGAGACCAATGCAGTTCTCACCAGCACAGGGCTGAAGGTTTCGGCTGCAAATAACAGAAAACTCAACATACGTTGACTTGAGCAACGAAAGAAACTTATGCATTCCAGGAACTAAAAAGTCCAGGGATCTGAGGCGTCCAGCCACCCCTCAGCCAGGACTCTATTTCTCCATGATTCTCCTGGGTCTTCTCTCTTCTGTGTATCACTTCCAGCCTCAGGTTGATTTCTCTTTCGTTCAGAAGAGCACAGTCTTGCACGATTGCAAGATGGCTACCAGCACTATTCTGCAGCCACCTGCTTTACATTCCGGGAGGGAGAGTGCGGCTGTCCTGTGGACACTGGACCATCTTAAACCCGAGTGCCCATCCCTGACTCAGTTGTAAGGCAAAGGAAATAAGATACCCTAATTGGCTTGGACCAGTGCTTCTCAAAGTGTGGTCTTTGGGCCAACAGCATGAGAATCTGCCAAAAATGCAAATTCTTGGGATCAGAACCTGAATTAAGAATGGTGGGGGTGTGGTCCGGCAGTGTGCACTCAACAAGCCCTCTAAGTTTTCCTGATGCGTGCTGAAGTTCAAGAACTATGCTTGGGAGTATCAGATCCCACCAGTGGAGCTGGTGCGGGGTGGGGGGGTTATTCTACCCAAACTGCATAACTGTTATGCAATGCCAGAAGGATGGGATGGGTACTGGGGAGGCAACCATCGTGGCCACTATCTTTAGTGGTTATGACGACTGTCATGGTAGCCAGCTTTTACTGAATTTTTATTATATACCAGGCCACTGTGCTGAACACGTGTGCACAATCTCATCGAACCTTCACCACACCCTGTGAGGTAGGTACAGTTATTGCCCGTGACAGTTGAGGAAACTGAGACCCAGTGTAGCTGACTAAAGTTATTTAGGGCTTCATAGCTAAGTATCAGGCTGGAGTTCGTAGCTCTGTGCTAATAAATAGCTGCCACGACGTGTGATAAACATCATGACAGAGGAAGTTCAGGTGTGTTAGGAGCACTGTGGAGGCACCTAACGTGCTCTAGTGGGAATCATGGAGGGCTTCCTGAAGGAAGTGACAAGCTGGGGAGGAGTTTGCTAGCTGGGTAAAGAGGAGGAGGAAGAGTGTGCGAAGCCTGGAACCCAGAGATGGCTTGTCCTGCCTGAGGGACTGGCTTCACAGTATGATGTTGGAGGTAGGAGGCAGGAAGGGGTGACAGAAAGTAGGGAAGAGGCTATACCCAGAAGGGCCTTGTGGACCAAGTTGAAGAGTTTCGGCCTTATCCTACAGGCAGTCCGGAACACAGGGAGTTCTAACCCTAGGGGATGAACGCTTCGGACTTGGCCTTTATAAAGATGCTCCTGTTTGCAGGGTAGAGAATTGAGTGAAGGCAGAAAAGCTCATTAGAAACCCGTTGCAGGCAGGGGTCCATCTCAATAAAAATGATGGTGGCTGGAAGAAGGGTACGGAGAAAAAACAGATGCGTTTGAGGACTTGTGGCTGTTGATTTTCTGGCTTGGGCTGATGTGTGTCCTTCTTCACAAAGATGAGAGAGAAAGTTTTGGGGGAGTGAAGCTCAGTTTTTGATCTGATAGATTTAACAAGAATTGCAATTATTGTATATGTAGTTTTACTATTATTATTATTATTACTATTCAGTATAATTAACATGCTTTGCTATATTAGTTTCAGGTGCACAATAATAATTCAACAATTTTATACATTTCTCAGTGCTCATCAAAGTAGGTATACACTTCATCCCCTTTATCTATTTCACCCATCTCCCCACCCACCTCCCCTCTGTTCTCTGTATTTAAGAGTCTGATTTTTTGTGTGTCTTTTTCCTTTCTTCATCTGTTTTGTTTCTTAAATTCCACATATGAGTGAAATCATGTGGTATTTGTCTTTCTCTGACTGACTTACTTCCCTTCGCGTTATACCCTCTAGATCCATCCATGATGGCAAGATTTCCTTCTTTTTATGACTGCATACTATTCCATTGTACATATGTACCACGTCTTCTTTATCCATTCATCTATGGAAGGACACTTGGTCTTACCCTGGCTGTCCCTGCTATCGTACATCATGCTGCAGTAAACATAGGGGTGCATATAGCTTTTAGAATTAGTGTTTTCATTTCCTTTGGGTTAATACCCGGTAGTGGAATTACATGGCAGTTGTCTTTTTAATTTTTGGAGGGACCTCCACACTCTTTTCCACACAGGCTGCACCAGTTTGCATTTCCACCAACAGAGCACGAGGGTTCCTTTTTCTCCACATCCTCACCAGCATTTGTTTTTCACTGTGTTTTTGATTTTAGCCATTCTGACAGGTGCAAAGTAGTATCTCATTGTGGTTTTAATCTGCAGTCCCCTGATGGTTAGTGATGGGGAGCCTTTTTTCATGTGTCTGTTGGCCATCTGCATGTCTTCTTTGGAAAAATGTCTCTTCAGGTCCTTGCCCATTTTTAATCAGATTATTTATCTTTATACATTTGGATATTCATCCTTTATCGTATATACCATATCATCCTTGTTGAAAGAAATTGGAAATGACACAAATGGAAAGACGTTCTATGCTATGGAGTGGAAAAACCAATATTGTTAAAATGTAACAAAGTAAGCTACAGATTTACTGAAATCTCTACCAAAATATCAAGGGCATTTTTCACAGAACTAGAGGAAATAATCTTAACATTTGTATGGAACCATGGAAGGCCCTGAATAGCCAAAGCAATCTGGAAAAAGAACAAAGCTGGAAGTATCACAATCCCAGATTTCAAGATAAACTGCAAAGCTGTAGGGATCAAAACGGAATGGTACAGGCACAAAAATAAACACATAGATCGATGGAATAGAATGAATAACCCAGAAATAAACACAGCTCCTATGGTCCATTAATCCATGACAAAGGAGGCAAGAATATACAGTGGGGAAAAAGCCTCTTCAACAAATGATGTTGGGAAAAGTGGGCAGCTACATGCAAAAGAATGAAAACGGGCCACTTTCTTACACCACACACGAAAATAAACTCAAAATGGATTAAAGACCTAGATGTGAGGCATGAAAGTATAAAATTCCTAGAAGAAAACAGGCAGGAATTTCTTTGACACCGGCCATAGAAACATTTTTCTAGATATGTCTCCTCTGGTAAGGGAAATGGGAGCAAAATATATAGTTCTTTAAAAAATGTAGAGCTGGGAGTTTTGGGGTCGGGGAGGGTGGCTATCGTTTGTTGAGCTTTTACTGGGCGCCAGGTACTTTATATACTTATTATTTCTAACCCAGTCAACTAATCCACTAGACAGGCATTCTTCTCTGCATTTTCTGTAAGAGGATGCAGAACTAAATAGCCTTCCCCAGGAATCACACTCACAAATAGTAGGGCAGCTGGGTTGAACCTAAATGTGTGTTCCCTGTAGGGAGTCCTGCTGCTTCCCCAACTGCAACCATCACGAGGGCCTGCTATGGATCAAGTGTGTCCGTGAATTACTTCTAATCATTTCTATGGTTATGCTTCTGTGATTAGTTATGACTACAAAACCCATCCCAGCAAGTGGAAAAGGTAGGGCGTGCCATTCCCAAATGCCAGGCATATATCAGGTGCCCAACAAATATTTGTAGAAAGGAAAGAATGAAGGCAGGGAGGGAGAGAGGAAGGGAGGCCATGGGGGAGGCTCCAGGCATTGTTACACTTAGGTGGTTAATTGCTTTTGACCAATGAAACAGTTACGTTCAAGGTTTTGGTAGAAAGAGCAGGGAAAAACAAAATTCTGTGTATACCACATGTTACAAATAAATACGAATAGAACATCTCTGAGAATTGAAGACAGGTTCTTTTTTTTCACCAAATTTTAACACTTTTTTTTTTTTTTGACAAATTCTCGTATATGGCTGTGAGCTGTTTAATGTTTGCTGATTAAGTGAATCAGTAAATGGCATGTGTCTACACGATCTTCCTTGAAGTCTTATTTCATGTCCTAATGTTGTTATTCTTGGTGTTATGTCCGGTATTGCTGGAATATAACAGAGGAGCCACTTAAATCAGGTTTCATTTATTTGTCATTATTTGCTACACCAGGTAATGGGGTCGTGGTCACTTGATTGCTTGCAAAAATTTTTCACGTAAAGATATAATCAGTCATAATGGGATTCCCAAAATACTTGCTTATGGGCAAAATATTGCCAAGGGGTCCCTAAACTTCAGGGCACAAAAGAATTCCCTGACAACAAGTTTACCAGGCTGATCCCCCGGCCTGACCCCAGGCCCCCATCAAATTCTGATCTGGGAGGGATGTAGTGAGGTCTTAAGACCGTGTTCTCAGCAATCACTTCGGGAGGTCCAAGGACCACACTTTAAGATCCACCAACTTATCTAGAAAGTGTTTGTGACCAAAAAAGTCTTTCCCAACCTCCCACTGCCAGATTGCGTTATATGAGGTGTGAAGGGGCTGACCTCAAACTGACTGACCAATCTGTCAGCGCGACTCCTAGGAGAGATGCTCCTCTCCACACTTCATTCCAATGTGATGGCATGAAGGGAGATCCCCTCACAGATTACGCTGCCAGTGCCAGGTCAGGCCGGGAGGGACAGGGGTGTGACTTACTGGTCACCTTGCCCTTTCAACATCTAAATGGCCCGACCCACCACTGACCCCAGACTCGAGGCCCAAAAGGCATGTGAAAGAACTTAGCAAAGTTGACAAAGGTCCACGGAGAAAAAATAAGCACTTCTAATATGTTGCTGTCACTTCTAGGCAGAGCAAGATCTATAAGGGACAGTATTCTTCTTCTAACTCTTTTGGGTGTAGAATCTTCACCATTACCATCTTCATTTTCATGATCATCGTCATCGACAATCACAATAGTCAATAGTTACTGAGCCCCCATAGAACACGTCTTAGATTTATTATGGGCCAGAGACCCTGGAGGTTATAAATGTCCATTCCATTCCCAGGCCCCTGGGCAAAAGAATTTTATTCAGCCATCTCTGAGGGTCACAAATCATTCTTCACGGAAATGGTTTCTCCTTCTCATGAACATGGACATCCTTCCATATCAGTTCATCTGAAGATCTATCTTATTTTCTTTAAAGGCATACTAGCATCTCATAGTGCGGATGGACCCATGTTTCTTTAATCACCTCCTGCTGATACAGATTTAGCTTGTTACAGGTATTTGTTATTTCAGGCAATGCCATAATGAACGTGTCCTGCCTATCTCTGCACACGTGAGTGATCACTGATGTAAGAGGCAACATCTAGAAGTGTAGTTGCCAAAGGTCAGAAGGTACAGCCATTTACATTTTTGGTAGGCACCTCCGATTGCCTTCAAAAAAATTATGGCAGCTTATACTCCTAACAATAGTGTATGAGGAAGTACCTGTTTTCCTCACACCAGGACTGGGAATTATATTTAAGACTTTTTTTGATGTTCTGATAAACGGAAAATTGCATATGTTTGTTTGCATTCCTTTTAATTTGTAATGATGTGTTTATTGGTCATTTGTGGGTTTTTAAAATGTCTATTTTGAGAGAGAGAGAGAGAGAGCAAGCAGAGGAGAGGCAGAGAGAGAGGGAGAGAGACAATTCCAAGTAGGCTCAGAGCCCGACATGGGGTTCGATCCCATAAACCGTGAGATCATGACCTGAGTCAAAATCAAGAGTCAAATGCTCAACCGACTGAACACCCAGATGCCCCAGTCATTTGTGTATTTTAATTCTGAGACATGCCTAATCTTTTACTAAACATGTGAAAATTTTAAAAATTATTAAACAGGTTACTTTTTTGATATGTCATTTTAAAAATAGTAAGCTTCATTTATTGAGAAAATTTATGCTATGAGGACACTGAGCATCTCATTCCTCACCTATATCACATATTTTGAGATTTATTGTAATAGAATAGAGAGAGAAGCTAATAATATGAATTTCTTACAAATGTTTTTAAGCATTACTAAAATAACAATAAAATAAAACAAATTAAGAATTGTAGTTTGAGATCTCTCTGCCAGTCACCATACTAGAAGTGGCCTCACGTTCAATCTTCTTAGCAGTTCTTTGGCATCGATAAGATCCTCCTCCTCACTTCAATAGAGAACTCTTCCCCTTTCTATGGGAGAGATGAGAGAAACACAAAAATAGCCAAAGCATAACACAAAATAACACAAAAGCAGCCAAAGATAAGGGCAGTGGCCCTTTCCAAGGCCCTAGCCATGGCGTGGCCTGACAAAGATTTGGCTTCTGATTGGAAGAGGCAGTCTGGGAAACAGCTTTGATGCCGAAACGTTGGGATTTCCAGAGAGATGTCAATGACTTCCATCCAAAGACCATCAGGAATCTGCCCGGACTTGAACAAGTTGGGTTTATGTCCGGTTGGAAGAGGGAGAAGACATGTGATGAGAAGCGTTTAGAAGAATGGGGAATCAAAAAGTATTTATTTCTGAAGTATTTAGAATGATTTGATCGTTATATAGTTGTGTCTGAGGGATGGGACGAGCCTAGGGTCCTCCTCCTATAGTGCCATCTTTCCCATATGCTTTCAAAAATTATTTATTATAGGTTTTGGGTTTGTATTAGGTGATTTGAGGGTGGGTTCAAGGAAGCGAGGCTTTGCTCTGGATTGGACACTTTCAGGAAACAGAGGACTCGATAAAGGGGCTCGAGAATTCTTGTCAATCAGGCAGGAGGAATAATACGTTTAGGGCCATGTTTGGTCATTCCTGTGTTTTGGACGATGTTCGTGGTTTGTGTGTCTTCAAACATAAATAGCTGCTTGCCTTACTTTTGTCGCGATCCATCGTGATCACAGCAGTCTTGTCCGACGTGAGTATTCTCTGAAATCGTTGATGTTCAACTGGAGAACGCCACGTCCTCAGGGCGGGTACCAGCCTCCAGATCAGGGGCCCCGTTTCACGTTCTTCAAGGAATTCAAGACATTGTTTGAAATAGAGACTACCCCCCAAATTCCGGTATATAACTTGCCTCTTTAGAACCCCATCCCATTTCTCTCCAGCTGTGCAGAGGCCATAGGGCTCAGGGATTGAAAACATGAGCTCTGGCCACAGGAAGCTGGGGCCGCAATCCTGTCTCTGTCACTTAATAGCTGTGTGAGACCCTAAGCAAGTCACTTATCCCTTCTGTGCCTCATTTTCCTCATTTACAAAATGGGGAGGGTAAGGGTTCGTACTGAAGGATTGGGGTGAAGCAGTCGGGACATAACCCAGCAGTTGTGCTCTGTTGTTACCATTGTCACCAAATGTCCAGTCAATTCTCAAGTGCCTGGCTGCTTGTAGGTGCCTCCAGCTGCTGTCATTTCTCTTGTGCCCTCCTCTTCCCTGTCTGTGCTGCACACTTCTCCCACACTGGTCTTCTTTAAAAAAAAAAAAAAAATTTTTTTTAATATTTATTTATTTTTGAGAGAGAGAGAGAGACAGAGCATGAGTGGGGGAGGGGCAGAGGGCGAGGGAGACACAGAATCGGAAGCAGGCTCCAGGCTCTGAGCTGTCAGCACAGAGCCCAGCGTGGGGCTTGAACTCACTAACTGTGAGATCGTGACCTGAGCCAAAGCTGGACACTTAACTGACAGAGCCACCCAGACGCCCCACACGATGGTCTTCTTTAAGAAGTCCCTTTCATCATGTTCTGTTGAGGGACATGCTCCGCACTCATTCTTGTTTAATGAGCACATGCGACGGGCCAGGCATTGGGCTGAGCTGGGAATTTACAGCATTTTAGTCCATTCTCCTGCAGGGTAGGTATTTTGAATCCCCATTTTACCACTTGAGAAGGATACCGAGAAGATAGTATAAGGAACTTCTCCGAGGGCACGTGGTTTTTAAGTGGCAGAGCTGGGTTCAAATGCAAAATCTTCTGACTCTCAAAAAGAACACTATTGCAGGGTCTAGCACTTGTAAGTCTAGTCCGGCAGGCTTGGGAGAGGCAAAGGGCAGTTCCAGTCTTTTGGGGAAGCAAAAAAAAGGGCGCACCTAAATAAAGACATGGAAATAGCATCAGTTATGTGACAAATACCTGCTGGAGTGTTATAAATGCTCAGAGAGAGGGGTGTGGGTGAGCGTGAGCGGGCAGGAAGTGGTTGCCACCAGAGGTCAAAGGTTACCTGAACCTTCAGAGATGGGCCAGATTTGGACAAAACGAGGCTCTTCATTTAAGACTTGATTTCACCACGTCTCTTCTGCCATTTGTGTAGTCCCCTGTCAATACCAGATGGCCCTCCCTTCTGCACCCCTTGCCTGTGCTTACTCACCCTCCCTTTGGGCCCTTCCCCCTCCTCCCTCTCACCAGTTTGTAAAATTCAGATGGCAGAAACCTTGTGCTTTCTATCTCCTATTATCACCAATGACAATGCCCCTTCCTCCTTCTCCCCCCCCCCCCCCCCGCCCCCGGGGACTGGACACGTACAGCATCTGACCCGGTGTCTTGCTCACCCAAGGCAGCCGGCAGTTGCTGTTGAACAAATGAAGCAGCAGACTCCAAGTTCTTATACCAGTTTAACAATTTCACTGGCATTTTTGGTATCGATTCACATGAACTGTGAATCACATCTGCACCCCAGGCTGGGCCCTGACTGGCTCTCTGCACTTGTACAAGTCTCTGAAAGACCCTGGTCCTGGCCTCCCGCCTCTAGAAAAAGCTAAGGGTGGGGCGCCTGGCTGACTCAATCAGTTAATCTCACAGTTCGTGGGTTCGAGCCCCGCCTCGGGCTCTGTGCTGATAGCCCAGAGCCTGGAGCCTGCTTCAGATTCTGTGTCTCCCTCTCTCTCTGCCCCTCCCTGACTTGTTCTCTCTCTCTCTCTCTCTCTCAAAAATAAATAAAACCTCAAAATAAATAAATAAATAAATAAATAAATAAATAAATAAAGCTAGGAGTGGCCTGGCCATAGTCTCCTTGTAGTTGAGTATAAGAACCATAAGAATCTCTGGGGCGCCTGGGTGGCTCAGTCAGCTGGGCGTCCTACTCTTGGTTTTGGCTCAGGTCATGATCTCACGTTTTGTGAGCTCAGACCCCGCATCGTGCAGTGTGGAAACTGCCCGGGATTCTCTCTCTCTTCCTCTCGCTGTCTCTCTGTCCTTCCCATGCATGCTATCTCTCTCTCAAAATGAATAAATAAACTTAGAAAATATTAAAAAGAATCATAAGACTCTCATGAGGCTTGTTAAAAGGTAGATTCTGGGCTTGGCTCCTACTCCCAAAGATTCCGACACGGAAGGTGGCAGCAAAAATCTAGGTGTTAACATATATCCAGGACTCTGAAGCAGCCAGTCACTGGGCTGCCCTTGGAGAAAGCCTGCTCTAGGTGACCCGGCTAGTTGCTATGAATCTAGAATGGAAAAGGTTGACAAACCCTGTGTTGGGGGCCGGTGAAGGCATCTGTGCGGGGACAGACCTCTCTGAAGCACTAACCCGTCTTAATTTTCAGAGTTGTCCACTTGAAAGCTAATGACCCAGTTGTGTGCGTCCCCAGGGGAAATCTAGAAGAGGGAAACTGACGCGCTCTAGTGTCCGGCCCCCTCCGGCCCCCTCCCGAAGATGTGGGGCCTCTTGCCCCCCAAGCTGTGCGGCAGGGGCTGATTCTGATTAACTCCACAGGATCTGTTTTTGTTTGTTTGTTTGTTCTTCACCTGAAGGGGTGTCCGTTTCTGCTGAGGGCCCTCCCAGCTGAGGCACCCTGTTTGGGAAAGGCGGGAGTTTGCTAAGCCCTTTGGAGGCTCCTGGCTCCTGGAGAGGGATCGGTATCCCCATTGCTCTGGGAGGAGGCCTTTGTAGTGTCAACTTGCTGTTTGTGTTTCAGGCTCTAAGGGAAGGTTTGCTCCTAATTAAAGGCATAAATGCTTTAATCCCTGGCCTGAGGGCTTCCCATAGCGCATTAGCCGTATTAGGAAGGAAATGGATTGTAATCCCTTTAATATAAGCCTGGAGGAACTCGAAGGCTTCTGGTTTGGGAAAAGAATTTCCTCCTGTGATTTAACAATATTAACATGCTGAATTTGCATAGACAGAAACTTGGGGCCCAGCTTTCCCTCCAGAAGGAGCCAAACTGATTCTCTCTCAAATGAATGACTGCTACAATAATTAGGCTCCTACAGCATACCAGCTCAGATGCCAAGGCATTGTACCGATTTTTCTCCTTTAGTTTTGTCATCCAACCGTGTCCATATGTATTTTCTCAAAAAGGAAATGAAGATAGAGAGGTGAATGTTCTCACCGAAGGAAGGAGGGGAGGATCTCGTTGAGAGCCGTCCGTGTGCCCTGTGCTTTGTGGATTCTGCTTATTGATTGCTGTCCACACAATATATTTGCGTGTGCTTTTAAATGTTTACTTCACCCTAACCACGTTTTTGGAAACACACTCATGTTGGTTTCTAGCGTGCCGCGTAGTTTGTCTTACTCTATACAATTTGAACCCAACGCCCGTATGTAGGCTTTAAAAAAACAAACAGGATTTGTTTTCTGGTTTATTTTTCATCCCTTACCAATGTTGAAAAGATCCCCCTTCATGCTGCTGGAGGAGACAGCAAGAACCATGAGAAACTTACCTGTGCTGCTTCAGAAAAACAACAGGGATTGCGCCGTGGTAACTTGAACATCGGTACATGGCGATCCAGCAGTGCCTCCTTGTGAGCTTACGACACGTCGTAGCTATGTTGTAGCCTAGATGGAGGAAGAAATGGGGGCACTGAGGCTCTCGGCGTGAATCTGCCCACGGTGGCTAGCCATGGGGTGGCCCATCTGAGGCCTCGGCCCTGCTCCTGTAGGTTAATGCATTGACGTTGCTGCATGAACTCTGAAGCCCAGAGATTCTGCAGAAACCTGACTGCAGTGGAAGTGGCAAATGCCAGAAACTAAAAAAAAAAAAAAAAAAAAAAAAAAGAGTACATGGACCCCTTCACCTTTTCACTCCCGTGACCTTATTTCCCTTCCTGCTGCCCTTTTAGAGAGGCAGAAGAAAGCTCTTTAGGGCAGGCTCGCACCGCAGGGCTGTGTGGGAGGGAGCTCTGCTCCCCAAATGTGGCAAATCCTCTCTGTTAGCTTCAAATACCGCCTGTGTCACCAGCAGTTCCAGAGTGTGTATCACAGGTCCAGAGCTTTCTTCTGGGGGCTGTAGATTCTCTTACCCACTTGGAAGCCACACAGGCCGCACCAATGCAATATTTGTCTTACTCCCCAAGCTGGCTCCTCTGCTGGAATTTCCTACCTTACCAAAGGGGGACCAACCCCCAGCGGCTCATCCCCAAACTCTGGGAACCATCTTTGATACTTCTGTCTTGCTCCTGCTGATTCCGGATAATGAATTCTATAGAGTGTGGGGTGACTGGGCGATTCAGTTGGTTACGTGTCCAACTCGTAAAATCAGATCGTGATCTCAAGGTTATGAGATCGAGCCCCACACTGGGCTCTGCACTGAGTTTGAAGCCTGCTTGGGATTCTCCCTCTCCCTCTCATCCTGCCCCTTCCCCGCTTGCGTTCTCTCTCTCAAAGTAAATAAATAAACATTGAAAAAATTCTATAGAGTTTACTTCTAAAATGCCTCTTGAATCTGCCCATTCTTCTCCCTATCACTGTCATCTCCTCTGACCTGTCCCAGCCGCCACCATCAGCTAGTGGCCTGCAAACTCCTTGCCTGGATCCTATCTCACCCTCACCCCCCACCCCCACCCCACCCCAGGCCATTTTCCATCAGTGATCTTTTTGATATGTTGTTTCATCCTTCTGCTTTAATTCCCCTGTACTTCCCATTATTTTCAGGATAAAACCCACCAATCCCCGTGTACCCCACTGGGCAAACTACCCCCACCCCAGCCTCATCTGGAGTCAGTCGCACCTGTCTCTCCTCACTCTGCCCTAGTAGAGCAGCCTCTGTCTTCCACACAAGACAGGGCTCCCTCGAGTCCTACAGCAGTCACACAGGCCAGAGCATTCGCCTTCCTCCCTAGGACTGAGTTATAATGTCACTACTTGGCACAGGTCTCCCCTCTAAGACTGGATCAGGTCCCCACACCCAATTTCTCTTCGATGGCATTGTCACCGTTGTATTTAAAGACTCACTTATATAATATATTTCTCTATCGCTAAGCTGTAACTTCATGAGGGCAGAGACCACTTCTGTTTTACGTCACTACTCTGATCACAGGCCCTGTACAACGTCGGGTACAGAGCAGAGACTCAGAAAACATGGGTAAACACTGGCATGAAGAGCCACCAAGTACCGTCACAGACTTATTATCCATTTGGCTTTCTACATTCATTTCAGGTGGAAATCACATACCTGTTTTACAGATGATCAAACTGGTTTCTGCTGAACTTACCTGGTTTACCCAAAGGCGTGAAGATACCAAGTATCAGGATTTGAAGTCAGGACTCCACTTGGTTTTATTTTCCTGGAAATATATCCTTGCGGCACAAAAGCCTCTTGTGGTGGCCCGGCTGTCCCTTCCGCTTGTATCTCTGCCGCGATTGCATTCTTTACCGAGTTCTTTACCATTTCCTTCAGTGTTATTACATTCACAAGCACTTCTTAAATTCTTACATCTAAGTGACAGTGCACTGAGGGATAAGAAGGTGACTAACACCAAGTTCTTTACCTGAAGGACACCACAGTTTGCTAGGAGAAATAACTACTTTCTCTCTCCAACCTTGGATTTGTTGGAACTGTTTTAGCTGTAAGTTGTGCAAACTCCACTAAAACTGGCTTCAGCAGGAAAAGGAATATATCGGCTCATACAAACCGCAAAGTCTGAATGTAGTTTAAGCTTCAGGCATGGTTGTATCCAGGGGCTTGGTGTCCTCATGATACAGTCACTTTCTGTCTCCATCTCTTGGGTCTTCTTTTCCCTGCTCATTTTATTCTTTGGCCAGGCTCCCTTCGACTGGTGGCAAAGATGCCCTCAGACAGCTCCAGGCTCCAACAGTCCTTAGTGCCTGCTATCCCGGAAAGAGAGAGATGCTTTGCCAGGAGCTGGCATGATGCTCATCAGCCCACCTTGGGTCACGAGCCTCTCCTTGAATCAATCATGGTGGCCTAAGGGACGGAATATTGCTTACTGTTGAATCTGCACAGTTCAGAACAGTGCCCAACACAAAATAGTGCTCAATACATATTGGTTGGATAAATGAAAAGCATCTAGTAAAGAGAACAAGGAGAGCTTCATGGGAGAGGTGGCCCTTAAAAAGAGTGACTAATTTTTATTGTGGTAAATATATATAACCTAAAATTTACCATTTTCAATGTACAATTTGGTGGTTTAAGTATGTTTGCAATACTATGCCATCATTGCCACTAGCCATTTCCAGAAAGTTTTTATCTTAAAACTCTGTACTCGTTCCTCTCAACCCCTGACAACCACCACTCTACTGCCTGTCTCTCTGATTTTTAAAAATCTTTTTTTAACGTTCACTTATTTTCGAGACAGAGAGAGACAGAGCACGAGTGGGGGAGGAACAGAGAGAGAGGAAGACACAGAATCGGAAGCAGGCTCCAGGCTCTGAGCCATCCGCACAGAGCCTGACTTGGGGCTCAGATTCATAGACTGCGAGATAATGACCTGAGCTGAAGTCGGACGCTCAACTGACTGAGCCACCCAGGTGCCCCTCTGTCTGATTTTGACATCTCTAGGCACCTCTTGTAAGTGGAATCCTATGATATTTGTCCTTTGTGGTCTCGCTTATTTCACTTAGCGTAATGTTCTCAAGGTTCATCCATGTTGCAGCACGTGCCCCGATCTTCTTTTTAAAACTGAATAATAGGGGCACCTGGGTGGCTCAGTCGGTTAAGTGTCTGACTTGGGCTCAGGTCATGATCTCATGGTTCACGAGTTCGAGCCCCGTGTCGGGTTCTGTGCTGACAGCTCGGAGCCTGGAGCCTGCTTCCGATTCTGTGTCTCCCTCTCTCTCCGACCCTCCCCCATTCATGCTCTGTCTCTCTCTGTCTCAAAAATAAATAAACGTTAAAAAAAAAAAAAAAAAAAAAACCCTGAATAATATTTGAACAAAGGGAAAAAGAGACAAACCAAAAAAACCAGACTCCTAACTATAGAGAACAAACTGGTGGTTACCAGAGGGGAGGTGGACGGGAGATGTGTGAAACAGCTGATGGGGTTTAAGGAGGGCACTTGTGAGGAGCACTGAGTGATGTATACAACTGTTGACTCACTGTGTTGTACATCTGCAACAAGTATAACACTGCATGTTAACTACACTGGAATTAACAATTTTTAACTTTTTACAAAACAGAATAGTATTCCATTATGTGTATATATCACGTTTCGTTTATTTATTCACCTGTTGATGGATATTGGGGTTGTTTGCATCTTTTGGCTATTGTGAATACTGCTGCCATGAACATGGTCGGGCAAGTATGTGTTCGAGCTCCTGCTTTCAATTCTTTGGGGCACACACTCAAAGGAAGAATTGCAGGATCATATGGTAATTCTGTTTAGGTGTGATTTTTGGAGGAACCGCCATCTTGTCTTCCACAGTGGCTGTGCCACCTTCCGATTCCCACCAGGGGCACACAAGGGCTCCAGTTTCTCCGTATCTTTGTCGACATTTATTACGTTTCGTTTTTGGATTATAGCCATCCTAAAGGGCGTGAAAGAGGGTGAGATTTTGACAGAGGATGGACAAGCCAGCCTTTCAGCCAACAGAGGCCTGCCTGGAGGGGCTATGGTATGCAGTGGATTGAGTCACGCAATGTCTGATGTCAAAATCCATGTGGGGTTCTGTTTACCTTCCTTTCCTGGAAACGACCGACTGTAGAGTACCGTAAAGGCCCTGCCTCCCATGTACCTTCCAATGCGGCTGCTAGAGCTCATGCTGGCTCAGGTGTGCTGGAACATCAGTGACTTGCTCTGAGAGGCTGAGTCAGGGGCAGACACCCGGGAGGTTAGCTGGTCACCCATCACAATGACCAGGGGCTGTGATCAAAGCAGCCTGCATCACACAGGTCAGGGTTCATCTCAAAGACAGGTGTGGTGGTGGGGCACAGAGACAGGACTCTTCACGAGGCAGGGGCACCTGGAGTTGGAAGGGCAGGAACATCGTCATCTGCTTGGTAGAAGGAGGGGTAGGTGCTGTTTGCACTGACGCTGGCCCCCAGCCCCAGGAGGGGAGCTCTTTATGCACAAAAAGGAGGGGGCGTAGGGACTTTTTGAGGTCTGGCAACCACCCCACTGGGTCACAGCCCACTGAATGGAATAGGCTCGGGGCAGTTTTCCATGGGAATGAAATGGAGTACCAGTCAAGAGCCTAGGGATCCATGCACACAAGACAGGGTGAGCTCAGATTGCTCCCCAGTGCCCAGCTGTGAGGCTCCCTGCTAAAACTTCAGGGCTGGGGGGGCGAGGGGCAGGATTGGACCTTCCTGCGGCTATCATTCAACTGGGAATGCAGAACCTTGCTTCTTCACCCTGGATGCTCCTGATCCCTGCTGGGAAACATGATTTGTGCTTCTGAATCAGGGCACCTGTAAGTCCTAGGCCCGTGGCTTGCTTCCTCAGTGCAGCGTTATGTGGGTAACTTGAAATGGGCCATGGTGGGAGCATTTGCACGACAGAAATGCAGAAATCGGTAAACGCTTATTTATTTGCCTCCAAAGGTGGTTGTTAAATATTTACCAGCACACGACTTGCCCTGCTTGACAGGTGAATCCGATGTTCTCATCGGCTCAGGTTCGGTCTGGGGCCTGCTCATGCCCCTTTGTCCCAGGACCCCTGTCCACTTGCCCATTGATCCCTGCTGCCATCAACCCCTGGGTGACTGAGTCATGTGCAGGGTGGGGCTGAGAGGATTGGGGCAGTTGTGCTTGGTTGGCACAGCTTTGGGGACAATGGCTGTTTCCCCAGCATGTGACAGAAGCAGGGCTAACCAACTTGTCTGTGTCTAGGTCATCTGCCATGGCAGGTGTGGTGTACTCCAGACAGGTGAGTGTTGTGGCTTTCTGTCTGTCCCTCGTGGCCACTTCAAGGTTGGGCAGCTTTAACAAACAGGCCCAGGCGCTTTGGGGATCCCTATGATGATCATTCTGAAATGATAGGGTTTTTTTTCTTGTTTTTTAACCAGTAGGGGAAAGCTAAGGATTTGCAGTGTTCTGAGGGTTCATTTACGTATTCAGCATGCATGTATTTGGTATCGTGGGTGTGTCGGTCCCTGTGCTGGGTTTTGAGGCTGCAGAGATGTCCAAGATTAGGTCCTAACCTTGGGTGCTTCATTAAATCCATTACAATTCGCCACGATAAGTGCTGCAACGAGGGACGTAAAATGTTGTATGAAAGTGGAGGAGAAAAAGTTTAATTTGGGGGAGGTGAGGAATGAAGGGGTGGGATAGATGTTTTGGGGCGAAATTTAATCTGGGTTTTGGAGAATGTGTAGGAGTTTGCCAGTCCATGAGGAGTACCACTGGTGTTTCCGGCGGGAGATAAGAGCATGTGCACCCATGAAGAGTAGACTGTAGCGAGGCTGGTGTACAGAGGGCATGGGGGGGAGCCAAGTGGGATGAGGTGGTAGAGGTCAGTGGAAGCCAGATCGTGAAGGGCTCTGAATGCCAAGCCCAAAAGTTGGTCTTGGTCCTGTAGACCATGAGAAGCCACAACTGCCTTTAGGTGGAAGAATGGCAAGACGGGATCTCTTGTTTTGTAATCTCCCTTGCCCTGTAGGCCCCTGCGGACTTAGATATATACCAGAGCTCTTACATGATTGACTATCAACCCTACGGGAAGCACAAATACTCCAGGGTCACACTACAAGAGGTAAGAAGTCGCTCGGTCTTGTCTTTTCTTCAACGGCCGACTGAAATCATCTTTCCTGCATTTGTATTATGAGCGCGGATATTGGGGGCACTTACTTCGAACAATAGCTGATGCCAGGAGATCTAAAGAAGTCTTTTATGTGTATGTTTTGTGAGTATGTATGCTTTAAAATGTACATCAACTCTAGGGGCGCCTGGGTGGCTCAGTTGGTTGAGCGTCCGACTTCAGCTCAGGTCACAATCTCGCGGTCCGTGAGTTCGAGCCCCGAGTCGGGCTCTGTGCTGACAGCTCAGAGCCTGGAGCCTGTTTCAGATTCTGTGTCTCCCTCTCTCTGACCCTCCCCCGTTCATGCTCTGTCTCTCTCTGTCTCAAAAATAAATAAACAAAAAAAAAAATTTAAAAAAATAAAATGTACATCAACTCTAAGTCATGCATACAAAAGAGTGTAAATAATATACATTTACAGTTTAAATAACATTGACAAAACAAACACCAATGTACCCATTATCAGCCAGGTTAAAACATAGCACGTTAGAAGTACCAGAGAGCCCTGGTGGGCCCCTCCCTGCTCCCACCTCCTCCCACCTCCAGACGTAGCCACTATTCTGAATTTTGGGTTAATCATTCCCGTGTGTGTGTGTGTGTGTGTGTGTGTGTGTGTGTGTTTATTTTAAGTTTATTTATTTCTGAAAGAGAGGCAGAGGCAGAAAGGGAATCCCAAGCAGGCTCCTCACTGTCAGTGCAGAACCTGACGTGGGGCTCGAACTCACGAACCGTGAGATCATGACCTGAGCCAAATCAAGAGTCGGATGCTCCACCACCTGAGCCACCCAGGCTCCCCTCCCTTGTGTCTTTCTTTAAAAAATAGCTTTACTCTATATGTATGTGTCCCTTCAAACAAATTGTTTAGGTTTGCCTTTTGAGCTTTATTATATATTGGATCATACTATTCATCCTCTTCTGTGACTTTTATTTTTTGCTGAACATTGTATTTTATATAATATATTATTCATTTCTGCTGTGTGGTACTACACTGCTTGAATGTGCCACCATGCCTGTCCTGTTGACCATCTGGGTTTTTTTTTTTTTTTTTTTTAAATATTGTCATAAACCCATGACATTTTTTTTTTTAATTTTTTTTTCAACGTTTTTTATTTATTTTTGGGACAGAGAGAGACAGAGCATGAACGGGGGAGGGGCAGAGAGAGGGAGACACAGAATCAGAAACAGGCTCCAGGCTCCGAGCCATCAGCCCAGAGCCCGACGCGGGGCTGGAACTCACGGACCGCGAGATCGTGACCTGGCTGAAGTCGGATGCTTAACCGACTGCGCCACCCAGGCGCCCCGACCATCTGGGTTTTTACTTTTTTGTTACCCCTCCCCACTGCCCAGTGCTGCAATGAGGATTGCACAGCCTAATGTATCCACCGCCCCGGGAGTGGAATTGCTGGTCGCAGGTAACATCGCTATTTGCCAAAGTTGTTACATCGACGCAGCAGAGACAGTCAGTTCTGTAACTCTCCAACCTTGCCATAAACTTGGTATTGATAGACTTTCAGATTTTTGCTGATTTGGTTGGTTTGAAATAATATTTTCTTGTGATCCCATGTTTCCGGATATTTATTATTCTGTGAGATGTCTGTCCTGCCTTTTGCCCATTTTGTTTTTTTGAGTGGGATGTTTGTCTTTTTCTTATTAATTTGTAGGAGTTCTTTACATATTGTAGACATGTTTCATTTGTTAGTTATATAAAATGGCAAAAGTTCACAGGCTGTGGTTCATCTTTTCACTTCCTCTCAGTGAATCGCAATTCTTACCCAATTCTTACTGGCAAAATATAGCCAGATGTAGGCATCTTTCCCTGTATCATCTGCTCTTTTGAAGTCTTAAGAAATCCTTTCCTATTTAGAGGTTTCGCCCCTAAAAATAAGAAGATCTAGACAAACAAAATGGGACAATTTCTGGGATATAGTATTTGGTGGAAGCAAAGTGCAGAGTGGGATTATAATGTGCATTTGTGTACAAACCAAGGGTGTATGGAACTTCATTATATGTTTATATGTATCATTATATGTACATAAACTATATCTAAAAAGATACATGGGGCACCTGAGTGGCTCAGTCGGTTAGGCGTCTGACTCTTGATTTCGGCTCAAGTCATGATCTCTCAGTTTGTGAGTTCAAGCCCTGAGTTAGTCTCTGTGCTGACAGAGGGGAGCCTGCCTGGGATTCTGTCTCCCTCTCTCTCTGCTCCTCCCCTGTTCACTCTCTCTCTCAAAAATAAATAAAATAAACATTAAAAAAAAAAAAGAAGAAGAAGAAGAAGAAGGGCACCTGAGTGACTCAGTCAGTTGAGCATCTGACTTCTGCTCAGGTTCTGATCTGGAGGTTCATGAGTTCAAGCCCCACATCGGGCTTGCCGTTGTCAGCACAGAGCCTGCTTTGGATCTTCTGTCCCCTTCTCTCTCCCTCTGCCCCTCCCCTGCTTGCACTCTCTCTCAAAAATAAATAAACATTACAAAAAAAATTTTAATAAAAAAATTTAAAAAACCCTTTGTATTATTTCAGTATTGCCCTCAGTCATATACATTACCATTCAAAAACTAATTTTTTTTTAAGAGAGAGAGAGCATGAGTGGGGGAGAGGGGCAGAGGGAAAGAGAGAGAATCCTAAGCGGGCGTCACACTGAGCATGGGGCTGGATCCCACCACCCTGGGATCACAACCCAAGCTCAAATCAAGAGTAGGACACTCAAAGGACTGAACCGCCCAGGCACCCCCAATGTTTTTTAAATAAAGAGAAGTGTGCTCCCTGGAGGATGAGGCCAAGGAAGCTTCGCCTCTCACCGAGCTCAGCTCTCGGTTCATGTGTGATTTATTTCCACAGCAAATGAAGCTGGATGCCCAGCTCCGGGACAAAGAGTTGTACAGGCCGATCCCCAGCTCCAGGCCCAAGCTAGAGGATGGGTACCCCGCCTTCAAAACTCCTCCCATGACCGCCAGAGACCTGGGGCTCCCAGGCTTCTTCCCACCACAAGACCAAGACTGGGCAACCACGGCAGAGGGCGAAGGCAGGTTCACCGGTCTCTGCCATTCCGTGTACCCGGTTTCCCACGCTCTGTACCTGGCCCAGGGCGATCCCAACCGCGTCCACCAGAGCGCCCACTTTCCGTGCCTCCTGGAGCCCGAGCGCCAGCCTGCCGCCAAGGAGGGCAAAGGCTACTTCCTGCTGCCTGGCTGCCTCTGTCCTCATCACCACAAAGTCAAGTTCCCCGTCTTGAACCGATGGGGGCCCTTGATGCCATTTTACCAGTAGGAAGTGTGGGGCACCCCCAGGGGCACTGTGGAAAACCTCCCTCTCACCAGGCAATCCCCCACTGCCCTTGGAGAATGGACAGGAGAAGTGAAAATAAAGCCGTGGAAGATGATCCAGGAGCCCCGCCTGTTCTACTTTGCGCCCTGCCTGCCCTGGCACCACATCTCTGCCCACCTGTAGGAGGAGGAGGGGATGAGGGAAGGAGGGCAGGACGGAGGGAGAGAAGGAAAACTGGCGTCTTTGGAGGCTGGAATCCGTGTCAGTTGAGCGTCCCGCTGTAAAGATTCTTGCTGCTGCAGGCATTTACTTACGAAATGGGAAAAATCACGTTCCCCAGAGTTGTCTGGATGTTGAGTGCGATTGCAAACTGGTCCCACGCTGGAGCCACCCACAGTGACCACTTCAAGGGCGTCATTTTACACGTTCCTTCTTGCTCAGCGGTGCTTTTGTAAACATACATATGCCCTCTTAGGGGCACAATGCAGAAATGACATTCTTCCCTTCCAGTTGTGTCCTCTTGGCCACAGCCTAGCCACATGGTCCCACCAAACTGCAAGGAAGGCTGGGAAATATACCTTCATCCTGGGTGGCCATGTGCCGGTGAAAAACAGGAAGCCAGCAGAATAGAAGGAGAGGGTGTATTGGGGTGGACGACTGTCCATTTTTGCCACAAAACCTGAGGAGGCGTTCCCATTGGAATCACACCAGACACCTAGTGCTTCCCCAGGGAATCTCGTTAAAATGCAGATTCTGAGCCAGTCAGTCTAGGACAGGGGCAAGATTCTGCATTTCCAGCAAGTTCCCAGGTGAGGCCAGCACTTCCGGACAGGGGACCATGCTTGAGTAATGAGGTCATACACAATACTCTGCACCTTCCGTTTCTCTTCACAAGCCATCACTTACAGATCTATTTTTTCTTTCTTTGTTTTTGTTTGTTTGATTTTAATAGCCTCCATGCCCAGTGTAGGGCTTGAACTCACGACCCTGAGACCAAGAGTTGCATGCTCTACCTAGTGAGCCCGTCAGCCACCCCAGATGCAATTATTGTTATTATTTTAAAGTTTATTTATTTATTTTGAGAGAGAGAGGGGGAGTAGGAATGAGGGAAGGACAGAGAGGAAGAAAGAGAGAATCCCAAGTAGGAGCCGAGCTGTCAGCACAGAGCCTGATGTGGGGCTCGATCTCACAAACCATGACAGATCTAATTATATATTTTTTTAACAGCTGCCTGATATTCCATTGAATTGATGGATTGTGACGTATTGAAGGATTCTCTTATTTGTGGGCAGTGAGGCTTTTCCAGTTTCCTTCCTACAAATAATACAGCAGTAACAATTCGTGAACATATACCCTTGCTGCTTTTATTTCTGTAAGAGTCTTACAAGGGCTGGGTTTGTGCTGGGTCTGATGGGGCGGGTGTTTGCTGTTAATAGATACCATTAGAAGTGCCCCCATCCTCCCAGCAGTGGCTACTAGTGCCTCTTATCCCCATCTCCTTATGATGGACATTATCAATCCTTCTGATTTTTGCTAATTTGATAAATAGAAAATGGTATTTCATTGTGGTTTTAATTTGTCATTACTTGGGTACTGGTGAGATACAGTATCTCTTCTTTTTTTAAGCTTATTTATTTTGAGAGAGAGAGAGAGGAAGAAAGAGAGAGAGAGGGAGACAGAACACAAGTTGGGGAGGGGCAGAGAGAGTGTGAGAGAGAGAATCCCAAGCAGGCTGCACTGTGTCAGCAAGGAGCCTGACTTGGGGCTTGATCCCCAGAACCATGAGATGATGACCTAAGCTGGAAACAAATTGGTTACACTGCCAACTGAGCCTCCCAGGCACTCCCATGGTCTTTATTATATCATTTGCCATTGGGTTTCTGAGTCACATCTTTTACCCTGAATTATCTTTTTTTTTTTTTTTAACGTTCATTTATTTTTGAGACAGAGAGAGACAGAGCATGAACGGGGGAGGGTCAGAGAGAGGGAGACACAGAATCTGAAACAGGCTCCAGGCTCTGAGCTGTCAGCACAGAGCCCGACTCGGGGCTCGAACTCACGGACCGCGAGATCATGACCTGAGCCGAAGTCGGCCACTCAACCGACTGAGCCACCCAGGCGCCCCGAATTATGTTTTTTCTTATCAGTTTATAGGATTTTTTTTTTTTTTTTTGCACATTGGCCATGTTAGTTCTTTGTATAGCACATGTTCCTAATATGTTCTCCCTGAACTTTTAAATACACAATTTAAAATATGTAATCAGAACATATTTTTTTCTAACATAAAATTAATACCTTCAGTGGAAAATCCTGCAAAGTGAAGAAAAGCATGAAGAAGAAAAAGAAATCACCTCTAATCCCACTGCTCAGCCAGTAACAACTGGTAACATTTTGATTCCCAGCGTAGCAGATGCTTGGTCAGATCCTTGGGCTGTAGAGGCAGACAAATTTAGGGCTCCACCCATGCCTGAGTTTACTACCTAGCACCTGAGGGGTATTCTAGAAAGTTATTTCATGTCTCTGAACAGCAGTTTCCCCATCTGTAAGAGGCATTAATAATGCTCCCACCTTTTGAGTAAACACTGTTTGCACAGCATCTGAGATATAGTCAGTGCCTGGGGAGACCTTTTATAGGTATTTTTACAAATCTCATACTGGATATACATTTTATTTTATTTTATTTTATTTTATTTTATTTTATTTTATTTTATTTATTTATTTTATTTTTTTAAGTTTATTGTTGAGAGAGAGAAGAGAGAGGGAGAGACTATGCAACAGGTGGAGGGGGGCAGGCAGAGATAGAGGGAGAGAGAGAGAATCCCAAGCAGGCTCTGTGCTGTCAGCAGGGAGCCCTAACTCGGGGCTCAATTTCATGACTATGAGATCATGACCTGAGTCCAGATCAAGAGTCGGATGCTTAACCAACGGAGCCATCCGGGTGCCCCTGAATATGTAATTTTAAACGCTGCTTGGTCTTCGTTGCATTAGCAATAAGCATCGCCATTCAGCCTTAAAACTTTATAAATATCCTTCATGAGTTCAAGCCCCATGTTGGATGTAGAGATTACTTAAAAATACAATCTTAAAAAAAAAAAACTTTACAAACACGCTTGCATGTTCATACCGTAATTACCAGTTAGAGGTTCAAGTTGTTTCCAGTTATGTCTTTTTCTCTTGCAAATTAGGCTACAGAATAAACTTTTTTCCGTAATTAGATAAAGAAGCAAAGTTACTGTGTCAAAGTGTATGTAGGTATTCTCAATGAGTAATACCAAACCACGTTCTAAACAGGCGTATCTTTAATATCAAGGAATCTTTTTTAGGTGTGATGATTGCCTTTTGGTTATGTTAGACTTCTTTTTTTTTTTTTTTACATTTATTTATTTTTGAGAGACAGAGTGAGAACAGAGTGCAAGCAGGGGAGGGGCAGAGAGAGAGGGAGACACAGAATCCGAAGCATGCTCCAGGCTCCGAGCTGTCAGCGCAGAGCCTGACGCGGGGCTCAAACCCACGAACCATGAGATCATGACCTGAGCCGAAGTCGGTCACTTAACCGACTGAGCCACCCAGGTGCCCCAGTGAGATTTAATTTTGAAATACAGGAGAGATGATGTCTAAAATTTACTTTATTGATTTTTTTTTTCGATGCTTATTTATTTATTTATTTATTATTATTTTTTTTAATTTTTTTTTCAACGTTTTTTATTTATTTTTGGGACAGAGAGAGACAGAGCATGAACGGGGGAGGGGCAGAGAGAGAGGGAGACACAGAATCGGAAACAGGCTCCAGGCTCCGAGCCATCAGCCCAGAGCCTGACGCGGGGCTCGAACTCACAGACCGCGAGATCGTGACCTGGCTGAAGTCGGACGCTTAACCGACTGCGCCACCCAGGCGCCCCTCGATGCTTATTTATTTTTGAGAGACAGAGAGACAGAGGCAGAGACACAGAGCTTGAGTGGGGAAGGGGCAGAAAAAGAGGAAGTCACAAAATGCAAAGCAGGCTCTAGGCTCTAAGCTGTCAGCACAGAGCCTGATGTGGGGCTCGAACTCACAGATGTGGGGCTCAAACTCATGAACCAGGGGGATCATGACCTGAGCTGAAGTCGGATACTTAACTGACTGAGCCACCCAGGTGCCTCTGAAATTTACTTTAAAATGCTGTAGCAAAGCAGTGTTACTGGAACAAGGGAATAAATAAAACAAGATCAGTGACAAAATAACTGTAGCTGGCGATGGGGGCATGGAAGTCCATCATCCTGCCTTCTTTTCCACTTTAGTGCATGTTTAAATTTTCTGTCATAAACAGTAAAACAGGATGAGGCACCTGGATGGCTCAGTTGGTTGAGCACCCCGCTTCAGCTCAGGTCATGAGCTCACGTTGTGGGTTTTAGCCCCATGTCAGGTTTTACATTGACAGCATGGAGCCTGCTTCAGATTCTCTCCTTCTGTCCCTCCCCACACTCTCTCCCTTTCTCTCTCTCAAAAATAAATAACAAAATTAAACAGGAAGGAAAGGAGGAAGGGAGGGAGGAAAAGGAAGAAAGGAAAGGAGGAAAAAAGGAAGACAGACGTACCTTTAGGCTAAGGCTAGCCATCTTTAAGTGTATTAGTTCATAATATCCTTGTCATCCTTGCTATTCTGAGTAAAAAAAAAAAGAGAGGAAGGAAGGCTGGAAGGAAAGGGGGATGGAAGGGGGAAGGGAGGGAGGGAAAGGAGGGGGAGGGAGGAAGGAAGAAAGGAAGGGAGGGAAGGAGGAGAGCGTGAAAGAGAAAGTCTGTTAGTTGGATAGTATAATCTGATCCCCGGTGAGGTTGAATAATTTCACAAATGACCCTTATCTCTTCGTGGGTTGCAAAATGCTTTCTTGCTAGCGTGTCCCTTCTCCTTGACCTATTACACTGTTTGGTGAATCTGTTTTATCCAAAATGGCTTCTAGGATGTCTGTAAAAGAAGGTTTATGAGTGCAATCTCACCACTTTTCAATGCTTGTGAACGTTTTTTCCAGTGTTGGGCCATAGGGATCCGCTGACAGTTTTAACACATAGTTACTTCCACAAAGTGATTTGGTTGTAAAAATGTAACAATAGCCACCCTTTACCCATCACCTGTTGTAAGCCAGGCTCTGTGCATACATCACCAACGTTCTTCTGTCCTCACATACGGATGAAGAGACAGAGGTTCAGGGAAGTTAAGTATCGGCCCAAAGCCACTCATGGCAAAGCTAGAATCTGAATCCCAGAAGCATCTGATTCCAACCCCAGTGGTTCAGTCAGTTTTAGAATGTTGCATGCCATTTTGTTCTAAATAAATGATAGAAAGCCCTTTAATATGATAGCTGTCTTGCTCCCTAATGTCCAAGTTTCCAAACCTGCCATTTGGTGTGAACAATTGCCCCACCAAGAAGATGGGCAGATGCAGGGCTCCCTCTGGATTCTGAATCCGAGGTGTTCAGGAGGTCACAGCCCTCGTCATGGACTTCCAAGGGCTGGGACTGGCCACGCTGAAGATCTGAAATGGATCACAGAGTCATGCCCGGACAGGTCCACGGGAGCCAGAGCAGGAAGGCTGGCTGGGACCTGGGCCCCCCGGAGCAGGACAGCACAGGGAGTCGCTGGCTCCAGCGACGATGATGAATAGAGACCCCAACACACGGCGCGTGAGGCACTGGCCACACAGTCCCACACGCAGGCCCCAAGGTGACCTTGGGCTGTGTCTGGGCAAGAGCCACTGCAGGCACGACAGCCCCACCCTGGAAATCTCTCTGACTTGGTCTTGCCTCAGACCCCACTGCAGCCGGAGCGCCCCCTGCAGGCCCTCCCCATAATGATATGGGCGGGACCTGGCCTCCGGGGCCCCTCACCTGCGCCACCCTTCCTACCAGGCTCCCTTCCTTCCCCAAGTTCACACGCAACAGGCCGATGTCGGCGCCTGCGCACTTGCTGTTTCTTTCTGTCTTCCCCTCTTCCCCCACCGCCACCCCCCGAATTATTGCCTCCTCTGAAAAGCCTGTCTGGCCAATCCCCCGCCCGTAACACTGCAATTCCTGAGTGTTCCCAAGGCCTGCCATCCCTGCATCTCTCCGAGGGGTGCTGTGCAGATTACCTGACTGAACCCCTAGGGCCTGGCCGAGACCGCTCAGTAACTGTTAGATCTTTTTATTTTTTTTTTTTTATTTTTTTTTTTTTTACATTTTTTTTTTATTTATTTTTGGGACAGAGAGAGACAGAGCATGAACGGGGGAGGGGCAGAGAGAGAGGGAGACACAGAATCGGAAACAGGCTCCAAGCTCCGAGCCATCAGCCCAGAGCCTGACGCGGGGCTCGAACTCACAGACCGCGAGATCGTGACCTGGCTGAAGTCGGACGCTTAACCGACTGCGCCACCCAGGCGCCCCCTGTTAGATCTTTTTAATTTTCGTTTTTATTGTCTTTAGAATTAGGACGGTTTTATTTATCTTTGTTGTTCCCGGAAGCCGGCCTATAGCAAGTGCTCAGTAAATAGTGAAGGAATGAAGGGGGCGAGAGGGAGGAAGAGCTTTCTGAGGGGAAGCACAGCAACGAGGTGGCCCCGGGCCTGACCTCCAGGCATTTTCTGTAGCAGCTCTCTTGGCTCTGGCCTCTGGCAGTTTCAGGCTCCAGGCGGGGCTGTGTGTCCACCTTCAACCAGGGAAGCTCTCGGTACCTGGTGATGTCAGGTGAAGTTACCTGAGTGACATTCCTGAGGACGGCCCACGGCTTTGCCCAGTGAACTCTACTCTTTACCAAGTGGAGTCTTCTTTGGGGAGACAGCAGGACGGTGGGAACTCCAAACTGGGTTTGGGCCACCCCCTTGCACGTTCCTAGTCCCAATTCTGGCCTAGTGCAATAACTGTGTTTAATCAATAGATTCAGGAGAAGCCTGCTTTGGTCAATAGACATTTTAATATTCTCAGAAGAAGACTCTTAGCTCCTCGTCCAGTTTATTATGGGGCAGAACATGGCTCCCTGCCAGCAGCCACCCCAAATGTCTTCATCCGTTTTGCATTTTTAGAGCCCCCCCAGAGTACCTGAACATAAGGGAGAAAGCAGGGAATCTGGAGCAGGTGCTGTGGGTGGACCCATAGTGCCACCGGGTGGGCCAGCCCATGTCAGGCACAGCGCAGACCTTCTCTAAAATCCCACCAACAGCTGTCAAACGCATTTTACAGCGGAGGAAACCGGGGGCTCAGGTGATCTGGCCAAATGTCACAGGATAGGAATATCTTCCTTCCATGAAATCTGACTCCCATGAAAACCTTCAGTTTTAGCATCTGTAAAAAGAGGGTAATTATGTTCGTTTCGCGAGATGCAGATAAGAATGTGCAGGAGAGGGCCTTAAAAAGTTTTTTAAATTTAACAAAGGGCTCCTTTCCAATTATTGACCTAAAAGACGACAAGCTGACACCTGTTTTGCTGCACTTGCTGGTAGATTCGCCCCTGCCCTGCACTGCGCCCCACCCCCCAGCTGGAAGTCAACTTGAAGGGATGTTTTTGTCATTCCTGGGCCTGGGGAGGGGCCCTGATTATGACGCTGCAGAAACAGGATTGGGAGGCTCCAAGATAATGCGAAGGGCCCTTACATGTGTATATTCTTCAGAGTTTACAAAACACAGCCGCAGGTGGTATCTCCCTTCAATCTCATTTCATCTCTGTGACACAGGAGCTCTTGCTCCCATTTCACAGAGGGGACAAGTAGCTAAGGCTGAGTGGGGATGCACACCCCGGGCTTGTACGGCAGTGTGCCTTTTCTGGATCAGGCAGCCGTTCACTGTGGAGCAGTAGCTCTGAAAGAGTGCCTCGCATCGGAGCACCTTGGTGAAATGCTGATTCCTCAGCTCACCGGGTCTGGATGGTCAGTAGGTCTGGAGCAAACTCCAGAAATCAGTACTTGTATCCAGTTTGCCTGGAAGCTGGGTCGCTGGTACTCTGTGGATCACAGTTTGAGCTGCAGCAAAGGATGCAGAGTTCTGGAAATCTCAGGGCAGACACCAGTAAATCCCTGCTGGAGATAAACACCACTGGGAGTGGGTGTGGGAGGGGTTGGGGGAGCAGGAGGTAGATCAGAGGAGGCACGTACTGAAACATTTCAAGAATGTTTGGGCCATGGGTGCCTGGGCCGCTCAGCCGGTTAAGCATCCGACTTCGGCTCGGGTCAGGATCTCATGCTTCGTGAGTTTAAGCCCCGCATCGGGATCTGTGATGACAGTGCAGAGCCTGCTTGGGATTCTCTCTCTCCCATCTCTCTCTCTCTGCCCCTCCCCCACTAGCTCACACACTCACTCTCTCTAAATAACTAAATCAACTTAAAAAACAAAAACAAGAGTGTTTGGGCCAAGCACTATGCCAGAATGTGTTCATTAATTTCCAAACATTAAAATACATATAGGTATGTCCTCCACTTACGTGAAGTGCCTAAAGTAGTCAAACCTATAGAAATGGAGAGTAGAGTGGTGGTTGCCCACGGCGGGGAGAAGAGGGGATGGGGAGCCACAGCAATGTGAATGTACTTCACGCTACTGAACTGCACACTTTAAAATGGGTGAGTCAATTTTATGTGTATATTTTATCACAATAGATGTATACACACACATATGAAAGGGAGCTTCTCTGAGTATGACATAAAGCCTGGAAACCATAAATTAAAAAAATCTGGGGCGCCTGGGTGGCTCCGTCGGTTAAGCAACTGACTTCGGCTCAGGTCATGATCTCACAGTTCCTGGGTTCAAGCCCTGCATCGGGCTCTGTGCTGACAGCACGGAGCCTGGAACCTGTTCCGGATTCTGTGTCTCGCTCTCTCTCTGCCCCTCGCCTGCTTGCACTCTCTCTCTCTCAAAAATAATAAACATTAAAAAAAATTTTTTTAAATAATAAAAATTAAAAAATCAACACATTGCCTACACGATAATCAAAATTTCTGTGTGGAAAAATTGCCATAAACAAAATCAAAAGGCAAAGAACAAACTGGGACAACATGGACAATACAAAGGATGAAAGCATCTGAGTCCCTTATACGCCAAGAAGAAAAAGACCAACAATGCAGGAGAAAAACTACTTTTTAATTCCATCATTTGTTCTGTTAGCAAATATCTGTTTAACATGTAAGCACCTGACACAATTCTAAGTGCTGGGAATATCACACACACACAAAAACAAACAAACAAATAAATATATAAAAACAACAGTAAGACAAGGAGATTCAATACCCGTTGGGGAAAATGACAAAGTAAATGGGGAAAGTATATAATACGTTGGAAAGCAATGAGTGATATGGAGAAGAGTGCAGCAGGTGTGAAGGAGGAGACAGTTGTGCCGAGGGGCGTAGGTTAAGTGATTCATCAGAGCAGGTCTCGCTGTGAAGGTGATATTTGAGCAAAGCCCCGAAGGGAAGAGAGATCTTCTCACGGTGACGAGTGGGGCCAAGTGACCAGGAAAGACCCTGAAGGGTCAGGCCTGGGAGGCCAGAGGGCAGCAGAATGAGGTCAGGGAAGTCACAGGGTCCCACATTATTGTCTACACATGGGTGAGTGGTTGCAAAGATTCCTGGTCTTCTTTCACACAACATGGGAGCCCCCTGGCAAGTAATGAGCAAAGAGATGACATAAGCCAATTTCTAGCTTTAAAGAGAGACTTTGGCCACTGGGTTACCAAAAGACTGAGAGGGACAAAAGCAGAGGCAGAGAAGTGGATTAGGATAATCCAGGCAGGCGGCGCTGGTCAATGGGGCCAGAGCTTCAGCTCTGGAGATTGGTAACTGGTCGGCTTTGGGATGTATTTGAAGGGGCAGCCAATGGAATTTCTTAACAGATCGGCTGGGGAGGCACGTGAGAGAAAGAGCCGAGTCAAGATGATGCCATGTTTTGGGCTTCTGCAAACTGGAAAGGTGAGCTGCTTTTTTTTGAACTGGGAGAGGATGACATCTGAAGTGGGTTTGGGGGGAAGATCGGTTTGGAACTGGCGACATTAAATTAGAAATGCCTCTAGGACATCCAAGTGCAGATTTCGGTTGGCCACACAGGGGAGAGGTCAGGGCCAGCTGGGGATAGAAACTTGGCAGTTAACAGCCTGTGGAGGGTACTGAAAACCGGGACACCCGATGCCATTGGCACAGTGTGGAAGTGGTCCAAGGACTGAGGTCTGGGGCAGGTCAGGGTTGAGAAGTCAGGGAGATGAGGCGGAGCCGTGAGGTGGGAGAAAAACCAGGGGCGTGTGGTGTTCTGGAAACCAGGAGAAGAGAGGTGTCAGGGAGGAGGGAGCCCTCATGGGATCAGTGGGGTCAGAGGCTGCTTCTGGGCCAGGAAGCAAGAGCTCTGAGAATTACCGCTGGATGCAGCAAGGCTGTTGATGACCTGGCAAGAAGCCCGGGTTAGAGTGAGGGTGGAGGAAGAGGGTAGGCAAGAGAGAATGAGACAGAAGAAAGGGAAGCACTGAGTATAGAGCACGGTTGAGAAGCTTCGCAGGAAAAGGCGGTGGGGGGAGGGGAGCCGAACAATGGGCAAGGATGCGGAAAGTTCACAGAAACAGAAATACGTGTGGCTTTTAAACATATGGAGAGACGCGGAACTTCATAATCAAATATACGACAGAGATGTCATTTTATACCTCTTAGACTAGGAGAAATTAACAAGTCAATACTGTGTTATTGGAAGAGCAGAGAAGCCAACTGTCATCCCTTGTTTTAGGACTTTAAATTAGTACAGCCTTTCTGGTTGGTAAAAATGCACTTACAGGGGCGCCTGGGTGGATTTCGGCTCCGGTCATGATCTCGTAGTTGTGAGAGGGAGCCCTGCATTGGGCTGCGAGCCAGGCATGGAGCCGGCTTAAGATTCTCTCTCTCCCCTCCCCAGCTCATGAGCACACACTCTTTATTTCTCTCTCTCTCAAAAAAAAAAAAAAAAAAAAAAAGTACTTACACTTCAGCTCAGTAATTCTACTCGTAGGAATGTCCCAATGCATAAAGTCACACAGATATTCAATGACCATGTACAGGTATACACACAGCATTATTATGTATGATATTTATAATAAAACCCTGGAAGAAATCTAGATGTCTCTGAACTGGCCTCATGGTATAGCCATAAAGGGAACACAAGCAGCTGTGTGTAGCAGATGGACTAGGAAACATTCTGGATGATCATTCTGGACTAGGAAACAAGGAAAGCAAATGTATATTGTCTCTCATTTGTGATGAAAAGAGGATACCTACATTCATGCCTGTGCAGGTCTCAGAGATTTCCGGGAGCACACACAAGACACTAAAATCAAGGGTGACCCTGGAAGGGTGGTCTAGGGTTCAAGGTAGAGACATATTTTACTCCAGATCCTTTTTCACTGTTTGAAGTTTTACCCATGAACATGTACTGTGTTAAGAATTCACTTTATTATTATTATTATTATATTTGAGAGAGAGAGAGAGCAGGGGAGAGGTGCAGACAGAAGAGAGAGAGAGAAAGAATCTTAAGCAGCCTTCATACTCAGTTGCAGAGGCCCATGTGGGGCTCGATCCCACGACCCTGGGATCATGACCTGAGCTGAAATCGAGAGTCGGACACTCAACCGACTAAGCCACTCAGGCACCCCAATAATTCACTTTAAAATAAAACTTCTGGGGTGCCTGGGGGCCTAGTCAGTTGAACATCAGACTTGAGCAACTGGTGATCTAGCAGTTTGTGGATTTGAGCCCCACATCGGGCTTTGCACTGACAGTGCAGAGCCTGCTTTGGATTCTGTGTCTCCCCCTCTCAATCTCTTACATAAATCAACATTAAAAAAAATTTTTTAGGGGTGCCTGGGTGGCTCAGTCGGTTAAGCATTCAACTTCGGCTCAGGTCATGATCTCACAGTTCGTGGGCTCAAGCCCCGGGTCAGGCTTTGTACTGACAGCTCACAGCCTGGAGCCTGCTTCGGATTCTGTGTCTCCCTCTCTCTCCTCCCCCACTCGTGCTCTGTCTCTTTGTCTCTCAAAAAATAAATGTTAAAAGAAGTTTTTTTTTTTTAAATAAAAAAAAACCTTTTTAAATAAAACTTCTGCCGTGGAGTCATATCATGCGGAGTTGGGGGGACTTTCAGGTGATGTAACCCAGAGGTTCTCACACCCCATCCATGGTCGGGCTGCATCAGAATCACGTGGGGGCTACAACGACACAGAGCTGATGGGCAGATCACATCTCGTGGGGATATGTGGGGATAACATGGGGATAACAGCTCCTCAGGCCATTCCGAAACACGGGCAGAAGAATGCAGTGGGCACCGTGCTCACCACAGTGTACAATTCTCTGGAAAAACTGATGGCCTTACAAGCGTCAAACATCATTCTGGTGGCTGTTTTCCCCACAGTGAAGAGTCAGGCAAGAAGATCCCAGCGAGCTTCCCTGTCAGTAAGAAGAGACCGGTGATAAAGCAATATAATAACTTGCACTAACTAATGCCCTTAATAGTCCTATGAGGACAGGCCCTATTACTATCCCCATTTTATAGATGAGGAAACAGAGGCACAGTAAAGTCACAAGCGAGAGTGAGTGGTTGAGGTATGATGTGAACCCCGACAGTCTAGCTCTTAAGATTAGAAACAGGAGAAAAAGAAAAAACACAAGGATTCGGACCGACAGCGCAGAAGCGCACCTCTGGTCGGGTCAGAGCAGCACTCCCTGCAACCTGAAAGTCTGGAGAAACCCTGGGAGTGAGAGACTCGAGGCAACTGCAAGGCCATTTGATGGAGAAGACAGCTGGGGGCACTCATGGGACAGGAAGAAGGTCGATGAGACTGGCTGTGCCGATTGAGAAGGACAGACCGACTGAATATCTGACCACCTTAAAGCCGTACTTCTTTCCTGGTGTGATGACTTTTTTTTTTTTTTTTTTAGTGTTTGTTTATTTTTGAGAGAGAGAGAGAGTGCGCGCAAGTGGGGGAGAGGCAGAGAGAGAGAGAAGGGACAGAGTATCAGAAGCAGGCTCTGTGCTGACAGCAAAGAGCCCGATGTGGGGCTAGAACTCGAGAACTGTGAGATCATGACCTGAGCTGAAGTCGGTTGCCCAACCAACGGAGCCACCCGGGGGGCCCTGGCCCGACTGCTTTTTTATCTTGTTGGTGCAGCCTGGAGCTCCAGCCTGCTCTCTCCGAAGTCCGGCTTGGCTAGGCTACAGGAGGAAGGTTGAAATATATCTGAAACCTCACACATGCTCTATTGCAAATATTAATGTGCGTGTGGATCACTTGGGGCTCCTGTTGAGATGTGGATTCTGACCCGGCAGGTCTGGGGGAGAACCTGACACTCTGCATGTCTGCCCATGTTCCCAGTCCAGCAGCCACACTATGAGTGGCAAGGCCTGTGCTTCTCTGCCTTGACTGCCCCTGGAAAACATCCGGGAGCTTTAAAAACTCCCAGTACCTGGGCCCCACACCCAGAGGTTATGAGTTATAGGGCTGGAATGTAGCCTGGCTATTGGCATTTTCTTTCTTTCTTTCTTTTTAAATTTTTAAGCTTTATTTATTTATTTTGAAAAAGAGAAAGCATGGGCAGGGGAGGGGCAGAGAGAGGAGAGAGAGAGAATCCCAAGCAGGCTCCACACTACCAGCACAGAGCCCAACTCCGGGCTCAAACCCACAAACTGTGAGATCATGACCTGAGCGGAAATCAAGAGTCAGAACTTAACCTACTGAGCCACCCCGGCACCCTTTGGCATTTTCTAAAGGGCCCAGAATTAAAAAAAAAAAAAAATTATTTATGCTTTATGTTTATTGTTGACAGAGAGACAGAGAGAGACAGAGCACAGCAGGGGAGGGGCAGAGAAAGAAAGGCTCCAGGCTCTGAGCTGTCAGCACAGAGCCCGACCTGCAGCTCAAACTCTCGAGCTGTGAGAGCATGACCTGAGTGAAGTCGGATGTTTAACCGACTGAGCCACCCAGGTGCCCCTAAAAGGAAAAAATTTTTAAGTTTATTTCTTTAGTAGCAGAGAGAGAGAAAAAGCATGAGTAGGGGAGGGGCAGAGAGAGAGGAGAGAGAGAATGCCAAGCAGGCTCCAGAGCCCAATGCAGGGCTCAAACTCATGAACAGTGAGATCATGACCCGAGCCAAAGTCGGATGCTTAACTGACTGAGCCACCCAGGTGCCAGTATTTTAAAATGCTCTCAATATAGATAAGAGGTGCTTTAGAATCACCTGGGGAGCTTTTAAATATGTAGGTTTGGGATGCCTGGGTGGCTCAGTCAGTTAAGCCAGTCTCGATTTCAGCTCTGGTCATTATCTCACAGTTGGTGGGATAAAGCCCCAGCATCTATGCTGACAGCCCACAGTCCGCTTGGGATTCTCTCCTTCTCTCTGCCTGTCAGGGCCCGCGCTCTCTCTCTCTCTCAAAATAAATAAATAAATGTAGGGGGGGAAAATGTAGGTTCTAGGGCAACCATCCCTAAAGCTTTTTGATTTTTAAATCTTAAAAAAGGTCCCCAAAGAAAGTGTATTTTAGTAAGCACCCCTGGAGATTCTGCTGCAGGTAAATGGTACTTACGCTTGGAAGGTTCCCCCAATGCCGATGTCTGAGGGCTGTGATTACAGAGAAAAGGTTGGAGGGCCCTATTATCAGAATTGGCAAGTGCCCCATTGAACCCCAGGCTCCTACAGCAGTAGGGCAACAGGGAGTAAATCACATTTAAAGAAATAATCTCTTTACCTGCCTTTCCCACTAAGGTTAATATACCTGTGTGATTATTTCTGTAGAACAGATCCAGAAATAGACCTGCTGCGGGAAGAGGAATTAGCTTTCCAATACAGACAGATACTGACTAGAGAATTCATTGAAATGCATCCCAGGTAAATCTTTTTGCCATCGAATACAGGAAAAACGAGATTCCCGTTGTGGCTTTCATTTGTATTTCCCTGATGAGTAGCGACGTTGAGTTCTTTGCGTTCATGCATGCATTTTAAAATACTTACAACTCACTTGTGATTTGCTTGATTACACCCACGGATGGGGTAAATCCTTAGACTTAGTAACCCTCACTTTCCTCCTCCATAAGACGCGGGCGATAACGTCTCCCAAGGTGGTTGTGAGGCTTAGGGTGCGATTTCATGAAGGTGCAGGACCGGGTGCGCAGCAAGTGGCCCCGAACCGTGTGCCACGGAAAGCCACCAGGGGCCCGTCCTCCCGCCGCGCAGCTCGCCGGGGTCCCGGGCGGAGCCGCACAGCTGGAGGGCGGCGGCGGACAGCAATTACCGACCTGCGAGGACCCGCGGCTCCTGCCACCTCCTCCGGCTCCCGCGCAGCCTCTCCCCCGCCGCACGCCCCCTTCCCCAACGAGCACCGCCGGCCGCGGCCCCTCCGCCCACCCCACGAAGGGACCGCAAACCCCGGGCCTTCACGCCGGAACGCGGAGCCCCAGGCTTCCCCCGGTGTCTTGTCGCCCCCACGTGGCCAGTGTGAGCTCCTCTGCCTCCCGGGGCCGGGTTCTTCCCCGACCTTTCCTGGCGCCGCTCCCGGCTGCGAGCGAGCCAGACGTCCGGCCCCGGCCCGGGGAGTCCGGGGCGCATCCTCACGGCTTTGATCTCCAAACCCTCTGGCCACACCGCGCCCCGGCTCCCCGCGGAGGCAATCGAGGGAAGACTCGCCGGCTGCCCCGTTGACCGGCAGCTTGGGGTCAAAGTCCGGGAAGAAAGAAGGAATTAGCAAACACGAGCCCCTCGCCCTTGCCCTACAGGCAGCGCCAAACCGCCTAGGATCACAACAAAGGGCGCTCCTTGGTTGCTTTAATAATAAGCATACTTTCACATCAGCATAACACGTTATCCTCACGTGATCAAAAGCCAGCCTCTAGTCCTCGTCACACGCATATTCAGTATCTACACTTTTGCAGACTCGTTTTAGTGCTACATATTTTACTGTGCGGTGGTTTTTCTTTCCTTCTTCACCTCCTGTTTCCTTCCTTTCTGCTCTTTGGGTACCCAACAGGAGTAGCCAGCGGTTCTTTTTCTTTCCCTCTGGTCTTACAATTTTAGAGTTGCATATATGCACCTATTTGTATGGCTCTAACCCACACTTCGGTCATTTTGTCCTTGCAATAAGTCTTGCCCAGTTATGCCCATTTTGGAGTTCAGGAAACTGAGGTGATGATTACACTTATCCATTTACATACTGTTTACTACTTACCAGTTTCTATGCTAACCATTGTATCTCTTCCTGCTGAATGTTCACAATGCTTTGCACTTGAGGAAACAGCACAAGGAAAATCAAAAACAAGTAAATAGTAATGTGGCCCAAGGTGATGCCAGAGCCCGCTGAGGTCTTGTCACCTGTCACTCCCCTAAATGCCCTCTGGATTGAAGCGAATTCAGCCAAGTAGAATTGTTATGCTAAGGGGGCGGTGGTCTGGTGAGGGCATTATTACAAGCTTCCTGCTGTGTTCCTGTAGTTATCTGAATCTTTGTGTTCCTTCCTCACGTGCAGAACAGCAGTGAAAATATCTGAGTTGCAGAGGCCTTAGTAGAATTAAATGTGACCACGTTAAATCTTTCTAAACGATAGAGCAGGGTACAAAATGAGATCAATGAACATACGGTAAATGCTATTTATTGGTTTCCTTTCTCTAGTTAATTTAATAGTATTAATTCCGAAAGCAGTGTATCCTGTTGGAAGAAGTCAAACAATACAATGGAGACTGAAGTTAATAATCTTCCCCTTGCTCCCCCTCCCCCAACTTCACTCTCCTGAGGTAGCCAGTGTGGCCTTGGGTAGGGTGTGGATACTCCTCTTTTTTAAGTTTATTTTTAAAGATTTAAAAAAAATTTTTTTTAACGTTTATTGATTTTTGAGACAGAGAGAGACAGAGCATGAACGGGGAAGGGTCAGAGAGAGAGGGAGACACAGAATCCGAAACAGGCTCCAGGCTCTGAGCTGTCAGCACAGAGCCTGACGCGGGGCTCGAGCTCACGGACCGCGAGATCATGACCTGAGCTGAAGTCAGACGCCCAACCGACTGAGCCACCCAGGCGCCCCAAGTTTATTTATTTTGAGAGAGAGAGAGAAAATGTGAGCAGGGGGCAGACAGAGAGAAGGCGAGAGAGAGGATCCCAAGCTGACAGTGCAGAACCCAACTCGGGGCTCCAACTCACGAACTCATGACCAGCGCTGAAAACAAGTCAGAGGCTTAACCAGCTGAGCTCCCCAGGCGCCCCTGGGTGTGGATACTTCTAAACTTTCTATATGCCTACGGAAATATTTCATTTAAACAGATATAGAGGCTGCTGCTTTTGGTTGCAGTTGTCCCGGTCACACTCCTCTGCGACTTGCAGGTTTGTCGTTTATTTGCTGAATAGACATTTTATAACTCCACTTAGGCTGCCGACTCATTTGTATAATGTCCACAGGCTGAATGTATTCTCACTCAGCCGCCCCCCCTGAGGATTTCTTCAACTGGAGAGAGAACATCCTTTAACCTTCATTACTTCTCAGTATCAAGGCCCCCTCCCTGCCTCTAGGCTGGTTTGTGACCTTTCTGGATAGTGAGAATTTTCCCAGGATCCCCCCGGAGGCACCTGAGCTCTGGGCCTGCAAACTCTCCGTTGTTCTTTAACCTTTTCCTACCCACATTTTTCCTGCCAGCAAGACAGGAGTCGAGCCTGAAGTCGCTGTCATCCTGACGATGTTCTCTGGGTGCTCTCTAAAAGCTCATGGCATTTCAGATGAAGGCAGATAGGAAGCCAGGCACTGAAACACCCCCTTTGGAGAAATCCTTCAGAAGGCAACAGCACAGAGCAGTGGCAGAGGTCCTCCCCTGGGCTATTGGGGGCCAGCACCGCTGTAATGGCCGGACAAGGGATGTCTTTCAGCTCCCACTGACCTGGCTCAGGGCCTCTGACTCTTGCTGGATGAAGGCATCCTGCCTGGTTCTTTCTCCAGCCCCTTCTCCCTCCAGTCAACCCTCTTCCTCACTTGCCACGACGATCTTAAAATTTCAGCAGCTTCTTTTTCAGCCCAGCAACTTTCAACGGTTTCACATTTTCTCCGGAATAAGCCCCAAATTTTTAGCATTGACTCCTGGGAAACTCATCATTTTTCAAAGAGCACATCTGTCCCCAAACCACGCCCTTGTTCTTCTGGATTCTATCCAAGTTCCTGCACCTGAAATCTGGGAGCCATCTACTCCTTCATCTGTATTCATTTAAATTCCAGTGTCCTGGCCTTCCTGCCTCAAAAACAGTCCTCAAATTCATCTATTTTCTCCACTACCATGATTGAGAGCTCTCTTATTCCTCCCCTTCCCCACAAGTCTTCCCCTGGGCTGTTTCTGCTGCCTTCTTCAGTCTTTTCTTAGTGCAATCCCGGGGCGCAGAGCAACCAGAGGAAGCCACTCTGCTGCTCCAAAGAGAGGGTGCTCATGGAGGGATTAGGGATGCCAGGACTGTTGCAAGAAGTCGGCACATATTGTCCCGTTTATTGTTTTAAGTCATCGTGCACTTGAATTTAAAGGCAGTTCGTGGCAAAAGCATTATGAGACATGCAGTGGTTGAACTTTACCATATCTGGTATGTTCTTGTCGGTCATGCGTGGACATGCATGCTATGCTGTTCTTGTAATGTGTTGTCTCTTTGGGGGGGGGGGGGGGGTGATACCCTTACAGGTGCAAGAATGTGTTTTATCCCCACCCTCAACAATTTGCTTCCTGTGGGGGAAAAAGGTGAAAACGAGCCCCCTAGTGGCAGCTACTGTAGTTGCATGGGTAGAATCTGGAGGAGGACGTCTCCTTAAGCAGTGCCTCGCAAATCTAGTTGTGGAAGGAGCAAATGTCCCCAGAGGTGGACTAGAAAACATCCAGCGTTTCTGCTTACTCTTTGACTTCTCCAGGAGTAAGGCCGAGTCACTCTATGGCCCATGGTTGGATTGGAAACTTGTTCTGTCTCCACTTTGTTGTAGAAATAGATGCTTTTGGTGCAAAAGCATCCAGGGAGAAGGGATCAGTAAGCAACAACAGGGAAAAGGCAAACCACCCCAAACATCATCAATGTCTGCTTTCTAGTGGACCACTGGGAGGCAGAGGGCAGAGTAGGTGGCTCGTTGATGAAGTTCTCACATCCTCCCCACCTCTGGACCAGCACTCACTGGAGTACTGCTGCCTTCGGGGAGGGCAGAGCCTGAAAGATGTGCGTGAGCTTCCTCCTGGCTCCGTGTCAGTAGGCATGCGTGGCTCTCCCACCGGAATCTGTCCCATGCAGGCTTGGCTGGAGGTGGTGGGTGCACTCTAGTGACAGCTGAGGAAGGAGCCAACTGGGACAGCATCGGACAGAGCCACAAGGTGCCAAGTGTCCCAGCCCATTTCTCCTCTCATTTAAAGCATAGGGCCCCCCTTCTTTTCAGAAACTTCCAGCAACTGAGACTTCTGTCTTTAGCATTAGGATTGTTCCGCCATCACGTCTCCATTTTTACCAAGTATTTATTGCAGTGACTGGTACGTTTCTTTGCCTCCTCATTTGGCCACTTCCCGAGGGCTGCAGCTATGCCTGTCATCCCCTTACATCCTCCAAATTCAGCGCCACAACTGTGTGACCAAGTGCCGAGCTTTGTGCCAGATGTTGCTGGGGTGGCGGGGAGGTGCGCCCCTACCCGTGGGGACCTTAGCTACCAAAGAAGCCAGATTTGCACCCGAGAACTGGCTCATCTGCGGCCTGACAACGACAAAGTGCTGGAGGGAGAGGCGAGTGTGGAGGGAGGGGCCCAGAAAAGCACCAGAAAACACCAGAAGCAACAACTTGAAGGGAGAGGTAGGGTGTGGAGTCAGGACAAAGGGCTCTGGGTGAGGACGCGGGAGACTCTGTTCTGGCTACGCTGAGGACTTGCCAGGAGCCGCTGGCCCAGCCCCTAAACCCCCCATGCCTGCTTTCCTGCTGGTGGCCAGCGAAGGCACGCGCAGAACGAAAATGGAAGAAGGCCTGATTCTATCATAAAAGAAGTGTGCAAATCCTCAGACAGCTCGGTACAAGGGAGTAGACAAAACCCTGACTAGAAACCGTAATGCCTGTGTTTGGTTCCCGGGCACCTAGGTCCAGCACCTGTCTGGGACCTGAGCGTCACCAGGAGAGGGCACCGATGACAGCCGCCACGGCCAGCTCTCAGGGCTGTGAGGGAGGGAGGGTCCGCAGCTGGGACTGAGCGGCGTGCTGGGAGGATCTCAACAGGATCCCTCTCTGGGGTGAAGAGGCAAGAGGTAAGGGGACAACTAGGCCGGCCAAGAGACGAAGAAGCAAGAGGGCGGCGGGCTGGCCAGGGGCCAAGCGGAACCCAGGAAGGACGGTGATGTTCGAGCTGCAGCGTGAAGCGCAGAGGGTTGAGGAGACACACAGATGCCCGTGACGCGCTTTTCCAGCTTACAGATGGCCCCGAACTTTGTGGGGCAGACATTATTTGCATGCAAAACGGAAGTAATCCTGCATTTTGGCCCCTGAAAGTTGTGCCTGGCTGGCCGGCGCCTCATCCGCCCAGCATGCCATGCGCCTCCCCCTGGAACGTGCCGGACGGACATCCTGTGCCGCCAGCACAGCCGGCGTCTCCCGGCCCTGGTCTCTGCGACGGCTCCCTTCAGGGCGGGGTCCTCTTTCTGTTCCCAGTCCCTGGCACAGGGTAGGCCCCGAGCAGACGTCTCCTAGTTATGAGTCCAGTGATTTCTGAAAAAGACTAGGTTTTGTCAAGTCTTTGGGAAAGAAGAGAGAAAACACCGTTTGAAAAAGGTTAGAGAAAGTTTTCTTTCTTTTTTTTTTTTTTAACATTTATTTATTTTTGAGACAGAGAGAGACAGAGCATGAACGGGGCAGGGGCAGAGAGAGAGGGAGACACAGAATGGGAAGCAGGCTCCAGGCTCTGAGCCATCAGCCCAGAGCCCGACGCGGGGCTCGAACTCACGGACCGCGAGATCGTGACCTGAGACGAAGTCGGACGCTCAACCGACTGAGCCACACAGGCGCCCCCTAGAGAAAGTTTTCTTGAGAGTAGGGTTATGACCCTTCCTAGACCTAAGATCCTGTTTTATAAATTTGCAAAACTACCATTGGGAGCCAATTCCCCCCAAGAAGAGCCAACTGTAAATAAGTCTTTAAAGTTTTATTAAATCATTTAGACTTGAAAGAAGTCACAATACTTAACACACTTAAGTGCGTTCTGTACACCACCAACCCAAATGGATTGAGTTCAGAATTTTTATAAATAAAAAATAAACATATTTACAGTGAAAAATAAAAACATGTTAGCTAGTTAGATGATGAAACTGTTATCTATAATCAGTTTGGGGAAAGTACCAGCCTACAGGATTACACATAAAACATTTAAGATTTCATTAGGTTTAAAAAGTCCATCATTGAAGAAGTTAGTCGTCACATACGATTCATGTCTCACTACAGCTTTTTCCTTCCCCAAACCAGAACTTGTGGCCAATTTACACAAAAAGCTTCATTTTCCCTTTATTGGAGGTAAAAGTACAAAAAGCTCTTAAACTCTCCCTAGAACCATCTAAGGAATAAAGCTATTCAATACTACAAATGTCACTATAAAACTAGCTATGGACATAAACCATTATTATACAATTTGTGCCACTTGTCCTCCAAAATAGTGCAGATTCTCCATCCACCCACCAGGTCAAAAACGGAGTCAGCTTTTTTGGAAATTAGTTTCAAAATCACCACTGTGTCTCTAGAAAGCATATTTCTAGAACAATATAATTACCACATGTAGGAACTGTCATTCTTCTGAACTATAAAAATATTTCCCTTTAATTCTCTCTTTATATTTTAGGGATTGCTTCTACCCGCCCCCCCCCCCACCCCCAGCCCCCAGACAAAGATGAGGGCTATAAAGCTTGGCCAGCCAGTTTCAAGAGACCCACGAAGAACAAGGACCACACGTGATTTAGTGAGAGCCCTCTTCTGGACTATAGCAGTATAGAGTTGGCTCAAATTAGGTTATGCCCCCAAATCCAGTTTAAATATGACGTAGAAAGAGTAGTCCAAAATAAGACTGAGCGAAGAACAAAATTTTCAAGTTCACAATTTCGGAAAGCCACATTCCTAAGAGGCCATTCTGTGTCACCTGTTAGGGGTGTGAACATAAGTTAAGGCTAATTGCTTGGTAAAGGGCTCCAGGAGCTGCTGCAGTGTCTTGAATGTTTTGTTCCTGATGAACTCATGGAGCGAGACCTCTGTCTGAGTACAGTTTTTCCTAGAAATTCCAAGTCTTCAAATACAGCGTTTTCAATAATGTTGGTAGCTTCAGGCCGTTCCATGGGGGATGGAGAGAGCATGTCTTGAACCATCACATACTGAAATATAAAAATTGTCTTGTAACGAAGGGCCAGGTTTAGACCATGAAATAGTCTGCTAAATCAGGAATCAGAAAATTTTTTCTGTAAATATATTAAGTTTGTGGGCTAGATTCTGACGCAACTTCTCAACTTTGCCAGGAAAGTACAAAAGCAGCCACAGATCTTAAGTAAATAAATGGGCATGGCTGTGGCCCAATAAAACTTTATTATAAAATTAGACAGAAAGCTGCATTTGGCCTGTGGGACATAGGTTGCTAATCCCTGGTCCAAATAAACACGGACCATTTCATGGTAATTGAATTGATTGTTTTCTAACATATAATAAAGGGTCTTAAATCATATCCTTGAAACACAGACATAACCTGTCTTTAAAAATAATTCTATCTTGGGGCATCTGGGTGGCTCAGTTGGTTAAGTGACTGACTTCAGTTCAGGTCATGATCTCGTGGTTCATGAGTTCAAGCCCCGCATCGGGCTCCGTGCTGACAGCTTGGAGCCTGGAGCCTGCTTCAGATCCTGTGTCTCCCTTGTTCACTGCCCCTCCCCTGCTCATGCTCTCTCTCTCTCTCTCTCTCTCCCTCTCTCTCTCTCTCAAATAAACATTAAAAAAAAAAAATTCCATCTAGGGGTGCCTGGGTGGCTTAGTCAGTTAAGCGACCAACTGCTGATTCCAGCTCAGGTCATGATGTCGGGTTTTGTGAGACTGAGCCCCACACTGAGCTCCATGCTTACAGCTCCGTGCTGATAGCACAGAGCCTGCTTGGGATTCTCTCTCCCTCTCCCTTGCTCATGCTCACTCCCTTTCTCAAGCTAAACATTACAAAAATAATTCCATCTTATAACTGCATATGAATGTACAATTATCTCAATAAAAATTTCAATTAAAAACAATCACACCAGAGGGGCACCTGGGTGGCTCAGTCCGTTGAGCATCCGACTTCGGCTCGGGTCATGATCTCGTGGTTCGTGAGTTTGAGCCCCGCGTCAGGCTCTGTGCTGACAGCTCGGAGCCTGGAGCCTGCTTTGGATTTTGTGTCTCCCTCTCTCTCTCTGCCCCAACCCACTCACATTCTGTCTCTGTCTCTCTCAAAAATAAATAAAACATTTAAAAAAAAAATTTAAAAAAATCACACCAGAGATCAGTACCTAACCCCTTTCCTTGATTTTTTTGAGCTCCCTTAATGTGATATATATATATATATATATATATATATATATATATGTCTATCTTATAACACTTGTTAGTGTGGGTCCTTTTCTTTTTCTTTTTTTCCTAAAGTTTATTTATTTTGAGAGAGAGAGAAAGTGAGCGAGCAGGGGAGGCAGAGAGGGAGGGAAAGAGAGAGAATCCCAAGCAGGCTCTGCACTGTCAGTACAGAGCCCGATGCAGGGTTGGAACTCATGAACCGGGAGATCGTGACCCGAGCTGAAACCAAGAGTTAGATGCTTAACCGACGGAGTCACCCAGGTGTCCCAATGTAACATGTATTTTTCCAGGTGCCCCAATGTAATATATATTCTTATAAGCCACCTTGGAAATTGAATCATCAACTTTGAAAAATATATAACAAAGTAATTTTTAGTAAAATATATTTCATTTTAGCTTAGTGTATCTCTATATTATAAAGATCATTTTTTTTAAGTTTATTTTGAGAGAGAGAGAGAGAGAGCGGGAGAGAGCACACGAGCAGGAAGGGGCAGAGAGAGAGGGAGTGACAATCCCAAGCAGGCTCCACGTTGCCAGCAGAGAGTATGACCTGGGGCTTGATCCCACAAATTATGAGATCACTACTTAAGCCGAAATCAAGAGGCAGTCAGTTGCTTAACTGACGGAGCCACCCAGACACCCCTATAAAGGTCATTTTTAAAAATTTACTTACTGGGGCACCTGGGTGGCTCAGTCGGTTAAGCGTCCGACTCGGCTCAGGTCATGATCTCACGGTTTGTGAGTTTGAGCGCATATCCAGCTCTGTGCTGACAGCTGGGAGCCTGGAGTCTGCTTCGGATTCTGTGTCTCCCTTTCTCTCTGTTCCTCCCCTGCTCACACTCTCTTTCTCTCTCAAAAAATAGAGATTAAAAACAAAATTTTTTTTTAATTTACTTATTATTTATGAGAGAGAGAGAGCACAAGTGAGTGAAGGGCAGAGAGAGAGGGAGACAGAGTGTGGAGCCCAGAGTGGGGCTCGAGTTCACCCGAGAGGGGCTTGAACTCACAGACGTCGAGATCATGCCCTGAGCCAAAGTGGAACACTCAACTAAGCCACCCAGGCACCCCTATAAAGATAATTTTTTAATGCAGTTCTTCACTGACCGATAAATTTGGACTTTTTTCTAATTTGATAATTAACACCCAGTCTGATTTACTTCAGTTTAATTATTTAAGAAAATTCAAGATTTATAAAATGATGTGTGTGTGGACCAAATATATTATGAAATACAAATAACAAAAGTAGCAAAAACAAACTTCAAAGGTGCATTACATACAATTTCTTCCATCAAGACCAGCTTAATTTTCCCTCCCACTCTGCTGAACCATTTTACAGTGTTGCTCTGAGTGCTTTCACTCCAACACACATAATCAATGGAAATTAGTGACCCCCCGCCCCGCCCCCCCCCCCCCCCCCCCCCCCCCCCCCCGCTGCCCTGCTTTTTAAAGAAATCAGCCAGTTTTTAAGGTCCCTCCCAAATTCACTGAAATAAAGAGATTAATGGCACGGTCCCAGGAGCAGCTCTATGCCCGTGAGTGAGCTAGGAGTTCAGCCTTACTCAAGCCAAAGGACACACAGGATGCACACATAGGACATCACCCAGCAGGGAACACAGAACACGGGGCTGAGGGCCCCACCAAGGACCCCAGACCCAAGTTCAGTCTGTGATTTTAACAAGTTGTGTACGCTTGGGATCAGGTCCCTTTCTTCTCTAGACCTCTGGCTTCCTCATCTGTAAAATGGGAAACTGATGAATTAATGGCTCAAGACCCTTTAAGTTCTGAATTTGATTCACAAGAAAATAAAAGATTAGAATTATACAAACCTCACGAGGATATTTCTGAGTAAACAGTGATGGAAATTTGAGATTTCTTACATCAGTTAAGATCTATAAAGAAAGAAAAGTGTTACTGGTTTTTAAATCGGTTTTGACATATGAATTTATTTGTTTAAACGTATTTTTTGATACTCTCACAGAGTGACTAAGAAGAAAATTGAGTATTAAACAGACAGAAAATTTATCAATAGCTTTTCCTGACCTGACAATCTACAAAGAAGTGCTTCCAGAGCACAGATCTTACATGCCATCAAATCATCAAAATCTAGAAAATAATTCAGATATAATTATGCTTGAATTGTACATATTATACTGACACCTCGATTTTAACTGAAAACACATTGATTTGTGTAAAAAAACCCTCAATCATTCATGAATAAATATTTGTGACCTTACGTGGGTAACTTTTTCTATTTGTATCTAGCCTTTGTATTTGATATGAAAGAGTACATTCTTTCTTCCTCTCTCTCTCTCTTTTTTTTTAGTTATCTCTATCCCCAACGTGGAGCTCAACCTCATGACTTTTGAGATCAAATGTTTCACGCTCTGCTGACTGAGCCAGCCAGGTACCCCTGTTTTTCTTCTTCTTATTTTTTTTTTTGAGTGAAAACAAAACAAAACAAACAAACAAACAGTTAATTGTGCTAAATCCTGAGTATAAAACGAAGCTTTTCAAAGTTCATTGGGAAATTTTCATACATGTTATCACTCTCTTTATGTTCCAGAGAAAGACATAATAGAGAACAAAACTTTTAAAATAAGATTCTCAGATTTAAGAGAAGATAGTGAATCCACGTAAAAAGAATGGAATGTTCTAAAAAGGAACAATCTTGGACATTAAAAATTGGATTGTCAAAATAAAAACTTAGGAAATTGGAATAACGAGTTAAGGAACTCTTACAAAAGAACCGTACAAACAAATGGGAAATAGGAGGGAAAAAATTAGCCAATTATAGGATTAAGTCAGGAGTTATAGAAAAACAGAAAAGTGGAGAAGAATTTCTAAAGAACTAGCACAAGAAATTTTCTAGAACTGAAGGAGTCACATCTTCTAACTGAAAGGACCTACCGGTGTTAAGTACATTAAGTGAGGGGAAAAGAGATCAATGAAAGGACTGAATTTCGTAAGAGCTTCCAGAAAGGAAAACAAAACGGTTCCAAAGATTCCACATAAAAGAATCAGGTATCAGAGAGGCACCAGCTCTGCAGCACTGGAAACTGTAAGGCGGAGTCAATGCCCTCAAGGTTCTGAGGAAAATTATTTCCAATCCAGGATTAGAAGCTGGCCAATTCATCAATTACATTTAAAGATGGGAAAAATATTTTTTAGAAACGTGGAGACTCTAAAATTTCTCTCTCATACACTCTTTTTGAGGAATTGGCTGCAGAATGTGCTCTAGCAAAATAAGGGAGTAGTGCAAGGAAGAGGGGAAACGTGGAATCTGGGAGACAGGGAGGGACCCAGGCGGGGAAGGGCAAGTGTGCCCTGGGTGACACCTTATAGAAAGTCCAGGGGGTATTCAGTTCAGATGGGAGGACAAAAGCTTTGAGAAGAAAGACTCCAAGAAAAGGCAAACAAAACAAAACAAAACCCCCCAAAACCAGACAGATAAGCTATACTGAGCACTGAGAAAATACTGTGTGATAGATATACAAAATACTGTGTGCAGATTTTGAACACGTTAAAAATGACAATAAAGGTTCACAGAAAACGAAACAATTGAGAAAAGGCCATTCTGGGGGGAAAAAGTATCAGAAAGAAAACAAAGAGTATGTTATTTGGTGTAGCCCATAGAACAATTTTTCACGGTCAAGATAAATTCTGGCTTCATTTAACTCATTTTTTTTACATAACTACATTTTAAAAATATTTCTTATCGAAATAAAATGTAGTTTTAACCGCTTAAAAGTGCCTTCGGTGGTTCTTATTCTGTCCACAATGTTGTACAACTATCACCACTATCTAATTGGAGAACGTTTTCATCACCCCAAAAAGCAGCCCATTAAACAGCCCCTCTCCATCCCCATCCACCCCCAGGTCCTGACAACTACGGATATGCTTTGTCTCTATAGATTTACATATTCTAGATATTTCACATCAGTGGAATCCTACAACAGGTGGCCTTTTGTGTCTGGCTTTTCACTCAGTGTAACACTTTCGAGGGTCATCGGTGTTGTAGCATTCGTCAGTGTTTCATTTCCTTTCGTGGCTGAATAACATTCCATAGCACAGGCACACCACATCATTTTGTTTTTCATCAGCTGACTCACATTTGGGTTGTCTCTCCTTTTTGGCTACTATGAAGATGCTACTGTGAACACTTGCATACAAGTCTGTCTGTGGACCTATGTTTTCATTGCTTTTGGGGAAATACCTAGTGTGGGACTGTTGAGTCACGTGTAACTCTATGCTTAATTTTCTGAGTAACTGACAAACTGCTTTCCCCAGTGGCTGTACCGTTTTTCATTCCTACCAGCAAAAGTATGGGACTTCTAATTTCTCTATATCCTTTCTAACATTTGTTATTTTGTTTTGTTTTATTACAGTTGTCATAGATGGTGTGAAGTAGTATCTCATTGTGATTTTGATTTGTCCTTGTTTGTTGCATTTGATTTGTATTAACTTGTATTATTTGTATCCCTTCTTTGGCGAAATGTCTATTCGAGTCCTTTGCTCATTTTTTAATTGAGTTGTCTTTTTGTTCTTGAGTTGTAATAGTTCTTTGTATATTCTGAACACTAGACCTTATCAGATCTATGGTTCACAAATATTTTCTCCCATTCTGTAGGGGATTTTCACTTTCTTGACAGAGTTCTTTGATATACTTGTAACAACATAAATTTTGATGCCGTATGATTCTGATTCTTTACATATGTTGGACCTGTTTCATATCTTTCTAGAAGTTTTTAGAGTGTTCTGAAATTTAGTCATTCCGGTTTTTTAATTTTCTTCTTTTTTTCCCATTTGTTATGCAGAGTACTTGGTAGGTCCTTTTGGTTAGAAAATATGAGCCCTTTGATACTATGTGAGAACTATATCCTTTTCTACCATGGACAGGAGTCAATAAATAAGATCTAAAACTGATACAGAAATGGTGATAAGAACAAACTTTAGAAATACGGAGGTAAGTACTGGGGATAGCAGTTAGAAAAGTTGAGGGTGACCACTTATGGACAATGGGGAAAAATGTGACAATGGCCTCCTTTTAAAAGACTTTCAGTGGTTGGGGCACCTGGTGGCTCAGCTGGTTAAGCATCTGACTCTTGATTTCGGGTCAGGTCATGATCCCAGGGTCGTGGGATGGAGCCCCTCGTAGGGCTCCGCGCTGAGCGTGGAGACTGCTTGGGATTTTCTCTCCCTCTTTCTCTCTCTCTCTCTCTCCCTCTCTCACTGCCCCTCCCCCACTCGTGCTTGCCTGCTCTCAATCTAAAGCTTAAAAAAATTTTAAAGACTTTCAGTAGTCTTTCTTAAAAGCCATGGTCATGGCTTATTTTCAGAGAAAAAAAAGCATTAATTATGCTTAATTTGCCAGTTTTTAAGTGTATGAGTATGTGGCCACTTGCCCTCAGAAAAACTCTTTTCTGACCAAAGACCACCGTCACTCCCTCTCCGCCCCCATTACTCACGGTCCCCCTAGCTTTGCACTTATTACAAATTGACTGAGTGTAGGATATTGTTAATGATGAATTTAAGCAACAAGGACTAATCAAATAATTTTTGAAAACTGAGCTTTAAATGGAAGTAAACAGTCTACAAATCATCCCTGTAAAGCTCATGTGACCTTTTCCACTTACAGTCAACTAGTCTGATGGTATCCAGAATAAGTTACTCTCCTTTTAAAATCCTTTCTTTTGTAAACTTGAGTATTTTCTTTTTGCATCTTTTCTGAGTAGGGGGAACTTACCCGGACTCTCTCCATCTGAGTGCCGAATGGGTACAGCAGTTCAAACAGAATGAGGCCTAAAGAAAAGATGTCCACTTTATGAGAGTAGTTGCTTCCATGAATCTGAAATCCCATATAAAGAAGAAATATTAGAAAAAAATTAACAGAGGTCGTACAAAATTAATATAGCCTTAGTGAATCCCAAAGTTGACCTAGTCACTTCTTGGTTTAAATGTAATCGTATGGGTAAAAACGTCAGCAAAGAGTTAATAATCACTCCCAGCCTCTTTTCTTCAACTCACCACAGCAAGAGTAATTAAACTACTCAGCATTACAGAAGGAAAGCCCAGGTATAGCTCTGAGATATGCATCAGTAAAATAGGCCCCGAAGAAACCTGGAGCCTTGCGGTGCTAAAAAAGTTGGTGGGAGCCAGTAAGAGCTGCTCAACTACCCTCGAGGTGAAGATTTTCAAAGCCAACACTATCTAAAGCAGATCTCTCATTTCTAATCATCTTAGACCTCACCCATTTTTATGAGAAAATCTTCATTACTCCAAACCACTAATCAACTGTGGTTAGCCCTCATTATGGTACTTAATTGTGGACTACTTTGCATTCTTAGTTGTGTTTTACATGCGTATATTTCTTATTGTTCACGACTAGATTATAAAGTCCTGGAGGGAAGGAAACTGCCGCTTTTGTGTTCTCACCATCAGGCACTGGGCTAAGTATAGAGAAGGCCCTCAATAAAAACTTATTTGTTAAAATGAACAGACGAATTACAGCCCAACTGCTCTATAAAACAAAGCCTCATTCAAATTAAAAGTGACCTCCCCGGACTTAGAAGAACCCTTTTATGTGTGAAAATTACTCTAGGCAGAGAACTTCACGTTTGGCAAACATTAGAGAAGGGCGTTACTCTGAAAGCACTCCATGGTGGCATTTTTAAATTTTTTTTATTTTTTAACGTTTTTTATTTATTTTTGAGACAGAGAGAGACAGAGCATGAACGGGGGAGGGGCAGAGAGAGAGGGAGACACAGAATGGGAAGCAGGCTCCAGGCTCCGAGCCATCAGCCCAGAGCCGACGCGGGGCTCGAACCCACGGACCGCGAGATCGTGACCTGAGCTGAAGTCAGACGCTCAACGGACTGAGCCACCCAGGCGCCCCCATGGTGGCATTTCTTAATGGGGGACTCGAAGCCCTCTCCCACCTCCTAAGTGGCAGCTGACACCAGCCTCCCAGGCTCCTTCTACCAGCCAGCCTGCCTCTGTGTGTAAAGAGTATCAGCTCGGGAGAGTGTCAGTGCCAACATTGGTGACATTACCTTTCCCTCTTATCTTTGGGGGTTGGGAAGTATTCCAAACTCCCCAAACTCTTCAAAAACAGAGCTTATAGGGCTACAGTGAAAAGGACATCCTCACACACTATTTGGAAAATAACACACCTTCATGAAAAGCAACTTGCAGTAAACACTGACTTCCATTTAATAGTCCTATTTTATTTCATCCACCCAAAGGTAAGTGGAAATGGGGAGATTTGTACGCAGGGATAGTTATTTAAGTAATACTCCTAATAGCAAAACTTGTAAGTAAGTAACTAAAATGCCCAAAACGAATATTGAATAAATTGCTTCACAGAGAGAAGACTATATACCCAAAGCTATTTTCTAAAAACATTCAATAATGTGGGAAATGCTTAATTTTAATATTTTATCCAAAATCTTATGGACTAGAATCCCAAGTTTCTTTTCCAAAATAAAGTATGTATAAATACGTGTTGTAAAGGGTGTATACATATACAGAAAAAAGAAATAAGAACCACTGTTAATGTTTTAGAGATTTTTTAGTAAGCGATTTTAAATTTTTCTTTATACATTCCTATATTTCCTACATACAGAATAGATCGATATAAAAGGAGGGGGAAAAAGTACGATTACGTACATTTAAAAAACAATGTAGCTTCGTGATCTCTACAAAAAGTGATCATACAAAGTGATCTCTACAAAATATCTAAAAATTAAGGAATTAAGTGTAAAATCTCAAGAGGGGGAGAATATAATATAAATATACCCTTTGAGAGTTTAAGTTGATTGTTTTATCACTGTGCAATATTAGAACTTGGACCATATTTCTTGGTAATTACAACCAAGAAAAAAGTAGCTGGTCTCTGCTCACTTATTTTCTCCTAGAAGGGCAAAAAAAATTGAAAGCTTTGATAAAATATATTTTAAAACAATTCTTAACACAGCTTCTGAAACTTGGTTAAGACAATTCATACAAAGTATTCTGAGAGACTTTTAAAGGGACATTTTTTGTTTTTAAATTTTTTTAGTAACATTTATTTTCTGAGAGACAGAGCATGAGCAGGGGAGGGGCAGAGAGAGGGAGACACAGAATCCGAAGCAGGTTCCAGGCTCTGAGCTGTCAGCACAGAGCCCGACGCGGGGCTAAAACCCACAAACTGTGAGATCATGACCTGAGCCGAAGTCAGACAGTTAACTGTTTTTTGTTTTTATATATATATAAAGGGACATTTTAGGAGCACCTGGGTGGTTCCGTGGGTTAAGCGTCTGACTCTTGTTTGGCTCAGGTCATGATCTTGCAGTTTGTGAGTTTGAGCCCCACACGGGGCTCTGTACTGACAGTGTGGAGCCTGCTTGGGATTCTCTTTCCTGCTCCCTCTCTCTGCCCCTCCCCTGCTCTCTCTCTCTCACTCTCTCTCACAATAAGTAAATGAACATGGTTAAAAAAAAATAAAGGGACATTTTATAAAGTGACAGTGTCTATATTGAAGAGTGTATAATATAGAATAACAACAGGGTAATTGTTAAGAGAATTAAGACTGTTTTTAACTACCATATTTTCACTGCAGTGTCAATGGCAAAATTTCTCCGGCTATCCTTGATTTCTAGTATCTTCAACAACAACAAATATGGTATCATTTATGGTTGATCTCTTCCTTTCTTAGATGGCAACCCTTTCCTCCAGCAAACACACACCCACATGTGCGCACGTGAGCACACACATCAGCCACAAGCCACAATCCAGTCACAGCACAGCAGCGTGGGGTTAGCTGAGTCCATCTAGTGTCTATGTTTCCACTGACATTCACACTCACTCATTCTATCACGGTTGTAGGTGTCCGGGATAAAGTAAAACAAGAGAAAAATTAGGTCTCTCTTCTGATAGCTCGTATTTTAGAGGGGAGGAAAAAATTTCAGAGAGTTAGAAATGCTGTGAGAAGCATAAACAGTATAATGGGATAGATCCTGACAAGGAGTGGAGGGACAGTCATCTATTTCAAAGGGTGTCTGGGGGCAGGGGTGGAATGGGATATTGTACAACAGTTAAATAAAGTCTTCCTTCTCAAAGGCAATTCCTATGACTGGTCTCTGATACAACCTTCCAAAGATCATCTAATCCACAGATTCTCAAAGTTTGGCTACGGATCCCTGAGGATCCCAACATCCTTTCAGGAGGCCTGCAAGGTCAGGACTACTTCCATACTCCTACTAAGGCATGATTTGTCTCCTCTCTATGTTGACATTTGCACTGTGGGAAGCTTAGCGTGAATCAAGGCAGCCACACCGAGCTGTACCAGTGGTAATGATATTCTTCGGTGCCACATACAGTTAAACAACAACAAAAAAGGCAGTTTCCCTTAGAATGTCTTTGCTGAAGCAGTAAAAATCCTTAATTTTATTACATCTTGACCCTTAGGTACCTATCTTTATAATGGTCTGCATGACAAAATGGGAAATATTCATAAAGCATTTCTGCTCCACACCCAGGCCTAGTGGTTGTCTCAAGAGAAAGCGACTGTGCAGTTGTTGGAGTTATAATATGAACTGGTTGCTTTTCACCTGCCTCCTTAGCACAGCAGGCAGCGCGTCAGCCTCATAAACTGGTTGCTTTTCCCATTTTTTCACCATTTTGACTTGAAGCAACAACTGGTCGACAAACTATGGTTATTCCAACTTGGTTACCTGACAGGCATTTTCTTTCTTTTTTTTTTAATTAAAAAAAAATGTTTATTTTTGAGAGAGAGAGACAGAGTGAGAGTGGGGGAGGAGCAGAGAGAGAAGGAGACACAGAATCCAAAGCAGGCTCCAGGCTCTGAGCTGTCAGCACAGAGCCCGACACGGGGCTCGAACTCACAAATGGTGAGATCATGACGTGAGCTGAAGTCTGATGCTTAACCGGCTGAGCCACCCAGACGCCCGAGACATTTTCTTACAGGTGAACAAAGTGAGATTGGCACTTCAAGGAAAACTGACAGTGTTTGTGGCTAATGATAAAAACTGAGCTTTGATATGAAATCAGAGTTTGGGAAAATTCATATTCACCATGGGGGCTTCTTAATGTCTAAAGCCTTTTCTAGTGAGACTGGTAGAGATATTAATCCAAGTGATTTTTTAAAATACTAGATAATGACTTGTGACAACTTTTGGAAAAGTTGCATAACTTAGGGAACCGACAGTTTTCAAGTTACCAACACACAATGTGACAAAATCATGCAACAGCGAAAGATCCTTTCAAAGTACAAAAAGGACCAAGGATGTTATAGTAACAGAATACAAACGTTTAGTGACACGGTTTTAGACTCCACAGGGCAGATGACTTTTAAGAAACTATTATTTACTAAGTTTTGATGCACTACCAAAGACAAACCCTCACAATTACCTGAAAATGCTATTAAATACTCCTCCCTTTCCAACTATGTATCCGTGTGAGGTCTGATTTTCATTTCCTTCAGCCAAAATAACACAGTGCAACAGATTAAATGCAAAAGCAGATGTGAGAATCTGGCTGTTTTATGTCCGATAAGATTTGCAAAAAATGTACACAAATGCCACTCTTCTTGCTAACTTGTTTTTGTTTTGGTAAATACTTATTTCTCACAGAAATGTCTTTGAGATGCGATGGGTTCAATATTGCTATTTTTAGCTAGTAAGATTTTTATGAATTTCTCAATATTAACCTCTAACTTGGCAAATATTGATAGGTAAGATCCCATAAGAAAAACTCTTGGGTTCTCAATCGCGTTTACAAGTATAAACAGGTATCGAGACCACAAAGTCCTAGATCGGCTGTCGCAGAAGCATCTGTAAGCCTGTGAGTATGGTTAGCCTGGTGGTGGCTGTGCATGCTTCTCTGATGCTCTCGGGATGCCCTGCTCCCACTACTCTTCTAGGCCCTGCCCGTTCTCAGTGCGTGTCCTTGGGAGACTAAGCATACCACAAGGCAACACATCCTAGCCCATCTACCACTAGTTCCTGCCCTGGTACATTCTAGAAGTTGCTTGTGAATTACTGGAATGAGCAGCCCAGTACAGTACTCTGGCTCTGGCTGGCTCTGAAACCAGTTTCTACATAGTTTACACAAGACGAACTGGAGTTACGTTTGGGAGAGGGGCATTCCAAGTCTTTTTCTAAATTTCCGGTTACGGTCAGGTTTTGGTGCAGGGGTGAGTGTGTTTTATGCGCTGTATTTTTCTTAATTCATCCCCAACTCAGGTTGTAGAAATGGCACCCTAGCTGTGCTGTCTGTGAATACTACTACCAGTTTCCATGATTTTCAGATTTTATTGTATTGGGTATTTTAAGGAGAATGTGGATGGAGATTCCTGGGGCTCATCTAGTTTGTGGCCATTCTAACTGAAAATCCATTTTCAATTCGGAAAGAAAACAAAAAACTTGCCTGCTCTGGGCTCATATACAGTTTGGTCCCTACTTGTCCTGTGTGTCTGGCACACGCTGGCATTGGGGTCAGAACCATCTGCTCTTCCTCATCCTGGTCCATTGCAGTCACTAATCCAAAGTCTCCGACCTTGACCACATCGTCCACTGTAAAGAATATGTTGGAAGGCTGGAAAAAATAAGACAGACAAAGGCATGGTGGGTGTATATGGAGAAGAAGAGAAATGAAGAGAATTATTTAAATGACTGTAGAAGATATATACAAGAAACTAGATAGTCTCAAACATGTTTCTCTTTAAAATGGACTAATATAGGGGCGCCTGGGTGGCGCAGTCGGTTAAGCGTCCGACTTCAGCCAGGTCACGATCTCGCGGTCCGTGAGTTCGAGCCCCACGTCAGGCTCTGGGCTGATGGCTCGGAGCCTGGAGCCTGTTTCCGATTCTGTGTCTCCCTCTCTCTCTGCCCCTCCCCCGTTCATGCTTTGTCTCTCTCTGTCCCAAAAATAAATAAAAAAAAAAAAAAGCTCTAAAAAAAAATGGACTAATATAAAAATAAAAGCAATCATCCAATGTTGAGTAAGGAAAAGGGAGGGGTGACAAAGGGAGCTGGCATTGATTGAACATCTATTTAAACTCTTAGAGATTCACATTCTCCAGGACCCAGTCCTCAATCTCAGTATTCTAGACTCTCCTTGGGCAGGCTTTTTATGTTTATGACTTAAGCCATGATAGTTAACAGTAATAATAACAGCAAAGGCATACATAACACTGGTAATGCACCAGTTCTAAAGCAGTTCACCACTACTGGGGCGCCTGGGTGGCTCAGTCAGTTAAGCGTCCGACTTCAGCTCAGGTCATGATCCCACAGTTTGTGAGTTCGAGCCCCGCATTGGGCTCTCTGCTCTCAGTGCAGCGCTCTCTGCTGTCCAGAGCCTGCTTTGGATCCTCTGTCCCCCCTCTCTCTGCCCACCCACCCTGCTCATGCTTTCTCTTTCTCAAAAATAAACAAAAATTAAAAAAAATAAAGCAGTCTACCACTATTAACTCATGTAATACTTACAACCGTATTAGTCCTTTTAGACCCCCATTTTACAGATATGAAAACTGAGGCCCAGAACAATTAAGTAAATTGCCCAAGGTTACCCATCTAGCAAGTGGTGGAGCAGGGATTCAAACCCAGGAAATTCAAGTTCAAGTTTCCCTAAGAAAAAGACTTCTGGTTCACTGCCACATGGCCAGCATTCAGGACAATCATTGCCCTACGGTAGCTCATCACTTCTATTTGATGAATGAATAAAACAGACTGACCTTTGGGTTTGTGTTTGAGAGGGGGAAGGAGGCTACCAAGGAGAATAAGAGCTCTTCACTACTACCTTGTGTTGCCTCTTCTAATACCCTAGGCTCCCATATACTCCCAGACCACTGTCCTGAGTTCTAAACCCTCACATACAATTATTTGTGGGATATATCCAACCAGATTTCTTGCGGGTTCCTCCAACTGCCCGCGTGAAATACATCATCGTTCCTTCAGCACCTGTGCTAACCCTGGCTAACATAAACACTGTCGTAGCCCTTGAAATAAGGAGAAAGGAAGTCATTTAGCTCATGACATTGAATGTCACTGGGCCTCCAATACTGCTAAATAACATTTTACTCCTAAACTGCAAAATACGCTTCTACAGTTTCGACTCTGAAGCAGTAAGTTATTGCACAAAACCGAAAGTCTACAGTAATGGCATCCTGCTCTCCCCCAAATGACCCCATGTGAGAGACAACAATAGACCGTGCTGCCATTCGTTTCATCTTTCTCCCTCCCTGCTTCTTTTCTGGGGTCAGTTGTTATTTACTAAACACTGTAATGGACTTTTTTTTTTTTTTTTTTTTTTGGTCTTCCAGCATCTCCCCCTGTGCTTCCACCAGAAATATCCTGACTTGCCCTGGGGAACTCCCTTCTTCCCAAGCGTGCAGCAACCCCGTGGTTCGTGTGGAAGTTGTCCTGAGGCTACTACCCCAGAGGTTATATAAGCCAGTCAGCATGGTTCCATCCCCTGGCTAGGAGACTGGGTTAGGGGTGGATATGTGTCCTTGGCTTATCAATTAGAAAGAAACCCAGGATTTCTGATCAATATTGGGGGAAAGAGATACTTTTGTTCCCATGCCCTATCCAACGACCCTCAAAGACTTACAACATGAAGCCCTGAGGACTGCTGATACCTATCCTGAGACCGTGAAGGGAGACCATGCCTGAAAATGGAAACACGAAATGGCGATGGGGTAGGGCCAGGTTCTGGCTATACATCTCTTGATCCTAGATCAAGCTTTACCTGAATCTTGGATAGTTCAGTTATATGGCCAATACATTTCCTTTTTGGTTAAATCGGTACAAATGCGTTTTTCCCATAAACAAAAGAATATTAAAAATAAAATGGTATGAGCATACAGAATGTGCCAGACATTGTACTAAGGAACTAACAAGTGAACAAAACAGACATGGAAACCAAAGGATAAATAATACAAGTGTGATGAGAATTTAAAGGAGAAATACCAGGTTCTATGAGGACACAGTATACCTGAGGAACTGCGAAAAGCCCAGTGTGAAGCCCCAGCTAGAGAGAAGAGACTAGAAGCCTGGAGAACTGGGGGATGGGGAGCGCCAATGACAAAAACTGGGCAAGGAACAAAAGCTGGGGAGTGGAAGGGCCACAAGGTTTAACATGGCTCAGAGCCTTGGGTCAGAATGAACAGAATGCAGACCTTTTTAAACTGGGAATAAAAATTGTGGGAGTAATTTTTCTGGCACACTGGAAGTCTTTAAAAACAATAGGTCTTTACAAAGGAACAAACTTTTTGATTTCTAGAAAAACTAAGGGGAAATTGGAATTTTTTTGGTGGATAGACAAACGCAGAAAAAACCTTTAGACAACACTGTGGCATTAAACAAATATTCACTAATATCTCATTAACATTATAAAATCGGCAGAAGGATACATCATCAGTGAAAGCACAATTACATTGCCTTTCAACTTGGAATCTTGTGTGTATAGTAAGTGCTGAGTACAAGAAGAATGTGTTTCTAACCAGATGATAAACGTTTACCGTATTCAAATAGCCAGCACCCTTTGGTTAAGGGGATCTGGCTTCCTGGAAGTTGTCTTCTCCCTTCCAATCAAAAGAAATCATCTCTGAACTTTTCCTACAGTGCAAAATAACTCCTGCTCATCAGTTTGGGCCCACCCTAAAAATCACTGAAGCACAGTGATTATATATACCTCAATAAGGATTACTTTGGAAAATAGGAACTATTCCTAACTCTGATCCCTGTTATTCCAAACTCTTAAAACATATTCAAGGATTAAAAAAACTACTGGTGATTTGAGAAAATAACTTGTCCAAGTAGCTACTTTGGTGCCTGAAACAAAAGTGTGTGGTCACGTGCAACAAAACTGAAAATGCCTGCAATCAATAATTTCAGCTACTTCGTCATCAGGAGAGTATTTATATATTCCCTACACATGTGCTGATGATCGCTATGAGCGTATGGAATACGGCCGAAATTAGCCAGGTAAAAGTTCCATATACTTATTTCAGAGACACACGTTGAAGAAATATTGAGTATTTTAGCAAGAATCTTATATAATTTAGCATATCATATTGCCACAATATTCAATACCGTATATACCAAAAATAGAATCAAAAGTTTTAGAGCTACAAACAATCATGTGGCTATTTCCTTTCTTTCCCCATCCAGCTTCTCACACCCTTCCCCAAATGGCTAATGCGGAACCTACGTCTGCCCTTCCTTCGTGGGTCCTTTCACCATGCTACTCTGGGGCCCTCTGGAACTTATGTCAGGGTTACCCAAAGCCATAGGAAAAACAGGGTATATCTGCTCAGGGTGGATTGGTCCTTTTCATCAGGAGGACCGGGAATACTTTTTACTGTAAAATGAACATAAGCACATTATAGAGGACAGGGTATGCTCTGCCCGAAGTTTTCAAAACACAAGACTTCTTTTTGCAGAGGTTCCTTCAGGCTATTTCCCCTGACCTCTGCTCCCTTCTCTGATGCCTTTACTCTCCTTTGCCCGAGGGCACTTCAGTTAGAGACCGACAAATATCGAAAGAACTGCTCTCAGTCACGGAATGTCAGACTGAAACCCCTGGGCGGTGTTCCCCGAATACAGACCTTGAGGTCCCTGTGCATGAGCCCTTTACTGTGCAGAAACTCTACCGCCTCTGCGATCTGCAGGAAGATGTGCAGACACACGCTCCTCTCTCTCTCCTCTATGGTGCACCGACTGTTCATCCAGTCTTTGAGGTTTTCCTTTCTGCACAGCTGCATCTGAATGTAAAGATATACCTTCGGTGAACTGGGCTGGAGCTTCTCTGCAGTGTTTTTAGTGAGATCTAAACTCAAAGTGGTCGGTCTTGGAGGAGAAATAGAGAAGGTAGGTTCGGAAGAAGATTTGCTACTGGAATGCTTGAAAGGAGTCAGTTTATTAGCACAATGGTTGCCAATATGCAGGCGGTTAGTTTTGTGCTCTTCTTTCCTGGATGCATTATCGCAGCCAGAATCTTCAAACACTATAGAAGAGGATGTTCGCTCCCTTGACCTTCCATAAAGAGAAGCTTCAGAAGGACAAAGTTCAAAGGAGTGCCCCTCCTCATTGCCGTCCATGGTACCGTCTTCCACATCACACTCTGTAAGGCAACTGTCCTGGAGGTTGTAGGCTGCATCCACTGACTCACTGGTATCTCCGTGGTTCGTTCCTGATAATTCCAGTGGAGAGAACTGGCTCTCAGATGAACTTGTCTGGCCACAGGAAATCCCTACTGAAAAAGACCTCCTTTGTGAAGAAGGAGCTATGATCTCAATATGTTCCTTTGTAGAGAAAGGGTCCATTCTGCATATTTTAACGGATGGTCCATCCACTGGACTAGGAGAGCTGAGTGGCCAGTCTGTGCTAAAAGTGGGAGAGATACAAAGGGAAGAGAGGGAGTATGTGCTGATTAAATTATGTGAACTATACTCTTTATTCTAAAAGCTTCGTCTGTAAGAAAGCCAGTTACCAAATGACAAACAACACACAGATTAAATAAAAACATGCTATATGTGACAAAGAACAGTCATATTCCATCCATTTCTTCTAAGAAATTTAAATTGGAAAGCTTCGTTTTATACTCGAAGCCATTATCTGTTGTGCCAGAGCAGCCAAGGCCTTTATGCAAAACACAAGGCACTGAGGGCCCACCAAAGACAGGATTCCTCAGCGGCCGTGATTCTGAATCCCTCGTCCACACTGGGGCAGCAGCTCCCAGGGCCTTGAGCTGAGGATCACCTCACTGGGTCCTTCCATGGTTTGGCTACTGACTGCGTCTATAACAAGTGCCACCTGAATAAATGGCTTCATGTGGATCTGGGGTTGTGTTTGGCACACGTAGGCTGGGATTTAATCTCAGCTATTTGGTAAACAGTCTGTCTGCAGCCTGCCTCTTCTTCGTTCTCATTTAATCCTTTTTACAAGAGCCTTCTTTCCCAAGATATAGGAATTATCTTCAGTAAGTTTAAGTATTTTTAGCTGCAAATACTTGTAACCTACCTTGAAAAAGAGTTGTGAATTGTTAACTACTGAGAAATTAAACATCTAAAATTAAAAAAAAAAAAGGAGACAAAAGCAGACAATCTCTCTTGATGAGAAAAGCCACTGTAAATCCCTCAGTGATTTACAATTTGTAGAGCCCTATCTACAAATAATTTCAAAAATTCAGGTTCTAAAAAATAAACTTTTCAATTAACAAGTGGCTAGAGAACGTTCTAAAACATGACAGAGAACAGCAGTTTTTCCTAAAACAAACAAGACACATCTCTAGTTACAGAAATGATATTTTGTTCACAGAAGGAAAAACTAGCCTAAAACTAGCCTAAAAGAAGTTTTTAAGTTCTGTCTAACCAAGTTACCTTTCATCTTTCAGCCAGATTTCATCCATTTTTTCTTGCCACTTCTCTGGTGGTGCCTCCAACCAAGCATTGAAATATCTCACAATTCCTGGATGGTCAAGCTTGGCTAAGGCTTTAACTTCTCGCATTACCTTTTCCCGAGCCAATTCCCTGAAATATAGAAAAAAGACAACACGGAAGGTTGCTCTTATCTGAAAAAGTAATCATATCTAATAGTAAAAAATAAGAAAATAAAAATCTCTCTTGAATGTAAAATTAGAAACAGAGGAGTTAGGGGCTCCTGTGTAGCTCGTCAGTTAAAAGTCTGACACTTTATTTCGGCTCAGGTCACAATCCCAGGGTCATGGGATGGAGCTCCATGCTCAGCACGGAGGCTGCTTAAAGATTCTCTCTCTCCGTGTCTCACCCTCTGCCCCTCTACCCCATTCATGCACTCTTTCTCTTAAAAAAAAAAGAAAAAGAAAAAGAAAGAAAGAAAGAAATGAGTTAGCCTAGTGGCACAATTCTAAAAATCCACGTGCTAGGTTTTGTATTTTAAAAAATACATGTATTTTATGGGCACCTGGGTGGCTCAGTCGGTTAAGTGCCTGACTTCATCTCAGGTCATGATCTCACAGTTTGTGAGTTCGAGCCCCACGTCGGGCTCTGCGCTGACAGCTCAGAGCTTGGAGGCTGGACCCAGCTTCAGATTCTGTGTCTCCCTCTCTCTCTGCCCCTACCCCTGCTCATGCCCTGCCTTTGTCTCTCAAAAATAAATAAACATTAAAAAAAATTTAAAAAATACATGTTTTTAGGTTTTTTTCTTCTAAAAATAAATGCTACAGACATATCTATTGTCTCTTGGATGACTAAAAATGAATGACTACAGACCGTTAAAGATTAATGTTTAATGTTTGTTAAATCAATAAAAAGAGGAATAGGTGTTAAGTATTCAGAAAAGGGAGCTCAGAATGGCAGCTCAGGAGGATGGAGAACAAACACACTGGTACATACATAATTGGCACAGCACATATTATAATGCAAAAAACCTGTATTAGCATGTTTGTTTGAGGCAAGTCTCACATACTGAATATCACAGGCAATGAAGTGTATTAGAAAAGCGTCTGGTGGGTCGCCTGGATGGCTCAGTTGGTTAAGTGTCTGACTCTTATCTTGGCTCAGGTCATGATCTCAAGGTTCGGGAGTTCAAGCTCCACATCAGGCTCTGTGCTGACAGTGCAGAGCCTGCTTGGGATTCTCCCTCTCCCTCTCCCTCTCCCCCTCCCCAGCTCATGCTGTCTCTGTCTCTCTCAAAATAAATAAATAAAAGTGTAAAAAAAATTTTTAAAAAGAAAAGCATCTGGATTCGATTTTCTGCTGTGACAGCTTTTCTGATGGATCTAATCTCACATATCTAGGGATCCCACTATCACCTGAAACAACATAACGAATGCAAGTGACGTCCTCCTCCCTCCCCAGGAGATGGATGGCCACTCCCACTCTGCCCTCTGTGCTTGGCTGTTGTCCTACTCTCCCAATCTGAGAATCCTGCTACATTTTTGAATTCTTCAACTTCTAGGTCCCCACCTTCAGTTACCAAGTCCTATCAGCTCTTCCTTTTCAATTCATTACACTCACTCGTTTCTCACCCGTCCCCACTACTGCGCACAAATGTTCCACATCTTAGGACTAAACTTACAAAAAAAAACCCCCAAAACACCCAAACCAAAAACCTAACAAACATTTATCTCTGACCCTTTCCTCATGTCAGCCACTTATACGTACCACCTCCAGAGCCACCTCCACTTTGATCGCGTCACCTCTCTACTCAAAGACCCAACTGTCTACGAAACAAAGTCTAACCCCCCTTGCTTGGCATGTAAGGTCCTGAAACCCACATCTTACATCTCCTCCACACTCCCCCATCCTTACCCTTTACTCCACCCACGCCAGAATGCTCACTGTTCTCTGTGCCACCTCCAAGTGCTTTCCCTAGAGCCCTTCTCGGGCCATCTGTGTAGTGAGACATCCCTCCCTCACACATCCGTCTACTGAGAGACAGGCTACTCTTGAACACGCAGCCCAGATGTCACCACCTCCATAAAGCTGGCCTTCCTTGATTTCAGCTACATCTGCACGTTTGTCATGGGAAGCTATTTACTAATCTAGGCCACCAGGTGACAGTCTTCCTTGTATTGTAATTATCTGTATATACACAAAATTATTTTGTATGTACACAAAAGCTTCAAAGAGTTATTGGTTCTCGGGGACAGAAGTTTTGCTTAATTTCATATCCTACGTGGTAACTTACACATATGAATATGCAAACTACTCAAAAATTATATATCAAAGAGAAGAATTAGTCACATAGTACACAAATCCATCCCAGTCCTGTGTCCCTATCTGTTGGACAGAATGTTTAACTACCAGTTACAAAGACACTGAGCAATCAGTGCACATTTAATCAAGAACCAATAGGAGCCTGCTAAAATAGATGGAAAAGAAGGCATTACTCAAAGGCAATCATCTTAAGCATGACACTGTTCTGAGTCAGAAATCCTACTTCCGGCAATCTATCCTAAGGAAGCAGATGTGGTAAAACATTTATATTAATGATGAACATGGGGCGCCTGGGTGGCTCAGTCGGTTAAGCGTCTGGCTTCGGCTCAGGTCATGATCTTGCGGTTCGTGAGTTCAAGCCCTATGTCGGGCTCTGTGCTGACAGCTCAGAGCCTGGAGCCTGCTTTGGATTCTGTGTCTCCCTCTCTCTCTGTCCCTCCCCCACTCACACTGTCTCTTTCTCTTTCTTTCTCTCAAAAATAAATAAACATTAAACAAATAAACATTTAAAAAGAAATAAATAAATAAAGATGAACACTGCAAAGCTGTTTTTAACTGCAACAAATTTGAAACCCAAATGTTTAAAAAAAAACCAAAAAAAGGAACAGTTAAAATATTTCACATGTATCAGTTGGACTATCATCCAGCCCTAAGATACTTTTAGTGTATTTTAGCATTTTAATAAAATACTCTTAATAACATGGAAAATACCACGAATTAAATGAAGGAAGCAACAGATAAAACTGTACTGTACTGGTAACTATGCTACTAAGAAAGTAAATTTATGATCAGACAAAAAAATCAAAAGGAAACACCCTAAAATGGTAATAATATTTCTGGGGAGAAAAGACACAGATGAGTTTTAATACTTTCTCTATTTCCCACAATAAATAGATTATTTCTAAATGGTGCTATGTAGTAAAGTCTATAGTCATCATAATTCACTGTGGGAAAGCCCTGAGTGGTTAAGAATCAAAAACAAGGGCAGATTTTCTAAGTAGAGACAAAGCAATCTCAATAGATCACCCCAGGGCGTCTGGGTGGCTCAGCGGATTGAATGTCCAACTCTTGGTTTTGGCTCAGGTCATTATCTCACAGTTTGGGGGATCGAGACCCACACTGGTCTCTGTGCTGAAGGTGCGAAGCCTGCTTGGGATCCTTTCTCTTTCTCTCCCTCTCTCTTGCTCATGCTCTCTCTCTCTCAAAATAAATAAACAAACATTAAAAAAATAAATAGATCACCCCTTTTATTAATTTTTTTAAAATTTTTTTATTTTAATGTTTTATTTATTTTTTTTTGAGACAGAGAGAGAGAGACAGAGCATGAGCAGGGGAGGGGCAGAGAGAGGGAGACACAGAATCGGAAGCAGGCTCCAGGCTCTGAGCTGTCAGCACAGAGCCCGACGCAGGGCTCGAACTCACGAACTGTGAGATCATGACCTGAGCCGAAGTCAGACGCTCAACCGACTGAGCCACCCAGGCACCCCTAGATCACCCCTTTTAGACAGCTGGTTACCTGGTAGCCCTCAGAAGCTAAGATTCAATGAAGGTCAGAAACTATGTTTCCTATAGGATCTATCGAGTATAGGAAGAAGGATGTATTGCCTGTGGGATGAGTAATATGGTCCTAGCTCCAGGTTCACTATCAGTGCCCCTCCCTTACCTGTTGGGGAGACGGATTCTCTTGATAGCATAATTGCAGTCATCAACTTTATTTCTGGCTTCAAAGACAACTCCAAACCCACCGCGTCCCAGGCACTGAACCGGCTCAAAATCGGTTAGATATCTTTAAAAAAAAAAAGAAATTTTTTTTTTTTTTTAAATAAATTTTAATAAGGTAATAGTTCAATCTTATTTTATGATGTATAAAAAGTGTCTAAACTCTGTTAAGTCTTATAGAACTTATCTTAATAGAAAGTGCAGGGTTTTTTTTTTTTTATTTTTAATTATTTATTTGAGTAAATGCTAACCCCAACGTGGGGCTTGAACTCATGACCCTAAGATCAAGAGTCACGTGCTCCACCAACTGACTCAGCCAGGTGCCCTCAGAGTGTAGTTTAAATTCTACTACTAGCATTCTTTGTTCTTCTGTTTATATAAATGAAGCAAACCCATTCTAATTTTTTCCAAGAAAATATATAAAAAATAAAAAAGCTCCTGTTTAGTTGGGAATCACCTGTTAATCACTTGTTTTTATAGCAACCACACTACTGATCTAACCTGTCTGATACTTTCCATCACCTACCAAAATATTCCATCCTTAATTCTCTAAACTTCTGCCTCCTGTGGCATTCTGCACTCAATGAGAAAAACACAGTTTAATCCTATGTCAGTGCATTTTTATGGCAAAAATGTAATCAATCCTCTTATATTTAAGTGTTTTTTTTGTTTTTTGGGGGTTTTTTTTGCCAGAAATCTTTCTAGGAACCAAAGATGTCTGCAATTGGCTGGGATGCCTCCTGAGTCAGTGTGCTCATCACCGGCTAACTCAGCATCTGTGACTTAAAGGCCGGGCTGCACACTGTAGTCTGGTCTCCCTTCTGCGCCCGACCTCACCGCTCTGTGCTGTGTTCCAGCCAGCCTGCACGAGGTCTCACAACTTCGGCACTTCTGCTTCTGCTGTTTGCTCTGTTGAGATGGCCTACTTCTTTGTACTTAATGAAACTCTTGTTTTTCCTTCATTCTGCTCATCTCGCCATTGCCGTAGGGCCTTCCTACACCCCTGTCTTCATGTTCTCATAGCACTGTTCACACAGTACTCTGAACTACTTAAACGTAATCTCGATATTTTGCAGTTATTCGTACTCAGCTCACTCTCCCCACTGCCACTCAACTGTGGCGGCCTTGAATGCAGAAAAGCATTCTTGTTTCTCTTTGTATTTCCAGAGGCTGAGCTTACCTGGCAAACAGAAGATCTAACAAATATCTATCGGACAATATATGAAAAAATAAATGAATGCATGCATGCCTGCTATGAAGTTGTTCTCCAGGCAGATGGGGAGTAGTTGAATTAGATTAGATTATCTTTAGTGTCTCTCATAAGGCTAAGTTTATTACTTTATGATTTGCACACTCCTATTAATTTAGTAGCTGGCTCAGCTGGCTAGAGCATGGAGTTAAGGAGGAGAGGCAATTGATCCAAATCCTCCACGGGCCAATTACCTTCACAGAGAATGAAGAACAATACTCTGTATCCCTAAAAATAGCTAGTCAAGGCACTTTGGTACAAATCCATCTCCCAGCTACAAAGCCCATGAAATCCATACCCTACTTCTGAAGGGCCAATTGAATTTTGCCCTATATTAAAGAAAACATCCATATGAAAATAAATATATCATCTGAAACGAGAGACATCTTATTTAAGATTATAGACTCTGTAAAGGTAAGTATCATCATGCCTAAGGTCCCAACTGATAAATCACAAAGTTGGGTATTGAACTCATGACTGGACCCAGAGCTCAGGTTCTTTATAATGCCTACAATATAGTAGGCATTCAATAAACATTAGGTATTATTATAGAGCTTATGTATTTGAAAAACAATCAGCTGTACTCTCCATATTGAATAAAGTTAAAGGAAAATAAAGTCTAATTCAATTTCAGAGTACATTATTCTAATTCTCTTCACAACAGCCTTACGGATATATGCTTATTCACTAATCCCCATTCCTCCCTGTGTTTACCTAATTCTTCCTTACTCACAATCTAAGGTTCAATGAAAATGTGACCATATGACATTTGGCCAATGAAAATGGTCGTTTATGACAACCTCTTCTCCACTCACAGAATCATCACAACCAGACTGAGTCACTTACAGTTCACGGCTTTTTTCTTGTATGTTTCCGTTTTGCCCCGTATTATCTTCTCTCATAGATTTTAAGCCCCTTCAGGATAGGACTAGTCTTTTTGTTTTTCCTAAAGCCTGGAATACTTTCCTGTGCTCAGTTGTTTAGAGTAAATGTTGAATGAACAATGAATGGCTTCAGTAGTGGACTCTACCCGATGAAGAGCTGTTGGGTCCCTAGTTCGCTCCCTCTCTCTACCTGCTGGTGTTGCTGTCCGCTGACATATTGGTTAGCATCTTTATTAGAAGGGTACTAAAGCCTTTGCCATTTCTTAGTCACCTAGTAAATTCTCCTTTGGGCAACTTGTACCTAAAACAAATTGATTATAGTCAATTCTCCATTTGTCATAATACAGTATGAATGTACCGTAGATCAATTAGGTCCACAGATAAAGTATCACATATTTTAGCTGTAATTTTCAATCTTTCTGTCATCAAATCATTACCCTAGGTATTGAACAGTGAGGTTCTGTATCTCTTCCTTGTTTCCATATTACCAAGTGTTAAGTATGATATCAAAACAAAGGGAAAACATAGAAATAAACCATGTAATTGAAAAATGAACCACAGTACCATTCCCTGTACCACAAAGCATAAAAAACTATATACCTAATAGATGCTAACAGATTCTCTTTTATTTTACTTTCAAATTATTTGAATTGCCTACTTTTTAGGTGACTCACCTCCCTCTTCTATTTTTAAAAATGACCTATTGGTGTTTTCCCCCCATTTTTCTATTTCTTATTCTAGACAGAATAAGGATGAAATAAATAATTGAGGATTAAGTAACATATAGAGATTTATACCATACTCTAATAACACAATAACAATTTGGTACTATTAATGACGAGCCCAGTACATGGTAGATCCTCAATAGCTAAGTTAAGTTCTGGTAAGAACTTAATTTGGCGGCTGAAATTCTGAACTTCTATAACACTCTATTTTTATCTTTCTTAGGGTACATACCACTTTGAATAAGTTTAAGTTACTTGAGGGTTAAATCTATGTTTTACTTACCTGGACATTTGTGCATTAAAAAAAAAAAGTGAGGGGCACCTGGGTGGCTCAGTGGGTTAAGTGGCTGACTTCGGCTCAGGTCATGATCTCCCCGTTTGTGAGTCTGAGCCCCGCATCAGGCTCTGTGCTGTCAATGCAGAGCCTGCTTCAGATCCTCTGTTCCCCTCTCTCTCTGCCCCTCCCTCCCTTGTTCTCATTTTCTCTCTCTCCCTCTCAAAATAAATAAACTAAAAAAAAGTTCAACAGGATCTTAGTTTAGAGGTCATTTCTTCTTTGATTCCAACAGTTGCCACCAGAAGCTGCAGCACACACACATATACTTTATGGTAAGACTTACCGCGATATATATCCAGAATTTTTTATGTCATTCCAGCTACTGTCCTTGGCGTCTCCACTTACAGAATCGTATTTACTTTCAGTTTGACACTGAGTTTCCGATTCCTTCCTTTGCTGATAAGGTGGGGAGAAAATCACTGTCAAAGCTGAACTGAGGTTAGCTGACTATCTTAAACTATAAGTAACATTAAAAAAATAAACAATATGGACAAAAATAAGCGTATTGTGAGAACACAAAATACAGCATTTCCTTGGTCAGTGGGAAGTGAAATGGTAGGGGTGCAAGACAGATTGCAATGGGTTGAGGAGCGAAGGGGTCGTAGGTCAGTGGACAGGAAGGGATGGGCAATAATGATTTCATGGTAAACCTAAGTAAATGTAGTACCCTCTTCCCCACCCCCACACATTATTTACCCCACACTTTGAGACACATTAGAATTCTAAAAAAGGTCTTACTCTGTGAGGATGAGGATGGAAAAGCCTACGCACGATAAAAGTTGTTGCTATGATACAAAATAGAATAGTTCCGACTATTTCTTTCCACCAGTGTAAGAGGAGAACAGGATCCTTTTTGCGAATGTTCTTGTTGTAATTTGGGTTATCGAGAAATCGGACTGTGATCTGTGTGCTCCGTTTGCTCCTCTCCCTCTTGTAGTATGGTAGGTAATAACCATTATCTTCAAAAACAAATGTTAAAAAGTTTTTTTTTTAAAGATAAACCAATATAGAGCCACCTTTAATTGCTAAAAAATTCTCTATTTTCCTGTCACTTCTATTACCAATTCCTTTTATTAAAGTTTCATCTCTTCTTTAACACATTTCAATAGCCTCCTTACCCTACTTTTTCTTTTTTCTTATACAAACCTATTTTCCTTTATTCCATAAGCATCACAGATCTTCTTTGTACTGAATAATAAGACTAGAAAGAAAACTTAAGGGCCACCCCATTCATTACCTCATTAAATAATTCAATTCTTTAAATTCGGGAAAGAGTTAGACAGTACTCAGTCTTCCTCCAAGGATTTTAAACTTTACTTCCATTTAGACATCAATGAAATACCATCAGTCATTCTTCTCAAACTGAAAAGAAAACATCTCCAACGCGCTCATTGGTTCCTTTCACGCTGTCAGAATGAGGTTGTCCTGGGAAGCAACCTGTCTTTTTGGCTTCTATTTTGTACCACGTGGACAGACTACACAATTCTCTCTTACCTTGTGTTCTGATCAGCATCAGATAAAGACTGATGTTTCTAGGTCAGAGCCTTCTGTTTTTGTCAATTTAAATTCTACAGTAACTTCCCAGTCCAGCATCTGGGGTGACTGATGAGGAATCTATGCTTTGGCCTAATGCAGATTTGAGAGTTTTTCTTAACATATAACTGTTGGGAATACTTTCATATCTAAATACATCCTAACTTTAAATACCCAGGAATGTATTTCATGTCAAATTTTACCTCCTCTTACTTTTGCGCTAATTTCCCGTCGAAGGACAAAATTAACATCACCTCGTTTTATAGCATTTCACACAGTATTATGGGAAACGCCTGTTTTCTTCATTATCCAGGCTGATATTATGTAGTTTATATTAAACAAGATTTTAACTAAATGAGAGCTAATCACCAGAATGAATGCTTATTGAATACTATTTGCAGGACACTGTGCTAAGACTGTATGTGTATTATCTATCTCATTTAGGCCTCTAACAGCCCAGTAGATAAATACTAGGATTACTATCCTCGCTTTACAGATGAAGGAATGAAGATGCAGATAAGCTGGGTGTGCCCAACCTGGTGTCAGGGGCAAAACTGGGATTTGAACCCTAACCATCTAACTACGGAACCCGCACCCTTGGCCACCATTCACACTATGCCTCCCAAGATATCTTATTTTCTACCTTCCAATGACTACCTTTCATTTGAATTGCAACCATTCATTTCAAAGGAATAAATAAATGCAAAGAAACACCTCAGCATTTTCAATGCAAGCTTCCTCACACTCACCATATGGGTATTGCAAGATTGAAAGCGCACCATTGCTGTACTCTTCATGAGAAAACTTATCGTTGCTAAGACATTTGTCGAATTCATCAGACCCTACCAAGACAGGAGTTCTGGACGGGGAATCTAAAAGAAAATGGTAAAATCTTACATGTTAAGGCTTCAGGGCAATTGCATGAACCTCATTCATTCCAAACACAGATATTCAGCCACAGTTCTGTTCAAATATGTTAAGTCACACAAATGGCTCAAAGGTCTTTCCCCCCGAAAAGCACAGCCTTGTAGAGAAGCTGAGTCATTTGAACAAGTAATTAAAATAGGACGTGATGTATGTGATAAAAAACTACACAGGCTACGGAAAGATAACTGAAGGAAATAGGTGGTCTAATATCTGCATTCAACTCATTTAAGCGTCTCATAGAATATGCTGTAATAACCAGTAATGTCTCATAAGTATTCTTCACTTGATCTTAGCCAAAAGGCCGAGAAGCAATTTTTCATAAATATTCTTTACGTAAATATGTTAAAAGCTAAATGATACTCAGTCACAGTCAGTGAACGGTTAAGAATATTTCTCTGTTGTCTGGAGAAATATCTTAGTAACAACTGATTTCTCTAGAAGCAGCTGTTATTTCAATGAAATCATGTAAAAGATAATTAAAATTCACTGACATCTCAAATGCCTTCCTAGTTTGTCAGAAAATAAAGAGTACCTATGAGTTGTAATCTCTGTGCTATTCAATACCAGGACAAAGACAGTCATGATTAGGCCTCTGAACACCTCACTAATATTATAAAAGTTCCTAATTCACTTACGAATTAAGGGCTTCCATTTGATTGTTGGCAAAGGAACAATTGCATATTCATTATTGACAGATTCCAAGGCCTTGGGACTTGTAGGAAACTTTTCTGAAATTCTGACTGATGACTGCAGATACAGCTGACCTCTGTACATTCCTGAGTCAATGAAAACAGTATCAATTATGTTTAGAATCAAGCACCAAGGATTTTTTTCAAAAAGGGTCATTTTGATTTAATAAAATTAGATTAATTCCAGGTATTTCTTTATGTGCTACAAAATGCTTTTCAAAGAAGGATCAAGCCCGAAGCACTCAAATGTGACCCAAACAAAAATAGGGGCGGAAAGTTATATATAAGTTACAATGTTTCTCACTGAATAATAATTTTCAGCAATTACTGGAAAACTCTTCTAGTAGGGAAGTTCAAAGCAATTAATCCAGATGCAAATACAAACGTAGAAAGTTTTAGACTCTGAGGATATATGAGTAATTCACAACATACTGTATGATGGCAACATTTCTTTCTTTTTTTAAAGTTTTTTTCTCTCTTTTTTTTAATGTTTATTTTTGAGAGAGCGAGCACATATGCACGCACACGTGCACTCGAACGGGGGAGAGGCAGAGAAAGAGAGGGACAGAGGATCCAAAGCAGGGTCTGTGCTGACAGCAGAGAGCCCAAGCCGGGGCTTGAACCCACGAACCATGAGATCATGACCTGAGTCAAAGTCAGACACTTAACCAACTGACCACCCAGGAGCCCCAGCAACATTTCTAAGCCTTTTTTTTTTTTTTTTTTAATGTTTATTTATTTTTGAGAGAGAGAGACAGAGTGCGAGCAGGGGAGGGGAAGAGAGACAGGGAGACACAGAATCTGAAGTAGGCTCCGGGCTCTGAGCTGTCAGCACAGAACTCAACATGGGGCTCAAACTCACAGACCGGACTGCGAGATCATGACCTGAGCCTAAGTCAGACGCTTAACTGACTGAGCTGCCCAGGTGCCCTTCTAAGCCTTTCTGATATAGGTCTCAGAGGAAAAGAATATGCCATGGCAATTGAAAGTTTCAGAATTGGATAAATGGATGGGGCACCTGTGGCTCGGTCAGTCCAACGTCTAACTTCGATTCAGGTCATGATCTCACGGTTCGTGAATTTGAGTCCCACATTGGGCTCTGTGCTGATAGTGTAGAGCCTGCTTGGATCATCTGTCTCCCTCTCTCTCTGCCCCTTCCCCACTCATGCTCACTCGCTCTCTCTCTCTCCCCCAAGAATAAATAAACATTAAAAAATTAAAAAAAAAAAAGAAGTGGATAAATGGAAAAAAACAGGAATGTAAATCAAAGTGTAAATCTTAAGGGCAACCTAAGCCAGAGACTATATTTAGGAATTACAACTACTCTAGGCACCACTGAAGTAGAAAGGAATGATGTAGGAATAAAACCTAAATGTCAGTATGTCCCGTCACTAGATAAGAGACATCTACTCACCCAAGTAAACGCTATTTTCTGTGGCTCCTCGAGCAGCTTCTACAATGTCTTCTTCATCTTCTAAAACTTCATCATTAGATGCATAACTTGTATCATCAAAAAGACTGATGGGAATGACTTTTCCGTCCTTAACCAACCAGGCAGATGCAATGGGAGTACAAAACTAAACAAAAATGGACAAGAAATTTTATACAATTTCAAGTAGTATTTCCATAATTCAACTCCTAAAATGACATTTAAAAATCACAATTGTAAAAATTTTTCCAGCTTAATGAGGTATAATTGACAAATAAAAAATGTATATATTTACAGTATACAATGCCATATTTTGATACAGTATATACACTGTGAGACGATTAGCACAATCAAGCTAATTAACATATCCATCGCCTCACATCATTATTTTCGCGTCAACGTTTGAAATCTACCCTCATTTCACAACATATACATATATCAAATCATCACACTGTATAGCTCAAATGTACATAGTTTTTATTCATCGATTATACCTCAAGAAAGAAAAAAATTTTTTTAATCTACCCTCAGCAAATTTCAAGTATATAGGACCATTAACTATAGTCACACACTGTACATTACATCCACAGAACTTACTCATCCTGCATAACCGAAACTTTGTACTCTTTGACCAACATCTCTCGATTTCTCCTGCTCCCCAGCCCCTGGCAACTACCATTCTACTCTCTGCTCTGTGTGTTCAGCTTTTAAAATTCCACATGCAAGAGATCATGCACTGTTTACCTTTCTGGGCCTGGCTTATTTCACTTAGCATAATGTCCCCCAGGTTCATCCACGATTTCACAAGTGACAGGATCTCCCCTCCTTAAGGCTGAATAATAGTTCACTGCGTATATACACGCACCCTATTTTCCTTACCCATGCCTTACTATGGACACTTAGACTGCGTCTCTATCTTGGTTATTGTGAATAATGGTGCGCTGAACATGGCAGTGCAGATATCTCTTCGAGATATTGATTTCACTTCCTTTGAATATATTGAGAAATAGGATTGTTGGATCATATTGTAGTTTTTAATTTTTCAAAGCACCTCCGTGCTGTCTTCCATACGGCTGTGCCCATTTACGCTCTCAGCAGCAGCGCACGAGACTGCAAACACCCTCACCAGCACTTGTTTTCTGTAGCCTTTTTCAGAGTAGCCATCCTAACGGGTGTAGAGCCGCACATTTCTTAGGGCATAGAGAACAGGCTGAGAATCTAAAATGAGAGATATTTCCCTCTACCCAACAAGTTTGGTCAAACTGGGAAAGGAAAACAACGTATTTATCAATTCTCGGTGGGTTTAGGTACCTGGTATTCCCATTCCAGATGTCCTCCCTTCTTATTAAACGCCATAACCTTCCAGTCTGCAACCGACACCTTTATCACTGTGTCCATCATGGCAGCTTCCTGTTCTTCCACATCTGAAATAATTTTAGACCCTTCTTTGTTCCCACTGGGCTTTAAGGTGCTTTCAATAAATCCGGCTCTAGTTTCCATGTCTGGAATATACCGAAGTTCAAAGTGGCCAACACTGAAATTCCACCTTAAATTTACAAAGGTTTGTTTTAGAAATTCACACTTAAGGAAAGGGATCAAATCATAAAGAACTGTTCCAGATTCAAGAAGCAAACACTAAAATTTTGTGAGGAGACAACGAATAACTCAACACAATTTTCTGGGAGTGCTTTGCTGACTTATGCCACAAGAGGGCATAACCTTGTCCTGATCTGTTAGAAACCTGGGATCTGAGTTGTAAACTGACAATGGCTATGGGACAGATTTTCTCTCAAAAATTAACAAATGCTCACATTTCCAAATCAGAGCGATTTTCTCAACACACACCAAAGTTACCTTCAAATGAGGCCAGCAGCAGTGTGCTTTGTCAATTAAATTAAAGCCTGGGCACATTTCATTCAAGTGCAGAGAAATTAATTCGTCCCAATAAATCAATGTACACAGCAAGATAAATGCATCGGTTTTGTATTTATATGAAAACATAGCCCCAAAAGGCAATGTAATTCAGTGTACCAAGACTGAAGGTCATACCACCTCAGCTCCAATCTCAAATCTCTCCCGAGATCTGTCAAGTCATTGAACCTTTCCTGAATTTCAGTGTCCTCATCCATAAAGTGGCAGTAACAATGTTTCTTCTACAATTAATACACAGATCACTTAACTTTTGACAGTATAATGACTTGTCACTGAGATAGAAAATGACCTAATAATCCTGACATCTATTAAAAAATAAACTTAAGGAACATGGATCTTAGACCCCAGACTCTTCTTATTTTGGGAACTCAAAATTCTGTTGAGATGGACATCTGTTCCTATTGGTGGCTGGACACCCAGCAAGCACTCAAACACTTAAGGAAACGAAATCCCAGGGGCGCCTGGGTGGCTGTCAGCACAGTCCGCTTTGGATCCTCTGTCTCCCTCTCCCTACCCCTCCTCTGCCTGCTCTCTCTCTCCCTCAAAAATAAATAAACATTAAAAACATTTTTTAAAAAAAGGAAACAAAATCCCATCAGGAAAAAGAAGGTCAGATTGCCAGCAGATGCAAAGCCCTACTCACAGTCCAGTGAACATAGAAATACATTCTTAACTGATTTTAAGAAAACAGGAAAGGAAGCTGAATTATACTGCATCACATTAGATAATATCTGAAAGTCTGGTTCACTTTCAAAAGATAAAGATGAGATCTCAAATTATTTTTACTACAGAGGCAAGTTAAAATTTAAATATTAGGTAGGTTAAAAAAAAAAATCAAGCATGTGATTTAGGACCAACATAAGTAATCCAACCATCTTGGTTTTTAATCCCATATTTAAATGTAAAAATTACATAAGGAACTCATTATTTGAAAAGGGAAACAAAAAGGCATTTGACCAAATGAATTATACTTCAACGCTTTAAGAAAATAGACAAAAACGTTATTTTAAAATTGGGTTGTCAAACACACTATGAAACTACTGACTAGAGAGAACTACAGGGTCAAAGAGGCCCAAGTTGAAATGAAGTGCATTAACTTTGTCTTAAGAGCTTTTCACTGATCTGTATGATCAGTGAGGTTGCTACATTCATTGTATGGGCTTTCCTCTGGTTATCATCTCCAGAAGCATATGGTGGGAGTCTCGATTCAGGATTTGTTAAAAACCATGAGACCATTTTCATTTATTTATTTATTTATTTTTAAATGTTTATTTTTGAGAGAGGGGGCACGTGTTTTGCGCACAGGGGAGGGCCAGAGAGAGAGGGGGACAGAGGATTGGAAGCAGGTTCTGCGCTGACAGCAGAGAGCCCGATGTGGGGCTCGAACCCACAAACCGTGAGATCATGCCTGAGCCGGAGTCAGATGCTTAACCGACCAAGCCACCCAGGTGGCCCCCATGAGGCCATTTTTAATTTAGGGCCTACATTTCTCTTAAAAGAGCTGTATGTTTTTCGGGCAAGAAAATAGTTCAGGAAATTTCCATAAAGAAAAAAATCTGATAAATTTGGGTTTTGCTGAACTAATGATCAACAGCCACATCATCTGAATACATACTTCTCATTGCCACTGCGAGGTCCAACAGCTCTAACAGTTTTCTGGGAGCGCTGCAGAAGCAGGATGTCTTCTTGTTCCATTTCATCATTATCCCACTGGCGACAACCCAAAGCTGAACAGATATACCTCACCTGAAAAGACAGATAGAAATTTTGTAAAGAATACATAAGTTACAGGAGATCGGAGATATTAAAAGAATCTATATAATTTATAAAAAAATTGTGGGGATCTGTAATACCCAAGTATTAAGAAACATCGGTTAGACTACCAATTCCAAAGATGAGTTACTTAGAACTACAAAAGAAACAATAAATATTTCTGGAATTATTAAGGGAAAATCCTTATTTTAAGGATTTAGATAATTTTAGTTTTATTTGGGGGATTTTCAAGGATGATACACGAGAAGACACAAACAGTTGTGATCTCTTAGCAAGAATTTCATTAATAAAAGTCCAGGTGTATTAAAAAAATTGGCCTCAGAGTTCCCATATGATGGAAGAATTTGGTTTTTAAAGACGTAAATCTCTTTTAGTAGCTATACTATTTAAAAGTACCTCCTTCAAACCTTCATTAGAAAAACAAAGAAGGACTCTTAGTATGATCTGAGCTAAAATCTTCACAGAAAGAAGCATACGTGCTAGAATACCCGAATTTTGCAGCAGCACATTAAATAGAGAACCAGATGATAGGGGTCAATTCCACTGTCTTAGAGATGAGAATACTGAAGGAGATAGAGGGTCACAAGGCCTCCTAGGTACAAAGCAGATGTGGGTAGTGGAGAAGGCAGAAAAGCATCTGCAAGAGCAAGAGGGGGCTATGGGCCTAACACTTAAATAAGGAATCGTTAACGTGTGAAAAAGTCAAGGGGCAAAAGATCATTTTTCTATTCTTCCTTGTTCTAGTCTTAAGTCTGTATACAAAATATTCACATATCAAGGTTAAGAGTTAAAAAAAAAAGATTTTTACCTTTCTTTAAAAATAAATTTTTTTAATGTTTATTTATTTTTGAAGGAAAGAGAGACAGAGCATAAGCCCGTAAGGGGCAGAGAGAGAGGGAGACACAGAATGCGAAACAGGCTCTAGGCTCTGAACTATCAGCACAAAGCCCAACGTGGGGCTCGAACTCACTAACTGTGAGATCATGACCTGAGCTGGAAGTCAGACGCTTAACTGACTGAGCCTCCCAGGCATCCCAAGACTTTTACCTTTCTAAAAAGGATGTATTTAATTAGTTACTCCTAATAAGAGATTTATATTGTAAGACCAATCTTAGAAGCAGATGATGGTTATATCCTGAAACCTAACATTAGAGAGAGTCTAGGTCTTAATGGTATAACTTTATCTGCACACAGACCTAAGTCAAATTGAACCTTGGAAATTTCTCAACTTTTAAAGTTTCAAGTTTTCTCATCTGTAAAATAAACACAACTTTCCTCTTGGATTACAGGATCAAACTAGATAAATAAGTAGCAATTATTCTTATTGGGATTATTATTAATATTTGGAGGGTTCTTCATCTGTCCAAATGGAAACAAGAATGTGTGACCTCTAGGAACATCATGAAGATTTCAATATAATGTATGAAAAACACAACTGACACACACTAGACCTTATTGATTCATTCTCTTCCTCCTGCTTTTCCTGGCTCTGCTGTTTATTCTGTTGTCTCAGATACATTTAGTTTTCTTAATAATATTTTGCCCTTTCTACTTTGTAATTCATTTATTCAAACAAATAATATCCTCAGGGAAAAATAATAAACCTCAGCCAGTAATAGTATAGCTTATTAAGTTATTTCCTCTCGCCCTATTTATTCTGATTCCTCCCCAAATAATCCAACATTTTCACTCACCTTTCCACTATATGCACTGAGTCCGTATGTAGTGAGAGACTTTCCTCCAACCAAAACAACGTCGTCTCCAAATTTATAAGAAGATTCAAGAAGTGATTCAACTGTAAAAGGAACAGTTTCCATGCTCTCACGGTCCCGGTCCCACTGAAAGAGGTCTCCATCCAGGGAAGGAATGATCATCTTATTCCCAAATACCTAAAACAGAAGGCAAAATTTTAAAAAATATTTTTTATTTTAATGTTTATTTATTTTTGAGAGAGAGAGAGTGCAAGCGAGGGAGGGACAAAGAGAGGGAGACACAGAATCCGAAGCAGGCTCCAGGCTCTGAGCTGTCAGCACGGAGCCCAATATGGGGCTCGAATGCACGAACTGCGAGATCATGACCTGAGCCGATGTCGGCCACTTAACCGACTGAGCCACCCAGGCGCCCCCAAAACAGAAGGTAAATTTTAAAAGGGATCATAACTTTACAAGTAGTGACAAAGAGCTGGAGTCTTGAGCCTGATGTTCTCTAGCCTCCTTCTGAGCAGCATGTGGAGAGGCACAATTTATCAACCAAGAGCAACGTAAAAAGAGCTGCCAATCTCTCCTGGGGTCTACGCGTGATACTCTAGCACGGTTTTCTCAAACTTTGCTTGTGATGGGTGTCCCATAATGATACATGAGCTACCAAAAGAGAGTTTTGTGATCAAGTGAATTCAAGGAGAGGTTACAGCAATCCATATGCTAATATACAATACGTTTTTCTAGCAAACAGATAGTATATGCAGTATTTTCCAGACCTGTTTCATCCAGGGCAATTACTATCATAGGCTCAGATCCATGAAACACAGGTCAATTCAAGCAGTATCCCATCTTTTATTTATGTTCTCAAATCTGCTATGAGCTGGAACCCTGGTAACAAAGCTTACTGATTTTATGCTCTTAGTTGTCCTTCCTTCTTTTAACAGTGTGTATCGAGAGCCTACTATGAGCTGGGCATGAGTATGTTGCTTGGGGAGAGACCGCTGAGCAAAACAAATTTAAAAAAAAAAAAAAAAAAATCACTGCCCTGTGGAGTTCAAACTCTGGTGTCAGGAGACAAACGACATAATGAATAGTCACAGTATATGAGGTGATAAATAACACAGGAAAAAATAGAACAAGATAAAGGGAGACTAGAAATGTGTGCGGGAGGGGAGGGGGACTGTCAACAGGGAGCACAGGGTAGACCCTACTGAGAAAGTAACATGTGAGCAAAATCTAAACTTGGGCCAGTTAACCATGCTGACATCTGGGGAATAGCCTTTGCAAAGGCCATAAGGTGGAAGCACGCCCTCCACTTTGGAGGAAGCACAAGGAAGATGGACAGGCTATAGCGGGAAGGGCCGAGGCATGGAGAGCAGGCCGAAGGCAAGAGATGTGATGGCTCCAATTAGGTTGATAGCACCAGAGGTACGGCAGGGTGTCAGATCTGGAAGGCCAAGCCCAGAGGAGCTCATGGGGGATTCCCTGTATAGTATAAGCAAAAGAAAAGAGTTCAGGGTAACTCTTAAAGGTTTTGGCTATGAACACCTTGTTTCTTGAGAATGGGTATTAGTGCATGGCTTTGTGACACTGACCTTTTGGTATTTAAAATATATACAATTTGACTTAACTTCAGCTAAGGACAACACTGTTTTCCTGATCATCCAGGCCCAAAACTTGAGAAAAAGAGAATATAAAAGAAGTATGGGTTTAATCAACAACAACAACAAAAAATTGCAAATAAAATGTTGACCTTAACTTTTTTCTAACAAAATTTCTCTTTGTATTTCTTTGTTCCTCAATCCTATCATTAAAGAGATACTTACTTGAAAATGCCCATACTGTCACTAAAAGTGCTCACACATCCTCCCTCCCTCTAGCTCGGCCCCACACCCTGGGATTCTAAAGGGCTGGTAGAAAACCACTATTCTAATCTACTTCTCTCTTTCGTTTCCTAGTTCAAATCCTTGTACCTCCTGCCTGAACTATTATAACAGCCTCTTTACAGTTCTTAACTGGCAATTTCCTCAATCCAAACTCTACCTATCTTCTAGATTAATCTCTGAGTCAGAGTTAAGCTTGTTATGACATTATTCAAAAATCTTCAACAGTTCTCTATTATCTTATAAAGACCCCAAATCCTAAATCTGATATTCAAAGTTCTCTAAACATGACCTCAAACAACCTTTTCTTCTTCCTTGTCTTCTACTATTCCCTACATGGGCAGAAATTGGGCATCACCACTTAAGTATATTTGTTACTGTTACTGTTTCAGTCATGTCATTGTCAATGTCATTTCTTCTTCCTGGAACACCTTCCTGTACCACAAATGCCCACTGAAATCCTATCTGGCCTTCAAGTTAGCTTCACTTATGTTTTTGCTTTGAAAACCAAGAAAATTTTAGCAGTGTAAGATCGCTGACAAAAAACTGCCCATTCCTTAGTACTGTACCTTGCTTTCCACTGTAACTATGAGCTGAGACAGCACTACATTCTCAAGAACTGTTTATTGTACCTCTAAGAAATACTTACCCCATATGCTAATGCTTCTACATTTATGTTTACAATGTGTATACAGTGGCTGTGAAAGCAATACACCCAAACCTAGTGCCTGGGTTGTGTTATCCAATTCTACTTCCCACCAAAGGAATCAAGGCTCCTCAGAGAAATGTCTGATTCCAAGGGCTGGGGCAGGGTAGGCACAAGATGAGACTTTAGAATCTTATTATTCTAGAGAGTAAGGATGTGTTCAAAACAGATAGAAGTATACCATTCACCAAATCTGGTCACTGAGCAATTTAAGGACCAAAATAATTGAGTACTGAATTATAATGTACTGAAGAAGAAAACAAAAAGAATTCGTGAGTCCATACTGATAGCAAATAGATAAATCATACATGGGGGAGAAGGGAGGGCTGTTACTGCAATAAAATGCTAAGTGTCTACTGGCAAATATGAAGGGAGGGGTGAAGTTAGAAAAGTTAGCATTTCGCAACCATCACAGTAAAGACTGCATCAAGCAAAATTCAGCAATGGTGTTAAGTCTAAGAAGGTGGAAATTTTGATGAGGAGTAGGAGATTTGCACGGTCTTAAAGTGTCTCCCCACGGACTGCTTATTAGTTACAAGAAACTAAACATAGAAACAAAAGCAAAAAAACTCCAATAATTATAGAGTGGAGAATTTAGATAATACCTTGACCAGATGATCAAAATTAACATCATCAATAAGTGACAGATGTGATTCCCTAGGAGAGGACACATCACCTACTCAGTATTCTAAGCCAAGAATGTACAATCTAAATAACCAGGAAGCACTGGATAAGCACAAAATGAAGAAATGTCTATTTTTTTTAAATAAAAGGGCAGAGAGACTGTATTCTTCAAAAATATCAATGTCAGAAAAGACAAAGTCTGTAGAAAAATCTAGATTAAGAAAGCCTAATGGGACAAATAAATGAACTACCTGACCCTAGACCAGAGGCTACCCTAGAGGTAAAGGACACTATAAAAGGCATCACAGGTATCTTTCGGAGATATTGTGGGTTTGATTCGACACCACCTCAATAAAACAAGTCAAATGAACTTTTGGTCTTTCAGTGCCAATAAAAGCTATGTTCACATTGTACTGTAGTTTACTAGGTATGCAATAACATTATGTCTAAAAAATAACATAATACCTTAATTAAAAAATACTTTATTGCTAAAAAATGCTAACCATCATATAAGCTTTCAGCTAGTCACAGTCACTGATCACAGAACACCATAACAAATACATGGCAACGTTTGAAATATTGCAAGAATTACCAGTGGTGACACAGAGACACGAAGTGAGCAAATGCTGTTGGAAAAACGGTGCCGACAGACTTGCTCAATGCGGGGTTGCCGTAAACCTGCGATGTGTAAAAACAGTATCTGTAAAACACAGTAAATGAGGTATGCCTGTACCAGGTCAACTGATAAAATTGAAAAATACAGACATTAGATTAAAGTATCGACATAACTTTACGAAGTTGATAACTATGCTGTGATTATGTAAGAGAATATCTCTATCAGGAATACAAGTGAAGCATTTAGAACAAAAGGCCATCATGGATAGCTGATTTATCTCTACACGTTTTAGGGGGAAAAAAGTGTGTAGGAGGGGTAGGGGGAGGAAAAAAGAGAGAAAGAGAGACAACTCAAATGATAAAGCAAACAAGATTTGGGGTAAGTAAATCTGGGTATATAAAGGCCCTTTCTTTTTATTGTTATCATTTTTATTCGTGCAACTTTTTGTAGTTGGAAATTATTTCTAAAGAAGAGGTCAAAAAGAAAAGAAAGGTAAAAAAAAGTCTTGCAGGAGCTCTATAATTAAACTCAGAAGGCGATCCCATTAGCAAAGGTTCATCTTGATTCTGGGTATTTAAAGATCTCCAACTCTTACTCTTTATTGACAAACATTTGATTTTAAATAAATTCTTGAATGGCACCAGTATGTATACCACCTCATATGACCTCAGAGTTTTCACATTACTATTTTATCCTTTTTTTTTTTTTTAAGTGTGTTTATTTTGAGAGAGAGCAAAGACACGGGTGTGCGTGTGACTAGGGGAGGGGCAGAGAAAGAGGGAGAGAGAATCCCAAGCAGGCTCCTCACTCACTGCCAGCACAGACCCTGACATGGGGCTCGAACCCAAAACCGTGAGATCATGACCCGACCCAAAATCAAGAGTCAGACGCTTAACCGACCAAGCCACCCAGGCACCCCTATTCTTTGCTTTCTTATTTTACTTTTTAAAAATTAAAACTTTCCTTTTTATCTTTTGTAGAATGTCCAACTTGAAGTTGTCATTAAGAGAGATTTAGGTCATTAGTATACATACCCTATAAAAACAATATGTAGGCAACATGATCTCCCATTCTCCGATTTTGAATTACCTATCAGTTAGAAAATCAAGTATTTACTGTTGTCTCCCTTTCGTATTATGTTAGGTATTCTCTATCCTATTTACTAGAATAGTAAATTCAAATTATGATAAAGTTAAAAAATGGGTAGTTCGGTTGTCTGGTCAAGTCAACAGCAGCACTAGTTAAGGACAAACAGGGAAAGCAGGTGTGCATCACTACAAGAAAGAGGAAGAGGGGCTAGAAGGTCTGTAGTAAACAGATAACACTTATTTTGACTTGTTTCCTCTTTCATTAACAACCTCTTTTCTCCTAAAACACTAGCAGATCCTTAAGAAACACAATGGCTCCTCAGTGCAAAAAAATCAAAAACTAAAAAACCGCTAACAAAAAACTGTCCAACTAATACAGATTAAAATTCGTTTCTGTTTTAAAGATGATCTATATATATGCCTCCAAATGTAAAAGAAAACAAACATCCTGCTATTAAAAATATGGTTTAGGGGCACTGGGTGGTTCAGTGGGTTGTGTCTGACTTCGGCTCAGGTCATGATCTCACAGCTTATAAGTTTGAACCCTGCATCCAGCTCTGTGCTGACAGCTCAGAGCCTGGAGCCTGCTTCGGATTCTGTGTCTCCCTCTCTCTCTCTCTGCCCCTCCCCTGATTGTGTGCACTCTCGCTCTCTCAAAAATAAATAAACATAAAAAAATCTTAAAAAAATATGGTTTAGTGCTCGCTTTGGCAGCACATATACTAAAAAAATTATACACATATATACATATATATATGGTTTAAACAACCAAGAAGATTTGAGGTGATTGACCATATTGAGAAGAACTGCCTTATTTTAAAAGTTAGACGTTCAACAGCGTTAACTCAGTGAGAAAAGTGCAAAACCCAAAACAACAACAAAAAGCATTCTATGATTCAGGACATCATGTCGTATTTCTAGATCGTGATTTTAAAAGCTCACTTTGAAAAAGCTGCTCTTCACTAATTGGCTGCTGATGAGTCATACCCATGGCCACTAACCTTTGCACTGATCTTTGTAGAGTCTTTCAGGCTGCATATGTGAAAGCAGATGGTGCTTTTCCTTGAGAGCCACAAGAAATGATGTATGCATGCGGTTCAGGTAGTGAGATGACATCACCCCTCACAAGAGCATTACCTCACCCTCCCAGCATAGGAATGAGTCACTCGATAGTCAGCTGCAAATCTCTTGGTAGAAAAAAATGTAGGTTACGGTGATGCATTTTTACATCCCACTGATTCGTCTCTGCAAGCAGCTATTTGTTCTGATTCGCTGCTCTGCTTCTCACACCAATTGCGTGACTTGCTTCCTCCATCAGTCACTTTTTAAAAATATAAATTCTTGTTGTTTTATGGTTTCCAACCCCCCCCCATTTGTTTTTTCCTGTGCATAATTTTAAAATGAAAGGTTGTCACACTGGTGGGCAAACTCAGTACCAAAGAGCCAATCAAGATCTTTATCCATGCAATCGCAAAGCAGTATAGTGAAATAATTCAATTTCTATTTCTGAACAAAACCTAAATGGCATAATGAATACCAGTGGCACATGTAATCAGGGAGTGCTATTTGAAATCAGAATGTGAAAATAAGAATTCCATTTCCAAGTGACAGGAGGAACTTCAACTGAGAAAAATGTAGGAAGTGCTACTACTCCAACGAATATAACCAGAAATAAAAACAAAAATTCTTCTAATTATATAAAATATATTTTTTAATTTGGTTCTTCCTTCTTTTTCTAGGTACCACGCACCCACCACCGCCATGGACACATCATCTATTTTCTGGGGTACATTCAACTTTAACTTATTCTGAACATTTTGAAACATGTAAAATAGAAAGAGACTAATAACCCCCCATGTATCTATCACCCAGTTTCAACAATTACCAAATTTTGCCAATTGTTTCGTCTGTTCCCCACCCACCCACTACATATACTTGTTTACTAGAATGTTTTAAAGTAAATCCCAGACATCATGCCATTTCATCTACAAATATTTCAGTATTTATTGCTGAGAAGTAACTACCCTGCCGATATCACATTTAACAGAATTGAGAGTAATCCCTTAAAATCGTCTAATATTTAAATCTCCTTGACTGTCTCAAAGATGTACTATACAATTGGTCTGCTCCAACAAGGAATTCAAACTCCACATATTACATTTGATTCTTTTTTTTTCCCCACAAGAACCCTTTAACTCCCTTTTTCACGCACTGATTTACTTGAGACACCAGACTATTATTCATCCTATAGAATGTCCCACAGCCTAGAGTTTGCATGTCATTTAATTTGTTCTTTTGTCCCATTTTCTGAAAAGTGTGTGATTAGACCTGGCGCTTTGATCTGATGCAGGTTGGATTTTTTCGATAAGAGTACTTCATAGGTGGTGCTGCATACTTCCTATTATATTGAAGGCCAGCAAACTCCAGTTTATAAACCAAATCTGACCCACTGCCTGTTTTTATCAGTAAAGCCTGATGGGAACACAGTCACACCTATTCATTTATGTACTGCTTTCTTACTACAACTACATAGACCATCTGGTCCACAAAGCCCAAGATATTTACTATCTAGCCCTTTACAAAAAAATTTGCCAACCCCTGTGTTATGTCCTATTTGTTACTATTATTCATCAGTAGATTTGGAGGAGTCAGCCTGACCCCTCCATTTTAAAGTGTTCAATCAACTTTTCACCATTTTAATATCGACTGATGACCTATTATTTCAATAAAGGGAATAAAAGAATGATTTCTAATTTTACATTCTTTCTGAATTTATTAGCAAGAACTTTCCCTCGTGTAGTTTTGGAAATGGGATTTACATGCACTATTACTTTCTCAAGTAGAGAACATTAAACACTTTCAAATCCAAAAAGTTGCATCCAGTGTGTTCCCTAACTCTGAAAGAGGGAAAAAGAACATGCTGGCCCTGAGAGCTACAAAAGCCAAGTCCCAAGTACAAGTTTAAGAAGCAATAAAGTGAAAAGGGAGGAGAGGGTAAGCAAAAGGGGTGATAAGAAGCATGTGGTAAGACTCAGGCTTATCAACAGTAGAGATAAGGAAGAATGAACACAGCCTGTAAGGGAAAAGGAAAAGGAAAAAACGATTCTAGAATATTCACTAAAAGGGCACACATCTCTCTCCCACCTCAAGAACTCCAAGCATGTCCAGAATAATACAACAGCTGATGCTTCTAATGATGACCTCAAGGACTAAAAAGAGAAAATTCATGAAGACTGGGAAGATGTAAAATACATGAAAAACACTCCTTTGGAAGCGTTAACTTGTTGACTTTTTTTGTTATATGGAAACCCCTTTTTCCCTGAACAATTCCTTTCCTGGCCATGCTAGCTGTTTTGCTAACCTAGGTAGGGAGACAACAGCAGGCATCCAACATATGAAATGGAGCCGGGTCCTCGGGGTGATGAATGCACCTCCTCCAGCCTCACTCCTGGGTCCCTGCCTTCGCCTACTGCTTGCTACGTGACCTTGGACAAAAATTAACACTGCACCATTTTACAAAACTTCTCACGTTAACTTACTGCACTTGATCTGCAAATTCAGTCTCCCCAGCTGTTTTAAAAGGTGTGCCTTTTGGTTCCCAGACCACCGATGTTTCCACTGCTTTGGGGATCTACAGGCCTCCTGCTTTTCCCCACTCCTGTCCCTGTTCCCCCCAGTTCCTCTACAGTCAAAACAGAAAGGGATTTGGACACTCTCTAGAATTCAATTAAGACCAAAGGAGGATGTCATGGTCAACGAGGAACAGGTACAAAGAGGAAGAGCAGGAGCGCATTGACACGTGGTGAGTTCCCAGAGACTGAGAGGGCTCTCCAGGTAGAGATGTTAAGGAGGCATTTGCCTGAGTCGGTCTTCAGCTCAGAGGAGAGGTCTGAGCTGAAGAGAGAACTTAGAACTGCTGCTGTCATGGGAACAGAGGCACAACCCCCTTAAAAGAGAGTAGGGTGAGAAGATGACCCACACCCAAACTTCTAGAATTCTAACATTTAAAAATCCCAGCAGAGTGATGAGTCAGGGGAGACTGAGAGAAAAAGGTGCCTCAAGTCTACCGGCTTTAGTAGGATTTTAGGGACTCTCCTGTTTTCTTCCAGGTTCTGTTAGTTGGTGTGAATACTTTACGAATGTTTATATATATAAATACTTCCCCAGTTTGAGATGACTGGATTGAAATACAAATGCCTCACTGAGACAACCTTTTGATTCATCAGAGTCTCACTGAAAGTCTCAAAGCAAAAAAGAATGTCAAGAAATGCTTTCCGGGGGCGCCTGGGTGGCTCAGTCGGTTAAGCAGTCGACTTCGGCTCAGGGCATGATCTCGCGGTCCGTGAGTTCGAGCCCCGTGTCGGGCTCTGTGCTGACAGCTCAGAGCCTGGAGCCTGTTTCAGATTCTGTGTCTCCCTCTCGCTGACCCTCCCCCGTTCATGCTCTGTCTCTCTCTGTCTCAAAAATAAATAAACGTTAAAAAAAAAAAAACTATAAAAAAAAAAAAAAGAAATGCTTTCCGTTTTGACTATGGAGGAATCTCTCCCACTTAAAATCCATCAAGGGCTTCTGATGGCTCAGGATAAAATCCAAAATGCTCAACACAGCTTACTAGACCCAGTATGACCTGGCCCTGGCCCCGCTCAGCAGACTCATCTGCGACTGCCCACAACCCTTGTCTTTGCTGCCTTTCCTCTCCTTCTCTCAGCTCCTTGAGCACACTGTGATAATTCCCACGGCAAGGCCACCACACGGGCTACTGCCTCTCCCAGAGCAGTCTCTCCCCACCCCTCTGCCCATCTCTTGCCTGGACAGCTCCTTGTCCTCTTAGATCTCAGCTGTAAACTGAGATCCCTTCCGGGGAGACTTCTCCAGCCTCCTATCCAGGTAGGTCGGGCACCTTTGCGAAGGCTCTTTAGGTTCCACCCTTCCATGTGGCAGTTACCACAACTCAATTACATTACTTATGCTGTGATTATTTCATATCTGTCTCCCCAGCTGGCTCCACAAAGTGCCACATGAGTTCCACGAGGGCAAGGGTCTCATCTATCCTGGGCACTGCTGTACCCCAGTGCACACCCTGTCAGGCTCCCATGGCACTAACGATGAGTTCTGTTTTGGATGTATTAAGTTCAGGTACCTTTGACTTTTCCACTAGGGATGTCTAAGAGGCAGTTAAGCGCTCACAATATGCTGAGCAGCATGCAAAGTCTGCTACGTACATGATGTCTTTCAGCAATTATTCTGGATAAAGCACATTAAGAATTATGATTATTAGTACACAAAACACAAATACATTGGTAAGTACTGAAATATTTCAAAAAGCATGAAGCATCGGAAAGAGGGCAAGGAGAAGTCCAAAGATCTAGGGTTGAGTCTCAGCTTTACTTACTACATCAGACACATCTCTGACCCATTGTGAGCCCTAATTTTCTAATCTGAAAAACAGAGGCTAGTAAGAGTATTTATTTTACAAGGCTATGTAAGGCTGAAATATGAATGGGTTTGGCATCACTTTGCAAACTACGAAGTACTAATCAAACAAGACTTGTTATGTAAACGTAATGTTATTTTGAACCTCTAATGTAATTCATGTGTGTATGCGTATATACGTATACTTATTAAAAGTGTTTAAAACAAAAATATAAACTCTTAATCTGAATACTTGTAAATTCATCCTGAACCTTCTTTTATTCTCTATAAATAAACTTCAGAAATAACTAAGGTTCATGAACACCAGATTTCAAAAGTTTCAAAAAAGCCTTTAGAATTTAAATAGCGGCTCCAAAAGTAAATTCACGGAGAAAGTAGAGAGCTTAATTATGCCATGTCAATTATTTCTTTCCCAATCCTGGATTTACAACCCCTATTTAAAAACAAAGCCTTGGGGGGCGCCTGGGTGGCTCAGTCAGTTGAGCGTCAGACTTTTGACTTCAGCTCAGTTCCTGATCCCGAGGGTCTTGGGATAGAGCCTCCCGTCAGGCTCCATGCTAAGCACGGAGCCTGCTTAAGATTCCTTCTCTCTCTGGGCGTCTGGGTGGCTCAGTCAGTTAAGCATCCAACTCTTGATTTCAGCTCAGGTCATGATCTCACAGTTCACAGGTCCGAGCTCCATGTTGGGCTCTGCGTTGACAGCACAGAGTCTGCTTGGGATTCTCCCTCTCCCCCTCTCTGCTTCTCTGCGTTCTTTCTCTCTCTCTCTCAAAAGTAAATAAACATTAAAAAAATAAGATTCTCTCTACCTCTACCCCTCTTCCCTGCTCTCTCTCTCAAATAAAAAAACAAAACCAAAAAACCAAAACCTCAAAACTAACTAAAGATGAATTCAATATAAGAATTAAATATATCAAACTCTTACCAGTCTTAAATTTACCAGAAATCTCTATCAACCCTAAAATTCTCTTTTATCACATAGACATTCTGAAGGACTGTAAAGTACTTTATTGATCACAAAGATGAACAATATTAAAGTTAACAGGCATATTTTTGTATATTTTAATTCTTCAAAAATGATATACTATATATGGAACATAAAATGATAACTTTTAATAAACCAAAATGAGCAACCTACCAAATGACTAGGTACCAGAATTAAGTATTTGTGACTTTAAGAGAAAAAAAATGTTGAAGCATTGTGCTAAGGAAACCCTTTTTTTTTTCCCCCTGAAAATACTGAAATTGCTGTGATGGGGAGAATGAAGGAATCTTTTTTGCTGAAAGTGTTCCTGGGCATCGTACCTCACAGACTAAGGAAGGGGGCATGGTTAACAACTAATTAGATGATCTAACACGAGGGATTATGAGAACTTTCAGCAGATCTGGGTATTAGTCAGAGAAGGCATCCCACGTGACATGCTTAAGAGGAAATGTTTTGTTTTTTGCTTAAAAAAAAAAAAAAAAAAAAGGAAATGGAGAAAAAAACAAATCCCGAAGCAATGTGTTATTAGTTATCATCAACAATTGTGAATTAATGCCCAAGAGCATTGAGATACTACATAGATAATTATTTAATTCATTCATTCTTTCTTTCCTCAACCTATAGTGAACCTATAGAACAAAATACCTCAAGGAAAACTATCAGACTCACTTTGTAAGTGTACTTTTTGCATTCATGATGAAAAACACAGATTTCAGTAACTATCTCTGCCTTCATTTAGATCATTATACATTCATGAAGTAGATAATGTGCATGCAAAGTCAATTTCCTAAAAAATAGGGTCAAATCAATTTCTCACTCGGCGACATGCATGCTAGAGTAAACTAGTTTACTTCACAGCAATGCTTTCAGCCGTGCGAAGGGATTAATAAAACAAAATTGAATCAAAGCATCGTTTTATTTCTATAATTAAAAGAAAAGCAATTAACCTAAGCAATTATTTACATATTGGCTTGCTACATGACTGAACAGTGACTTTTCCAAATAAACCGCAATCTTCAATGACACAGTCAGGCTCAAAATATGCTAGTTTGTGTACAAATGAAAAACTGCAAAATGACCAGACATCTTTCATTGTAAATTAGAGAACCTTTAAAAGAGATCACCGATCCTCTTTTAATAAAGCACCACTCAAAGGGTCTACTGATGAATTCTTTGTGAACAAATCAAGTTAACTATTAAAAGTATGCCTTTTCTAAAGGATCCCCCTACCTACCAAGGCCTTTCTCAATGAATGCATTCTGATGAGGGGTGGGGAGGAGGCTGGAAAGCTCCAGTATCATAGCTGTCTGTTTCTGCACCTGTCTGAAACAGAAAGGCGGTGTCCCTTGGGGAGAAACATGCCAAAAATAAGATAAAACCCCAAACTCTAAGTATAGACTTATAATAGGGTTGTTTGTTCTTTGTAAGAGGGGGAAGAAAAAAGGCATTTTAACAGAAAACTGAAACAAAAAAACAATTATGGTATCTCTAAATAAAGAAAAGGTAAAGGTATTATCTAAGGAGAAACGAGTTACATGTATACAATTATGCATCCTAAATAAAGATAAGGAAGGTCTTTGTAATTAGGAATATGTTCCAAGAGGTAGACAAATAGATAGTTCAAGGATATTATATCTACTTAGATCTGGTGAAGTGTGATCCAAGTGTCACCCAGATACCCCAAAGCAAAACTATGCTAATACGCTACAGAACAAAATTTAAGACAACCAATGAGGAACCACAGGGAAATCTCTTTAGTGCTTTTTCAAGGTTTAATCTGCATATAAATAACCAGAGGAAAGCAAATCAGACTTCACTTCAGGTGGTCCTTCGAAAAATTAAAAACAAAATTCTTAGCTATTATCATAAGCATTAGGCTTAGAACCTAGGGCACAACTGTTAAAGCTGATGGAGTGAACTTAGGTTTACCATTTATTCTCTCTCTCTCTCTCTCTCTCTCTCTCTCTCTCACACACACACACACACACACACACACACACACACACACACCAGTTTTAGCTTGGTTTATTATCAGTATTCTTTTGAGAAAGTTTGTAAATTACCTAGTCAAGAGGAAATAATGGTAAATCAGATCAGGCATCTCAACCACCCTGCAGCACACAGGTGATCCTAAATATTATATAATATTGTTTTTAATGGAGCTGTCAATCTCTCCTATCCTGTATGTCAATTTTTTCATTGACATAATAAAAACACAACTAAAAGAATGTAATATACTATTTTATATGCCCTTTACATTAGAAAAGTTTAAGGACAATATCATCAGAGCAGGCCAGGAGGCAATGAGATATGCACCTAATGGCAATTTCTAATGAATTTGTGCTTTATTTTTTAAAGCCTTAAATGTGGTTAAAAAAAAAAAAAAGGGGGAAGTTGAAAACTTCCTCTCGATAATTTGGGAGTTTCATGTATTTGATGCTACCTAATTCCTGAAGTTACAACAATCTTTAGGATTTAGTGTAGTCCCATAATTTTACAGAGAAGGAAATTAAAACTCTGCTGAACTGAAGAATTTAGCCAGGCCACATAGGCAGTGAACAGAAGAATCCAAAGGAGAACTCAGGTCCCTGAATCCCAGCCCCTCCTCCACAATCCCACACAGCATGAGAAGTTCCTGTGTGGCTTTATTTTATTATTCCAGCAAAAGTGCATGTGATTCATCACTGACTGCTCTATCATTAATAACTTTAATATTATTTAAACAGTCAGGGCACCTGGCTCACTCAGTCGGTAGAGTGTGCAACTTTTGATCTTGGGGTCATGAGTTTGAGCTTCACGTTGGGAGTAGAGATTACTTAACACATAAAAGTTAACAAAAATTATTATACAGTCTATCAAATTCTCTTCATTAGATTCATAAGTAGCTTTACCAATTGCTGTACAGGTGATACATCTTCCCTGGCCTTCTGGGTTTCATCTGTTTCTTCTTCATACCACTCTTTTTTTTTTTTTAATTTTTTTTACATTTATTTATTTTTGAGAGACAGAGAGAGACAGAGCGTGGACAGGGGAGGGGCAGAGAGAGAGGGAGACACAGAATCCGAAGCAGGCTCCAGGCTCTGAGCTGTCAGCACAGAGCCCATGCGGGGCTCGAACCCATGGACCGTGAGATCATGACCCGAGCTGAAGTCAGACGCTCAACCAACTTCATACCACTCCTCGCCCCTCCTTCATACCACTCTTGATGAAAGCTTAGAGAGACTGCCATTCTAATACAGGAGTCCCCACATGGAGTCATGGATCTATCTATTGTCACCTGGGTGGCTTTGGCTCTATCTCCAGGCCAGTTCCTTCCGCCTGCTGTATCTACCCCTCCTCCCTACACTACCCTTCCCTACCAAACGCTGAGCTTCAGAAAGAGAAAATTAACTATTGCTCACAAAAAGTTAGGGACCTTCGTAAAATATTTTATCAGATGCATTTAAAAAGGTATAGTAACTCTATGTGTCATATTTAGGGCATTTCAAATAGCAGTTTTTGAGCCTCTTTTTGCGGTATTTTGTCCAACTTGTGAACACGACTTGTAGCTGTTGAGCAACGCACACCCTACTGAGTACCAGAGGACTCAAGCTCACGCTACATTCCTGTTTGCCTTCCGAATATTCTTATACTATTTCTATCATACACTAGCTCAGCAATTCTCAGACTGTGGGCTGTGGATGCTTTTACAAGTGCAGAGAGTCAAAGAGTTCTGCTGCGAAGGTGTTACTTGCTTTCTCACTGGGGTGATATCCGCACTGATGGTATAAAAGCAATGGTGACTAACACTGGCAGCGCCTTAGCACGCCATCGAGCACCCAACTACTGGTCACTGCGTTTCTCACCAGCACACACTTGCGGCAGAGAGAGAGAGAGAGAGAGAGAGAGAAGTTTCACTCAGGAATGTTCCGGTGAAGCGATAAAAAGTTGATTTCATTCATTTGGGACCTGAGTACACGTTTTCACTCTTCTGGCGTGACTGTCGAGGACACACTAGCACTTTAGCCACACGCTGAATGAAACACGTCTTGAGGAAAAAGCGCTTGTGTGACGGACTTTGGGGGCTGTTTGTTCACAGGGCGCCATTTCTACTCGAAAAATTGAGGGGATGTGATGGTTATGAGAGCTGGGTACCTGTCAGACGTTTTCTCAAAAATACACAAAGTGAACCTCTCACTGCAAAGAGAACAACCGACCATATTTAAAAAAAAAAAAAAAAAAAAAACAGTTTTCAAATGAAAATTCGAATTTTGGAAAACCTGTATCTACCAATGTAAGCTCAATACTTTCCCAGTACTTAACTATTTTTCTGATGAGATCAGTGGTGACAGTAACACATTTAAAAAAATTTTTCTTAAATTTACATCCAAGGATAATAACGAATTTGATCTTTAAATATTCTATAAAGAAATGTGTCAACATCTGGAAGATCTGTATAACTCACTGAATCAATATTTGCCAGATGATGTTAGAACATCATGCATGAGTAAAAGGCAAGACAGACAAATGGATGTTAATGTAAAAGAGTACAAAATGTTCATTGATATGGTTTCAGATTCTACAGTGCAACTAACCTTTAAGAAACTTCCATGTGTTTTGGTAGAGTATCAAAAAAGAATGACCCAATCACCTGAAGAGGCTTCTAAAATACATCTCCCTTTTCTAGCCACGTATATGTATGTGCCCGGATTTTCTTCTTCATATAGTTCAGCCAAAACAACAATGCAACACATTGAGCGCAGAAGCAGATATGAAAATCCAGTTATCTTCTACCAAACCGGAAAGTAAAGAGACTTATAAAAATACAAAACAAAGCCATGCTTCTTACTAAAATATTTTTAAACTGGAAAATATTCTTTATAAAAATGTTATTTATGCTCTCATCCAATGGGTTCATTTTTTAAAATGATTTAATAACAACTCTTTTTAAAATTTCTTTGAGCAGCCTGAGTTTGTAAAGGGGAGGTGCACACAGGATGGAGAAATGGCTCCAAAGCCCGAAGAATGGAGTACGGTCAGGCAAGGCTCGGTTTAATCCCAGCTTTATCGTCTAGTTGGTCTGCAATTTCAAGCAAATAACTTCTCTGAGCTTCAGTTTCCTCTTCTACAAAATGACCCTAACACATCCACCACAGGAGGATCTTTGTGAGGATCGCACTGTGTGTAAAGTACCTAACGTGTATATTACAATGCCGGTAACGGTGTTGTTGTCATTAGCGTTATCTACATAGAGAACATATAGTCTCAAGAAATGGTCTCAAGAACCTGGGGCAGCCGTAAAGTCTAGAAAACCTATTATGTTATCCCAGATGGGCAGTATCTTTCGATTTTCTGTTTTTTTCCCACAAAATAGAAAATGAAAATCTAGGTCTGAAAAGAGGCCTCAGGCTTCTTCTCCTGCATGGAAGGTGGCCAGTGAGCTTTTGATTTACTGTTTCAGGGTGACACAGTGAAACTTTGGGAATATGCTTGAGATTCAACATTTCAAAGTATTTTATCCAAAGGGTCTAGGGTTTGGGGTACGTGGGGAGGAAAGCACTTAAAACAAGAGAGCCCTGATAAACCACAGGAAATGAGAAAGTTGAACTGTACCTAAGAAAACAGCTAACATAACTTAAACCCACTCAATAACACGTAGGGCATCATAACTATTTGCATTCTACTTTGTCATACCATGCAATTTATCTTTCGTTCGTGAGTATATTTTAGTTTGCAAACACACACATGCTTTGTACCACCACAACACACTGTAATATTACCTCAGATGTAAACAGCTTACAATCTTCTGATTTTGCTGATCATCTTTTTATGTCTAGTTTAAAAATAAAGCAAAACATGCATACCCAAGCATAATCCCAGCAGAACACAAATCAATGAATGTTTCGCTTGAGTAGTAATTCATCTGAATGTTATACCTGATTCACATTATTGTAATTTATAATAAAATTGCTATTTATATTAATAATTCACAATACAACAGAAGTTCAGTATTCTCAGATTTTTTTCAGCACACTGTACCGTCTGATAAATGGTAAGCACTATGAAAACCCAGTGAGGGCTCGGCACACACAAATGTGGAGGCGGGGCAATTTCCCAAAGCACCTGCCTGGGTGCTCCAGGAAGGAATCCAGGCTGGGTTTATTAGAGTGTAGCTGGGTCACTGGTAGCAGTTTTTTCATCAGAAAATTCCATCAACACTAATCAGGTCATTCTTAAGCCCCTCATGTTAGGTTTTGTCCTTTCCAAATTTGATACCAACTGGAAAGCTTTTTGAAAGGGAACAGTTGGTGACGAAAGAGAAAAAAGAACACCCACAGGGAGTGTCCCAGAGGAGCAGCCTGGTAAGATAGGAGGCTTGAGAGTATTCTGGAAAACAGAGGTGACTGCTTTCGTGTTGGCAGTCACAACTCAAGAGAGGGGCTTATTTTAAATGACTTAAACAAGAAAGCTCTAGAAAAGGACAGAGACTTAATCTATCAGAGTCAAGACAAAAGGTGAGAAAAAGAAATTTCCCTCATTTAACCCGCACCACACCCAACCTCATCAAAGTAAGCAGTGTCCTCACTTATTGACGAGGACACTGAAGCTCTGCGGAGCTGTGTCGCCTGCTCAAGTCTTGGAGTCATGTGCCATAGGAGTTTCAGAAGCATGGTTTCTTTTTTGTTTTTGCAAGTAATCAAATTTGTCTAAAATTACATTCAAAGAAAATGTCATGCTTACCATTAAGGTATACACTTGAGGGAAAATGTAGGGAATAATTTATGGGATTTTGCCGCATGTATTTCTAACTATTAAGATGCAGTTAAGATACTTATATTTGTTATTATTCCTAGGCACCTTGTGACAATAATAAGGCAGAAGAAACGGTGATCATGTTATAGCTCAGATAAAGAGCTATATTGATACAGCAGACAGTATTCTCAGTTACTCATTTATATGATTAACTCCTTTAATGTTCAAAACAATCCTAAGAAGCAGAAGACATTACCCACTCATTTTACAGGAGGGGAACTGAGGAACAGCAAAGTTAGGTAATTGCTCCGAGGGGACACAGCTTGCAAAAGGCAGGTAGACCTCACACCCGGGCCATCAGGCCCTGAGCCCCAGCTCTCTAAGCAAATGCAGACTACAAGTGTCAGCAATCATTATTAACTGTTTCCAATCAATATGTAACAGAAGATCCTTACCTCTGGTTTGCTGAGGCTGGATGAAACCAAGGAGCCGGATCCCACGTCCAAATCCCACTGTTTTTTACCACGATTCTCAGGATCCAAGGCAGCAATTCGCCCATCTAAAGTGCTGATAATCACTAATGATCTATAAATGTAAAAAAATAATAAGACAAAGTTTAAAAGATATGTACGATATCGGGCACTGACAGCATACGCTGGAAAGAACACCAGGCCGTCTCAAGGCCTGGGGGAGGAGGGTCCACCTCCTCACAAACACAGTCTTGCTACTACTATCTGTCTAAAGCCCACCAGGCACCCTGCAGTAGGTCCTCTATCGGTTTCTATCCCTTGTGAAGAGCTCCAGACTCCCAGGTCACCCCTCGTCCCCACACTGTAATCCCCACATGGAACTCAACATTCCCGGTTCTGCCGTCTTTTTCCCTTCCCTGAGCCCTGAAAGCCTTAACCCTGAAACACAGTTCTCCCTGAATGTTCACTTGCCTTCTTGCTGGAGTAGAAAGCCAGCTCTTCCTGAGGACATTGTTTCCGGAGCAAAGAGAATTCTTTTTTCCAAAACCCTTGACCCTTGGGCCCCGTGACAGGGCAGGCGCACTCCTTGCGCCTCATTGCCATTTCCACACTATTTCTCTCCTCTCGAAAACTCCTCAGGATCAGACTGTCCCACCCATTACCCCTCCTAGTAATTGTCCACTGACCCTTGGGCCACTAGCCTCACTCTTTGAGGATTTTAGCTCCTGGTTTAACTGTCATTGTTAACACGTTCTTTGGGTTTTCATTATCTGTTTACCTTGCCTCAACCACTGCCAAGGTGAGACCCTAGCCCTTGGCATTACCAATCACCGCATCTCCCCTGCCCCACTGAAATTTCAAGCATTCCATCCTCTGCCACCAACCCCTCTTTCCCGCTTATTTCCTCTACTTCCCCGATTCCCACAAATCTCTGACCCCACCAGGGATCCTGTCACTTTGACCTTGAGCTTCACTACCATTATGCCCTCACCTCTTTCTTACCCAGTGTAAATTCCATAGGCCTTCATTTTAAGCACTTCGTAGCTTCCTAGCTCCCCCCACCTCTACTCCCTGTCCCCTCTCACTTGTCACACTTGACTGGCAGAACTTCAACCCTGGTTAAATCCAACGTTTTGCATTTTCTCACTCGCTTCTGCGCAGTTGAATGTGGCCAAAGAAAAACATAACCATGCTGACTGGGCTCACTTTAATCACGACCACCAACGTGGAAGGGGCTATTAATGATGCTCTGCCATCACAGCACACTACTCTGGTCTGTATACTCACCCACTGTCCTAGGTTGACAATGTCATTTCTCCTTTCTCCTCAACTTCTAACACTAGCTCTTCTAAGCTCAGGCATCTCGGGGACAGATATAATCAAAAGAAATCCCACCATCACACCTCTCAGTTTATCAGCAAGGGACCCAAGAATTCTACCTACCCGGCTATCACTGCAGGTGAACTGTTCATTCATGGTTCCACTCACTACCGACGTTTCTGTTTAGAAAACAGATCTCTATTTGCCAGTCCTCACATCTCCTGTCTTGCTCTTACATCAATCATTCCCCCTCTACCAGAGCATCGTTGTCAGCATTCAAACCTGGTATTATTTCCCCCAACTTAAAAATGAAACCAGTTAAACAAAATGAACCCTTTCTCCTCTCTAGCTTCCATCCACTCCTTGCCTGCCTCTGGAAAAAAACTCCTTGAAAGAGTTCTTCTATATTCTCTCTCCAAATCCTCTCCCCTTTTTCTGTCTTAAATTATTCCTAATCAACATTTTGCTTCTGCCGCTCCACTTCAAAGATTCTTGTTGGGGTCATTAAAAACCTTCATACTGAAAAACCCCATGGTCAGGTCTCCGTTCACTTGACCCTCTAGCAGCACCCGACCAGTGCCTTCTCCTTGCCCTTCGTGAAACGCACTCTTCATGCGGCTTCTAAGATCTGATTTTTTTTCTTAGTTGTACGCTACTCTTCCTCGGTTTCGTGTTCTGGTTCTTTCTCATCTCTTCTAGCTCTTAAAGTGTTCTCTACCCCCATGTACTTCATCTGATGGTCTCATCCAGCCTCATAGCTTAAAATACCAACTATATGCCGGCAATTCCCAAATTTGTATCTGTCCCTGAACTCTGGACTTACATGTCTAACTGCCTGCCAGATTCAGGTGGTCTTACAGGCTTCTCAAAGTTCGCACATCCAAAATCGGTACCCCCGGAATGACTACCCCAATTCCTCAAACTCATCCTGATTTTCCCTCAGGGCCTTTGCAGCTACTGTGCCTTCCATCTGGAACATACACTCCCAGATCCAGAACTGGTCTTCAATAAATATTTGTCGAATGAAAGACTGTGTTGTACACTTGTTTTAGGAATTTGTTAGGTATGTTTGTCTGCTTCAAAGGCCATGCAAATTCCACCTACAGATAGTTATGTTCCACTTTAGGACTATAAATACAAACTTCTTCTTTTCTATTTCACTTGAAGTACAAAGCATACAAAATCAAAGTGAAGCTAGAAGTTGACCATGACAAAAGAGCTCAATAAACTCGTTGGAAACCTTTCAAAGCACTTAATTGTTTATCAAATGAATAAATGTATCAAGTGGATAAATAAAATTGTTAATTTATTTCCCAAACTATACACCAATTCTCATTTTGAATTTTCCAAATGGTAACTCATAATCTAATTTATGAAAATAAAGATTTTTGCTGCATTACGAACGCTACTGACTTTAGATAACTAACCAAAAGAAAGAGAACAACTTAACTCCCCTCCCCACACATTACCCTGCTTTTGAAAGAGATCTGTTGGGAACTGGGGGAGAGATGGATACAACGAGGAAGAATATTATTTTATAATGAAGGGTATAAAAAAACCCATACCTTAGATGTGCCAATTTACAAATAAAAGCAAGAGAATCTATAATTAAGCCAGCATTCCAAGGTTCACAGCCAAGTTACCTCGTTCCTAGTGCCATTGTAGAAATGTCTAATTCTGTTCAGTAATCATTAAACACAAATAGCGGAATGAAAGCCACTCTAATTTAAACAAAACTTAGTATAAGCAAACAGTGTTAACCCATGAAAAATTAAGGAGACCACTGGAACACTTCAGACACTATTTTTAAAGTTCAGAACCAACATTGTTTATCACCCCTGACATTCTACTTTAACAACAGCAACAAAAACCTTTATTTTTTGAGTATGTAGGTATTTGGGCTAGAGGTATATAGCGAAGAATGGTAAAATTCTAGGTCTGATCTTCAAAACAAAGAAAAACCCAACAATAAGATATGCATATGTGTATCTTAGGTGGATATAAAAATACACTTTAAGAAGTCACTTGGAGTTTAACATCTAACTGTTCTTTCACTGAAAACCTATCATATGAGGTGCATTTTAACTGAGTCAAAGATTCTGTTTTTAAAAATTTTTTTAATTTTTTTGTTTATTTATTTTTGAGAGAAAGAGAGAGAGAGAGAGAGATGGAGATGCAGCAGGGGAGGGGGAGAGAGAGAGGGAGACACAGAATCCGAAACAGGTTCCAGGCTCTGAGCTGTCAGCACAGAGCTGGACGTGGGGCTCGAACTTGGGAATGGCGAGATCATGGCCTGCACTAAGTCAGACGCTAAACTGACTAAGCCACCCAGGCGCCCTGATTCTGTTTTTTTTTAAAACAAGATATTTTCAGATTATATACTGTATCCAGAGAAGAAGTGTAAATTTGGGCAATAATTAGAAGAACTACAAACCTGTGGGCAGGAACAAATAAGTATATCACTTTCTTAACTGCCTTTTGATATTTAATGTAATCTGGTTCTTCTATGTGAATGCAGTACCCTTAATTATTTTAACCTGCTTGATAGAAATAACAGTAAATCCCCTACCAACTCTGTTAAGTGTCAACACACACACACACACACACACACACACACGCACACAAAGTCCTTCATCCGCTCGTCTGCAACCCGCTAGCCATAACATTAACTATGGGCTCCTTCCCAAGCATGTCTCTGGAAGCAAGTATCCCTTCTGCTGTGGCTGAAATTGAGCAGTGGTACGGGGCAAAAAAGAGATGCTATCCTTTGGACTATTGTATCTAATCACATTCTAAGAGAGAGATGCTCATCCATATGCTATCGATTGAGAAAAGCATCCAGTAGACAGATAATGCTGAACGCACGATAATCAGAGAACAGCAGTAAGCATTTAGAACAAACATCAATCAGAGCTGCAAAATGAATATCCTCCCCAAATAGGGAGAATATAAAGCCATTTTATCTCTCCACAATTCACTCGTGCTACTTTCAGGTTTCTATGAACAAGAATGATAACCCCTTAACTTATTCAAGAATTGAAGGGAACTGCAGACGCAGCATTTCCTGTGGAAAGAACTGGAGCGTTTTCTTCTTCTTTTTAGGAACGGGAGCTTTGTGCACATCCCCATGGCTCTGCTCTTCTGCTCTCAGCTTCATTCCACTTGCTTTTTCACAGGTAAGATACAGCTATTTCACCAGTTCAGAATAACTCAGACTTGCCTGATCATAAAAATAATCTGGGGGTGCTCGTTAAAAGCCATTAAACATTCATGGGTCCCATCCCCAGAAGGCTTGGGAGCTATAGCTTGACAAGCACCCCAGGTTGAGTCTTGCTATAAGGCCAGTTTGGCAAACACTGACTTCCCTCAAAGGGCTATTTCCTTAGCATAAAAAACTAATCTATGACATGGATGAAGAAGGTCTATTGATCAACTCTATCAGTTAATTCTCTTGAAACTTCTATCCCTCACTTACACCTTGCTTTAGTTTACAAAGACATTTGTTTGGAGGATTCAACAGCGAGCACTGTTCTCTTATGCATCACCCAATCCTTGGAAGCCACTCTTTTTTTTTTTTTTTTTTTTAAATCTTTATTTCTTTTTGAGAGAGAGAGACAGAGTGTGAGCAGGGGAGGAGCAGAGAAAGAGGGAGACACAGAATCTGAAGCAGGCTCCAGGCCCTGAGCTGTCAGCACAGAGCCCGACTCAGGGCTCGAACTCACGAACCGTGATATCATGACCTGAGCCAAAGTCGGATGCTCAACCGACTAAGCCACCCAGGCGTCCCACTTGGAAGGTACTCTTAAGAGAGGTTTTCAACAATCTCCTCCTAATGCCAGACCCATTCTCCTCATCAAGTCTGTCCTGCAGCAGCAGCTGAAGGCCGGGTCTTGCTTCTGGACCTTCTCTTTCCCTGGCTTCCACAAGGCCACTTCCCTTCACCCCATCATTCCTGGTGCTCTCAATCTCCAGCAAGCAGGCCATGGAGTTCTAGCTTTAGCCAATGCCCATGGCTTTGACTTCACGTGGAACATGACGGCTCCCAAACCTATATGGTATTTACCATCCACCGTCTCTCTACCTGCTCTAGTTCCATTTCCAGCAGGGTGCACCCGTTATCGCCACAAAGTGTTCAGATGAATCTTCTCTCCCACATCCTTCTCCATTTGCCTTGTCACTTAACACTTACATGAGACATCATGTCTACCTTCTCCCTCATGTTCTACATTTAGACAACAGTCGGGTACTATTGATTCTATTTCTGAAGCTTTTAAATCGTCTTCTTCTTCTTCATTACCGATGCCCTTGTCCCAGAACCGATTCTCACTTGTCATCAGAACACCTTCAAAAGCCTTTCTGACGTATTTTCCTGCCTCAGGTCTCTCTCCCCTGTGCAGTTCCAACAGTTTTGTTTCTATAATAGAGATCTGATAAAGTCCTGAAGCTCCCTGTGCTCACCAAATAAAGGCCACACTGCTTGGTATAGCACATACAGCCTTTCATAATCAGGCATAACCCCCCATCCCACTGCCACGTGCATGCACGCACACACACGCAGGCGTACACAGGTTTCTAAACTTTTCAACAAAGTTCCCTTTTATTTTTTATCTTGCATCTTAAATGATTTCATTTGCACAATAAACATCATTTCTAATAAACTCTCCCATTTGTAGAGGAAATACTTAAGTACCAAGCAAAACACTGAACATTTCTTGGGGCGCCTGGGTGGCTCAGTCGGTTAAGCGTCCGACTTCAGCTCAGGTCACAATCTCGCGGTCCGTGAGTTCGAGCCCCGCGTCGGGCTCTGGGCCGATGGCTCAGAGCCTGGAGCCTGCTTCCGATTCTGTGTCTCCCTCTCTTTCTGCCCCTCCCCCGTTCATGCTCTGTCTCTCTCTGTCTCAAAAATAAATAAACGTTAAAAAAAAATTACAAAATACTGAACATTTCTTAAAAGTCATAGCTAAGATTACTACATTAAGTTTGATACAATTCTAGTTCAAAGCCAAGAAACTTGACTGTTTAATTAGGCTTCTCCTCACTGGATATCCATTTCCCATTTAGTTATTTAAAAATACTGATAATTTCATGGATCTCCACTTTTGCCTTGGAGATCCAGGAGCCCTGGCTTGGGAATCACTGCTCTGGGCTTTGCAGCCTAGAGCGGCCTTGACACTTCACATTCAAGGACTCACACACTCGATATCCCCATTGGCTTTATTCTCAAACTACTCTTATATCACTCACTATCCATTCTAGTGTAGTTAATTCTTCAACACAATGATCACCCTGTCACAGCTGGGGCTTACAGGCAAGCTGAGCTGCCCATGCATCCACCCGTGGGCCCTAACAGTGCCTGGCCCCTACATGAAATGCAATGTTTGTTGAATGAAACATCTTCGCAGGGCAGCCACTATTATACATATAAAAGAAAAACAAAACAGAAGCTGAGAAAGATGTGACTTGCATAAGGTCATGCACCAAACAAGAGGTTTTGGACAGAAGCATGAATTTAGGTTTTTAAACTCTATCGTTCTGTTAACGATAAGTTTTCATAAATAGCAACTACTGTATTACTATAATGTGCAGCTTTTACTCATTCCAGAAATTTCATCAAGATGCCATCTATCCTGTTATTGCTCTGATTTGCCCTCAACTGAGCAGAAATGACCTTACGCCACAATGAATATCCAATTTTGAAAAACCGTTTGCTCTGACTTCAGACACCCAGAATACCCGCCTATTTACAATTAAGTTTATCAGAGTCTGGTAAGTAGATGCTAAATTCTTTCATACAATAATTTTAAAGGAGGCTTACTACCTGTAGACATTTCCCATGTGAAAGAGAAGCAGGTGACAGGAGAACATTATATTGAGTGAATAGTTTCTACATTAACAACTGCTTATTTTTAAATTGCACATTTCCTTTCTTTGAGGGAAGGGAGAGGGGAAAAAAACTCTACAAAATTAAAAATGCAATTTGGCTCTCTCTTTCTGCCCCTTCCCCACTCACGCTCTGTCTGTCTGTCTCTCTCTCTCTCAAAAATAAATAAACATTAAAAACAATTTAAAACAAAAAACAAAAAAACAAAGGGGCACCTGGGTGGCTCAGTCAGTTAAGCATCCGACTTTGGCTTAGGTCATGATCTCAGTTTGTGAGTTCGAGCCCCGCATCGGGCTCTGTGCTAACAGCTCAGAGCCTGGAGCCTGCTTTGGATTCTGTGTTTCCCGCTCTCTTTCTGCCCCTTCCCCACTCACACTCTCTCTCTTTCTCTCTCTCTCTCTCTCTCAAAAATAAATAAACATTAAAAATAAATAAATAAATACATAAATAAATAAATACATAAATAAATAAATAAAAATGCAATTTGGTTAAATATGCTTTAATGTAGCCAGGAATCTTCACCTAAACATATGCTCTTATTCAAGAAATCATAGGTTCTTGTCCAAACACAAACTAGTACTAATTAGACTATACTTCTTAGTCCTCACCTACTAAGTAAATCTTCAAATCAAACCTCCTTTATTTAAACATACCACAGGACTAGCCCTGCCCCAAATCAAAACAAACGATGCCAAAAATCACCTGCTATACTTCATAGCTTTGCCACATCAGCTAAACCTTAAAGAATACCATTTAAGTTTTCAATGTTATAGACAACATGAGTACCGGATATCCTTTCTCTATGAGATTAGAACATTTTTGGACACACTCTTTCTGCTTTGTTCTAGGAGCCATTTTTAATCAAAATGGCCATTTACAAATGGAAAAGGGTGAAATATAAAAAAATAAAATTAATTCCCCCCCCTTACATTTAGTTCTGTGACCTACAAGTTCTCCTCTTTGTATTTTATAATATTTTGTAGTAAAAATGTCCAGCAGCAGCTCTTCTCTTACAAAAAGGGGGGAAAAAAACAGATGAAGTTCCCAGGCAGTATTTAGGAAATGGAGAAGCACGCTGGAGTCACAGCTCACAGCAGCTGATGAAAACCCAGGCCCTTTCTGCAAAATGCCTCAGTGTGTAAAGGCTTCTGAGTTCAAATAAAGAAGAGTATCCTCAGGGCGCCTGGGTGGTTCAGTGGGTTGAGCATCTGACTTCGGGACTTCGGCTCAGGTCATGATCTTGCAGTTTGCGAGTTTGAGCCCCCCATTGGGCTCACTGCTGTCAGCCTGTCAGTTTAGAGCTCGCTTTGGATCCTCTGTCCCCCTCTCTCCCTGCCCCTCCCCTGCTTAGGCTCTATCAAAAAATAAATAAAACATTAAAAATGTTTTGGCTACTTTTTAAAGAAAAAAAAAGTTTATTTACTCATCTACATGCTCTTGAGATGTAGAGTAAGCAGTTTGGATAAAACCAATGAAAACTCCACAAAGAGAAAAAAAAATGAACCTATGGGTCTCATATTGCTTCTTGGGCATCAAAAGACAACAAGCAAAAATAACAACCTTAATTCCCCACCTCCCTCTTTTTAAAACAGTTTTGCAAGTACCATACTTCTTCTTCACAGCTGTTTGTAATAAACGCTTGGTTAATTCAAATCTGTTCCTCCTCCTTTAAATAAACAGGATATTGGTCTATTATTATGCAACGCCGATATTGTCTGGTTTTTCACTTTTTTAAAGAGCACTTAGGAAGAAGTTTTATAAACCTGGCATATGTCTCTTTTGTTGACTCTATCAATTTACTTATCCAAGGCTTCTCCAACTTTCCATACTATCTCAAGCTACCAGGAAGACTCCTAACCACGGGCCTATCTCTTCCTAGAAGATTCTGTTTGCCCAAGATCACTTACTCTCTGCCAGGCAAAACTCCTCTATTTTCACTCTCCTTGTGTCTGAGAAAGAAGTGGTCCTCCTGTTTGCCAAGTAGATCCTCTCCAACGACTTCCATCTCCTCCTCTATTCCTTTCTTCTTCAACCTGTCTCTACAGGCTCCCTCCTCTGAACGGATAACCACTCCTAGAACTTGCCTGCGGTCAAGCTGAGCAGTGCAGGAAGGAGGGAGTGGGGCTGAACACCATAGATGAATCCTTACCATCTTGCAATCTGAGCACTCTGTTGCTTGACTTAAATTCTTTACCCGTGCTTACCACCAAATCCCTCATTCTTCTCAGTCCTCACCCTACACCTCCAACCCAACCCGTGGGATTTGTCTCCTCTGCTGGCTCATCTTCTCTAAAATATAAGGCATTTCTTTTTTTTTTTTTCAATGTTTATTTATTTGAGAGAGAGAGAGCAAGCAGGGGGAGGGGCAGAGAGAGAGAGGGAGACACGGATTCCGAAGCAGGCTCCAGACTCTGAGCTGTCAACACAGGGCCCGACGTGGGGCTTGAACTCACAAACTGTGAGATCATGACCTGACCCGAGGTTGGACCCATAACCAACTGAGCCACTCAGGTGCCCCAGATGTAAGGCATGTCTTAAGGTCTATCACAAGCCTCCTCTTTCTTACAGCTTCAACTCTGTACTCTGATTTCTCTCCAACTACAGGCCATCATTTTTAGCTGCTTCCCAAATTACTCCTTCTGGGTGGCCTGCCTGTACCTCCAAGTCACCATGCCCCAACACCGTGCCCCTTACCTTTTCTTCCCTGCTCTCCTCAATTTCCCCACTTCCCCACGTGTACCCCCATCTTCTGACCACCCCGCCTCAACTCAATCTGTGGACAGGGGTGCCCAGGGAGGAGGAAATCAATTCATTTGCCAGGAACCAAGATTCTGTCTCAAATCTCTCCCCTCTGTTCTATATCCACTTAACAACAAACTTAAACAGACCTGGCATTCAAGATACTCTACATGCTTCTCCAACTGTAATGTGCATGGGGACCATATGGCGATCATGTCAAAACCCAGATCCTCCTTCAGTGGATCCGGATGGTGCCTGATTCGTATTTCTAACATGCTCCCAGGGCATGACGAAGCTACTAGTGTTAGACTCTACATACACAATCTGGTCCCAACCTATCGTTCTAGCCTCATCTTCCACAACTCTCCACCCAGCACACATCATATGTGCATGTCTGTATCTCCCTCATACACACAGGACACACACACACACACACACACACACACACACACACACACACACACACACACAGAGATATACAGACAAAAATGTTCCCTAAACATCCTTTCCAGCTTCTGTGCCTCTTCCTGTTTCCTCAAGTCCAGTGTTTGTTCACCATGATCCTACTCACATTTCACAAACCAATTCACTCTGCCATGGCCTTTTCTGAGCTTTTTACCTACTTCACCCCCAAAACTCCACCCACTGAATATCACAAAAACCGTGGGACACTCGGGGCACTCCTTCTGTTCTGTAATGTCATTACGGGTCTCCTCATCTAATCCTCACTGCTAGACGACACGCACCTCCTGGAAGACAGGGACTATCTGCCTCTGACCTCTGTTAACCCCAGGGCATCCTGGGGGCTGTCAGTGCCAGTAAGCACCTGCTGCAGTGGACCTGTACCTAAGAAAAATGAAACATCTACTTTACTTCATGTAACTTACTTCGAACAGATGCCTCAGAAGTTTAAGGAAAACAAAAACACTCTTCCAGGAAAATTAATTCATTAGCAAAATCTATGAAAATTTTGTCAAATGTTTGCTATTTAAAAAGAAAAAAATCTACATACAAATGTTGCAATAGTGCCCAGAAAATTTTGGTATTATCCCAGGCGTATAGATTGAGGTTCTGATATTTAACTGAAAATGAAATCTAACTTGTTAGGATCTAGTAATTGGTATATTACAAGCTTACAATACTTTCTAATACAGTTCCTCGCCCTCCCTGGTTTAATTTACCTAATGCTCCTTCTATCACTCGGTTTGTTAGAGGGGACATCACTTTTTCCCCCACTTGTGCTGACATTAGCTGCCTGCAAAATACTTTACTATTAAAATGTCTTACATTTGTGTACAGTCGTTGAAAAGTGTTTAAAAAGATGTAGCCTAACGTAACATTTTTAAGGAGGCTAAGCAAATCAACCAAGACCGTATCTTAAATGTTTACATCTCTTAAACCCTCTAAATATCAAAGAACTGCCAAAATTCAAGACCTACCCACAGCTCTTAAACTTTGGTGTGTACAAGAGTTGCCTGGAGTGCTTGTTAAACCTGCAGATTCCAGGTTCTTAGCCCAAGAAAGTCTAATTTGGCACAACTGGGGTGGGGCCTAAAAATCTGTACAGTTAAGCAGCATCCCAGGTGATCTGATGCAGATGTTCTGCAGATCTCAATTAGAGCAACACTAACCTCACCCCTGGTCCAGGGGCCAGCCACTACAGGGGTGTGTTTAAAGGGAATTACAGAAACCTCTTTGTAAAGTCCTTTCCCCGAACAGCTATCACCCCAGCAGGGATACTGGGGTGATCCACAGAAGACAAAAAAGGGGAGGGAGTCCCTGCAACATGAATCAAGTTCGAAAACAATGAAAGAGGGAGAGTGCTGTTTCTTTCCCACCTTTGCGCTCCATTCCCTGAGCATCCCCCAGACACCTTCGAGGATGCTGCATTTGCCCGCAAGCGAGGACGGGGGAGAGGCCAGTCGCTGGCCTGGGGGATGGGAACGTGGCTCTGCGCTCACCCCTCCCCCCCGGGTCACCGCACGTCTCCGTGTGCTAGAGGCCACTGCCGAGGGGGAAACCACGGACCCCATAGCCTCCGCGAAGCGCATGCGTAAACAAGTGGACTCCCGGGTCGCCGGCCGGGGCGCTCAGCCCGCGCCGCTCACCTGCCTCGCGGCTGTAGCTCGGCCTCGTCGTCGGGATCCGGCTCCCGCGGCTCCTGCTCGACCGCGGCCGCCGGCACTGCCTCGGCGTCCTCCACCGTCACCTCGGCCGCAGCCACGGCCCCCGCAGCCGGCACCCGCGCTGCTGAAGTGGGAGCGGCCGCGGCGCCCAGGCCGAACGCCGCCTCCACCTTCGGCGCGGGGAGGTCGGGGGCGCGCCCTGCGGTCACCGTGCCAGCCGCGAGCCCCAGCAGCAGCTGCAGCAGCAGCAGCGCCCGCACGAGCGGCCCCGGGCGGGTGGCGCGCTCCATCAGCGTCCCACCCCGCGCGGGGACATGGAGGTGCAGCCGCCGGCGCCTGCTTCTCCCGCTGCTAAAAGCCCCTGACCAGGACGAGGACTCACTAGGGACCCCCGCCGCCTCCCCGACCGTCTGGGCTGCCGAGTGGAGCTGGCCCGGCCACGTCTTAGCCCGGCCTCCGCCACCGCCACCCGAGTGACAACCTCCCTCAGTCATCGCCCATTGAACAAACTTTCAGCGCGTCTCTTCTCTGATTGGCTGCGGCCACCGCCACTCTGGAGACCTAGGTTGGTCCTGTTGGAGAAGGTGGGCTTTTCCCGGATGTCAACATCACGCCTACCAATCAAATCGTATTGCCGTCTTCCGGCGCCCGGCCCACTCCCGGACGCGGTTACCAATGAGAAACGGCCCTTCCCGCAATCTTCTTACCTGATTGGTAGGCCTCTCAGTACCCGGAATACATTTCCCCGGAGCAGATTGGCCATCGCTGTGGTTGGCCTTGCCCCTCAAAATGAGGCGCTAGAGCAGACTTGAAGATCATTGGTAGAAGTGGATGCTCCTCAAAGGTCTGAGATAACTTCTTCTTGATTGGTTGGAAGCGGCACTTAATACGTGGCGGATTCTGACTGTGGAGAGGATGGTCCCAAGTGAAAGGAAGAGTGGGAAGCGAGTCCCTGGTGGCCGGGAGGCGGCCGACCTTAAAGGAGCTGCCACTGTGGCTCTTCTAAAGCCTGGTCTGTTTGGAAAAGCAAAAGCGAAGTAGGGAAAATGAGTGGCGGTACAAGACGTGTGGTCCCCAGAAGTGGAAGGGGCAGGACGGGCTCAGCAGAGTATCCTGCTTGTGGTCGTGATGGTGCTGAGAATTACTGCCTGCTAGAGATGCCGGCCTATAGAGGATCCAGTCTCCCTGACACGCCCCCTTCCCTGTTATAAAGGAGAAGGAGTCCAGGCCCTATGCGTCGACTAATTTCTCTAAAGTCACACACCTACTACTTGCGAAACGATGACTTTAATCCAAGCCTTCTGGCCCTGGTCTGGCATGCTTTGTACCTCGCTTATAGGGCTCTGACGAAGAAAGATAAGACTGCAAAAGGTCAAACTGGAGAAAATTTGAATGTTCATCTCAGGCGATGGACCTTTTCATACGGCAGTTAAAGAGACCCTGAAAATTTTTGAGCAGATTGATGAAACGGTAAGATGCGTCCATCAGCAGTGTATTCAAAAGAATAACATCAAAGATGAGGAAGGTAGCTGGGAGGCTGTAGCTGGGAGGCTGTTGCCTCATCAAAACTCTGAAGTTTTTTTGAAAAATATTGGCATACAAACATTCTCTAATTTCTTCCGTCCTAAAGCAAAACAAACAAAAAACCCCACTTCCTCTTCCACCTCCTGCCGCACTTCCTTGCTCTTCAATACAGCAAAACTCTCCAGCATTCTAAACATCTTGTCTTCAATTCTTCTCTTCCTCCCAAACACACTACAGTCAGGCTTTCAAGCTCAAGTCCACCAAAACTGCTCTCACTGAAGCCATCATTGCTAACTTAAAAGGACAACTCTGTCTTCATCTCATCATCTGTATTTAACCCAGTAACTCAGTGTTTCCTGTGTAAAACACTTTTCACTGGTTTTCCTGCCCCACAGGCCAGGTTATGACCCTCATTAGGCCTCATTTTATCTGAATCACCTCATTAAAGGCCGTATCTCCAAATACAGTTACGTTCAGAGGTACTGGGGGCAAGGGCATCATAGGAATTTGGAAATGGGGGAAGGTACACACTTCAGCCCCTAACACTTGGATGCTCAAAAGACTTGTTCCTTCACTTCTTTCCAGGCTCTGTTACCTTGCCAGTGAAGCCTCTCTGGACCACCCTTTTAAATATTGAAACCCCTCCCACAGGTCACTTCCTAAACTCCTCCCCTGATTTATTTCTCTCCTTAGACCTTAAATACTGTCATTTTTTTTTTAATTTATTTATTTTTGAGAGAGACAGAGACAGCATGGGTGGTTGAGGGGCAGAGAGAGAGAGGGAGAGAGAGAATCCCAAGCAGGCTTCATGCCATCAGCACAGAGCCCGATGTGGGGCTCGAACTCATGAAACTGAGAGATCATGACCTGAGTGGGAACAAAGAGTTGGACACTTAACTGACTGAGCCACCCAGGCACCCCAGGACTATCATTGATATATCTGTTTTGCTTATCATCTGTCTCCTTCCACTTCTCTGTAAGTTCTAATGAGGATTTGCTCTTTGATATATTCCTAAATAGAGCCTAAAACAATGCAAGGTGTTTAGTAAATGTTTAAAAAATATTTATTGAATGAATGAATGAATTCATTCAATAGAAGGGAAAGAAACAAATGGACAGGAAGAGATTGTAGTTGCTGTAGATAGAAGGGAGTCATTAAGGAAGCAAGATCCCAGAGTATCAGGGGAAGCAAAGGTATGCCTTCCATGGTGAAAGGTGAAGAAATACCCCTAAAGAATAACTTATTTTGAAAAAAGAAAATACATGAGAGAGTTCAAACTAGCTGACCATGGTTTATTCAACAAAACAGGAAATAAAATCTCTTGCCAAAGTGAGGAAGGTGTGAAAAAATTAACTTGAGATGAAAAATGATTGTTGACTACTTGTAATGGCCCATTTGAAATTAGCTAGTGTATATATGTTAGTGAACCTTATCTTCATGGTTTTTTAACTTTTTCAAAAAATGATCATGGCACGAACAGCAATCCAAGCTAATGAGTTAGGAGTCTGCTTGCCACCTGCAATTGATGTGGAAGTTTTGTTCCTTCACTTCTTCATTACTATTCAGGGAGTACCATGGGAGTAAGGGTGTGAGCAAAATAGGCATGGTCCCTGCCCTTCTGAAGCTTAATATTTATCTGGTTAGGGAGACAGCCACTATTTTAATAATCACACATATATTTATATGATGAAAACAAGATAAGTGCCAAGATGAAAAGGCACAGACAGAAGAGCACAGTGGTGGAAAATGCCAGGAAGGAGGGTCAAGCTTTATACTCAGAAAAAAAAAAAAAAAAAACAAAACCATGCAAATATTTCCATTTTGGAAAAAGAAGAGTCATGATCATGAGTCATGGTCAGCTGACTAGGAAAATCACTTGAAGGAGGGAAGAGAATAGCTGCCAGTTGGGGGACAGCATGGAGAGTCATGGTAGCTGCCTGGGAACCTTGGCCTATAAGTGTGAGTTCCTCAGGGAAGTGTAAGAATATTTGGGACCAGGAAGGATAGCTGATCAATAAGTCTGAGCCACAAAAGGAAGCTGGTGTGCTTAAGTATCATAGCCTGGGGTTGCCCAGTTTAGAATTGACATTCTAAAACTGAGCATGGTCCAGAAGGTGAGCAAGGCAGGCCAGCGATTTAGAATCCGAGGCTCAGTCTGTTAGCAGAGAAGCCTGTATCTGGTGCTGCCTGAATTTGCCCTCTGTCCAGAGCTTTCCTAAAAGCCCCACTGAGGGACTTCTGCTTACCTTTCCCAGGCCAGGACCATGTCAAATCGTCATCTGGAGCCACAAAGGAATCCTACTGGCACTCTGAACAAAACTGGGGTTCTGCTAGTGAGGATGAAGGAGAGAATTGGTAACCCACTTCATCAAAGTATAATATGTGTACCTATGGAAAGTGCCTGCTTGGGTAAGTTTCAACAGGTGTATACGCCAGTCAAGATAACCGAACATTCCCACCTTGCCTGAGAACTTCTTTGTGTCTCCTCACAGGGTCCTTCTTCCACCCCAGGCTGCAGGTAATCAATGATCTGTCTTCTGTCACAGTAGACTTTCTACAATTTTTAATGTAATTGTACAGTATATACTCTTTTTGTGTCTGGCTTCTTTCACTCAGCATAATGTTTTAAAAGTCAGGCATGCTCTTGCATGTAGCAACATTGTATTCATTTTTACTGCTGAGTAGTATTCCATTGCATATTGTTGTAACATTGGGAGATTTCCAATTTGGGGCTACTGAAAATAAAACTGCTATGAACATGCATGTAGAAGTCTCTGTGTACATAGGTGTAGTTTTTATTTCTCTTTAGTAAATGCCTAGAAATGGAATATTGGCTCATGTCGTTGATGTATGTGAAGTTGGTAAGAATCTGCCAAACAGTATTCGTGCTCTGGCTAGATCAGTCAATCCCCGAGTGAAGGATGTGAGAGCAGAAATTTTTGTTTTAAGCCATTGCATTTTGGGATGGTTTCTTACACAGCATTATTATGGCAATAGTCAACTGATATGGCACTGTGTAGTTCACTGTGTGGCAAACTCTGTTGGGTGCCTACCCATATAAATTCTTCTCTTTGCAAATGCTTTGACTAGCAATTTCACTAGAGAAGATGTGTCAATGTCCAGGGCTGCCTGGGTGGCTCAGTTGGTTAAGCGACCGACTCTTGGTTTCTGCTCATGATTCATGAGATCTAGCCCAGCGTCGGACTCTGTGCTGACAATGCAGAGTCTGCTTGGGATTCTCTCCCCCCCTTTCTCTCTGCTCCTCTCCCGCTCTCACTCTCTCTCAAAATAAACAAATAAACTTAAAAGCAAAGAAGATATGTAAATGTCCAATAAGCCAAACTGTGTTCCACCATGGTTTCACTCTATACTCCTACCGGTGGCATACGAGACTCCCAAGTTGTTCCATACCCTTAACAACACTTGATGTTGTCAGTCTTTTAATTTTTGCTTTTCTTGTGAGTATGCTGTGATATTTCATTGTGTTTTTGGTTTGCATTTCCCTGATGACTAATGATTTTGAGCGTCTTTTGATTTTGTGCTTGTGAAACATTTATACTCATGTGGAACTCATGCCCTTCACCTGGGGGTTTGATCTAGCCAGAACACATTTTTCTTCTGGCCATGGCAGAAACACAAGAAGGATGAATGGACATTACAGGGCCTCTTAAAACTGGAGTCAGGGGGCACTTTGGTGGCTCAGTTTGTTGAGTGTCCAACGTTTGATTTTGGCTCAGGTCATGATCTCAGGGTTTGTGGGTTCGAGACCCACCTCAAGCTCTGTGCTGTGTCAGAATTCTCTCTCTCTCTCTCTGTCTCTGCCCCAACCCCACTCATGCTTTCTCTCTCTCAAAATAAATAAGTGAACTTAAAAAAAAACAAAAAAAACTGGAGTCAGAACTACAGTACTGTTGGGCACATGGGTGGCTTAGTTGGTTGAATACACAACTCTTGATTTCAACTCAGGTTATAATCCCAGGGTCATGGGATGGAGTCCTACATTAGGCTCCACACTGAGCATGGAGCCTGCGTGGGATTCTCTCTCTCTCTCTCTCTCTCTCTCTCTCTCTCTCTCCCTCTCCCTCTGCCCTTCTCCCCTGTTTGCATTCTCCCCCCCCCCCCCCCCCCCCCCCCGCACAAAACAAAAAATAGGACTGCAGTACTGGCACTTCCACTCGCATTCCATTGGCTAAGGCAAGCATATGGCCAGGCCCAGTATCAATGAGGCAGGAAAATATGCCTCTTGTGAGAGAAACTGCAAAGTCACTGACAAAGGGCATGGGTACAAGATTTCAGAGAGCAAAAATCCAATCTACCACAAGTGCTGTACATGAGAGTCATCGATTAGATCTGTGCCTGAATCTAGCATGAACAGTTGCTTCAAAGCAATACACACAATGTAGATATCACTCCGTATCTATTAGGAAAAATACTATTTGGAAAAAAAGTATCAAGTGCTGGTGATGGTGTAGAGGAACTGGAGCCCTCATCTCTGCTGGTCTGAAGGCAAAAATGGTAAACTGTTTTGGAAACACTTTGGCCACTTTTTATACAATTAGACATACACTCACCAAAAGACTTAAGGGTCCATTCCTAGGTTTTTACCCAAGAGAAATGAAAACATTTGTTCACACAAAGACCTCTATGTGAATGTTTAGCCGGGTTCCTCATTAATTTCCCAAACTGGAAACACTGAAAGTGTCTATCAACTAGTGAATGGATAAACAAGTTGCAGTTCCCGCCTTGTGATGAAATGCCACTTAGCAGTAAAGAAGAACACCACACATGTATATTTCAGACCTCTGCTTTTATATGTCTGCTAACATCCCTGGAGCCAAAGTATGCCACACTGCCAAGTGCAAAGTCAAAGGGCAGAGAAGCAGCATAGCCATATACCAAGAGGCCACCACTGGAGTGGAGATGTGTATTAGTACCGCAAGGCAGAGAAGATTTGTGACCGTGCTTTATTCTACCACACCCACCATGAATTCCCTTATCTGAGTGACTGAGTCTAAAGAAATGCGTTGAGGCTTTCAGCGGGATAGTAACTGATAATTATCAACTCCTGAATTTACACAGTTCAGTCCAGTCCTGGACAGATATAAACGATTGTTTCTGGTCCCCTTGGAGATCTTTCCAAAAGTGGGATCTGCAGGCATGTGCACATAAACGCAGAAACAAATCCCTACGTATATACCCACACATGCAAATGTATATGGGCTGTGTGTGTGTATATATGTCCAGTGTCCAGTTATACATGCCTGTCCTCTAAAAACAGGTGAGTCTCAGATTTTCAGAGGCTAAACTCTTAAGGAGAAAAAGGAGGGGCGCCTGAGTGGCTTAGTCGGTAAAGCGTCAAACTCTTGACTTTGGCTTCAGGTCATGATCTCATGGTTTGTGGGATCCAGTCCCACGTTGGGCTCCATGCTGACAGTGCAGAGCCTGTTTGGAATTCTCTCTGAGCTGAATTCAAGAGGCAGACACTTAACCACCTGAGCCACCCAGGCACCCCGCATTTGTGTTTATTGAATTGGCACCAAATAATACTATTTTAATAGTTATAAGCAACAGAGAAAAAGTAAGTTGCATTTATATATATATATATATATATATATATATATATATATATATATGATTCATTCCTGTCAAATAAAACCCAAAAAAACATAGTATCCTCTAAAAGCAAGTGTTCTACATGGTTCAAATAAAGAAAAATGATGGGAGAATCAAATCCTCATACCACATATAATTTTATGAGTGGGCCAGACTGAAAACTGTATCTTAGCTATCAGTATTTGGTCAAATGCTTCCAGCTCTGATCTAAGAGCTGGTTTTAGACCACATCTCTCACTGAGAATGATGGTAAATTAGATTAAAAAAAAACAAAACAAAACAAAACAAAAAAAAACCTTTGAAGGTATCAGAAAGCAACCAAGGCATCTAGGACTCAAAGGGCTAAGAATAGGAAAGAAAGAAAATATGAGATCAGAGGAGTGACATTCTCCATCATTCCCCCCTGAGACATTTGCTGAAATTATAAGCAAAAAGTGCAGGACCTAGACTCAAGCAGAGAGGCACATCTTAGGGAGCTTTTAGGAGTCTCAAGGCAGAACACAACGTGGAGTTCAGGGCTAACAAGAGAGCCAGGACTGGAAGGGCTCAGATTTCAGAGAAAAGAGAATTATTGAAAAGTGAGTTAATATTCCACCCCCTTTTCCCACCAAGGCACTTGCTGGTTCCTTAGCCATGCACCATGCAGGTAAGGTATCAAAAGCCTGAGCAGAAAGAAGGAGATAATAGGCTGACAAGTGAAATGGTCTCATCAGGCTTAGGGAGTCAAAAAACAGAAGCCAAGGCCCAGCAAGAAGTGGGAAATCTGAAAAACACCTCCAGCAGAGACTCTGGACAGTCTGCAGATGGAAATAAAGATAAAGTGGAAATAACTTGCCTTTAAAAAGTAGCCTCAAAATACTATATACCCTTATTGGATTAGGGTGACCTGCCCCTATTCTTTCTGCCAGGAGAAAGTTAAATGATCTTTGGAGAAGGAAAACATATAGAGCTCCTACAATTATTCATACACAGTGGTTAGCATTTGAACAAAAAAAATCTATCAGCTATGAAAATAATTATGATTAATATCCTACATGCTGTTGTTTCCTCCATGTCATTTCATGGTTCGATAAATAGTTCGTTTCTTTTTTCGTGCTGAATAATATTCCATTGTCTGGATGGACCACAGTTTATTTATCCATTCACCTACCAAAGGACGTCTTGGTTGCATGTAGGTTTTGGCAATCATTAACAAAGCTGCTGTTAACATCCATGTGCAAGTTCTTGTGTGGGCATAAGTTTTCAACTCCACTGGGTAAAAGGTAAGAGTTTATTTAGTTTTGTAAGAAACCAACAAACTGTCTTCCAAAGTGGCTGTACCGTTTTATATTCCCAACAGCAACGATTTAGAGTTTCTGTTGTTCTGCTTCCTCACCTTTGCCAGAATTTGGTATTGTCATTGTTTTGGATTTTAGCTGTTCTAATAGGTATATAATGGTATCTCATTTTAATTTGCGTTTCCCTAATGACACATAATTTGAGCACGTTTTTATATGCTTACTTTGCCATCTATATATCTTCTTTTTTTTTTATGTTTATTTATTTTTGAGAGAGAGCACAAGCGTGGGAGGTGCAGAGAGAAGGGGGACAGAGGATCCAAAAGCAGGATCCACACTGACAGCAGAGAGCCGATGCGAGGCTCCAACCCATGAACCGTGAGATCATGACCTGAGCCAAAGTTGGATACTCAGCCAACTGAGCCACCCAGGCGCCCCTGTATATCTTCTTTAGTGAGGTGTTTGTTCAGGTCTTTTGCCTATTTTTTTTATTGGGTTATTCTTTTTCTCTTTGTCGAGTTTAAGAGTTCTCTGTATATTTTGGATAACAGTCATTTCTTAGGTATATCTTTTGCAAGTGTTTTCTCCCAGCCTATGGTAATGACAAGTTTAAGGCACGAAAGATTACTAAAAAAGAAAGGGGGGCATTTCATAATCATAAATGGGCCAATCGCTCTCCCTCTCCCAATGTGACAGCCCCAGCAAAAAAAGAGTAAGAAGGGGAAGACTGTCTCCTTAACAGACTTTCTGGCCGAAGATGGGGAACTGGTGGAGGAAGCACCTATGTCCCCAGACCAGTCGGCTGGGCTGAGGAGACAGATAACCTGGAAGGAGATATTTCAACCACTCGACACAGTCATGATGACCATATGTATAGGATTCCTACAATTGACCATTCTATCTGCCCACTGCTCCAAGGGCTGCTCAGGAACCCAATATCAAGCAGGCCCATCTTCCCAAATTTCCACCTGCACTGTTTTTCTAGGGAACTTGCCCTGTGCTGTGACAGAAGACTCCATTAAGGAATTCTTTGGAGGATTCGATATCACTGCTGCTGTACCTTTACCATGTGAACCCAGCAACCCAGAGAGGTTCAGAGATTTTGGTTATGCTAAGTTTGAGAACCTGAGTTTGAATTCCTTGCTCAGTGCCCTGAGCCTCAAATGAAGAGTCTCTATGTAACAGGAGAATCTGAGGGGATGTTGCTGCTCAAATGCAGGCTAAAAACAGGAATGGCCATTTTTGGGGTGGAGACAGAAATCAGAATTCTGACAAAACAGATACACACTGGAGGGCCCATCTTGCAACAGACAGCTTTGATGACAATCTGCCTAGGAGAGGTGATGATAGCTTGGAGACAAATGTCAGGACCGTTATGATGCAGGCCAGTATTGTGATGGGCATTGGGATGTGGTACCGTCATGGCCCGCACCAGGATATGGATTGATATGGGGGCTGGCATCACTGTATCACTATGACGACGGAAGCACCGGAGACTATGACGGAAGCTATGATTCCAGGATAGGCAGGACAGAAGAGCATTTGGTAGTTGGTACCATAGGGATGATATCCACTGAGGAAGAAGGGACCGCTATGAAAACAGATATGACAGAGGAGATGATGGGTCATGGGGCTCCAGAGATTATTGCTCTCAGGATGGTTATAAGCATGATGCCTTTAGGCACACAGGTTCCCCCAACAATCTGAGTCAATGGCCGTGGGGTACTTCCAAGGAGGCTAATTCCTCTGCCAGCAGCACACAGTCCATTTGAACAGCCTATGGGATGGCAAAGCCTGTTGACATAGGCGCTAGAGAAGTGGAAGAGTGGCTACAGAAGGGGCAGGAGAGAGAAGGAACAGAGGAATGTCAGCTGGATGAAGCAAAACTAGAAGGTCAGCCTTAGGAGAGATTCCAAGATGGCAAGGTGAAGAAACTCAAGAAGGAACGGTTGAGGACAGGAAGTGAGTCATCATGGACTGGGAACTTAGCCCCATTTGGCAGACATGCACAAAGAACAGAGCATGAGAAGTCTCTAGAAAACAATCAAGAGGAAGATTGTCACTCTCCAACTTCGAAACCTCCCAAACCTGAACAGCCTCTGGAAGCAGAATGCTCCAGTGCAGTGAAGTTCTAGCCCTCCTGCTCCATCTCAGAGCTCAGATGCCGCAGCAATCCCCTACTGGGGGTGGGGGGTTCCTGCTCAACCATCTGAGAAAAGATCACCATGGAAGGATGAACTTGAAGCACGTGGGATGAATGTCCCAAAAGGTCAAAGTGGGAACTCCAGCTGTGGTTCAGGAGATGAGGGAAGAAAGACCACTGGAAGGAGTCACATAGGAAAGACGGCAAAATGGGTCAAGTTCCCCGATCTGCACCTGAGCCAAAGAAACTTGAAGAAAATCTGGCCTCCAAGTTCAGTTCTGCTGTCTCTGTTGTCTCTGTTGCTGCTGTCTCTGTTGATGGTGGAGATGAGAATGAGGGAGAACATTACACGGAATAGACCTCTACATTCTGTGCTTCCTCCTACCCTTTCTCCACCCTGGGACATTCAAGAACAAATCAAGCCTCTACCTAGAAAAGATAAAATAAAACTCACCATTTCCTGGGGAGAAAAGAAGGGGGATCAACTTACCAGGATGATTTCATATTCTGGGACTGGGGGATTTTTTGGGAGTTGGGACTTCCTGTTTTAACATAGAAAGTCCTGGGGTGCCTGGGTGACTTTGTTGGTTAAGCATCTGACTCTTGATCTTGGCTCAGATCATGATCTCACGATTCATGAGATCGAGCCCCACATTGGGCTCTGTGCTGACAGTGTGGAGCCTGCTTGGGATTCTCTCTTTCACCCTCTCTCTCTGCCCCTCCCCCACTTGCCTCCTCCCTCCCTCCCTCTCCCTCTCTCTCTCAGAACAAACATTTTTTTAAAAAATAATAAAATAAAGGGCACCTGGGTGGCTCAGTCAGTTAAGCGTTGACTTTGGCTCAGGTCATGATCTCATGGTTCATGGGTTTGAGCCCCACATCGGGCTCTATGCTGATGGCTCAGAGCCTGGAGCCTGCTTCAGATTCTGTGTCTCCCTCTCTCTCTGCCCCTCTCCTGCTCATGTTCTGTCTGTCTGTCTGTCTGTCTGTCTCTCTCTCTCTTTTTTTTTTTTTTAATTTTTTTTTTTTCAACGTTTTTTATTTATTTTTGGGACAGAGAGAGACAGAGCATGAACGGGGGAGGGGCAGAGAGAGAGGGAGACACAGAATCGGAAACAGGCTCCAGGCTCCGAGCCATCAGCCCAGAGCCTGACCGGGGCTCGAACTCACGGACTGCGAGATCGTGACCTGGCTGAAGTCGGACGCTTAACCGACTGCGCCACCCAGGCGCCCCTCTCTCTCTCTTAAAAATAAACATTACAATTTTTTAAAAAATAATAAAATAAAATAAAATAAAATAAAATAAAATAAAATAAAATAAAATAAAATAGAAAGTCCTGTGCAAACTGGGATATGTTGGTCACCTTTTATGGTGGCAAAAGACCAGGGAGCCTGGGTTCCAAGCTAAGCAAAGGCTTCCTTGCAGTCTCTGGTTTCCTCCGTCTTCCATGCTTACATCAATACAGCCTCAACTCCGCTCACCCTGCCTAGTAACCTGGCTTACAGCTCTGGTGCCTGCCTGCCCCTCCCTTCAATGGCCACACGGCCAGTACATCTACTGTCCTGGCAGCTGGACTCCATCTGTCTCTCAAGGGTTTTGTATTCAAAAGAGGGAGAAGGTACAGCCTTTTCCTGCTAAAAAAAAAAAAAGAAAAAAAAAAAGGAAAGGAAAGAAATATATGTATATATTTCTATGCCTCTATTTCTGTATCTCTATATCTCTGGAAGAAGAAAACTGGTCACAGTTTTTGTTTCTGGGAAAACAAACAAGGTGGCCAAGGCACAAGGGTAAGAGATTAGGAGGGAGGCTTTTCCCTTTTTTAGTAGCTTTATTGAGATATAATTCACATTCACCTATTCACCTATTTTAAGTGGACAATTCAGTATTTTCTAATTTTTGACAGATCTGTGCCACCAGGAAGGAGACTTTTTAAAAATATATTTATTTTGAGAGAGAGAGAGAGAGGGAGAGGGAGAGAGAATGAGTGGGGGAGGGGCAGAGGGAGAGAGAGAGAGAGAGAGAGAGAGAGAATCTTAAGCAGGCTCCACACCTAGGGCGGAGCCTGACACGGGGCTTTGATGCTTCCGGGATACATGCAATGAAAAGTCACATGGGGCGCAAGCCACACCCCAAACAGCAAGACCCCTCAGTGTTTTCATTGGTTGGGTAACTTTTGTTGCCAACCATCAGAGAACCGAGGGGAGCTCCTCCTATGACTGGGATCCAGTCTTCCCCCTCTTGCATCTCCAGGGACCTGCTTCTTTGCAGAGCACTGATTTCAGCATAGCACTAGATCAGGATTTTCAGTTACTTGTCACCAAGCATGGGTTCCTGGGATAGCACCGTGTACAAGGGGGTGATCATACATTTGGTCTCACAACTCCCTCCAACACGGCACAAGTTAGAACATCTTCAAAAAGGTGTTTATGTTTATCTTAAGTGTTCTTTCTAAATTCACTCTGATTTGCAACAGTGAATCTATGTTACCTGTGTATTTTTTAAGTTAAAAATAAGTTAAAATTTAAGGCCTCCTACAGGAAGCCTTCCTGACTCCTCCCTCATTTCCTCATGATAGTTTTGGTTCCTTTAGTTTCCATAAAATCCACCTCTAGCTCACCTCTAGCACAGAGCTTATTCTAAGGCATTTTAATCACCTGTTTAATTACCTAGGTCCCCTTTAGACTGTGATTTCCTTAGGGTAGGTGCTGTGCCTTTCATAACTGGGTCTCTAGGGTCTTGCATGGAGCCTGGTGCACTGAGCCTTCATCTTTCCACCTCCCCTAAAGTGTCCTGCTTTTCACACCCAGCTCTGTCAACAACTAACCTTACCACACCGATTCTCAAAGAACCCAAAGAAGACTTCTTCTCTTCAATCGGCTGGCATATCTTACTAAGCCCTGAGTACCCAACTGTATGCAGTAATATGAGAAAGTGAGGATTCCAGAGGGACTTGAACACACCCATCTTAGGAATGCTAGAAATTAAGGCAAGTCCCAGGCATGTTATTTAGGTGGGAACTATATTCATTCATATGTTCATACCTCTGGAATGAAAGTTAAAGGAAGGGAAGAGGGTGGTGAGTTAGGGGCTGGAACTAGATCTTGAGACAAGATAAAAATTGGAGGGAGGAAGGGCAGGGAAGGCACAAATCTCTGCTTTGGAAAACAAATTGTTGGAGGAGGGACAGAGCATCATACAAACACTGAACTTACACAAATTCAATTAGGTATACTTGGAAGAAAGGAAGGGAGGAAAAGGGAAAGAAGAAAAGGGGGAAAGGGTGGAAAAAAGATACAAGAGGAATAAATATTTAGATGATACAAGCTTTTATAATTTTTTTTAACATACCAGAGATCCTATATAACATTTCACACAGTTGTTTCTAAAGAGCTTGAGAAGGAAGACGTGACATCTATTTTCCAGTGGTGTGTAGGGATTCAGTTTTGACCACTTAGATTATTAGAAAAGGTTTTTTTTTAAAGTTTATTTATTTTGAGAGAGACAGAGCGCGAGTGGGGGAGGGGCAGAGAGGGAGAGAGAGAATCCCAAGCAGGTTCCATTTGCTCAGTCAGCACACAGAGCCCGATGTGGGGCTCTAATCCATGAAACCATGAGATCACGGGTTGAGCCGAAATCAAGAGTCGGTCACTTAACCGACCGAGCCACCCAGGCAGCCTGGGGATTATTAGGGGAGCTTTAAAAAACAAAACAAAACAAAACACAAATGCCTGCATCCCACCCGCAAAAATCTGATGTAATTAATTGGTCAGAGGTGCAGCCTGGGCTTCAGACTGGTTAAGAGCTCCCAAGTAATTTTCTTTTCCAATCTTAAAAATTGTGGTAAAATGCACAGAACATAAAATTTAACATCTTAACCATTTTTTTTTTAATTTTTTTTAACGTTTTATTTATTTCTGAGACAGAGAGAGACAGAGCATGAATGGGGGAGGGGCAGAGAGAGAGGGAGACACAGAATCGGGAGCAGGCTCCAGGCTCTGAGCCATCAGCACAGAGCCCGACGCGGGGCTCGAACTCACGGACCGTGAGATCGTGACCTGAGCTGAAGTCGGACGCTTAACCGACTGAGCCACCCAGGCGCCCCTTAACCATTTTTAAGGCTATAGTTCAGTGGGGTTTAAATATACTCATAGTATTAGGCAACCATCACCACCATCCATCTCCAAAACTCTTTTCATCTGTAAAACTAAAACTCTATACCCATGGAACAATAACTCGCACCCCTCACCTCAGCCCCAGGAAATCATCATTCTACTTTCTATCTATATGATTTTGGCTATTTAAGTACCTCATAGATGTGGAATCATACAGTACTTGTCTTTTGTGTCTGGCTTAGTTCAACTAGCATGATATCATCAAGGTTCATCCATGTTGTTAGCATGTGTCAGAATTCCCTTCCTTTTTAAAAAATTTTTTTTAAAAAATGTTTATTTATTTTTGAGACAGTGAGCAGGGGAGGGGCAGAGAGAGAGGGAGACACAGAATCCGAAGCAGGCTCCAGGCTCCGAGCTGTCAGCACAGAGTCCAACACGGGGCTCGAACTCACGTGCCACGAGATCATGACCTGAGCTGAAGTCGGACGCTTAACTGAGCCACCCAGGCACCCTGGAATCCCCTTCCTTTTTAAGGCTGAATAATACTCCACTGTATGTGTATAACACATTTTGCTTATCCATTTCACATTGTAACTATTGTGAATAATGCTTCTATGAACATGGGTGCACAGATATCTCTTTGAGACCCTGCTTTCAGTTCTTCTGTGTATATACCCAGAAGTGGAATTGCTGGATCATATGGTCATTCTATTTCTTTTCTTTTTTTTTTTTTTTGGTCATTCTATTTCAAGTGTTGGAGGAACCTCCACACTGTTTTCCATAACGGCAGCACCAATTTACATTTCCACTGACAGTGCATAAGGGTTCTAATTTCTCCCCATGCTTGTCAACACTTGTCATTTTCTGGGTTTTTGGTAGCGGTCATACTAATGGGTGTGGGGTGGTGTCCTCTCGTAGTTTTGGTTTGCATTTCCCTAACGATAGTGATTTTAAGCGTCTTATGATGTGCTTAATGGGCATTCATATACCGTTTTATGAAAAATATCTATTCAAGTCCTTTCCTTGTTTTTGAGTCAGGTTGTTCAATTTTTTGGCTGTTAAATCTTAGAAGGCCTCTGTATATTCTGGATATTAATCCAGATCCCTTATCAGATACGTGGTTTACACATATTTTCTCCCATTCTGTGGGTTGCCTTTTTATTCTGTTGAATAAATCATCAAATGGGGGCACCTGGGTGGCTCAGTCAGTTGAGCATCTGACTTCGGCTTAGGTCATGATCTCACAGTTCATGAGTTCGAGCTCCATGTCGGGCTCTGTGCTGACAGCTCCGAGCCTGGAGCCTGCTTCGGATTCTGTGTCTCCCTTTCTCTCTGCCTCTCCTCCCCTGCTTGTGCTCTGTCTCTCTCTCAAAAACAAATAAACATTAAAAAAAATTTAGGGTGCCTGGGTGGCTCAGTCAGTTAAGCATCCTACTTTGGCTCAGGTCATGATCTCACAGTTCCTGGGTCCGAGCCCCGCGTCAGGCTTTGTGCTGACAGCTCAGAGCCTGGAGCCTGCTTTGGATTCTGTGTCTCCCTCTCTCTCTGCCCTTCCCCCACTCTCTCTCTCTCTCTCTTTCTCTCAAAAATAAATAAACATTAAAAAAAATTTTTTTTAACCGGAAAAGGTGGGGGGAGGGTGTGAATCAAGCATTTCAGTACAAACTATACCACTGAGTAATCAAACATGATGAGGGAGGCTTCTCTTTATAGAAGTATTCTACTAATGAAGAAGTAAGGATAGAATTAGAATTCTGCCGTTTTGTACCTCTGATGAATTAATGGGTGTAGACCCTAGAGCCAGGCAGTGGCATCACAATAGATAGACAACCATATGTAATATACCACCGGATAAAAGTATATGGTACTACTTATGAAGTCATCTTGCTACCAAAGAAATGTTAAAAACCAATCCTAAATTGCATCAAGCCTGTAGATATAACTACCCGTTCATGGGAAAGACAAGGGACAGAGGCATATTTCAACTAACTCCACGGGGATGCCATAAGCAAAATCTGAACTATGAGAAACAACAAACAAATTACAAGGGGTAAAAAGAGATGGGGGTGATCCTGTAGATTAAAAGAGATTAAGAGGGGCGCCTGGGTGGCTCAGTCAGTTGAGTGCCCAACTCTTGATTTCGGCTCAGGTTGTGATCTCACCTTTTGTGAGTTTGAGCCCTGCGTTGAAACTCCCCATGAGGCTCCGTGCTCATCATGTGGGGTCAGCTTGGGATTCTCTCTTTCCTTCTCTCTCTTTTCTTTCTGCTCCTTTCCTGCTGGCGCATGCACACATGCTCGCTCTCTCTCTCTCTCTCTCAAAATAAACTTAAAAAAATAAAATAAAAGAGATTTAAGAGATATCAATCAGTTGCAGTGTGTGCACCTGTGGAGAAAAGAGTTAACACAGCAGGCCTGAGCCTGCTACCCTAAAAACACCTGCTTGCAAGGATGGCCCTTGGCTGGCATCTGGGAACTTAGATTGGGGTGGGTTCTCACCATTCCCTAATAAGAATGTCTCACTTTGCATAAACTATAAAAACAATGTAATTTGTGCTGAATACCTGCTTTCCTACTGGGAGTCTGGAATTTTGGTACATGCCAAGCAGTGGGTGCCCAAATATGATCAGCCCTGAGTAAAAACCACAGTCACTGAGTCTCTAGTGAGTTTCTCTAGCAGACATTTCACATGTGTTGTCCTAATTCGATGCTGGAGGAATTACATCGTGTGTGGCTCCTTTGGGAAAGGACTTTTGGAAGCTTCCTTCTAATTTCCTCTGGAATTCATTCTGTACGCCTTGTCCCTTTGCTGATGTTGCTTGTGTCCTTTCTTTGTAATAAATTATAGCTATGAGTATGACCATATGCTGAGTCCTGTGAGTCCTCCTAATGAATCACCGAACCTAGGAGTGGTCTTGGGGACTCTAGACATAGTACCTTATTTGGAGGCTGATAAAACATACAAAAACAAACAAATAAACAAACTAAAAAACAAACAGTGGGGGGGGGTGCAGAGGATGGGAAATGAGAAATGAGGAAAATCTGAACTCAACATAATGACACTGAAGAATTAATTTTTAGATGATGTAATAGTATCATAGCTCTGTTTAAGAGATACGTATGTTAAAATATTTGTGGGTCAAACGATATGAAGTCTGAGATTTGCTTCAAAATAATCTGGAGGGAAGGGTTGGAAGTAGGTAAGCGTATAGATGGAAAAAGATTGGCCATGAGTTTAAGGGTCTTGACGCTGGAAGTATGTCTATGGCATTTCATTGTGCTATTTTGTCTACCTTTGTATATGTTTGAAATTTTATGCAATAAGAAGTTTAAAAGATATATATCTTGGGGATCTTTTAATTTCAGCTCAAAGACAGCTTCCTTGTTTGTTTGTTTTTTTCACTGCTGCAGAATATCTCCTTATATAGGGTGGTCTCAGTTCTATGTGATTTGCCTTGCCACCGTCTTTAGGACCTGACCCTCAGGTCACACGCAAGAAGGATGTTGGATATTGGATAGCTCACGGAATTAAAGGAAAGGCTGAATGAACAACCAAGTCTCTGAAAGTACAGGAACTGTGGCAGTTTGGGGGGACTCGAGAAAGGAGATCCCCATGGACAGGCTCTTAGACATAAGTCATCAGGAGAGAGCACCTCAGTCATTTTTTTCCACGGAGTCACACTGTCAAAGTTCACCTTCCTTGGAGAGAGGGATCTTTGACCGAGCTTGGATTATGAGTCCCTTCTCAGCTGGAGAAGGGCAGGGCCCCTTGGTCAGCAAGCCCCTCAAGACAGCATTCAGTGGGTGGGAGAGGGGTGCGTTCCTACCGGGAAATCAGAGTTCCTCTATCAGCAGATGGGGGGATGGATGCTGGCTGAACAAAACAACAAACGTCTGATACTGAGGAGAGGAAGAACTCTGGGTGGGGCCTTCGCATGGCCAACTAGGGAGCTGGAGTTACCAGAAGATTGGGTAGGCGGTAACAGGTCAATCTCTTGGGCTATAACCCATACCCTTGATTTTCTTTTCGTTGGCGTAGCCTGAGAAACAAGGGCTGCACTAGAGAGGCAGGGGACCAATGACGTTTAAACAGGTTTTAAACACCCTGGACATTAAAAAATATAGTTCAGGGGCGCCTGGGTGGCTCACTGGGTTGAGCGTCGGATTCCGGCTCAGGTCATAATCTTGCAGTTTGAGAGTTTGAACCCTGCCTCAGGCTCCACGCTGACTGTGCGGAGCCTGCTTGGGCTCCTGCTCTCTTCCTCTCTCTGCCCCTCCCCCACTTGCAGTCTCTCTCTCTCTCTCAAAATAAATAAATAAATGTAAAAAATATATAGTTCAAATGAACCAAAGAGAAGAAACAACACAAAAGATTCCTGAGCAGGAGGACTCGCTGTATCTCAAGGCAAGAGTTCTGCTATGTGCTGTTGACAGAGAAGTTTCCATTTGTCGGTCCAGTCAGCCAGCCTTGTGTTTAGTTCCTTCCCAATTCACCTGTACCACCATCTCCCACAGATCCCACTGCTTGAGAGTCTTGTATTGCCCACTGAGGGTTGTCTCACTGGGGATGCTGAATTGTGAAAGCAGAGAATAGTAACACTCCCGATCACAAAACCAGAGCATATAAATAAACCCAGGAGAGTGGATTTAGGGAAAGTTAAAGAAGTTATTAAACAGTGGAGTGATTTATCCAGGAAGCTGTGGAATTCCCTTCCTGAGATGTCTTTAAATACACAATAAAATACATTTGTAGCTAAATACCAATTTAAAGATGGCTTTTCTGGGTGCTTCCGGTTCTAAAGTTTTATTCTCTCGAGAGCCAAAATGTAAAAATAAAAATATAATGTGTCTTGGGGCGCCTGGGTGGCTCAGTCGGTTAAGCGTCCGACTTCGGCTCAGGTCAGGTCATGATCTCGCAGTTCGTGGGTTCGAGCCCCGCGTCGGGCTCTGTGCTGACAGCTCGGAGCCTGGAGCCTGCTTCGGATTCTGTGTCTCCTCCTCTCTCTGTTCCTCCCCTGCTCACGCTCTGTCTCTCTCTCTCTCTCAAAAATAAAGATTAAAAACAAAAATTAGGAAAAAAAGAAAATACGGTGTGTCTTTCTATTATCATTTTGATGCCTCTTTGGGCACATTGCATAATTGCTGGCTTCCACGTTCTGAAGCTTGGTAGCTGAGATTTGGAGAACGAGCGGCTGTTATCTCTACTCACCAGTTTTCAGAAAGATCTATATAACCTTTGGCACAGTGGTTACGAGAGGCCCAGGAGGTAGCGTTATTAAATTCTAATCTTGCTTCACTCACAGTGGCACTGAGTCTCTCTGGCAGGTTCCTGACTTCTTTCTTAGTAAGCTCCACTACTGTCTCCTCTTCCTCCCTGCCTTTTTGCTTCCTATCACTTGTACATTTATTTTGATCAAGCCAAGGCACTGATGGTATTAGGGACATTATTTAATTCTTGGTTATCTTTTGAATGTGCACCGCAGGGAAAATAAACACTTACCCTCCCTGCCTCTATTCTATTGGTTATAGAATAATTCCCATTAATTTTCTCTCAAATGAGTGCAGTCGGGGGGCACCTGGGGGCTCAGTCGGTTGAGCGTCCGACTTTGGCTCAGGTCATGATCTCGTGGTTAATGGGTTCGAGCCCCGCGTCAGGCTTTGCGCTGACAGCACAGAGCCTGCTTGGGATTCTCCGTCTCCCTCTCTCTCTGCCCCTCCCCCCCTCAAAAATAAATAAACGTAAAAAAAAATTGGAGCGAGTGCAGTTGGCTGGTGAAAAGAGTTTGAATCAGTGCTGATCCAGGACTAGAAAAATAATTCAGCGTTCACACTCTTGATCATGAGTCAGTCAGTGCCATTTTCCTGGGTGGAATAGAAATAGCACCGGTAGCTGGAAAATGAAGAAGGCAAGAGGTAATCCTGACAGGCTGGTGACTGGGTGGTGCTGTCCGGTCTCCTGCTGCCCCCACCGGCGTGGGGGCCCTCTGGCTGACTGCCATCCCACAGCACCTGTGCCTGAGCAGGCACATGATAGGATCTCGGTAAATATCAGCTAAATGACAAGTGAATAAGTGAATGGTTGAACGAGCAGTGTTTGCCTGGACTTGTTCTCTGGCTGGGACCGTAGGGCTCTCCGCCCTCCTCTGAGTGCCGAGTCTGGACGACTTGGAGGGAAGGGAGCTGCTGGGTAAAGGCCAGTGCCAGCCCATGCCTCACCCTTCCTCCACCAGCCGCGTTCCGCTGTCCGCCCACTAAGTCTGCCCCTCTGCTCTGTCCTTGGGACACAGGCTTCCTCTCCCGAGGCTGCACTTGGAGGTGAGAAGATGTTTCCATACTTTCCCCTTGCCGGCACTCCACAGCTCCCTTATTTCTCTTTGAAAGCAGCTTCCTGGCAGGGCCTGAATTCGAGAAGCAGTTAGTGTGTGCTGATGATAAGCTCTTCCTGTTGGCTTGGTAATTGTGTTTCCAGTGGGGTGACAATCACCTGACCTCGGAGCCCAGCCCCCCAGTTTCACTCAGAGAGGCCAAGAGTGGCTCTGATCTGTATCTGCTTTTCTGAAACCCCAAAGGCAGAAGCGGCTGTGGCCTGGCTGCTAGTGGGTGGGGCCTGGAGGAGCCGTGCCTTTATTTACCAGTTTGTTCTGGGAGAACGGGCAGGACCTGGAAAAGCCAGACTGTGAGGTGGAGGAGTGGCCCTTCGGCCACCGCACTGATGACCCTCCCCCTCATTGCTAAATTAGGGGGCAAAAGTGCTGTTTAAATTTATTTTTTTTTAACGTGTATTCAGTTTTGAGAGAGAGCGTGAACAGGGGGAAGGGCAGGGAGAGAGGGAGACACAGAATCCAAAGCAGAAATCAGGCTCTGGGCTGTCAGCACAGAGCCTGACACAGGGCTTGAACTCACAAACCGTGAGATCGTGACCTGAGCTGAAGCTGGACCCTTAACCAACTGAGCCACCCAGACGCCCCAAAAGTGTTGTTTAATAGAAGAATCTTGATCTTGGTTCTGAAAAGAAGGTAGACAGAGAGGCGTTTAAAAACATTTTTTTAATGTTTATTTTTGAGAGAGAGAGAGACAGACAGACAGAAGGTGAGCAGGGGAGGAGCAGAGAGAGAGGGAGACATAGAATCCAAAGCAGGCTCCGGGCTCCAAGCTGTCAGCACAGAGCCTGACGTGGGGTTCGAACTCTCAAACCGTGAGATCGTGACCTGAGCTGAAGTCGGAGGCTTAACGGACTGAGCCACCCAGGAGCTCCAAGGCAGTTTTTATATATAGCTCTGGTCTCCCACATTCCTCAGAATTGTTTTTTTTAACTTTAAAGGCCAAGTACACCATGGACTTGAATGTGCAATAGGTAGCCATAAACTGCTGAGCTCAGCAGGGAGGAGAAGAGACAACCCCCAACTAAGGGTTCTTGGAGGATGGCAGAGAGAGAATATTCTCTCTGAAAGGAAACTCTTGAACCGTAGTACTGTAACAGGTCACCAATGTATCTACTTAACTCCCAGCCAGCCTAACCACATGGTACCACCATTCTGCACAGGCATTTGAGTCTATTTCTCAGCTTATGGAAATACCAGAGACTCGTTTTGTTTTGTTTTGTTTTGCTTTGCTTTGCTTTGCTTTGCTTTGCTTTGCTGTGTGGCTAAAGGAGGAAACTCTAATTGGTCCTATGCATAACCAAAGCCTATAAATAACCAAAATCATACAGAAAGGAAACTTTCAGAAAAGCCCTTTCAATATAAACCCTGGCTGTTATGACTGGTTCTTAGTTCGGATTCAGTTTCTCAGAGGTGTAAGGGCCTCAAAGAACTTAGTAGCTCCTCACTTTTCTTATTTAAATCCAGAAGGCCCTTTGTGCACATGCTAGGAAGAGACCTGTGGACATAGGCCTTTATTGTCATAACAACACAACAAAGCCTCTTCAGTGAATGAAAGATGGGCTGGGACTTGATGGGTTCAGGAAGGGGGAGTTTGGCTGAAGAAGCCCATTACTGTACAGAAAGTGTGAGGGACATGCCTAGAGAGGAGGGGGCCAGACTGCAAAGAAAAGAGCCTTCCACATCAGACTAAGGGATTTGTTCTGCAAACAAAAGAAGCAGAAAGGTGGGGAGTAATAGGAAAAGCATGTTTAAAAAAAATTTTTTTTAACGTTTTATTTATTTTTGAGACAGAGAGAGACAGAGCATGAACAGGGGAGGGTCAGCGAGAGGGAGACACAGAATGGGAAGCAGGCTCCAGGCTCTGAGCTGTCAGCACAGAGCCCGACGCAGGGCTCGAACTCATGGACTGCGAGATCATGACCATGGACCGCGAGATCATGACCTGAGCCGAAGTTGGCTGCTTAACCGACTGAGCCACCCAGGCGCCCCAGGAAAAGCATGTTTAAATTTTTGTGGGGTGGGAAGTGCCTGGGTGGCTCAGTCAGTTAAGGGATGGACTTTGGCTCAGGTCATGATCTTGAAGTTCGTGAGTTCCAGCCCCATGACGGGCTCTGTGCTGACAGCTCAGAGCCTGGAGCCTGCTTCGGATTCTGTGTCTCCCTCTCTCTCTGCTCTGCTTGTGCTAATGCTTATTTATTTTTGAGAGAGAGAGAGAGAGAGGAAGAGAGAGAGCATGCACGTGAGTAGGGAAGGGGCAGAGGGAGAGGGAGACACAAAATCTGAAGCAGGCTCCAGGCTCTGAGATGTCAGCACGGAGCAGACGTGGGGCTGGAACCCACGAGCCACCATGACCTGAGCCGAAGTTGGATGCTTAACCGACTGAGCCAACCAGGCACCCCAAGCACATTTGTTTTAAAGTCTCTGAGAAGTCACAAGAAACTGACTTGACTCTGCTTAACCCGGGAGGAGATTGTATTGCTGAGAACCTGATTCCATTTTTCTAGCCAATCTCACGACAATGAATTTGTAAGTAGCTTCTTCGTACCAGAATACAATCAATCAATCTAGTACCAGACAAATATAGTACCAAATTTAGTACCCGGAAAACCCCACTAGCAAGTGACCTCAAAGTAAAGCCCCACTGATGGTAATGTTACAACGCTCAACACTCAGTGCTTCTAACACAGTCTTGCACAAAAATTCCTGGGATGCTCACAGGTATAGTCCCCATGCTCCCTAGGCTTGGCCAGTCTGCAGTTCTGGTTAAGTTTCTTTCCTCTATAGTTTGAAGAACGAAGGGGCTGCCTTGCTCAGACCCACACCCTGCTCACGTGGTCCTGTTTTGTGGGCTGCCACTGCTCCCCGCTGCTCACTCACTGCCTGCCAGCATTCATGGAGGCCTTCTACACGTCTCTTCATCAGGTTTGTCTCCTCTCTGGCCAGCAAGGAAACTCATTTCAGGGGGGTTGCTCCTCAAAGAGCTGCGGGGCCTCTGTGCCGTGGTTTTCCCTTTGATGTTACACTTCTCCTTTTCTCAAAGCCCAAAACCCGCTGGCTCACTGGATGTGTGTCATGGGGAAAACTGGACCCGGTGGGTAAGTCACCTCCTGGATTAGCCAGGGTTCTCCAGAGAAACAGAACCAATAGGAAGTGAGCGTATGCGTGTGTGTGTGTGTGTTTGTGTGTGTGTGTGTGTGTGTGTGTGTGTGTGTGTAGAGACAGAGAGTAAGAAAGAGACTTATTTTAAGGAACTGGCTCATGTGATGGCAGGGACTGGCCAGTCTGAAAATTTTAAGGCAGGCTGGCAGGCTGGAGACTCAGGGAAGAGTTGATGTTCTGGTCGCAAGACAGTTTGGAGGCAGAATTCCTTCTTCCTTGGGAGACCTAGGCCTTTTCTCTTAAGGCCTTCAACTGATTGGATGAGGCCCACCCGCGTTATGAAGGATAATCTACTTTACTCAAAGTCTATTGCTTTAGATATTAATCTCATCTAAAATATACCTCACCATGACATCTTGGCTGGCGTTTGACGAAAAACTGAGTACAATGGTGTAGCCAAGTTGACACATGAAATTAACCATTACACCCAGGTGTGCTGTGGAGTTAGGCTCACTCTGCCAGGCTCCGGGGTCACTTGCAATGCCTTTCCTCTCACGCTGCTTGTCCCTCTGTGCAGTCTGGGTCCCTGGGGCCGGGCCCTAACTAAACACTTAACTCACGTACAGTCACATTAGTGTGTAATGTGGACAGAGCCCTTCTCTTAAACGTATCAAATCAGCTTTAGTTTACATGGCATTGTATAGTTTTGTCTTTAAAGTCCCCTTGCCAAAGAGTTTCTCCATCCTTCAAATACTAAAAGCTTTAAGTACAATTATTTAAAATTTTTTTTAATGTTTATTTATTTTTGAGACAGAGACAGAGCATGAACGGGGGAGGGTCAGAGAGAGAGGGAGACACAGAATCCGAAGCAGGCTCTAGGCTCTGAGCTGTCAGCACAGATCCCGACGCGGGGCTCAAACTCACGGACCGCGAGATCATGACCTGAGCCGAAGTCAGACGCTTAACTGACTGAGCCACCCAGGCGCCCCTTAAGTACAATTATTTAAACACCGAACAGAATGACAGCATGGAAATGGAGAGTTGCTGGCTACCAGACAACAGAGGGAAGGCGACCATGCCATTCAATACCTTGATGGTCAAAGGACTAGGTTTGGAGCCAGGGAAGAGATTTGTGGATGTCGATGTGTGGTGGGGAAAGATGGGTTGCACACAGTCAGGGAACTTGTGTCATGCTCTACGGGTCCAGATGAAGGCAGAGAATATTTGCAGCCATAGTGATTTGGTTAGGCCTACCTAGACCCAGCCTCAGATTCATTAAGACTTGTCTTTGTTTTTGCGATTTTATGGTTTCGTCTACTAAATAGCTTCTAAATTTCACTCTTCTCCTCTCTTCCCATTCTGAAATCTTACCCTTGCCTTTTTTTTTTTTTTTTTTTTTCATCTTTCCTTTTTAGAGATGTCAATACTAGGACTCTTGGAAGCTAGGCTTCTGTGCCCAGACGGTACCTGGTGACTAGCCATGCAAATAGACTTTGAAACTTTGTGTTCATTTTACACAATAAACTAGCTCAAGGGTCATAGCATTGAGAAACGTCAACTTTTCTAATACTAACAGTGTAGAAGAGGGGTCTAGGTGGGTGGAGCCACTTAAGTCTTGTCAAAAATGAAAAACTGTATCTAATCCAAGATGGCCTCATTATGGACTGTGGAAGCCATGGCAATGCAAATGCCAGAAGGTGGAAGGAGAATGCATATACACTTTGGGAAATGAACAACGCTGCTGTTCATGCCTGTAGCTAATTTTTCAGTCTTTGTAGGTGGGATATATCCAGCTCTGAATGAAAAAGCATATGTACCTAAAGCTAGAAAATATTTTTGGCATATAGCCTAGATAAGACCCTCTATTCATATACATATCCTATAACATATAACACCACATATCCTTGAATACCATTATGCTTAAAGTTCTTTGTTATAATATGGGTCCATCTCGGAACTAAACCAAGGATTTATCTGCTATAGAATACAGTGGACCACACTAGGCCCCAAGATGTGGAGCCCGAGAGTATCATCGTAATGAACATTGCTCTAATCCAAAAGTACAATTGCGTGTACAATGCATATTCTTAGGAATATGACTGGTCTGAAAGCATTCGTATCCATGATGAAACAGGATGTCATCTATATCCAATTCATTTCTGTGACCACTTAATGAACATGTGTAACATGGTGGCTATTGTGTCAAGTATGTAAGAAGGAGACTTTAAGAAAAGGGTGTAGAGGAACCTGGGTGGCTCAGTCAGTTAAGCATCTGACTCATGATTTCCACTCAGGTCATGATCTCACAGTTCGACAGATCGAGCCCAGCACGGTTCGAGAGATCGAGGGATTCTCTCTCTCTCCCTTTCTCTTTGCCCCTCCACTGCTTGCATTCTCTCTCTCTCTCTCTCTCTCAAAATAAATAAATAAATAAATAAATAAATAAATTAATTAATTAATTTAATTAAATTAAAAATAAAAGGGTGTAGTCCAACCTGCAACTCCCTTGTCTTGGAATATAATCCTCATGGTAATTTGGAAACGTTAGTATTTAGCACCATCCTGATTTTCATGGTCTCTCCAACTAAAGAGCAAGTCCTTGAAATAGTATCATAGGTCTGTGATCGCTTGAGACCCTTAGCAGGGTAAGAGAGTGGGAATTAGCATGTAATCTCAGTGAGGCCAGTGCAAATGCTCAGCACTGGCCAAAGCACAAAGCACAAAACGAATGTTTCTCTTTTGGGGGGTTGGTGGTTTTCTAACTTTACTGTATATTTGATTTTTAAAATCCTAATGCTCAGACTATACCCTAGATCAACACAATCTGAATCTCTGGGAGTGGGAAGGAGGCATCAGTAATTTAAAAATCTCCCCCAGTGATTCCAATGTATGGCCAAGTTTGAGAACCAGTGTCTGGCCAGTACTGCTCAAACTTTAATATTCATACAAATTACTCGGGGATTTTATTAAAGTGCAGCTTCTAATTAAGTACGAATAAGGCTTGAGATTCTGCATTTTTCAAAGCTCCCAGGTGGTGCGGATGCTATTGGTCCATAACTCACTGGATTAACGAGGTACGAGAAACTCTGAGTAGGATACCAAGACTTCCACTGGGGGTAGAGTCAGGATGAAGTGCGACCAGGTACAGTGAATGCTGTGGATTGTGTCCCTCCGTGTCTGTTCCAGCCTCTTCTAATGTGCCTTCCTGCACTATAGAGGCAAGAAACTAAAAAACTTCATTTCCCATTGCATCTAGGGCTCTGAATCTGATTCCCATCCCACGAGTTGTAAACACTCAGGTGATATTTGAATTCAGGACTAAGTGAGGGTGGTGGCAGAATACGAGGTCCCCACTTTTCTGTGTGGATTGTAGCGAAAGTTCTAGAGCTGGATGGATTGGGGCGGCACCTCCCAGTGCAGCAGAGCTCCTGGTAGACTATGTCCTCAGTATGGGCTTGGGGATTGTTCCTGAATGCTCAGCCTTCTAGATTCTGTGTCTTCAAGCCTTCCCACGATGCCGTAAGTTTAAGGACACGGAACTCTCTTATATGTGAAAAAAAAAAAAACAACCCATGTTTTGTTTTATTTAGGTTTGTTTTTTACTAGCCAAAGCCAAAGACCTTTGAACTGGCATCCAACCTCCAAGAACTACTAGAATTATTAAATGCTTATTTGGAGGACTTTGAAAGAATGCCTTTCTGGAAGGGTGGGGGGACTCAGAGCTGACACTGAAGGAAGAGTTGAGGGATTAAGAGAGGGAGACTCCCTTATTTTCCCAGGATCCCAACTGAATGGGAGTTTCCCGAGTCTGGGATGAGGTTGTACCTGGGGGCCAAGCTGCCTTCTCTTTTGTACATGTTGCATCCCAACCTTAGGGACCAAGGAATCACTGTAAGGTGTCTGACAACCCACAAAGGCCTTTTATTTATTTATTTGGGAGGGAGGGGCAGAAAGAGAGGGAGAGGGAGAGAGTCCTAAGCAGGCTCTGCACAGTCAGTTCGCGGGGCCCAATGCAGGGCTCCAACTCACGAACCGTGAGATCATGACCGGAGCTGAAATCAAGAGTCAGATGCTTAACCCACTGAGCCACCCAGGCACCCCTACAGTAGATTTTTAATTATGAGTTTTGTTCAGTCAACAAATACTAGAAAAACAGCTGCTAGCTAGTAGAGGTCTACAAGATGTTTTCTCACATAAGTTAAACAAAACAAAACAAAAAGGGCGCTCATACTCAGAGACTGGGTATCCCTGCCCGGTCCTTCTTGAAGTAGAGATTGGATGTTCCCGCTGTGATACAGGTATGATAAGAAGAGTTTGTTCATAGCTAGGCAAGCAGAAGACAAAGCCCAGAGGGTCTGAACAAAGGGAAACCTCACAGCCCCTCTGCCCTCACTTCGCGTGGAGATTCTGGGTCTGCTGTTCAGTTTGGGGGCTCTGGGTTTTGTTTTTATTAAGAAGCCTCCATTCTCTCTCTGATTCAAGGTCACAGTGGGAGAGAAGTCCCACTTGGAAGCAGCCTGTGGTAGCAGCGTGAAAAAAGCCAGAAAATTCCGGACCGTCGTACAATTATTCATTCATTCAACGGTCTTGACTCTCAATTATGTGCCAGGAAAAATACTCGACTCTGAGGGTGTTTGCTACCAGCCCCGTCCTCAGGAAGCTCATAGCTGAGTGAGGGAGACGTGCAAATATGTGGGTGACCAAATGCAATGGTAAAAGTGGCAGGATGGGGTGTTTTCAGTCAGGACCATGCTGAAAGTGATGGTGGCCTATCAATACAGAGAGTCAGTCATCTATCCTTCATTTTATACAGACTTCACCTCAGACTTTACCAAAGAGTCAGCAAGGGGAAGCTCATCTTTGTAGATATCTGTCTGTCCCCTCAGAGCCTACCCCCCTAAGGCTGGAGGACAGAACAACACTGGCTGACCATGCCTTGTGATTGGCTCAGACGAGGTTTGGGCCCCCCCCCCCCATGCTCACCTGCCCTCCCTCACTGCTGCCCTTCTCAGGTGGCCCCGTTCTCAGGCACGGTCACTAGCACAGCTCTGAGTCATTACCACGGGACGTCTGTCTCTGCTCCCACCCTGGTCCTGCCAGATCAAACACACTGGCCACGGAGGCAATTAGCCATGGAGCCCTGAGCCCTGTTTGCCTTGACCACTTATCACACCCGCCGCCCCGTATCCATGAATGATTTACGGGCCGTGTCCCAGGCCACAAGCCGGACTCCACGCTGGCGCCTGGGTTCTTCTGCCCCACTGTCCCTCTTTGTTTCCAGTATCGCCCACCCAGGTGACAGCCTTTCTGGCCCAAGCAGTCTGCCTTTGCGCGATCCTCCTCGCTTGTTTTAAGCCCTCATTTTCGTGGCTGCTTTAACCATGCTGGACCAAATGCTCTTCACAACAGAATGCAGAGCTGTGTGCCTCCCGTGCTCCTTGGCCCCGGAGGGGAGGGAGGTGGGGCATTGCTGAAGACTGACCGCGTGTAGTTGAGCGTTTTCGTTAGCACCCCCTGACCCGCCTCGGTCTGCCCCAAGTTTCATTCCCGAATCACAGTCCGTCTGCCTCGGCCCAGTCCAAAGGTGAAATGGGGTTTCCAGAAACCTATAGGCAGCATGACCACTTGGGGAACCTGCTACGGTTCATTCGCTCTCTTACAGCTCTCACCTTTGCTCCCCAGATTCTCAGCGCTGCCCTGCGGCTGGGGGGTGCCCCGTAGGCTCCGCTGCTCTCTGGAACCTGACCCCTCCAATGGCACATTGGGGCTGAGTATCTGCCATGATGGGGAAGGCTGGTCCTGTGTGCCCACCCCCGTTCATTTCAAGGGCTATGGCGGTTGCATCCTGAGATTCTACAAGAAACTTCCAATGGTTTTCTGCTCAGCTCCTGCATCACATGGGGCAGAAGGGGAAAACTGGTGGGATCGGGCAGCAATTGTGCATGTCAGGACTGAGAACGCTACAAGTGTTCATTGCTTTCGTGTTTCTCTCATTTTTCCACCACAGATCCTCACTGTCTCGTCTCTCTCATCAGGGTGAAGTAGTGTGGACATGTTCCACATGCTTGGCATCTATCTCTGGGGGCACCATCCTGGGGCCGCACCGCAGACTCTTGGTGAGGTCGCAGGCTGGGCGACTCAGCTGCTTCTTAGCTACAAAGTAGGGAGTGGGAAACCAGGGTGAGATTCTGGTGGAGGGGATGTCCTTGGTGGCGGTCCTCTTTCCTTGGACCATGCTCTGTGCCTCACATGGCAGTGTGTGTGTGTGTGGGGGGGTTCTTCCCTGTCCAACACGGTGAGTTTAATCCAAACTGAATGGTTTCTCCACTTCTGCTCCAGCTCCCTCACCATCCAGTCTTCCCACAGCAGCCAGGGAGATCTTTTTACAATGCAAACTGGGTCATGTCCTCCCCCCGCGTTAAGACTCTCCCATGGTTTCACTTTATCAACGACAAAATCCAAACTCCTTCCCAAGACCCATGAGTCCATGCCTGCACTGGCCCCTGCCTGCCCTGACACACTCACCTCTTTTTCCACTTCCCTTTTCACTCTGCTCCAGCCACACTGAGAGGAGTTTGCTTTCACCAACACGTGTGTCGGGGTCTCGGCACATTGTCTGTAACGCTTTCCCCCAGAACTTTCGATAGCTGCCTCCTTGGCTTCATTTGGGGCTCAGCTCAAATGCCACGTCCTCAGAGTGACCTTCTTCTGGCCCGACTGCATTCTCCTGGGCTTTGCTGTCTCAGATTTTCTTGTGGACGCTGCCCCAGGATTCAAAGTGTAGCTTAGGTCTACCGACGCGCTAGATGTGGTGCCGTGGTTGGCAGGCCACCTTGTAGGACTTTATACAGGGGGATTTAATAGAAAAACACCTTGCAGTAAGCATGCACACACAACCTAAAAGCAAATGTGCTGTATAGCGTGATCATTTAACATGGTTCTGGTCCCCAGCCCTTCACTGGTATCTGTCATATGAGCCTGGATAAATATTTGCTATATTGTTAAATCAAGTTTAATTGAATACATTATTGGACAACATTCAAAACCCCAGGGCCAGAAAATCTGGGGAAGTTGGGCTGCTCCAGAAATTCTTCACAGCAGGAAACAGAGAAAGACTTCATAATCTAAATATAGCTGGTTACCATCGCCTCCAGTGGCTAAATTGACCCTTCAAGAGAGAGGATGGTCTGCCACCTGGTGGTCCCTTTTAGCATCGCTCCCCCGTAAACCACCATGAACTCCTGCGTTAGCTCAATGTATCATAGAAGGTTAAGAGCAGAGAGAGTCCCTATGTTACGACTATACTTCTAACCACTAAAATAGAAAAACCTGACAAAGAATTTAAAAGGTTTTAATTTCGGTATAGTTGACACACAATGTTACATGAGTTTCAGGTGCACAACATACTGACTCAATTTCTCTATACATTATGCTATGCTCACCCTGAGTGTAGCTATTGTACAACGTTATGACAATATCATTGACTATATTCCCTATGCTGTGCCTTTTAGCCTCGTGACTGATTCATTCCATAATTAGAAGCCTGTGTCACCCACTCCCCTTCACCCATTTGCCCATCTCTTTACCCCCCCAAAATATCTTTAAATGATTTGTGAATTCTTTTATATGAGGTATCTCATAACAGGGTAAGGAAAGAAAGGAAACAAAAGTCTATGGAATATATATGTTAACTAGAAATTCCACATAGATTACTTCTCTTCACCACAACCTCGTGGTATAGTCTTATATCTGTTCTACAGATCATGAAATGGATACTCAGGGACTTGAAGACATTTCTCTGAGATTAAACAAGAAAATAAAGGGCACAGCACAATTCTTTATGGCTCCAAAGATGAATTCAGGCTTTAACATTGCATCTTCCCACACATTTAACAGATCACCTGCTAAAAAATTAACTTCATTGCTGTGTAGTTTACATATAATCTAATTGTATGTTTTAACATTTTATGTTGAAACATTTACACATATAATATAGGAACAGGACGTTGCAAACATTTTACATCTACAACTACAGGAAAATTCCAAAACTGGAAAATTGATATTGGTACGGTCTTTGTGTGTGCTATTTTAGCATATGTGTAAATTCATGTAACCACTACTGCACTCAAGAGACCGACTGTTCCAGCACCACAAAGACCCCCTTTATAGTCACACTGTTTTGTGCTAGTCTCAGCCTGTCGACAGCGATGTTATTGGCTAGAAATGCCTGTATCGCCTGTACTGTGAGCCCCCACAGACCTTTCCCCTTTTGGAGCCGATGATGTGGCTGGACTGGCCCTTGTGGTTTTTATTATGATCATTGGACACACCTCATCAACAATCACTAGGGAACTTTGAAAAAACAAGGTTTGTTACTCCCAAGTCCTGGAGGGTACCCTGCTTGTCCGGGGCCACACAGTGAGGTTGTGGGTAGAGAGAAACAGCATGGACTTGGGGCTCTGCCTCTATTGAGGTCAAGGGTGGGGTGCCTGGGGTCTCAGGTTCACCCTTTGGGAGAATGAAGACGCAGAAGGGGAAAGCAGGGTCACTCAGATGGTCAGTTATCTGGGTCAACCAGGGCTTTCTAAAAGGGGAACTTCATGGGTGGGGCAGTTTGGCTTTTTATCTAGTGGTGTAGTTGGCAATGTGTTTATTGGAGATGGACGTCTCTGAAGTGGAAAAGCTTAATGGCAGGCACTTACATTACAGTAAAAAAAAGGTGTTAGGCATCGACACCACACATCCTCACACCTCTCTTGCCCACCGTTCCTAAAGCCTGTCACCATTAACCTGTTCTATAATGTCATTTGACAATGTTATTTAACTGGAACCAGGCAGTATGTGACCTTTTGAGATTGGCTTTTCTTCATTCAGTATAAAGCTCTGAGGTCCATCCATGTTGTTATGTGTGTCAATAGTTTGTTCTTTTGTATTGATGAGTCTAGTGCCATGGAATGGATGTACCACACTTTGTTTCACCACCCACCCACTGAAGGACATTTTAGTTGCTTCCAGTTTTTCTTATTAGACGTAAAACTTTTGTTGGGTGCCTGGGTGGCTCAGTAGGTTAAGCGTCTGACTTTGGCTCAGGTCATGATCTCATGGTTCATGAGTTCGAGCCCTGCATTGGGATCTCTGTTGTCAGCATAGAGCCTGCTTTGGATCCTCTGTCTCCCTTTCTCTCTACTCGTATCCTGCTCATTCTCTCTCCCCTCCCACCCCCTACCCCCTACACATACAAATAAACATTAAAAAAAAGAGAATGCTTTTGTGAACGTTCATGCATAGGTTTTTGTGTGTGGACACGTTTCCATTTTTCTGGACTAAAAGTCTAGGAGTGCAATTGCCGGGTTATATTATAGTTGCATGTTTAGGGTTTTTTAAAGTTTTTTTTTAATGTTTATTTATTTATTTTGAGAGAGAGAGAGAGAGAGAGAGAGAGAGAGAGAGTATGTGTGTGTGTGCACACACGAGTGGGGAAGGGACAGAGAGAGGGAGCTAGAGAATCCCAAGCAGGCTCTGCGCTGTCAGTGCGGAAACTAATGCAGGGCTCAATCTCAAGAACCATGAGATCATGACCCAAGCCAAAATCAAGAGTTGGACACTTAGCTGACTGAGCCACCCACGCTCCCCACATGGTTAGTTTTTTAACTAAAGTAGTTTGCCAAACTCCTTTCCGGAGTGATGTACTATTTTATTTTTCTATTAGCAGCGTAACAGAGATCCACTTTCTCCACATCCTTGTCAATGTTGGGTATTGTCACCCATTTTTATTTTGGCTGTTTTAATAGATGTAAAGTGATAACTCTAGGGAGGGTCTTAATTTGCGTCTCCCTAATGGCTAGTGATGTTGAAAATCTTTTTGTGTGTTCATTTGTCTTCAGTATATCCTCTTCAGTTAAATGACTTTTCATGTTTTCTGCTCATTTTCTAATTGGATTGTTTTTTTCTTCTCTCTCTCTCTTTTTATAATTTTTAAAAATATTTATTATTTTTGAGAGAGAGAGAGAGAGTGCAAGCAGGGGAGGGGCAGAGAGAGAGAGAGAGAATGGGACACACAATCCAAAGCAGGCTCCAGGCTCTGAGCTGTCAGCACAGAGCCCAACGCAGGGCTTGAACTCATGAACCGTGAGATCATGACCTGAGCCGAAGTCGGACACTTAACCAAAATGAGCCACCCAGGTGCCCCCCTTTTTTATCGTTAAGTTTTGAGCATTCTTTTTTATCCTAGATATGTGTCCTTTTTCAGATTGGTGGCTTGCAAATATTTTCTCCTAGTCTGTAGCTTGTCTTTTCATCCTTTTCATCATTGACAGCATCCTTCACAGAGCAAAAGTTTTTAATTTTGATGGAAATCAATGTTTCGATTTTTCTTTTATGGGTCATACTTTGGTATCATGTTTAAGAACTCTTCACCAAGTCCTAGGTCCTGAAAGTGTTCTCCTATGCAACTGTGGTATTGTGATACAATAGGAAATATATTTTGGTCTTTATCCATTGGCACGCAACTCCTAAAACCCTTGTGATTTCCCAAGTGATACGAGCTGTAAGAGCAGCCTTTGTCATAGTATTTAACTTTTGTTCCCAGCTCCTGAAATAGCTTGAGATCATAAAGGTGAAAGCAATGTCTTGTGTTATTCATTACAATCCCCTTTCATCAACACCTGAGGTCAGGTTAATGAGGTGACTTTTAGAAAGCCCTTAAAGATGGGGTTGGGGGGAGCAGGGCTGGGGAGAAGCTGGTTGCTGGGGGGAACCAATCTAGTGATTAGAGAGTTGTAACTTTCAGCCTCACTCCCACCTTAGGGGAGGGGAGAGGAGCTGGAGACTGTTTAATCACCGATGGCCAGTGATTTAATGTATCATGCCTATGTAATGAAGCCTCCATAAAAATCCCATAAAATAAGGGGTTTGGAGAGCATCCAGGTTGGTGAACAAATGCAGATCCTGGGAGGGTGGTGCCCTGGAGATGGCATGAAAGTTCGGAGCACTTTCCTGCATACCTTGCCCTATGCATCTCTTCTATCCGTCTGTTCCTAAATTGTATCCCTTTATAAGAAACTGATAGGGGCGCCTGGGTGGCTCAGTCGGTTAAGTGTCTGACTTTGGCTCAGGTCATGATCTCGCGGTCAGTGAGTTCGAGCCCCGCGTCGGGCTCTGTGCTGACAGCTCAGAGCCTGGAGCCTGTTTCAGATTCTGTCTCTGTCCCTCTCTGACCCTCTCCCGTTCATACTCTGTTTCTCTCTGTCTCAAAAATAAATAAATGTTAAAAAAAAATTATAAAAAAATAAAAAAAACTGATAACCTAGTTTGTAAATTGTTTTTGTGAGTTCTGTGAGCTATTCTAGCATATTATTGAACCCAAAGAGGGGATTGTGGGAACCTCCAATTTATAGCCAATTAGTAAGAAGCTTAGGTGATAACCTGGGACTTGTGATTGGCACTGAAGTGGGGGCTGTCTTTTTTTTTAAGTAATTTTTTTTTAGTTAATTTTGTTAGTTTATTATTTATTTATTGGGGGGGAGGGCATGAGGGGGGAGGGGGCAGAAAGAGAGGGAGAGAAAGACTCTCAAGCAGGCTCTGAGGTACTGTCAGCACAAGAGCCTAACGTGGGGCTCGATCCCGCAAACTGTGAGATCATGACCTAAGCCGAAATCAAGAGTCAAATGCTTAACCAGCTGAGCCACCCAGTGCCCCTGAAGTGGGGGCTGTCTCTTGGGACCGAGCCCTTCACCTGGAGGGTCTGCGCTTACTCCAGATAGATTGTGTCAGAACTGAATTGAATTATGGGATGCCCAGTTGGTATCTGCATAGAGTCAAAGTACTGGTTGGGGTAGGAAAACACCCACATATCTGGTGTCAAAAGTAAAGTATTGAGAGTGGCAGTAGAGCAGAGAGGAGAAAGGAGTTTTCCTTTTTATCTTTATTTTTGAGAGAGAGAGAGAGAGAGAGAGAACGCAAGTTGGAGAGGGACAGAGAGAGAGGGAGACACAGAATCCAAAGCAGGCTCCAGGCTCTGAGCTGTCAGCACAGAGCCCGATGTGAAGTTTGAACTCACGAACCACGAGAACATGACCTGAGCCGAAGTCGGACGCTTAACCAACTGAGCCCCCCAGGTGCCCCACTCACCTCCCACTCTTAACCACCTGGCATCACTCTCTTGGCCACATACTGGCCCCTCAGACCTGATGGCAGGTGTGAATGCTCTGGTTTTGACCTGGGACACGAGACTGCATGGGGTGGGTGGCAGGGGAGGGGGCGAAAGGAGTTTTCCTTTTAGTGATCTTTTAAACAATTGTAGTTGTATAATTTACACTTAAATCTATGAACCATTGTGAATTAATTTTTTGTATGATGTGTGAGGGTTAGATTGAGGGTCTTTTTTTTTTTTTTTTTTTGTCTTTTTGTTGTTGTTGTTGTTTGTTTGTTTTGCTTAGGTTATTTGTGGTAGGCTGAATAGCGGCCCCTCCAAGATGTCCAAATCCTAGTATCTGGAACTTGTGAATGTTACCTTATATGGCAACAGGGATTTTGTAGATGTGATTAAGTTAAGGTTCTTGAGAGGGGGTGATTATCATGGATTATCCACGTGGGCCAGGTGTATCCACAAGGCTTCTACAAAAGGGAAGCAGGAGATTAGAGTGAGCAGTAGGAGATGTGACTGTGGACCAAGATGTTGGAGGGACACCTGGGTGGCTCAGTTGGTTAAGTGTCTGATTTCAGCTTGGGTCATGATCTCATGGTTCATGAGTTTGAATCCTGCATTGGGCTGTCTGCTGTCAGCACAGATCCTAGACCCCATCTTGGATCTCTGTCCCCCTCTCTCGCTGCCCCTACCCTGCTTACACTCTCTGTCTCTCAAAAATAAATAAACATTAAAAGAAAAAAGATGACGGAAAGATGTAGGAAGCAGCCATAAGCCAAGAAATGCAGGCAGTCTTTACCAGTGAGTACAAAGACAGGACTAAAAATTAGTTCTTCTAACTCAATTCCTTTTTCTTTCCATTACATCATATAGTTCTATATGATGTTATATGTTAATCATGTTATATATGTTAAATCATATTTTAATAAACTGTAAGCAATTATATAATTTCTGGGTTGTACAAAATTTTAACATGTTAATTTTGTTAACATCCATCCATTCATCCATTCACTCATCCAATAACCATACACTGAGTGTCTACCTTGTGCCAGCATAAAGCCCTGAGGATATGGACATAAGAAGGGCAGTCTCCAGGCTCTGAATCAAGAAGCTTGCCCTCTTAGTGGGCAAAAATAGGCCTAGGCATATACTGTGTTTCAGTGTGAAAAGTAGTGATGTGGTAAGTTTATCCAGGAGGCAAGGCCTGAGCTGGGTCTTACGGGATGAGTAGGAGTTAGTCAGATGACAGTGCAGGCTGGGGGATGACAGGGCTGTGGAGAGGACACTCTAGGTGGAAACACCAGTCTTGTAGAGGCATCGTGGCATGACAGAACGTGGTGCCCTGGGGAAACTTTGTTGGCTGGCTATGATGGATGTTTGGTCACTGAGGATGCTAGTGAGGAAGGACAGTGCTGAAGGAAAAGGCAAAGGTCAGCTCATGGAAAGCCCCTGCACACCTTGTCAGGAAGTTTGGAACTTAACGTGAGCACAGTGAGGGGCCATTGTAAGATTTAAGCAGGGATAATGCGATCAGATTTGTTTTTTTGAAATTGCTCTGATGGTCACGGAAGGGAGTTGAAACTGGGGAAAAGGACAGAAGTTATGAAGCTTCTGTGGTGATCTAGAATTGACAAGAGCCTGACCTGGGTAGGGGGGGGGGGGTGGCTGTTGAACATAAAGACAAGGTCTGGGCCGACAGTTACAAGGGAGGCAGGACACATAGGTAGAAAGTGGTTAATTGGATATAGTGCAAGAGGGGACTGTTCCTAAAACCCTGGCTTGGAATTTGTTCATTCATTCATTACAATGGTTCTTGTTTGTTAGTTGCCTAAATATATCATCTGCAGGGAAATAGAGACATTTCCAATGATCTGGTGTTGGTTATGATAGTACTTAACTAGAATAGCATTGTAAGTCAACTTTCCCTTGCTTTGTGTCAAATATCTAGAATGAAAATTGCCCACAAAAATATTTTAATTCCAGCTATTTTTTTTCCTTTACCACATTGCTCACTCACAGACCGTGTCCCTGACAGTAGCAGAGGGTAGTTGTGTAAACAGTAGCTGCCGACTCATTTTAATATTGTATTGATTGTTTAATGTATTTATAACTCCACCTGTTTCCAGGAGGAGCTCAGAACAGTCTACTTTGAACCACAAATACAGTAAGGGTGAACGCGATAGGAGAAGATGGACAGTCTTGGCCCTCCAATGCACAAGTGTCCCTGTGCTGTTTTCAGCTTCCTAGCATCCATTTCTTCCTCCCACCCAGTAACAGTACCTAATTTTTATTCTACCCCTCCTTTCCATAGTCCTTGGGCCAAGGCGACTCTAGCTTCTAAGGAATTTGAGGTTCGAACTAAATAAAATCCACCCCACCTCCCACCTCTACCCCCATTGGTTCTGAGTGGGCATATTCCCTAAATTGGTCTAATTAAAGTCAAGCTGAGGGCTTTTGCTCAAAGGGTAGGAATGTCTGGAGACACCATTGGTCACAACTGCAGAGTGTGGGAGTGCTACTGACCTCTAGTGAACAAAGACCAGGGATGCTGCTGTTCCTTAAAACAAATAATTGTGTGGTTCAAAATGTCCACAGTGCTGAGTCTGAGAAATCCTGTGCCAGTTCCCCGTAGCTTTAGAGAGATAGCATCCACGGGAGCCTTAACTTTAGCATTGTAGGGAAAATTTTGTGCTTCGGTGGAAAATTCTGCATTGTCTACATCGCAGAGGACACTCCTCTGGGTTATCTGATTCTATGAAAGCTATTTCAAAGGTCTGTAAGCTATAGATAACCAACAGCAATACAAAATTGTTCTTGATGGTAGTCTGCTCGTCTATATTCATTCTTCTCTAGGGTCATGGAAAGTCTGTCTAGCAGAGGTTCAATTGACATCCCAGTCCCACTGTGGAATAAGTTTGTTTTTCCCCCACTGGCATGTTCATTTCAATATCCCAACTCCATATAAATATATGATTTTTTTTTTTTTACTTTAAACTGGTTGTAACACCTTCCTAGTTTCCCTCATTCACAAGCGACCTGAAACAGTAAACAATGTATTCATTTTTAACCTGTGTAAGAGTCATGCTTTGCCTATTTTTGTAGACTTCTCTTTTTTTTTTTTTTTTGTAGACTTCTCTTTTAATAGCATCATCTGCCTTTGAGGTGCCAAGGGAATGGGGTCACTTCCATGGGAAGATGCTCTGGTCTCCGGAGTGGAAGCGGGAACCTGGACATCCATGTGAGCTTCAGGACAACAGGTGTTTGTCTGTGTGGCCCATTGCTGTAGTCCTGGTGCCTATCATGGAGTAAATGCTCCATAAATATTTGCTGAATGAATATATGAGACAACTGAGTGGACACTTTCTGCTTGGGCTGAGTAGGTTGAGAAGAAAAAGGGTAAGGGAAGACATGTTCTCTATGGAAACAAAGAAGGGGAGATTTCTTGAAGGAGAGGGAAAAATTGATAATTTGTGTTAAATTTTGTAGGGTGTTAGCAAATTGGGGGCCCCTTCCGTCGCTGGTGGCTGTCTTATTTGGTAATATTGCATGATCCAGTCTAGGTAGTTGAGCATAATTTGAAAGAATAGGTGGCGACTTCTCTCCTTAGTGGATAGTGTGGCTTTGGGATAAATGTATTTCTTTCAAAGACTTCTGGTGTAAGTGATAAGGTGCAGCACTGATAAGGTGATGTAAGATAAGGTGCAGCACTGCCTATATTTTGGTCCTGCTGAATATATAAGGGGACAATACAAGGTAAACTTAAACATGCTTGACTAATAGGAAATGTGCAAAAAGTAGGAAAAACTTCTTTAAATCCACCAGCTGTGTTCCATTACTGAAAAGTAGAAAGTTTGAGCTTCTGAAAAGTCTGATCATAGCTTTTGTTGTCTAATAGCAGGAACTTTTGCTGTTAACCAGGAGGAGTACACAGAGATTTCTTGGGACCTGAGCTCTAAGGGAATTTGTTACAGTTAGTTCTGGAACATGCAAAAATTAATCTAGACACAGACCTTATAATCGTCACAAAAGTTAACTCAAAATGGACCACAGACCTAAATATAAAATACAAAACTATGAAACTAGGAGATAACATAGGAGAAAATCCAGAGGACCGTGGGTTTGGCAATGATTCTTTAAATGCAACACCAAGAGCATGAGCCATGGAAGAAAGAATTGATAAACTGGATTTCATTAAAATTAAAATGTTCTGCTCTGTGAAAGGCACTTTCAAGAGAATTAGGAGACAAGCCACAGTCTGGGAAAAAATATTTGCAAAAGACATATCAGAGAAAGGAATGCTGTATAAACATACACAGAACTTTTAAAACCCAACAATAAGAACACAAACAATCTGATTTAAAAATGGGCCAAATGCCTTAACACACACCTCACCAAAGAAGATACACAGATGACAAATAAGCATATGAAAAGATATTCCACATCACATGTCAACCAGGAAATGCGAATTAAAATAACCATGAGACACCATTACGCACCAATTAGACTGGTCTAAATCCAGAATATTGACAACGCCAAATGCTGGTGAGGGTGAGGGGTGGCAGAAATAATCATTCATTGTTGATGGTAATGCAAAATGGTATAGCCCACTTTGTTTGTTTATTTAGTTATTTTGAATTTAAATTTTACTTGGTTAACGTGCTATGTTAACCTAGTTAAATATGCAAAATGGTACAGCCACTTTGGAAGGCAGTTGGGCAGTTTGTTACAAAACTAAACCTCCTCTTACCATATGATCAAGCAATTGTGCTCCTTGCTATACCCGAAGGAGCTGAAAACTTATGTCCACACCTAGATCTGCACACTGCTTATGGCAGCTTTACTCATAATTGTCGAAAGCTGGAAGCGACTAAGATGTCCTTCAGTAGGTGAATGGATACATGAACTGTGGTACGTTCAGACAATGGAATATTATTCGGTTTTAAAAAGAAGTGAGCTATCAAACCACGAAAAGATGTGGAGGAAAGTTAAATGCGTACTTTTAAGTGAAAGAAGTCAATCTGAAAAGGCTACATAGTATATGATTCCAAGTATGTGACATTCTGAAAAAGGCAAAACTATGGAGACAGTAAAAGATCAGTGGTTTCCAGGGATTAAAGGGGAGGGAGAGGTGAACAGACAGAGCACAGAGGATTTTTAGGGCAGTGAAACTACTCTGTATGATACTTCAGTGGTGGATACATGTTATTATACATTTGTCCAAATCCAGAGAATGTCCAACGCCAACGGTGACCCATAATGCACGCTGTGGACTCCGGGTGATAGGTCAATGTAGGTTCATCAACTGTAATAAATATATTGCTCTGGTGGGGGATGTCGATAGCGGTGGAAAGCTATGCATAGGTGGGGGCAGACAGTATATATGGAATCTCTGTACCTTCTGCTCAATTTTGCTATGAATGTAAAACTGCTTTCAAAAGTAGAGTCTAGGGGTGCCTGGGTGGCTCAGTCAGTTAAGCGTCTGACTGCTGGTTTTGGCTCAGGTCATGATCTCATGGTTGGAGAGTTCAAGCCCTGAATTGGCTCCTGCGCTGACAGTGAAGAGGCTGCTCAGGATTCTCTCTCTCTCTCTCTGCCTCTCCTGCGCGTTTTCTCTCTCAAAATAAATAAATAAAAAGTAAAGTCTATTAAAATATTATAATCAAAACATCTGAGCCATAAACTCAATAAATATTTAGATTATAATTTAGAAAAAAATTGAAGCCTCGGAGAGCCTGGAGTTAACCAACTTAAGAAAAACATGCTGATGGGTGTGCTTGGGTGGCTCAGTTGGTTAAGCATCTGACACTTGGTTTTGGCTCAAGTCATGATTTCATGGTTTGTGCGTTCGAGCCCCGGATTCTTTCTCTACACGTGCTATCTCAAAATAAATAAACTTAAAAAAAAAAAAGTGCTCATTTCCTACAGCTTCTTTTCCCACTAATAGAACTTTATGTCAGGCCACTTAAATGGTACTCAGGATGTATCCTGCTTTTCCAAAGGGGTGGGGGTGGGGCACAAGCAGCTGACCTCAGGTCTGTTCCTCTCCTGCTTGCACCCTACCCAGGTGTGGTATCACCAGGCCCAGGGGCCTCTACCTGAAGTCCCTTTCCTTTAAGCTGTGGCTGGGCCTTGAGTCAGGGAAATCGGAAAGGAAACAGTTGCTGTAAAAGAATCAGGAATGCCTGCAGTGTGCTTCTTACATAGCCAACAGCTCCTGAGAGACAGGAAAAACATTTGAGATGCAGTTATTTGGGTCTGTTGTTTTATCATTTCTTAGTAAAACTAGTTCTTAAACTCTCAAAACTGCTTGTAAGCTAATCAAAGCGGGAAATTATTCTGTGCCATGCCTGAGGTGGAGTGGGGGTGAGGGTGGAGAGTTGGTGGATGAGGGGAAGGAGGAGCCAAGGGCTGATGCCCTATATTCATTCATTCCGTAAATTCAGGCATCCAGTAGTGAACAAGAAACACAAGTTTTCTGTTTCTATTCTTGAAGTGGGAAATACAGGCAATAAACAAAGAAACAGGTTATTTAACAAGATGATGTTAGAACAGAATAAGATATGATGGGCATGAGGTGGGGACTGGGAGGCTGAGGATTGGGACAGGGGTACTTTATTAAGCGTGTGGGGAAGACCATTGAGCAGGCAGAGACCAGAATGAGGTGAGGGTGCCAACTGTGTGAGGGTCCCTAGCTAAAGGTACGGTCAGTCTTAGAAAGGGCCCTTCTGCCTTCTCTGGATAACTCATTTATATACCAAGGTGGCAGAACAGGTTATTTTCTTTCTTTCTTGCCTCCTTCTTGAAATGAGACACAAATCCATTCCTTCTTTGGGGCTGGGTACCTGGTAAATCTGACTGATGCTGCTCAAGGCTTCACAGAGAAATTCTTGGCATATATCAAGACAAATGAGATATGTATATATGCCAGCCTAAGCTAAGGAATGGGATAGTGCTGTGGAGTTCAAAGGGGAGAAGGGCAATTCACAGGGCAATGAGATGTTTGGTAATTAGATGTTTGCCCTGCTATACAGATGTTAGATAAAATTTATCATTGGTAATAACTCTCATTCTAGAAAAGACACCCAATTTAGATACTTCTAGGCAGTTAAGGGAGGGGCAAAGTTTCTCTTGAGTTCCTCAGGGTCTGGATTGCTTTCAGTTCAAAACAGTCCACATGACAAAGTGGCACATTTTGGGGACACCTGTTCTGAATCCCTTCATAAGTCATCAGCAAGGATTGCCAGGTCTCTGCCCGGCATCCATCCTGGAGGAAGTAAGCCATCCAAAACTGTCTGGTGCAGAACAACGTCTCAGGTTGGGAGTTCTAAACTTGTAGTCCAGGGCCTTCAGCTCTAATGATAAGATTTCAGTGTGTAACAGCACTCCAACCGTCTTAAGGGTTAACTTGCTTCAAGCTTATGCACTCTTTGCTTGCTGACCTAAGTCCCTTGGTCTACAGCAGAACCAGCCTAATTTCCTTGAGATTTGCCGGCCTTGAGGAATGAAGGCCCACGCTCTCCCAGAAGATAAGGCCTTACTACAGTCACAAACAGCCGCCGCTGACTCCAGCAAGTCCGTTTAAGGTCACATCCACATACGACTAGCTGCCTGGCACCTGCTTGTCTGCACTTAGCTCTCCTCCCTTTTCCAATGCCTTCCCCTTAAAAACCCTCAGGCTTCGCCTGATCGGGGAAGACGGTCTTTGAGAAGTTAGTCTACCATCTTCCCAGGTTGCCGGTTTCCTGAATAAAAAAATAACCTTCTTTTCCCACCGTTACTTGTCTCTCGAATATTGATTTTCCAGCAGGGAGCAGCTGAACCTGGGTTCAGAACCTGTTCTCTGTCCAATAACAAGCCCGCGCAAACCGCTTGTGCATTTCCCCGGGGAGTGTCTAGAGCAGTCACTCTCAAAAGGGGGCGACGTCTCCAGAACAGCGATTGGCCTAAGGAGTCCACGGCCACGCTCCTACTACTGGGAAAACCGACAAGGTCAGCTTCACCACCCCTTTCTCGGTTGTGAGGGCAGAAAGAAAAACCCCCGGGACCCTCCCAAGCGCGGCGTAAACGCATCTCTGCTAGGTGTTACGCCTAGGTTCGGACTTTGGCTACTCGGGCCACACACGGGCCGTCGCACCGAAGGTCGTCGCGGGCTATTTGCTCGCCAGTCGCGCAGCATTGTGGGGCTGGTAGTTCCCGTTGGTGCGTGGGTGCGGGCTGCCGAAGCCACAGAACTACACCTCCCAGCAAGGACTCCGGCAGCAGCAGGCGCACGTTCTGTGCGTGAGCGACCACACTTCCGGACGAGCCGGGGGGCGGGACCGTGGCGGAGGCTGGAGCTTGGCGTCGGGATGCAGCGCCCCGGGCCCTTCAGCACCCTCTACGGGCGGGTCTTGGCCCCGCTGCCCGGGCGGGCCGGGGGCGCGGCCTCTGGCGGAGGCGGGAACAGCTGGGGTGTCCTGGGTTCCCACGTGCAGCCTCCCGGGCGCACGCAGTCCGGGACCCGCGCCGGCGTCGGCGGTACAGGTACCTACGGCGGGGACGCCAACGGCGCCTGCCCGGCCCCCTCCACGATGTCCAAGGCCGAGGAGGCCAAGAAGCTGGCGGGCCGCGCGGCGGTGGAGAACCACGTGAGGGTGAGCAGCTCCGGGCGTGGGGCTCCTGTGCTCTGCCTGATGGGCTCCTGTTGCGCGCTCTGGGCGGGGGGGTGCGTGAGAGGAGAGAGGGTGCACACTTTATCCGGGTTTAGATCCCCCCCACCCCCCGCGCTTTTCCTTGCTCCTTAAAGATCTTTTAGATGTGGAATCAGTTGGGGGCGAGTTTCCTAAAAGTTGAGCTTTCTAAAAAGACTCCTTGTCCGGCGGGGTAACACTTTGCAAAGTGGAGTCTGGTGGTGTCTGATGTGTTTGGAGTGGGGCTGGCGGGGACTTGCCTTGCGGCTTCCTTATCAACAAATGGCAAATGGTGAGTCCTGAGGCTGCCAAGAGCTCTTCATCGCTCTTTATTGTGCTGGGAAGTGGAGAGCTGTTTTGAAAATTGCGTTGAAATTTCACTCCAAGGAGGTTCTTAGCGTGGCGCGCGTCCGGTCCTGAGTGTACTCGCTAGCGAAAGAGAGACAGGAAGACTCAGGCTTTAAACCTCCTGCTTTTCACAGGGGTGGGTGGGCGCTTGCATTTTGGAGGAAGCTGTTCTTTAAGGTTGGGGCGCAGAGATGTCTAGGTGTTACCGGTGAGGTCGTGGCCCCACTTGTTAAGTGGCGGGTGTGGTGCTGTTTAGTGAGGTCTCTTAATCTGAGTGGATTTGCTTTTATCAGTCAGGTTAATTATCTTAATTGTGGTACTTCCTCGGAGCCAAGTGGAGTATCTCTGCCCTTTGGTGGAATTTCCTGGGCTCTGTTGGGCTTTTTGTCTCTCTTTTTATTTCTTAGAAAGTGGTATCAGATTCCCTCTCTCCTTTAATGATAGTTCTTTACGTTTACATTTGTTAATGCTTCAGCATATAGAGTTACTTTCCATTGATATATGATGTTTGATCCTCAAACAGCTCGACTAAGTGGGAGGGACCAGTGTGGTAACTTGTTTCTATGGAAACATGTTTTGTAGAGGAATGCCCAAGGATCCTCCGGGACCCAAACTGAGTGACTCCTATTCCAGTGCCCTTCCACCAGCTCCCCAGCTGCCCTGTTCTGGTGTATTTTGTTCTAAGTCTGGTTAGCAGTGGAGTTTTCCATGGGAATTCTCAGAGACAATGCAAAATGTGCAGTCTGGCTCTGCTTTTGGGATTCAGTGCCTCAGCTGAAAAATTGGGACAGTAAGCTGAAATTTCAAAATGCCTGTATAAAGTGAGTAATTAATAGATGAGTGAATGAAATCTGTACATACCTTTTCCTATTATTTACATTAATACTTGCTGACATTAAGTATTCTTGACTTTCGTTTTATAATGTATTTGCTTACATAAAAATCTGTAAGCCCCCACCTGAGGCTAGAGCTACAAAACACTGGATTCCAGCCACATTATTCTGTGAAATTACCGGGTGATCATGGGGAGAGCTTCATTGGCACTTTGGGGCACCTCACACCAATCTCAGTTGCATCTGCTTTGCCTACAGAGCTTCTTCCTGAGATGCTAACATTACCTGAATTTTGTATTTTCTGCTTTTAAACGTTGATTTGTTCATTTCATTCGTTTGCCGGGTATTTGAGTGTCTAATATGTGTCAGGCAGTTAGTGTGGTGGCCAGAAATGTTGCTTCAGGGAGAAGGAAAATCATTTCCTGTATACTCCTGCAAACAGGAGAGTTCAAATCTACACATTTACTGAACATAGTCATGTGCCTGATTGTCAAGGCTTAGCTACTAGCTGCCCTCTGGGGAGTTGGGGGAGAGGGGTGTCCTTTGTCCCAATCTAAGCCATGTTTTTCTTCTAGTGCCTTGTGTCTTGAAATTGTTCACTTGTGTCAGTTTATCAAGGTGGTCATGTGCCAAGTCCTGTTGGTCCCACCTTTGGAATGTTGTTAGAGCTGACCCTTCCCTTTGACCTATCACCTTTACCAGTTTAAGCTCTCCCCATGGCCAGAGGATAGCAGTTGCCCTTATCTTGTCCCCTCTGCCAATCTACCGAGTGATCCATTATCATCTTCTGAAGCGCTCATCTGCTCTTGTCACAGTGGCCCTCAGGTGGCCTTGTTTTAATGTCCCTGTTAACATCTAAAGTATCTATTGCGAGCTCGGTACTGGGCCAGCTGGAGAGAATGCACAGAAGAGAGGCTGTGGTTCTTTTCCTGAAGCCCACAGTCTTGTTTCCTTCTATAATCCTTTGTCCTCCATGTACCAGAACATTGGAAAAGTCAGACTACTGGCATAGAGTGTGTTTTAACATCACTACACTTTACCTAGAATACTCGCTCTTGTCCTCTGACCTTGCCTGTTAAAGTCGTATATGTCCTTCAGGGTTTGGTTCAAAGACCATTTCCTCCTTTCGGTTTTTCCTTAGCCTCCTAAGTAGCAGGGAGATCTTTTCGATTCTGTAGTGCTTTATACCTCTTAGATGCTTTATGGTGTCTTATGTTCTAGTCATCTGTATGTTTATCTCTCCTATCCTCCTAAAGAGTAAGTAAGCTCTTAGTGGATAGTTAACCTTATCTTTGCTCAATGGTGGTTGCAGCAGGGCCTGCCTGGTAAATGTTGGTTGAGTTGGTGGAGTGTGGACACAAATATGGAGGTTGTGGTGGCCCTTTGCTTAGTTAGAATCTCTGGAGTGTAGGGTTTCCAGTTGCCCAGCCCGTTGGTGTTCCACTGTGGTGACCACTTCCACATCTGGATGGATGGAGAACCTGGAGAGTTCTCAGCTGAACCCTTTGGGTAGCCACCCTGACCTCAGATGTGCCTGTTCCTGGCAGTATAGCCACCCAGGATGGGTTACCATGCAGGGCCATGTTCTCCTGAAGGTCTGTAGCTCCCTTTGTTCCCTTTGGAGCCTGGCTTTGTTTCTTTGACCGGCTTAGCTTGAAGTTGGTGAGCAGTAGCTCCAGTTGGTCAGCAGAAGTGTTTCATATGACACCTGGTCTGGTATTGCCCATCAGAAGGGGCCCGTTCCTCCTGAAGAGCTTGCTTGGCAGCTGCCTGCTGTTGGGCCACCTCACAGGCAGCCTTTGGCTGTCTCTGTTTCGCTTTGGCTAGGACACTGATTCCTGGGCCAGTCATTTGATTCCATGGTAGGAGAACCACGTGGTTGAAGAGCTTGCGCCTGGCAGGCCTCTGTCTGTAATTCCTGGCCTCCTCCACAAAGGGAAGAGTCTTGCGTAGAGCTTGTCTGACTCACCAGAGTTCATCTGTGTGCCACCTGCCTGCTGGGAGCCTGTGAGTGACATCAGTGTATGGTAATGAGGATGACTGTATAGCTAGAGCTGTCAGCTCTGGGTCAGGTGTGAGAGTCAGGTCAAGCCTACGTAGGCCTCAGTAAATTAAGTAATTTTCTCATTCTTGAAGATACCCAGCTATTTTTTTTTTTTTTTTTAAGTTTATTTATTTATTTTCAGAGGGAGAGATGTAGAGAGAATCCCAAGCAGGCTCTGTGCTGTCAGATCATGACTCGGGTGGACATCAAGAGTCGGACGCTTGCCTGGCGCCCCCAGATATCCAGCTATTTTGACTGTTTTTGTGTTGTGACCTACCATTCACTTGTCTTGAAGACCTTACTGTTGACGTTTGCGCAGGTAGCTAAATGACTACTGGATGATGCATTGCCTTCATGAGGGCATCACTGAAGGTGGAATACTGACCCAGAACAAGCTCTCTTCTGAGGGCCCCATGGTGGACTTGGTGATTTGGGAACTATGAGTTAGTCAAAGTGATTTCCATCAGGTAGCAAGCACAGAGGCTAATGGGTAAAGCCATCAGTAGGTAGAGGCCCAGCTGGAAGTGCTTTAGTGGCTGGGATATTAACATTTCATTTCTTTTTTGCAGCTCTCTCCGCTTGTTGGTCATGCTTTCTAATCCTTTACAGTTTGAGCTGTGGTCTTGCTTTGAGAAGGACTGTATCAGATACGGGCCCAGGGGCTAGCATTGGGTATCTGTCCTGTGGGGAGTGAGGGGTGTTGGCTCTAGCTCTCAATTTGTCCTGAGTTGTCCCCAGGATTTTTTGTCTCCTATGAAGTATTAAAAAATAAAATTCAACAGTAAAATTTAAAGATCTATTGGCTTTATTCAGTGGTTCATGAATCGGGCAGCATCCAAGCTAGCACATAGAAAGGAACTCCAAAGAGCTTTGCAAAATGAAAGACTTTTCTAGTCAGAAGGGACAGGACCTAGGACTAGGCATAAAAGCAGGTTGGTTATTACAAGGTCACTTTGCTATAGGGGATGGCAGAGTTCTCTCAGGCAGATTACCTAGCTAGTGCTGATCAGACAGTTCCTGACTGACTGGCTTAAGATTCCCTTTCTGGAAGAGCCAAAACTGTAATTAAGTCAAGTCTTGGTTTGGTGACCTGGGGCTTAGCATAAGTGACTCCATTTGGGGCTTTTTTTTTTTTTTTTTAACACTCGCTGCTTCCTATCAGGCAAAAGATTTAGCTTACTTAAAATGAATGTGCAATTTAAGCTGGCTTTACAAAAATGTTCTGCAGGTGAGTACTGAAAGATTCCTGGCCAATCCCCAGGGGCAGTCAGAAAGGAAAAGCTGTACAAAAAACAGAGAGCCTAGGTATACCCTAAGAGTGAAAAGCAGAGTTTTCTAGCTTCAGTGACTTTTCAGCGACTAATCACAGGCATCTTCAGGTTGGTGGCATCACAGGGAAACTTCAGGGGGGCACCAGGCCCGCCATCTAGAGCCTCCCTGAAGTGAGCAGAAGGGGTAGAGTCCAAAGTAACCTTTAGGGTGATACAGCCTGGCCAGGTCTGAGGAACCAGAGAGGGTCCCTCGGGACTAGTCAAGAGGGTCCTTGGCTTCACACAGGATCAAAATCAAACTCAAGCTGGTAGGAAGTGAGAGCAGAGTTTATTGAATAGTGCGAGGGATAGATTATAGCAGACCTGAGTGTCTGGGAGACCCAGGAAGGAAAGGAGAGAGACTCCCATTTTTGCTTGGGGGCCGGGGTTTTTATTGAGGACAGTGGCCCTGGGGTATGTGCCTCTCAGGCATCCTGAAACTGGTCAAAACAAGGATGAGTGCAGGGTGCCTCTGTGGCTCAATTGGTTGAGCATCAGACTCTTGATTTAGGCTCCCAGGGTTGTGGGATCGAGCCCCGTGTTGGGCTCTGCTGAGCGAAGAGCCTGCTTGGCTCCTTGGGATCCTCTCTCTGCCCCTGCCCTACTCTCTAGCTCTTTCAAAAACCTAAAAATAAATAAAAATTAAAAAAGAAAAGGATGAGTGCCCAGGTATTCCCCATAAGTCACTTATACCTATGCCCTGGAGCTAGGAGTCTCCGAAAACCCTTCATGATGACCCCGCCCCATCAGTACTTAGATGTTATCTATTGTGCTAGAAGACTAAAGATACCCTGAACTCCCTGACCTTTACAAGGAGGACATACTTTTATCGATACCCTAAGGCATGTTTAGGGTGGGGGGGTGCACACAGTCCTAGGGATGAGGTTGAAGTGGTGGTGGTGAGGGTCCAGAGCCGATGGCCAAGAAATCTTGCCATGTCTTTGGTGCCAAGGTGCCTTTGTTAAAGCATGGGGACAGGACCGGTGGGCCAAAGAGCTGCTCTGGGGTTCGAACTGATTATATACCTGGGAGTTTGGGGGGAGGGGGTGTGTGTAAAGGCAGTGGGAAGTTCTCAGACTTTCATATGCTGGTGAAGACTCAGAAGATACTGGAGGCCTTGCTTTTTTTGAGCTAAAGTTATTTTTCCCTCTAGCAAAGTATTAACGTTAAGACCATTAAGACCATGGGGAGTACCCGGAGGAATGTTTTACTCTGCCTATCTCAAGTATTTGTCAATGGGCTGCAGGTTATAAAGAAATGTAATTTTATCTACATTTTCTTGCCATTGTTCCCCACATCACTATGGAGGGGGAGGGTGATGTTAGGGTTTCGGGAAGCTGAGTCTGTAGGTTTCGGGAGATTGCCTCTTTTCTTGTAAATCATTAAAACAGTTGCAAACTGGGGCGCCTGGGTGGCTCAGTCGGTTAAGCAGCCGACTTCCGCTCAGGTCACGATCTCGCGGTCCATGAGTTCGAGCCCCGCGTCGGGCTCTGTGCTGACAGCTCAGAGCCTGGAACCTGTTTCAGATTCTGTGTCTCCCTCTCTCTGACCCTCCCCTGTTCATGCTCTGTCTTTGTCTCAAAAATAAGTAAAAACGTTAAAAAAAAAATTAAAAAAAAACAAAACAGTTGCAAACTGATGGAGACCCACGTCCTGCACGACTGTGATCTCTGTCAGTTTATTTTTCCCTTTGCTTTGGTCTTGGGCGGCCAGAAGTGCCTGAGGAATGTCACATATCCCACCTGGAGAGAGGGGTCTGGGGTGTTAGCTTGTGCTTTGCCCTCAGTTTGCCTTTGGCTCCCTCATCACTAGCAAGAATAGAAGCAGGAAAAAGCGAAAAAGCAGGGTGTTTTTCCCCCCCATGGAGTCGCTTCAGTTTCCCTGTCTGAAGGGGATGGCAGACGTTTTGAAATAGGAAACCACATCAGCATCTGTCCACTTGATGCCGGAAGGTCCCTGTTTTGCACAACGCTATCTCAATATGGGAAGAGGGTGAAGCTTAGTTAGGATTATGAGAAAGAGTCTTCACCTGCAGTAGGGACAATGGGTAAGAGTGCTGTGAGTACAAAGGACAAGAAACAGGCCTCAGGAGCCTGCTATCCTAAGAAAGGGGGAGAATCCTGTGAGCAGACGGGGGCAGAGTAGGGGCCCAGCCGGGGTCAGTTAGACCACAAACAGCAAAACAGGGTCAGGGTACTACAATTAGGAACTAATGTGGAGCTCACTCAGTTCCTAAGCAACTTCCTGCCAGACTAAGGCAAAACAGCTAGAAACCAGAGCAAAAGCTACCATTCATTAAGCACTTACCGAGAATATTTATTAAATGTTAATATAAGTCAAATCTCACAACAATCCCTTGTGACCTCAACCCTAATTATCTCCACTTTAGCGAAGAATTCAACACCATAAGGCAAAATTTAAGGAAATGAGCAAAAGACATTACTAAATATCCTTTCTTTGGAATGGCCTTCCACTAGGCCATTTACAACCTGTGGAGAGACCTTTAACTTGTAGAACACTCTTAATGCACGTAATTTTTGTTCATAGAAATGCAAATTTTATGAGAGTCAACTGATTATTATCCTAAGACTCTTGTAAATTCACTTCAACATTTCTTGACTGCATATGAATTTCGGTTCTAGGGTTTTTCCTGTGGACAGGTTGTAACATCTTTTCCCATTCACTCATTAATTTAATGAGCTAAATGAAATCTATGACCTATTCATTTTAAATTGACATAAGTCTCGTAATTTTCTTTTTTTTTTTTTTAAATAATCTTTTCACAATATCAGTTACCTCCTACATAACCTTACTTTGAATAAGCAACTTCAGGAAGTTCAGTATGCTGAAATATTTTGTGTCAAATTTTTAGAGTTCCAGCAACTGATTAACAACTCATTGTGCAAGGGGAAGCCCATAGTGAATTTTTTTGCTGTAAATGATGAAGTTTTGGGGTGATGGTGGGATGGTCCGTAGCCGATGGCCAAGAAAGAATTCTTGAGGAGGTCTTTGGAGCAAAAAGGTGATTTTATTAAGGCACGGAGACAGGACCCTGTGGACAGGAAGAGCTGCACTGGGGTCATGACAGGTTACTCACTATGTATGTGTGTGTGTGTATATATGTGTGTGTGTGTGTGTGTGTGTGTGTGTACATATATGTGTGTGTGCGTATGTGTATGTATATATATACAGAGGGATATAGAAGTCTCTAAGGGATTTTGGAGCAAGGTTTCCAGGACCTTGAGGGGCTAGCTGTTAGCTAGGGAAATGCCATTTTTTACTGTTTAGTAAAACCTCAGTCATGAGACCTTTCAGATGTATATCGGTAGGCAATAAGTTCAGAGTATGATTGCCAGCGTATATCTTGGGGTGCTTGAGATTAAGGAAGTAGACTTACAGGTTCCTGAAGGTTGGGACAATGTTCAGCCAAGGTTCTCTTTTGCCCCTAGCAAAGTGCCATCATGGAGACAGTTGAGCTCCTAGAGGGGGGTTACTCTGCCAGTTTCAAGGACTTGTCAATGGACTGTAGGCAGTAAGGGAGTTTAATTTTTCATTTGCCTTAGTTTCCCACATCACCATGGCAAGCACTTAAACCCCTTTCCTTTGTTCTTGGGTAGCCAGGAGTGTCCAGGGAATATCACACATATTTCCACCCTGGGGGGCAGGGGGTGGTGGTGGTGCCAGCCTGTATTTTGCCCTCAGCTTACCACCATGTTCCCTCATCAATGAGCAAGACAACAGGCCCCGAATTAAGTCACTTGTGTTAAGCCTGTATCATCAAAAGAAGATTTAATTACATTTTCAGCCCTCCCAGAAATGGAATGTTCTGTTAGTCCATCAGGAATTGTCTGCTCGGCACTAGTTAGGTAATCTGCCTCAGTGGCCCCTACTGTCCCCTAAGGAAAAGTAACCTGGCAATAACCAGTCTGCTGTTTTGCCTGCTGTGACTTCCTTGTTCACACTTCCTTCTGGCTGTAAAAGTCTCATTTCGTGTAGCTCCTCGGAGCTCCTTTCTGTCTCTGCCAGATTGAATGCAGCCTGACTTGCTCAAATAAATTCTTAAAATTTTTAATGTGCCTCAGTTTACCTTTTTAACAGGAGGAAATGGTGATGTTAGTGTCAGATGAGAGTAGAAGGAGCTGTTGATAAACTGCCATGGGCACTAGGCTAAAGTACTCTCAGTTGGTTCTGTTCAGTGCTTATGTTGCTATCAAATGGGCACAGCACCTTGATCTAGGAAGTGGGCTAAAGAGGGCGTCACATATGGTATTAATGAGTTTTTGTTTTTCCTCTACTTTTTTTGGCAGAATAACCAAGTGCTGGGAATTGGAAGTGGCTCTACAATCGTTCATGCTGTACAGCGAATAGGTATGCTCTTGGGCTGTCTGGATGTTTTGTGGGGGCCACGGGGATGAGGATGTGGAAGAGGGGGATGGAGGGGGACACAGCATTGGCACCTGCCCAGCTCTGCTCTTCTGAGAGGTATTCTTGGGCCTCTTCAGCCAACTTTGGGGGATGCCCTGGCTTTGTTTACTTTGCTCATGTGGAGGGTAGGAGCTGATTTAGGAGGAGATCTCAACAGAATTTTAATCCTCATCAGTGGTCCTGTGTGTGGCCCCTGGGGCCCTGAAGCAAGGCTTCTAAAGCCTTTGGGTCCCTCAGTTAATTTCAGGTGGACAAACTGAGCTCAGAGCGGGCTCGCCTGTCCGTGATCCTGGAGTGGATATGAGGCACCCAGAGTTGGTGGCTCCTTCCTGCAGGTACTGGCTTACTGATTAGAGTGTCTCTGAGCTTAGGAAAGGCTCTGGAATTATCAGCCCCTGTGGCTGCTCAACAGGTTTTACTGCCCTGCTTTTGTTTGTTAAAACAAAGCCCAGGAGAGACTTGCCTGAATGCTGATTGCTTCTTCTAGGTGCCAAGGCGGGGGGCAGTGCTCAGGAGACAAAGTCCAGGAACACTTTGTCTTTAAAAGAGTGGCTGTGGTGCTGGCCTGATGGCTGCTGGAATCCTTATTGCCTTAACACGGGCTTTTGTGTTACATACCTTTCTACCTTACCATTGAGTGTGTGGAGGATTGCAGGGCAAAGGAATTACTGTGCATTTCATAATAGTGGCTTCTGAACCTCCCATGATGCAGACCCAATGAGTCAAAAGATTGGAACTTTTAATAAGGTAGTTTTTTCTTAAGATCCCCCCCCCCTCACCGAAATGCACAAATCCAAAAAGAATAAGTAAACCCTGTTTAACCGCCCTCTGGTGGCCTATAAATGATTATATGTTTTATGCATGTAAAGTTCTCCTTTTTCTGTGAGAGGCAATATAAGGAAGTAGTTAAGACTGGAGCTAGCTGGACTGCATGGGATATCAGCTCTGCCACCTGTTAGTGATAAAACTACCCAGTGACTTTACCTATCTGTGCCTCCGTTTCTTCATCTGTAAAGTGGGAATAATAATTGCAGCTTACCTTTGGGTTGTTAGGATGAGAAGAGTTCACATGTACAAAAGTCTTTGAATATTGCCAGGTACGTAGTAGTAGCAAACACCTGACATGGCTCTATTCGTAGTTAGTATTTACTCCTGTCCCTGTCTTGTGTGTGCGATGTGTGTTCACAAACTTTCTCACCAAGGCTGGGGACACAGAATGAAAGGCGGCTGTCAGTGGGGGAATAGACCTTTCCTTTTTTTTTTTTTTTTTACTTTTTTTAAAAAATTTTTTTCTTTTTTTAACCTTTATTTATTTTTGAGACAGAGAGAGACAGAGCATGAACGGGGGAGGGGCAGAGAGAGAGGGAGACACAGAATCGGAAGCAGGCTCCAGGCTCTGGGCCATCAGCCCAGAGCCTGACGCGGGGCTCGAACTCACGGACCGCAAGATCGTGATCTGAGCTGAAGTCGGATGCTCAACCGACTGAGCCACCCAGGCGCCCCAGACCTTTCCTTTTCTGTTGGATCTTGAGCAGATGTGCACCTGACAAGAAAAATAAAGTGAGGAGAGTGAAAAACCACCAACATGGCTTTTGTCTCCACAGCTGAAAGAGTGAAACAAGAGAATCTGAACCTTGTCTGCATTCCCACCTCCTTTCAGGTATGTCCTGCTTTCCATTCTGCATCTTGGCACTTGGCTGCTGAATCTTCTGGGTCCCGAGGACATGGAGGTGTGGCTTTGGGTTGTGTACCAGGGTTGCTGTAGGTGGGGGAGCCAGGAGCAGGAGAGGAGTTTATTTTCTGAGGATTGCTCCTTGGAAGTGTGGCCTTAGACGCATTCACGTACTCACTCTGAATATTTGAGTGTATCCTGTGGCAGCACGGCGTAGTATATGCAGTTTTAAAACTCTTAGCTGGTTGGGTATTTGCTCTAGTATCTGGAAACGACATGCTTTTGTTGCTATTTAAAATTTTTTTTCAACTTTGCGTAATAATTCTCCACGGAATGGATGAATGGAAGTGGGTGTTTGCTGGTTTTTTTATCTCCTTGCTCCCCAGTTCACAGGCAGCTTTCTCTCCTAATCCTCCAGTACAGTTACATTTTGGTGCAGCATTACTCAGTGTTTACAGAGTTGTGATTGTCCAAACTACAGCTGAACTGTGTCCTGTGCTGTGATTATTCTTCCTTAACCTCCTTGCTACTTTGTTTTCCTGCAAGTGAAGTAAATGTTGCCTTTGTTTTTTTCATTTGCTTGGTTATCTACGTGCACTTTACTAATTCAGGCCCAAGCTCTTACCCAGATGGGAAAATCTCACTTCTTTCTGGGTATTCCGCTCCATCCATCTCGTCTTGGCCGAGTCTCTGGGTCTTCGGGGTTGGTAACGTGTTCATAGCTTTGCAGTCAGGAACCTTCCTTCTCTTCTCCCCTTTTGGATCGCCCTGTTTCTTGGTCCTATTTCTCCTCATTTCTCCCTCTGCTCCACCTCTTTTGTTTCCTTCAGTTTTGGTGAAGTACATCCTTTGGGAAGCTAAGTTTGTGGGATGCCAAGTCGTTGACAACTTTGGATGTCTGAAAATGTCTTTAAAAATTTTTGTTTTAATTTTTATTTTACTTTTTTAGAGAGAGAGACAGAGGATATTAAGCAGGCTCCACACACAGCACGGAGCCAGATGCGGGGCTTAATCCTATGACCCTGGGGTGGTGATCTGAGCTGAAATTGAGAGAGGGATGGGATGCTCAACCCGGGGGCCCCTGAAAATGTCTTTATTCTAGCCTTTCTTGAAGTTGGTTATTTGACTTAGAGAATTATATACTAGATCTTTTCTGAGGAAGTTTGAAGGCATTTCTCTATTGTGTCATTTTGCATTTGTTGTTAAAGGAGTTTGATGCCATTCTGATTCTTGATCCTTTGTATGAAACCGGTTTTTTACACTCTGAACCCTTATACCCTGATATTATCTTTTCCTTGTGTCCAGTGTTCTGACATTTCACCATACTGTGTCTTAGTGTGGGGTTCGTTTTCATCTATTCTTCTGGGCACTTGCTGGGACATTTCATTCTGCAAACTCATACTCTTTAATTTGGGGGAGGTTTTTTTTCTATCATTCCTTTAATTTTCTTGCCTCTGTTTTCTGTGTTTTTTCTTTCTAGGATGTTTGTCTTATTCTTGGTGCTCGTGGCCTGTTTTGTCCTATTATCTTTTTAGTTTTGTCTTTTCTAACCCTTCTTTAAAAAAAAAAAAAAGTTTATTTATTTTTGAGAGGGGTGGGGAAGAGGGGGAGAGAGAGAGGGAGACACAGAATTTGAAGCAGGCTCCGGGTTCTGAGCTGTCAGCATGGATCCCGATGCCGGGCTCGAACCCACGAGCTACGAGATCATGACCTGAGCCAAAGTCGGATGTTTGACTGACTGTGCCATCCAGGCTCAGCCTAATGATTTTGTTTTAACCTGATTACATCTGTGAAGACCCTATGTCCGAATAAGGTCACAATCTGAAGTACTGGGAATTAGGACTCCAACCTGGTTTTTTTTTTTTTTTTTTTTTTCAGGGGAACGCAGTTCATCCCATAACTCATGTTATGAGTGTGGGAAGCTCGTGTTGTTTGTGACTCTGATTTCCCTGTGTATGCAGGGCCACACTCACAGGGGACCCGTGTGGAGTTCAGTCAAAGATGGGGAGAAGGGAGAGTTGTAGGACTTACAGATGGGAGCAGGTCCTATCCCTATGGTTCTTGAGGTCAGTGTGCAGAGTTCTCCATGTTGTGGACAGGGGTACAGACTGTTTAAAGCTAGGGCAGATCCTGGCCAACAGGCACATGAAAAGATGCTCAACGTCGCTCCTCGTCAGGGAAATACAAATCAAAACCACACTCAGATATCACCTCACGCCAGTCAGAGTGGCCAAAATGAACAAATCAGGAGACTATAGATGCTGGAGAGGATGTGGAGAAACGGGAACCCTCTTGCACTGTTGGTGGGAATGCAAATTGGTGCAGCCGCTCTGGAAAGCAGTGTGGAGGTTCCTCAGAAAATTAAAAATAGACCTACCCTATGACCCAGCGATAGCACTGCTAGGAATTTACCCAAGGGATACAGGAGTACTGATGCATAGGGGCACTTGTACCCCAATGTTTATAGCAGCACTCTCAACAATAGCCAAATTGTGGAAAAAGCCGAAATGTCCATCAACTGATGAATGGATAAAGAAATTGTGGTTTATATACATGATGGAGTACTACGTGGCAATGAGAAAGAATGAAATATGGCCCTCTGTAGCAACGTGGATGGAACTGGAGAGTGTGATGCTAAGTGAAATAAGCCATACAGAGAAAGACAGATACCATATGTGTTCACTCTTATGTGGATCCTGAGAAACTTAACAGAAACCCATGGGGGAAGGGAAGGAAAAAAAAAAAAGAGGTTAGAGTGGGAGAGAGCCAAAGCATAAGAGACTGTTAAAAACTGAGAACAAACTGAGGGTTGATGGGTGAGAGGGAGGGGAGGGTGGGTGATGGGTATTGAGGAGGACACCTGTTGGGATGAGCACTGGGTGTTGTATGGAAACCAATTTGACAATAAATTTCATATATTGAAAATAAATAAATAAATAAATAAATAAATAAATAAATAAATAAATATTGCTTATTGTCTGGGAAGATGAGGGCCCCAGGGCTTGCAGAAGCCATACAACACTTACTCATGGGGCTCCTTTCATATGCTGGACTATTTGTTTATTTATTATTTATTTATTTTTTATGAATATAATTTATTGCCAAATTGGCTTACCTACAACACCCAGTGCATATCCCAACAAATGCCCTCCTCAGTGCCCATCACCCATTTTCCCCTCTCCCCTACCCCACCATCCACCCTCAGTTTGTTCTCTGTATTTAAGAGTCTCTTGTGGTTTGCCTCCCTCCCTCTCTGTTTGTAACTATTTTTTCCCTGTCCCCTCCCTCATGCCCTTCTGTTAAGTTTCTCAAGATCCACATATGAGGGAAAACAGTGATACCTGTCCTTCTCTGACTGACTTATTTCACTCAGCATAATACCCTACAGTTCCATCCACGTTGCTGCAAATGACATGATTTCATTCTTTCTCATTGCCAAGTAGTATTCCATTGTATATATAAACCACATCTTCTTTATCCATTCATCAGTTGATGGACATTTAGGCTCTTTCCATAATTTAGCTATTGAGAGCGCTGCTATAAACACTGGGGTACCCATGCCCCTAGGCATTATCACATGCTGGACTTTGGATGGGAACTGGGATGGGTGGCTGCTGGTGGTGGTGAGGAGGCAGAATTCAGTTGGACATGGTGATCACTGAGGATATGCGTAGTATCATAGGGATGTGAGGCTCCTATGCATGGGAGGTGTTAATCATCATCTCCAGTGCCCAGTGTGGTGCCTGGCTTTTAGGCACTCTGTACGTGTTTGTTGGATGAATTAATGCTACATTTACGTGGGTCATTATTTATAATTAAATGGTAGAGAAGTAGAGATAATGTGCCTTTTAGAGGAAGGAGAGCCTACTCCTTGCCCGGGGAATTGGGGAGGGCTTCCCGGGAAGGATGACATTTGAGTTGGTCACATGGGGCGGGAGTTTGGGAAAAGGTAGAGGAGGAATGCCAAGACCTCAAAGAACTCCTTTTAAAATTGTTATCGTTAATAGCATGTTATTATATAAGATGACTTCAATTCCGTTTATAAATGGGCCTGTCCTCTCTGCTTCTTGTTCTTTTACCATTCTCTCTGTTTTCCTTTCCTTCTGATTCCCTTCTTAGTCCCTAGGTAAGAGAGGAAGGCAGGAGACTATTTCTGGTCTTCACTCTGTCCCTAACTTACCACTGTGACCTCTCTGGGCATCCATTTCTTCCTTAAAACAGGGGTTTGCACTAGGTAATTCCTAGAATGAACTCGGAATGATTGCTTATTTACCCAACTATTGGCTCAAATGATGCTAACTGCTGTAGGGTGGCAAGAGTATGTAAAATGTGCTCTCTCATACTCTGATTATAATCTAGATGGACAAAAAAGACATCCTTATGGAACAGTTACACTGTCCAGTGTAGACCAGTTTCCTGATACCCAGTTTTTTTGTTATATATCTGAATGCAGTTTAGTATTTCTAAAGTACATAAGATGAATAGGAAATCATAGTACATCGCACAGTTTTATTTACATGGTAGACTATCACGTTGAACTCTGTGCAGTTTGTATCATTTTTCTAACACCATCTGTATTCAATATCTGTTGCTATGGAACCAATTACTCCCAAATTTAGCAACTTAACAGCAAACATTTATTATCTCATAGTTGCCAAGGGTCAGGAATCCGCAGTGGTTTAGCTAGGCGGTTCTGGCTTCGGTCTCTCATGAGGTTACAGTTAAGCTGTTGGCCAGGGCTGCGGTCATCTCAAGACTCAGCTGTGGTTCCAGGCTCAGTCATGTGGGTGTTGCAGGCCTTCATTCTTCACAGGCTGTTTGGGAGAGGCTCTGTTAGTGTCTCCAGGACACGGCAACCTTTTCCCCTGCCGTGTGTGATAAGAGAGGGGGCGGAGGGAGGAGGGAGAGATCTTGCTAGAGCATGCCACCCTTACCTACTCCCCGGCATTCTTTATAAACCAATCCCAGAAGTATCTGCATTGCTTCTGCTGTGTGCCATTGGTCCCACAGACCGACCCTGGGACTCTGTGGGCAGGGATTATCCAAAGGCATGAAGACCAAGAGGTGGGATGGTCATCTTAGAGGCTACCTTCCAGATTTTCCCGTTGTTCTTATAGCATCAGGGTCTGGAATTGGGATGGTTTCTCAGCGCTACTTTTGGAGAAATCTAGGAACTGAGAAATAATTCTGCAATACCATGTTTGTTGTTTTCTCCCTTCATTATGTATTTATTTTGAGAGACAGAGCAAGAGAGATCAGGGGAGGGGCAGAGAAGGGGAGAGAGAGAGAGAAAGAGAGAATCCCAAGAATCGATGCTGGGCTCAAACTCACAAACCGCGAGATTGACCAGGGCTGAAATTAAGAGTCAGACATTTAACCGACTGAGCCACCCAGGCTCCCCAGAATCATGGAGTTATTTTTGTTTTGAATTTGCTACTTTCAGTCAGTGTTTTATTTTAGCTTTTTATATGGAAATTTTCATACCTCAAAAAGGATAAAGAACCACATAATGAACTTTCATGTGCCCATCACCCAGTTTTAGTAATCACCAATTCATGGCCAATTTTTTTTATCTGTACCCCATTCTCTTCTACCTTGGCTATTTTTTTAAAGTTTATTTTTGAGAGAGAGAGAGTTGTATGTGTGCGTGCAGGCAGAACAGGGGCAGAGAGAAAGGGAAAGAAACAATCCTAAGCAGGCTCCATGCTGTCAGCATAAAGCCCAGTGTAGGGCTCGATCCCATGAACCACGGGTTCAGGGTTTAAATTTCCCCTTATTTGTCTTATCGTTTAAAAATATTTTTTTATAGTTTGTTTGATTAGGATCCCAACAAGTCCCATATATTGCAAATTCCAGGATCTTTTTGGTTTGACTCTTAGGATTTTGGATTTGAAGATTGACATTGGTCATTTCATCCATCCCAAGAAAACTTGTCAAGGGTCATGTGGCTGGTTCATTTAAGATTAGAGTTGAGACCTTCTGATTCTTAATCTCAGGTGCTTTTCATTTTAAACAAAATATTTTTAAGACATGCCTTTGGGAGAAAGTTTTTTTTATCCTTTGGTCCCTCTGCTTACGGTAAGCAATGACATGAATACAGATCCTTATCACTTGGATTTGGGTGGTCATACTTGAAGATTCAAGGTGTATTTATTCCAGCTATAAATCCCACTCAGGGCCATGTGGTAGCAGTAATCACTGCTCTCTTGTTTTTGGTCAGCCTCTTTGAAAGGTTATTATGAGGCACGTCTATAAAGTAAATCCCAGGTCTTTCCCAGTGTGGTGTTCTCCATTTGCTGAGCTCTTCACTTAGTCATTCTGGTCATCCTGCCTTTAATATACTCTGCGGAGTGGATATATTCTTTGGTTTATTTTTTAGTTTTAAACATTTTTTTAAGTTTATTTATTTTGAGAGAGAGCAGACACACATGTGCATGCAAGTGGGTGCGGAGCAGAGAGAATCCCAAGCGGGCTCTGAGCTTTGAGCGCAGAGACCGACATGGGGCTTGATCGCAGTAACTGTGTGAGATCATGACCTGATCTGAAATCAAGAGTCAAATGCTTAACTGACTGAGATGCCCAGACACCCCTTTTGCTTATTTTTATTCAACATTATAGCCTGGAAATCACTCTATCCATTCAGTTCCTTTTTTAGGAAGTTTTTTTTTGTTTTTGTTTTTGTTTTAATACTGTATTACCATAAGCTTTAGGAGTCCATGGCATTGTCTTTTTTTAAACTTCTTTATGTTTTAGAGTGTGAGTGGGGTAGGGGGTAGAGGGGTGGAGAGAGAGAGAGAGAGAGAGTGGGAGGGTAGGAGGGAGAGGGAGAATCTTAGCAGTGTCCACACTCAGCGTGGAGCCACATGTGGGGCTTGATCCTATGACACTGGGATCATGACCTGAGCCGAAATCAAGAGTTGGATGCTCGACCAACCCAGCCACCGGGTGCCCCCATGGCATTGCCTTAAATAGCAGATCACGGAGGAGGAACTCTTAGTCTGGCACTGGCGATCTTCACTGTATGCTGTTTGCCTTCTTCTGGCTCCCGGGATGAATTAACTTAGTTTTGCCATTCATAAAGCTGTGTCTCCTACTCTTAGTGGGCACAGTTGGGTTTGGGAGAGAGCCTTGGTTGGGACTCCGTGTCTGACACTTAAATCCAAAAGAATGCTGAGAATCTTTGCCACGTGCTCAGAGTAAATGATTGTGGGTGCTTTTTCTTGTCCTCCATAGGCCCGTCAGCTCATCTTGCAGTATGGCTTAACTCTCAGTGACCTGGACCGACACCCAGAGGTAAGAGAGTTGGGCTGCTTTGTCTTTCGGTCTCCTTTTTTAAGGCTGTCCCTTGTTCATGGACTCGATATCTTGTTGAGTCTTGGAGAAAGGTCAGTGAGTCATGCTAGATTTTCTCCTGGGAATTTGAATGTTAAATCTGGCTGAGGTCACTAGAGGAGAGGTTGTTAGTTTCCAGTACATTCCCTGTGGTTAACCCTGAGGGCTCAGTATGAGTGTGGTGAGGGGGGACTGGACGAACCCTGGGTGGATCCAGGGCTTCCTGTGGTCCTGGTACAGAAGTGTAAGAGCCCGTGGAGCTTACCACTAAGTGGAGGTAAGAAATAATCTTCTGAGGCAGCCACGGACATTTGAAAACAGATTACAGTTAGGTGTTATGTTACAGCAAAGGTGGTTAAACACAGAGGAGACTGAGTTGATGAGAGTGAGCAGCATACTCACAGTTAGCATTTACTGAGCCCTGCCTGTGCACCAGGTATGGGTGCTAAGCGCTATGCCGATATTAAACTACTTAACCTCCAGTAGTCTTGAGGGTGCATACCATCATTATCCCATTTTACGGATGTGAAAAAGACACAGAGGACAAGCCATTTGCCAGAGCCACACCTTTTGTAACTGGTAGAGAGCTTGAATGTGAATTCGGATGCTTCTGGCTCTGGAGCAGTGCTCCTTAGAAGGGTTTTGTGGGGAGAGGTAAAGTTTGAGCAGAGCTTGAAGGCGAGGTGGCCAGGGCAGGAGACGGCGTTCCGGAGAGGAGTAGATGGGAGCCACGGGAGCAACTCCAGGCCGGCCCGTGGCATACGTGGACGGTGCCCAGGCTGGCTGGGCTGGCAGGGACTGAGTGAGTAGAATATGTTGGCGCACAGTAGAAGTGGTTGGATCGGGAGAGTGGGGAGGGGTTATGGCAGCTCGCAAACCAAACTGCAGAGTGGGACTCGATGGTCTACTAACCTGTGTTGTCCTGGTACCTGTGGGCCTCCGAGGGCTTAGTAGGAACCATGGGAAGGGCTTGTTGGGGGATTTCTGTGGGCAGAGCAGGGCACCGTGTGAATTCGCGTTCCACACTGTGAGGAGAGCGGTGTGGGCCGAAGGCGGGCCTGCGGCTCCTGCAAAGAAGGCTGCAGACTTCCAGGCCCCAGAGAGTCGCCCTGGTGTGGCCTGGCCCTCGGATCTGCGCGGGGCAGGGAGAAGCGGTGCAGGCTGTCTCTTCAGACCAAGGGCAGGATCTGTGAAAGGGTGGGAGCACGGTGCCGCTGAAGCTCTGTATGCTCTCCGCCTGTGCCAGACCAAGCAACTTGAACTGATTTGTACCCTGAGGGTTTTTTGTACTGGTCTTTTAAATAACCATGCTTAACACTCCCACCTTGTTCATGCAGAGGTCAGTAGTGAAGAGAAGTACATAGCTTCCTTGATTTTACATTTCAAAAGATAAATGAACCCATTTTGCCCGTGACTGCTCTTGGGGTTGGTGGTGGAATTTCCTAATGGTGGCAGTGGACAAGCCCTGACAGGTGCTTTGGAGGGGTCACAGTGGGGGTGCCTCAGGTAGTGTCCAGTTGTGGATCATGTCCAATGTGTGTCAGCTTTATAACTATACATTGGGTTTTCTGTGTCTGCTTGAAACTGTCTTTCTTTTTGCCACACTAGTATGGAGACTTCTGAGTCAGCGTTTCTCAGCCTTTTTTCTGTTGCTCCCCCCAGTGAAGTTTTAAGTTTCTTTAAAGATGTTTTATTTATTTTTGAGAGAGAGACAGAGTGCGAGCCAGGGGAGAGGCAGAGAGAGGGAGACACAATCCGAAGCAGGCTCCAGGCTATGAGCTGTCAGCACAGAGCCCAACATGGGGGCTCGAACCCATGAACCCCAGGATCATGACCTGAGTCAAAGTTGGATGCTTAACCGACTGAGCCCCCCAGCCCCCCCCCCCCCCCCATGAAATTTTAATGCCACAGATGTACTGTGTATCTTTTTTTTCTACTTGGGGGTGATGTCACCCATGTTGGGGTTGTGTGCTCTCAAATAATTCTAGCTCATCCACAGAGAAGCCCATCAATAAGAAAAGGGAGTGAAATGTCATGGGTAAAAGCGGGACCCAGTGTGGTTTCCAGGCCTCCTGTTTGTTTCCTGGTGACCCTAGTGGACTAGCTTAACCTCTCAGAGCCTCAGTTTCTTGACTGGTTAATGGGAACAACTAAAACTAGCTAATAGGGCTGCTAAAGATCGGATGAGCTATTCCTTGTCCAAGCTTTGCACAGAGCCTCACCTCCCAAGGCTTTTAGTAGTTTCTTTGTCTTTCCTTCCTTCCCCCAATGCAGATCGACCTCGCAATTGATGGTGCTGATGAGGTAGATGCTGATCTCAATCTCATCAAGGGCGGCGGGTAAGTGTTGTGGGGACTTTCTTGCTGAAGAGTATCTGCCAGTTCATCCTGAGCAAAGCAAAGCAAATTGGAGGACAGAATAAACAAATTGCCACCGTAATGTATGCCAGCTTGTCTTCGTACTAGGAAGTTGATGGCCTTTGGCTGTAGAGCCGGCTTGGCATTTCTAGTCATGAGTAGCAGTCTGGTGACTAGGAACCTGGGCCTCTTCGGTGAGGTTATTCATCTTAATGGATTCTCTGTATCTACATTCTTCTGCTGATTCAGATTTTAAAAACTGTACAAATTAAGCCAAATATATTGTTGGGGCTAGATTATTAGGTCTGTGGGCAGGGGAGTGTGTGATCTTTGTTTTAAAGCTTCTCTTAAGCTCTGTGAGTGCTTGGTTATATATTTATTCATTCATTTGGAAAGCATTTCTTGGGTGTTTTTTTGTTTTGTATTGTTTGTTTTTTAAGATTATTTTGAGAGAGTGCGTGAGCGAGCACTAGTGGGGGAGGGGCACAGAGGGGGACAGAGGATCTGAAGTGGGCTCTGTGGTGACAGAGAGCCCAACATGGATCTTGAACCCACCAACCTTGAGATCGTGACCTTAGCCAAAGTCAGACGCTCAACTGACTGAGCCACCCAGGCACCCCTGGGTGTTTCTTCAGTGCTGATTTGGAGGGAAGGAAATGGTGAGTTGAAGAAGGTGAAGGCCTGTTCTGCCAGTTCTCATAATCAAGCAGACTGTGGGGTGACACAGAATATGTTTAATATTTCACCGTGCTCTCTCTGCTTCATCACTCCCAAATGGCAGATAGTGGACAAGACAGGTTGTTCAAAGCTCGTCCTTCTCAAGTTATAGACCCTTCCATTCATGCCATGCTCAGATTCAGATGACTTTTCCCTGAGCACAGATGCATCTTAGATGGGATTGTGCCTGGCCTGAGTGGGAACCATTTCTCCCAGACACAGGCAGGCTTGTGTTTTCATAGTGCATTTCTTAGCTCGGGCTGCCTTAACAAAATGCCATAGACTGGGTGGCTTCAACAACAGACCTCTTTCGACAGTTCTGGAGACTCTGGCATGTTGTTGGCTGCCTTGTCATAGTGCCCTCACAGGGTGGAGAGAGAACCAGTGAGCTCTCTGGTGTCTCTTACAAGGACACTAATCCTGTCAGACCCAGGGCCCCACCTTTATGACCACATTTAACCATAATTACTTCCTTAGGGGCCCCATCTTCCAAGTACACATCGGGATTTAGGGCTTCAATATATGAAATTTGAGGGGGACACAGTTCAGTTCGTCGCACAGCATGATGGAGTTGGGATCTTCCTTTAAGAATCGAAAATTAAGTGTCTCATTAAGTGGATTTGGGTTTGTTGTATCTGACATTAGTTTTCAAATTGAGTTTGTGTCCTACCTTGTGTTCATTTGCCTCTTCCCATCCCCAGAGGCTGCCTGACCCAGGAGAAAATTGTGGCTGGCTATGCCAGTCGCTTCATCGTGATTGCCGACTTCAGGTACCTTGTTCAGTGTTCTGAGCTGTCCACTGAGGAGGTAGATCAGACCCCAGGCCTCATCCCCATTTTATGGAGGAGCAAATAGAGAACTGGAAGGACTGTGTGACTTTCTGAGACTTGATGGCTAGGACTTAGGGCCGTGTCTTGGATTTTGTTTTGTTTTCATGCTGAAGGTAGATACTGCTGTGTTACGTGTGGTTGGAAGGAGGAGGAAACAGCTTAACCGCTTGTCACTCTTGTGACAGGAGCACGTCCTCATGTACTACTCATTTGATCCTTGCAGGGAGCCTCAGAGGAAGGACAGGCCCTGCCCACGGGCAGTGACTCAGCACGCCCTGCTTCCTCTGGGCTCACACGTGACTTGTGTTGTGCCTCGCCTTTGACCAGGCTCTCAGATTCTCCTTCAAGGAATCTGATAGAAGGCGCTTATGCTGAGCATGTTCATTAACAAGAAAATTGTATGTACTTACAAGATATTATAGCTGTAGAAAGAATATAAGTAATAAATACCTGTGTAATAATCACAAGCCAGTCATATCCACTTTTAACATTTTTGTCATATTTACTTCAAATACCTCATTTTTTAAATAGTAAAATATAGCTAATATATTTGAAGCCCTGTGTTCTTGTCTCTGTTGACCTCTCTTGTCCTCTCATTGTGTCTGAATTCGGTTTTTATCTGTGTCATTGAGCTTATTTATATTTATTGTACTTTTTGACTTTCTTTTCAGAAAAGATTCAAAGAACCTTGGGGATCAGTGGCACAAGGGAATCCCCATTGAGGTCATCCCAATGGCCTATGTCCCAGTGAGCCGAGCTGTGACCCAGAAGTTTGGGGGCGTGATTGAACTTCGGATGGCCGTCAACAAGGCAGTAAGTGGCCAGGGAGGTTTCTCAAGGGCATTTCAGGCTCTCAGTGTGGGGTCCTTTTTGCTTCTGTTAGGACCTCTGTGCCTAGCGTGGGTAGTCAGCTTTTATTTATCTATTTTTAATCAGGTTATTGGTTTATTTTTAGAGTACTGGCTTTACCAGTTTCTATATTCAAACTCGTGTAAAGAAGACTACATTTAATGCGGTGCATATCCCCTGTACAAGTTGGGGAGTGATTCTTTCTGTCTGTCCTTTGGGGTCTGACGATCCTCAGGTGATCTGACCTTTGTACCTGCGGCCTGGACCATCGTGATTAACAGTGGCTAAAGATGGGCTTTGGGAAGCCCTCCACACCGGGCAGCAAGTATTTTAGGTTTCATAGTGTCATTTTCTTTTTATCCTCTTACTTCATTCTGTTATTAAATGTGACAAGAAGTTGAGTTTCTTGGGGGATATGAACTCCTCTCTAGGAATATGCTTCAGAAACTTAGTCCAAAATGTTTCTCTTCAGCTTTTAGAGTGGGCTACATAGAACTTTTTTTTTTCTCTTACACTTAAATAACCGAACAAGCAAAAGTGATAGCCCAAAAAATGAACTGTAATTATTGACATAACTGTATAACAAGTTTGAAAGATACAGAAAACAAATTCTCTGTGACTCTTCTGTGATGAATTTTTATATCGGTGTGTTTTTTTTTCCTGGTGTTTTTGTGATGTTTTAAAAATCAGTCCCCCCACCCCCCCAAAAAAATCATTCCCTATTCCTAGTGGTTGTACAGAGCTCTGAGCGTGGTTCCCTTTGTAGCTGAAGAGCCTGGAGGAGACTGTTGGAGGTCCTCTGTCGTGGCTGCCGTCACTCCAGACAAGAGCCCCAGCCTCCTGCCTTCGTGGGGGCTCTTCACGGAACTCCCACCCCTCTTCCTCCCGTCGACAGGGAGGCCTAGTTTCCTTGCCTGTGACTGTAGGGTTCTGTCAACATTTGTGGTCCCAAATGCCTTCTAGTGCCCAAAGCTGTGGAGGAATTTTAGATTAAGTAACTAAAACGACCCCCTGTTCTGAATAATAGTAATTCACGGTAGCCGTGCTTTCTGTTTTCATGGAGGTAAGTTTTATTTAATTATAAGGGAAAAGGAATTTATGGAATTAAGTAATTATAGTAAACATAAAGAGGAAGAGAAGGACAAAGAAGGGTTAATACATCAAATCGGGTACTCACAACATGCAGCCTTCTGGCTGGGGAAGCGCAGTGAACAGCCCGGTTGGAGTCCCGATTGAGGGTCCTGGGCAGAGCGTCCTCCTCTCGGGTGAGGCTTCCAACTAACTATTGCCACCAGGGCAATAGTTATAGAAATACCATCCATGTGTGATCTACACATTAAGTTTGTCTAAGTGCAGTCCTGAGCAAGCTGGGTTTTTTTTCTCTTGTCATATCTCACAATCTTAGGAGCCTGGGCATTTGTTTGCTCTTCTTCCCTCCCAGATCCACCAGGGGACCAGCCAGGTCTGGCTTCAGGAGGCATGGGAGGCTTATAAATCCCTCTTGGCATCAGGAACAGAAGGGCCAATTCTGATCCAGAGGCCAGATACAGAACACAAGCCAGCTAAGCCCCCCACGATTACGTATGTGCGGCTCTGGACAGAAATGCATGACGAGTCACACAAACAAGTTCTATGCAGAACATCCCCTGGGTTTTTTTGACCCCAGAACCCATTTCTGCTTCCTGTTTTGGTGGGAGCGCCTGCTTGGGGAAGCCATGGGTACGATAGCACCGCCTTATTTTGCATTACCCGGCGCTTAATGTGAAGCGGTGAGAATGTTGCATCCTGTTGATAGTCTGTTGCTGTAGTTTTTCATTCTAACAATAGTTGAGAATTATCGAACCCTTACTGTGAGCCCTCATTGCGGTAAATGCTTACCCATATGGTTTATACATAAGCTGCCTTATAAAGTATGTATCATTATCCCCTTTTTGTAGTTGAGGAATCTGAGGCTCACAGAAGTTGATGGCTCTTCTGAGCCTCCTCTATGCCTCTGCAGCTCTCATTCCAGAGCTTCTGCTCATTACTTCTTCATGGCACTGCCTTCTAGAAAGCATGAGGTGGGGGTACTGGTTGGAGCGGGTTCATTAAGATACTTGTATTTGGGCATCACCTTCACTTACCTGCCCACCTATATCTATATCCTTGGTAAATATGGAAAATTACCTTCTAGGGTCCCGTCGTGACGGATAATGGAAATTTTATCCTGGATTGGAAGTTTGATCGGGTGCATAAATGGAGTGAAGTGAACACAGCTATCAAAATGATCCCAGGTAACATGAGTGGTGTTTATCGAGCATAGACACCCAAGCACTTCGTGACTGTCCCCCACCTCTGGCTATAGGAGGCACGAATGGTGTGGGGTTTGTAAGACTTGGTTGAAAAGAATTTCCTTTGTACCATGCTTGGAGTTTCTGACTTCACACCTTTGCTGCCCCCAGGAATAGTTCTTGCTTACCTAGCAGCTTTGTTGGTTGTGCATTTCACAACCCATTCCAACTGGGATTGGCCTGGAGCTGATGGAGTGTCAGAGGGGGGTTGGCTTGAAATAACCACACCCCCTCTGGATAGAGCCTTCCCTTCCAGAAGCTTAACTGTAGCCTCTCTGATTTTTTGTGGGCTCTCTTCTTAAGCAGTGGGGAAAAATAATACCATTCACCCCTACTCATTAATTACATACCACAGGCCAGGTGCTGTGCTGCATGTTACAGGGAATGCTCCCATTTCTAGAATATGACTTTCTCAAGGAAAGTTCACGTATACCTGGTTTGGAAAGTGGTGTGTGGCTGTGTAGAAGCCATGCCTACGGATAAGATACAATGTGCTACATTTGCTGGAGAAATACCAGGAGTCTAGAGTGCACATGGGTTGATTCCTTTGGAGAATGTGGGAAAGTTCCATGGGAGAGAGGTGGCTTTTGACCTCTGCCTTAGCGTAATCTAGACACTGCACGAAGTGTTTACAAACCCTCCAGTTGGCTGAGATAGTTAGAGAGGAGGCCAGGGATCAGGGAAGGTTCAACGACTTGCCTAAGGGCTGCAGTGCCAAGAGGGGAGCCCTGAGTTGTTTTCCTCTAGACCCTGAAGCTTTAGTCCTTACTTCCTCAAGTGCCAGGTTGAGGAGGGGCATCTGTGACATGAACACTGGGGTGGGAGAGCCTCTACTGCTTGTAGCAGGGATCTGGGGCCCTGGGTAAGTAAGGCTGGGTGGGCAGTGTAGAAGGTAGTCATGTCCCCAGGCCAGAGGAGTATTGAAGGCCTGGGCGAGGGGATCAGACGGAGGAAGCAGATGTGAGAAATACCAATCATACGGTATTGAGAGACTAAGATTCTGACTGGGAATATTCCATGGCATAGCATATTTTTGGGCCAGAACTGGCTAATGGGGCAGGTAAGGTCAGTTTAGCAGATTGTAGGGGCTAGGATTAGATCCAGGAGCAGGCTGCCTGGATAAGGTTCCTAACCCAGCCTCACTCTGGCAGTGTGACCTTTGTGCAGTTAGTTAACGTCTCTGTGACTCATTTCTTCCTCTGTAAAAGAAGCTAATATTAGTGCCTACTTCATAGGATTGTTGGATTAAATGAGTTAAAATGGTGCCTAGCACATAAGGGAGGGAGTGTTTGTTGAATGAATAAATCCCCAGGAAGAAAGGATAGTATTGTCACCATTAATTAAACATCCTAGATTTTAAGTTATCCATGCTATTTGGGAATGAAAATGGTGTGAATAAAAGCCATGTAATAAGGAGCTAAGTATTCTTACTGGAGTCTGTGGTTTTAGACTGACTATCTTTAAGCAGATTTATTAAGCAAAAAAGATGAATTGAATTATGCTTATTCTCACTTAGTGTTCTCATTTAATGGAAGAAGTAATGAGCCGAGAGAGCAAGAGGAAAAGACGATGTAGAGGTCACTAGTCACTGTTAGTAAAATGGGAGCGTTTGCCCCTGATGATAATGCAGATAGACCCAGGGGGCGGTGTAGGAAGCCGCTCAGTAGTGTGGGCATTGTGCCCCTGCAGGTGGATTTCTTGCAGTGCCCACTAGGTAGCTCTGTTGCTCCTGCTCAGACCTTTCTTGGCTTACTGAGACCTGGAGCTGTCGTTTGTGAGGAAGTTTCTCCGATATTTGCCCTCTGCTAATTAAGTAGAAGCTACAGCCTGGAGAAGTTCAGAATCTTAGTAGAAACTTAAACCAAAGAAAATGAGGAAAGAGAGGCTAGATGTTAAATTATTCAGTACGATGCCACCAGAAGCATCGATGTGGCTTGTTGCCTCCTCCCATTCTCTCCCCTTTTCCTCATCTGGTCTGTTACTGCTGGACTAAAAGCCAGGGAAGGGAAGAGGGCAGGTTTCCCTGTCTGCCCCTACCGCCCTGCCCTTGCCCGTGTGTGTGTGTGTGTGTGTGTGTGTGTGTGTGTGTGAGTGAGGACACTCAGAGGACAGCTGGACTGGTGCTTGGCTGCTCACTCGCTCTGTTGGCTGTTCCATTGGGTTCCACCCAGAGCACAGAGCTCTATAGAAGGGTCACAGCTCACGGGTTCTTGCCCCTGTGCTCACAGTGAGCCACCTCTGCCCTTTCTGCCACTGGGGCATGGTCAGTAACCTGAGCAAAGGTGCTCTGAGATCAGACCAACTCCTGTCCTTCCTCTCTACTCTTTCTTCGAAGCCTTTTCTGAACCTGGTTTGACTTTCTCTTGGCTCAGGAGGAAGCTGTCACCTCGTATTGCAGAATTGTTGGGTCTTACATGGCCACTTTGCTTCCTTTGGAAGGCTTCAGTCGGGCTGGTGCAGGGCCATGCCAGCGACCTCTAGGTTTCGGCAGCTTTTTCTTCTGCTTGATGGCTTTTCATCACCAATAGATGATTTTGTTTCTTTATGTATTGGGGGACTTCTTGCGAAGTTTTAATTTTAAAATTCATTTTATTTTACATTGTTCAACGTTACAAGAGTAAACAGTGAAAAGTCCCTTCCTTCTTTCCCTCCATCTTTTTCTGTCAGATGGTGCCAAATTGCCCTCCCTGGATTGCACCAATTTACCCTTCTAACAATTTTCCCTACACACTCATTCATCAAACTTTATTTTCCTGATAGTTGAACAGTTTTATTCATTGTGGCATGTATGTATATATGTAAATATTTTTGGTAAATGTTGCATACATTTAATTCGCATCACGGAATAGTATTCCATCGTATTTCTGTGTGTGAAAAAAAGTGGAGATTCTATTCTTGAGCATTCGTGTGTTTCTGGTTTTAGGCTATTAGAAAAAGTGCTGCTGTGAACATTCTTATACGTGTCTTTTGATGACCATGTGTGTGCCTAACAATTGCATATATACCTAGGAGTAGAATTGCTAGATTGTTAGGTATGAATACGTTCAGCTTTAGAAGATGTACTAACAGGTGTTTTCCAAAATGATTTTGCCAATTTCCTCCCACTGTCAGTGAGTGGAAGTGTCTTTGCATTCCAGTCAAATTTCATTATGTTCATTCTGGTGAATATTTGCATTCCCTTTTCACTAATTAGTTTGAGCATCATTTTTTATGTCCACTGGCCATTTTATATAGCTTCTTTTGTAACGTACCTCATTAAGTCTTTTGCCCGTTTTTCTACTAGGTTGTCTCTCTTATTGATTGGGAGAACTGTCTACATATTGATGCGGGTCTTTTGTTGGCTATATGCATTGCAAATGTCTTCTTGAACTCTGGGGGAGACTTCTAAGGCCGATAGTGTGATCGAAAATAACTGGGAGTGTAAATAGCCAAAGCAGTGTTGAGAAAGAACAAGGCTGAAGATATTCCAGATTTTAAGCTATATACTACAAAGCTGTAGTAATCAAAATGGTGTGATACTGCCACAAAAATAGACACATCAATCAATGGAACAGAATAGAAAGTCTAGAAATAAACCCACGCGTCTATGGTCAATTAACCTACGACAAAGGAGGCAAGAATATACAATGGGAGAAACCGTGTCTTCAGTAAATGGTGTTGGGAAAACTGTGCGGCTACATGCAAAAGAATGAAACTGGATCACTTTCTCACACCATACACAAAAATAAACTCAAAGTGGGTTAAGGACGCCTGAAGCCATGAAACTCCTAAAAGAAAACATAGGCAGTGATCTCTTGGTTATTGGCTTTAGCAACATTTTTTTCTGGATCTTTCTCCCCAGGCAAGGGAAAGAATAGCAAAACTAAACTATTGGGACTACATCAAAATGAAAAGCTTTTGCACAGTGAAAGAAACCATCAGCAAAATGAAAAGGCAGCTTACTTGATGGGAGAACATATTTGCAAATGATGTATCCAGTAAGGAGTTAATTTCCAAAATATATAAAGAACTCTTACAACTCAACACAAAAAACTAGCACTCTGATTAAAACGGGGCAGAAGATCTGACTAGACGTTTTCCCAAAGAAGACACACAGATGGCTAACAATCACCATGAAAAGATGCTCAGCATCACTCATCATCACGGAAATGCAGATCAAAACCACAAAGAGCTATCGCTTTACTCCTGTCAGAATGGCTAGAATCAAAAGGATAAGAAATAACATGTTAAAAAAACACAAATGTTGGCGAGGATGTGGAGAAAAGGGAACCCTCATGCAAGATATATGCACCCATGTTTACTGCAGCATTATTTACAGTAGCCAAGATAGGGAGCAACCTAAGTGTCCATTGAGAGATGAATGCATAAAGATTTGGTGTATATGTGCAATAGAATGTTACTCAGCCATAAAAAAGAAAGCGATCTTGCCATTTACAACAATGTGGATGAGCCTAGAGGTATTCTACGAAGTGAAATAGTCATAGAAAGACAAATACCATATTTCACTTACATGGAGGATCTATAAAACAAATGAACAAACAGAAAACAAACAAACAGAAACAGACCAATGGTTGCCAGAGACGAGGCATAGGGGAATAGGCAAAATAGCTGAAGGGGATTAAGAAGTCTAAACAGTTATAACATAAAGAAGGCACAGGGATGAAAAATACAGGGTAGAAAATATAGTCAATGATATTGTAATAACTTTATGTGGTGACAGATGGAAACTACACTTAACCGTGGTGAGCATTGTGTAATGTACAGAATTGTTGAGTCACTATATTGTGTACCTGAAACTAACCTAGCATTATATGTCAACTATACTGCAATTAAAAAAAATAACAAGTGGGAGTGGAGGTTACTTAGTCAATGGAAGGCCTCTCTGAAGAGAAGACTTGTCATCTGATGCCTGAAGGACAAGAGAAGCACCATTCCCTTGAAGTGCTCAAAGACGACTAGTTCAACAAACAATAGCATGAGCAGAGGCCCTGAGGTAGGTAAAAAGTTGGCACATTTGGGTAGACAAAGACGGCAGGGGAGAAAGGGATTGTAAGAGGAAATGAAAATGATCAGAATCTCTTCATTGTTCTGGGAAGGAAAGACTTCAGACCTGTCATTTGTCCAGTGCTGCTAATGGTAGTTGCCCTTACCGACCCTACTATCCTTGACTCTTCATGCCTTGGGGAGCTGAAACTTAATGCTTATTTTCATCCTTCATCCTGCAGGCGTGGTGGACACAGGCCTTTTCATTAACATGGCTGAGAGAGTCTACTTCGGGATGCAGGACGGCTCTGTGAACATGAGGGAGAAGCCTTTCTGTTGACCGTGCAGGAGCGAACTGTGTTCACCTTGAGCCCCCGGCCCACAGCTGAAGTGAACATGCCTCTCCAGGAGCCTTTGCCTTAATGTCTCGGTGCCAGATAGACAGCTGGCAGGGTGGGGGTTGGGGGGTTAAATCCAGTCTTCTGAAGTATTGTTATTTAATGTCTTTTTAAAAAGAGAAATATAAACCTATATATTTTTACTATTAAAAATACTGTTTTTTTTAATAAAGTAGAACTTGATTTCATGTTTTATATGAAACATTACCAAAAAAAAAAAAAAAAAGGGAACTGTCTTTTAAACTTTTAACTTGAGCCTGCTGGTTAAGCATCTGAATATTGGGTTTGCTGAGAAACGTAAATCAAAACTTTTCTTTAAACTGGTGAAATGAAGGGCCCAGCCAGCAGTGATTCCCTGATGCCTTACTGGAAACATTAGAGTTTACTTTTGTACCACGCTGTCTTGTCTTTAGTTTTTGTTGTGATCACGTACAATACTTAGGTACATATTTTAAGGTGAGGTTTACAGAAGTCTGGCGAGTGGAGCAGTGTGGTGTAGAGTGACTCAGAGTGTAAACCGTCAGGGAGAAAATGTGGTTCTTTTGCTAAGACCTGGGGGTTCCTTCAGACCCCTGTTGTGGGAAGCAGTTGGCCAGAAATACTTGCCAGTCCTGCCAAAGCACTGCTGTGAAATGTGAAATACTTTTAAGTACTTGTCTTTTTGTTATTGTTTCTCTTCCTTTATTATTACTTGCATGGGGCGTCAGAAGCTGTCATCTCCTCGGACTGTTTGAGGGTTGAAATAAAACAGTGTGGTGCCACTTTGACTCTTTGTCTTTACTGTTTGCAGTCATTTTGAAGTAAAATCGGGATCAGTTTGGCTCCCCAGCGTACATTGGGTTTTTGATAAGGGGTGGAATTAACTCGAGAAATCTTGAGCCAAAAAGACCAGATTGATAGTTCCTGTATTTCTGAGAGAGCTTGATGTCAACTTTATTCCATAGACCTTTGTCAAACGCTGTTTTCTTTGTTAATGGAAGATAACTCAGCTGAACAGAAGTCGCAGATTATCCCCAAGCGTTCTGGTAGTCAGACCATTAGTCATAGAAGCTGACAAGCATTAAGCAGGTTACCCATATTCCCTCTTTATTCTCCTCGCCAATATTCAGACTGTGTGTGCCCAGTGAGCAGTGAACTGCCAGAAAGCCTCACAGACAGGGAGAGGGAAGGCCACGATCCCCTCGGTGGTAATTCTGATGGGACTGAGGAATGCAGCTTGCTAGGTGTTTATGCCCACGGCCTTTGGCTCCCCTGGGCCGACCTCGCTCCAGACTCGGAATAGTCCTCTCCCTCAGCCTGCCCTCCATTCTGAAGCTTGGATTGTAACTACCAAGCTTGCTGGCTGGCCTCTCAGTTCCTGCTAAACCAGGTAGCACAATGAAAGTTAACAGAACCAGCATTAAAGAGGCTCTTTTCCTTGCCGACTTCCTTCTCTTTTTCTTTGCTCTTAAGGTGCTGTTTATTTATTTTTTAGATTTATTTTATTTTTTTTTAAGAGAGCGCAAGTTGGGGAGGCGGGCAGAGGGAGAGAGAGAGTCCCAAGCAGCCTCCACACTCAGCATGGAGCCCCGAGCGGGGCCTAATCCTACGACCCTGGGGCCATGGCCTGAGCTGAAATCAAGAGTCAGGGGCTCAACCTACTGAGCCACCCAGGTGCCCCAGGATGCTCTTTACAAATGGTTGCCTCATACTTGCTAAGGAAACCTATCGTTAGGAGTGCTTTAGTTTTCTTCAAGCCTGCTCTGGACTAGATGATGAATTTTGTACAAAATGGGCATCAGATCTTAGCTGAGAAAACTTGATAGAACCAGTTTTTGAAATCCTTTAAAGCTCTTGTGGCATGGGTTAAATTCAGGGATAAAGATAAAGTTAAACTGGGTGTCTGAAAGCCACCTGCATGCTCCACATCCCGTGGACATTTTCAGTGGGTTTCAGGGCTGTTCGCACCTGTGGCCAGACTGCAGCTCCAGCGAGTTACTGTGAGGTTCTCCTTCTCTTGAAATAAACAAAACATCCGCCGTGCTTTAGGCACACATATAGCACTTTGTTCTAGAGGTGAATTTTGATTGAAGGTTCTTCAATAAAATTGTAATGAAATGTGATCTTGCAGGTGATACATGGGGTGGAAAAAATTTTCAGGCACATGATGAATCCAAGGGGCACAGGGCAAGCTGCAGGTTTGGCATTTGGGAAAGGTTATAACCGAGTTAAGCTGCCACACTTTTGGGAGGCATATGGGGGGGGGGTCACTTGCATTTGAATAAAACCTATTCAATTTTGGTTTCAGCTAGAGCTCATAAAGTTTTGATTCACTTACCAACCTTTTTCTGAAATTCCCATCATGTGCCAATTTCTAGTAAGACCCCTCTCACACCCTAGCTGCTTCCGCCGTGGTGGATGAGCCTGGCAGGTTGACCGAGGAATGCCGTGATGGCACTATGATATGAGGGAATTATCAGCATAGTGGGGAAGAGGTGGGTGAGTAGGTGGGAAAAGCGGTTATCAGGTGACTGGCGACAGCCCCCTACCTGTCATCACTCCCCTTGTGCCAGGTGCTATTCTGGGCCTTTGCCCTGTTACCTTAGGTCAACTTCATAGTATTTATTCTCTTAATTTGCAGAGTGAGAAACTGAAGTTTCGTTTAACTTGTTTAGGTCATACACTGGAAGGCAGGCCAGACTTAACTGGCTCCAGGCCTTACTCCTAATTCAAGGTGGTTGTAGGACTCTGAATAGTTTGTATTCCTTAATTCTTGTGTCCATCATTTGCAACTTGAGCCACAAGTAATTTGTTAAAGGACCAAAGTTAATGAAGTGGTTTATTTGTGTGTGTGTGTGTGTGTGTGTGTGTGTGTGTGTGTGTGTGTGTGAGTGTAGGTTCATGAGTCATCCTATTGTATTAATTTCTGTCTCTGGATGAGCTTTAATGGCAGAAAGGAATAGAACACTGCACCAACCTAGGGTGGGCCATGGAAAAGTGCACTTTGGAGAAGTCCTCCTCATCTGCCACCATTGACTTTTCTCCTCCCCCATGCTTGTTCCCTCTTTTCCTTTCCAGGCCTGGGGAATAGGTAGGTAGGCACAGCGGCAACCAGCAGCATGGCTCGCCTGGGAAAGGGTGTTTATGGCCAAGGTTGTTAGTTCCCTTTAGCCAGACTCTTCAGAAACGCATGGTTGGACAGAGTTGGTTTTATTGACCCATTGAATTAGGGAAGTCAACATGCCATGCAGGGCTGTGGGGTGTCTCAGTCAGAGGGTGTTAGGGCCTAGGGGATTTGGGCCTGGGTCTGGTGATTTGTAGGAGGGCTCAGGGAAGCAGGGCTCTGCTCCGGATTGGATTGGATTGGATTAGATTGGATTGGATTGGATTGAAATGGATTGGAAGCAGGAAAATTCTGTGTTCGGTATTTTCATTTTTACCAAGAAGGTGAGAAGGATGAGGCTAAAAATCTGGGACTGATAAGGAAGCAGCAGTCGTTCAGCCAGAATATGGGGACGTCTGGTCCTTTTTGTGATTTGGACAACATTCAGTTTTGGTCTATGGTGAGATGTAGTTATGGAGTCGTCTGGTTTTTGTCTTCGTCCGTCACAGTCACAGAGCAGTCGTGTCTGATGGAGTGAAATTGTTGATGTTCCCCAGGAGAACACCACAGCCTTGCTGTGGGTGCCAGGCCAGCCTGTAGCAGCACCAAGGCCTGACGAGAGAGCTGGTGGTACAGGGCTACGTTTCTCTTTCTCAGGATATGCGGACCCCAGGATCCAGGAGGCCTGAGCATTCTCTGGTCACCTCTTCTTCTCTCTTTGATTAACAAGTATTGAGCACTTGCTGTGTACTGGACCCTGGGATGAAGGAGTCAGGCCACAGATACCCGTGACGTGGCTCCAGCTTCCAAACGTCATTGATGCCATGACAACCGTGCCTCCTAACTCTCTCAAAGGCCTAAGTCTGCTCACTTCCTGTCACACCTGGCAGCTGAGGCAGCCAGATTTAGGATTGCATCAGTCTCCACTCCCCACTAACCCGGTAATCAGATGATGTTTTTGTCATAGGTTCAGTGCCTCTGCTTTTTTGGTAACCGGGTTGTCTGGTAAGGCAGCAGCACACTCCAACAGAGCCTAGCATTCAAATGTGCCCGTGTTGACTCTGCAAATAAACATCTGTAGTGGTGCTTTGAGAAGGGTGAAGGGTGTGTTCATGTGGGCAGTGGGATGGGGCTGGAATCCAGAGAGGGAGGGAAAGGCCTTCCCGGGGAAGGCAATTCCAGTGTTCCGTGGTCAATACATTATGCAGAATGATGCACGAGATAAATTCAGCATTGAAATTGATTCCTTTATGTCAGATCACTGAGAAGTATCTCTGCTCAGCAGCAAGGTGGGAGAGGAAACAGCTCCGTCTCCAGGAACTAGAGCCCTGGCTGCCTCTCTGTAGGCCTTGGCCTCGTGTCGGTAAGACTCCAGAATGGCTCCCTGGTGACAGAACTACATTTGAGGGTGTTCCCAGGTTCGGGGGTGCCCTGGTCTGAGTTTCAAATAGAGCTGTGCTCCTCTACATTTTATTTCAGAAGCCGTTGTCAGCGGCGGGTTGGACCAGTCTCCAGTCCCGCATGAGTTCGGAAGGTTCCAGAGCTCTGATCTGATTTTAGCCACGCTAAAAAGGTGCAAAGAAACAGGCGAGATGCACTTTGATAACATCTTTTATTTAATCCAACATATCTAAAATACTACCATTTCAGGGGCACCTGGGTGGCACAGTCGGTTGAGCGTCTGACTTTTGATTTTGACTCCGGTCGTGATCTCACGATTCGTGAGTTCGAATTCTGTGTTGGGCTCTGCGCTGAGTGTGGGGCCTGCTTAAGATTCTGTCTCCCTCCCTCCCTCCCTCTGCCCTCTTGTGCGAGCTCTTTCTCTGTCTCTCAAAATAAATAATAAACTTAAAAAGAAATTACTATTTTGACATGTAATCAATATTTGACATTTTGTGCGCAGTCTTCAAAATATAGTATGTATTTTACTTCATATCTCAGTTTGGACTCGTCACTTTTCAAGTGTTCAGTAGCCACACTGGTGAATGGCTAAAGTATTGATAAGCACAGTTTTAGAATTTAAGACAACTCCAGTGTTGTCCTTGTTCCGGCTTTTTATTTTGTTGTTGTTGGTGGTGTTGTTGCTCTGGCTTTTTATTTTGTTGTTTGTTGGTTTGTTTAGGGGGAGACAAACCATGTGTGTGCTAGAAAGCAGGGGAGGGGCAGAGAGGGAGAGAGAGAATTCCAAGCAGGCTCCATGCTGTCAGCCCAGAGCCTGATGTGGGGCTCGATCCCACAAACCATGAGATCATGACCTGAGCTGAAATCAAGAGTCGGACACTTAAGTGACTGAGCCACACAGGCACCCCTGTTCTGTCTTTGTAAAGGCTCCTTTGATATCTTAGAGCAAGCCTGAGGATCTCCTGGGGCCTTGGACATTTCTTAGAGCCCACAGAGTTGAGACAAATGGAGGGCTCCCCAGGGGGTCCACTCAGTAGCCCCAGTTTAGACTGAGACCATCTGTACTTCATCTGTGCTTCTTGACCTTGTAAGTAGCCTTAACTCCAGGGAACAGAATACCATTCTTTCAGCTTCTGAATTAAGTGATTAGTTGCGTTATAGTGCTTTTTCTGAGAGAGGTATGTGTGATTAAGATAGTCACCTGGTTTGGAATATCAGTCTTCCACATAGTAGCTTTTGGAGAGGTTGTTTCACCTCTAAGCCTTGATTTCTTCACAGTATAATAATGTTACCTTTTAGGATTGTTTCGAGGATTAAGAGTGCTAATTCATGCCAAGTGTTTAGACCAGTTAGAGGCACATAAAGCACTTAATAAATGTCACATTGCTATTAGGCTGCTTTGGACTTACAGTTTCCAGGTTTCTTGCTGAAAATAATTTGGTGGGGGTGCACAGTGGATGCAGAAACCATGAGCTAAGTCATAGATAACATGGAGGTTCACTGGTCTCTACTTTTATATGAATGCTATTTTCCATAACATTTTTCTTAAAATGGCTTGTCAATTTCTGTCCTGGAATTTGCAGAAAGAAAAAATTGTTAGGATAATTTGACATGCCCCAGTGAAATGCCATATAGGTTTACTTGAGATAAGTGTATGTGTGTGTTCTGCTTGGGGAAGTCAGGGAAAGACTGGTACAGGAGGTGGTCATTTAGCTGAATCTTAAAATAAAAAAATGTTTAAAAATTTTTCCAGCTTTCATGAGATAGAAGTCCTGTTTATAAGTACCCATTTAAAGTGTACAAATAAGTGGGTTTTAGTATATTCACCGAGCTGTGCAACCCCCAGTCAATTCTACAACATTTTCATCAACTCAAAGAGGTACCCTGTGTCCATTAACAGGCATTCCCTGTGTCCCCCCAGTACCTCCCGCCCCAGCCCTAGGCAACCGTGAATTCACTCCTGTCTCGATAGATTCCCACTCTTCTGGACATTTCATATAAATGGAATCTTATAATATATGGTCTTGTATCTTGTTGCTTTTATTTAGCATAAGGTTTTCAGGGTTTGTCCATGTTGTAGCATAGATCGGTCCTTTTTTCTTTTGTATTGCTGAATGGTATTCCGTTGTATGGCTGGACCACATTATCCATTTGTCAATTGATGGACATTTGGGTCGTTTCCATTTTCTATGGCTAATGCTGCTGTGAACCATCATGTACAAGTTTCTGTATGGGTGTATGTTTGCATTGTGTCCTTTTCGTTGTTGTTTTGGTCCTCTTTGCTATCTTGATTTAAATAAATATTTTTTAGCAAACCTTTTTAATTCCTCTGGCTTTTTTTTTTTCATTTTTTTTCTTTTTACTGTATATATTTTAGTGACTTTCTCAGTGGTTGCTCTAGTTGCTGAATCTTAAAGGAAGAGCAGAAGCCCACCAGGCAGGAAGCAGTGGCTGAGAGAAGAGTGAAAGAGATGGAAAGAAGCGTTCCACGAAGTGGGAACAGAATGTGCAAAGACAAGGGTTAGTGAGGACCTGGTGGGTACAGATGACTTGGAGGAACTATGTGTGGCTGACCAGTAATGCCTCCAGAGGGAGAAGAGATGGAAGGCAGGGGACACATACTGAAGGGCCCTGTTCACCCAAGCTAAGGACTTCGGCCTTAATTCTCACAGTGGGGGTAATTGGCAGCGGAGTGGCATGATCAGCGTTCTTGCTGGCTGCAGGGAGGAGGGTGGGATGGATGAGGAAGACCCTGGGCCAGGGATATCAGGTAAGAGTCTATTGAAGCAGTTCTAAGGAGCTTCCTACTTTACTTGAAGACTTTCTTTAAGGATGACGGAATGTTTTCTTTCCCATGTCGGGGCACAGCAAGTCTGGGCTGGGAGAGAAGCTTCCACTGCCACTGCCAGGAACCATTCTTTCATGTGGGTAGTTTTTTAAGTGTTTATTTATTTATCTATTTATTTTGAGAGAGAGAGGGAGAGAGAGGGGGAATCCCAAGCAGGCTCCATGCTACCAGTGCAGAGCCCGATGTGGAGCTTGATCTCACGAACGATGAGATCATGACCTGAGCTGAAATCAAGAGTTGGTGCTTAAGGGACTGAGCCACCCAGGCACCCCTCTCATGTGGGTATTTTGTCTGAGGCATTATTAGTGTCACTAGTTACCCCAAGGGCAGGGACTCTGAAACTTCCTAAATCCAGTTAACTTGAAAGTGTTTCCATTAAAGCGACCCATTATATAAGAGTCCTACAAATACAATAAGATATAAAATGGAAGTAATGAATGTAATTCTTGGGAAGGAGCCACAATTATCAATATCTGTAGAGAGAAATCAGTATATAAATACAGATACAAAAGGCAGGTACTGAGTTTGACAGATTATTTTTGGTTTGTTTCTTTTCCCGTACCCTCTGAACCCCCTCTTTCTATTTGGGGAATTCTTCACTGTAGGAACTTGCTGTGGACATAGTTCCCCTGCTCTCTACTGAAGTGGAAATGTCCATTCTCCCTGCTCTCTGGCAACCAAGGCACAGAGCTAGGCTTTGCCAATTGGCTGTTCCTGCCCAGGATTTGAATGTAAAGACGGCGTCTCAGTTATCTATTGCTGCATAACAAATCACTCAAAACATAGCGGCTTAAAACAACCACCACTCTTCATTTGCACACAGTCCTATAAGTTGCTCAGACGTTGGTGGGATAACTCACCTCCATTGCATGTGGCTTCAGCTGGGGCAAGCTGGCTGAGACTGAAACGTCTTGGGAGTGCCTGGTTCTCTCACTCTGTACGTGCCATCTTGGGCTTCCTCCCAGCATGGCGGCTGGAGTCTTGGAAGGGGCATTCTTGTGGAAGCTGCAAGGCTTCCTCAGAAATTGTACAACGTCACTCTCGCTTTTATTACTTAAAGCAAGTCAGAATGCCAGCCCGGATTCAAAGAGGTGGAGAAATAGACTCCACTTCTTGAAGAGAGAAGGAATTGATGCAGAGTTTGCAAGTTGTCACAGGGAATGACAAAGATACAAGAAGAGTTTAGTGTTCATTCTGCTGGTGGCATCTAGAATTTGGTGGCGGGCAGCAGCAATGCCAAGAACAACACTCAGGACAGCAGCATCAATAGTGGCATTTATTCAGACCTTTTCAGGGATAAGTTCTTGGTCATATTTCCAGCTTACCAGGTTCCCTTGGTTCTATTTTTGAACTAATTTTCTAGCCTTCCTATCCATTTTGGAGCTGCATAATGTGCTTTGAATAAACCCCATTTCTGCTTAATTTAGTCAGAGCTAACTCCTGTTGTTTGCATCTTAGAACATTGACTGATGCCCCAGTCGATAAGAGAATGACTAAGAACTGTATATAGTAAAATAGATAATTTACAAAACAGGAAACGCACACGACTAATAAACACCTGGAAAATGTTCTACCTCACTAACAATGAAAACACAGCACATCTAAGTTAAAGCAATAACAACAACGTGTCTTTTTTTTTTCTACCAAATTATTAAATAAATTAATGTTGCGATTAGAGTTGCAGAGAGCGTAGTGAAATAAACTCTCTTAGACCTCTGGCTGGATTGTAAACTGGTGTAACCTTCTTCCTGGGGATTTTTGGGGCAATGTTTACCAAGAATCTTTAAATGGATCATTCCTTTATAATCCTTTCCAAGAATCCAGTTGAAGCAAACATTTAGAAATGTAGCTATAAACGTATGCATGAAGATTTTCATACCAATGTTACACTTTAGCAGACATTGGAAACCCGAATGATGCACGTCAACGAAGGTGTGATGTGGTGTGATATTACGCAGCCATTGAGAAAGACTTGTCAAGAACTAAAGATGCAGGAAAACTTTTATAGAATAATATTGAGTGATAAAGTAAAAATTATTGATGTGACATATCTCAGCTAGGATCGAATCAGAAAAGTAAGCCACTCTAGGTATTTCAAACAAAGGGAATTTATTGTAGAAAATGCTTCACAGGTGATGGAAAGGCAGAGAAGCCAATCATTATGTAGAAGCAACCCAGAAATAAGCCACTTTAATCCCAGGACTGGAGAAGGTGCCAGAAGTTGGGCAGTTGGTGGAATCTAGAACCGTAGAGGAGATGCCGCCACCGGTGGAAAATTCCTCCTCAAAGCGGAGGAAGGGACAAATATCTTATCCCTTCTTCTCACTTTCCAAGCTTTTACCAGTGGTCTCCCATTAGCCAATCTAGCCAGAAGCCAGTTGGCATTCGAGCCAAGGGCAGGAAATGGATGAGAGAGTAGATGGGTAATGACTGCCCCACAGCATGATCTCAGCTAGATTCAAATTGTGCATATTACATGATGTTGAAAGTAGTTATTTTTGCTGATGGGATTAGGTATGATTTATTTTCATATGTTCTGTATATTCTAAAGAACGTAGACAATGTTATTAAAATATGGCAAGTGTGTGTGGGGGAGATGCCAAATTTTTACGAAGATAATAAGTATGTTAGTATGGATGTGGCACAAACAGTCTCATTAAGCTGCAGACTTTTGTCAGGGGCCTTCCAAGGGCTGGGTGTTCTTCCGTGGTGGGTGCCAGCAGGGGGCGCTCCAGCCCCGCACACCAAAGCCTCCCTGGGCTGAGCCTGATACACTGGAATTTGCCCAGCCATTGCAGAGCAGAACCCTAAGGGAGACATTGCCCTGTTGGCTGGCCAGGGCCCCCAGCGGTTTGCCTCTGCCAGTCTCTCTCAGAGCTGCCCCTTCTTCTCATTATAGGCTACTGGGTGGACTTGTGGGAAAACCAGCCACCATCGGAACTCGTGGGTCCTTCCTTGGCCCTTTGGAGTGTTTGGCATGGTGCCCGTTGGACCTTAGGCCTTACTGGTACTGGTTATGCTTACACGGAGGTACCAGCGGTCACTGGGGAGAGCTCTCGGCCCTAAGTGTCATATACGAATAAATGCTCTATAAAACCATCTTGGCTTTTTCCTAAACAAGTACCTCAAATTGATGGGTGCAAGGCTCCACATCTTACAGTTTCTGCAAGGCATGTCACTTAAAGTGACTGACTCTGAGAGATCAGTTTGGGCCACTTAACCAACAAAGTCAGGAGCAGTGAGAGCTGCATTATTCAGGACATCTCTTTGCATTAAGGTGTGTATCATCACCGTTTGGTACTTTTGCTCTCTTAATCTCTCTCTGATCTCCTGGGTCCACAAAGCTCTCCCACCGTTGAAGGTGCAGGCTGAGCTGGGCCAGAGTTCCTGCCTGCCTGAAGTTCCTCCAGGATGTTTTCAGGCGGATCATTTTTCCTGGACATCTACATACAGGTCCTCAAGGGTCACAGGAGATAATTCAAGAGAATGGGGAAGCCTTCCTGGGGGAGAATGAGTCAGACTTTGAGTAGCGGACATTGCAAAAAATGTAATGGGGCTCTGATACTGAAGGCACCTGTAGCCTCATGAGGAGCCGCCCTGGGCTGCCACTAGGGCCCCCACAGTGAGTGCTTTCAACCTGCAGCTCGTACAGAAACGGGTAAGAGCTGGGTGCTGGAGTGCCCCCCCTCCCCCCAGGCTGTGTACCCATCACAGTTTGCTCTGTGTGTGTGTTTGTGTGTGTGTGTGTGTGTGTGTGTGCGTGTGTGTGTGCGCACGTGCACGCACATATGGTGTATTGAAAAATCCAAGAGAGTTCCGGTGAGGTGGGATAATAATTTCCTGTAATTCTGGAGAGTTTGTCCTTTCCTTCCCTTACTCTCTGTGAACATATGTTTTTATTTATGTAGCTTTTCCCCCTAAGGAAGTACAGGATGCTTTACAGCTTTATGCTTTTCTGTTTTGGGAAATGAGATAAAGCCTCTTAAAGGAAAAGATTGCTTTGGGTGAAATGTCAATAGAGTGTGTTAAGAAAAATACAGTTACTAAGGGTAAAGAGGGTGATGGATGCCATTTCAGAAATTTGTGAAAAATAAGCACGTTTTCATCAAAGTAAAGTATATCAGGCATGAAAAGTTGAGTCTCTGAATAACCAATAACTCAGGCTGATAATGTTTGCAAGTGTTGATCTTGGAAGTTCTCGAGGTACTTTGCAGAGCTGAGAATTGTGTTCTCTGGGTTAATGCCTCAGATCAGCTCCTTTCTTTTAAGTATAGTTGTCTTGGGTTTTATTTAATGCCTTCTTATTTTTTTTTAAATAAAAAAAAGATTTTTAACGTTGATTCATTTTTGAGAGACAAAGAGAGACAGAGCATGAGTGGGGAAGGGGCAGAGAAAGAGGGAGACACAGAATCCGAAGCAGGCTCCAGGCTCTGAGCTGTCAGCACAGTGCCTGATGCTGGGCTCAAACTCCCAAACTGTGAGATCATGACCTGAGCCAAAGTCGGACACTCAACCGACTGAGCCACCCAGGCTCCCCCCTTCTTATTTTTTATTGAGATATAATTCACATGCAATACAAATCACCACAATGCATCCTTATTTCTAAAACATCACTATTTTATCAGATTGTGGGCATAGGGAGTTTTATACTTACGTTTAAAAGTTTTGGGGAGAAAAGAGGAATCCTTTTTCTAAGTAACCTTATAAATTGTACACGTGTGGTAAGTACTGAGGAATTATAAATTTGTTTCAAGGGGCAAAATATATTTTTGTGTGTTTTCTGTAGGAACTCTATTAGATCATGTCTCAGTGTATATCAGAGTATAAATAATGACAGAGAGTAAATGATCCAAAACATCCAAATAAAAGACTGGATTCTAGAACTTACTTTTCTGAATCACTTTCTGTAATTAAATTAATCAACACTTTTATAATCTGAATTTTATAGTAAGGATAATTTTATTTTATTTTTAAAAATTTTTTTACATTTATTTATTTATTTTTGAGAGACAGAGAGAGACAGAGCACGAGTGGGGGAGAGGCAGAGAGAGGGGGACACAGAATCCGAAGCAGGCTCCAGGCTCTGAGCTGTCACCACAGAGCCCGACGTGGGGCTCAAACTCATGAACCTAACCGTGAGATCATGACCTGAGGCGAAGTCGGATGCTTAACCGATGGAGCAACCCAGGTGCCCCTATAGTAAGGATAATTTTAAATGAATCCCCCAAATTTTGGTTCTAGATTTAGTTCAAAAATTCTTTTGCTCTACAAGGAGAGTTTATACAGCTTGTACCTCCAGGTCTAGCTTGTTATGTCTCTTCTAACATACCAGCTTTTGGTTTCAATCCACTTTTATTAAAAAAATCTACTTTAGAGCTAAAATGCTTTATTAAGAATTTCTTAATCTGGAGGATAATGGAGCAGGAGAGAGGTTTGAAGGTTTTACCAAGGGCATGTATTACTGTTCCAAAAATAAAATGGAAACATTTGCAGCAATCAAGTGGGTAAAATATTTTGGTCCACTTTAGTGTTTTCATTAATGTATTCTTGCCCTTTTAAGTACTTTCAAGAATGGAACCGGACAAATGGATGTGAGCAATTCGAGAGAAGTGACTTGATTAACTGAATCTTGCATCTGTCCCCAAACGTGCCCTTGTGACTTTAATTTAGACAGTTGGTCCTCAATCCAGAATGGCGAAACATATTTTGATGGTTCACATGTCACTTGTCAATAGAAGACAACTTAAGATTCTGAGAAGTATTTGCTGTAACTCGTGCAATTTTACCTTTGAGATCAGTTCACACTGTTGGGAGGCCATTAGCTCTTATGTTCATCTGGCTAAGTAAAGCCTCTTACCTTGGGTGCTGGGGAAGGGTCTCCTCGGCTGTGGAATGATCTGACCAGGGGCTGGCACAGAGCTGGTACTCGGGAAGGATTGGTATTATCTGAATCTGCAAATAAGACAGTGGTTTCTTTCTGACTTGCACCGTGCAGTGTTGGAAAGTTGTTCCCCACCTTCTCCTGTTCCTGAATACTACTTTCTGGAAAAATTATATTCTAACAAACATCTCAAAGGAAGAAAATTCACAATCTTGCACTTTAACACAGTAGTCTTAGCATTTTTGTTGGTGTTTTTCTCCCCAGTCTTTGTTCATAAGCACATTAAAAAAAATTTTTTTTTAATGTTTTTATTTATTTTTGAAGGAGAGAGAGAGACAGAGCATGAGCAGGCGGAGAACAGAGAGAGAGGGAGGCACAGAATTCGAAGCAGGCTCCAGGCTCTAAGCTGTCAGCCCAGAGCCCGATGTGGGGCTCGGACCCACGAACCGCGAAATCATGACCTGAGCCGAAGTCGGACACTTAACCGACTGAGCAACCCAGGCGCCCCACATATTTTTTTTGCATAGAGCTAATTTTAAGTGTGTAGAATTGCACACCTCACTTTACAAATGCCCCATTGAGTTTTCCACGTTGCCTCGTAGACTTTAGAACCTTCCTCTCAAATGAGTGTAAGTCATTGAGTTGGCTTTCCTTTATTTCCTTGGCCATTTCTCTGATTGGTGGGTGGGTGGGATTTTTCTAATGTTTGATTTTTAGACTTAAAATTATTGAGTGCAAGGGAGTGGAATTTCTGTGGCTTTTGATACGTGTTACTAAATTCCGTTTCAAAAGGCTATACCTACTCACAGTGCTGAGTGTCTCACAAGTGTTCTTTTTTCAACCATATGAGGATTGTTTTACAGGCTATTTCCACACCTTTATATCTCTCCCCTCCACTCAGCAGAAAAATGTGGTTCAAGGCGAGGCAGGACATACATACATACATGTATGTTTACTGTGAATGACTAAACTTCATCTACTAAATTCTACATTATCATCTCACTGAGAAATACAGACAACCCACTTAGCTCCTGGCCTCATTCTGGCATTAGTTCCTGTATGATAGCCTGATTCTGTTAAGTTTTTGTCACAAAGCCTGCATAGTAAAGTGGAAACTTTGACTTTCTGTTTCTGACTGTGATTGCAGGCGTCTCTCCAGAAGGAGGGAGCTGAGGGAACTCGTTCCCCACCGTTCTAGTTACAGAGGACTAAGTAAATACTCAGCATGGGGTCAGTAAGGAGAGAGGGTCTGTGCGCCCGCCACACGTAGAGAAAACAGTTTCATCTCAATGCTGATGAGGGCAAAAAGGCACACGGTGTTGCTTTTCATGAAGTGAATTCTGCGTGTAGCCCTGGGAGCTGTTGTTTAGAAGGTTGCATACAATAAGCTTCCCAAGAGTTTCCTTGAACTTTGGCCATTTCTCAACATACTATAGCGCCGAAGCAAGCTTTTTCTATCCTCAGTTTTATTTTAGATGGGAGAAGTGACTCTGTCAGCATCACATAGGAGCCGAACCAAAACCAAGTATAAGCCTGCCTTCAGGTCCAGTGTCATTTTACTGGGTTTTATCTCCATTTTAAGCCGCTTGTCTATTTCAAAACATGCCATTAAAGGGTAGAAATCTCTCAGTTAGCATCCAGTGCCCTGATAAAGGGAATACTAGATCAGTTGCCTTGGCGATTTTGTCCAGTGTTGACACTCAAACAGGATACTTAGGGATTTCTGGATTTCACTTATGCTTTCTTCTGACTATATTGTCTGTATAACCTGGGTAACCTCCTGATCTTGCTGTCGGACTCTGTTGGTGTAGTCCCAGCACCCACTGGGTGAGCACATGTTGTAGGTGGTAAGCTCCTACGGGTCTGTGGAGGTCTGCCACAAGGTGTGCATGTCAGGGGAGTCCTAGTTTAATCTGCACCATGGGCCCAGTCTCTGGCAGAGTGTTCTCTTCGTTTCTCTTTGGCCATTCACCTCTTCAGATGCCGCTTCATTTGGGGAAACTTTACCGATGTTCTCCAGTGAATCTTGCCCGGCCTCTTTTCATATTAAAGTGGTTATTTTTACATTGTAGACAGAAAATCAGGTTCAAAGAAAGGACCTTAAAATTTTTTCCTATTTCTGTGTGAAAAATCATAGCATTGTAGATCTGGAAGGGGCCTTCTTAATCGCTCAGTGCAGCCCCCTCATCTTACAGACTGGGAGGCTGAGGCCTGGTGATGTGCTCAAGATTGTTAGCAAGGTGATGGCCTAGGGGGGACTCCAGTCTACTGCTTTTAAAGACGGTGGAGCAAGCGTGAGATGCCTGCTATTCTACAAAAGGGAAGCAGACAAGAGGAAAAAGGTCCCAGGTCAGAAATCAGAGGGAAATAATAACTACAGAGCCTCCACAGAGTTGTAAAGTCCTTTGTAGCTTATGAAGCTCTTGCAGATGCAGAAGTATGAATACATAAAATGAAATTTAGTTGATATTTTATGAAATGGATTCTTTTTTTTTTTTTTTAAGTTTATTTATTTTGAGAGAGAGAGGGAGAGGGCTTGAGCGGTGGAAGGGCAGAGAGAGAGGGAGAGAGAGAATCCCAAGCAGGCTCTACATGGTCAGCACAGAACCCCGTGTGGGGCTCGATCTCAGGACCGTGAGCCAAAGCCAAGAGTCAGGTGCTTGGTCAACTGGGCTACCCAGGCGCCCCTTACTAAAGTAACTCGGCTTTAGGTGTTGAAGTGACTTCTGAATTATTAAAGAAAGAAAATTACTAAAGAAAGGAAGTCTGCTCTACTGGTCTTATTTCACTGTAGCCATAATCTTTTAAAATCTATTCAGTTTATTTTAATTAGAATAACCCATTTCTTAAGTAAAGCAGTTAACAGGGAATTTTTTGAGGTTGCTTAACAGATTTTGGCAATTTCCTTAGCCCTGCGTTGGGTATTTTTTATTTCATTTTTTGCTAAAGAAATGGGGTTTGTGGATTTTGATAACTGCACATAATAGATTAAAAAAATTTTTTTTAATGTTTATTCATTTTTGAGATGGTGGAGGTGGGGGTGGGGGGAGACAGGGAGAGACAGGGCGTGAGCAGGGGAGGGGGAGAGAGAGAGGGAGACACAGACCCTGAAGCAGACCGCAGGCACCAAGCTGTCAGCAGAGCCCGATGCGGGGCTCAAACTCACAAACCATGAGATCATGACCTGAGCTGAAGTCAGACGCTTAACGGACTGAGCCACCTAGGCGCCCCTGCACATAATAGATTTTAAATCATCAGGCTGTGATAGAACAAGGAGGTCTGATGACATGATTAAAACTAAAACTCACAGAATCCTTTGAACTTGGATGGAAGTTTCTTGGGAGGGGGAGGGTACTAGAGAGTGGCCTCTGTATCATCGTGGGTCCCTGAGGACAGGATTGATCGCTCACGTTCCGAAGCGAAGAAACAGCAGTGAAGGGTTTTGAAAGGTTAAGCGAAGAAACAGCAGTGAAGGGTTTTGAAAGGTTAAAGCAACGCTCGCATGTGGGTTCATAAAAGTAACGAGTAGTTACCTTTACTCAGGCCCTCACTGGTGCTTTCATGTTGTCACGGTCCTTACAATAACCTGCAAAGAGGTGCTTTGTTACTATCTGAAAATTACAGATGCAGAGACTGAGGTTTGGATAGTGTTAGTCTCAAGGCCAATCAACCAAGTTAGTGGCAGAGCTAGATTCGAAGTCCAGTCTACCTAGCTCTGAAGTCCCTGATCTTTCCTTTGCACTTTTATTATACTCAAGAAGCTATGACTATTTTTTTTTCCTGTTTTTCTTGTCAGTTGATTCCAAGAGCCAATGATTTCCTTTTTCTGGACATGCTGAATAGGGAGTGTGGGCCTTTAACTCCTCTGTCTGTAATCTGTGGCTGGGCTGGACCTTTCTCTTCTTCGCATTCCTCCTGCTTGATCAGCACATGGCAGGGGAACTTCACAGGAGCCAGAGTCTTAAACATTCCCTTTCTCTGACTTTGCCTTACTTTTCCCCTTGGTGGTAGGGGACAAGCTCTGTAGTAACTGAACTGGGAATCTTAGGAGGAGAGGCCCCCACTTCTGTGGGGTGCACATCAGCAACATTTGGTTCCTCCACTGTGGCTGAAGCCACCTGACCTGGACCCTCATGCCAGCCCCATAGTGAGAAAACCCTGTTTTTCATTTCTTCTTTTGCAAAGGCCCATCTGGATAGAGCAGGTGCAGAGGTGGGTTCTTAAAATAGAAGCCTTTTTTCCATGTGACGTGGCACTATGGAAGCCCCCTTGCTTCTTTACCTGTTGTTCAAATTAATGACATGATGAAGATCTGTGCCCTCATCGTGGCATTTTCCTGACTTCTGTGGGACCTTTCATTTGTCAGTTGACCTTTCTAGTGTCTTCACTTGTAAGATACAGGACTTGTTCTTGGCAACCTCAACGAGTATCCTTCCTAGCTTTGATGTTCTGTGTCCATGTTTCTTTTTTTTTTTTTTTTAACGTTTATTTATTTTTGAGAGAAAGAGACAGAGTGTGAAGGGGAGAGGGACAGAGAGAGAGGGAGACACAGAATATGAAGCAGGGTGCAGGCTCCGAGCTGTCAGCACAGAGCCTGATGCGGGGCTCGAACTCACGAACCGGGAGATCATGACCTGAGCTGAAGTCGGACGCTCAACCGACTGAGCTACCCAGGCGCCCCTCTGTGTCCATGTTTCTGATTAGGGCTCAGATCTTTGAATTCGCCATCTCTCTCTTGTTTAGTTCCCCCAGCAATATTATTCTAGCAGAAATAGCTGGGCCTCAAAATGATTCTTGATGGTTAGAGTATGTCATCTCACCATCTTGACATCCCATTTGCTCTATATCAGCAACCCTCTCTAGAGCAGGTGTCAGGAACCACTTAAAAGCTTGAATAAGTTTCCATGTATTATGTGTTTGGGATCACAGAAAACAATAGGTGATTTATTTTATTTTAAATTTTGTGGATTTTCTACTAAACTGGTACCAAGGCATGTTGTTCTTTTTTTTTTTTTTTTAATGTTTATTTATTTTTGAAAGAGAGAGAGCACGACAGCAGGGGAGGGGCAGAGAGAGAGGGGGGCAGAGGATCTGAAGCGGGCTCTGCACTGACAGCAGAGAGCCCAGCATGGGGCTCAAACTCACCAACACTGAGATCATGCCCTGAGCCGGACGCTTAACCAACTGAGCCACCCAGGTGCCCCAAACAATAAGGAGATTTAATTTAACATCAGGGAAGGTTATTTTCTGTTCTTCATTTCTGTCTTAAGGAATTAAAGATTCCTTTCAAAGTTCTAAATCTTAAGAGACTAGATTTTAAGAAATTGATATTTATAAAACTCTGTGTGTGTGTGTGTGTGTGTGTGTGTGTGTGTGTGTGTGTTTTACTGAAGGTCAAACCAAGCCTTGAGTCTCCGTATTTTTGTTTTCTGTTTTGTAGAGTAGGAATAATATTTCCTTCATGGGGTTGTTGTGGGAATTAGCTGAGCAAGAGGTTGGGGTACTGCTTGATACAAACTAGGCACTCAGAAAATGCTTGTTCTCCCAGGATTGTGTAAGTTCGTTTTTTTCTGCTCCTGAGTACTAGCTCTTGGTTAGCCTTGAGGCTGAGAAATTGGCCCTCTGATATCAAGGAGCTAGCAACGTTTTAACGAGACCAAATTAATACATATGAAACAATTCGAGAACAGCTTGAGTCAGGACATGACTGATCGCTGCCTGGGAACAAGGTATGCCTCCCTAACAGAGCAGGCACATTTTCACAGCAATGGTCTCTGAGTCTCATTTTCAAGGAGAGTGGGGTGCCAGCACATGTGACCATCCTAGGAAAGAGTCAAGACCACAGGTTATAGGGGTCCAACAGTGAGGGGAAAGCTAAGGAAAATTGTCCACTATCAATAAGAGAGAATGAGGCGTATCATTCAAAACAATCAATGCAACATGTAAATAGAAAAGAGAAGTGCTGTGAAATAGCGAGCGAGAGAAGTTGAACACACAATTGTCTTAACGGTGTGGATTATCCTGTAGCTTTGTATGAAGATGCATAGATAAATATTAGATGAGAATAGAATGTGAGGAATCAAAATAATAGATGTGTTAGGGTTATGGATTTATGGGTGAATTTCAAAAACATTCCTTTTAGTAGGCTTTTAGTGTTAACAATTGACACCAACTATTTTGAATAATTTCATAGTGAATAATGACTTGTGCTGAATATTATGCCAGTCCCTGGATGAAGGTTCCATCCTTCTTTGGGGTAGGACTTCTTCTGTGATATTCATTGTAATCTCTGTCTTATATGGCTTGTTGTTGTTTTTTTTTTTTTTGGTTTTGTTTTGTTTTTTTTTTTTTTGAAGAGAAAAAGTACAACAAAACCAGGAGATTATGAAGACCTCTTACATTTACATTCTGTAGATCTTCCTTCTCAAATTCCTTACAACCTGATACTGAATCCAAAGGAAGGGAGAGGCCCTGGGAGCTCTGATTTTGAACTTTAGGGATTTGGCCTGCTACTTCTCTAGAAAATGCCTGGTTCTCCCAAGCTTCAGTCAGCCTTAATAGAGGCACACATCCCTTCAAGAAAAACCAATATACCACAGTCCACTTGGCAAATGGATAATTCAGGTGGTGATTTACATTTTATTTTGGCAGATGGACCCTTCATTTTCAAAAGAATTCTTCATGAGTGTCCCTCAAAAATGTATTGACTTTTCAGGAACACATTGATTTCATGTGGTCACTTACCCTGTAGGTAGTATGTATACTTAGGCTGGTTCTTCCATACCATGAATAAGTGGGCTCTTGTCAAGGGGAAGAAACTGAAGAGATACAACATGGCTGTGACCCTCCAGCTTTCAATTTAATTTGGGTCAAATCAGTTCAACCCTGTGCAAGCCAATCCAGTGCAAACTAGTCCAATCTAACCAGTCCAAAAAGCATGTTGGTGTTTGTGTCAGTGAATCTAAGGAACATCATCTCCCCCCGAATTAGAAGTAAACAAAACAGCATGGCTTGAGTTGGCCCTTTTCCACTCACCTTGTGTGCCAACTTCTCAAGGCCTCCTGGCCTATGTGTGCTTAAGAATGTAGATTGGAGGAAGGGGAACTGGACAGAGCCTCGATGCCTGGCTTCTAGGCTTATTTCAGTTTCAACTACTAACAGCATTGAGTAAGTGGTCAACCTCTTGAGGCCTTAATCTCCTAATTTTTCAAATAAAGACAGTAGTCTAATTTTTTTGAGCACTTCTCTCCAGTCCTGGCAGTCTATGAATTCACCTTCAGCTCTTTTATACAAACTTTTTGATTAATTGAAACCAAATTTCCACTACTCTGATACTTTTAGTTGGCTCTCCTCAGAACATCAGTGTCCAGTTTAGCACTATTCTAATTATTTTCCTTATTTGTACCCATTTTTTTTTGGGGGGGGGGCAAGGATTATGTTTTTTTCTGCAGACTTTTCTACAGACTTCTTGAGGACAGGGCTTGTGACACTCACATCCTTATATCTCCTCATGGTGACTCGAACTCTTGGAACCATTGTCAAAACAACATCTTCTTGGTGATTCTGTCCTTTCTTTTAGGGTATCTCTCACATCTTTATAACAAGTTATTTTTTTTTTTTTTTGACATTTATTCATTTCTGAGAGACAGGGAGACAGAGCATGAGTGGGGGAAGGGCAGAGAGAGAGACACACACAGAATCCAAAGCAGGCTCCAGGCTCCGAGCAGTCAGCACAGAGCCCGACCCAGGGCTGGAACTCATGAACCGTGAGATCATGACCTGAGCCTAAGAAGGTATCACGATTTTAAATACATTCTGGAAGTTTCATAGATGCACTATTTCTTTTTAGAGTTAACATTGGAAATAATGTCACACACACGTTTTTTTTTAAAAGATGTATTCTTTTAACTAAATAAGGTTGTTTGACAAATTTATGTGGAGAGGGACACAAGATAATCCTCCAGTTGTTGGCAGAGCAGTGATTGCAAGTCGTTCAGTCCAAACACGCAGTTCTTTTCTGTCAGCTCCATGACTCCTTGCCTCTGGTTGAACCACTGTACCCGAAAGTGGACTGATCCTTTCCATTCCAAGTGGAAGTGCCCACCGTGAGCTACCATCACAGAGGTGGTGAGAATGGCCGTGGTGCTGGACGGGGCGGGGTGCTGGTGGAATTGGACTGGATTAGATTATCTGAGGTCATAAGAAATGAAACTTGGCTTGCAGTTGGCTGGCTCTAGAAGGTACGGTCTCCTATGCTTCCATGTAACGTTCTGTGTGACCGGAGGCAGCACAGAGCGGGCACGCTGTACAAGGACAGAAAAGGAATAAACAGGCCATCCTTGAAAGTCACAGATGGAAAAGCGGATTACAAGGGCAGCGCCGCTTTTCAGGAAGACCTGGGTCATCAGATCCAATGGGGGTGGTTCCAGGCAGGTGACGGTGTGGAGCAAAGAGAGCAGCGGGCTTGAAATCAGAGGACAAATATCTAAGAGTTGGCCTTTCCACTTGGGCAAGTCTTTCAGTCTTTCTGGTCCTGTTTCTTCATCTGTAAACTAGGGTGGTATTGTCACACTCTGTGAGTTAGCGTATCCAAATAACAAACAAACACAACCAGGCACACAGAAAAACAATCTGTATGATAGTTCTACCAACATATATCAGCATCAACAATTCATTATTCATTTGCTTATTTATTTTTTCAGTAAATGCTTGAACAACCAAGGCCCGGTGTTTTGTGCTAAGCACTGCAACAAGTAAAAAATTGTATAAAGATCAAGGTGTAGAAATTCTAGTTCAGGTCCTCAATAAATGGTAGATGAATCATAAACTGAAGCATGGAAATAAAGAGTGACTTTCTGTAGGTCTTCCAGCTACTATTATGATTCTCAAGTGTTATTTTGTTGCACAGTTTCCAAATTCCACATTGCTGGTTTCTTTATAATAGACAAAAGGCCCTGCCTTTTAGGAGACTAACTTTTGATGGGAAATAAAGACAGGGATACTTGGGGCTCACGCAAATCAAACACGTAAGTGATGGATGGGACATAGTGAATTCAATAAGGTGGGAAATCAAGGGAGAGTGGACTCTGGGTGAAATCAGATTTTCTCATTTTTCACAGATGATCTTTTGGAGGAGGTGGAATTTTTTTAGGTCAGCTGGAAATAAAACCAGTTTCATTAATTTTCAGACTTACCTACAGAAAAATAGCTAATAAGAGTTACCAGGTTCATAAATTTGATGGCCTTACATTTGACATGTGACTTGTTATTTTGGAGTGTATAATGAATCTGTCAACATGAGTGAAAAAGTTATTTGCAACTGTCACATCAGGTAGGCTTTATGAAAACATAAGCTCTGGGAACTTATTAAATTTTACTTACAAACTCTTAATACAGAATACAGTAATCGAGAAGAGTATATTCCTCTTTCTTACCTAATAATTAGGGTTTACTATATTTCTGAGCGACAGTGTATTAAAAACGAAGCAAGGGCTGAAGGTGGAGAGAGACAGTGGCAGGGGTGAGAGACACTGTAGACAGAAGCACATATCTGGGGGTAGGTGTGTATTGGGATGAGGGCAATGAAGGCTGGATTATGTCATTTTCCACAAATGTCTATTTAGCTTCTCCTGTTTCAAGAACTTTGCCTTTTTTTTTTTACAGTCAGTTTAGGAGACACTGCATTTACAATCTTAGAAGAGCAGGGAGGGCGTAGGAAGGAGAAGGCAAGCTAACACAAGGGCAAAAGCCTCAGACCCTTCTAGTCCTGTGGCTGATGTGGATTTTGTCACTAGTGTTGCATTCGGAGGAAAGCTTTCCATTCCTAGGTGGCTGCTCTGGTTAGTGTAGTCAATGGAGACTCATCAGAAGGATATAATCCAGCAACAGGAGGTATACAGTGAGTGCAGGCCAGCTGATCAGTATCTCAGTGCACAGCGGTTCTTAAGAGCCCATAGCCCCGGCTCTCAGGGGAAAGACCTCTGATTAGATCTCTACAGAGCCTACCCCGTTTCTCTATTTCTATAGTCTTTTCTCTCTTCCTTGCTATTTCCATCCCTCTTCTCTTTTGTCTTTCTTCCAGCTCTCTTTGTTATCCTTTCCCCTCTAATCTTTTTGTAAATGTACTTTAATTGAACACACTATGGAATTAAATTATAGACATTGGTTTGCTAAATAAAATGTGTACACACACACACACACACACACACACACACACATTATTTTCTATTTCTTGAAAAAAGAAGACAGAATTGAAAAATCTCTCCAAAATGTAGAAGCCCAGAGCAGATTACAGTTGACCTTTGAACAACATAGGTTTGAACTGTGTGGGTCCACTTATACATACATTTTTCTTTTGGATAAATACAGTACAGTGCTGTAAATGCATTTTCTCTCTTACTTATACTTTTCTTAATAACATCTTCTTTTCACTAGCTTTACTACAGGAATACAATATATAATACATTTAACATACAACATGTGTTAATCAACTGTTTATGTTATCATTAAGGCTTCTGGTTAATAGTAGGCTAATAGTAGATAAGTTTTCCAAGAGTTAAAAGTTATATTTTTTTGAGTGGATTTTTGACTGTGTGGGGGTTAGGGCCCTTAACCCCTGCATTGTTTGAGGGTCAACTGTATTTGTTTGGATCAGTGATCCTCAATCCAGAATTTCCTCATGTCTAGATTATTGTCTTTGGTGGACAACAGAAGAAAATACATATTGGAAACCCATATGTGGAGTTTCAGGTTTGTGGAGAGTACAGTGAAAATTGAATGGGAGTAGGTAGGAGTTCTTCTCACATTATCCAGGTTCAGGGAGCAGATCTGAGCATCTGTTTGGTGACTGAGGATCTTGAAGGGCTCAAGGTGAGTGTTCATAGGTCATGCTGCTGCCCTAGAGGACAGGGACTTCTGTGTCCTCCAACTGCCAGCACACAGACCAGGTACTCATAAATGTTTACAGAATGAAAGAATCCAGGAATACCTGTGGGATCAGAAGTTGTAAGGGACTGGGTTGAATATAGTCTGATTCCCAGGTTATTTATCTATGTATTTTTTTTAAAAATGCTTATTTTTGAAGGAGAGAGACAGAACACGAGTGGGGGAGGGGCAGAGGGAAAGGGGACACAGAATCTGAAGCAGGCTCCAGGCTCTGAGCTGTCAGCACAGAGCTCAGTGTGGGGCTCCAGCCCATGAACCATGAGATCATGACCTGAGCCAAAGTTGGATGCTTAACTGAGTGAGCCACCCAGGCGCCCCTGTGTATTTTCTTATTCTCTATCTGTGATGTTTGTTTTTTCCTTTGATATTTGTTTTTTTGCACAGTGAAGGGCAACAAACCAGTTCCAGAGAGTAGAGGACTTCTGTAAATGAACCATTGCCCACCTGCTCATGAACCAAGTGGGTAGGAAGACGGGTCTCAGTTGGCATGTAGTCCAAGAAGAGTTTATGATGTCTCAGATTCTAGAGCCTTCTTTTCCACAAGGATATAAAAGACACCCTCAGCTCACTCTCCTTCTGGCTGGGAAGACTGCTGAATGGTTGGGCCACTTGAAATCACATGCTGATGACTGGGAGCATGTTTCCTTTCTTTCAGTATAAAATATTGGTCTTTGGGAAACGCACCTTCCACCTAAATCCCTGCAACACTTTTACATTCCATTATGGTGTCAGGCAAGCTCAGGGGAAATACACTGAACTGAACTTGATCCTTAGGCCTGTGGGTGAGATATTGTGTCAACAAATAGTTCTTCACTGTACCTTAGTTTCTCCATCTTTCAGACAGAGATTTTTTTTGCCTTGACATGTCAGATAGGTAAAGAGGAACAGAAGGATTGTGATGTATTATTGCAAATTAGAAGAAATGAAGGTTTCAGGCCAAATTTAAAAAGGCTTCCTTGTGGAATGACTGCAAGGAGAACATCCATTGAACTCAGTCATGGAATCCAAGAACCTATTAATAATTAAGAACAAGAAAAGATCATGGATTGAGCATATATTCTGTGCATGCCTTCTACTAAGTGGGTTATGTACAGTGTTTCATTTAATGTCAATAGTGATGTGGAGACAGAGGTTTTATTACTATTACTTTATTATAGACAGAGAACCTGAGACCAGGAGGGTGTTAATTCCAATATAAGTTATAAGTGATGAGTCCCCATGGCAGAGTTCATTGATAGAAGCTATGGCTTCCCAGTTGGAGGACTGGAGCACTGCAGTGATTTATGAGGACACCCTTAGTGTCAGTAAGCCCCAGGTTGGCTAATGTTTGGGCAGGAGGTTGAAGGTATGTACCTTTCCTGACCTCCAGCATGTGTTATGTGTGGTTCCATAGAGCTCCCTAGACACCCCGCTGTCCATCCCATTGCTCCATGTTGCAATTTCTGTTAACTTGTTTCCACACTAGGCTGGGAGTTCCTTGAGGTTGAGAGCTGTCTCTTGTTCACTGTGTTACCTGCAGAACATAGTACAGAGCCAGGTACATGAAGATGCTAATCAATGTCTGTAGAATGAATGAAGGTGGGCGTCCATACATCCAATCGTATAAACGAGTTTTGTATGTAGTAGTTAGGGTTGCATGGTGTAGAAGGGCAAGCAATTAACATGGTGACTTGGGTAAGGACCAATGGATGAGTGAGTGGTTGTGTGGCCTGGTATATGTATTGGCGGAAGGGGAATATAGGAGAAGAGAATGTTTCTGTCATGGGTGCTAGGAAGTTTACTGAAATGTGCTCTGTAATGTTGCCATGACTCATCCCTGTTTTTCCCGGCCTTCTATCCCTGAGGTGCCCAAACTATTATTCAACATGAATCATTTCTTGCTGCCCTCAAATACTTCCAGGACCTCTGTGGGCTTCACGAAGCATCTACCTGCTCACAGTGTCTTTCTTACATGCAGACTGTATGGGTCCTGTCAACATATCAGACCTCTGAGAGGGTGCTGCCTATTCTGGGTTGAGGTTTTCCAGGGAGAGAACCCTGGGACTAGAGCCGGGGCAGTGGGTTTAGGTAGAAATGTATCAAGCAAAGTTAGGGTCAGTGTTACTTCCAGCCAAGTGCTGGACCCAGACTTGACCAGGTACTGTGAGGACCCAGGTGCAGGGGGCCATAGGAACTACTGGAAGGGCGTGGAGTGCACTGCCCAGCCTGTTGGAGGAGGATGGGAGTGAAACCAACAGATGTGCTCAAGGTTCTATTTTCAGTTCCCCAAAAGGTCTTCTCCTTGACCAAAGCAGTGTGACCGTTGCCATGACAGTTGCTATCTTGGTCCCTGGGACTCTCCCTCAAAAGGTGGCATTACTTTTTTAATCTTCTTAGGCCAGTCACCATGAAACTCGATACTAACCCACCTGGGGTGGGGATGGGCAGGGCCTGTCTGGGGTCTGAGCACTATGATGATGGAAGATGTTTTGGTACTGAGAGGGACCTTTGGTTAATGAGTTATTTTTCCAAATGAGACCAATACTCCTAGCTATCTTCGGCATGGCTGACTTTCCAGTTTTGCTGAGGATCACAGATTTCTCTCCCGAAATGTCCATAGTGAGCTCATTGTTGCATCTGGTAACAGATGGGAAGAACTCTAGCCTTGAATCTCAGTCTGTCTCCAGGTGATTAGGCCATGCCATCCAGCCTCTGCTCTTCAGTCTCCTGACCTGACTTCCAAGCTCTTTACTTGGTCAAAGACCCAGGGCTTCTTTGCCCCTAAGAATGGCAGCTGTGAATAGAAGTTGTGAAGGGACCACAATGTGTTGCAGTTAGGGCTGTTGATCAGGCTGCCTGAGTTTGAGGCCTGACTTTGGTATTTACCTATTGTGTGACCTGGGACATGGTATTTACACTAAGTCTTAGTTTCCTTGTAATACAGACTACATGTGGGGTTGTTGGAGGATTCAGTGACACGATCATCGTTGTCAGTGTTGGACATTGTATGCATTGCTATTATTATGGAGTAAAAACCTGTTACAAGCTGGCATGTGTTGAGCCAGAAGGAGTATTACAGAAGGTTTTCTCTGTGTACTTTTTGTTCCTACATTGACCATCAACATTTTATCATGGTGTCGTAAGTTGAAGGCTGTTCCTTATTTGTTCCTTGACCCCATGGTGAAACAAAAGCTTGTGTAATTTTTTAAGAAAGACTCAGAGAGAGGGAAGACCTTCATCCACTCTCTAGTCCAATCTCTTTGTTAGTTTTAGAGTCGCTTGAGGCCTTACTATTACTATGACAAACCAGTGTTACTGAAAACCTGCACAGAACCTGCTGAGTGCAAACTCTAAGAAAGACATGGTGGTTTGGGCTTGATAAGCTTGGTTTAAGTTACGGTTCTACCTCTTGTGAGCTCTGTGATTTTAAGCACACTACATAACCTTCCTTAGCCTCAGGATCCTCATCCATGAGGCCAGGTTAATAAATACCTCAGTGTGTGGTATGAGAATCAAGGTGGTCGTGCTAGTGACAGTGCTAGCAAATGACAGTACTCTCCCCTCTTCTGCCTTCCCCACCCCATTGCCCCTGTCCTCACCGTCCTCCCTTTTCTCCCTCTATGCAGAGAATCTTGCTGGTTTCAGGGATACAGAAGGTTCCAGAGTTAGGAGGTAGGACCTTCTCTTAAAAGATAAGTAACCACATGGTAGGGGTAGTAAGAACCATTCAAGTCCTAAGAAGAGATTGTTAGGACAATGGAGGGGTAGAAAGGCTGAGAGGAGCTAAGGGGAGAGACCAGAGGTATCTATGGGGGTCTTTCCCATGCCAGTGGTCTCTAAGAATTCATGGAAGGAATTGGCATGTGGAACCTAGGGTACAGGAAGTGGCGGATGATAAGGGGACTCCCTTGTGAATTCCAATCTTCTCCATCTTCTCCTAGCTTCCCCCTTCCTGGAGCCTTTACTTGTGTACTTCTATCTACACAGTCTTCTTGAATCGCTAAACCTCCACAATCTAAATTCTACATATTTATTGAAGAAGTTATGAACAATTCCCAGCATGTCTGTGGACCTCTCTGCATCAGTGCGTGTGGACACTCCCTTCACTTCTATCTGTGGTTGAACCGTGTTCCTAGCGAGGGGCAGCACCTCCACCTGTGTTCCACCCACCCCATCTCACCTACTCAAGGACATCACTCTAGCATGTTTCTCTTGTCTTTCCTGCAACACCAGATTTTCTTCTTTACCGGATTATTCTCATTAGCATTCCAAAAGGCTGTCATTTCTCTTCTTCCAGATACTGCCTTTTTCCAACTCTTTCCTCCAAAGACTTGGCCGTGCAAACTGTATCCAATTTCTTTCTTCTCATTTTCTCTTGAACTCATTCTGATCAGATTTTTGCCCTTGCTGTTCTACAGACACTGCTTTTATCTAGTTCACCAATGACCCCCACATCTCTAGATCCAGTGGTCCATTTTCATTCCAGTTGACAACAGTTGACAACTGATCAGTTTCTCCTCCGTGTAACATTTCTTCTTTTGGATTCCAGGACAACACCACTCTCCTGATTTTCCTCCTTCTCTGACCAATCCTTTCTGTCTTCTTTTCTGGTTCTTCCTCATCTCACCAACTTCTTAATGTTGGAGTGCTTCCCATCTTAGTGCTTGGGTTTCTCTATCCCTGCACACCTGGTGTCTATTCTGTCACAGTCTGAGGGCTTTTAACACCATCCTTATGGTGATGACCACATTTATGCCTCTAGTACTGACCTCTGTCTTCCACATTACAGGGTCTTATATCCAGTTGTCCACCTGTCATCTCTGCTTTGTTGTCTGATAGGCATCTCAGACTTGGCACATCCACAGTGAAACTCCTAAAGCTTCTGCAATCAAGGCAGTGTCTAATGACAAATAGATCCCGGAAGGGAATAGAGATTTTAGAAGTAGACCGAACTTTATGGTCACTTGATTTTCAACAAAGGTATCAAAGCACTCCGACTGGGGAAAGGGAAGTCTTTGGGGTTAAAAGAATTATGGCTGGAGAATAAGTTGAAAGAAATCAAATAGTAGCCAAACTGAGCTACTATTATTATGACGATGACTAATACTTGTGCCTTCCTCAATACATGCTAGGCTGGGTGTTCAGTGGTTCACATGAATTATTTCATTCAAGTCTCACAACAGTCTTACAAGTAAGACTTTCCGATGAGAAAACTGAGGCACAAACGTCAAGTAACTTTCTGTTATGACTTGTGAGCATATCTTCCCAGGCAATTATATATGAACAATGATGTGGGAAAAGAACATAACAATGTGTCCACTTCATCTAGCCAGGCTCATGGTAATGGGTGACTTGAACCCTAGTGCTAACTCACCAGTGCTCACCCAGTAGGGAGAGAGCACAGAATCCCTGGCTTCTGTCTTTGAGATTCAGCCTTAGGTCCTCCAGTGGCCACTCTGGCCACTGGTACGGTTTAGTAAAAGGTCCCACCTTGTTCACATTGATACCAACCCTCCCTCTCCTCCCCCCAGCATAGGTGCCCAGGCCGAATGGCACCTTCTAGAAGGATGAAAAGAGGAGAGACCTCAGGAAGATGGAATGTTTGACTCTTTGTTCTATGCAGCACCATAAGCACAGGAAGGCAGAATTGTATACGTTTTCAGAGAGCAGAGTTAGGCGGGTGGGGATCTGATCCCAGGCCCACCACTGACCATGTGGTCTTGACCTTAGCCTCTTTTATCCATAAATTGGGTGTAAGATACTTCTTTTTTTAAATGTTTATTTATTTGTGAGATAGAAGCATGAGTCGGGGAGAGGCAGAGAGAGAGGGAGAGAGAGAATCCCAAGCAGCCTCCACACTGTCAGTGCAGAGCCGACATGGGGCTCAAACCCGTAAGTTGTGAGATCATGATCTGAGCCAAAACCGAGAGCCAGACGCTTAAACCGACTGAGCTACCCAGGTGCCCCTGGTGTAAGATATTTCTTGATGTGAAGTTATTTTGAAGTACCAGTCATCTATATCTATATATCTATCTATATCTATATCTATATCTATATCTATATCTATATCTATATCTATATCTATCTATCTATCTATCTATATGTAGAAAAGTGCACAGATTATACAGTTTGACAAATTTCCACAGTGGTACACATTACTTAACAAAACTCCAGAAGCCCTCCTGCTAGGCACCACCTCACCCCATGCCCAAAAGTAATCCCCATCCAAATTTCTAATTGTGGTTTTAACTGGCTTGGAACTTTATATAAATGAAAATATATAGAATATATCTTTTGGGAGTGCCTGGGTGGCTCAGTGGTTAAGCATCTGACTTCGGCTCAGCTCATAATCTCACAGCTTGTGCGTTCAAGCTCAGTGTCCGGCTCTGTGCTGACAGCTCAGAGCCTGGAGCCTCCTTCCGGTTCCGTGTCTTCCTCTCTCTCTGCCCCTCCCCCACCCGTGCTCACTCTGTCTCTCTCTCTCTCTCAAAAATAAACATTAAAATTTTTTTTTTTAGTTTGGACTCTGTCTCCCTCTCTCTCTGCCCCTCTCCTGCTCATGCTCTGTCCCTCTCTCTCAAAAATAAATAAACATTAAAAAAATTTTAAAAATTATCTTTTGTGTTTGGTTTCTTTTGCTTGTTGTCATGTTTATGAGATTCATCTATGCCATTCGGTATAGTTATAGTTTTAAAATTCTCCTTATGTAATAGAATTTCAGTGTGTAAACATACTACAACTTTGTGACCCATTCTATTGTTTGTGGGCATTTGGATTATTTCTGGTTTTGGGCTTTTATAAATGAAGCAGCTCTGAAAATGTGCACAGGTCTTCCGGTGGACAGAGACACAGTCATTTGAAGTGGGATTGCTAGGTTATACTGTATGAATCTCTTTCCGCTTTCTAGAACTTGCCCAACATTTAAAATTTTTTATTTATTTTTATTTTTTAATAAAGTTTTTAAAGTTTATGTGTTTTTGAGAGAGACAGAGACAGCATGAGTGGGGGAGGGGCAGAGAGAGAGGGAGAGAGAGAGAATCCCAAGCAGGCTCTGTGCTGTCAGCACAGTGCCTGATGCGTGGCTCGAACCCACAAAACCATGAGATCGTGCCCTCAGCCCAAACCCAAGAATGGAATGCCCAACCGATTGAGCCAGCCAGGTGCACCTTAGAACTTGCCCAACATTTTAATGAACATTTTTAACCTTGCAGTAAAGTAAGGTTTAAATTAGGTTGTGGAAAGCACTCAGTATGGTTTTTGGCAGATAGAGAGATCACATTCCATTAAATTAAAGTGCCATAATGGACTTTACCATTTCCCTGTTGCGTGTTCATTTAGATCATTTTCATTGTTTTGTTATTTTATATAATGTCACAGTGAATGACTCTTTATAGATGTTTCTTTCTTTTGAAAAATTTGCTTTGAGTAAATTCTTAGGTAAGTTCAACTGGATCAGAAGATATGTGACTGTAGAAACTGTCACCCTTAAAAGGACTCTGAGGGTCTGCTGAGGAGGGGAAAATGAGGAAGCAAGCCTCTTACACCATGGCCCTGGGGGTGGGCAGGATATGAAGACAGGTCGCTTATGGCTTTCATGGAGTGTCTCGTAGAGGACAGGAAGGTCAGGTAGAATGCGGGATGATGATTTTTATACGTGGTGGTGATTTTATAGCAACTGGGTGTTTAGTTCCTTAGAAGATAAACTGGGTAATTGGAAAAAAAAAAAAAAAACTATACCAACTGGTGCAAAGATTCATTTTATTTATTCATTTCCCCCCAAATATTATTAGCATGATTAAAGCCAAAGAGGGGGAGGCAGTAAGGTGGGGACAAGGGCCTGCAATAGGTGTGGGTCTCCGATGGGGAAAGGTCCGGAGGCCTGAGGAGGGAGACAGAGAGTCTGGGACTGAGGCGCAGGTGATGAGGCCTGCTAGGCTACTCTCTCTGACACTCGCTCCTGTTGAAGCTCTTGACGAGGGTGGAGGCCAGGCTCTTGTGAGTGACCTCGCAGGAGAAATTTTCATGACTTTGGTACTCTGTACTGGACATCGTCAGGGTGCTGCTGAGGCTGTAGGTGCTGTCCTTGCTGTTCTGCTCTGTGGTACTCTCCTGGATGCCTTTGTTTTGGACAACGCCATCCACTTTCCACTTGACATTGACCTCTTTGGGGTAGAAGTCATTCAATATGCACACGATAGAGGCACTTCCTGTATGTAACTCGTCCAGAGATGGTTGGAAGAGAAAGACAGATGGCTGAGCATCACTCCCTGAGGAAGGAAGCACAGAGAATGGTTGTTAAGTAACAGGGAAGTTCTCCATTTGGGCATATTGTTTGTGGGCAATCCCGGAGCCCATAAGGGAGACAGAGCAATTTATTCTGTGTAGCAATGAGGGAGACCAGGAAGCAGATTTATAATCTCCATGATTTTGAGTGTTTCTCTAGTCCCTATCTCTTAAGAAAGTTTTACACTGTTTTGTTTGAACTCTTTGCAGCCATTTTAAGGGCTTTTTTGCTTTTCTGACCTCACCTTTCCTTCAGCTGTGTTCCCTGCCCCCTGCCATGCACCCAGTACTTTAGGCAAAGAAACAAAGGCCATTTAGTCTGACTCCCTCAAAGTTTAGAAGAGAAAACAGGTCTTGGACCCCCTTACAGCGATCATTCCTCCGTGCCTCTCTCAGAACTGTGTAGCAATATCGGGCTGATTTTTCCTTCCTGGGTTTTCTTTGAGTGTGTTAGAGCCAGACCCCCCAATAGAGTGACTTTAAGCCCCGAGTCTGTGCCTGGGCTGAGGCACAGCCCTGTTACCTTCTGTGATCAGGCTAGCAACTCTCCCACCTCCTTACAAAGGCCTTGAAGGAAGACTGAGCCCTCGTCTGACAGCTGTCATGATATGGGGCGATAACAGACCAGACAATGGGGGTCAACTGTAATTTTGGCCACCTGCCTACGAGGAACTAGCTAGCTTCGGTTCTGACCATGAGCAGCTGCCAGATGGCGTCTGGGAAATCCCCCCCTGTGGGCATTCAAGCTGTCTGGTCAGAGAGCAAGGGCTAAAATAACAAATCTAGAATCCTTTGCTGGGAGAAGACTGCAGATAAGTGAACAGGTTTTTATAAAGCTAACCTCCATTAACAAAGCATTTCAAAGTAAGATACTGAACTTTCTATGTTTTGATTTTTTTTCTCTTTTCACTTTCATTACTAATTTTTCTCTGAGAATTTTATAAAATAGCATTGGCCGCAAAAGAGTGTGAATTCTAGAAAAAAAGGAAGGGAAGTATCTAGGAAGATACTTCTAACCGGGTGACTCCTTGATGCCTTTAAAATATCCATCCTGCATTCAAATATTAAATGATTAGCACATTGATATGGAAAGTCTTACAAGACATTTTATTAGCTTTTAATGGAGTTTAAGCTTATAAAAAATGTTTTTAAAAGGCCCTAAAATAGTTTTAAAAAGCTACATAGTTTAAATAGTTCTAAAATAGTTCTCAGAGTTTTAAAACAGCTCTAAAATAGTCCTATAAAACTGTTGCAGACCAAAAATAATCTTTCATAAGCACCACTTTTGAAATCAGCTGAAGTAAACAACAAAAAATTACTAAACTATTTTAGAGGGTATGGAATTAAAATACTCAGATTAAAAATTTTCTACCACAGAATGAAAGTATTGGAAAATATATTTATATCAAGTTTTTATTAATGGCATTTTTCTATGATTAGATATTTCATACAACTGAAAAATAGTCCTTCCCAAGCCATTAATTTTTTGAAAATTAAAAACATGTCACAAATTTATTTTTTTATCTGATGGTATTTAATGTGAACTCAGTAAAAGTTAATTGATTAAAACTGGAATGGCCAGACGGCCTTAAATTCAGTTTTTGCTGGTAAGGATTTTACTCGGAAAGAATGATATATATTTCTTTCTTTAGGATTGTACTTTTATTATTTAAATATATTTGATGAGAGGATATTGAAATCATTACATGTCACTGAAAACAAAAGTAGCTTTAACTTTTTGATAGTCCTCTAATGGAAATTTTCATATAACAATGACTGAATTTTATTTCTGAAATTTCTAATAAATCAGACTTCTCCCTGTTTCTTCTATGTTAGCTCAGTGCCCACTACATTTCTATTCTTTTTCGTTACTGCCATTATTCGTATCACTGTGTCGGGAAAGCCGCCACAGTAGAGTTGAACAGGTGAACGAACGTGGAGTGGCCGCGGCCTTTAGTGGCTAGGCGCACTGCCACACGAGTGCTGTGGCCTGATCATGAAAGTTATTCGGTCATGACAAAAGACCGCCATGAGGTCTATAGACCACGCAAGATGTGCCATGGCTTCCTTGACGATATAAAGTGGCCAAGTAATAACGGAGGGAAATAAAAGAACACACTCACTAAAATATTTACTATTTTTTCTACAAGTCCATGAGCATTCAAACATGCAATTATTTTACTTAATTTAAACGAATGTGTTCAAAACTGAGATTTTCGCGATAACCATCTTTTCACCATTACAATAAGAAATCATCTCACATTTAGTCTAACATAGAAATGGATTTTTACAAAGAAGGTAGCTATCAGGATATAGAACTTCTGTAGAATTTTTGAATATTAACAGTTAATCACTCGTTTTAGGCTCCAAAGATAGCATTGCAGCTGATTCTCAATTAAGCTGCAGGTTTTACATGGCAAACAACTACGCTTTTCTAACTTCTTACCAATTTTTCATGCATTCTATGGATTTTAATTGTTATCTTATAAAATTATTTATCAGGAGAGAAAACAGACTAAGAAGTAAATTTCTGTATCACACAGAACAAGCAAAACTCGCTATAACATCTGGTAAAACTCAGCGAAAATTAGTTCACTTTTTCTCTCAAGCTTCAAAGATTCCTTTTCATCTACACTAATTTTTTTTTTCCTTTTGAACAATGAAATTTAGATTAAATTAATCTTTTTGTCTAGAAATCCATTTTTGGCGCTGAGTTTAACTTTTGAAATTGATGACAAATCTGAAATGGTCTCATGTACCCGTCCGCACAAAATTCATACTTCAGTCTCTGAAAGTCATCACTGATATTTAGACCCAAATTTCAACAGGCAACAGAGAAAAATTACTTACGTTTAATCTCCAGATGTGTCCCTTGGCCAAAGGTGGTCCACTGTATTAACTTGATTACTTTTCCCTCAACACAAACCTCTTTTTGCTGCTAAGCTCATTAGATTGATGGATACAGAGAAAATCTGGCAATTTAGATGCCATGTCAACTAACTGTCTCTTTGCTCTTCCTTGAGACAAATTGATTTTCAGTCCCTTACTCATCTGATTTTCAGAAGAATCCCGTGCTCTTCAGAGTTGACCTCAACTCACACTCCACACATGAAAACCCCCAAATTTCACAACACTACCAGAAAAAGGACTAGAAAAGTGTACTTACGTTTGATCTCCAGCTTGGTACCTGGGCCGAAAGTGAGCTACACTGAGGGCTTTGACACTTAGCCCTCAACAAAAACCTCCTTCTGACGCTGATCATATAAGAAAGTCCAATTCCGAGAAAACTCCAGCTGTCTTTCCCCTTCTCCCCACAAAGCCTACTCTCATCACAAACTCAACGATTTGTTTGCTTAGCTGAAAAGTTGGCTATTTTCTCATTTTCTGCTATTTTCTTTTGGGGCACCAGGAATGGCTCATTTTACCAAAATGTCACAAACTTGAACAAATATTACAACAGGACGAAAACCTCACACATAATTGAACAAAAAGGTACTTACGTTTCATCTCCAGTTCGGTCCCCTGGCCGAAAGTGAACCACAGTGATTTCCCTTAACCTCCACCTCTATGAAAACCCACCCTGAAACGGTAGTCTCTCTCCCCAGTGACCCTATCTTGATTTGGAGATCTTAAAAATCAGTGGTCAGCTAGCCTCCAGTGGAATGATTTTCCCTCCTCTGTACCTGGTCTGGGAATGAGATTTGTTTTATCCCTGACATGTAATTAATTAGAACACTTGAAAAGGCAGGGGGGCGGGGGGAGAAAAAGCAAACCAATTAGACAAAAACAGTGAAGAATTAGTTGAAAAAAATACTTACGTTTTATCTCCAGCTTCGTCCCCTGGCCGAAACTGTACACACAGTAGTTCCTCCTAATCTCCTTCCTATACGAAAACTGAATTTCCTTTTCTGACAACTGAGCAAGGCTCTGTGTAGAACATATAATTATGCTTCCCCATAGATTTCTGAAACTATCACTTAGACAAGTTATTCTCACCCAATGACTGAATCCCGTTCCTCACAGAAAATGTGTAATACACTTTTGAGTTTGTTTGTAGACTTTATCTTTGCCTTAGAGGATGTCAGATCCTGGTTGTAAAACGTCAGCTTATACAGATCGCTTCATAGATCCGGGAATCACAAGACAACAAACAACTGAAGAAGGAAGGTTTGGGTTTTACTCACGTTTGATTTCCAGCTTGGTTCCTTGGCCAAACGTCCACCACAGTGATAGTTCCCCATTGTGTCAATGTACAAAAACCCTTCTCACTAAAGGGGACCAGAGGCCCTGGGTCAGCTGCTGAAGCTTTACTCTGTTTTCCAGCAGGTGTCGAACCCTCAGGGCTTCCCTGATAGAGAATGTTTTTTAGGTAAGATCTAAAATCTTGGAAGAGGATATATTTATGTCTACGGGCTGATGATCCCTTTCTTTAGCCATCTACCCTATCTGGACTGCCTATTTATTTATTTGAAGGTAGGCTGAATGGAAATGACAAAGAAAACAAATAAGTTTTAAAATTTTCACTCTTTTATACCTTCTCCTGGGGCAGGGAGCTTTTGCAAATGATAAACCTCATTCAGTATAATTATGGGATTCTAGTTTTCTCTCAGTTAAGGATAATTAAAGAGTGTCTTTGTATTTGACCTCTCCTTTGCCATGATATTTCAAAAAAGGTATACTAAATGTATATCAGATCAGATCAGATCAAGGCTCATGTTTTACTTTAAAACATATTTTGGCATCAAGCTGTAGAGGACATCTGAGCCCAAAACAAAGATCAAAGATCAATAGAGTAGAAAGTAGACTTTACTTAGTTGGTCATCTGTTGTCAGAGGGTACCCACCATGTTCAATGAGATGAACCATGTACAGAATGTCTTTGGAGCTGCTGGAGAATCGTGCCATGCCATGGTGTTTCCGTGGTAACCCCATCAAAGTGTGTGTGTGTGTGTGTGTGTGTGTGTGTGTGTGTGTGTGTGTCATTTTGAGAGACAGAGTGAGGGAGGGGCAGAGAGAGAGGGAGAGAGAGAATTCCAAGCAGGCTCTGTACTGTCAGTGCAGAGCCCAATGAATTTTTTCAAAACTCAGTTCAAGAGAGACCTTCTCTTGGATTATCCCCCAGCCAAGTGACTCTGCTTTGTAGACTACAGAGACAGATCTAGAACACCTAGTTGTTCTTACCGGCTGTCAGATTCTTTCTACCCTACTGGACTGTAAATTGTTTGATGTTTCATTGTCTTGTATTTGGAAGGCCCAGTCTAGTACCTTCACTTGGCAAATGTTCAACAAACATTTGCAGAATGAATGAATGAAAAAAAAAAAGACATTCCACAATGAAGAGTTGAAAATCAATAATGAACCAGAGCTAATAAATTATAATAAACCAAAGACTAATACTAACCACTGAAATAGTATGTTTCAGGGGCACCTGGGTGGCTCAGTTGGTTAAGCATCTGACTTTAGCTCAGGTCATGATCTCAAAGTTCATGGGTTTGAGCCCCACGTGGGGCTCTGTGCTGGCAGCTCAGAGCCTGGAGCCTGCTTTGGATTCTGTGTCTCCCCCTCTGTCTCTCTCTGCCCCTCCCCGGCTTGCGCTCTGTCTCTCAAAAGTAACTAAACGTTAATAAAAAAAAAAAAGAAAGAAAAGAAAATATTTGGAGCTCCCGGCTGGCTCAGTCAGTTAAGTGTCCAACTTTGGCTCAGGTCCTGATCCCATGTTTCATGATTTCCAGCCCCACATCAGACTCTGTGCTGACAGCTCAGAGCCCCCGGAGCCTGCTTCAGATTCTGTATCTTTTTCTTTCTCTACCCCTCCACCTCCCTCTCTCACACTCTGTCTCTGTCTCTCAAAAATAAATAAATGTTAAAAAAATTAAAGAAATAATAAGTTTCATAAGAGAAATTGTAACTGTAATTCTGAAAGGTAGGGGTAGGTTTCCTTGATTCTGTCAGCAAGAGTTTTGCTATTGTCTTTAATAGCAAAATCAGCAGTGGATCTCACCAGAAGATGAGGAAAGAGAGGAATCATGGAGGTAGACAGAAGAGAGAAACTGGCCAGTGGACATTTAGTGTGCAAAAGAGTTGACTGAGGACATAGTCAACATAGATCCTAAAGAGGACAGAGTGATTTTTCTCTGCAGAGATACAAGCAATACTAGCCATAATACTTGACATTTATTGAACACTTACAAAGTGTCAGACATTTTACATGAATCATCCACATTTAATTATTCCCCAGAATCTAGGAACAAGAAACTGATATTATCCCTGTTCTATAGGTGAGGAAAATTGAGTTCAGAGATGTTAAGTAACTTCGCCCTAATAGTGAGTGGCAGCACTGGGAGCTCATGCACTTAATTGGCCCTGGGAGTAGAAATACCCAATGGAAGCAGCATGCATGGCCAATGACATTGGGGTGGGAGAAGGAAAAGGGATCTCCTTAGACTGTCCTAGGGATGGAAATGAGTAGATGACTGTGCTCAAATGTATATACAAGACTGATCATTGAAATGTTTAGAAGTTGAAGAAATGGAAAATAACTGAAATTTTCACCAATAGGAATTTGGTTAAATGGATTATGATAGAACTTTGCAATGGTGCACTAAGCAACCAATAAGAGGATGAGGTCGGTTTCTATGTAGTCACAAGGAAGGTGTTTGTGAAAATACAGGCCATGGAATGATATGTTTTGTGTGATATTGTTCCATTTTAATGGATATATATGGATATAAATACAGGATAATTCCTGAAAGAAATACAACAAGTTTTACTCAGTAGTTATCTCCTGGGCTTACAGAGGTATGTTGTTTGGGAAGAGGAGAGCAATGACACTTCCTTTTCCCCCTTCTGTATGTTGTAGATTATCTGATTTTTAAAAATTAGGTGAATACATTCATTTTGTGGTTTTCAGAAACAATAAGGCTGCAGCAATTTTGATAAAAAGTAAACTCTGACATTGCCTACTAGGATTCTCAATATTCATGTACAATGTATAAATATAATTTTAAATGATATATACACGTGCATGAGGGTTTTTTTGGTCAATTAATGTTTTTCTGTAATCTTTAAATCAAGAATTAATCTGGTTCTGTATAGGAGATACAAATGTAGGATAGGTGGGCGTGAGGGAGGGGCTGGAAAGTGGGAACGATAAAGATGACATGGCTCTATTGGGGATTATGTTCCTCAGTGAATAATGTGAAATTGGGAACTAATGTGAAGTTGGGATCTACTGTGAAGAGCGCGTCTAAATTATTGTACTAATATAGTATTTGCTACAGTATTTGCTTATCATAAGAACTATTGTGACAGAAACTATTTTACCGATCCCATATAGTTGTGATCAATAAGAATGGCTGATGTGATGTTGTAACATAACACGGATCACTGAGAAATGGTTGAGATCCCGAATATGTGTATGGTTCATCATTCGAAGGTAAAGGTTGTCTTCAAAGCATCTGTGAGGTTCTGCCAGGATCTACCATTCTACAAAACGCCCATGATGGACCTTGATAATACTGATTTACTGAGGAAAGGCACACTGTCAGTACACGAGTCTGACAGGTTCGTGGATTTGTGTATAAGAGTGATGGAAATGAAAATTTGGGGAGAGCATTCCAACAAACTCATCACTGAAGCTGTTTCCCATTTGACCCCCAGCAAAGTTAGATTCTTAGAATGAATTCTAAACTGCTTGTGGAAGAGAGAGAGAAAGCAAGGGAAAGAGAGTGAAACGAGAGACACCAAATGCCCACCTGTAAGTCATCCTGAAAACTATTGCTAAACTGTCTAATCAATGTTTTTCACATCTACCATTTCAAGAAACACTACTTTTGCCCTTTAGTTGGCGTAATTGACCAGGCTATTTGGAGACATCCGCTTCACTCACACCGGTAACATACAGTAAATCAGCTGACTTGTCCGGGACACTATGGCATAGTTTTGCTTTTTGCAAGGTTTGAGGATGGTGGTTTCCTTACCTGGCTCTGGAATATTTGTGTCTGATAATCCATCTTGAAGTCTGTGGTTCAATATTTTTTTCTACCTCATCAATCACAGTGGAGTCCAAGATAGGTGGTTCCTTTTACATCAGCTTTACTCCTCCTTAGGATTGTAATGGCTATCATTTATTCTTGATTCAAGTTGATATCCCATAAGGTAAGGATGAAATTCTTGAGTCCACATTCACTGGTGCCTAGAACTTGATCAATTGGCGGTCTTCCAGCTAGAGTGCCACAAATTGACACCTATCCTGAATTCCTAAGGGGCAAGGGTGGCCCCATAGCAAGAAGAAGGGAGACAGAGGAGGTTACTTGAGAAATTGCTGCTTCCTTAGTCCTTTGGAGCTGTATCTGTTTCCACTCATCTCTGAAGGAAGAGGTGCTGAAAGAAGCAAAATCCTTTGTTCTAACATGTGCACATGCTTGTGCCGTAAACATGACCCAAGATTTTGGACCTGCTCTGGAAAATGTAGATGTTCATCATGTTTCCAAGAAGACATTAAGGCTGCGGGTATTTTCTGACTTCCTAGAGTGAAAAAGAAAACAGCAGTAACAGTGCAGGGTTTATTACCCTTGGAGAGGCTTGCCACCCAGATTTACATGTCAAGTGTTGTGGTTTCTGGTTGGTTATACACAAGCGATGAGTCCCTCGAACTCTGCTCTGGAGTTCCCTGCCCCCCTTTGTTTGTCCCCTTGGCATCTAGCCCTAGCCCTGTGTCCTCTTTTATTCTACTACTGAGAAACCTATCATGGACAACTACTTTGATTGGGCTAGCTCTGGATGCAGTTGTGAAATTGATGATTTCAGGCTTGATTCTTCATACTTGTTTTCTTCCCCACTGTCAAATCTTCAGGTCCCTCATGGGCACTCTGCTTTGCTCCCTGATGGCTCAGGACCCAGCCCTGAGTGCCCTCCACCCCCCACCTAGTCTTGCTCATCTTGGGTAAGGACTTGGGCTCTGGATCTTTTCTGCCCACAGTCCCAAACTGCCTTATACCTTCAACGTGTATAATCCTGATCCCATGCAGAAGGATTCTGATCTCTCACGGCTTTCTGTTCCCATTAGCTTTTCTTTTCAGCTCTGTGGGTCTTGGTTACCATTTGACCTAATATTGTATTGTTTTTGCCTCTTGCCCTATTCTTCCTGTTCTTGTGGGTTTATTTCTTTAAAATAATATTCTTAAAAATCTTTTTTTTTTGTATTTTAGGGTGTTTCAAAAAAATTTTTTAATGTTTATTCATTTTTCGATATTCATTTTTGATAGAGACAGTGTGAGTGGGGGAGGGGCAGACAGAGGGAGACACAGAATCCAAAGCAGGCTCCAGGCTCCGAACTGACAGCACAGAGCCTGACGCGGGGCTCGAACTCAGGGACTGTGAGATCATGACCTGGACCGAAGTCTGTCAGAAGCCCAACCGACTGAGCCACCCAGGTGCCCTTGTTTGTTTGTTTTTAACAAGCAGGTATTGTGATGGAATGTATGTGTTTAATCCATCATCTTAACCTGGACCCTCTCTTAATTGACTCCTTTGAGTTCTAAATGGGGTTACTAGTCCAGGTCCTGGCTCTCTCTCCCACCCTAATCAGCATACACATTCTAGGGCTATTAGTCTATTGTTGGTGAAAGAGGAAGCACAGATTACTCCTTTCTCCATCACTGCCACCCCCCCAACACCCCAAGTATCCTGATTATCCTGGCTGATAACACAGAGTTACAAACAAGGCAGAAGGATGGGAAGAGGGCAGGCCTACAGGAAAACGAATGCACTTACACACAAAAGCAAAACCGAAACCCAACAGATTGAAACAAGGAATAATTTGGACTTAAAAAACAAAAAAAAGTTTATTTATTTATTTTGAGAGGGAGTTGGGGAGGAGAGGAGGGAAAGGCGGAGAGAGAATCCTAAGCAGGCAGGCTCTGCATTGTCAGAGCAGAGCCCAATATGGTGGCGCTCAATCTCACGAATCTTGAGACAATCTCACAAACCTTGAGATCATGACCTGAGCCAAAACAAGAGTCAGATGCTTAACCTGAAAGGGCGGGCCTACGCCGGCCGACTCCATCTTGTTCTGTGTCCTTCACCTTGACCACACCTCCTCCCCTTGAGTAACCCCCCCCTCACCTGCCTAACAGGACTCCGGACCCTTCCCCAGGACCCTTCCCCAGCCAATCGCCTGAGGCCATAGCCATTACCTCACCAACTGCCCCTAGGCCCCAATAAAACCTTTGTCCTTTTGAAACTCGCCCTCTCTCCCCGGTATCTCACCGCTGCGTCGGTGCAGGTAGGGGATTGAGCTCGAGCTAGCTCGAATAAAGGCTCTTTTGCTTTTACATCGGACTCGGCTCCCTGGCAGTATTTGGGGATCACGAATTCTGGGCATAACAAACCAACTGAGCCACACAGGAGCTCCTGATTTGGACTTTTAAGTTGAGTATAATGGACCTGTCCATCACTCGTTCAAAATCCCCCTTGCAATGACAGAAGAAATATAAAAATGAGAATAAAGTTATTTTGTGGTTGGAGAATCATGCAGGATCCCATTAGCAGAAAAAAACAGTTGTGGAAAATCACAAAGATTTAAATTTTGTGATTCAGTTGATGGAGAAACTGAAATCTAGAATCTTCCATTCCATTGCAAAAATAGAAGGGGTCTTTGAGTAGCCAGTACTGATTTTCCCTCAGAAAACCGTGGAAAACAAGCACCTCAGAGTTATTAGGGACTGGGCCTGTGTGTGGGATGGGAATAACACCTGGGCTGCCTCCATTGAGGCACCCTTCAGGCTATGGTGATAGTGATAGAAAGAAAAAGAGGCAAAGTTACAGGCATTCAAAGGCAATGGGATAAAAATCTTCCAGGCCACTAAAAGAAACAAAAAATGGACAAAGAAAATTAAACCAGTCTGGCAAAATTCAGGAAAAGGAAATAAAAAATCAAGAGAAAAATGTTAGATAAATAGAATTACAAAATAAGATGGAGAGACTAAGTCCAAACAGAATAGTCATAAACTGTAATAAATGCTGTTAAGTTATTCAAAACTTGAAAATGAGGCACAAAGATGACTGACAATGAAGACTCTTTCCTTGACCAAACTGTACTGTGGCTCCTCTGAGCTCTCTTCTCAAGTGGACCCCGAATTTTGGGCTTCTGTGTTCATCTTTGCGTTGTCCAATTTTAGCAAGAACCATGTTAAGTCAGTTTAACCAGAATCCCCTCCTTGATATCTGGTCACTGATGAGGGAGCGTGAGGCAAGCTGAGGACAAAGCACAAGCTTACAACAACCCCCAACCCTGGCCTCCCCCGCCCCCACACCTCCCACCCCAGGTAGGATATGTGTGATATTCCTCAGGTACCCTGGCCCCTGGCTGCCCATAAACAAAGGAAAAGACAGAAAACAAATGGTTAAAGGATAGAGTCTCCATCAGTTTACAAATATCTCATCCCGAGGGCCTAATCTCCAGGAACTCCCTACTGGTTTAATGATAATGCTTTGCTAGAGGGAAAACCACTTTAGTTTGACAATAGCTAGGCCTCCAGTAATCCTGAGTCTTCTTCAGCATATGGAAATCCCTTCAAGAAACTTCCTCTTGACTTTATCTCCCCCAACTCCACTGTGTATAAGCAGTCACTCTTCACAACCCCAGTGCAGCTCTTTCTGTCCACTGGTCCTGTCCCCATGCTTTAACAAAATCATCTTTTTACACTAAAAGATGTCTTCAAGAATTCTTAATTGGCCATAGGCTCCGAACCCCACCAACACTCCAAAACCCAATCAATCACCATCAACATCTGATGGGCTCCTCACCTTCACTGTTCCCAGGCGATGTCTGATCACCCCATCGTGCCTTCAGCAAGAGTCCTGTTAGGTCGATTTTACCAGATCCTCCCTTGAACTGGATGTTTTCTCTTAGTCATTTTTCCATCCGCTGACCCCCACTCTGCTCCTTGGCTATAAACTCCCACTTTTCCTTGTAGATGGAGTGGGGCCCAATCTCTCCTTCCCACTGTGCAGTGTTTCCTACACATTATCTTGATGATCCTAAGTCTGCCTTACTTTTCTTCAACAAATGTCTTGAGTAATTGTTTCTTTAACACTATGTGTCCTTTCAGGGTCATTTGACTTGCTAGAGAAATGAAGTTTTTAAAAATTTCTAATTATACCTAATTAAAAACTAGATTTCAAAGAGTTGCATGTTAACCTAGAGAAAACTGATGTCATGAAAATGATAAATTATTTTTGTCTGGGGAGGCAAAAGCATCTGACTCTTGGTTTCAGCTCAGGTCATGATCTCATGATCTTAACGATCTCATGGTTCATGAGTCTGAGCCCACATCGGGCTGTGCTGCCAGTGTGAGCCTGCTTGGGATTCCCTGTCTCTTGTCTCCCTCTCTCTCTGTTCTTCCTCGCTCACACTCTCTTTCCAAAAAAAAAAAAAAAAAAAAAAAATGTATCCAATCAGAAAGGAGAAATTCCTTAAAAGGTGAGGTCAGTGTGTTCTTAGAAAATGTAGGGATGCAGTTAGGAAATGGAACGTCCATAGTTCTCTGTTCCTTCTATGTATTTTGAAACCAAAGTCTGTGAATTATGGTATTTTGATGATAGATAAAAGAGTTCTTACTCACCATTGTGCTTTCAGTGACTAACAAGTGTCTGGCCTCCAGTTGGTGCCCAATACATATTTATTGAATAAATGAATGAAATGAACAAGTATTGTTGAGGAGTCACGGGAAATCCTTCTTGTTTTCTCTTTGTTTGCTATGGTCCCCTCTGGTGTTTGTCTTTGGTAGTTTCTGAAGCCCTGGAAACTGGACAGTGGTGCCTTAAACCAGGATTGTCTTCATGACAGCAGACCCAGAAACCATGTTAGACTGAATAGAAAATAGACTGGGTGCCTCCTTGGAGGGGTTTTGTAGGTTTGTGGACTGTTTGAACTGGCAGAGACGAACTGTGTCTCTCCCCATTGGTAACAAACAGGAGGAGGCTAGGTGTCTAAGAGAGGAAGTGATTCACTCAAGGCTACACAGGTAGGGAAGGACTGGGATGGGGGAAGAACCAGATGTTTTGCCTCCCAGTTAAAGCACTTCTATTACATTTCCTGAGGCACTTGGAAAAATATTTGCAGACCAGGAAAATTCTCTGCAGTTGCCATCTGGTCCAAGTCTGACGGGACATTTTTAATGCACTTTCTGAAATCCAGTGAAAGAATGAAAAATGACCCTGAGCAACATGAACGTATGTGTCTTTCTTCAGCATGTCAGCTGCTGTAGGACTCAGGATACCAAACAGTTTTTAAAACTGGAAAGAGCCACAAAGTTATATTGCAAAAAGCATGGGTAGAGGGAGGGGTGAAGATTTTGGTCTCAAGGCTATCCTCGTCCCGTGACATGATTTATATTTCTAAATAATGGTGGTCCGCACTCTTTTACTATTTCCTGGATAGGTTTTGTAAAATAGAGGGTTTTTTTTTTTTTTTTTGAGGTTTTGGTAAAACTTAATTAACCATACATTTACCTGGACCTGGACCATGATTCAAACAAACTTACTGAAACAACAGTGTGTAGAGATGATCAAGGTGGTTTGAATAAAAACTGGGAATTAGATAATATTAGAGAATTACTTTTAGTTCTGTACCATAGTAGCATAGCACTTAATTTTTTAAAGTCCTTTTCGGTGAGCAATGTACTAAAATTCTTAACGGATCAGCTTCAGAATACTCCAGTGTGTGTGTGTGTGTGTATGTATGTGTGTGTGTGCGCGCGCGCGCTCGCACATGTGTGGACATGTATATGATCTATCTTTGTATATGATTGGCCATTGCTGTAAACATTAAAAATGAAAATAAAAAGAAACAGTGTCACATTTCCTAGAGTGACTCACCACACACTAGTCAGGGTGCAGTTGTGAAGTTATGCCAGTAGATGGCAGTGTTGTATAAGCCAACAAACCTACATAGGTCTAATGGGATGGTTGAGGTTTCTGGGTAACAAAACTGTTACAAGCCAGGTCAGATTTTATTGTTTTTAGGCAAAAAGTCATGGAAATATTTGAAGAGAGAAAAAAAAAGAGGCAGGTATAGAGCAATCTTAAATTATTTTTAAAATAAGCGATTTATAAGTCTTACTGAGAATTTAGGTAGGATAGTAAAATAAAATCCCCTGTAAACTTATTACCCCTGTATAAACATTTGGTCCACCCCCGTCCCCTCTTTCTGTTTCTCTACCTCCAGCTCTATTTCTTAGTGTATATTGATTTTCAGTGGTCAGCCCCACTTACAGGGGAAGCAAATTTACAGATAAGTGGTTGATGAGCAACAAGCCTTTTGGATGATTCTCTTTTGTAACCGGCGTGATCCTTAAAAAAAAAAAAAAAGTTTATATACACAATGGAATACTACGTGGCAATGAGAAAAAATGAAATATGGCCTTTTGTAGCAACGTGGGTGGAACTGGAGAGTGTGATGCTAAGTGAAATAAGCCATACAGAGAAAGACAGATACCATATGTGTTCACTCTTATGTGGATCCTGAGAAACTTAACAGAAACCCATGGGGGAGGGGAAGAAAAAAAAAAGAGGTTAGAGTGGGAGAGAGCCAAAGCATAAGAGACTGTTAAAAACTGAGAACAAACTGAGGGTTGATGGGGGGTGGGAGGGAGGGCAGGGTGGGTGATGGGTATTGAGGAGGGCACCTTTTGGGATGAGCACTGGGTGTTGTATGGAAACCAATTTGACAGTAAATTTCATATATTAAAAAATAAAAAAAAAAAAAAAAAGATTCAACACACACACACAAAAAAAACTAGATGTAATGATTTCCCTGTTTAAAACTCTTCAAAGGTTTCTCATTGCAGTTACAAACCCCTTGTCACATCCTCCTAGGCCTACACCCATGGTTCTCGTTTTTGGCTGCTGTGATTGGAACCTCCTGGGGAACTTTAAAAACTACTGATGCCTGGTTTCCACCCCTGGAGATTCTGATGGAACCAGTCTGGGTGGTCACTGGCCACCGGGATTTTCATGAACTCTCCAGGTCATTCCAGGGTGACTTGACCTGACCCCTGGCTACTGTCTAACTGCGTTTCTTACTCCGCCCCCTCTCCTTTTGCTCCATTCCCCAGGCCTTCTTTCTGATCTTTGGGTTGAGTTCTTTCTCCCCTCAGGGGGACCCAGAGCCTCCTCACTGCTGAGCCAGATGCCAGGAGCCCTTCAAGGCCAACCCCAGATTCCATCTCTGTTACGGTCCTGGCCCCTGGGGTCCTCTTTCCTATCAGGAACCTGGAACTTTGGAGGGCGGGGAGTTTAGCAGCTAGAATCTTTCATCCCTGGTTGTACTTGGGAACGTGTGCATCTTTAGGTATCAATTACAATATTCACAAGGCTAATTTTGTCTTCACAGTGAAGATGTGGAGTCTGAGGTGTTAAAAGTCATCCAGGCTCTTTGGAGTCCTTTATGCAGGATCAGAACCAGAGTGAGGCAGAAGACGTGCTCGCCTCAGGCACAAAACTTAGGGAGATACACACACACACACACACACACACACACACACACACACACACACATACCGCTCAGTAATTCAGATAAAATAATCTTTTAATGCAATATTTAAAAATCAAAATTTATGCAAAAATCCATGATAAAAAATATGAGAATTGGAAGTAAAGACTGGATCTAGCTTGTGAATAAAGAAATATCAATGGAGTGGGCACCTGGGTGGCTCATTCAGTTAAGCCTCCAATTCGGCTCAGGTCATGATCTCACAGTTTGTGGGTTCGAGCCCCGCTTCAGGCTCTGTGCTGACAGTTCAGAGCCTGGAGCCTGCTTCAGAGCCTGCTTCTCTCTCTGCCCCTCCCCTGCTCACACTCTGTCTCTCAACAATAAGTAAATTTTTTTTTTTTTTTTTTAAAAGAAGTGTCAGTGGGGACTGTTTATTTTGTGGCTGTAGTATACTTGAGAGAATTTGATTCTGTGCCCTTTCTTGGGCGTTGTGTCTCAAGCTAGGGTGATAGGGATTTTCAGAGGTATAACATTTGTGATGAGAATATTTTATAGTAAAATGCAAATGGACCAATTGTGGGAAAGAATGCAAAATTTCTCTGAAGGTTTAAAAGAAATAAAAAAAAAAAAAAAAAAAAAAGAACCGAAGGAATGTTTCCTTAGAAAGCTTTAGGGTAAGTCCTCAGAATCCTAGAAGATACCCATTTTGTTTATTCTGCCACTAGGTGTGGTCAGCGAGTGTGAGAGGCAGTCATAAAGCTTGTAATTCCAGAACATCAGGGGGCACCTGGGTGGCTCAGTAGGTTAAGCATCTGACTTAGGCTCAGGTCATGATCTCAGGATTCCTGGGTTTGAGCCCCCCATCAGGCTCTACACTGACAGTGTGGAGCCTGCTTGGTATCCTCCCTCTCCATCCCTCTCTCTCTCTCTCTCTCTCTCTCTGCCCCTCCCCGGCTTGTGCTCTCTCTCAAAATAAATAAATAAACTTAAAAGAAAAGAAATACAATTGGATTTTCCCTTAAATTTTTCCCCCCAGGGGGAGAGAATTGGGGAGTACAGACATGTCCCACACTGTCTTGCCTGGATTTCCCATATATACAGCCCAGCAGTTGAGTCCTACCCCGTGAGAGCTTTGTAAAGTAAGAGAAGGAATAAGAATGGTCTATGGAAAGAACAGTGGGGAGGCAGAAATGAATGCTATGCCTGGCATTCTTTTTTTTTTTTTTTTTTTTTTTTTTTAATGTTTATTTATTTTTGAGACAGAGAGAGACAGAGCATGAATGGGGGAGGGTCAGAGAGAGGGAGACACAGAATCCGAAACAGGCTCCAGGCTCCGAGCTGTCAGCACAGAGCCGGACGCGGGGCTTGAACTCACGGACCGTGAGATCATGACCTGAGCCGAAGTCGGCCGCTCAACCGACTGAGCCACCCAGGTGCCCCTATGCCTGGCATTCTTACAGGTGGGACCTGAGGGATGTGAAGAGTGTTACCAGTCAGGGTTCTCCAGAGAAACGGAACCAATAAGATATCCATGGAGAGAGAGATTTTGAGAACTGAGAGTGTGGGGGTTGGTGAGTCCAGAATCTGTAGAGCAGGCTGGCAGCCTGGAAATTCAGGTCAGTGTTGATCTTGCAGCCTTGAGTTGGAAATCTGTAGGCAGGAAACTCAGGCTGAGTTTCTATGTCGCATCTTAAGGAAGAATCACTTCTCCTTTGGGAAACTTCAGTCTTGCTTCTTAAAGCCTTCAACTGATTGGATGAGGTCCCCACCCTCATTACGGAGAGTAATCTGTGTTATGCAAGGTCTACTAATTTAAATGTTAATCACACCAAAAGCTACCTTCAATGAGAAAGAATGAAATATGGCCCTTTGTAGCAACGTGGATGGAACTGGAGAGTGTTATGCTAAGTGAAATAAGCCATACAGAGAAAGTCAGATACCATATGGTTTCACTCTTATGTGGATCCTGAGAAACTGAACAGGAACCCATAGGGGAGGGGAAGAAAAAAAAAAAAGAGGTTAGAGTGGGAGAGAGCCAAAGCATAAGAGACTCTTAAAAACTGAGAACAAACTGAGGGTTGATGGGGAGTGGGAGGGAGGGGAGGGTGGGCGATGGGCACTGAAATGGGCACCTTTTGGAATGAGCACTGGGTGTTGTATGGAAACCAATTTGACAATAAATTTCATATATTGAAAAAAAAAAAGCTACCTTCAGGACCACATCTAAACTGGCAATTAACCAAACAAACTGGGCGCCATAGCCTAGCTAAGTTGACACGTAAAATTAACCATCACTAGGGGCGGATTGGGGGGCTGAATGATGGGAGAATTGACCCTTTGTCAGGGTGAGGTATGGATCCCCAGCTTGGATCTACTTGATACAGAGTATAGCTGGGTCTTAGGAAATTTCTCACATCAAGAAGCAGTGCAGAGGCCACGTGGATGCCCACAGAACAGCCAACGTACCACCTCACGGAGTGAGCACCAGGCATCTGCCGCGCTCAGAGACAAGATTGGAAGAGTTTCAGTAGCTGGATACCTGAAGCCACAGAAACCTATGCCGTCCTTATGGGGATGCACGCTCAGTTTCTTAAGGGAATTGCACACCCCCACCCCCACTCTTCCCTCTGCTGGGGAATCAACAGCAGGACCAGGAACAGGCAACCCTGAGCTGACTTCTCAAACCATTGGATGGAACTAAATTTTTTTTCTTTTCTTTTCTTTTCTCTTTTCTTTTCTTTTCTTTTCTTTTCTTTTCTTTTCTTTTCTTTTCTTTTCTTTTCTCTTTTTCCTTTCCTTTCCTTTCCTTTCCTTTCCTTTCCTTTCCTTTCCTTTCCTTTCCTTTCCTTTTCAATGTTTATTTATTTTTGAAAGAGAGACAGAGACAGAGAGACAGAGAGACAGAGAGTGTGAACCTGGTAGGGGCAGAGAGAGAGGAGGAGAGAGGATCCAAAGCAGGCTCTGTGCTGACAGCAGCAAGCCCACTGTGGGGCTGGAGACAGATACGGGGCTGGAACTCATGAACTGCAGCATCATGATCTGAGGCCAAAGTCAGATGCTCAACTGACTGAGCCACCCAGGCACCCTGGAACTAAATTTTCTTGAAAGAACCTAGATTTAATTAATTCGCCAATTTAACGCAAAATGGAAATATTGAATTGAAAAAATAGAATAACTAAAATTCAGGATTCAGACTTCCCTTAGCTCAAATTAGGGTCCTGCTTTTCTCCTTAAGTGAGTAAGTTCTGGTCCTGTCTTCCCATCTCTCTGGCCCTTTGTACAGCCCCAAAACCGAGCTCAGGGGTTTGTGGCATCCTTACATATCTGCAGGATAAAAATGGCTTTAGAGTCCCAATATCTTTGGTCAGAGATTTTATAAAAAGTTGGGCCCAAAGTTCTCCATTTCCTTCTTGTGCCTTCCATTCCTTTCTCCCTCCCTCCCTTCCTTCCTCCCTCTCTCCCTGCCTCCCTTCCTCCGTTCTTCCCTCCCTCCCTCCCTTTCTTCCTTCCTTCCTCTCTTCCTCCCTCTCTCCTTCCTTCCTTCCTTCCTTCCTTCCTTCCTTCCTTCCTTCCTTCGTTTCCCAGCATATTTTATAATTTTACCAGGATTATTGATATGAAGAGCCTAGCTCATCATTTCTGGAAACTCAACCCATTTAAAAACATTCTTGAATTTAAAATAGAAGCTCGGGGCGCCTGGGTGGCTCAGTTGGTTTGGCGTTTGGCTTCGGCTCAGGTCATGATCTTGCGGTTCACTAGTTCAAGCCCCACTTCGGGCTCTGTGATGACAGCTCAGAGCCTGGAACCTGCTTTGGATTCTGTGTCTCCCTCTCTCTCTGACCCTCCCCAGCTCACACTCTGTCTCTCTCTTTCTCTCAAAAATAAATAAACATTAAAATTTAAAAAATAAAATAAAATAGAAACTCATCATTAGATCTTGTAGCAGTTTGTCATTTTAGAACTTCTGAGTTGTTCTAGGAGCTTCTAAGTTGACTTCTGTGTTTCTAGTCCTACAACTATATTTTTGGTGGTATTTTTGGCTCTTTAGATTTACATTGGATACTTTCATAACCCACTGCTCATGCAGTTTGCTTCTTTACTCACCAGCTGCTTTGCATAGGCCCCTCCAGGCCCAGACCAGCTGCTCAGGTTTGATAAAAGGGGCCTTTGCCATGTGAGCTAAGCTGCATTGGGCAGGCAGGGACAGCAAGATGGTGGCCCAGAGGCAGGTCCTCATATCCTTGTTGCTGTGGGTCTCAGGTGAGAAACTTAAAATTTGCCACAATCCTTTTGGAGTAGTATCGGTTAGAGTTAAAAACATTTTTTTAAGGTATAATGAGAAATACCGGCGATTTCCAAAATAGACCCAATTATGCACTGACAGGTACAACGCTTTTCAGACGACGTATTTCGGTGTCACGATAAAGTGCGTATGTATCATCATTATCTACTCGTGCTTGCAGGTGCCCGTGGGGCGATCACGATGACCCAGTCTCCGGGCTCCCTGGCTGGGTCTCCAGGTCAGCAGGTCACCATGAACTGCAGGGCCAGTCAGAGTGTTAGCAGCTACTTAGCCTGGTACCAGCAGAAACCAGGGCAGCGTCCTAAGCTGCTCATCTACTCAGCTTCCACCCGGGCATCTGGTCCCCGACCGATTCAGTGGCAGTGGGTCTGGGACGGATTTCACCCTCACCATCAGCAACCTCCAGGCTGAAGACGTGGCGAGTTACTACTGTCAGCAGTATCATAGCTCTCCTCCCACGGTGCTTCAGCCTCGCACACAAACCTCTTCTCCTGGGGCCGAGGGTCAGGGAGGCTTGGCTGCACCTGCTGCTTCCTCCCTGCTCGGCCCTGAACATGCACATTCCTGTATCTGCCTGAGAAGCCACCTCTCCCGACTTATTCCTTGGAGGGTTGTTCAGGGCCCAGGGGAAAATTAAGGGGGTTGGCTTTTTTCTGGATCCCTTTTGGTGGGAGATTAGTGAAGACAAATGCCGTAAAGATGTCTCAGAGAAGCTGTCAGGAGTTTTTGTGTCGCAGGAACCTGTGCATTTCCCACAGACGGACGGCATAATTGACCCAGTAAGGTTGTCTCTACCCTTTGGGGAAGGGTCCGGTGGATTTTACACCCTGATGGATGAATTCTCTCTTCCCTGTGCCTCCTTGACTCTGGAACATTTCTCTTTTATTTCCTTATTCTCTTGGTCTCCTTTCTTCACCTGCAATCAGGACCTTCCAACTCAGGACCTTCCCAATATTAAACCTTTGACCTCTCCTATTCAGAACCTCCTACGTGGAAGGTAGCATCCCTCTCTCACTTTTTCCTTCAGTGGACCCTATTTTCCAGCTTTCCTGAGCAATGGCCCTGACGTTTGTTTCTGCTGTCTCCTTCCGTACCTCCCTTCTCTCTCCTCTCCATTTCTTCCAGGTGTGCTCTTTCTCACAAAGGCAATTCTCTAATTCTTTCACCCCGTCACTCTAGAAATATGAGCTAGTGTTCCTCAGCACCTCGTTCTCATCATTTGTCACCTCTTTCTTTAAAGTCGTCCCTTAGGCATTCAGGTCGAACCTTGTGACTGAAGGAAATCATGGCTCTAAGTGTTGCATAACCTGAGTCCCTTGGGAAACATTTAATTGACCTGCCCATTTCATTGTAAAAACAGAAAAAATCCCAAGCCTTTTAAGTATGATTTCTTTACCTCCTTCTGAGATACATGGGTTCAGGAAAAGACCACAACAAACCTGATCAGGGTGCTCTGAACACCCTTACCTACAGAACAGCTTCTCATAATGATTAGAAATATTGTTAAAGTACCCATATTAAGGAATCCATATAATTCATTCCAGATGTGTTTTCTTTAAAAAAAAAATTTTTTTTTTAATGTTCATTTTTGGGGGAGAATCAGAGTGTGAATGGGGGAGGGGCAGAGAGAGAGAGGGAGACACAGAATCCGAAGCAGGCTCTGGGCTCTGAGCTGTCAGCACGGAACCCGACCTGGGGCTCGAACACAAGAACTGTGAGATCATGATCTGAGCTGAAGTCAGACACTTAACCAACTGAGCCCCCCAGGTGCCCCCCCCCCCCAGGTATGTTTTCTGAGTGCTTACTATGTATCAAGAGCAGAGATATTTGCTTTCACCCCAGCCAGGGGAGACAGACAATAAATAACCTGCATCAGTGAATACTTACTATGTTGTTTTGGAAGTGCTATAAAGAAAAATGAAGGGGATCAAAGCTTGTTGGGGTAAGAGTGAGTAGAAATTTAAAATCAGATGATGTATCGGTTAGCTATTCTCGTGTAATAAATCACCCCCAAAATGTAGTGACTTAAAATGGTAGCATTTTTATTGCCGGCATGTTTACTGGTTGGCTGAGTAGTTCTGTTGCTATGGGCCAGGCCTGATTGATCCTGATAGGTCTTGGCTGGCTTGCTCGTGTGTTTAAAGTTAGCTGACAGGTCAACTAGGTGCTCCGGTTATAGAAAGGCTCACATTTCTTTCCTGTCTTTCACATTGCCGTGGTTGGCTATCAGCTGGGGCTGTCTGGGCGACTGGGCGTCATGTCTCTCATCATGCGGCAGATTAATCCCAACTTTCTGTGGCAGGTGGCAGGGTCTGAAGTGAGGAAGTAAAAGTACATGAGGCATCTTGATGCCTAACCTTAGTGCTGACACAATTCCCTGTCTGATGCGTTCTAAAGATCGATACAGTTGATCCTGTTGAAGAAGAAGGTGAATAGACCCCAGCTCTTGATAGGAGGAGCTGCAAAGTTATACTGCAAAAAGCATGGGTAGAGGGAGGGGTAGAGAGTGGGGGATCTGTATTTGCAGTCAATCTACTATAGACGGTCATAGAAGGCTGCACTGAGAAGGTGTGACTTAATCAATGTTTCAATGTGGTGAGGAAAGGAACCATCGGAATACTCCAGGCAGTAGAGTTGTAGTTGGTTCTAAGTAGAGGAAACAGCACATTTCCGAGGCAGGAATGTGATCAACATGTTGGGGAAGTAGAAGGAAACCAGTGTTGCCAAAGTGGAGTGTACAAGGGGGAGAGGAGTAGAAATGAGATCAAAGAAATCACAAGGAGGCCACCTGATACGGGTCTTTGTAGGCTCCTCTAAGGATTTGGCTTTCATTTTGAATGATGTGGTAAGTGGGAGAGTTTTGAATAGAGCAGGGCATAGTTTGGTACATAGTTTAACAGGATCTCTCTGGGAGGCAAGACTGGAAAGATAACAGTTGGGAGGCCATTGAGATCTTCCAAGCTGGAGAGGATGACAGCTCGGGTCTGTGGCAGTGGCAGTGGAGGAGGTGAGAAGTGGTATATTTTGAAGACAGAGATAACAATATGCTGATGGTTTTGACAGGGAGTGTGAGAGAAAGAGAGCTCTCAGGGTGACTCCAGAGTTTTTCTCTGAGTACTAGTCTGTTCCAATAGAGAAGACTGTGGGAGAGTGGATTTGGGGAAGGAGATCAGGAATTTGGTGTTGGACATTTTAAGTTTGAGATGCGTATTAGATCTCCACATGCAGCTGTCAAGTATCCATTGGATATACGAGTCTAGAGTTCAGGGAGAGAATCGGACCGGAGCTTGGAATGTGATAAGCAATGGCGTGAGCGTTGCCTAGATCAGAGGCCCAGCAAGATGGTGCAATGCCCTGGAGTCCAGAGCAAAAGGCGTATCAAGGAGGAAGGTGTTGTCAGTGTGTTAAATGCTGCTGATGGGTCTAGCGAGACGAGGACTGGCATGTGGTCATTGGACTTGGCAATATGGAGGTCACTGGGGACCTTGAGACGTTTCGATGAGATGGTGGAAGTAAGAACTTGAATGTAGAAAGCTCGAGAAAGAATGAGGGTAGAACGTCTGGGGACGGTGGCTGTAGATAGCTCCGTCAGTGAGCTTTATAGTGAAGGAGAAGAGTGAAATAGGCCATAACTGGAGGGAGATGTGATGTCAGAGAGGTTTTTTTTTTTTTAAATGTTTATTTATTTTTGAGACAGAGAGAGACAGAGCATGAGCAGGGAAGGGGCAGAGAGAGAGGGAGATACAGAATATGAAGCAGGCTCCAGGCTCCAAGCTGTCAGCACAGAGCCCGACGTGGGGCTCGAACTCATGAACTGTGAGATCATGACCTGAGCCGAAGTCGGACGCTTAACCAACTGAGCCACCCAGGCGCCCCCCAGAGAGTTTTTTAAAAGATGTTCACATACTGATGGGAATGATGCCAGAGAGGGGAGAACGCTGATAATTCAGGAAAGAAGGAGAAGTGCCAAGCATGACATTGGTTTTCAGGACTGAGCAACTGGAGAGTCCCAGTCTTACCCAACGGAGGCAAGTTCACTGATTAGTGTAGGTCTCTAGCCTTCACCAAGCTTCCATGCTCACCCCTCCCACCCTTCCAGGTCCTCATGACATTTCAGGACTTGGTTTCAAGGCCATCTACTCAGTGGAGCAGACTTCCTCTCCCCATCTGAACGAGGCCCCCTGTTTCCATCTTTTATAATCCCACAGCTTCCTCTTCCTGATAATAATCACAACTTGAAATACATCATTGTGCTTATATGAAGTTTTAATTGTAGGGATTAAGAGAAACAACTTCTATCCTAACGTTAAGACAGCCCCAGGTCACTCCCATACAGGGTTTCTCAGACAGACTAGAAGACAGAGATTCAGGAAACTGGTCACAGAGTCCCTTGGGACATGCTTGAGCTCCACTTGGAAATTTCTGGTGACCCCAAGTCCCACAGGGTGCTGTGAGAGCAGGTGTCCCCCTTGAGCACAACCTCAAGGTCTTCTGAGCTGATTTGCATGTTGTGTCAGTAGACAAAGCTCCAGGCTGCTCTTGACATCCTTAAAGGCAGAGCTGGTCAGGGCCCTTGAGGAGCAGCGTCTATCTAGTCCAGCTGTCAGAGACGGGGTCCGGGGCTCCCCTGATCTTCATCCTGCAGTTCTGGGTTCCAGGTGAGAAGGGGCACACGGAGAAATGTTGGGCAAACTTACTGTGGCCATGATGCTTTTGGTGTCTTTGGGCTCCTGCTGGCTAGAGCATGAAAGCTGCATACACACACAGACACACACACACACACACACACACACACACACACACACACACACTACATCTTCCTTATCCATTCATGTATCAATGGACATTTAGTTTTTTTGCCTATCTTGGCTATTGTAAATAATGCTGCAGTAAACATAAGGGTGTATATATCTTTTAAAATTAGTTTTTGTTTCTTTGGAATAAATAGAATTTATTTGTGGAATTATTGGACCATATGGTATTTGGATTTTTAATTTTTTTTTGAGGAAACTCCATACTGTTTTCCATAGTGGTTGTGCCCATTTGTATTCCCACCAACAGTGTTAGAGCATTAATTTGGGGGTAGATTATTTTTTTAAATTATTATTATTTTTTAATTATTTGTAATTAAATTCAAATGGGCATAATTGGCTGCACAGCATCCTTCCCATTAAAGGAATATGATTGGGGGCAGGCAGAACACAGGTCCTGGATCTTTTGTGTTATTTGATTGGAATGATGTGTTCACCTATGAAGGAGTAATGAATGAAAACCAACGCCTCTTCTTCTTCTCCTATTATGAATGTCATATTGAAGTTATTTTTGGAATACTTGATTAAGTCCTAACTCCTGTAGTAGCTGACAGAGTTAGACAGAAAATTATGATGTTACAAAATGTCCAGACTAACGAATTTCTTATAATATTATGTCTGGTTTATTTTTCATGCCTCCTTCTGAGATGATAAAATCCAGTGATAGCGAGTGGGGTAACATTCATGGACTATGGACCCTTTGGTTTGGTCTAATCAAGATCTGGCTGTCTGTCTCCAGTGTGTTCTTTAAGCATAAGACTAGAATACAAGTGTCCCCTCTGAGCATTTTTTACTATCCTTGGTAATGAGGTGCAGTAGATTAGGTGGATAGGTAGCTAGCTAGATGCTATTCTTTTTTTTTTTTTTCAATTTTTTAAAAATGTTTTTATTTTTATTAAAAACATTTTTTTAATGTTTTATTTATTTTTAAGACAGAGCATGAGTGGGGAGGGGCAGAGAGAGAGGGAGACACAGATTCCGAAGCAGGCTTCAGGCTCTGAGCTGTCAGTAACCAACTGAGCCACCCAGGTGCCCCCAAAAATGTTTTTATTTTTGAGAGAGAGAGAGAGAGAGAGAGGACGAATGTGAGCAGGGGAGAGGCAGAAAGAGAGGGAGATACAGATCTGAAACAGACTCCGGGCTCTGAGCTGTAAGCACAGAGCCCAATGCAGGGCTCAAACTCACGGACCACAAGATCATGACCTGAGCCAAAGTCGGATGCTTGACCGACTGGGCCACCCAGGTGCCCCTAGCTGCTATTCGTATAATGCTACTGTAGTAACAGTGTGGGAGACCCAGGGGATGTCTGACAGATGCATACACTTGCCCACATAAACAGCCTCATCTGTGCTATCTACTTTAATAGCTACCTCTCATCAGAAACCACTGGTGGTTGTATATATGGTACAAGGCAGTGATTCAGTGAGGAGACAGCTTGCAGCCATGCACTAGATGAATCTATATAAAGAAACACTAACCAAGGTTTCCTATGCATTCCCCTGAGGTAGAAATGCATTTATGTGTCCCCTGTGTGAGCACATGTATACGGGAGCACAGACTCACAAAAATTGGTAGTTTTCTTTTGATCTAAATACTTCATAATCCCCACCCTGACATGTGTATTTGTATATATGTATATAGATATATGTATAGTTTATATATATATACCACCTTTGTGATGAACCATACTATTTATTGGTCTTATTGATGTTAATTCCAGAAAGAGGAAGAGAGATTACTTTAGGCAAGAGAGGCTTAAGTCATTTCTAAAAACTGACAAACACCAACGTTTCTACTTACTCCTCAAGGGTAGAAATTAATATTTATGTCACCTTTATATTGTGTTGACTGCTGTTATCAATGAATGTCTTCAGAAGAGGATGAGAAATTACTGTAGAAAAGAGCTGTCAGAGAAAATGAGATCCCAACTTGGGTTTTTTGGTTTCTGCTCTTTAAAAAAAAAAAAAAAAAAAAAAAAAAAAAAGGAAACATTTCTTTCTTTCTTTTTTTTTGGAAAGTTTTATTAAAATTTTTTTAATGTTTATTTATTTTTGAGAGAGAGAGAGAGAGAGAATGAGCAGGGGAGGGGCAGAGAGAGAGGGAAACACAGAATCCAAAGCAGGCTCTAGGCTCTGAGTTGCTAGCACAGAGCCCAATGTGGGGCTTGAACTGGTGAACCATGAGATCATGACCTGAGCTAAAGTTGGTTGCTCATCAGACTGAGCCACCCAGGTGCCCCAAGTTTCATTTATTTTGAGAGAGAGAGCATGTGCAGGAGCATGCGAGTGGGGGAGGGGCAGAGAGAGAGAGAGAGAGAGAGAGAGAGAGAGAGAGAGAGAGAATGAATGGGAATCCCAAGCAGGCTCCATACTGTCAGTGCAAAGCCCGATGCAGGGCTCGAACTCACGAATCGTGAGATCGTCCCTCGTGAGATCATCCCTCTACCGTTGGCCTCCAGGATTTCAGCCCCGTTGAATGGTGGTTAATTTAGGAATGTGCTTTTACTTTGGAGCTTATTATGGAGCATATCATTACTGGGTACAGTGGCTCTTGCTGGCCTTCAGCACACCACGAACATAAACGAAATCATCATTATTATCTAACGAGTTCCTTCCTGGGCAATATTGTTGCCGCCACTGCTTTCCTTGTTTGGTGGTTATGAACTACTAAGCCGAGTACTCAGTAAACAGTCTCAGAGTCGGGTGTAACTTCAGCAGTATAAAGTCCAGCGGTAAACGCAATCTTCCCTCTCTCTCGAAGCACATTCACACTCAGCCACACGCTCATTTAAACTCTTCCCTAACTGGGGCGCCTGGGTGGCTCGGTCGGTTGAGCGTCCACGAGCTCCATGAGGAGCCATAAGCTTTATAGTCACACACGAAGCTTTTCCTGGTAGTGGCCTGTAATGGTACGATAGCATGAAAGCCGCCATAGGCTGGGAATGATGGGGTCAACACATGGGTATTACTTTGGTGCTCTTATTGCTTTCTCATCAGATCCAAGCAAAGTGCCTTTAAGCAACCGATCCTCGATGAAATAGCATTGTCCCCATGCTAGAGGGAGAAGGTACACAGATCTGTGGCTCCCAGGTACTCGGAGTTCACAAATTTAAGGTAATCTCTTTGATGTTTATGTATGTAGCCTTCAGGTTTGGAAAAGTATTTGGGATTTCAGATGAAATTTAGGCAGCGGCACAAAGGCGTTAAGCCCAGTCAGCAGATGATAGTATTCGGGGAGGATGTAGGGGATAGCTGTTTAATCTTGGAATTATGGAACTGAACTGTTTCCAAAAGGAACAAAGATCTAAGAAATAATAATAATGGACATTCTAGTGGTCATCATAGCAAGAGCAAACCAGGAGAGACAGAGAGAGAGAGAGAAAGAGAGAGAGAGAGAGGGGTAAGGAGCAGAGAGAGGGAGACAGAAGATCTGAAGCAGGCTCCGCACTGACAGCAGAGAGTGCGATGTGGGGCTCAAACTCACCAACTATGAGATCATGACCTGAGCGGAAGCTGGACGCTCAACCGACTGGCAACCCAGGCGCCCGTTAGGGAAGAGTTTAAATGAGCGTGTGGATAAGTGTGAGTGTGCTTAGAGAGAGAGGGAAGATTGCATTCACTGCTGCAATTCGGAACCTAACCTGGATCCATTGGTGCCTTTGCCTTTTTGCGGGGTGGAAACGATAGGTGTGGCAGAAGACAGGGACACAGCCACGTGAATTTGTCTCTGCTTCAACATGAGATCATCGGCTCAGCTGGACAATGTCGTGGAAAGTTGTAATAGTCTCTCCCTTATCAAGTGTGTCAGGTCCAGCCTGGCAAACAGAGGAAGAAGGCGAATGTGCATTCGCATACCGGAACTTTGCAGGTACCAATGGGTCACAGAGTTCCACATACTGAACATTCTCACTGGCAGCCAAGGCCGTCCCACTGATGGCTTCGGAGGTTTTTGTAACAGAGTATATCACCGTGAGAGGTGCGTGATCATCTTGTTGACAGAAATAATATGCAGCATCTTCAGATTTCACCTTATCAGCTCTCAGGATAAGTCTGTTCTATACCCACTGCCACTGAACCAGGATGAAATCTCAGAGGTAAGAGTGGAAACACATTTAAGAATAAGTGTAGGAGCTTGTCCTGGTTTGTGTTGATGCCCGTATACATCATCATCAATGTTTTGGCTCGGCCGGCTTTGCCGTTGATGGTGACTCTGTTTCCTGGAGCCATTGACAAATGTGGGAGACCACGGGGCACCTGGGTGGCTCAGTCGGTTAAGCGTCTGATTCTTGATTTCGGCTCAGGTCGATTGAGCCCTGTGTCCAGCTCCATGCTGAGCATGAAGCCTGCTTGGGATATTCTCTCTCTCTCTCTCTCTCTCTCTCTCTCTCTCTCTTTCTGCCCTCCCCCCCCCCACTTGTGCTCTCTCTCTCTTTCAAAAATAAACAAACAAACTAACTACAAAAAGTTGTTGGAGACTGTGTGAGTATTGTGTCTGCCCTGATGTCCGTTTAGGGAAGAAAATAAGAAAGATACACTGAAAGCATCATGCTTTGAGAAAATGACAAAGATCAGTTTCTTTCTTTTTTTTTAATTTTTTTTTTTTTTTTTGGAGAGAGAGAGAGTGCATGAGTGGGGGAGAAGGGCAGAGGGAGGGAGAGAGAGAGAGAGAGAGAGGAAGAAAAAGAGAAAGAGAAAAAGAGAAAGGGAGGAGAATCCCAAGCAGCCTTCATGCTCAGCCTGGAGCTGGACAGGGGCTCAATCCCACAACTTAGAATCATGACCTGACCTGAGATCAAGAGTTGGACACTCAACCATCGGAGCAACCCAGGCACCCCAGGCAAATCAGTTTCTTATGAAGATGTAATATTTTTTATAATTTTTAAAATGTTTTTACTTAATTTTGAGAGAGAGAGACAGAGCGCGAGCAGGAGAGGGGCAGGGAGGGAGGGAGACAATCCGAAACAGGCTCCAGGCTCCGAGCTGTCAGCACAGAGCCCGATGCAGGGCCCAAGCTCATGGACCGTGAGACTATGACCTGAGCCGAAGTCAACACTTAACCAACTGAGCCACCCAGGTGTCCCTCTGATAACCAACTGGCTTTTATGAAAATTCATATTGACACTTAAATATTAGACAAACTTACATGGCCGGGAAAATGCGGGTATTTTCCTTTCTCTAGTTCACATTTGCTTTGAGGAAATTGTCCTGAGTTCCTCTCAGAAAATATTGAAGCAAATGTTCTCCAAACATCTGTGGCTAAATTTCAGGGTTGTTTCTCAAGATGATGCGGGCTCAGCTTCAAGCAGTGCTCTCTGGCACATGAACTGGCTTAGATCCAGGGACTGAGTCAGAAGATGTGAGTGCGGGCTTCAGCTCACCTGACCTAGAGTTTTCCAGTCATATGCATGAAATTCTCCAAGGGTCTACACATCAATTTAATCCCCAATAACCCATGGTCGATTAGTCACTGCTACAGATCCCTATTTCTGACATCAGTCGGCACCTGCTGTCCCTTTTGGTAATTATACACACGTTACCTGTGAAGGTTATCACTACAACCTGGCCTGTGCTGCTCCCTGATTCCATTTGTCACAGGGCGACAATGGGAAATCCATTCCCCATAGGAATCCCAAGATTCCCTGAGAAACCAACTCTGAGAGAGAGAGTTTAGACTGTTTATTAAAGAGTGTTCTTGAGATGAGCATCCCTGGAAAGGAGAGACAGGAAGCAGGATTGGACAGAGAGAAATTGAGCTGTGACGTAGTCTCGAGAAAAGCCACTGCCAACCCCATAGGGAGGTCTAGAGAGGCAGTGGCTCTACAGAATTGATTTGGATTGGCGTAAGAGGGCTGGGCCTTTGTACCCTTGCGTCGAGTAGTTATTGTCTTTCCTGGAAAAGAAGTGTAACCTTAGGCTAGGTGGTCTTCTTCAGCCAAGGTGATCTCCTCGGAGGGCGAACAATGGAGGGTGGCCTGCAGGAAGCCCTCACAGCACCTGCAGCAATCCTTTATCATGAAGGGGAATCTAAGCAGCTCACCACAGGCCCGCCTCTCTGTCCATTCCCATTAAATCAGTGAACACATGTCATTGGAGGCATCTCATGCCAATATCCCCTGGGTGAATGGACCAATGTCAATCCAGGCGTGCACAACTAAGAAATTATTATCATTTGTGGTTATATCCGTAGGCACTGAGAGGTATGTTGGTGAGGATAAGCTACCTCCCCTCAATCTGATGACCAGAAAACAGTGCAAGCAAGTTTCAGACATTCTGAGCCACGCATGAAGCCGTTTACTAACAAGAGGGAGCAAAATAGACATCAGATCTGTTACACAGACCCACCTGCCTCCACACCAAATGGCAGGAGAAAGAAATGAAAAAAGATTAGGTCTCATTAGAGTTAATAATTGCTTTTCAAATGTATCATTAAGGAAGTAAATAGAGAAACCGTAAGATGGGAGAAGATATTCTCATGCACATTTCTGACAAAAGATTCATTTTCAGAATACAAAGTACTCTCCAAAAAAGACCCAACTATGTGTGTGTCTGACTAGAACAGGCACTGCCCAAGAAACAAACTATCTAAATAGCAACTCAGTAGTAAATAGGGTAAGTTACTTACAATCATTAGTCATCAAGGAGATGTAAATTTTAACAATACTCCTTCAGGATCCACCAATATGGATATAATAAAAAGTCTGACAATAGCAACTATTGGGAAAGGATCTACAGCAAGTGGAAATGTTATACATGGTCGGTGGAGCGTAAAGACGTTCCCCCGTTTCAGAAAGTTGTTTCATAGTATCTACCAAAACCAACCTTAGGCTAACACTGTGACTCAGCGCTTCCATGCCTAGGAACACACCCATGGGAAGTGAGTGCATAAATCCACCAGACTTTGAAAGAGTGTTCTTCACAACTGTGTTGATAACCCATTGAAATCTGAAACAATTCATTAATTGAAAAATGCAGCCATCGTGAAGTATTCTTGTAACAACAAACTATTCTGCAGTGAGAAGGAACAAGTTACTGCCCCGCTAACAACATAGAGGAAGTTCAAAGAACGTGTTGGGGCCAACGAAGCAAGACACCAGAAAGGACGTACCTTATGATTCCATTTGTATGAAGTACAAGAACAGGGGAAGTCTGCTCTACACGGTTAGGAAACAGAAAGGTGGTGGTGGCCTCTGGTGGCCTGGGGGGGGGGGGGGGAGGGGGGAACGGAGCATGGAATTGACCGGACGGAGCATGAGGGAAGAGTGTGACGCTGGAGACCGTCTCTGTCTATCTGAGTCCTCGTGCGAGGGGGGATGCATATGGTCACGTTCATCCAGGTGTACGCTTTAAATTCACGTTATACACAGCAAATGCACTTTATTTTTTAAATGAATGAGTTCACCAATGAGTAGGCATTACAGACTCAAGGATCAGATTGTTTTTTCCATCTTCTTCCCTACAAGCACTGGTACCTGAGCCCTGAGCTCCTCTGATTTCTCATCTCTAGAGGATTATTGTGCGACTGATTCCTCGAGATGGGTAAGGCCTTAGTGCATCGTTGAACGCATAGCAGGTCTTCAAGACTTCGGCAAATGGCAATAGACTGTGTAGTTATTGCTGTTTAGTAGTGGTAGTAGCATTTTCTTGGATATAGGCTCCCCCCCCAGTTCTCAGAGTGGATCTCAGAGGTGGGATTCAAAGACCATGGACCATGGACAAATTTCTTTGCAGGCTCCCCTAGAGATCTCAATATTAGATTAATTGAAGGTTTGAGGGGTTGGGGGTGTCAAGAAAGAAAGCTTTGGAAGGACAAAGTCCCTTGCAGGCCATCACCCTTGAGCCCCGCAAGCCCTTCCCCAGAGCACGCCCTGCCCCGACCAACAGACCGCAGGGCACAGTGCAGCTGCTGGAACCCCGACCACCTGACAACCGTCGCCGCAGGAGCAGCCCCAGCCCGGGAGGAGGGTTTATGCTCGGGGCTGCAGCACCGTGGGAGGAAGCGCATAACCCTGCTGGCAGTAATAAGCGGCGGTGTCATCAGCCTCGACTGTGCTGATTTTGAGGATGAATTCTGTGCCAGACTGAATCCCAGAGAAGCGGTCTGAGACTCCAGACTCTAGGTTATCGGCATCATAGATGATAAGCTTGGGAGGCTGGCCTGGTTTCTGCTGATACCAGCTTAAGTAATCCCTAACGCTCTCGTTGGCCCTGCAGATGACGGACACGCTGTCTCTCAGGGACACAGAGAGATGGGTGGGAGACTGAGTCAACTCAGCGGTCCCGCCGGCAACTGGCAAGGAAACAAAACACAAAGTCACGGTTGTTTACGAGATCCCACTCCATTCCCTCCCAGAAGGTTCTGGCGTCCTGGTCTCCTAAGCTGAGAGCACCTGGGTCTCCGCGGGGAGGGGAGATCCCGGGTCAGAGATCCACGGAGCCCTGGGGAGACCCCCCAGTCAGGAGGAGAGAACGGCCACCATCTCGGGGATGTCCCCTTCGCCGCCCTCCTCACCTGGGAGGCAGGCCAGCAGAAGGCAGAGGAGCTGGGTCAGGACCCCCATGTTCAATCCAGGGCCTGCCTCAGGTTCTTTTTTTGCCCCGACTCACTGAGCAGCCTATTTATGGGGATCCTGAAGAGCAGAAATGTGGATTCTCTGGGGGAAACATGCAAATCAGTGAGGGGTTGGGCGGGTCTGGCTGCAGCCGCAGAACCAGGGCCCCTGTAGGGCCCAGTGCCAACTGGGGGTTCTCATCGGACGCAGGATTCACATCCAGTCCCAGAGGAGCTCCTCCAGCGTGTTTGTAAGAAGAAAGCATCTCCAATTTTTCTGATCCTCTTTTGTCCACAAGGTTTAAGAGTTTGTAACTGGAAGCGAGGAGGCACCTTCTTTTTTTTTTTTTTTTTAATATAATTTCTTGTCAAGCTGGCTCACATACAACGTATATGGTGTGCTCTTGGTTTTGGGGGTAGATCCCCGTGATTCATCGCTTAGACACAACACCCAGTGCACATCCCAACAAGTGCCCTCTTCAGTGCCCATCCATCACCCACTTTCAAGGATGCACCTTCCAAGAATGAGAAGAAAAGTTAGATGGCCATCTAAGTTTTAAGCTTTAATATGAATATATTAAAACCATCTTCTGGAGATGGGTGTGAAATACCAGTTCTGGTTCAATACGTTCCCTAGAATAGATACTATGAGCTATGGGGGAAAAGAAGAAGGGAGACAGCTGACGTGTTTGGAGGAAGCCTGGGCTCTGCCCCTGGAGGCCTGCACAGTGAAGCAGGCTCACAGCCTCCTAGCACCTATTTCCATGGACGCTATCATTCTTTAGTGTGGAGGTGAATTTATTTCGTATATTACCTTTTTCTCATTTTGTGTATTAACTTTCTCTCTTTGCATAATCATGGCTGAGGTAATTGTGTCTTCTTTTTTGCCTGATACAGCTCCAGTGTTCTCATCCAGAGCACCTGCTCTTTATTTTCACAAATGAGTCCGTTTGAAAAGGTATATGCATTCTAACTCTTGCTATTCCTAGTATACTAAGAGACTTCGTAATTAAAAATTAGAAATATATGTGAAAGTTTATCAGCTAGCTTCCGATCATTTATCCATATGATTGAATTAGTTTTTTCTGTAACTCATTATTGTGTTCAATTACATTGACAAATCATCTGGGCTCACTGGAGCTCCAGGATCATCGTCCTGCTTAAACATACAATGCTTTGGAGATGCTCTTCTTTTTTTTTTTTTTAAAGTTTATTTATCTATTTTGAGAGAGAGAGTGAGTAGGGGAGGGGCAGAGAGAGCGTGAGAGAGAGAGCATCCCAAGCAGGCTCGGTGCTCGAACTCATGAACCAGGAGGTCATGACCTGAGCGGAAACCAAGAGTTGGGCCCTTAACCCACTGAGTCACCCAGACAAATTTCTTACAATACTGTGCCTGGTATACTCTTCCTTCTTCCTCTCCTGAGATGATAAAACTCATTGATAGCAGGTGGGGTAGTATCCTGGACTGTGGACCCTTTGGTTTGGTCTAATTAAGGCCTGGCTGTCCCTGGCGTCTTTTCTCGGCACAAGGCCTGAATACGAGTGTCCCCTCTGAGCGATTTTCACTTTCGCTGGCAAGAGGTGCCTGAATCTAAGGGAAGGCTGCCAGAAAGTATGTGATTCAGACAGCTCTATGCATCATTTCGAGTCACTATATGTGATAGAGGACCTAGGACCACCAACAATGAGAAAGCAGTGGTAGAAACAGAAAAAAGAGAACGATTACGAAACAATTATAGCCTACACTGTACCATTATTGTGCTCGTGAATGCCTGACAACCAGATCTCCAGAAAAATAAAATTCTGGTTTGTAGTATTTGCCAATTTCCATAAAAGTAGTCAAATATCTAACACACTTCTTTCAGCTCATGATAGAACAAGACTAAAACTATTAGGGAAGAGAAGATGTAAGCAACATTACCAACCAACTTGAAATAATTGCTAAAGAACAGTCTAGCACAAGTGGAAAAATGTGTATCCTGGTGTACAGTTCATGGACCATGCACCAAGATGAACCATTCCCTGTGCTGTAAAACCAGTCTAAGTAAACTTAAAAGTGTGGAGAGCAGACAGAAAATGTTCTTTGGCAACAAAATAATTAAGTTAGAAGCAGTTACAATAAATTATTCAGAAAATCCTCAAATATGAAGCAATACCTTTCTATATCACTTATGTGTAGAATCATAAATTGTAATAATGGTAAGTGAGTATTAGATGATACTAAGTATCACCAAATGATGAGAAAAGCACAGCATATGAAAATTTGTGGGATGTTGTTAAACAATACCTAGAAGGAAATTAATAGCATTAAATTCCTGTATTCAGAAACAGGAAATGTTTATTTACTTATACTTACTTATTTAATACTTTTACAGCATAAAGCATATAGTCAGTGATATTGTAATAGCATTGTATGGTGACAGCTGTGAGCATAGCATAATGTATAAACTTGTTGAATCAGTATGTTGTACACCTGAAATAGTATCACATTGTGCATCACGTATGCTCAAATAAAAAAGAGGAAACATTGAATATCAATGATCCAAACTTCTACCTTAAACATGCAAAGAGAAAGAAGTTCTGGTCCAAGACAGTGGTGTAGGAGGCTCCTGAACTCACCTTCTCCCAGGGACACCGGGAATCTACAGCTACACGTGGGACAACTCTCACTGCAAGAAATCCAGAAACGAGAGGAGGGACTCCTACACGTGGGGGTAAGCAGGAAACACCCAGATTGAAACAGGTGCACAAAGCTGGGACCCATTCTTGCCATAAACTCCACCCTCAATACAATAACATACGATCGGGAGGGAACTTGTAACTCCCTGCTTTTCCCTGAAGAGTGAAGAGTTTGGACCCAACATCTAGGTCCCCAGTTTGTAAGACTTCTACCTGAGGAAACCCCCCTCCCCCACACACCACCAAAAACACTGTGATCTGGAAGCCAGCGGGGCTTGCAGGAGACCCACAAGACAACAGTAAACAAAGAAACCGATCTCAGGGCTCAGCACAGAGGGAGCAGGCAGAAACGCCCACCTGCCAGCTTTACCCTCAGAGAAGCCTATTTTCATATCTTAAAAGCTGCTGCCCGAAGGTTAGGCTTTCTAATATAGAACACATCTAGGGGCTGACTGCATTCCTCGCTGGAAATCAGGGAAACCCTTGTTTGCACTGTCTTCCCATTCTCTCTCTGCCCAGCTCCAGGTGCCTGGGGTCTCCCTGGAAAGAGCCTCTGCACTTGTCTGGCGCCTCTGCTTATACAGCTGTCATCCAGGGGATGTGCTCCTTGATCTCCTGGCTCTGGTGGCCAGCGAGGACATACAGGACTGCCGCAAACAAAGACAAATAAATATTAGCAAAAATAATATTTGTGTGTTATAACTTGCAAAATAATACTGGGAATAAACTTGCAAATATTGCAATAAACCTGCAGTAAGTTTACAGATAAACTTGCAAAAATAATATTTGTGTGTTATAATTTTATAAATACAACAAATATGTACATATAATAGATGATAATACTTGATTAATGTGACATTTTGACTGGTTATAAGATTTTTCTGGATTGCTTTTCTGCAATTTCATTTATTATGGCATCAAAATTTGTACTTTTAGCAAATTCAATTTCCATATATGATTGAAAATGACATGAGTCTTTCTTGGCAAATCCAAGACCACAAATGTCTTTTGATCATTTTTAATTCTGATAGGGAATATTTTTTGCTGTTGCAACTGTCACTTGAACTTTGAGGAATACTTTATAGTTTATGACAACATTACAATACATTTCTGATGAATCATTTTGAAATATAAATTTTAATATACCTAGACCTGATGATGCTTATAGAACCATGTTTAAAAATGATTTAGCTCTTCATACAAATAGTTTTGTGTAAATCTGAGTTTAATTAAAATTTTTTTTAATGTTTATTTATTTTGAGAGAGAGAGAGAGAGCAGGGGAGGGACAGAGAGAGAGGGAGAGAGGGAGATTCCCAAGCAGTCTCCAAAGGTCAGCACAGAGCCTGATGCAGGGCTCGATCTCCTGAACCCTGAGGTCATGACCTGAGCCCCAACCAAGAGTCGGAGGGTTAACCGAATGTGCCACCCAGGCGTCCTGATCTATACATTTTCAACGGAATATACAATTCAGATTCATTTTCAGATAAGACCATGTCCTATAAAACTAATGCCATTGTCTATTGCATGAAACCTTTGTTGGCATTATAGTACCAAATTTGTTGCTTCAAAAATAATATTTAGGCTAAGTGGTCTTAACATGTTACCTTTTGGGAAAAAAATTTCGTATCATTTTGCATCCTTCCTGTGCTATATGAAGTACATTCTCTGCTCTGCCTCTTTTAGGTTGTTTTGAATGCTCAGAACCCACTCTGAAATTCCAAGAACTCCATTTTTCTCTTGGAAAAAGGGAATTGAGACACAAATAAAAACTTCTAGGATTAGGTTCTTTTGTGTGTGCACCCATGCGTGTGTGTGTGTGTAGTTGTTGTTGTTTTACTGCAGTGTAGTTGATACTCAATGTTCTAGTGGTTTCTGGTGTACAACATAGAGATGTGACAAGTCCATATGCAACGCTAAGCTCACCACGAGTGTAGCTACTGTCTGTTTCCCTACACCGCTATTACGATATCAATGACCATATTCTCTGTGAACCTTATTCATCCCATGATTGGAAGCCTGTACCTTCCACTCCCATTCGGCCATTTTGCCCTTCCCTCCTGTCTCCTTCCCCTGTGGCAACGACCAGATTGTTCTCTGTATTCATGGGTCGGTTCCGCTTTTGTTTGGTTGGTTTGTGGGTTTTGTTTTTTAGATGTCACATATAAATGAAATCCCATGGTGTTTGTTAGTCTCTGTCTGGCTTATTTCACATCGCATAAAACCCTCGTGGTCCATCCATGCTGTCACAGACGGCAAGATTCCATTCTTCTTTGTTGCTTCGTAAAATCCCATTGTATACACAGACCGCATCTTGTTTATAGGATTAGGGGCGTATATGCGCTAGGAGTTTACAAAAGTCTATTTTGATGCTTGAACATCACATCCTTTTATTAATCATTCTCAGCCACGTTTGCTGTGGGGATAGTGTGTATGTAATGCTGTCTAAGGAACATAGTAAAAGAGGGGTTAGTGTAACTTGTAAAGTAGAAGTTCAGACAGTGGGAAAATAAAAATAATAATGCTGAACAATACCAAATATTATTGTATCCTAATATATCCAAATATGGCAAAATTTATTATCTCCAAAATGTATTCAACTTGTGTTGTCACCAATATGCCTCCATTGCTGACCCTACAGTGACGAAATGTACTTGACCCTGGCACACAGCCGGGAGCGTCTGGACGGGGTGCAGGTCTGCTCTCCCTTTCGTCTTACTGCTCAGAAGGCACTGTGATCACCTCCGTTCCCATGCAGGTCATGCCGCGCTGGGCTGTCGCAGCTGAGGGGCCACGACATGGTCCAGAGCCCGCAGCTGCACATTATGCCCTGACTTCTCCAGCGTCTGCCTCGTAGGGCCACTGAGAGCCTCTGCTGTGTCTGCTCCCCACTCAGGCCACACGTGTGGAGGGAGGTGACGCGCCAGACAGAAGGTTTGTGTTCGGGGCTGAACCACTGTGCGAGGAGCATGTGTACTTTGGTAGCAGTAATAAACTCCGATGTCATCAGCCTCCACCCTGCTGATTCTCAGGGTGAAATCTGTCCCTGACCCGCTGCCACTGAACCTGTCTGGGACCCCAGAGTCCCGGTTGGAAACCTTATAGATCAGGAGCCGTGGAGACTGGCCTGGCTTCTGCAGGTACCAACTTAAATAGGTGTTTCCATTACTGTGCAGGAGGCTCTGACTGGCCCTGCAGGAGATTGAGGCCGGCTCTCCAGGGGTGATGGGCAGGGACAGAGGGCTCTGCGTCATCACGACATCCCCACTGGATCCTAAAATAATGAGAGAGAAGCACAACGTTATGCAGAAACCTTAGAAGCCATTTTTATGATTTAAAATGTTTTTGTATTTAAGGCTAAATCACTTTTGGTGATTTGATTCATCCTCTAAATGTATCCAGTTTCCAAAGAATTGCAGGCACAAAGTGGCCTCTTCCTTTCCAGCATCTCACTAAAGCACTGCTCTTTGTTCCTTTCAGTTTCTTCTTGATTTCCCAGGCCCCCAAATTAAATCCCCTGCTGGAGGGCAGTCCCACCCGTGGACAGAACACACGTGGGGAGCAGTAGCGCCCCCAGAGCTCTCCCTCCACACCCCGCTCTCCTTTCTCATCCCCCCTCTGCCCTCACCTGGGATCCAGAGCATCAGCAGCCCCAGCAGCTGAGCAGGGAACCTCATTTTGAGAAGCTGAACTGATGAGTCCTAACAGGTAAAGAGAAGGTCAGAGCTGGCCTTTATGTCAGAGGGAAGGTCCTCCCCAGGGGACAAGATGCAAATTCCCTGGTGGGTGTGGCAGAGTGGAAAGAGCCAAAGGCAGGGGGCACAGGTGCCTCTCCCTTGAGCAAAATAACTGCAAATGTCTTCTGTGTTGGGAGGAAAACCAACAGACAAATTCCGTACTGCCTGAGTGGGCAGAAGGCTCTAACTGTGAAGGTCAGGATCTCTGGGGGGACACGGTGCCCATAGCCCCACGGTTCTGAGAAAGCTCCAGATACCCTGAAGATGTAGACTTAAGTGTCCAGAGTCAGTTTCTGGCAGGTGAATGGCCGTCCTGCTTGGATTCCTCTCAGCTAATGTCCGGGACAAAACAGTGTCACCCCAATCCAGCTGATTGGCAGAGTATCTCCAAACGACAGGATGAGCTGCAGAGAGTTCTAGAGCCTCTGGTATCTGCTGTTTCCAGGTTAATGGTTTAAGATAATTTAATCATGATTAAATAATGAATTAACTCACCCTGGGACCTCGGGAATTATACTGTATGAGAAGACGAAAGTAAAAAGAACTTGACATATAGAAAAGAATCTCTCACTCACAGGTAGAAAACTAAGAGCCCTACCTAGGAGACTAGGAAAGGAGAAAGAATTTTATACTTCAGGCAGTGAGTATGCAATTTGTGGTAACCATTTGTTACTGTGTGGCGTGTATCCTCTCATACTTCTCTGTCTCCCCCTAGATATTTAAGCAGACAGATAGTATAGACAGATAACACACAAACCATATGGTATATATGAAATATACACACCCCAAATCAAAGAGATTTCTTAAGGTAAGCACTTTCTAAGTAGATTGGACAGAGTGAACAATGTTTTGTTTTGAAATATTTTACTTTATTGTCATTTTCTTTTTTAAAAATATTTATTTACTTTTGAGAGAGAGAGAGAGAGAGAGAGAGAGAGAGAGAGAGAGAGAGAATCCGAAGCAGACTCCAGCCTCTGAGCTCTCAGCACAGAGCCCGACGTGGGGTTCGAACTTGGGAATGGCAAGATCGTGACCTGAGCTGAAGTCAGACGCTTAACCAACTGAGCCACCCAGGCACCCCTTCATTTTCTTTTTGAGGCTTATAAAATCCCTTCCTATACAGAGACTTTCTCATCATGTATAACCAGTTTCTGTCAGAGGCTCTGGTCTCTTGTTAGTGCTGAGAAGCTAAGTCTCGCACTGGTTTATGTCAGGCAGCAACAACCATGAGTCAATGAGTTCAAAAAGAGATTCTGCATGTGAGAATAGCAAAACGTGGGATAATTATTTGATGTGTGGGTATAACTTGTACCCATGACTGACATTTTCTTGAATCTTCATTTCAGGACAGTCACAGTGGAATCGGGCACGGTTCAGAGCCACTGGGGGGCATCAGTTTACCAACCATCCTTCGTTAAATAGGGACATGATGTGATGATTCTAACTGTGTCAGCCTGACGTATGGCATATTGACTCGTTTGTGAGAATTGTGTCAGCTTCAAATGATCACACAACAGAAGTCACTGTCCTATAAACCAAATCCTGGAGAAACCGAAAGTATAGAGTTTGTGGTTTTATTAGATCTCAGGCAAATTAACCCCAAATCATACTGAACTGAAAAAAAAAGCTGAATATGTACAATTGTGGACATGATTACACAACGTAGGTCAGTGTGAATACCTTCTAGAAATCCTCCAGGAATAAGATTTTCAAACCAAGGTTTGAAGAGATACTGTGTAACAGTGATATTCAGAGTGAACCCTGGGGCCCTTGGGTGACTCAGTCAGTTAAGTGCCGGAGTCTTGACTTCGGCTCAGGTCATGATCCCAGGGTTGTGGGCTTGAGTCCTGCGGCAGGCTCTGCACTGAGTGTGGATCCTGCTTGGGATTCCCTATCTCTCCTTATGCCTCTCCCCCACTCGCGTGTGCTCTCTCTCTCTCTCTCTCTCTCTCTCTCTCTCTCTCTCAAAAAAAAAAAAAAAAAAAAAAAGGAAAGCCTGAACTCTGGAGGGACCCAGTTGCTGATGACATATTGTCATAGAAGTAAGAGTATAATAGACCGTGTCCCATATTATACTAGTTGACATTTTATTTACCCTTTTGTGTGTTTTCTTCATTGATCTTTATAGTGGTACCCAATGCAATCCTGAATTTTATTCTTGGCAATTCCAGCCCTCTTAATCAATCCTGCTAGTGAATGAATTAGAAAGATAAGCAATTGAAAATGAAAAGAATAACGACAAAAAAAGGAAAAATACAACACAATATTGTAAACCTTAAGATGAGTTTGAAGAACTACTCATTACGGGTGTTAGATTATGAATCACATTATATAACACTGTCAACTATACTAAAAAAAAAAGAATCACATTCCACATTATCATATATGAAACCTCAAAGTGTGGAAAATCGCTGAAACTTATTCATGTATCATGTTTCTTTTTTGTGTGTTTCAGTTTTGAAAATGTTTGTTTTACAAAGAAGTCTTTAGAATGCGTGAATTTCAAAGAGTATCACTATTTCCTACAAAGCTTAACATGAAAACTTTAAAAGTTTCCTTTCCCGTTTGGTTTTGGTTATCTCAAAATTTCTTGCCTGAAAATATCCAGAAAACGTGAAATCTGATGAGAATTCTTTCTTGATCAGGAAAAGGCTTTGAAATTTTCCTATACTACCTGTAGACTGAGGGAAGAGGGCTCCTAATTCCAAAGAAGAATCTTTCTGTCCTGTGTGTTTATAAACTACGTCGTACCCTGGGCAATAAAACGGACCCCATCAAAGCTTGTCACTGCACATTCGTGCAAAGAATAAGCATTTGTAAGTGGTGTAAGAAGAATCTCCATGGGGTCCGGGTAGGGAACAGGGCTCCAGGCGTCTCAGTCTTGGCCACCATCCACCAAACGAGCAAGGACTTACCCAGGTGGCTTTCACTGCAGTTTTGTTTCAGTGCCGCAGGGTGTTCACTGGGATCCGTGACACTGGAAGCCAGGGTGGGATTTGTGTACCTTGGGAAGAGGTCTTGTGGGTGTAACCATGTGCGTTCATTATCCCGGGGCCAGAGTGTGCGGGGTGGGGAGTGTGATGCTGTTATACATCCTGTCGACTTGGATCTATACATTTTATCTACCCGAACAGCTCAAACCCCTCCTGCCTTGGCTAAGATGAGAGACAGAAGCCTGTGTTCTGAGTTCCAGTGCAAGTTCTTTCTGATAAAAGGGGAGCTTTCTTGCCTGAGAACTGATGCAAGCCATCCAGCAGAGGGAGCTTCTGCAGTTTCAGGCCTGTTGAGTAGATTCTTGGGACCTGCGTGAAACTGGTCACCTTTTCTAAGTAACTGCAAATTGTCACCCACTAGAGGACAAACTCACAGATAAATATTCTGGTCACAGGCAGCTCACATACACCTACGAATGTGTTGATCTTCTGACTTTATGCGTGACGTCTCAGCCATGTGAAGCAGGTCACTTATGAGCTTCAGTGATCTAGAACCTTCACATCCCTGGCTCTACCTGCGTAATCTGAATTACTTCCCAATATGGTAATTTCTTTTTTTTCTCTTTCCTTGGAATAAATAAATAAGGAAATACATGTGGTCGAGATACCTGAGATTCATCTGAGTCCTGTGGAGAAATGGTTGCAATGTCTTACGTTGCCTGTGAAGGTTATTCTTATAAGGATGCTACTCCCTCGGGAGGCCCCAATCACCACAGTCTAATAGGGAAAAGTGAGACAGAAGTTTCCTTTGACCATATGCCACCTCGTCATCTCTCTACTTTTATGAACTCTTTACTCTCTGTAGGAATTTTTATTCTGAACCCCAAAGCCTCTCCCGTGAGGGCTGGAACTTCTGCTCTGAGAAGTCTGATGAAATCCCACGACTTTCTTGTCATTTAAAAAATATTCTTCCAGTGTTTTTTTGTTTTGTTTTTTATTTTTTTCAATATATGAAATTTATTGTCAAATTGGTTTCCATACAACACCCAGTGCTCATCCCAAAAAGTGCCCTCCTCAATACCCATCACCCACCCTCCCCTCCCTCCCACCCCCCGTCAACCCTCAGTTTGTTCTCAGTTTGTAAGAGTCTATTATGCTTTGGCTCTCTCCCACTCTAACCTCTTTTTTTTTTCTTCCCCTCTCCCATGGGTTCCTGTTAACTTTCTCAGGATCCACATAAGAGTAAAACCATATGGTATCTGTCTTTGTATGGCTTTTTTCACTTAGGGTAACACTCTCCAGTTCCATCCACCTTGCTACAAAGGGCCATATTTCATTCTTTCTCATTGCCACATAGTACTCCGTTGTGTATATAAACCACAATTTCTTTAGCCGTTCATCAGTTGATGGACATACAGGCTCTTTCCATAATTTGGCTATTGTTGAGAATGCTGCTATAAACATTGGGGTACAAGTGCCCCTATGCATCAGCACTCCTGTATCCCTTGGGTAAATTCCTAGCAGTGCTACTGCTGGGTCATAGGGTAGGTCTATTTTTAATTTTCTGAGGAACATCCACACTGCTTTCCAGAGCGGCTGCACCAATTTGCATTCCCACCAACAGTGCAAGAGGGTTCCCGTTTCTCCACATCCTCTCCAGCATCTATAGTCTCCTGATTTGCTCATTTTGGCCACTCTGACTGGCATGAGGTGATATCTGAGTGTGGTTTTGATTTGTATTTCCCTGATGAGGAGCAACGTCGAGCATCTTTTTATGTGCCTGTTGGCCATCTGGATGTCTTCTTTAGAGAAGTGTCTATTCATGTTTTCTGCCCATTTCTTCACTGGATTATTTGTTTTTCGGGTGTGGAGTTTGGTGAGCTCTTTCTAGATTTTGGATACTAGCCCTTTGTCCGATATGTCATTTGCAAATATTTTTTCCCATTCCGTTGGTTGCCTTTTAGTTTTGTTGGTTGTTTCCTTTGCTGTGCAGAAGCTTTTTATCTTCGTGAGGTCCCAGTAGTTCATTTTTGCTTTTAATTCCCTTGCCTTTGGGGATGTGTCAAGTAAGAAATTGCTATGACTGAGGTCAGAGAGGTCTTTTCCTGCTTTCTCCTCTAGGGTTTGGATGGTTTCTTGTCTCACACTCAGGTCCTTTATCCATTTTGAGTTTATTTTTGTGAATGGTGTGAGAAAGTGGTCTAGTTTCAACCTTCTGCATGTTGCTGTCCAGTTCTCCCGGCACCATTTATTAAAGAGACTGTCTTTTTTCCATTGGAAAGACTGTCTTCTTTCCTGCTTTGTCAAAGATTGGTTGGCCATACATTTGTGGGTCGAGTTCTGGGGTTTCTATCCTATTCCATTGGTCTATGTGTCTGTTTTTGTGCCATCTTCCACTGTTTGAGTGTGAGATAGATAGATTGTTTTTTTTTTATTTGTATGCTTGCTTTTTGTCTACAGGAAAGTTTGATTCAACTGAGAGAGTGTGAGCGAGAGAGAGGAAAGAATGCTTGAAGAGGACACTAATCTGTTTGATCTTTATGTGATGTATTGAAACTGTCTATTCTATAAATAAGAGAGGTATGATTTGAGTGCAGATTTCACAGCAGTAGCATATCCTGTCAATGCAACACTCCAGAAGAAAGTTCTGGCACCATTAAGACAACTATTTACATTAGAACCGTCAGTTTTGTCCCTTCTAATTTCTCAAACACTAAACACTAAACACTAAGCACAGAGAAATGTTTCCTTCTCCACCCACTGGCGCATGGCCTTCCCCCTTGTCTCCTCTGAGCAGAGAGCTCCCTCATCAGTGCAGAGAAAGAACATTCTGAGCTCAGCCCTGAGCTCATAGTTCCTTAGAGAAAATAAGGAAGCAAAATTTGCTCAATATATCTCTGTCAACACTTCAGGGTCCTTCTTCCAAGACCTGGCCTTGCCCTCAGTCGGTGAGCTTGAGACGTTGCACTGGCTGAGGTCGAGGACCTGAGTCAGAAGCAGTGACTTTTTAGGTGTCAGCCCACCTGACTTAGAGTTTTCCAGTAAGAGAGACAAAATTCTCTAAGTGTCTACACATTGATTTAATATCCTACAACATGTGATCAATTGTCTATTGCCACAGATCCCTATTTCTGCCATATTCTGCCCCTGCTCATTTTGGAAAATGAACACCTTTTGTGTATGAAGGTCATTATGACATTCTGGCCTGTGTCACTCTCTGACGTCCTTGGTCACGGGCATTATTCCCTGGACAGCAGACTCACATCGAATTTAGCACATGGGACGCTGATTGGGGAATATTCTTGGGATGAACATCTCCGGAGGGAGAAAGCAGGACTGGGGAGAGGAGGAAGTTGGGCTGTGATGCAGGCGGACAAAAGCCGAAGCCGTCTCCGCAGGCAGGTGCAGAGCTATGACGGCTCTCCAGAGTTGACGCGAATTGGAACCCATGGGCCAGACCCTTGTCTGTGGTATCATGTCTTCCTCTTCATCCTGTACCTTTTTTATGCCTCTTTGATCCACTTGTCAGAGAAGCAGGCCCTTTAATATTGGTTCCTAATTTCCTCTCAGGTTGCCTCATTTTCACTTTTATTTTTGCTTTTTATTGAAAGCAAGAAGAGTTTATAATATTATTTTTGCCGTCACTCTAGCATTTTGTTTATATATTAGGGCACGTTTTGAACTTTGTGATGGGCAAGAAAAATGACTTTCAACTTGGTTTCAGGGAAGACCTCAAATTTGGTTCCAGGTGCATCCTATGTGAATGTTTAGGGAGGAGGCAGAGTGCCCCCTGCACATTGTGGGGAAGGTGTCACAACTCACAGACACAGGGCACCGATAACCACCCGGTGGTGGAGACGCTCCAGTCCATAAAAGCCAGGTGGCTGTGTGTGACCTGCTGTGTAGACGCCACCAAGCACATACATGATGAAGTCTCGCAAGGAGCACAGCCTCCTGGGTCCGGGTCTGCTCTTGGGCAGCTTGTGTGTCCGCACTTCACCTGCTACGGCAGCTGCCTGTGGCTCCTCAAGGCGGGTTGGAGACCCAGCTTGAGAAGGACCAGCCCATAAGGAGTCTCAGCGTCTACCAGTAGGTGAAGAAGAAACTCCTGCCGCTCACCAGCCGTGGATGGGGGTGGGTGCCGTTCCACCATCTCTCCCTGAGGTGATTAATTTGCTAGAGCAGCTCACGGAACTCAGAGAACACCTACCTATGTTTCCAAGTTTAGTAAAGGATATGATAAAGGTTACAGATGAACAGCTAGATGGAGAGACACACGGGTGAGCTCTAGGCAGGTCCTGCGGGCAGCAGCTTCTGTCCCCATGGTTTGGGTGCATCACCTTCCAGGGTGGATGCGTTCACCAACCTGGGAGCTCTTGGAGCCCCGCACTGTTGGGATTTTATGGAGGCTTTGGTCACATTGACAGGATCCGTTATTATCTCTGTGTCCAGCCCCTCTCTTCTCTCTAGAGGATGGGGGAGGGTGCTGTAAATTCCATGCTTCTAATCATGGTTCGGTGTTTCTGATGAGCAGCACCCATCTAGGAGCCCACTCAGAGTCATCTTCCCAGAATAAGACCTGCTCCTAGTGCCCTTATCACTTAGGAAATAAGAAGGGGGTTAGGACCTCTGTGCCAGGGATGGGGCACAGAGACAAATACATGTATGTTCCATTATCTCTCAGGCATAAGTCAGGAATTCTGTAAGGTCGCCATCATTTCAGAGGTCGGGTGGCCTCGCCTGGCTGCTCTACCACAGTCTCCAGGGCGCCAGAGCAGAGATCTGGACTGTGGTTCTTTAGCCCTCCTCCTTGTGGACTGCCTGGAGGGACAGCGCTGCCTGAGGTCCCTTCCTCACTTGGAGCGCTTTTTGGTAGCACAGATGTATTTGTGTATTAAAAAAATGAAATATGGAATGCAAGTATTGTATCTAAAAGAAAGTATGCTAAGTAAACAAAAAAGGTTCTTGTCAGGAAAGGAATGAGTTCTGCTTGGAAGAGATCTCCAAGTCCCCTTTCCCTCTAAAACTTCTGCTTATGAAGTCCAATTAAGAGAGAGAAAAGGGAGGATCAAAAGTTATTTGTATGTTCTCTTTTGTGGGAGAGCAGAGAAACTTTACACGGGTTTCTGCTTTTATGGGGTTCAACTGAAAACAACAACAATCATTGAGAAGATTTTGTCCTTTTACTCCAGTTTCCGTTGCTTTTACCTAATGACCCATGGCAAGGCATTCTCTGAACCCCAGATATTATTTTCCCGTGTGAAATGTCGGAGCATCCCCACCTGAAGCTGGAGGGAGCAGGAAAACAAACAGAGGTGGAAGGGACAGAGAGGTGATTGGCAGAAAGAGTTTGTAATCTTTATTAGGTAATGTAGGTGACTGATCATTAAGGGAATTCCAGATGGAATGGAGTCAAATGGAGACAAACTGGAGCACCTTAAAGGGTCCGCAGCCCAGCTCTCCCTTCCACTCCTATTCCAGCAAGTAAGTTGGATAAAAGACTCATGAATCACAAGCTATGAGCAAACTTAGGCTCCATTCTGGGTGGTGCTTGGGGGAAGGTAATGATACAATGTACCCAGATAGGTTGAGAGAAATCGAGAAGAACTCAACTATTCAATGTGTTGGCAAATGAAAGACTTAGTTGATCACCTCCATAAAAAATAAATAACCTTGGGGCTCCTGGGTGGCTCAGTCGGTCAGGCCTCAGACTCGGTTTCGGCTCAGGTCATGATCTCAGGGTTTTGTGAGTTCGAGCCCCACATCACGTCTGAACTACCAGCACAGAGCCTCTTGGGATTCTCTCTCTCTCTCTCTCTCTCTCTCTCTCTCTCTCTCTATCTCTCTCTCTCTCTCTCTCTCTCCCTCTCTGTCTCTGTTCCTCCCCCACTCACACTGTCTCTGTCGCTCTCAAAATAAATAAATGAATAAACTTTAAAAATAAGTAAATAAATAACCTCTAAGGAAATGACATTTCAACGAATTGCTGTGTTTACTGACAATAGCCAAGGAGAAGAGACAGCAATCTGCAACACACTAGGGTTTTATAGAAGTGACTTCTATCAGGTGATCCAGCCAGCAACCTTCTGTTTTTCATGTGTCCCAACCATTTTGAGAGTGTCTTCTCTTCACTGTTTAGTCACATACGAAGTGAGATCTCCCTCTGTGTAGTCAGATTTAATCTATGATGCCTACTCACAAAAAAAAGTTTTTTTTTTTTTAAATGTTTATGTATTTTGAGACAGAGAGAGAGAGAGACAAAGGCGAGGAGGGGCAGAGAGAGAAAGAGCAAGATAGAGAATCCCAAGTAGGCTCCACACCATTAGCACAGAGCCCAATTTGGAACCGATCTCACAGACCACACACGATCATGACCTGAGCTGAAATCAGGAGTTGGATCCTTAACCGACCTAGTCACATCAGTGCCCTTCATAGAAATGTTTTTAAAAGCAAAAACAAAACAAAACAAAACAAAAAAACGCATAAGATTACAAAATAAACTAATTATATTTAAATACTGATATCAAAATATTTCAAAAATTAACAATATAGTGATATATTCTTTATCAATGTATGAAATAACAAGGTCCAGTTGCAATAAGAAAAATTACTCTGTAAAAGGCATTCTCCAGAGTATAAGGAAACAAGTCACAGACTGGGAGAATATACTTGCAAAAACGCATCTGGCCAAGGATTGTTATCTAAATTCACAAAGAATACTTAAAACAACAAAAAGAAACAATCCAATTCAAAAAGGGGGAAAAGGTCTGAACACATACCTCACGCAAAAAGATATACAGATATCAAACAGAAATCGGAAAGATAATCAACATTATGTGTCATTAGGAAATATAATTAGAGACGCTACTATGCACCCATTTATTTTTATTTGCATATATATTTTAAATACTTTATTGTCAAGTTAGCTAACATACAATGGAGTCTTGGCTTCAGGAGGAGATTCTTGTGATTCATCACTTACACACAATACCCAGTGCTCATCCCAACAAGACTATACGCCTCTTTAAATATCCAAAATCTAGAACACAGACAGCTCCAAATGCTGGTGAGGATGAGGAGAAGCAGACTAGCATTCATTGCTGGTGGAAATGCACAAATGGAACAGCCATTTTGGAACACAGTTTGGCAGGTTCTTACAGAAGTAAACGTACTCTTACCAAACAATTCGGCAGTCAAATTTTTTGGTATTTACCCAAAGGAGCTGAACACTTATGGCCACAGAAAAACCTGTACGCCGATGTATATAGGAGATTTGGTCATCATTCCAAAACTCGTATGCAATCAAGGTGTCTTTCCAAAGGTGAATGGATAAATAAACTATGGTGCGTTAAGCAATGAAACGTGATTCAGCTGAAAAGGCATAATCTGCTGTCCATGGAAACAGTAAAAAGTTCAGCGGTTGCCAAAGCTTAGAGGGGAGAGAGGGGTGAATAAGCAGAGTACAGAGGAGTTTTAGGGCAGTGAGATTATTCTGTGTGATACTGTATTGGATACACAACATGGTACATTTGTCCAAACCCTTCGAATTGTCAACATCAAGAGTGAACTATGATGGGAACTGTACATTTGAGGTGATAATGCTGTGTCAGTGTAGCTTCATTGACAGTAACGAATGTGTCACTCTGGAAAGGGATATTGATGGTGGTGGGGCTGTGCATATGTGGAGGCAGGGAGTACATGCGAATCCCCGAATGTTAATTACATAGGCCATGGAGTCCAGTATCTTGGAATAGGCACTTATAGGCAATAAAGAAGCTTTATTTACTCACCCAGAATCAGGATCACGTTATTGTGGTGATTTAATCGTTCTTTTACTTCTAGTGCACCGTGTTATGACAGGAAATTGACATGAGCCCAACTTAGGTCACATAGAATTTTTGAGCACTGTTTTAATTGAGATCTACTCAAAACATATAATTTATATATTTTTTCAATGGAACATACAATACAGGTTCGTTTTTAGGTAAGACCATGTTCTGGAAAACTAACGTATTTATCTATCACACGAAATCTTTTTTGGCAATATCGCACCAAATTTGTCATCTCCAAAATAATATTTAGGCTAGGTGATCCTAAAATGTTCCCTTTTGGGAAACAAAGTTCATATCATTCTGTACACTTCCTGTGGTATACGAGGGACATTCTCTGCTCTACATCTTCCCGCTTGTTTTGTTTTGTTTTCTCAGATCTTACTTTGGAGTTCTAAGAACTCCCTTTTTCTCTCAGAGAAAGGTCATTGAGACAAATACACTCTTTTAGAATAGGTTCTTCTGTGTGTGTGCGCACAGGCATGCATGCACGCGTGTGTTGTTGTTGTTGTTGTTTTATTCAAGTATGGAGATACACAATGCTACATTGGTTTCTGGTGTACGACACAGAGGCTAGACAAGTCTGTACGCTATGCTGTGGTCACCACAAGTCACAAGTGTAGCTCCCGTCTGTCCCCACAGGCACCATGACAAGAGCACTGACTGTGTTCCCTATGCTTTCATCACAGTGACTTATTCGTTCCATAACTGGGAACCTGTCCCTCTCATTCCTCTTCGCCTGTTTTTTCCATCCCCTTTGGCCACCTCCTGTCTGGCAACCATCAGTGTGTTCTCTGCATTCACGTATCTATTTATGCTTTTGTTGTTTGTTGTTTGTTTTGTTTTTCAGGTTCCATACATAAATGAAATCCTCATCATATGGCCTTGGTCTTTCTCCGTCTGACTTATTTCACCTACACGATACCGTCACGGTTCACCCACGTTGTTGCAAATGGCAATATTTCCTTCTCTTCAATGGCTGAGTAAAATTCCATTGTATATGTAGACCACATCTTCTTTACAGGATTAGAAGCTCATATGTGCTGTGAATTTACAAAAGTCTATTTGGTGCTCGAACCCCAGACACTTTTAAGAATTCTTCTCAGTCATATTTGCTGTGGGGGTAGTGTGTATGTAATGCCATCTGGAGAATATTGTACAAGAGGGATTAGTGTAAGTGGTAATGAAGAAGTTCAGAGAGTACAAAAACAAAAAATAATTTCTACACGATACCAAATATTACCGTATTGAAAAACAGCAAAATTTGTTAGCTCCAAAATGTATTCAACTTGTGTTGTCACAAATGTGCCTCCATTGCTGACCCTTCAGTGACGAAATGTACTTGACCCAGGCACACAGCGGGGAGCGTCTGGACGGGGTGCAGGTCTGCTATCCCTTTCGTCTTACCGCTCAGAGGGCACTGTGATCACCTCCGTTCCCGTGCGGCTCATGCCGCGCTGGGCTGTCGCAGCTGAGGGGCCACGACATGGTCCAGAGCCCGCAGCTGCACATTATGCCCTGACTTCTCCAGCGTCTGCCTCGTAGGGCCACTGAGAGCCTCTGCTGTGTCTGCTCCCCACTCAGGCCACACGTGTGGAGGGAGGTGACGCGCCAGACAGAAGGTTTGTGTTCGGGGCTGAACCACTGTGCGAGGAGCATGTGTAGCTTGGTAGCAGTAATAAACTCCGACGTCGTCAGCCTCCACCCTGCTGATTCTCAGGGTGAAATCTGTCCCTGACCCGCTGCCACTGAACCTGTCTGGGACCCCAGAGTCCCGGTTGGAAACAAGATAGATCAAGCGCCGTGGAGACTGGCCTGGCTTCTGCAGGTACCAATACAGATAAGTATTTCCATTACTGTGCAGGAGGCTCTGACTGGCCCTGCAGGAGATTGAGGCCGGCTCTCCAGGGGTGACCGACAAGGACAGAGGGGTCTGCGTCATCACGACATCCCCACTGGATCCTAAAATAATGAGAGAGAAGCACAACGTTATGCAGAAACCTTAGAAGCCATTTTTATGATTTAAAATGTTTTTGTATTTAAGGCTAAATCACTTTTGGTGATTTGATTCCTACTCTAGATATATCCAGTTTCCAAAGATAACCCAAGAGTTGCAGGCACAAAGTGGCCTCTTCCTTTCTAGCAACTCACTAAATGTCTCACTTCTTTGTTCCTTTCAGTTTCCTCTTGATTTCCCAGGCCCCCAAATTAAATCCCCCTGCTGGAGGGCAGTCCCACCCGTGGGCAGAACACACGTGGGGAGCAGTAGCGCCCCCAGAGCTCTCCCTCCACACCCCGCTCTCCTTTCTCATCCCCCCTCTGCCCTCACCTGGGATCCAGAGCATCAGCAGCCCCAGCAGCTGAGCAGGGAACCTCATTTTGAGAAGCTGAACTGATGAGTCCTAACAGGTAAAGAGAAGGTCAGAGCTGGCCTTTATGTCAGAGGGAAGGTCCTCCCCAGGGGACAAGATGCAAATTCCCTGGTGGGTGTGGCAGAGTGGAAAGAGCCAAAGGCAGGGGGCACAGGTGCCTCTCCCGTGAGCAAAATAACTGCAAATGTCTTCTGTGTTGGGAGGAAAAACCAACAGACAAATTCCTTACTGCCTGAGTGGGCAGAAGGCTCTAACTGTGAAGGTCAGGATCTCTGGGGGTACACGGTGCCCATAGCCCCACGGTTCTGAGAAAGCTCCAGATACCCGGAAGATGTAGACTTAAGTGTCCAGAGTCAGTTTCTGGCAGGTGAATGGCCGTCCTGCTTGGATTCCTCTCAGCTAATGTCCGGGACAAAACAGTGTCACCCCAATCCAGCTGATTGGCAGAGTATCTCCAAACGACAGGATGAGCTGCAGAGAGTTCTAGAGCCTCTGGTATCTGCTGTTTCCAGGTTAATGGTTTAAGATAATTTAATCATGATTAAATAATGAATTAAACTCACCCTGGGACCTTTCGAGAAGATGAAAGTAAAAAGACCTTGACTGAAAAGAATCTCTCACTCACAGGTAGAGAACTAATAGCCCTGCTTTAGAGAATAGGAAAGGAGAACAAATTTTATGCTTCAGGCAGTGAGTATGCAATTTGTGATAACCATTTGTTACAACATGGTGTGTATCCTGTCATTCTTCTCTCTTTCCCCCTAGATATTTAGGTAGGTAGGTAGGTAGATAGATAGATGGACAGAAAGACTGACAACACACACACCATATGGTATATGTGAGATATGGATACACACACAGAAACACACAAACCCCAAATCAAAGAGATTTCTTTTATTTAAAAAAATGTTTTTTAACATTTATTTATTTTTGAGACCGAGAGAGACAGAGCATGAATGGGAGAGGGTCAGAGAGAGAGGGAGACACACAATCTGAAACAGGCTCCAGGCTCTGAGCTGTCAGCACAGAGCCTGACATGGAGATTGAACCCATGAACTGCGAGATGATGACCTGAGCCGAAGTCGGACGCTTAACCGACTGAGCCACCCAGGAGCCCCTCAAAGAGATTTCTTAAGGGAAGCAAAATCTAAGTAGATTGGACAGAATGAATGATGTTTTGTTTTGTAATGTATCATTTTCTTCATTTGATGCTTAGAAAATCCCTTCCTATATGGAGGCTTCTCATCACACATAACCACTTTCTGTCAGAGGCTCTGGTTTCTTGTTAGCGCTGTCTGAGAAGCTAAGTCTCACACGGGTATGTCAGGCAGCAAAAACCATGAATCACTGAGTTCAAAAAGAGATTGCGTATGTGAGAATAGCAAAACCTGGGATAACTATTTAATGTACGGGTGTCGCCTGTATCTATGACTGACATTTCCTGGATCTTCATTTAAGGACAGTCACTGTGGAATCGGGTGCATGTTCAGAGCTGCTGGGGGCATCGGTTTACCAACCATCCTTCATTAAATAGGGACACGACCTGATGATTCTTCCTGTGTCAGCCTGACGTATGTCATATTGAATCGTGACAATTGTGTCAGCTTCAAGTGACCTCACAATGAGAGTCACTGTCCTATGACCAAAATGCTGGAGCTACAGGAAGAATAGATTTGTTGTTTTATTAGATCACAGGTAATTTAAACTTAGTCATACTGAACTGAAAAAAACACAAATACATACAATTGTAGGCATGATACAGAAATAAGGTCAGTGTGAATATCTTCCAGAAATCCTCCAGGAAAAAGATTTTGTACCAAGGTTTGAGAGATATGGTGTAAAAGTGATATGGAGAGTGAACCCTGGGACACATGGGTGGCTCAGTCCATTAAGTGTTGGAGTCTTGAATTGGGCTCAGGTCAATGATCCCAGGGTCGGGGGATTGAGTCCCATGTCCAGTTCTGTGCTGAGTGTGAAGCCTGCTTAGGATTCTCTGTCCTCCTGCTCTCCCCTTGTTGAGTGTGCTTTGTCATTTCTCTCTCTCTCTCTCTCTCTCTCTCTCTGCCTCTCTCTCTTCTCTCCACAAAAAAAAAAAAAAAAAGTAAACTCTGTGGAGGGAGTTGGTTGCTGATGACATATTGTGATAGAAATAAGAGTATAATATCCCATGTTCCATATTTTGCTGGTTGACATTTTTTTTACCCTTTTGTGTGTTTCCTTCCTTGATCTTATTTACAACCCTAGCCAAGGCATGCTGAATTTTATTCTTGGCAGTTCTAGCGCTCCTAAAGAATCCTGATAGTGAATTCGTTCAGAAAGTTATGCAGTTGAAAATGGAAAAAAACAAGGACAAAAACAGAGAGGAAAGATACAAGACCATCTTAGACATCCTAGCTGAGTTGGAAGAACTATTCAGTACAGATGTTAGATTACGAGTCACATTATAGAAAAGTGTGTTAACTATACCGAGAGAAAAATCACACTCCACATTATTGTGTGTGAAACCTCCAAGCGTGGAAATATGGCTGAGAATTATTCATCTGTCGAGTTTCTTTTACTGTGTATCCATTTGGAAATGTTATTTTTACAAAGTATTCTTCAGAATGCTTGATTTTTCAAAGAGTATTACTATTGCCTATGAAACTTAACATGAAAACTTTGAAAGTCTCCTGTGTGGTGGCTTATCTCTAATTTTCTTGCCTGAACACATCCAGGAAATATATAATCTTTTAAAAATTCTTTCTTGATCAGGAAAAGGCTTTGTAATTTTCCTACACTACCTGTAGACTGAAGAAGAGGGCTCCTAATTCCAAAAAAGAACCCTTCTCTCCTGCGTGTTTACAAACTCTGTTGTACCCTGGACAATAAAATGGATGCCATCAAAGCTGGTCGCTGCACATTACACTCAAATAATAAACATTCGTGAGCAGTGTAAGAAGAACTTCCATGAGATCCAAGTAGGGAGCAGGACTCCAGGCATCTCTAATCTTGATGACCATCTACTGAGACCAAGGACTTAGGCAGGTGACTTTTATCGCAGTCTTGCTTCTGTGTCACAGGCTGTTCATTGGGATCCGTGAAACTGGAAGCCAAGGTGTGATTTGTGTTCCGTGGGAAGAGGTCTTTTTAGTGAAAGTGTGTGAGTCCATTATCCGGGAGCCAGAGTGCGAGGGGTGAGTGTATGAGGCTGGTATACATCCTGTAGACTTTGATCTATAAATTTTATCAGCCTGAACGGCTCAAACTCATTCTGCTTTGGCCAGGATGAGAGACACACAGAAGCCTGTGTCCTGACTGAGCCCAAATGCAAGGTCTTTCTGATAAAAGGTGAGCTTTCCTGCATGAGAACTGAGATCAAGCCATCCAGCAGAGGGAGCTTCCCCAGCATTAGGTCTATTGAGTAGATTGCTGGGACCAATGATTGAAACTGTTCAACCTTTCTAAGTAATTGCAAATTGTCACCCACTAGAGGATAAACTCACGGGTAAATATTCTGGTCACAGGTTACATATACCTACGAAACTCTGAATCCAGCGGTGGAACCAGGACGCCCAACACTTAAAGCTGGAAAATTGTCGCCAGTAGAGTTTTTTTAACCCTCGTGAGAAAACCCAGCTAATCCCCTAGTGACCCACGATTCCTTATGAGAAATGCCTAGATCCAGGTTTCTCTGCTGTTCCAGAAATTCATGCAGTGGTTTCTAACTGAGGCAGAGATTGCAGGAGTTTCCAAACAGCTAACAGTGGTTAGTATATCGATGGTTTCAAAAGGCCAACCTGAATTTCTTCATATTGATGACACACCTGTAACCAATAGAGTTGCAAAATATCTAAGTTCCTTTGTTTTATTTGGAATTCTATTTAAAGAGTGTCATGATTTACATTTCTTTTTTTTTTTAATTAAAAAAAATGTTTATTATTGAGAGACACAGACAGAGACAGAGCATGAGCATGGGAGGGGCAGAGACAGGAGGAAACACAGAATCCGAAGCAGGCTCCAGGCTCTGAGCTGTCAGCACAGAGCCCAATGCGGGGCTCGAACTCGCAAACTGTGAGATTGTGACCTGAGCCGAGTGGACTGCTTAACTGACTGAGCCACCCAGGCGCCCCTCATGATTCACATTTCTGATACAAGGCATAGGCCATTTGTTGACAAAAAAGGGAATAAGGGAATGAGAAAGTGTTCTGTAAAGAAAATCATTAGAACATGTAGTTCAACAGGAAAAATCATAACTGAGGTAACCTTTGAGGGAGAAAGCATCTGGGACCACAAAGTGGCCTTTAGGAGTGGAAGCGAGGCGTGCCTCGGGGAAACACGGCCTGTTCCGAACGCCCTACACGACAGGTGCCAGAAGAAAGAAGTGGGCTGTGTTCAGGTTCAAATGATGAGATGCACACTCCTTCACTCACGCTTTACACTCTCATTTCTTTCAAATGAGGCACAAAGGCACGAGATGCTGCACGAATCTTGTGTTCTGACGCCTCTTTAGGTACATTCCTTGTTCACTGTGCCCTCACGCCTCTAGGGTTTTCCCCCTCTGGCCCCTAGGACAGCTGTGGCTTCGTGTGCAGCACGAATAGTGCAGGGGAGGCATCGTGTCCGTGTCCCGCTCAGATTGGCCTCGGTAGTCCCTGCACAGGGCACCACTACACATGTTTTCAACCATGTCCAATACTATGGCTGACGTGTAAGAATGGGAAAAGAGCATCTCTGCGTAGTGACTGCAGTTTCTGCTCTAACTGAGTCTATCTGCACAGTCACCCTGAGTTCTCATCTTGCTGAGCTGCTATTAATGGATCCCCGAGGGAGGAGACAGCCGGAGTCCGTCAGATCTCAGAGCCAGATGGCATCTCTGTCCCTGCTCTTGTATTTCCTGCTGCTCTGTGTCCCCGCTGAGAAGAGGAAGAGGACAGCAGAAATGTTACTCTGAGTATCCTTGCCATGGGAGCTGGGATTGGGAGTCCCGGAGGGTCTCATCACATTAGGTATGTGCCTGAGAGAATTTTTCTCCACGGAAACGGATCCTTCGTCCAAAAGTGTGTCCTTTGAGAATTCAAATATATGCACGTATTCATATGGACCAAGTCAGGGTCTGTATTTGTGTTGAGTTGTGGATGTCTTAAAAATTGTAGCTTTAAAAATAGGCAATAGTATGATGCATTCTCCAGCCGCCCAATTACACATCCCAATTACAAAAGCAAGGTTGCTTGGTACCCATAGAAACGAGGCAGGATTCCTCAGGTCCTGCTATATGACACTTACCCAGGGGCCTCAGGTGTCCCAACACCCTTGAGTGGTAGTAGCTCCTTTACTCTCACTCTCAGCAGTGTGGGGACAGCTGATGCTGCTACCTATGACAGTCACGAGTGGCCAGGATCCCACAGTGTGACCTTCATAAACAAAAGTCTGCAGTGCTTCGGGGCACAGCGGTTTCCTGCATAATGCATGGGTCCCAGCTTCCTAGGTATGACTGCCATTCTCCTGCGGGACCTCCTTGGTCTTGCAGCGGGGGATGAATTCCTTCCTTATCAATGAGGTTATAGTCCTTCTTTATCTAAAGACCTCACACTACTGTCACAGAGGAAAGATAATAAAGCATAATGAGCTTCCTGAATAAGTCTAGTGATTCGGTTAATCATAGACTAGAAGAATACATATCGACCTACCACCTAATATTCACAAGGAGACACTTTCTTACGGCCTGAGACCACAGCGATTATCAAGGCTGCAAGGTTCCTGTCTAAATGGGAAACTGAATTTTCGTAATGGAGACAGACATTCAAAGCAAAAGTTTTCAAGGATAATTGATTATGTTGGCAATTAGAAATAAACTGTAAGCTGAATGTACAATTGAGAGGAAATGCATTCTTACGTGCCAGGCACCAGGCACCATACAGACCTGAGGGTAATAAAACTTTGCTAAGAGAGAGTAAAGGAGACCTGAATGAACAGAGAGATAAAACACATTCATGCATCTCAAGACCCAATATATCTATCTCAACAAAGTGATCTGTGGCTTCAATGTATTCCCGATAAAAACCCAGTTATTATGTATTCTGTAAAGCAAATTCTAAAATGTATAGGGAATTCAGAGAACTAAAAAGAATCCAGGCAATTTTGAAGAGGAAGAAAGAATGTGGGGAGAATACTCTAGTGACTATTAAGACTGATTTAAAGACTCAGTAATGAGGACTCTATACTTGTCACAAAGATATTCAAAGAGACCAGGGGAATAAAACATAGTCCAAAGATTTATATCTCTTGAGATACTTAATTTGCGATCAACGTGGCTCCTCAGGCAACTGGCAAAAGAACATTCTTCCTCACGTAGTGTGATGGCTCAAGTGGGTATTCATACCGAAAGAAAAATTAAATCTGACCCCCCTACTTTATACCATATCAAACAATCCAGCCAGATTATAAATCTCAAGTACAGTAATAAAGCTTCATAAAAAAATAAGTAGTAATGTATTCATCAATTTGGTGTATGAAATGGCTTTTCAGATAAACCTTGAAGAGCACCACACATAAAAGATTGATAATTTGGGCTGCATTGAAATGGTCACAGGTTTCAAAACTATTGATAAGATTAAGTACCGAGAAGAGAAGGAAATTTGCAAGGATCATAATTTAGGTGTCCATTCCATGCTTTTCTTTGTGTTTATTTATTTATTTTGGGAGAGAGAGGGAGCTGGTGAGCAAACGAGGGAGGGGCAGAGAGAGAGAGAGAGAGAGGGAGAGAGAGAATCCCAGCAGTCTTCCTGTCACCAGCGCAGAGCCCCGGCCCAGGGCTCGATCTCACAAATGGTGAGATCATGACCTCAGCCAAAATCCAGAGTCGGTCGCTTATTGTTATTCTCTCTGTGAATTACAGGAGCTGTGACCTATGTCATGAGGGCATTAATAGATTTCGCCATAATGAAAAAAATGATTTGTTAGTATCTTGTACCTGGAACTCATAGCATGAATGAGGACATAGAGACCATGGGACTTTCATAGACTGTGATGTTTACTTTCTCACAGTAGGAAAAAAATACCTCCATTCATACCTCTTGGATCTCCACAGAGTTAGAAAACATATATTCAGGTAAGTATGCCAACTGGTGTATTATTTAGAAACAAAGATCACAAAGTTTCTTTTAAGTCAGGTTAGGTACTATTCCTAGTCCTAGTCAGTAACGAGGACTCTATACTTGTCACAAAGATATTCAAAGAGACCAGGGGAATAAAACAGTCCACAGATTTATATCTCTTGAGATACTTAAGAGATTGGTGGAGATACTCCCTACCAATTTTTGATGGGGAGTTACTGGAGTCATATTAACCCATTTGATTCCTAAGATAACTGTATACACACATCAAAAATATGTACCCCCATGTGTGTATATTATATACAATTACACATACATGCGTATGGACACGTGTTTGCATATGTAATTTTATTTATAAAATTTAGACTTAATTAAGTCTGAATGATCTATAAAAATTGTCATTATTATTACTCTATGTAACCTTAGTTAGATGTTTCTACCAAGGGATAGATTTTACCCTTTTAATTCAAATATTTAATTTTATAAACATTTCCTTATGTTTTTATATCTTCTTATGAAGGGATTGACAAGTATTCATTTTTATGCCATTGGTTTCAATAAAACCTGTTGATCTCCATGCAAAGATGCGTAAAAATTGTATTAGTCAGATTTTACACAGGATTTTAACAAATCGGCCAAAAACTCAATGGCTTATAATACTAAGCATTTGTTTCTACAGTCACGGTGTTCATGTTAACAGTGGTTTGGATGATGGACACAGGGCTCAGTGTGTGGTTCTTCTGCAGGCAGACGAATTGTTCTTCAGCCTGTAGATTGTGTTTGATCTGGCCAAGACTGAGGGTGTGGTGATTACCCACGGTACATCATTCTCATGGCAAGTTGTAGGAAGGTACAGAATCCCAAGCCCAGCAAATTTAAGTCCAATCATGGCCAACACAATCGCATATAATTTTGATTTATTTTTAATTCTTCATAATTCTTTAAGTAGTTAAAACACATTATGCTATTTAATTTTTAAGTCATACGGTCATGCTATTTCCAAATAATTATATGTTTCAGTGCTTACAGCCTAAATAGAAGCTTATGGGACACCTGGGTGGCTCAGTAGGTCAAGCTTCTGACTCTTGGTATCAGCTCAGATCGTGATCTTGCAGTCGTGAGATTGAGTCCCACGTGGGTCCCCGCAATAAGCAGGGAGACAGCTTAAGATTCTCTCTCTCCCTCTTTCTCTCTCCCCTTCCCCTGCTTATGCATACTTGCTCTCTCTCAAAAATAAATAAGCATTAAAAAAATAAAATAAAAACAGGTGTGAGATTTAATTTTGTGTGAATTAGAAAATAAAATCGGATATGTTGTTAACATGTGGTTTTAAAAAAAATTTTTTTTTAACGTTTATTCACTTTTGAGACAGAGAGAGACAGAGCATGAATGGAGGAAGGTCAGAGAGAGAGGGAGACACAGAATCTGAAACAGGCTCCAGGCTCTGAGCAGTCAGCACAGAGCCCGACGCGGGGCTCGAACTCATGGACCGCGAGATCATGACCTGAGCCGAAGTCGGACGCCCAACCTTCTGAGCCCCCCAGGCGCCCCTAACATGTGCTTTTAAACAGAAATTTCATAAATGAAAATAGAAAAGACTGCTTAGCAGAAGTAAATGTGCTCTAAAGCGGGGCATCTTACACCTTATACACATCTCCTGTATCTTGATAGATGAAGCTCCGTGGAAGTAGTGTCAGCCAGAGCCTGCTAGTTTGCATCTGTAACGGCTTCCAGGGGTGTCCATGATGCTCTGGCTTCTGGAAAATTTTGAGCAAGGAGATATTTTCATATTAAGGAAACACAATGCTTCATCCACATTTAGTTTGCTTTTTAATCAAGTCTTTCACGGTGTGTCAAATTATTCTTATACCATGTGATGCGATTTCCTCTTTTCTGTTTTCTGGGCCGCTTGACAAAATTTTCTTGTTATGAATTCACACCTGCTGATGGTAGCTAGAAGCATGTCCCAATGTATCTGGGGCCTTCCCCTGACTGGGAGAATGCTGAGAGATGTGACAATGGTGGCCATCCAGGCTGTCTGCTGTCACCACCCACCCCCCGCCCCCCATCACCACCATCACTTCCGGAAGCACGTTTCCCAGAGCCAGCCCCTTCCCTCCGTGGTTTCCTACGGGGCTGCTCGCGGAGGGGCCCTACCTTAGATGGACGTCAGCAGAGGAAGATTCAGGACCGTCCATCAGCACCTGCAGGCAGAGGCGAGGACAAGGGAGGGTCAGAGAATCACCTGGGGGGTGCTGCAGAGACTACAGCATCAGCACCCCCATCCCTGGCCTTCCTAGACAGTCCTGAGGACCACGTAGTTAGGCAGCCTCTTACATCTTATGCAGTGTATAAGGCAGTGGCATATGTTCTCTGGCTTATGGGGGACCACGGAGGAATCACCTATTTTTAGTATCTGCTCCCCTTATTATTATATACCCAGGCCTTTGAAAGAGTGAAGTTTAGATATTACTTCCCTATATTAAGCAATTCCTGCTTGGAAATCTAGAGTGGCTTCTCTTCTGCTGTGTGAACCCTGATGGATGCCATTGCCCACATCTGCGTCTGGATTACATCGGAAGAGACATTGTCGTGTCTGTGCCGCTGGACTGAGGAGGGGGAAGGGCAGTCAGGGGCGCGAGGCGCCTCCCTGCCCTTCTCCCAAACCACCCAGTGACCCCCCAGAGCGGGGCTGCGTCTGACAAACTCTCTGAGCAGATGCAGGCACAGGAGGAGCCGCGGGGGCAGCCCGGCCTCTCACATCTGCGTCCCTGGTGGTTTATGTTCTGGTCTGTAACACTGTGCGAGGGAGATTGTTACTTTGCTGGCAGTAGTAAGTGGCAGCGTCTTCAGGCTCCAGGCTGCTGATGGTGAGGGTGAAATCTGTCCCAGACCCACTGCCGCTGAACCGCGACGGCACTCCCGAGATGGACTGGGAAGCATACTTCACGAGGAGCTTCGGAGCCTGATTTGGTTTCTGCTGATACCAGTGCAAGTTGGTGCTGATGCCCTGATTGGCTCGGCAGGTGATGGTGGCTTTTTCTTTTAGAGTCCTGGACAGGAAGGCTGGGGACTGGGTCAGCACAACCTCACCACTGGAGGCTGAAACCACACATGAAAAACATTAGCAGAGCCTAGAAGCCCACATTCTCTAGTTAGGGAGGAGAAAGAATACTATTTATTTTAACATTTTTCAGACTTAGTACGCCACATTTGTTGTCGAAAGAGTCTCAGGAAGAAAGAAAATCAGCGATTGAAAATAATCCTCCCACTTTTACCTCGGTCCGAATATTCTCACCTGGAACCCAGAGGAGCAGAAGCCCAAGAAGCTGTGATGGAGACACCATCTTGCTGTTTTCGCTGGGTCTACTTTGCTCGGGCCACTTACCCAGAGAGAGACTCTCTCTCTCTTATAAGCTCCTGAGAGGCAGAAACACTTCAGATCTAAGGGGAAGAGTATATGCAAATTACGGGCCTTTGGTATTGTTCAAAGGCTCCAAAGTTATGTTGGGTCCGCAGAAGCCCTTGCCCTTCTCTGGCTGGATCAAGGCTCCCTCTTCTGGCCTGTGGGGGTTTTGAAAGAGCTTACCCCATGCTGGACCAAATGCAAGATCCCCCAGCAGGGTAATGACACCTCATCTAACGCAGTCCTCTGTTGGAGTCTCCATGCATCCGCGGTGAGCAGCAGGTCACATCCTGAGTCCTGGCCCGGGGCTATGTGAACTCTCTGCTCTCTGTCACAGTGCACTGTGTGAACACAACACGAAGCGTCCCACCGTACCGCACTCATGGTCATTAGACCCGATGGGCAAGAAACGGCGAGGACGTAGATATCCTGCAAAAACACATGTGCTCCGACAGGGGGGTGCAGATCCTACAAAAACCCCTGGGCCCGCCTCGCTGGTGGCTGTGTCAGGGGTCCAGACGTCCGAGCGTGGCAGGCACATCCTCTTCAAGGTAAAGGAATAGAAATCGCATCTTGTACCTCCGGCCACTGAGAAGGAAGCACAATATTTTGTAGGCATCTCTGGAGTGTTGAAGCAACACGTTGGGGAAACTACACCGTTCCGCGTGTCAGCCAACTTTGAGGTCACCAGGTTAGAGTGGGCGCAGAGCCGGGAGGGAACCTCTGTCAGGTTTAGGTCACGATGCAGGTGGCTCTAGCATTTGGGCCCATCGCCTGGTGGCACGTGCATCTGTGTTAGATGAGGACACTGTGTGGACGCTCTGGCCGGCCCAGACAAAGAGCCGTAGCATAGACGTCAAGGGTTCTACAGCAGGACTTGGCCCTTCGCAAAATCAACTCTTCACTGTTCACAAAGCGGTTCCCAGAATGGCACGGGCCCCGGTGGACATGTCCGTGGTTCATCAAGTGACCGTGTGTCTCAGCTGCCCAGCATAAACTGGAAATGTCAGAGACCCCAAATGGTAAGATTGGGTGGAGCTCACTGTCTTTAGTTTTGGACCCAAGCCGGTTCACTGGACACACTCAACTCACAGGACAGGAGTTTCACCTCTCTACAATACTTGCCACTCTTGCCCCAACACCTCTGCCTCAGCTCATGGTTTTAGCCTCACGGGGGTTTATATCAAATGTATGTTCGTATTTCTGCATTCTTGATGCCTCGGCCATGAAGGAACCGCCTCTCCCCAGGTTAGTGCATTCCCCCAAACAGTAAAAGTCTTGCCTGAGCACACACGTTTGATACGCAGGCCGGACAATCCCCACATCCTCCCGTGCCTCCTTTCAGTCAGACCTGCGGTCTGTGAGGTGGCTCCTGCCCTAATCACCCCAGGTACCCGGCTGCAGGGGACACCCCTGTGGTGTGCAGCCTGCTGCAACTTTCAAACTGTCCAATCTTAGGCCTAAGTGGCTTGCTTACTTTGCGTCCCTATTTCTTCTCACGAAATACACAGTAAAGTACACGGCCTACGGTTCCTCTCTCTGCCCACCCCTCTCACCTCCGTGCTGCCGTGTCGCCTTGGGACCCTGCTGTGTGTTCCGTTTCTGTACGTATAGTAAAAACTACTTACTGCATTATAATAACCTTCCTGTCTTTGTTTCTTAAAATATCGGGTCAAAGACGCAGGGCTTCCCAACCGGCTGACGCCAGAGAAAGAACTCCAGGCTCCGTCCGGGTTGGCATCATACGTTGGTGTAAGTAAAATCGGACAGTTTCCATACTGGAGCCGTAACCACAGAGTGTGAAGTAAGATGCTGACATAGTAGATACTCAAAGAGTGTGAAGAGTCGTCGACGTAATGGGGCTGGAGAAGTGGCCTCAAGGACGTGCACGCACTACTGGGTGGTGGCCAGTAAGGGCCTGGAAGGAGAAGGCTGGAATGATAAAGGAGGAAAGATCAGAGACAAGAAACTACCCGGTCTAAATGAAAAGGAGAAACTAAGCCAAAAAGAAAAGAAGAGACAAGACAAGAACAGAGTCTCTGGGATACACGGGACCAAACGGAAGATCTAACATTTGTGCCACTGGAATCCCAGAAGGAGGGGGGAGAGAGGATGGAGATGAAAAATATTTTGAACAAAAATCGCTGAAAGGTTTCCACATTTGGCGAACCCTTGGCAAGATAAACCTGAAGAAATCTATGTAAAGACAAATCACATTTTAATTTCTGAGCACCAAAGGAAAAGAAAAAAATCTGAAAGTCGGAAGGAGTGAGATCGCGCTTAGCCATAGGAGAAAACCAGTTGAATGACAGGAATTCAATTCAGAAACCATAGAGGCCAGGAGGAAATGATGCGGCACTTTTTTTTTTTTTCTGGATTTAATTGACATACAACATTGTGTAAGTTTAAGTTTTACCAAATGTGATAATTTGATATACGTTTACATTGTGAAATGATCATCACAATAAGGATAGTTAATGTGACCATCTCCTCACATAATTTTCCTTTTAATTTTGTGTGTGTGTGTGTGTGTGTGTGTGTGCGTGTGTGCATGTGGTGAGAACATGTTCAGTTAGCCTCTTGTAACCTTCAAGTACAATACAATACTATTTTTTTTTTTTACAATACAATACTATTAACTACAGTCACCATGCTGTACATTAGATCCTCAGAAATTATTTATTTTATATATGGAAGTTTGTACTTTTTGATCAGCACTTAAACTTCCCCATTTATCTCACCAGCCAGCCCTGGCCTCACCCTGGCCACCACAAATCTACTCTCTGTTTCTACGTACTTGACTTTTTTAGATTTCACATCAATAAGTGATTATTATACAGGAATGTCTTTGTCTTGCTTATTTCGCTTGGCATATTACCGTCAAGTTTCATCCACGTTGTCACAAATGGCAAGATTTCCTTCCCTTTCGTGGCTAAGTAGTATTTCATTGTGTGTGTATGTGTGTGTATCACATCTCCTTTATCCATTTATCCATCCATGGACGCTTAGGTTGTTTCCATAGCTTGGCTGTTTTAAATAAGGTGGCAACGGACATGGTGATGCATATATCTTTTTGAATTACTGTTTTTGTTTTCTTCAGATAAATACCCAGAAATGGAATAGCTGGGTCATATGGTAGTTCTATTTTTAAGTTTTTGAGGAAACTCCATACTGTTTTCCATAGTGGCTGCACCTATTTACATTCCCACCAATTTACATTCTCCACCTCCCTCTCTAACGCTTGTTATTTCTTGTCTTTTTGATCAATGGGTACTGAATTTTATCAAATGCTCTTTTTGCATCTATTGAGACAATCCTATGTTTTTACTCTTAATTTTGTTAATGTGATACAACATATTGATTGATTGATGGCTGGTGAGCCATCCTCACATCCCTGGAATAGTCCTACCTGATCGTGGTGTATGATCATTTTAATGTATTGTTGAATCTGGTTTGCTATTATTTTGTTGAGACTTTTTGTATCTATGTTCGTCCAGGATATTGGCATGTAATTTCTTTTTTCTTGTGGCATCCTTGTCTGGTTTTGGTATCAGGGAGATGCTGACTTCATAAAACAAATTTGAAGCATTTTTCCTCTTCAACTTTTTGGAATTTGGAGAATAGATAAATTTTATTAAATGTTTATTTTTGAGAGAGATACAGAGACAGAGCATGAGCAGAGGAGGGGCAGAGAGAGAGAGGGAGACACAGAATCTGAAGCAGGCACCAGTCTCTCAGCACAGAGCCTGACACGGGGCTCGAACTCACAAACCATGAGGTCATGACCTGAACCAAATTCAGACACTTAACTGACTGAGCCACCCAGGCGCCTTAAGAAGAACAGATCTTAAATCTTTGAATGTTTGGTAGAATTTACCAGTGACTCTGTCTGGTCCTGGACTTTTGTTTATTTGGAGGTTTTTGATTACTGATTTAAAGATGGTATAATTTATGATGAGGAATAGTTCATGGAATGTATGTGAACATATACAGCTAGTGGATAAACCATACCTGCTATCAAGTTGGCTATGATTATTTGATGACAACGTGTAGATATGTGTGTGTGCAGGTGAGCGCACGTGTGTATATGGTCTGATCCTTCCCATGTGCTGTGCTCATTCCTGAAGGAGATCATGCTCTCTTTCAGGATTGTAACTACGATAAAAATAACTGAATTTATACTTTAAGTAAAGGATTGTTAATGGCTTAAAAAACAAGTTTTGACAATCTAAAGAAAATAATGATCTTTTCCCTGGAAAAGGCTGATATCACCATATTGGCTTGCATTTTTCATGGTTTTCCAGGTTAGGAACAGACCATTGGAAACAATGCTTCTTTCATATTTTCTGGGGGTGACACTTTGCAGGCCAAAAAATAAAATGGAGATATTTCCAATTTCATTACCTTATTAGGTTGGTCCCGAGTACAAAATCTTTTGGCAAATTTTCAGTTGCAATTAGCAGGAACCTCAAATTGCACTGTATTAAATAGTAAAGGGAATCTGGGCACTTAAGCTAATGAAAAGTCCAGAGTGGAAGGCTTCAGGAAAGGTTTGATCCTGTCACTTATTTATGTCACTACCAGTTCCCTCCTACCATTCCACGATCACTGCCATGGTGCTAGTTCCATACTAAGGGAAGCTTTAGCATGGATGCCAACGGATTCTGGTGTTGTATGCTCCTTGTACATACAGTATTCATTCCTCACATCCTACCGGGAATTCTGAGATTCTCTGCAGACGGTCAAGCTTCAGTAATGACCATTCTTGACAGATTTCTACAGACCCCTGCAGTCAAGGAGGAGAACTTGCTGAAAGAAAAAATCTACTGTCCTGCATTTCATCCTTGGAATCAGGTTGGAATCAGCATTACCCAAACCAAGTTTACCAAAGAGTAACAGAGAGTCTTGAGCAGAGAAGCTAGATGGCTTGGAGGAAAGAATACAGATGTCCACTCTTCCATCTCTACCCAATGCTCTGAGTTAAGGATTATAGGAAGAAACAGTGAGCGCTTCAAAGGGCAAGTCACTATAATCTGAGGCAAATTAAGAATCAATGCTTACCTCTTCTATGCAGATAAAGTTCATGTTTCAAGAAAAAAATGGAAAAAGATAAAATGAGAGGTGGTTCTCTTCGCTAGAAATGAGTATTAACCATACCAAGTGCTCTGATGAAACTGGGTCTAGTTCATTTTTATATACGGTGTTAGGGTATTAATTTTCGTCATTGGCCTGTGTCCGGGGTAGTTTCAGGCTGTAGGGAAGTGGTGAATTGAAAGACTACTGTCCGTGATCAAGAGATGATTTAGATACGTGACAACATGTGAGACTACAGTTGACTTTATTTTTCCAGAACAAAAGTGTTAGCTTGCACAGACGCGTCCTCTCCTGACTCTGTTCATGCTGAAGGATGAGGTTACACCAAATGGACTTGGACATCCACTGCCCCATTCGCCCTGAGTGATGACACTGCTCCAGGGCAGGGACCTCATAGGGTAGGAGTGGCAGCAGCAGACACGGTATCTGTTTCTTTGTTATCTGTCCCTCCCACTGAAAGGAGAGAGCTAGGAGGTCGGAGGTTCTGCTTGATTTGTTTTAACTGCTCTATGCCCAGGAGAGTTCCTGATGCTGTTCCTCGTGTAATTCTGGAAGTATTGTTGATTTGGAGTCTGAATAAATGAAAACTGCCCCACAGAACTGGGAGCTGAAGCTATTTCCCCTACCGCCCCCAGAGGAGCGATGACCCCATAAGTCAGTCAGTGAATGGGGGGTGGGGAGGATCAGAGATGTTGTTTCAGACACTGGTTGACCTGCGGAGCAGCGACAGGGGTGATTCATAAGTATGTGGTGACACATTTTCTGAGATGGTGTTTGTGCAGAGGGACCTATAAGAGGTCTGCTTTGGATGAACCGAGGCGCCTTTGAGTTGTCCAAAAGCAACTTCAAATACGTATTTAAAATTCGGATGAGAGCCAGAGACAGAGACATAAACGTGTGCCCTGTATCTTCATTGTATCCAACAGCATGAGTATATTCCATGTCCTGACATCGTATTTACATTGTTTCCATTAGGTTCTGAAAATTGTATACTCAGAAACATACATTTTACTACAAAGAGTGATTTATGTTTTTAGGCTGACTTCAGCTGATTTGAAATAGAACAGTTGGTGCTGACAAGCATTTACATTTGGGGATCTGGCTGGATACCATTGCGAATCATAGTTTGAGGTGATTTCCGGACCTCTTGTGGCAGACGGTCACATTCCCTCCGGTCGTGGTATTTTGTCTCTTTCTTTCCATTCTGTGCTTCACAAGTCACCGAGCAGACCCTTTCATACTCTCTGATGCTTTGCATAGGCTCCTGACGCCCTAGGCTGGCTGCTCTGAGCTCTATTAATAGGGTTTCCTGGGGATGGGGCCTGGGTGCATCAGACCGGTGACCAGCAGCAAGATGGCGCCACAGCCCAACTGCTCCTCTTCCCGGTGCTCTGCGTCTCAGGTGAGAGGCCGAGAGGAGAAAGATCTTTATAAAATTGGCCGATGACTTTCCCACGTGGCGTGGATAAAACATTTCATTAGAACGGTCTGATTTCCTACGAGAAATAAGAAAACGTACATTTTCCGAATACATATTTTACTATATTAGTGATGCCGTGTACGGCCACTGTCCATTTGTGATTGCAGGTGTGTCTGGGGACATCGTGATGACCCAGTCTCCCAGCTCCGTGACTAGGTCTACAAGAGAGAGCGTCACCATCAACTGCAAGTCGGAGCCAGAGCCTTCTATACAGCTCCAACCAGAATTACTCAGCCTGGTACCAGCAGAAACTGGGACAGGCTCCCAAACGGCTCATTTCCTGGGCTTCCACCTGGGCATCGGGAGTCCCCGACCGATTCAGTGGCAGTGGGTCTGGGACGGATTTCACCCTCACCATCAGCAACCTCCGGGCTGAAGACGTGGCGGGTTACCACTGTCAGCAGTATCCTAGCTCTCCTCCCACAGTGCTTCAGTCTCGCACACAAACCTCTTCTCCCGGGGCCGAGGGTCAGGGAGGCTTTGCTGCACCTGCTGCTTCCTCCCTGCTCAGCCCTGTTTCTCCCTAAGCTGTGTGAGTTGCAGGTCTTCTGGCTTCATCGTGGAAGAACGTGCAAGGCTCGAGGAAAGATTGAGTAGCCTCTTCTATGTCTCTTGGGCAAGGAAGTCATTCTGTGAAGGCTGTAATGACTTCCCATGGACCCTTGTCTACCTTTCCCAAGAGTTTTTGTATCTCCTGAATCTGAGTTGTTCTCACAGATAGATTTATATCACTGGCCCGCTCATGGCTTCGGCTGCATCTTGTGGAGAGGGGACCAGTGTGCTTTCGCGGCAGGATATGCTCTCCTGGAATGTGGCACGTCAGCGTTCCCTGTAACCATCCCATCACCTGCATCACTGCCCAACTCAAGAAACCATTACTCAGTGAGTTCAGAAGACTGCCCTTCACTCAGCTTCTCTTCTCTCTTCTGGCAAGAGGCTATCAGGAAAAGGGAAAATGGAAACGGAAAAATAATATCTCACTGGATCTCAGCTAAAGACTTGCAAAAGCATTTAAGGTCACACTGAGAAGGGGCGGGACTATGTGAGTTTTAGAGAAGCTGCGTAGACCTCACAGGTAGGGCTGGAGGTGACTTCATAGTTCGATATCTGACAGTGAGTCTGGATTTAGGTTCCAGGATCTCTAGGGCATCTCTGCATTTCCTGTTTCTTCAGTGTGAAAATACTTGCATATTCTTCTGGACTCTTGGGGCTGTGTCTCCTCTCTGCCACGGGGGCTCTGTTATGAAGACTCACCCATTCTCACTACCCTGATCTCAAGGCATACCATGAGTGTGGAAGGAGGATCGAATGCTTACTGAGCATATAGACAGGCTTCATTATTAAACATCTCAGTACCTTATGCTTTCAGCTTCTACCTTTTCTCTGGATTTGTGGCAAGCTGACATAACCCCAACCTTTACTGCCTGAAGAGAAGCAGTATATGCAGTTACTGTGGTTGTTCTGGGTTGCTCCATAGGACTTAAATACAGACTCAAAAATTGTATCTGACGTTTCAGTGAACAGACAGTGTTTTTCTCCTGTGGTTTGGACACAAAGTGGCATGTCAGCCACTTTCCCATCACGAGGGTGCCTGTTATTAATAGGCTGAGGACAGCAGTGCAATGACGTGGAAACTGTTTGATCTTTATTTATTTTTGAGAGAGGCAGACACAGAATGCGAGTGGGTTAGGGCGAGAGAGGGAGGGAGACACAGAATCCGAAGCAGGCTCCAGGCCCCGAGCTGTCAGCACAGAGCCCGACGCGGGGCTCGAACCCACGAGCTGTGAGATCATGACCTGAGCCGAAGTCGGCCACTCAACCGACTGAGCCACCCAGGCGCCCCGAAACTGTTTGATCTTTAAGTCATTGACTCAGTCCGTTCTGGGACCCACACTTTCTCTAACCCTCTGTTACTTGTACTGACAGCATCCTATGTGATATTTAAAATTTGGTTCTCCATCGTGAAGTATTCTACAGTCGATGCTAGATAAACAGGCCTTATTTATAAGAGCCCCAAAGTAGAAACAGCACAAATGTCCATCAACCTATAAATGGATGAACAAAATGTGATCTGTCTATTCGATGCCATGCCAACTAGCAGTAAAAGGAACGAACACCTGATACACCACCACCCTGACCTCCACTATAATCACTCCCTCATTTTGCTTTACAGCTTTGCCCCCGAAGGGCGTCTCACAAACGGTTCAATGTTTCCTTTTTTTTTTGGACTCTGCACGAATGAAGCTTCTTTCACCAACCGCATATTAGGTTCATACGCTGTTGGCATTCGTTGAAGTTGATTGTTGTTGCTCTGCACGCACATGTTATTGTATGAGGAACACCATTCTTTATTTAGTCTCTTTCCTGATGACATAGAAAAAAATCTTAACAAACCTGAAAGAAAATCCTCCCTTTTCGAAGGAACAAGAAGACTGTCAGTTAATTTCTCAAACACAAACAGAGGGAAGCAGAGACTGAGACATCTTCAAAATGACAAGAAAAAGAAGCCACATACTAGAGTTCAGTTCTCAGCAAAGTGTCCTTCAAGAATTTATGTAAACTTGGGGCGCCCGGGTGGCTCAGTCGGTTAAGCGTCTGACTTCGGCTCAGGTCATGATGTCACGGTCCGTTCGAGCCCCGCGTCGGGCTCTGTGCTGACAGCTCAGAGCCTGGAGCCTGTTTCAGATTCTGTGTCTCCCTCTCTCTCTCTGACCCTCCCCCGTTCATGCTCTGTCTCTGTCTCAAAAATAAACGTTAAAAAAAATTAAAAAAAAAAAAAGAATTTATGTAAACTCAAGACAACTTGGGAAATGAGTATCTCTGGCCATGGGGCCTTTACTCACAAATACCCTAAGTAATTTTCATTAATAATCTTTAAGAATCAATGACGAACAATGGGAGAATTGTTTCTGGAGAGAATCAGTGAGGCAGTTCCTCATCCCCGGAAAGCAGGGGAGGTATTTCTTTCCACGTTTCCTCACGGTCCCTTCATGATATCTCTTCAGTGTACACAGGGATAGATCCACATTTGCTGTGAGACGAAATAATATCTCTTATCACCTTGCCTTGAACAAATCCTTACATAAAATCTCTTGCTTCTAGTATTTTCACTTACTCTTTGATAAGTGATATGTAACTTTTTGAAAACTGCTCTAACATTCATAGATACAGACATGACTTTCAGCTAAACGTTCCAGTAACAGAACAGCGTTCCTCTTGTGACTAAAAAGATGACTTCAATGTGTAGTTATTTAATATGAGCCCCAATTCTAGGTCCTCAAAGCATAGGAGGCTTTTAAACCCAGAATGAGTTAGAGTGCTGGATAAATTTCTGTGCTAATGAATCAATAGCTGAGTGTCCTTCAGTTTCTGACAGAAAGATCTATTTTGCCCTGCCTGCCGGTGGGTTCTCTTCTCTGGATGGAACCAGTGCCTGTCTTTTGTGGAAACTCATACTGAGGATAATTAGATGCCAGGTCACACACTGGGATGCTCGTTTTCCCAGTGCTTTGAGGGTTCAGGGGTGTTTGAAGAGAACTCAACAGATAGGCAAGGTCTTAGCTGGGCAACTACCAAGGAAACAGGAGGCAGATCTGTGGGGTTGGGATTTTCTGATACAAATTACACGAATGTTTCCTTGACAGATTCTTATCGCCAAGGAAATTCACTTCACATAACTGGTCCATGGAGCTTTCCTTCCTAAGAAGTTCAAATTAAACCCGTCTGGACAGGGACAGACAGGTGATACCCCGGACCAGGTGGATGCTCACTTTGTAAAAGCACCGAGAACCTTCCCTCTCGGAGATCCACTTCACTTACACAAGGAAGCAGATGCACCACGTGGATTGACAAGCCAGGACCTCCTCCCCTACGCGCAGGGGACTTGCGTCTCTCTTCCTCTGAAACCACACGATTCTCAGAGTTGCTTTTAAGGGGCCTTCGGCAAAGAAAACGTGTACTTCTCCTTGAAAGGACTTGGCCAAGAATAGATTTTCAGGCTCCAGACCTTACTGCTGTGATTGAGAGAAAATATCCCCTGAGGGCCCCTGGGGAACATTTCTGGAACCATTTTGTCAGGGACTGCACATTCACAGATGAGGCCATCATTTGTTCAGATCAAACTATGAGGAATTGGAGAATCTGAGAGAGGAGGTTCCCCCTTAATCTATTCACCATTAACTGTTTGCACAAACTTGGGATGTTGATGACCTTCCCCGAGCCTCAGTTTCCTCCTGATAAAAAGTGTAGATGTGAACATGACGTTTTCCATGTTTCTTTAACATCTGACATTTTGTGAGGGGGAGCAAAAGAGAGTCTGAAAGCCCAGGGAATTCAATAAGACCTGAATGAAGTATGGTTCTAACGCTCACAACCTCCTCTTTGGGGTGACAAAGGGAACAGAGAAAACTGCCGAAGATATATGTCCCTGCCTCTGGAGGAAACAGCTGTTCACTAGGGGTGAAAGAGGGTGAAGGCAGATGAGGCTGCTAAGGGCTGTGGTAGAGACGGGGTCACTGTGGTTCTCACTGGGGTCTGGCTGACTGTAGCAAACCGGCGCATCCTCCGCTTCCGGGCTGCCCGTGGCGAGAGTCAAGTCGGTTCAGATCTACCGGCCCTGAACTGGCCTCGGGTGCCTATGGCCTTGGGGGGTGCCCCATAGATGAGGAGCCTGGAGGTCTGCCCGCGTTTCTGCTGGTACCAAACTAGCCTCTAGGGCTAGGTCAGGATTGTCCTGTCACCTGGGGACAGAGAAAGGGAGGCTGCGGACTACATCATCATGGTTTCTCTGACGGTAGCCGAGGTTGGCCATGAAACACAAAAGTCGTCCATGTAACCTAGACCTTAACTGTTGTCTTCCCAGCAGAGCTAGGATGGTTGGTCTCTGTGGAGCTTTAATTATTGGGCTGACTGTGCACAGGCGCACAGGACTCAACAACATCGAGAAACTTTTCATTGACATGCAGAATAATCCCATGTTCCTCTCCCCGGGGAGCCAGAGTAATAGGAGGCAAAGAAAATGAGCTGGGGCTTCCAGGGTTAACTCTGTGTCCCAAGTGAGGAAGATGTCCCCCCAAAGCACTCACCCGGGCATTGATATGCATCATATATGTTCAAATTACTATTTTTGAGAACGTTCAATCTTATAAGAATTCTTTCTTGGTTACAAAGAGGCTTTGAAACGTCCTTATATATCTATATACAGAGATCATAATATTCCTAGTTCTAAAAAAGAATGTCTCCTGCCTGATAACCAACCATGCTGTGGCCTGGTCAACGAAACTGACCGTGAGTCCACACACGTGATAAGTAAAGGGATGCAAGGCATCCTCGTGGAGACAGAGCAGTTCTGTGAGTCTCTCTATACTTGACCATCATCAGCTGAATAAGGAAGGACTTACACAGGTGGATTTTAATGTAGATTTGTCTCTGTTGTCAGACGATATTAGTTTGGGTTCCATAAAATGGGAAGACAGTGTGTGATGTGGGTGGGAAGACAGGTTTGGTGAAACAGTCTGAATCTGTTTTTTTAGAATCAGGGTTTGTGAACGGAGAATGTGATACTCTCAGGCTATAGACTATAGACTTTGTCAGCTATAGACTTTGTCAGCTCAGATGACCTATAGACTTTGATGACCTATAGACTTTGTCAGCTCAGATATTCCAAACCCACACTGCTTTGGCCACCATGAGAGATATACAGAGCCTGTTCCCTGATCGGCCCAAAAGGGACTTGTCTCTGATTTAGAGGGAGACTTTCTATTTGCATGAGTACTGAGGTCAAGCCATCCAGCAGAAGGACCTTCCCAACGCAGGTCCCTGGAGTGGATTCCTAGGCCCTGAGGCACCTGTGATTGAAGTTGGTCATCTTTCCTAAGTATCTGCTCTCACTAGAAAGTATACCCAGCAAGTGAAACTTGGGCCCAACAAGAAATGAAAAGAGAAATTAGATATTGTTTTAAAACTAAAGAAAACAGTGTATCGAAATCGGTGGATTGTGGGGTGCCTGTTGACTCAGTTGGTTCTGACTCTTGACTTTGGCCCAGTTCATGACCCCAGGGTCATAGGATCAAGCCTTGCATCAGGCTCTGAGCTGGGCATGGAACCTGCTTAAGATTCTCTCTCTCCCTCTGCCCCTCTCCCTTACTTGCGTGCACCCTCTCTCTAAAAATAAAAAAAATAAAAATTTTAACAAAGAAAAAACCCAAAATTGGTCGTTTGCCAGAAACAGGGACTTTGTCACACTTAATTTATAGCATTAAATGTGTTGATTATTTGTAAAAGTCACACATCAGTCACCTCTCACAATATCATACCTGCTCTGAAATTACGGAAGATTCTTTGCACACTCAGAATCCAACACTTTTACTGATTGTTCTCGGTTCATCCCACCTGACACCAGCTTGTTTAGCATGTTCCCTTAAACATGTCAATGGAGTGGGAACATAAGTACTAAGAGGAGAAATAGGAAAGTGGGTAAATATCAATTTCATAATATTACCAGATCTGATCTTCTTAAAGATAGACCCAAATTGCTGAACTTCAACGTGTATTTAACTTGTGTTCCACAAATCTGACCCGCTTGTCTGCCTGTCATGCGGACTGAGTTGACACCCGTAGGCCAGGCAGGGCAAATTGCGATGAGTTTTCAGTCACCTCTCCCTTTTTCTCATGACTGCTGGCTCCAAAGGCTCTCGGGCCCCTCCACGCCCCTGCTGCCTCCACCCAGCAAGGACATGCCGTTTCCAGGGCCTCGGTGTGGGGTGCCTGAGCTGCAGCCGAGGCCCTTGTGGCCCAGAGCCCTCAGCTGCAACCTATCCCCTGAGTTCTCTAGCATCTTCTTACACACGTTCAGAATCTGCTCTGCCTGCTCCCCAGACAAACAGCACATGTGGGCAGCTGGGCAGTGACAGGCAGGGAGGTTTGTGTTTGGGGCTGAACCATTGTGGGAGGTCTGTGTGTACCTTGCAGGCAGTAATAAACTCCGACGTCGTCAGCCTCCACCCTGCTGATTCTCAGGGTGAAATCTGTCCCTGACCCGCTGCCACTGAACCTGTCTGGGACCCCAGAGGCCCGGTTGGAAACCCTATAGATCAGGAGCCGTGGAGACTGGCCTGGCTTCTGCAGGTACCAACTTAAATAGGTGTTTCCATTACTGTGCAGGAGGCTCTGACTGGCCCTGCAGGAGATTGAGGCCGGCTCTCCAGGGGTGATGGGCAGGGACAGAGGGCTCTGCGTCATCACGACATCCCCACTGGATCCTAAAATAATGAGAGAGAAGCACAACGTTATGCAGAAACCTTAGAAGCCATTTTTATGATTTAAAATGTTTTTGTATTTAAGGCTAAATCACTTTTGGTGATTTGATTCATCCTCTAAATGTATCCAGTTTCCAAAGAATTGCAGGCACAAAGTGGCCTCTTCCTTTTCAGCATCTCACTAAAGCACTGTTCTTTGTTCCTTTCAGTTTCTTCTTGATTTCCCAGGCCCCCAAATTAAATTCCCCTGCTGGAGGGCAGTCCCACCTGTGGGCAGAACACATGTGGGGAGCAGTACCGCCCCCAGAGCTCTCCCTCCACACCCCGCTCTCCTTTCTCATCCCCCCTCTGTCCTCACCTGAGATCCAGAGCATCAGCAGCCCCAGCAGCTGAGCAGGGAACCTCATTTTGAGAAGCTGAACTGGTGAGTCCTGATCAATCAAAGCAAGATTAGAGCTGATCTTTTATGTCAGGTGCAAAGGTTTTATCTGAGACTGTGTACGTTAGCCCTCCCTTAGGGAACAATATGCAAATCTCCTGTGGGCACAGCAGCTGGGAGGAGGCAGTGGGGGTGGGCGGGCACTCCCACGTGAGCAAAGTAATATAACATGTCTGTGTTTGAAGGGAAATTGAGAGATAAAATCGATGCTGCCTAAAGAGTACAGGCACACACTGGGGCACCTGGGTGGCTCAGTCGGTTGAGCGCCCGACTTTAGCTCGGGTCATGATCTCAAGGTTCGTGAGTTCGAGCCCCAGAACCTGCTTCAGATCCTCTGTCCCCTTCCCTCTGCCCCTCCCCACCTGCACTCACCCCCCAAAAATAAATACATATTTAAAAAAATAGTAACTTGTGTTAAATGTTTCCTTCTTTTCCTCGACCAGTTTTGTAGTTCTCTAGAACTTTCCCGGTCACCTTTATACTTCTAAATAAGGCTGAATTCCACACATATTTGGTGAACCTTAAGCTTTTTTCATGTTAATTTAAAGAATTATTTTAATGTGTATTATTTTTTGAGAGAGAGAGAAAGAGAACAGGGGAGGGGAAGAAAGCAAGAGAGAGAGAGAGAATCCTAAGCAGGCTCCGTGCTGTCCGTGCGGAGCCCAGTTCGAGGCTCGATCTCATGAACTGTGTGAGACCATGGCCTGAGCTGAAATCAACAGTCGGATGATTAAACGACTGAGCCACCCGGGTGCCACAAAAAGAAATGGGATTCTAAGCAAACACTGAACTCTGGTCACTTGGAGTTTTATTCTCAGAAGTAGGCACTAGCAAGTTTGATCACCTTCTATGTATTTCAAGATTGCTCCAATAAGTGAACACCCTGCAGATGATGGGAGCCGGGCATCACCAGCAGCCGCTGGAATTACAACCGGAGACTGAAGGAAAAACAGAATGGGGCTTGCAGAATTCTTCAGTAAGACTATGCCCTCTCCTGACTTTGAGTTATTTTTATTTCTATGCCATCATTTACTTCGGAATAATTTAGACTCACCCAAAATTTCACACAAAAGAGAGTTCCTATATACTCCCGCCCCGGCTTCCCCTAACGTATCACCTTGCATAACCACAGCCTACTTACCAAACCTGAAAATTAACACGAATCCTGTGCTATTAGCTAGCGTTAAACCCATATTTCTGCCTCACTGCCCTCCTGCGAGGGCCCCCCACTGTTGTCACCTCCCCCCCCCAGCTTGGTTTTCCTCTGAGAGGAGCAGCTGCCCTGACTGATCCCTGGAGGAGGCAGCTGTTGGGTTGAGCAGAACCGCCGCCCCCACGCGGGAGGGTGTGTTTAGGGTCGTCACGCTGCGCAGGGTCGTAGTGAGGGTTCTGTGTGCACAAGTGTGCGTGGTGTCCCCACGCTCCATGCTGCCTATTATGTGTGTGCAATCTGTCCCTGACCCACTGGCACTGACCTAGGCTGGGCCCCCGGGGGGCCTTGTGGACACCCTCTGCATCAGTGGTTCCAGAGATCGGTGTGGCTTCTGCTGGAACCGGTGCCATGGATGGGACTGAGACTGGCCCTGTAGGAGATGGAGACATGCCCTCCCACTGCCACCGACAAGAGGGATAGAGCCTGATTCAGCACAGCCACCCATGGGAAACTGGAAAAGGGAAGAAACTTACCATGGAAATGCAAATAGGAAAAAATAGTTCTGAAAGAAAGAAATGATGTACCAGGAGCACCTGAGTGGCTCAGTCTGTGAAGCGTCCAACTCTTGGTTTCTGCACAGGTCATGATCTCAACAGTTCCGTGAGTTCGAGTCCTGCGTGAGGCTCTGGGCTGGCAGTGTGGAACCTGCTTGGGATTCTCTCTCTCCCTCTCTCTGCCCCTCCCCCTCTCATGTGCTCTCTCTTTCTGTCACTTTCTCTCAATAAATAAATAAACATTTTTTTAAAAACGTGAATCTCGGGGCGCCTGGGTGGCTCAGCCGGTTGGTCAAGCGTCCGACTCTTGGTTTCAGCTAGGTCGTGATCTCACGGTTCGTGAGTTCAAGCCCCGCATTGGGCTCTGTGCTGGCAGTGCAGAGCCAGCTTGGGATTCCCTCTCTCTCTCTCTCTCTCTGCCCCTCTCCATCTTGTGTTCTCTCTCTCTCAATAATCGAACAACATTAAAAAATATGTGAGTGTGATCTGCAGGTCTCCAAAGCCATGACCCCTGGCCTGGGGAGAACCAGGTTTTACACTTTGTCATGTGTGCAGGAAGGGAGAACCTTGACCTGGGTCGTCTTGACGGTGACTTATAATAGTTTCGGGCTTTCTAACTCTCAATCTTGTCACCTCCTGCATTACGCATGTTACATCCTATTACCTAATATCTGCAAAAGGAGGGGTCTGTTTCTGTTGCCTGTTTTTTTCTCTCCTTGATTTTGTTGGCTTAGAATTGTTGACTGAAAACCATACTGTGTTGTGTGTACTTAATCCTTTTGTCGGTTTACACACATAGTGGCCGTGAAACAGTTTAGTGGCGATTTTTGGCTCTGGAATGATTTTTTTCATCCAGAAAGAGATTACATTTGAGTCTGGCAGCCTGAAACGCTAAGGTATGTCACCCTCATCCAGTCAAGGATTGCATTGTGCTTTGAGTCTGGGCTCCAGCATGGGTCATACATTGCCCGGTTCCTCCCTCCTCCTAGGGGGTGGGCCTGCCAGGATTCCAACTGAAGTCCTTGAAATTTGTCAGAATCCCTCCTTCTTTATAGTCCTTGAAGATTAATTAAAAAAATTTTTTTTTAAGTTTATTTGGAGACAGACAGGGAGAGAGAGAGCGCGCACAAGTGGGCGAGGGGCAGATAGAAGGAGAGACAGAATCCCAACTGGTCTCCTCACCATCAGCGCAGAGCCCGATGTGGGGCTCGACTCACAGACTGTGACATCATGACCTGAACCAAGATCAAGAGTCAGACACGTAACCAACTGTGCCACCCGGGTGCCCCGAGATTAATTTTTATCTATGGCTGTGTGAGATGGCTGAAGGCTTTGCTCAGCTCTGAGGCCTCTTGGCCTGTCCTTTATCTCAGATTCTCGCCGGAAAAGAGAAAAGTGGGGCTCGACTCTATGGGCTTTCCTTCTTTCCTTATATCTTTCAATATTTATGTTTTAACGTTTTTCCGTGGAGGTGGGAAGTACTCCTTTTCCAATTAATAGGCATTTTTTGAGGCTGACGATATGCCACCTACCAAGAGAAGTCGAGAGGGTGTTTATTATCCCTACGAGGGACTCCTGGAGACAGCAGGATGTGCACGAGCAGGTCCAGGCTGATTTCCACAGGACAGCATATTGAGCATTTATAATCGCTAGGGAGTGGGATTATAGGCACTAGAAGCACCCTAGCTTGAGCTGGAGACTTGTGAGGGGTGAACGTTCCAGCTTCTACACAGACATGGACAGAAAGGGAAGATAGAATTGACATATTCACAATATGGAGACTTTCAATCCTTGGGGATAATACAGCCTTCCATTTATGTAGATTGTGTGTGTGTGTGTGTGTGTGTGTGTGTGTGTGTGTGTGTTTAAAGGATATTCTGGAACTTGGAGTGTATTTTGTTATTTTTCCTAAATACTGGACGCTTTTGAGGCACTTGGAACTCATGCGCTTTCTAAGTTTAATTTTTAAGTATTTCTTTCAGTTGCATAGAAATCAAACTGACTTTTGCATGTTGATTTGAATCCAATGATGACCTATTTCTCCTATTATTTCTAGTAGCTTCTTTGTAAAATATTTGGAATTTTCTCTGCATACAATCCTGCCATCTGCGAATTACATTGGTTTCCACTCTTCCCTGCCTGTGTCTGTTTGTTGCAGATGTGGGTGTCTTCTCACGCCGGCCGGGACCATCGGAGGCGTCCATTCATATGAATCGGATCTGATGCCCTTAGTGGCGAAATTGTGTTTGAACCTAGTTGTGCAGCGAAGGCTGAGGCACAGCCAGGGATCAGAGTTCAAATCTTGTCATGGACTTGCTTTTCAGAACCTCAGGATTTCCGAACAGAACAGACATGCTGAGCTGAGCACCACAGCAGCTGCTGATAAAGAAGCACCTGGTATAATGAGATAATCACTGAAGGTTATAGAGGTTTTTGTCTCTCGTTAAATCACTGTGGATGCCGCTGTTATGCTGCTGGCAGTAGTAAGTGGCAGCGTCTTCAGGCTCCAGGCTGCTGATGGTGAGGGTGAAATCTGTCCCAGACCCACTGCCGCTGAACCGCGGGGGGACCCCAGTTTGCAACGTGGATGCACGATAGATCAGAAGCTTAGGAACTTTCCCCGGTTTCTGCTGATACCAGGCTAACCACGTGTTAACGTTCTGACTCGCCCGGCAGGTGATAGTGACTCTGTCTCCTGGAGATGCAGACAGTGAGGATGGAGACTGGGTCATCTGGATTTCGCAGCTGGCTCCTGAGATGGGGCACAGAGAAACAAAGACCCACACGATGAATCGTGTCATAAGAGGACGCGGCTGGCGGGCCAGGCAGTACGGGGCGCGCTGGCTGAGTAATTTCCCAGTGTTCTCCTTCCTTACCTGGGAGCCAGAGCAGCAGGAGGCCCAGGAGCTGAGCGGGGGCCTTCATGTCCGTGCTGTGTCCTGACCGGGACTGGGTCCTGCACAGGGTGTGACTGGCCCATTAATCAGTGTTCAGTTAGGCTGTACTTGAGTAATATGCAAATCAGCAGAGGAAGGGACAGGCTGGGCACAGCTTCGGGGCTGGGTAATCTCAGTAACAACCCAGGCTCCTGTCCGCCAGATGCCCGAGCCTGACCAGGGTGGCACACACGTGCCTGCAGAGAACGTGTTTCTCTGTGGGGCCATGGCATAGAATCAGTCTACTGTCCTTTGAGGAAAGTGTCTTGTGTACTCTTCAATGCTCATGATATGCTTTCTTTGCCTCCCCTCCATCTAAGATAGGTTCGATTGAGAATGACACATTTTAAGAAACTGCAAGCCATTTAACAAGCTCTGCATCTGGTACGTTGGGATATTACCGAGGCCAGACAATCTTTCTCTTTGATCTGATTTGCTGATGGCCTCGGGATGGTCCGTTGTCAGCGCGGAGACAGAACCCAGAGTATCTACAGAGTTCCCCTGCACATGTGACCACACAGTGACTGATATACACGTGAAGAATCTACTGGGTTTGTAGAAAACTCTTTCTGAACTTGGAAAAAAGTAAAATGAACAGAGCATCAGTGAACTGTGTGACAGCTTCAAGCAGTCTATTTTGCATATAATTGGAGGTCTAAGAAGAGAACGTGAGGAGAGGAGTACAAAAATATTTGTAACTATATTGGCTAAATTGTTTCCAATTTTAAGAACTCATTCCTAGGGCTTATATAATTAAAAATCCAGAGTCGGTTGGACTGTCTGTTTTTTTTAGTTTTGAGTTGTGTGAATTCTTTATATATTTTGGACATGAACCCCTTGTTGGATAAGTCATTTGCAAATACCTTTCTCCATTCATTAGGTTGCCTTTTGGTTTTGTTGATGGTTCCCCTTGCTGTAATAAAGCTTTTTATTTTGGTGTAGATCCAATACTTTATTTTGCTTCCTTTCCCCATGGCTGAGGAGACACATTTATAAGTAGGTTGCTAGGGCCAATGTCCAAGAGATTACTACCTATGTTTTCTTTTAGGTGGTTTATGATTTCAGGTTTCACATTTAGGACTCTAATCCATCTTGAGTTTATTTTTGAGTGCGGTACCAGAAAGTGGTCCAGTTTCATTGTTTTGCAAGTAGTTGTCCAGTTTCCCCAGTATCATTGTGTGTGTGTGTGTGTGTGTATAATATTTGTTTGTTTGTTTGTTTGTGTTTGGGAGGGGGAGGGGCAGAGGGAGAGGGAGAGGGAGAATCTTAAGCAGGTTCCATGCTCAGCTCAGAGCACTACATGATCTGAACTCAAATAAGGAGTCGGATGATTAACTGACTCCCATAACCATTTTTGAAGAGACTGTATTTCCCCCATTGTATATTCTTGCCTCCTTTGTCACAGATCAAATACTGTGGCTAAGTATACAAACCCAAGATAAACCCTACAATTGGCCCCTAGCTCCCTCATGGTCCTGGTTGTGGTTGTAACTAAGTTTCCCGTAGTCAAATGATCTGGGGAATATTGAGAAATTGTTTCTAAAATAAAGACATGAATCTCATAACTAAAAGATACAGTCAACCCCAGGTAGCGGTCCTCTTTGGATTCTGAAGGCAACACGTCCATTTCTGAGAGACTTTCTCTGACTCATTTATTGATTTAGTAGTAAAGTTGGCTGTGTCGAGTGAGTCCCAGAACAGAAGAGGAGTCCGCACCAAGTTCAGCATGCAGTGGACTTATGATTCAGTAAGCCAATGATGCTTAAAGTGCCTGTGGCACATAGGGACAGTACTTGGAGGTTCCAGAACCACAGTACAGACCTCTAGGGTATCGAAACAACAATGTTATGGTCGCTCCTAATGATAACCTATCCCTTGTGGGATAATAGTCCTGACTTCTCATTGAGCCCTGGTAGAGACTACCTGTAGTCTTTAGGACACAAAGAAGCCATGTGATCTGCATTGTCCTTTATGAATTCAGTGGGATCTGATGCACCCAGATATAAATGCATACGTGCACAACAACCTCTTATCATCAGGTAGAAGTGGGAAACACAGGCTGGTCCTTGACGAAGTCCCCAGGGCACACGTGCTATACACGTAGAAGTTGTTCAAACTGTCTTGGAACCTGCACTTGCTGAATTCCTCCTTTACCCTCATCCTATACCCACAGCCTTATGTGAATTTTCTCTACACACTGAATGAGAAAGAAAATAGTTGAGATTTAATTTACGTGGGATATGCTGTCAGCCTTCCAAAGTAGATTTTTAGCTTTAATGACCACTTTAAAAATGGCGGGGGTGGGGGGGGGGGGTGGAGAGGAGAACACGTGGGAGGAAATTCATCTAGTGGGCAGAGCTTGGGGTTGTGTTTTCCAATCCATGTTACCTCTCAGAGAGAACCCAAATCAGACATCTACAACATTCAAGGGCACTCATTAACGGTGTGGTCCGATGGTCAGAAGATTGGATAAAACGACCTGGGAGGTTGGTGACGAGAGGCTCCAAAGTAGAGTTTTATGAATGGATCTCTGGACCAGGCACTTACTGTAAGAGCATTTGTGTCCTATGCAAATGCTCATGACAACACGTGCCCTGTACAGGGAGCTCTCAATCGTCAGGCAGACGAGATGACCAACTCCGTGGAGGTCAGTTAGCCTCTTTCCCAGACACGGCGGTGCCTGTTCGTTGAGCTCAGGCATCCGGTGGCCACGACGAGGAGAATGGAGGTGATGCCCGGGCTCCACAACACAGACGTCCCCTAACCGGGACTTACGTGGCATTTTCCTACCAGGTAATTGCACAACAGTTTAAAGGAAAAGATTAATCCTATCCCTGAACCCTTATCGGGCTTCAGTGCCCAGGGGATCCAGCTACCCGTCTGGTAGTAGCTATATTTTATGCACCCCCTCCACCAAGAAGGGGACAGCCGTTTGTCGCCACTACAGTAGACCCTACGTCTGGCTACTGCTTGCCGTCCTTGTCTACCATGCTACTGTCAGCACCTCGGTCTGTGGCTCACAAAATTCTTGGCGTCATGCTACCTGACCGACAAACCTGTGTCAGCAGAAGGTGCGAGGGGATGTTGCCGAGTTGAGAACGGACTGCAGGTGGACCAGGGAAGAAGCTGGCCATCTTTGAGGAGGGTGCAGCCCTGGTCCGGGTGAAAGATGATGGAGGCTTGCTCCAGGTCAGGCAGTGGAGACGCTGAGAGCTGGTCCGATCTGGGATATATCTGAGGCTTGAGATTATTTATTATGTGACTGGCTACCCCCCAGTGCTAGTTCTTCTCAGGGAATTTTTCCACGGCTAGCTATGCAGAATTCCTCTGGGTGGTGACACCACCCACCCCGTTCTATGATTCAGATTTTCTGATTAGAATCCTGGCTTACTGTCTGAATGACCTCGGACACATTTCATAACCTCTCTCTGCCTCACAGCCTTCTACTGGAAGAGGCAAATAAAACATCTCATATTAAGACTTAGTTTATGGCACATAATAAGCATTAAGTACATATCTCAGCCGTTCTTCTCTTGGCCGTTATTAAACTTATAATTCAAGGCACTTATGGTAGGTGAGAAGAACACTGCCACCTGCTCCTCCCATCGAGCGTGGAACTGATCTCTTTAGGACTGTCGAGACTATTTCTTGATTTCTTGAATCGAAGTGCACCCTTGGGATGTGTCAAACAGCATGTGGTGATAGGGGTCCCGGGCCAGTTCTGGAGTCCGGGCCTCGAGAGGCTTTGCAGCTTTCACCTTCCATCTCAGGGTGCAAGAAAGCCGATCTAGCCTCATGGCCGATGAGAGGCCACGTGGGGCCCTGAGGCACCCGGCCAACAGCCCGCACCAACGACCGGACATGTGGGTGGGCCATCCAGTGGCGTGACAGGGAGTGTGGTGTGCTGGGGGGCGTGGTCCTTCCTGTGGGAACAAGTGTCTTGTCATTGGCATTGTTCACAATTGCCAGTGGACAATCATAATAAAAGTAGCATTGCTATCAATTTATAAATTTCTACAGTCAATTCCCCCTTAGAGCCCGCCCCTGCATCACCAGGTCAGGAGACAGAGACTCTCAGGGTGTGGAATCTCAAATACAGGCACGTCAGACCTCTCACGCCGTGGCCTCCTGCAGGAAGCAGGTGTCTTGGTTCGAAAAGCGGCATCCACGACCCAGACAGGGGATTTGGGTGTGGGGACGTGTCGCCGTGGGAGGCCAGCTGAAGTGCTGCTGACAGTAATATATCCCGATGTCCTCAGCCTCCACTCCGTGGATGGTGAGGGAGAAGTCCGAGCCAGAGCCACTTCCCCGGAACCTGGACGGGGTTCCGGCGGCCCGGGCAGACGCCCCAAAGATGAGCAGCCTGGGAGCCTCATTGGGTTTCTGTTGGTACCACGCCATGGAGGTACCTACCTCCGTGCTGCTTCTGCAGGTGATGGAGACAAAGCTGTCCCGAGACGCTGCCAGGGTCTCTGGGGCCTGAGTCAGGACGTGCCACCCTCGGCTGCCTGCAATGACACCCCACCCGGGCACCGCAGTGTATTATTTCGCTCAAAGCCTTCGAGGAAACGTGGATGCTCAGAAGAGCCACATCATGCTTAAACGTGGCACAAACCGGAAATCAAGTGCCCCTGAGCCTTCCCACCTTTGCCTGTGTCCAAGAATTCATGTAGTTGTCCATGCGTCCTGGGGCCCGGGACAAGTTATGAAAGGTGACCCAACAGGGCACAGCCCCACCCTGAGAGGCAGATGGACGAGTCCCTCCCTTGTAGCCAAGCTCACAGACAAAACCTCTCCATGGCCTGGTCACAGCCTCGTGTCTGACTCCCTGCCAGGCGTGATCTCCCTGCCCAGCTCTCACTGCCACCCATGGCCTCCAGGACACGGGTCTCAGTGGGCGGGTCTGTCCCCACGTGCAAGATTCTGAGTGTTTATAGTTTACTTTCTGGTTTCCAAGAACCAGCACTTACCAACAGAGAGTTCTGAGGTGGAGTCAGAACCGCAGGTTAACAAGGGCCCGGATGTGTGAGGGAACAAGGCTGTCGTCTGTAGGCGTGAATGGCCTGTGCGGGAAGTAAGGGGACCTGGGGTGGGTGAATCCAGAACAGGAGCTGCACACACACCCTGCACTTCCACTCGGTGACCAAGAGGAGACACACTGGACGTGCCCGGATGAGGAGCCTGGGAGCCAGTGGCAGGAAGAGGAGGGGGGATGCCATGTCAGAGCTGTCGGCCCTACCCCTGTGGCCGACAAGGTCCCAGACCTTCAGCAGCCCCAGGGCAGGAGTGACAGCTGGGTGAGGTTTGTGCCCCCAAGAGGCGACAGGAGGACAGGACCTGTGTTCCTGCAAGCATCTCGGTCATTGATGATGCGAGTGACTTCTGTCCCCACCCGCTGCCCCTGACCAGGCAGGCATCGCGTCCAGGGGGCAGCGTGAGTGAACAGGAGCCCAGGAGCCCTTCCTGGTTTCTGCTGATTTCAGGCTACGGCAGTGTTCCTCTGCTAGCTGGCCCTGCAGGGAATGGTGACCCTCTCTCCTGGACCGTAGGGAGGGACACAGGAGATGTCCACACAGTGTCCCCACTGGCACCTAAGTGGGAAAGCCAACATGGACGTCCCCAAGCGTTAATACTAAGCAGATAGCTCATTCAGTTTGATGTATTACTAGTCCAGGTTTAAATGTCCAAGTTTAATGCCAACAAGCTGAGGATGAAGCCTGAGTCCTCCTTCCTCACCAGAGTCAGTCAGCAAGAAGGAAGGAGCAAAGCCGGGGTCCCCATGTCCCCGAGGTTCCTGCTGAAGCTGACCCTGCTCCAAGAAGGTAGGGAAGTGCTCTGAGACACAGCCATCACAGAGGGGATGGGCCAAGGCCACGTTGGCCTAGAGCACAGCCACACAGAGGGTTTTCTCCACCACCCAGCACAGAGACAGCTCCTCTCAGGTGTCCCCATCGCACCAGAGAACCCGTTCAGCCTTTGGAGCTCCTGGGTCATAACTGGGCAATATCACTCTTGCTCTCTCAGTATTTGAAGATCAGGACTAGGGTTCTTCTTTGTTGTTTATTGTGGGGTTTGCCTGCCATCTAATGGCTCTGGTATGATATAGCAACTCAAAGGATTTTTTGATGTGGGGTCCCTTTGAGTCTGGGCTGTGAGACTCTTCACTGTTATTCATGAAGTTGACACTATGACATCCATCACTAGGCCAGAGTCTGTAGGGAACATGAAATGATTCCTCTCCTCACTAAACCTTTCACCCAGTAACGAAGAAAGTACTAACGCGTAACCGGGTTTGGTTTAAAATGGATAAAATGTGTTTGTCATGCTTCAAGTGTGATTTACATGTACCTCATCTCTTGACTTCTTTCAAGACAAGAAATTTTTTTCTACCTTCATGCGACTGAAAATAACTGTAAGGCATTAATTATTTATTTACAAGATTATTGAAATGGCACTGGATGGTCCTTGACTAAAACTCAGGTGGCTCCTTCTAGACCTGGGGTTTCTGGTTTGGGTTTTGGTTTTCTGTTTCAGTTAAATAGCCACAGATTAATCAAGTCACTGATTAAGACCAGGCAAGTAGGGGCCTGAGCAGGGGAAGCAACTGAGAGTGAAGTCTCGTGGAGATGTGTTTTGTGGGGTCTCTGTTGGGGACTGCATCACCGTGGGAGGAGGGAAGGAAGATGGCGGCAGCTTCAGCCTCCTGGCTGCTGATGGTCAGTGGGAAATCCCTGTCAGACTAACTGCCCGTGAACCATCCCGGGACCCCCAGGCTATAACTGGGCAACATGGTAAATGAAGTGCTTGGGTTTTCCCCTTTTCTGTTGGGACCAGTTCAAATCGGTTTTCCCATCAGTGTCCTTGAGACTTTCATTGGCCTTTCATTGGTAATGATAATTCTCCCTCCAGAAGCTCCAGACAGAGACTGGGGACTCAGTCAAACATAATGTCACCATAAATACCTGAGGCTAAAAATGAATCAAAAAAAGACAGGAAATAAGGATGCAGTGTTACCTGCCTCTGTATTTCATCTTCATAATGTAAAACCTTGTAAAATGTGTTCCATTACACTATCCTTACTTATGATAACAAATTGTTTACATAAATCTTTAAAAATCTAAAAGAAAACACTGGAAATATCTTAGCAAAGGCTTTGGGTTCAGTGTCGATCTCTAAAATACCTAGGGGTGCCGGGGTGGCTCAGTCAGTTAATATCCCACCCTTGATTTCGGCTCTGGTTATGATCTCACGGCTCATAAGAATCTGCCCCACGTCGGGCTCTGCACTGACAGCACAGAGCCTGCTTGGGATTCTCTCTCTCCCTCTTTTTTTGTCCTTCCCCCACTCAGATTCTCTCTCTTTCTCTCTCCTTCTCTCTCAAAATAAATAAATAAAAACATATATAGTATCTATTGTGGGTTAGAGAAGATTTTGGTATCTAGGGATATTTTCTAGGTTGATAATGTAAAGGAGTCAACATTATTAAGATTAAATTTTTCCCAAATTGATATAAATATTTAATGTAATCCAATTAAAATTCCTAAAGGACTTTTTTTCAAAATTGAAGAAATTGATAAACTAACTTACATGAAATTTATATGATCTACAATCTCCAAGGAACTCCTAAGAAGTAAGATAATGTCAGAAAACTAATAATAAGAGGTTTTAAAACTTATGACAAAGCTGCATAATACAGTGTAGTGTATGCTGGGTATAAAGATAGACAAACAAAGAGAACTAAACAAAAAGTCCAAGAAATGACCCACATGTATGCCGTCCCTTGATTTCTAACAAAGGCAGTAAGGTGGATTATTGGTCATTTTTACCTTTTAATAAGTTATAAAAATGTAAATAAAAACCTTGGCCCAACTCATATCAAGCAAAAGCATGAGTTAGTGAAGGATCATATTTCTACATGTAAGCGTTAAAGTAATTATGCTTTAATGAAGAAAGTGTAGGAGGGTATCTTTGGTCCCTAAAGGGGGGGTAAAGATGTTTTAATATATTTTTTAAATTTTAAATGTTTTTATTTATTTTTGAGAGACATAGCACTAGTGGGGAAGGGGCAGAAAGAGGGAGACACAGAATCTGAAGCAGGCTCCAGGCTCTGAGCTGTCCGCACAGAGCTGGACAGGTGGCTCAAACTCATGAACTGTGAGATTATGACCTGAGCTGAAATCAGACGTTCAACCGACTGAGTCACCCACCTACCCAGAAAGGGAGGCAGATACATTTTAAACAACCTGGCCATATAATTGTGGGAGGAAAAAATTCGATACATGAGACTTCATCAAATTAAGAATTTCATTTCAAATAATCATTTACAAGGTGAATAGACGTGTCGTAAAACACGAGAGGATACTCCAATCTGACAAAAAGATTATTTCTGAATGTATAAAGAACTCCCTAAAAGAGAATAGACAAGCCATATATATTTATGTATAAACATACAAGTTACCTATTATATCAATATGATGATAGGTAAGTGTATATATCAGTTAAACAAACAAAACAAGCGCTTCCCAAGAAAAAGAATATCCAAATAGCTAATCGGAAATAAACACGAAAAACTTCTCAACGTCTTCCTCATCAAGGAAATATAAATGTTCACCACCATACCATTTCAGGATCTAGCAATATGGATATGATAAAAAGTGTGGCATAAGAAGTGTTGCAAAGGATTTATAGCAACTGGAATTTGTACATAGTTGACAGAGTGTACGTTTGACTCGTTGGAAAACCATTCGGCAGTGCTTGCCAGAGCCAAACATATGCCAGCCCTGTGATGCAGACTCCATTGCTAACAATACACCCAAGATAAGCGCATGTCTAAGTCCACAGAAGCATCGCGAGACTGGCTCTGCCATTCTTAGCCTGTGGCACCTGATGGGACCTTAACACGTGGAGCCTGAGGGGCAGCCAAAGCCCTCATGGTCTGGGGCCCTCAGCTGCAACCTATTCCCCTGGGTTGTCCAACTTCTTCCGCCCACACAGACTCAGACGATCTGCTGTGGCTTCCCCAGACAAACGACACTTTTGGGCAGTTGAAATATCCCAGACGGGCAGGTTTTTGTTCAAAGTTTAACCACTGTGGGAGGATACTGTAAAGCTTGACCGCAGTAATAAACACCGACGTCGTCAGCCTCCACCCTGCTGATTCTCAGAGTGAAATCTGTCCCTGACCCGCTGCCACTGAACCTGTCTGGGACCCCAGAGGCCCGGTTGGAAACCTTATAGATCAGGAGCCGTGGAGACTGGCCTGGCTTCTGCAGGTACCAACTTAAATAGGTGTTTCCATTACTGTGCAGGAGGCTCTGACTGGCCCTGCAGGAGATTGAGGCTGGCTCTCCAGGGGTGATGGGCAGGGACAGAGGGGTCTGCGTCATCACAATATCCCCACTGGATCCTAAATTAAAGAGAAAGAAGTTCAAGGTTACATACAGACATTATAAGCAATTTTCTTGATTTTCCTTTGTTAATTATTTCAGGTTCATCTGGGTTCTTTTTATTAATGACCCATATCATAATTAAAAAATTAATATTTACAAGGCATAAAAATGATTCTGTCTCAAGGAACTCATCTGACACTAGTCATTGTTTGTTTTAGGTAGTTCCTAATTCTCATAGGCAAAATATCAAGTTCTCTTCCCTGGAGCATGAACATACATGGTCAGAATACACATGGAGAGCAGGGGTGTCGCTCTAGCACCCTCTCCCCACCCCATTCTCCTTTCTCGTCGCCCCCTTTGCACTCACCTGGGATCCAGAGCATGATGAGTCCCAGGAGCTGAGCAGGGAACCTCATTTTGAGAAGCTGAACACGATGAGCCCTGATAAGTCAAAGCAAGTTTAGAGGTGACCTTTTATCTCAGACTTGCAAGGGAAGGTCCTCCCTAGGGGACAATATGCAAATCTCCTGTGGCTGCAGCAGAGTGGAAAGAGCCAACAAAAGGGTAAAGGCTTTATCATGTAAGCAAATTCATATAAAGCATGCCGTGGTGTCAGAGGAAAAGCAATAAAGATACGGTTCTTGCTGCCTGTGGAAGTGTGAAGATCCGATCGTGGAGATCTGGGTCTGTGGTGAGGACCTAGGGCACCGGCCTTGACACTCTAAGAAAGCATAGGGACATTGACTATGTAGAGATGTGTATCTAGCTAAGTTCAACCACTGGGAAGTGAATGGCCATCTTCTTGGCTTCCTGCCAGCTCATCTGTAGAGAAAATAATTCCCATAACTCTGGTGGTGACCAGGGGGGTGTCTCCACTGGCAGATGGTATTCTGCTAGTTCAAGTGTCGTCAGCTATCTGCTGTTGCCAGGATAGCTGGTTAAGAATGTAAAATGCCAGTGTTAGAAACCGCCATTGTAAGTCATCTGGGGAGTTAAACAGCGTAAAAGCACTCTGTAAGAGGACTTGACAGGGAAAACGAGGTCATCTCCTACATATAGAGAGCTAATAGCTCAATTTAAGTAAGAGGAAGGCAGGGAAGATTTTATGTATCAGGCAGTGAATGTAGGATTCTTGGACATCAACTGATGGGCTGTATCCCATCATACTTACCCGTCATGTACCAGATTAATCAAAGGAATTTCTTAACGGAAGAGCTGCCTAAGATAATGGCATAACATAAACAAGGACTATTTTTCCTACTTGGTGTTTAGAAAAACTCCTCCCATACAGTCTTTCTCATCATGTAGGACAGGTTCTTTCAGGCCTTCCAGGTTCTTGTTCCCTCTGTGTGAAAACCTGAGTCTCTTCCCGACCTGAATGAGTCACAGCCATGGCCATGAACCTAGAGTTCAAAAGGAGATTTGTACGTGAGAAGAGCAAGAACCGGAGATGTTGTTTTAACATCTTGGGGTAACCCTTTCCTATGACTGATATTTCCCTGCGATTTCCCTCAAAGATAACCATGGCTCAGGGGCATCAGGTCACCATACCTCAGGTCATTCAAAGAGGACATCCGCCTGAATCTCCTTCCCTCGTCAGTGATGCCAGTCATGATGGATTGAACAACTTGTGAAAAATGGAGCTTATTTTAAATTGTTTCACAAGGGTAGTCACTGTCCTTTGTCACCCAAAACAAAACAAAGAAACCAGCCTAGAGCGATTGAAAAGTCGAGTGTGTGGCTTTGGGTAATCTTGGGTAACTAACCCAAAGTCATACTTAATTGCCAAAGAACACAAACAAATAAACACAGTTCTCAATAAGCTTCTCAAAGAGATCTTGGCTTGACTATCTTCGGGGCAATCCTTCAAAATACGAATTTATTTTTATTTTTTATTTATTTTTATTTTTTTAAATATGAAATTTATTGTCCAATTGGTTTCCATACAACACCCGGTACTCATCCCAACAGGTGCCCTCCTCAATACCCATCACCCACCGTCTCCTCCCTCCCACCCCCCATCAACCCTCAGTTTATTCTCAGTTTTTAAGAGTCTCTTATGGTTTGCTTCCCTCCCTCTTTAACCTTTTTTTTTTCTTCCCCTCCCCCATGGTCTTCTGGTAAGTTTCTCAGGATCCACATAAGAGTGAAAACATAAGGTATCTGTCTTTCTCTGTATGACTTTTTCACTTAGCATAACACTCTCCAGTTCCATCCATGTTGCTACAAAAGGCCATAGTTCATTCTTTCTCATTGCCAAGTAGTATTCCATTGCATATATAAACCACAACTTCTTTATCCATTCATCAGTTGATGGACATACAGGCTCTTTCCATAATTTGGCTATTGTGGAAAGTGCTGCTATAAACATTGGGGTACAAGTGCCCCTATGCATCAGCACTCCTGTATCCCTTGGGTAAATTCCTAGCAGTGCTATTGCTGGGTCAGAGGGTAGATCTATTTTTAATTTTTTGAGGAACCTCCACACTGTTTTCCAGAGCGCTGCATCAGTTTGCATTCCCACCACCAGTGCAAGTGGGTTCCCGTTTCTCCACATCCTCGCCAGCATCTATAGTCTCCTGATTTGTTCATTTTGGCCACTCTGACTGGCGTGAGGTGGTATCTGAGTGTGGTTTTGATTTGTATTTCCCTGATGAGGAGCGACGTTGAGCATCTTTTCATGTGCCTGTTGGCCATCTGGATGTTTTCTTTAGAGAAGTGTCTACTCATGCTTTCTGCCCATTTCTTCACTGGATTATTTGTTTTTTAGGTGTGGAGTTTGGTGAGTTCTTTCTAGATTTTGGATACTAGCCCTTTGTCCGATATGTCATTTGCAAATATCTTTTCCCATTCCATTGGTTGCCTTTTAGTTTTGTTGATTGTTTCCTTTGCAGTGCAGAAGCTTTTTATCTTGATGAAGTCCCAATAGCTTATTTTTGCTTTTAATTCCCTTGCCTTTGGGGATGTGTCAAGTAAGAAATTGCTGTGGCTGAGGTCAGAGAGGTTTTTTCCTGCTTTCTCCTCTAGGGTTTGGATGGTTTCCTGTCTCACATTCAGGTCCTTTATGCATTTTGAGTTTATTTTTATGAATGGTGTAAGAAAGTGGTCTAGTTTCATCCATCTGCATATTGCTGTCCAGTTCTCCCAGCACCATTTGTTAAATAGACTGTCTTTTTTCCATTGGATATTCTTTCCTGCTTTGTCAAAGATTAGTTGGCCATACTTTTGTGGGTCTAATTCTGGGGTTTCTATCCTATTCCATTGGTCTTTGTGTCTGTTTTTGTGCCAATACCATGCTGTCTTGATGATTACAGCTTTGTAATAGAGGCTAAAGTCTGGGATTGTGATGCTTCCCACTTTGGTCTTCTTCCAAATTACTTTGGCTATTCGAGGTCTTTTGTGGTTCCATACAAATTTTAGGATTGCTTGTTCTAGCTTCGAGAAGAATGCTGGTGCAATTTTGATTGGTATTGCATTGAATGTGTAGATAGCTTTGGGTAGTATTGACATTTTAAAAAATATTTATTCTTCCAACCCATGAGCACAGAATGTTTTTCCATTTCTTTATATCTTCTTCAATTTCCATCATACGTTTTCTATAATTTTCAGCATACAGATCTTTTACATCTTTGGTTAGGTTTATTCCTAGGTATTTTATGCTTCTTGGTGCAATTGTGAATGGGATCAGTTTCTTTATTAGTCTTTCTGTTGCTTCATTATTAGTGTATAAGAATGCAACTGATTCCTGTACATTGATTTTGTATCCTGCGACTTTGCTGAATTTATGTATCAGTTCTAGCAGACTTTTGGTGGAGTCTATCGGTTTTCCATGTATAATATCATGTCATCTGCAAAAAGCGAAAGCTTGACTTCATCTTTGCCAATTTGGATGCCTTTGATTTCCTTTTGTTGTCTGATTGCTGATGCTAGCACTTCCAACACTATGTTAAACAACAGTGGTGAGAGTGAACATCTCTGTCGTGTTCCTGATCTCAGGGGGAAAGCTGTCAGTTTTTCCCCATTGAGGATGATATTAGCTGTGGGCGTTTCATAAATGGCTTTTATGATGTTTAAGTATGTTCCTTCTATCCCGACATTCTCGAGGGTTTTTATTAAGAAAGGATGCTGAATTTTGTCAAATGCTTTTTCTGCATCGATTGACAGGATCATATGCTTCTTATCTTTTCTTTTATTAATGTGATGTATCACATTGATTGATTTGCGAATGTTGAACCAGCCCTGCAGCCCAGGAATGAATCCCACTTGATTATGGTGAATAATTCTTTTTATGTGCTGTTGAATTCGATTTGCTAGTATCTTATTGAGAATTTTTGCATCCATATTCATCAAGGATTTTGGCCTGTAGTTAGTTCTCTTTTTTTGCTGGGTCTTTGTCTGGTTTAGGAATCAAAGTAATGCTGGTTTCATAGAATGAGTCTGGAAGTTTTCCTTCCCTTTCTATTTTTTGGAACAGCTTGATAAGGATAGGTATTATCTCTGCTTTAAATGTCTGGTAGAATTCCCCTGAGAAGCCATCTGGTCCCGGACTCTTATTTGTTGGGAGATTTTTGATAACTGATTCAATTTCTTTGCTGGTTATGGGTCTGTTCAAGTATTCCATTTCTTCCTGTTTGAGTGTGTGGGTGCTTAGGAATTTGTCCATTTCTTCCAGGTTGTCCAGTTTGTTGGCATATAATTTTTCATAGTATTCCCTGATAATTGCTTATATTTATGAGGGATTGGTTATAATAATTCCATTTTCCTTCATGATTTTATCTACTTGGGTCATCTCCCTTTTCTTTTTGAGAAGCCTGGCTAGAGGTTTATCAATTTTGTTTATCCATCAGGAAGAGCTAACAATTATAAATATCTATGCGCCGAATACAGGAGCTCCCAAATATATAAAACAATTAACCACAAACATAAGCAACCTTATTGATAAGAATGTGGTAATTGCAGGGGACTTTAATAATCCACTTACAATAATGGATAGATCATTTAAACACATGATCAATAAAGAAATAAGGGCCCTGAATGATACATTGGATCAGATGGACTTGACAGATATATTTAGAACTCTGCATCCCAAAGCAACAGAATATACTTTCTTCTCGAGTGCACATGGAACATTTTCCAAGACAGATAACATACTCGGTCACAAAACAGCCCTTCATAAGTATAAAAGAATTGAGATCATACCATGCACACTTTCAGACCACAATGCTATGAAACTTGAAATCAACCACAGGAAAAAGTCTGGAAAACCTCCAAAAGCATGGAGGTTAAAGAACACCCTACTAAAGAATGAATGGGTCAACCAGGCAATTAGAGAAGAAATTAAAAAATATATGGAAACAAATGAAGATGAAAATACAACAATCCAAACGCTTTGGGAAGCAGTGAAGACAGTCCTGAGAGGAAAATACATTGCAATCCAGGCCTATCTCAAGAAACAAAAAAAATCCCCAATACAAAATCTAACAGCACACCTAAAGGAAATAGAAGCAGAACACCAAAGACACCCCAAAGCCAGCAGAAGAAGAGAAATAATAAAGACCAGAGCAGAAATAAACACTATAGAATCTAAACAAACCGTAGAGCAGATCAATGAAAGCAAGAGTTGGTTTTTTTGAAAAAATAAACAAAATAAGAATTTTTAACAAGGTTGGAAAATATCTTGGGTAAAAATGATACGGTTTTTTCACTGTTGAGCTCTATGGTAAGAATCTGGGTGGCCAGTAACAAATTATGGTAAGGAGACAGGATTACAATAAATGTCTCATATTTCACTACCAACAATTTTATTTATCTTTTCTTTCATTACCTTTTGGAACTTCTGTATTTCTTTGACTTTTATTTATTATGCTACCTACTTCAATTCTGGGTCTTACTTCAGAATATGTCAGACTCCTAATTAACCATCCTGGAGTAAGAAGTCAAAAAGATGCAGTTGAAAAAGAAAAAAACAATTGAATTGAACATGAAAACAAAGATAAAAACAGAAAAAGAACAATATCATATACCTTAACCTAGTTTTAAAGGATCATTCTGTAAAGGTATAAATTAATCGGTTTTACCTACACTCCAGTATGGACCCCAATTTATGGGAAAATGAGTACCAGCAAGAAACCTGTCATGTTTCCTTTTCATTACACATTGATTCTTAAAATGTTATTTTTACAAAATATTTTCAAGATGCTTGAATTCTATAAAATATCGCTACTTCCTGTGAAAATTAATTGATACCTCCCTTAAAAGTCTGCCATTTTAACTGGTTCTTTTATCTCATAATCTGTTGCCCTTAAGAATTCAGGAAATGCAAAATACTATAAGAATTCTTCTTTGATCAAAAACAAGGCTTTGTTTTACTTAAAAACTTAAAAAAGTTTTTTTCACATTTTAAAATTTATTTTTGAGAGAGACAGACAGACAGAGCACAAGTGGGGGAGAGGCAGAGAGAGAGAGGGAGACACATAATCCGAAGCAGGCTCCAGGCTCCGAGCTGTCAGCACAGAGCCCAACGCAGGGCTCCAACTCACTAACTGTGAGATCATGACCTGAGCCGGAAGTCAGACGCTTAACCAAGGGAACCACCTAGGCGCCCCGACTTATTTTAAAATTTAAATCCCAGTTAGTTAGCATATAGTGTTACATGGTTTCAGGAGTAGAATTTAGGGATTCATCCCTTCATATAACACCCAGTGCTCATCCCAACAAGTGCCCTACTTAATACCGATCACCCATTTAGCCTGTCCCTCCATTCAACAACCCTCCAACAACCCTCAATTTGTTCTCTACATTTAGAAGTCTCTTATGGTTTACCTCCTTCTATGTTTTTATCTTATTTTTCCTTCCCTTCTCCTATGTTCATCTGGTTTTTTTCTTAAATTGCACATATGAGTGAAGTCATATGACATTTGTCTTTCTCTGACTTGACTTATTATGCTTAGCATAATACACTCTAGTTCCATCCACTTTGTTGCAAATGGCAAGATTTCACTCTTTTTGATGTTTGAGTACTATTCCACTGTATCTATATACCACATCTTCTTTGTCTATTCATCAGTTGAAGGACATTTGGGCTCTTTCCATACTTTGGCTATTGTTGATAGTGCTGCTATAAACACCGGGATGCATGTGCCCCTTCAAATCAGCAGTTTTGTATCCTTTGGATAAATTCTTAGTAGTGTAATCGCTCCCTCTTACAGCAGCTCTATTTTTAATTTTCTGTGGAAACTCCATCCTGTTTTCCACAGTGGCTGCACCAGTCTGAATTCCCCCAAAAGTGCAAAAGTGTTTTCCATTGACTGTTTAAGGCAAGAGAAAAGGGCAAAAGAAATGTGTTTCTAGCAGTAAATATGATGAAATGATATTTCAAATGAACAAAGAATCATTTTAAATTATTTTTTTCCGAATAGTTCTAGAAAATCTCTTCCCACATCTACTCTTTCTTGTCATGTATTTTGGGCAGCCACAGCCATGAGTTCCCAGTTTAAAAGGAGATTCCATGATGTTAGAACAAGAGAAACAGCATTCCTTTCAAGTTTCAGTGTATCCTGTACATTTCCATGGACTTTCATGGAAGATGGTCACCAGGGAACTAGGTGCTGGGTCAGAGCTGCTCAACAGCATTAATTTCAGACTTCTTGCCACCAGGGCTCCAACATCAGAGAATGTTGCCCCTTTGACCACCAAATTAGTGGAGCTTTGCTATGGCAGGCTTGGAAACTGATCACCCAAACTGAAACTTGCATTGTGAGAAAGGTAGTAACTGTGAGAAACATGTGTTTTCTTTGTTACAAGGCAATTCTTGAAAAGGTTACTTTTATAAAGTATTCTTTGCGATACTTCAGTATCAGAGAGTTTTGTCATTTCCTGTGAAATTAATGTAAAAAAAAGTCTTTTAAGAGTCTCTGATTCTGGCTGATTGTTTTGTCACATAGTCTGTTGCTCTGAAATACACAACACATGTAACATCCTATAGAATTGGTCACACAGGCTTCACGGTTTTCCTTTACTACCTGTAAACAGAAAGGGTGACACTCTGAATTCTAACAAACCATTCTGTGCCCTGGACAACAAATCGGCCCTTGAACCAAATCCGTCATTCCAGCCTGGACAGAAATAATAACATCTGGTGAAGGGACATATGGGGTCTGAGTGGGGAACAGAGCGGCTCTGTGTATCTCTATATGTGACCATCATCAGCTGAATGAGAAGAAAACTTATACGGGTGGCTTTTACTGTAATTTTGTCTGTGTTGCCGGAGGACATTAGTTTGGGTTCAGTGAAACTGAAAGCTGGTGTGGAGGTAGGGTGATGTGGGAAGGCGGTCTTGCAGATGGAACTTCTGAGTCTGTGGTCCCGTCACAGGTGGGGAGTAAGATACTCCCACACATTGTGGGCACCGTGTTCTGTAGACTTTGTCGGTCCAAACAGTCCAAACCCACACTGTTTTGTCCAAGCTTAGAGATACACAAAGGCCTCTTCCCTCCATGGACACGAATAGAGGTTCTTCCTGATTAAAGACCCAGTGATGTCATTGTCAGAGCACTGAGATCAACCCAGCCATTGAGGAGCACCCCCAACCATAGGTGAACTAGAGGGGATTCCTGCCCCTGAGGCCCCTGGGATTAAATGTGTCCATCTCTTCTGAATAACTACAATGTTTTACCCATGAGAGGACGACTCCCGATGTACAGGGAGGTCTGGGAAGGCTCAGTGCATGTGCTTAATCCTCTGAGTGTATAGGTTCTCTGAAAGCACTGAGAACCAGATATGTTTACATACCTGACTTTTCTGAATTCTCAAGATGTCACTTTTCATCGGCTTCATATGAATCTGTATCCAACTATTGGATTTAGTTTTGTTTCCTTTTTCTTGAAATCAATATAAAAATCCTATAGAGATATACGATTCATCTCTCAGGTGAGAAAATCATGTGCTGGAGATGAAGGCATTTTGTCTGTCAATGTGAAACTCGCTGCCGTGTCCAGACTGATTGGACAAAGTGAGACAATAATTCTATTGCCTACTGAGCATCTCTGCCTGGTAAGTTTTTCACCTCCTCTAAGACCCTCCCTAGGCTCGCCCTTACAGAAATGGGAGTCCCTGCTCTAACGGTCTCTTAGAAGCCACAGCTTGTCTGCAAATTTAATCGCTGTTTTCATAATCCGTTTGACCTTGTAAGAAAGCCTGGTTCTCCTGAGACATGGGCATTCCAGTCTTTTAAGTTTAAATCGACGCTGCCTTTGAACATACAATGTGGGAATTGAAAGAGAGAAACTGAATTTAATATTCCAGGAGAAAAAAGAAAATAATTTTCTTTGGATTTTTTTTTTTTTTATTTAGAAAAGCTAGTCTACTCGCAGAAAAATGGAGCCTGAGAATCCCAAATTCAATGTTGCTTCCATATTCAGCTATTGCAAGAATCTACAAAATGCTTACACAAATTTTGAACAAGAGAATTTTATACCCTCTGGGAGAAACAAAATCAGAATTCAATCACTCAAGCTGATTTTTTTTAATTCACTGAAATTCCCTTTGACTCCCTCTTTTTATTCCAGTTGTTAACACGAATTGTACCAAACAAGAAAGAGGCAAGGGCTGAATGGAGTAGTCAGTGGCCATTCCTGGCCTGATCATAAAGTACAGTCTCTGTCCGCATCTGTAAGTGAAAATAGTAACTTCCGGCCCCAGGGGAGCAACAGCTGCACACTGGTGACCTACACATCCATGTGGCCTTTTCTAGGCAGGAGCCAAGGGTAAGCCAAGGTTCAAGTGCTGTTTGAAACTTCAACTGCCTTCATTCTGCAGGGCTTGCAGAAATCTGCGTATCGACTCTTCTAAAGCACCTCTCGGCCATGCGCAGAATAAGGATCAGAAATACAATAAATGAAATAAAAAAATAAAATAAAAATAGAATGAATGAATTCTGAGTCCCCTGGAGCAGTCACATGATGAAAGCATAAGATTTCACAAAAAACTACTAGGTACAATAATTTAGGAGAAACTTCCTTGGGCACATTTCCCCCATATTTCCTATCCTTACCCTAGTAAGTGGGGAACAACCTCAACCCACAGAGTTCTGGATTCCAGCAGAATGTTTATTTTCATAAAATATTTTCCCCCATTGGTGAGAGACCCCGGCCTGGGCACCCCATGAACAGGACTGGAGGGTACCTTCCCTTCCATTGTGTTCAGTGTCTATCTTTGACTTTAAGAAGGAATCACCTTTGGCATCCCTGACTCTGGGACAAGACCATCCACTTCTAGGAGGACTGGTGTGGCCTGGGGACCAGGTGACATGAAGTCAGGTGGCTTCCAGTGGGGACCACAGCAGGGGACGGGCTTCAGCAGGTCCAGTCCCCAGTGCAGACAGCCCTACCCTGGGGCCAGTGAGGACACAGACGCCCCGAACAGTGACATCACCCACAGGGACATAATTCACACTTGGAGGATGCTGTGCTGAAGGTCATAAAATACATGTTCCCTCAAAGCATTCGCTGTGATAAACCACAAGTGGGGGCCACAGGGTATGTCAATAAAATTAAAATGGATACAAGCCATAAAATGTTATTCTATGAAAACACGTATATTCAAAGTCAGTAGCAGAAAGTTATCAAACAATCCCCAAACATTTAGAAACCAAGTAAGAAATTACCAAGCAACAGTCGGGTCCAGAAAGAACAAAAAGGGAAACTGGAACGTCTTTTGAGTTGAAAGAATATACCGTATACCAAACTTTGCGGGAGACAAGAAAGCAGTGGGTTTATAGGTCTGAATTGATAACGATTAACATGCATGCTAGCAAAGGAGTTTCACACCAATCACTCAGGCTGCCATGATGTGTGGGCTCCAGTCAGTTTGATTTTTGTATACATTTTTCCACACCCTGTCAAAGCAACCGGAACTGAAACATTGGGTTTAATTGTACTTGTCATGATATTCATTATCTTGGAAGAGTCGATCATCTCCAGTACACCTTATTTTCTTAACTAGGCATAGGATTAGATGCTTGTGAATTTAATCTCTCTTGCTTCTGTTGTATGTGCCATGAACCAATGGTATGACCCCGTGATTAGTCAGGATTCACATTTAAGCGCACTATTGAAGGGGATGTATTCAATGCATGAATTTAATACACATTCCCCCAAAATATATTATTCGGGGTCATTTTTGGTTAATGAGCACACCATATGGAACGATGCGCTCATGTATTGTACAAAACCTTTTCTTATAGCAACAGAGTTCCAAATTCGTCATATCCAAAGCAGTGTTTACGTTCAAGATACTTAACACCCTTACCATAGAGGAGAGAAAGAAAAATCTCATGTATTCTGGATTTTCCTGTGATACAGAAAGGTAACTTTTGTCTCGATCATTCCTTTTCACTGTTTAGTGTCAAAACCCACTTTTGAAATTGCGAGAACCCCCTTTGCACTCTGAAAAATGTAATGGAGGGAAATCAAAGAATCTTGGCACTGGAATCTTATTATATTTACAGAAAATTTTCAAAAGGCTAATTTGATTTTACCAGAATTAAACATCGTTACGAACCTTTCTCATCCGTACTCTCGGTGAGGACAGCTTGTGCCGAGTGCTCTCTTGAACATATGAATGCAGGGGACAGGGAGTCACAGAGAAGTAAGAAAAAGAGAAAGTGAGAAAATACCAACATTACCAATATTAGCAACTACGATGCTGTGGAAAACATACCCCACACTGTTCATCTGCATTATGGATGAATTTGTCACCAAATATCTGTGTGACTTGTCTGGTGACTAGACTGGCTGCATTTAATTGAAAACACAGGCGGGGACCGGGGATCAGGTGCAGCTGTCATTGGCTCTTCCCTTCCCCCTGACCGGTTCCTCACAGGACAGGACCTCTTGAATTTCCCTTCTGATGCTGCCTGCCAGGCTGTGCAGCTGACGGGGCCATACTGTGCAGCTGCAGGCTGTTCCCCGGGTTCTACAGCACCTTCCTCTTACACAGACGCAGAGAACGTCCTGTGTGTTCCCCAGAGAGGCCACATGCTCGGGCAGCTGGACCCCCAGGAAGGGAGGTTTGTGTTCTGGGCTGAACCACAGTGGGAGGCTTCTTTGTACTTTGCTGGCAGTAATAAACTCCGACGTCGTCAGCCTCCACCCTGCTGATTCTCAGGGTGAAATCTGTCCCTGACCCGCTGCCACTGAACCTGTCTGGGACCCCAGAGGCCCGGTTGGAAACCTTATAGATCAGGAGCCGTGGAGACTGGCCTGGCTTCTGCAGGTACCAATGTAAATAGGTGTTTCCATTACTGTGCAGGAGGCTCTGACTGGCCCTGCAGGAGATTGAGGCCGGCTCTCCAGGGGTGACGGGCAGGGACAGAGGGGTCTGTGTCATCACGACATCCGCACCGGATCCTGAGGAACAGAGAGAGAGGTGCCAAGTTACATACAAATATTTTTAGCAAGTTTCATTGTTTCCATCTCATTTATTTTAGCTAAAAAACTACTTTGTTTTTCTCCCATTACTTGTGACTTCCAGCAGGCACCACAAATGCATAATTACAATAATGAACCTGAGATCTGTGAAGTGGAGAAAGTTCTCTAACCATCGCTGACACCATCCCCACCTTCTGTGGCACAGTCCTCACTAGAGCACAAGCCCTTGTTCCTTCTGGAATCTTCCGCACTCTCCCAGATCTAAACCTCACCTGCCCCACCTTGGGGGACAGGTCACACATGTCTGACATGTGCACAGTAAACACCCAGAGACAGTTGTGCCCCCAGAGCTCACCCTCCCCACCCGGTTCTTCTTTCTCATCCCTTCTGTCCTTACCAGGGAACCAAAGCACTAGCAGCCCCAGGAGCTGAGCAGGGAACCTCATTTTGAGATGTTGGCTTGATGAGTCCTGACAAGTCAAAGCAGGATTCAAGCTGACCTTTTATCTAGACTTTAAGGGAAAAGTCCTCCAGAGGGGACAACATGCAAATCCCCTTGTGGGTGTAACAGTGCAGACAGGGCTGGAAGGTTGTGGGAGGGGCCTCCCTTTAAGCAAAGTGCTATATAAGGTTTTCTGTGTTTGGGAGAAAACCTATAAAGTCAAGTCCATGCAACTTGCTGGAGTGGGAACATAATCCCACGTGAAAGGGTGAATCACGGCAGGGACACAGCGCTCACTGTGCCTGCACTAGAGAAAGCACGGAGATGGGAGAAGACATGTGTGCCCTGGGTCCATCTCTGGGAGGTGAATGGACATCTGCTCACATTCTTCCACCTGGTCTGGATAAGGAAGTGGCTCCCGCCCCATGAGTATGGTCATCAGCACTTCTCCCAATAGCAGTTTGGAGCTGAGCTCTTTCCAGATTGTCTGGTAGCTGCTGTCATCAGGTGAAGTGTTGAGAATGGAAGAATCAGGTGTAGAAATGGTCTTTTCCTGAAACCTGGCAATTGAATTTCCCAAATGTGCTCACAACAAATGAATTTGACAGGGACGTAATGATGGGTCTCTTGTAGGGAGAGTTAATAGCCCAGTGTGAGACAAGAGGAAAAGGTAAAAGAATATTATATCTCTGGCTATGAATGTGAAAACATGAAATTCTGGGAAAGCAATTTTTACAATACGGTGTCTAGCCTATCTTATTTTCTCACTCCACACACACATCTAGATAGTTGGATAGAATTATTCCAAGGATTTCTCAGAGACAAAAATCCCTTGAGATAATGGGAAATAAAGAAAAAGAAATGATTTTACAATAATTGTATTTGAATGGTACCCTTTGATGCCTTTTCATCAAGCAGAACCAGGTCCTATGAGGACATCCCAGTTTCCTTAGCTTTGTGTGGGACCCTGTGGTCTCACCTGCCCTAAAGGTTGGGGATCCAACATCATGAGTCTACAATTCAAAGGGAGATTACATGTGTGAGAAAGGCAATGCCTATATCCAGTATTTTATTCACGGAGCCTCAGCCTATCACTGACAACTTCCTGAGCTTCTGTCTAAATCAGATCACTCGGGGATAGGGTGCTGGGTCAGAGGTGCCCTGGGGCGTCCGTCTACCACACCAGCCTTATTAAATAGGAAAATGATGTGATTTTACTTCTCACATCAGCCCGACACAGATGGCGTTGAAATGAACAGCTCCTGAACAATAGTGCTCGTGTCACATTGCTTTTCCCTGCAAATCAAATTCTGGACCAATTGAAAAAGACACATTTGCCATGTTATTCTATGTTGAATATTAATCGCAAACTCAGCCTTAGTCGATCGGGACAACAGATTAACCTGACGGTATTATGTAAGATTCTTCAGGGGTGTTTGGCCTGAATATCTTCCGGGAAATCTTCAGGAATCATATGTTAAAACAAGCTGAGAACACAACTGAGCCACAATTCTGTGGAGCTGAAAGGAACAGCTTTGAATCCAAATGACAGCCCCGCCTTAGTTTAAAGCTAGGTTCTCTTTTCTGCTTATTATGGATCTTTGATAAGAAATACAATTGCTGAGAAGTTTGTTTTGCTTGCTGTTTGCTACGAGCATTGTGAGACCTTTCCTGATTGTAACCCACTGTAGAATGGGCTGTAAAACTTCCTAAATGTAGTCTGATATGTAATGGAATGAGTGATTGTATACAAACTAACCGGCATTTCTCGCTTCTGTAAACCTGCTTGCTTAGCACATTCCTCACCTACCCCCTTCCCCCTTTCTTCCTCCCGCCACAAGTAAAAAAAAAAACCTCCCCTGTGCTATTTGTCTCTGTCTATAAAAACGCTATACCAACCCTAATCGTGGCCTCTTGTGTCACCGGCGACGAGTGCGCAGAGGACCAGGTTCGAACCTGCAATAAACGACCCTTGCCGCTTGGCTTTGACTTACGACTCTGGTGGTCTTTTGTGGGAGGTTTTGGAACTTCAGGCATTACATTTGGAGGTCCCACCGAGATCTCCCCCGAGCCCACCAGACTTCTGGTCAACGGGTCGTATTTGATTCCGATCGGTAAGTAAGCGGGCTCTAACGTTCTTCCTTTTCTCTCTGATCTGTGTTTCTTCTCTGGAGAACCGGTTCTGTCTGGAAGCTGGTGTGACCCTGGCGGACGCGCTATAGGGCACCCGGCCGGGGTCAGTTGGAGACGTCCACTGACATCTGGGGGCCTTCTTGGCCCATCTGGGGGCCTTCTTGGCCCATCTGGGGACCTTCTTGGCCCATCTGGGGACCTTCTTGGCCCATCTGGGGGCCTTCTTGGTCCATCTGGGGACCTTCTTGGTCCATCTGGGGGCCTTCTTGGCCCATCTGGGGGCCTTCTTGGCCCATCTGGGGACCTTCTTGGTCCATCAGGGGACCTTCCTGGTCCATCGGGGGGCCTTTTTGGCCCATCAGGATTCTTTTCTGTGGGCTGCTTATGCCCAACGCGCCTGCGAACTAAATACTTTCATTTTCTCTATGAACTTCCAGAGTGCTAAGAAATATCTCTAGGCGTCTAAAAGAAAAAAAAAAAAAAACCATCTAGGCATGCCAATTGTTACCCGTATTTTGATGTGATGTGTGTCTGTGTGTCTGTCTGTTAAATCGACTGGAATGATTGTTGGGAGTCAGGGGCACGCGCCTGACTTACCCTATGTGTAGTCCCATGGCATAAGCTACGGGATTCGAGTGGGCTCTAACCCGATTTCCGCGGTGATCCTCATACGGCTTAAGGCGGTCAAAATTTATTTTGATCCAAGCAGGGGGTTTATACCTGCCCGCCCATGCTAAGAGGCACCTAAGTTCCCGCGAGGGACGCGGACGGGCGAGTACGCGAGTGCTTCTATGTCAGTCTAAATGTATTGTCACCCCTGGGCCCTTGTAATAACCGCCGTCCTAGCCATAACCCTTTCTGTTGGGCTGGCCGAGACGGCCCCAGAAAGTTGAAACCACTGTCAGAGATTCTTGTTGGCTCTTGTTTTTCTTTCTTGCGTCGGATGTTTTATTGGAATTAAGTGTTTTTTCGGCTGATCAGAATTAATTATTCCATCCTTTGTTCCTCTTTCCTCCTTCCTCAGCTGCCTGCGGCTTTCCCTCCCGCCCCTCCCCCCGGGGCCCAGCCAGGCCGCCAGGGGTCTCACCCTCGGAGGTCGCCTGTGCGAACTCCATCGCTGATTTCAGCCGCTTCAGGGCCCCCTCCGTGCCGCCCCCTTCTCTTCTCCTCTTCCTCAGAATCATAACATGGGCCAAACGCAGAGCACCCCTCTCTCCCTCCTTCTCGCCAACTTCAGGGATGTAAAAGCTAGAGGACACAACTTAAGCCTAGACATTCGCAAAAGGAAGTTGATCACCTATTGGCGCTCTGCATGGCCCACCTTTGGGGTCAATTGGCCTACAGAGGGAACCTTCTGCCTCCCTGTGGTCCTTAAAGTAAAATAAAAAATTTTCCTACCAGGGAAAGAAGGTCACTCGGATCAGATTCCCTATTTTCTGGTGTGGCAAGATTTAGTAGAAAACCCACCTCCTTGGATGGCCACTTCCTTAATAGCAGAGTCATGCCAAATCCTAGCGGCTAAACCTATCAACCCTCCCAAGCCGCCAACTTCATCTGCACCCCCTGTTCTCCCCGACAACCAAGATTTACTTTCCCTTGACCCTCCCCCTTACCAGGTTCCTCCTTATTCCGCAAGCTGCCCCTATCCCTGCTGCGCTGGCAGAGCCTCCCGTAGCCCAGCCCATAGGAGAACTAGAGAATAGGGAGGCTCAACCCGCGCCCAAGCCTAGTGGGGGCAAAATCCAAGGGCTGCCGGACATACCCGTAGGCGGGCCCCACATGAGCCAGGACTCCGCCTTCCTGACTCCACCGTAGCTTTACCCTTACGGGAAAAAGGGCCTCCCGATGAGACGGGGAACCCCCGACTTCAATACTGGCCCTTCTCTACCAGTGACCTATATAACTGGAAAACCCAGAATGCCCGATTTTCTGACAACCCTAAAGATTTAATAAGTCTCTTAGACAGCGTTATGTTTACCCACCAACCCACCTGGGATGATTGTCAGCAGCTCCTCCGAATCCTGTTCACCACTGAGGAGCGAGAAAGAATTCAATTGGAAGCAAGAAAGCTGGTTCCTGGAGATGACGGCCAACCCACTGCTAACCTTGATCTCATTAATGCAGCTTTTCCCTTGACCCGACCCCCACAGGATGGCTGGGACTACAACACGGCAGAAGGTAGGGGACGGCTACGCATTTATCGCCAGACTCTAATGGCGGGTCTCCGGGCTGCTGCACGCAAGCCCACTAATTTGGCAAAAGTGTATTCAGTGATACAAGGTAAGACAGAGAGCCCTGCCGCTTATTTAGAAAGATTAACGGAAACCTTTAGACAGTATACCCCCATGAACCCCGAGGCCCCCGAAAATCAAGCTGCTGTTGTAATGGCCTTTGTAAATCAGGCAGCCACTGATATTAAAAAGAAACTCCAGAAACTAGAGGACCTGGAGGGAAAACAGATTCAGGACTTAGTCCGCATTGCCCAGCGTGTCTTTAATAATAGAGAGACTCCAGAGGACAGGCAACTTAAAGCCACTGAGAAAATGACCAAAGTCCTGGCCGCTGTTGTCCAAAAGCCCCTAGATCAGGACCAATGTGCCTATTGCAAAGAAAAAGGCCATTGGGCCCGAGAATGCCCTAGAAAGAAAAAGCCACGTCATGATCAAAAACCGTGGCAGCCAAAAACCACACTCGCCCTCTTCACTCAAGATGCAGAATAGGGGGGACGGGGTTCGGATCCCCTCCCCGAAACCTAGGGTAACGCTACAAGTGGAGGGGAACCCAGTTCAATTTCTAGTTGACACAGGAGCACAACATTCGGTCTTGATCAGGCCCCATGGAAAAATTTCTAAAAAATCTTCCTGGGTCCAAGGGGCTACCGGAATAAAAAATATCCCTGGACCACCCAGAGGACTGTGGATCTAGGAAATGGAAAGGTCACCCATTCCTTCCTAGTCATCCCCGACAGCCCATGCCCCTTATTAGGAAGAGACTTACTCACTAAAATGGAGGCCCAAATTCATTTTACGCGAGGGGGCCCCCAAGTGACTGGCCCTCACAACCAGCCCATTACCACACTTACTCTAAGATTAGAAGATGAATATCGACTCCACCAGGGGCCACCCTCACAAAGTCAAAACATAGAGCCCTGGCTCCAACAGTTTCCAGGAGCATGGGCTGAAACCGGGGGTATGGGGTTGGCTAAACATCGCCCAGCTCTATTCATAGAGCTGAAACCGGGGGCAGATCCAGTTCGGGTCCGACAATACCCGATGTCAATGGAGGCCAGAAATGGCATCACGCCACATATCCGTCGCCTCCTAGACTTAGGCATCTTGCGTCCCTGCCATTCAGCCTGGAACACCCCCCTGCTGCCTGTACGGAAACCTAACAGTGCGGACTATCGTCCGGTACAAGATCTGAGAGAAGTTAACCGCCGAGTCATGGACATACACCCAACAGTACCCAACCCCTATACCCTCCTAAGTGCCCTCAGCCCAGAAAGACAATGGTATACTGTCCTTGATTTAAAAGATGCTTTTTTCAGCCTGCCTCTGGCCCCCAAAAGTCAAGAGCTCTTCGCCTTCGAGTGGTCCGATCCTGAGAGAGGCATAAATGGGCAACTGACCTGGACCCGGCTCCCCCAAGGATTTAAAAACTCACCCACCTTGTTCGATGAGGCACTTCACGAGGATCTGGGTGAGTACCGGAATCAAAACCCCAAAGCGACTCTCTTGCAGTACGTTGACGATCTTTTAATCGCCGCTGAGACTGCCGAAGCTTGCTTGCAAGGCACCAAAAATCTCCGGACACTTGGTGCCCTGGGGTACCGGGCTTCAGCAAAGAAAGCCCAAATTTGCAGATCCGAGGTAACCTACTTGGGGTAAAGAAGACCTAAACTGGATCCAAAAATTACCTTTAACTCAGTGCCTTAACGGATGGTGGAGAGCAGCAGACTGTAGCATAATCAACCCAGAAGAAATGGGAAATAAAGTCTTATCCAAGATGCACCGAGCCACTCATATGGGCACAAGAAAAATGCAAGACTTAATAAGACATGCTAGGATCACCATTAAAGATTCCAGGACAAAAATTGAGCAGATAGTTACTAGCTGTAAAGCTTGTCAATTAACTAACGCCACCAACCACGGGAAAAACCCTGGCTCCAGAACCTGCGAAACCAGGCCGGAAGCCTATTGGGAAGTAGACTTCACCGAGGTAAAGCCTAAAAAATATAAATATAAATATTTGTTAGTGTTTATAGATACCTTTTCAGGATGGACAGAGGCCTTCCCCACCAAGCATGAGACTGCGCAGGTAGTAGCAAAGAAAATGTTAGAAGACATCATGCCCAGGTACGGATTCCCTACCCTAATAGGATCAGACAACGGACCAGCATTCATTTCAAAGGTAATACAAGGGATAGCACAGTTTATTGGGGCTGATTGGAAACTACATTGTGCATATAGACCCCAAAGCTCAGGACAGGTAGAAAGAATAAATAGAACTCTAAAAGAGACCTTAACTAAATTGACCATAGAGACTGGCGCTAATTGGGTAGTCTTACTCCCCTATGTTCTGTTCAGGGTGCGGAACTCCCCTTACAAACTGGGATTAACCCCCTTTAAAATCATGTATGGAGTGCCCCCCCCCCCATAATTCCCAACCTACAGTCTAATGTGTTAACTGAATTTGATGATCATAAACTTCTTATTTCCCTGAGGGAACTCCAGCACACCCACCAGGAAGTTTGGCCCAGATTGAGAGCCATTTATGAAAACGGGCCCCCTCCTGAGCCGCATCACTACCGACCCGGAGATTGGGTATACGTGCAGGGAACACAAGCAAGAGACCCTCCAACCACGGTGGAAGGGACCCTATATTGTGATCCTAACCACACCCACTGCTCTCAAAGTCGATAGGATTGCTACCTGGATCCATTACACCCACGCCCGACCAGCTGATCCCTTTGCGGTTCGAGAAGACTTCGTGCCGGAAGCCAACGCCGCCTGGACGGTTGACCAGAGTAAGACCCATCCTTTAAAATTGACTCTGCGTCGAAAACCTGACCCCGAAAACCAGCTGAGACCAAAGGCCTGGGTGTCCCATACCAAGACTGTTGCAGCAGCTCTGGACCCACAATAATCGGAGGAACACTCATTAGCGTGCTCCTGTTCACCTCCTACGGACTCATAAGTATTGCAGGCAACCCCCACATACCCTATACTTTAACTTGGGAGGTTTCTAATTTAAAAACCCAGAAAGTCTATAATGCTATCCTGCTCTCCGCTTTACTCGGGCCTCTGGCCATTCTACTTCTCGCTCTCACGTTAGGCCTCTGCATCATAAACAAAATTATTAATTTTATCCAAGACAGGTTCAATGCTGTACAATTAATGGTCTTACGAACTCAGTACCAACCGCTCGAGACATTACAAATAAAAAACTGAAGATCCAAGATTGGCTCTTTAGGCACAAGGAAAAGGGGGGAATGAAAGGAACAGCTTTGAATCCAAATGACAGCCCCGCCTTAGTTTAAAGCTAGGTTCTCTTTTCTGCTTATTATGGATCTTTGATAAGAAATACAATTGCTGAGAAGTTTGTTTTGCTTGCTGTTTGCTACGAGCATTGTGAGACCTTTCCTGATTGTAACCCACTGTAGAATGGGCTGTAAAACTTCCTAAATGTAGTCTGATATGTAATGGAATGAGTGATTGTATACAAACTAACCGGCATTTCTCGCTTCTGTAAACCTGCTTGCTTAGCACATTCCTCACCTACCCCCTTCCCCCTTTCTTCCTCCCGCCACAAGTAAAAAAAAAACCTCCCCTGTGCTATTTGTCTCTGTCTATAAAAACGCTATACCAACCCTAATCGTGGCCTCTTGTGTCACCGGCGACGAGTGCGCAGAGGACCAGGTTCGAACCTGCAATAAACGACCCTTGCCGCTTGGCTTTGACTTACGACTCTGGTGGTCTTTTGTGGGAGGTTTTGGAACTTCAGGCATTACAGAGCTTTCAGCTCTGAACTCGGGGCAAGAATCCTGGTTGCAGAGAAAAGTAAGCGTGTGGAGTAGATGTGGAACCATACATGCCTTGTATTTCACTACTTACAATATTGTTCACCATTCATTGTACTACCTTAGCTCAGGTTTGGAGCTGCCTTGGCCGGGTCATTTCTTATGATTATAAGCAAAGTCATTCTAGGTGTTCCTTCTGGCTCCTGACGATATCTATACAAACACGTATTACCAGTATTATTGTCTGTATCCTGACAATGGCAGCCTCCTACGAAATATGCCAATGAAAGCAGTCAGAACATTAACAGCTGAAGGGAAGAAAGAAGGAAAGAAAGAAAGAAAGAAGAAAGAAAGAAAGAAAGAAAGAAAGAAAGAAAGAAAGAAAGAAAGAAACAAAAGACTCTTTAGAAATTGTAAAGCTAGTTTTGTAGGACTATTTTCAAAAGTTGTGTGGATTGTTTCTACACAATCTTATTGGTTGAATTGTGTCTTCTACCCGCCTTAAAGTAGGGTTAAAGTTTTAGCGCCCAGTTCCTCAGACGTGACATTTGCAAACAAAGGGTCATTGCGAATTTTAATTAGTGAATGAAAATGGTGATTTTCTGCCTTAGGAGAGCAGCAGCCTCTCAGTGTGAACTTCACATGTCCTCAGTCTCTTGTTGACTTGGAGCCAAGGATAACCCCAAGGGCAAATGCTGTTGGAAGTATCACCTGTCATGATGGGGTCGGGGTCGATGCTTCCAGAAATGTGTGCGTTGACTCCTCTACATCACCAGTATCCCCAGCTGAGAATAAGGATCACTAGCAAAATAAAATGTTATGATATAACTAAATTCTGAACTGCCTGGAGCAGACACAGAATGAAATCTCAAAGTTGAACAACAAGTTCAAGGCTATGACAATTGTCAGGCACTCACTGGGACACAGCTTCCTCGCATCTCACACTCTTAGACTAGGAAATTGGGAACATCCTCAACCCAGACAGTGGCTCTCTCATATTCTGGAAATCCAGCAGGCCTGGATGGAATTTGAAACCAGTTATGAGGGTGTATATTAATCTAGTATAATGGTAATTCTGTTCCAAGATGATTTACTTAAGGCAAAATAAACGGGAGAAATCTACTGATTTTCAGGAAAAAATAAAGCAAATATTTGCTAGTCACTGACAACCCTGAGGATGAGCCTGGGCAGACGAGAGCAACAGCCTTTGTTTTTGCCTTAATTCCAAGGTTTTAACATTTCCGCCAGTATCCTTGTTTCCAACTATCCTTGTAGTACTGGTCCCAACAGCAGTTCAACAACAGAACATGAAGGACAAAAGAAAGATCATGCACCAGCCGTTACCAAATTTGTCTCCAGTTAACATTTACAGAGAAAGAGAGACAGGGAGAGAATGAGAGACAATGAGAGAGATATGAGAGGCTTACTTTGAATAAACACCCTCACAGCAATAATCTTCGATGTGATAGGAAAATACAAAACAACTTTGGACCAGGACCTACACCAGGAGAACTGTGTGAGTTGAACCCTTGACTTGGCCGCCCCCTAGTGTTCCGTTGGGGTAAGGACCGGGTGAAAGCAGGTAGCGGACTCTCCAGGAAGACCAGGCAGGCCATTCCCGGGAGGGTCTGTGGGGCATGAACTCTGTATGTGAGGAGGGAGGAAGAGGCTCTGGGAGGCTGTCCTGTGATGGCCTGGCCCCTGTTTACACAGAAGAGGACCCGGTGGTTGTGTCAGAGGCCTCCGTGGTCTTCTCCTCAAAGCCTCCACGGCCAGGCTTCTCAATTCAGCACGGAGCCCAACGTGGGGCTTGAACTCACAAACCGTGAGATCGTGACCGAGCTGAAATCCAGAGTTGGACACTTAACGGACTGAGCCACCCAGGCGCCCCTCTTGTCGTTCTTTATATGTGTTATAAACTCATTAACGTAAAGCATTCCTCTTTTCTTTCGTTCTTTTCTTTTTTTCTTTCTTGCTTGCTTGCTTTCTTTCCTTTTTTTTCGGTTAACAATACATTTTTATTGCACTCGTTATGGAATCGACATTTTGAAAAGGGAAATAATGTCTAATATGATTTATTTCTGTAACATAAATAAGTCTGTATTATCCTTGCTATCCAAACACTGGTTTCCTTTTTTTGTACTATGATATGTAAATGACATGCCAGTATTAGTTCAGAAATAATTTTAGAGCATTTAAATAAATGGTATCTAGGCAAAGTATATATTTTCTATACAAATATTATTACATTAGTATCATATTCAATCATAGGTAATGACTATGATACATGAAAACAGTACATGTTTTTTGTAAAAATCTCTTTTTATGACAAAATAGTACCAAGGTTGTAATCTCCAAAACAACTTTTAAATTTTTTAAATGTTTATTTATTTTTGAGAGAGAGAGAGAAACACAGAGGGGGGGGAGGGGCAAAAAGAGAATGGGAGACACAGAATCTGAAGCAGGCTCTAGGCTCAGATCCAGATGAGGCACTTGAACTCGAGAACCGTAAGACTATGACCTGAGCCAAAGTCGGCCGCTTAACTAACTGAGCCACCCAGGCGCCCCCAAAACAATTCTTAGATTAAAAAAATGAAAGGAATCTTCATTCCTAGGTTAAATGTTGAACACTTTAGAGTCCCAACCATTGCAAAAGTTACAAAATAAAACAGAAAAGAGGTAAAATGCAGGTTTCATATGTTCCTGACATCACAGAACTGGGGAAACATGAGGATTCAGTGACCCAGAAACTCAGAGGACCACTTCCTAGCGGAGTCCATGTTTCCTGACTTTAGGAAAGATGGGCTGGAGGTGCTGGAGACGAGATGGGGAGGGAGATGAGAGCAAAAGGCTCCCAGGGAAGGATTCCTGGGAATAGCTTCTGACCTGAGAGGGGACTGGAATTGTAGGTGAGAAATCAGAGCTGTCATGAAAGGAATTTCTTATCCTTGATAAGGACCAGACAGAAAATGAAGCTGTTCCTGGAGGGAAAGGAAGAGTCTTCTCTCCATGATACATTTCTAGTTGGATTGCACAGACCCACTCCAGATGCTGGACGTCAATAACTCCAGAGGAGAACCTCTGTCAGTAAGTGAGGGGCCCTCAAGTGTAAGAGCCATCAGTACAATTAGGAGAAACTTGTTTCCTACTTCGGGTGACTATGAGCCTTCTGAATGGGGACTATGGTGTTTCACCCACAGGCTCCCACCGCGAACCTGCTTCATCCAGTGAGGTCCATCCCACCTCAACCAAGGCACCTGAGAGTCCTTGTTTTGGGGGCCTAATGGATGCATTGTTGAAGGTGGGTCCCCAAATGTATGACAGGCTGTGATGGTCATGATAAAATCGGGTATCCTGATAAGACCCCAACTCAGACCCCTGTGGCTCTTTGATAAGAAGTCCTCACCCTCAGGCTTCCAAGGCTGTGGCCCTAGGTCTGAGGGCCAAGTTCTTGTTTTCCACATACACAGCCTCTCAGGACTCACTCTGGCCTCTTTGCTGGGAATCCAGAGCCATTGTCCTGCATCCTATTTCTTTGTAAATCCTCAAAGTGCACCCTCAGGTGACAACCCAGCTGGATGAGACAGCACCTCCTTTTCAAAAACACCTAAACAAGGAAGGAAACCTAAAACCCAGGTTGGGGTTGAGGAGACCCAGGGAATCCCTACTCTCTATGTTGTAGCTGACTTTTCTTGCATACAATTCTATTTTAAGGTGCTTGGAGGTGAGAAAAATAAAGGAGAACATGTGGCTGCTTTGGCCCTGAGGGTATGACAAGAGAGATGTTGACAGGAAAAGAGTAGAATTCGTGAATTCTTCCAAGTGTTTGGTTTTTCCCTAGCCGAAGGCAGCATGATTACCACGCCAGGAATCCTCCATTACTAAGCATTCTTGTCTTTATGCCTCTGTCTACCACAAACACACACAGAGAACTTAGTCTGGATAGAGAACTGGCTTGAGATAAAGGTTGATATGGATTCCTGGGTGACTGTTTAATGAAGGGCCTAGGAAGAGAAAATCAGAAGGTCACCAATTATGAGATCTGGAAAAAAGATCGTGGATGTACAGTCATTAGGACTTCATGTCATAGCAAAATTCAGCAGAGAATCCACCACAGATAAGACCTAAAACAAACAAACAAACAAACAAACAAACAAACACAAGCTTATACCTCTGAGCAGATGAACAGGCCTCAACCTTTGTCTCAAGCTCCAGAGTTCTTGCTCATTCTGTTCAGGAGAGACATAGCCATGGTGACACGGGTGGAGGCTATGCACAGGCCCAAAGGCATGAGCCCACCACCGCCATCTCTACTGGTGTAGAGCTAATTATTGTCACCTCTGGGTATCTGAGCTCTCAAACCGAGGGACTAACACTACCAACCACTTGGTAATTTTACACTTCATACCAGTTCCCCTCGAGAGAGTGTCATGCATCATTCCCGGGATTCGTTGTATTCCAGATACAGTGAAGCCCTCCCTGTCCACTGAGGCTCAGCTGCTATCAACATCCAAGAGTTCACGGGAGAGAGTTGGTTGGGAAGGGAACCCATTTTGTGATGAAGATCGAGTAACAATAGACACAGGACTGTGGCCTCCGTCAATCACACTGTCTACGACAACGCACAAAGAGGACTGCTTGGGTATTAAATCCTATAGACTTCAAAGACTGTCCTTTGAGATGTGCTATCGTGAGATTGATATGCCCCGATTCGAAAGACCCCCCGAAAACAAACCACCAGAGTCCAGAGTCAAAGCCAAGCGGCAAGGGTCGTTTATTGCAGGTTCGAACGCGGTCCTCCACGCACTCGTTGCTGGTGACGCTAAGAGGCCCCGAGTAAGGATCTTACAGCTTCTTTTATAGCCCCTCACAAACAAGTTAGGGACCCTTTTTTAGAGGTTACAGAGCTGTTGTTGGTTAACATTTAAATTTGAACGCTCAGCAGAACTCGATTGGTTCCCGCCTTTATTTTAAACCATTCAGCAGAACTTGATTGGTTCCCGCCTTTATGTCAGACTACAACCGGGCACGCCTTGGCTGGTTTCGGGAACGGCGGTGGGGGGAGATCTTTTCTTTGCAGTTGTGAGTACACTTGGTAATTTTTCTCTTAGCCTCTCAAGACGTGTATTTTGAAATAGTGACCATCAGCCTAAGAATGAATAGGTTTGGGGCTTCTGACTGGATCAGTCAGTAGCTCATACGATTCGCGACCTCAGCCCTATGTTGGGTAAATTCGAGCCCTATGTTGGATGTAGAGATTACTTCAAAATAAAAATATATATACATGTAATAAAGAAAAGGAATGAATAGGTTTTGAGGCCAAGGAGTGAAATAAAAAGCAGGGTCACTAATCACTACACACATTGACCAGTTTGGGAAAACCCAAATGACCTAATGGAGCAGAGCCGCTTACGTTACCAAATTAGCCTGCCCACCTTGGGACTGTTTCATTAGAGACAGAGTCATCTTGCCACATTCAACCATGAGTATTTTGGGATTTCTTTGGAACAGCCAATTAGATTGTCTTCTGATTCTTTTTGGTGGCCCCTTTCAATTGGGGTGGGGGGTAATTTATTTCTCACTATTGTTTTGAGTATAGCACCTGTGGGATTAGGGCATCATGTGGATTCCTTTAACTATCTCAACACTCGGAGTGAGTTTGGCTTTCTCTACAGTCTGACATCAAAGTAGAACACCCAGATCACAAGTTGCTATGAATCATGCGGAGTAAGATGACTGTGGCATTGCTGAAGCCTGGTCTTCCTGCTCTCACTGCGTTTCCTCCCAGTGCTTTGCATAATCTCTGTCCATCTCAATCATGCATTCATCAATATTCCAAAGTCCCATGATCTGTGGGCTCCTGGTTACTTGATTTCTATAGACATTTTCCACACACTATCAAAACTATCAGAATTGACACATCAGACTGAATTGCACTTGTCATGATATTCATTATCTTAGAATAGGCGATCATCCCCAACACACTTTATTTCTTACCTACAAAGTTGTGTATTTTGTGAATTTAATCACTCTTGCTTTTATCAGGTATGTGATGCCATAAGGGCATGACTAGTAATTATGGCACGTGTCCCTTTGAGGCACTCTTTTGAAGGGGATCTATTCAAAGCATGAATTTTGTGTACATTTCCAAAAAACATACTGTTCAGGGTCATGTTCAACCCATGACAATGTCATGTGAAAAAAATGCACTTATTTATTATTTAAAATCTTTTTCACAGCAATAGATTCCAAATTCATCATATCTAAAGCAATGTCTGGGTTCAGTATACTTAACATCCTTACCATTGAGGAGAGAAAGGAATACCTCATATATTCTGGATTTTCCTGTGGTGTAGAAATGCAACTTTTGTCTCCATCATTACTTTTCTCTGTTTAGTTCGAAGTCCACTTTTGAAATGGAGGCAAATGTGGTGGAGGCAAATCAAAGACACTTGGCATCGAAATCTTATATTTACTAAAAATTTGCAAAGGTCCTTGGATTGAGCAGAATTAAACATGTTTGCTAATCTTTCTCACCCATTCTCTCTGTGAGGGCAGCTTGTGTAGATTGCTCTCTTGTACATATTAACGGAGGGGAAAGTATACATAGTAGAGAAGTAGGAAAAGGAGAAAGTGAGAAAATACCAAGATTAACAAATATGGTCCTGTGAAAAATACATCCCACACTATTCATTTCCAAAAGGTATTAACTTTTTTGGCCACACATCTGTGTCACTTGTCTCATTACTACACTGGCTATGTGTATTTGACAAACACGGGCACGACACGGAGGACCAGGCAGAGCTGTCATTAGCTCTGTCACCGTAACCGGTCCCTCACGGGACAGGACCCTCCCTTTCCCTGCTGGTTCTGCCTGCCAGCCTGTGCAGCTGACGGGCCCTTGACATGTGGAGCCCGATATCCAGCTGCAAGCCGTTCCTCGGGTTCTCCAGCACCTTCCTTTTTCACAGACTCAGAGAACGTCCCGTGTGTTCCCCAGAGAAGCCACATGCTCGGGCAGCTGGACCCACTCAGGCAGAGGTTTATCTTCAAGGCTGAATCACTGTGAGAGGAAGTTGTATATCTTGCAAGCAGTAATAAACTCCCACATCCTCAGCCTCCACTCTGTTGATTTTGAGTGTGAAGTCTGTCCCTGACCTGCTGCCACTGACCCTGTCTGGGACCCCAGAGGCCCGGTTGGAAACCTGATAGATCGGGCGCTGTGGAGACTGGCCTGGCTTCTGCAGGTACCAACTTAAGTAGGAGTCTCCATTGCTGGGCAGGAGGCTCTGACTGGCCCTTCAGGAGATTGAGGCCGGCTATCCAGGGGCGATAGGCGGGGACAGAGGGGTCTGGGTCATCGTGACATCCCCACTGGATCCTAAATTAAGGAGAGAGAAGTGCTAAGTTACATACAAATATTCTTTGCAACTTTCATTATTTCCTTCTCATTTACTTTAGCTAAAATACTACTTTGTTTTACTCCCAGTACTTGCGATGTCCAGCATCCACCAAAAATGTCCCATCACAATAAGGAACCTGAGATCTATGAAGATGAAGAGGAGAGAGGTCTCTAACCATCGCTGACACCATCCCCACCTTCTGTGTCACAGTCCTCACTAGAGCACAAGCCCTTGTTCCTTCTGGAAACTTCCTCACTCACAGATCTAAATGTCACCTGCCCCACCCTGGAGGACAAGTCACACATGTCAGACATGCACAAAGAATACACCTGGAGACAGTGGTACCCCTGTAGCTCACCCTCCCCACCTGGTTCTCCTTTTTCTTTCCCCGTCTGTCCTTACCAGGGAACCAAAGCACTAGCAGCCCCAGGAGCTGAGCGGGGAACCTCATTTTGAGAAGTTGAACCTATGAGTCCTAACAAGTCAAAGCCAGATTCAAGCTGACCTTTTATCTAGACTTTAAGGGGAAGGTCCTCCTTAGGGGACAATATGCAAATCCCTTGGTGGGTACAGCAGTGTGCAAAGAGCCAAGGAGAGGGTGGGAGGAGCCTACCTTCAAGCAAGTGAAATAAAAGGTCTTCTGCATTTGGAAGAAAATACAAAGCTAAAGTCCATACTACCTGCAGTAATGGAAAGACGAATCTCACTCTGCAAGTGTGAATGTATTGTAAGGATACAGCACACAGGGCTCTGCCCCTTGAGAAGGAATCAGAGACCCTGAAATGCACACATGTGTGTCCAGGGTCAGTCTCCTGAGACGAATGGCCATCTCGCTCCCGTTCTTCCACCTAATCTAGTTAAGGAGACAGCTCCCACCCCACAAGTACTGCTCATTAGAATTTTTCCCCAATAGCAACATGGAGTTGAGCTAGTTTGAGAATTTTCTGGTATCTACTCTTGTAGGCTAATTGTTTAAGAATGTTAGAATCACATGGCATAAATGGTCTTGCCCTCGGACTCAGTGAATTGAATTTTATAGAGCACCCAGGTCGAAAGAAGTAGACAGGGAAAAAAATAATGTGTCTGTTGTAGAGACAGCCTATAGCCCAGTACAGAGAATAGTAAGGGTGAAAAATTCATGTCTCTGGCTATGAATATGAAATTCCTAGAAACTAGTTGTTACAATGTGGTATACACACACACACACACACACACACACACACGCATATACACATAGTAGGCCAATCAAAGAGTTCTTAAGGAAATAATTCCCTTGGAATGATGGGACCTAATAAAAAAGGCATGATTTTATATTATTTTTTCCTGGATAGAAAACCAGAAAACCTCTTTTCATGCTCTTTTCCATCAAACAGAGCAAAGCCCTATCAGGATATTCGAAGTTCTTGTTAGCTCTGTGGGAGAACCTTAGGCTCTCACCTGGCTTGTATGTGGGGAAGCCATAGCTATGATTGTACAATTCAATAGGAGATCCCATATTTGAGAAGAGCAATGACTACCTCCATTATTTTAATATCTCAGGGCACTGATCCATTCCTGGGCTCTCATTTAAATGTGATCCCTATGGATTAGGGTGCTGGGTCAGAGCTGCTCTGGGATGTCAATCTATCCCACCACCCTTCGCAAACAGGGAAATAACCCATTTTTTTTCTTCATGTGTCAACAGATCACGTTGAATTGAACAGTTCCTGATAAACAGTGCCTGTGTCAAATTGCGTTTGTCCTGCAAACTAAATTCTGGAGCAGTTGAAAAACTCCATTTGGCCATCTTATTATAGTTTGGGTAATTTAAATCCAGAGTCAGACTGAACTGACCAAGGAAACAAATTAACAAATACTAATCTAGGTAAGATTCCACAAGAATATTTGGTTTGAACATTGTGAAAGGATTTCAATTTAATATAGAACCGGGGATATGAAATGGAGAATTTCACATATGGGCCTTCAGAAGAATGGAAATTGAGAACCGAGAGACAGATTTTCATTAAATGCCTGATTTACAGAAGATCCAGATTTATCTGCTGACCAGTGAACATCCACCAAGAATTTCTCCCCATCCTCAAGCCAATGAATTCACTGCTGGGACTCCAGATGGCCTTACCCCTTCTTCCATTTCTTGCCCATAAATACAGCTTACCCCAAACCCTCAGCAGACTCACCAGTAGCTTGGTCCAAATTGTGATTTCCCCGTTCTTCCAGAAAAAACTCAATTTCTGGTCATTTAAGCTTGCCTCAGTTTTTACCTCATTACTTAGGCTGACAATATCTTCTGGGAAATCTACAAGAGTAAGATTTTAACACAGTGCTGAAAAAGATAATGGAGTAACAATTGTGTTGATCATTAACTCTGAACTCTATGGTAGCAATCTCATTTGCTCAGATAAATCATGGTGAAGACTTAGATGTAGAATTACACATGTCCCATAATCCACTAGTTAAAAGATTATTACCCTTTTATTTTATTCCATTTTGAGGTTTTTTTTTTTTTTTTTTTTTTTTTTTTTTTTTGTTTCTTGGACCTGGTCATTTCTTATGATGCTCAACGAAACAATTTTGGGTCTTGCTCCTGGCCTCTGATGGTACCAATACTTGTGTTTCTATTGCTAAGTAACAGGCTGCCATCCTAAAAATTCCAGATCTCTTCATGAATCTTACCAGTGAAAGAAAGATAAGCAGCTGAAGAAAAAAAAGTAACAAAGAAACATAGCGTGGTCTCTATTGAAAATCATAAAGCTAGTTTTCTTGGACTATTTTTAAATGTATGAAATTAAAAACTTTTTATACACTATTATTGGTTGCATTGTGTCCCCTCAAAAATTATGTTGAAGTTTTAGCCCCTTACTACTTCAGAATGTGACGTTATTTGGGGAAAAAAAGCGTTGCAGATAGAATTAATTTGGATGTGGTCATACTATAGTACGTTGGGCCCTCAATGAATATGATCGGTGGCAGAGGAGAGGAAGAGCCTTTCCTCTGCTCAAGGTTCTTCTAGCTGGACTAAGAAACTTACGTGGCACAGATTTACAAGAGAAAAACACAGTAAGCACAAAAATGGGGAAAAGCAGGGGAAAACTTTTGTTACGTGTGCACAGAGGCCCAATAATGAAACTGAGGCCCTAAGAAAGGCCTAAGAAAAAAAGACAGACAGTTTTCATACCCCTTAGACAAAGAAACAACAAATCTATGAGGAATTGACAGGACAAAGAAAAGTGAACTTTGAGAACTTTGATTAGTAAGGAATTCTAAACAAGACTTGGGCAGTGGTAGTAACTTAGGAAAAAGTAACAAAGGTTGTTTATACAGCCCTCTCAGTTAGAAATTTCCTGTATCTGATGATAAGGAGTCTCCTGGTCCAGGGAGGATACATTTCACATGAGATATTTATTTCCTGCTTTCAGGGAAACAGAAGAGGGTCTAGGTGTCCTTCTTACATAGGCTGTCCTTCAAGTAACTTACTTAAAATAATCAATATGCCTAAGTGGCACATTTTGGGTGGCCTACACTTAGTGCCTACTGTTGCCTTATAAGAAAAGGAGGAGAGGGGCACCTGGGTGGCTCAGCCAGTTAAGCATCAGACTCTTGATTTCGGCTCAGGTCATGATCCCATGGTTGTGAGATTGAGCCCTGAGTTGGGTTCTGTGCTGATAGCATGAAGCCTGCTTGGGATTCTCTTTCTCCTTCTCTTTCTGCCCCTCCTCTGCTCGCATGCACCCTTTCTCCCTCAAAATAAATAAATAAACCTAAAAAAAAAAAAAAAGGAGGAGAAGAAGGTAACAAAAAGGCACAGAGATACAGAGAGAAGAGACCACATGAAGACAGAGATAGAGGTTGGATTTTTGCTGTCCCAAATCAGGGAATGCCTGGGGCCACCAGGGCTGTGAAGAAGCAAGGGAGGATCAGCTTCTACAGGTTTCAGAGATGGCAGGGTCTGGCCAGCACCTTGATTTCAGACTTGAAGCCTCTAGGCCTGTGAGAGAGTACATTTCTGTTGTTTGAAGTCACCAAGTATGTGATACTTTGTCATGGCAACCCTAGGAAAAGATGTGCCCACGATCCAGTATGAAAACATAGATTAGGGGGAAATGAGTGGTAGTGAGAATCTTATCTTGTTTGCTTTTATTACAGGTCCAATTTTCAGAAACTCCTTTTTACAAAAGTCTTTAAGATGTATGAATTAGGGAATAATGTTATTTCTGTGAAATTAGCATAAAACCTTTAAAGTTTTCCAAATTCTTTGTTTCTTTCAGTTCTATTGAACTAGAAATGACATCCAGGCACTGTATAAGCTTTAGGTATACAGCATGATGACTTGACTTATGTATAGTGTGAAATGATCACCACAGTAAGTCTAGTTAACTCCATCATCTCATAGAGATTCAAACAAACAAACAAACAAAAAAAAGCCACAAAAAACAAAAACAAAAACAAAGAAAAACATGTTTCTTTCCTTATGATGAAAACTTTTAGAAATTACTGTTCTAGCAACTTTTTAAAAATATTTTTATTTTTTGAGAGAGAGAGGGAAGGAGAGAGAGCAAACCAGGGAAGGACAGAGAGAGAGAGGGAGAGATTCCCAAGCAGGCTCCATGCTGTCAGTGCAGAGCCCAACAGGGGGCTCGAACTCACAAACCGTGAGATCATGACCTGACCCAAAACCAAGAGTCAGATGCTTAACCAACTGGGCCACCTAGGTGCCCCTCTTTATTTTTAGTGTTTATTTATTTATTTTGAGAGAGAGAGAGAGAGAGAGAGAGAGAGCGCCTGCACGTGAGTGGGGGAGGGACAGAGAGAGGGAGAGAGAGAATCCCAAGCAGGTTCCATGCTGTCAGCCCAGAGCCAACTCAGGTCTCTATCTCACAATCCTGAGATCGTGACCTGAGCTGAAATCAAGAGTCGGACACTTGACTGACTGAGCTACCCAGGTGTCCCAGTCTTAGCAACTTTCAAATATGCCATATAGTGACTGTAACTAAGGTTATCATGTTGTACATTATATCCCCACAATTTATTTACCTTATTACTGGAAGCTCAAAATGATTAAAGACTTAACTATAAGACCTAAAACCATAAACTCCTAGGGGGAAAAAAAAACAGAGAAAAGCTCCTTGACATGGTTCTTGGAATGAGTTTTTGGACATGATACCTAAAGCACAAACAACATAATAAAAAATAAGCAAGCAAGACCACATCAAACAAAGGCTTCTCTGTAGCAAAAGAAATGATTCACAAAATGAAAAGGCAACCTACAGAACAGGAGAACATATATCTGATCAGGGGTTAATCCAAAACATATAAAGAACTCATGCAACTAAGTAGCAGAAAAACACAAATAATCTAATTTTAAAATGGGCAAAGAACCTGAGTAGATGTTTTTCTCAAAGACACACAAATGGCCAACACGATACATGAAAGATACATGAAAAGGCATTCAATATCACTCATCACCCGGGAAATGCAAATCAAAACCACAACCAGATATGATCCCAGGCTTATTAGAAGGGCTGTCATCAAAAGACAAGAGATAACTAATCCTGGCAAAGATGTGGAGAAGAAGAAGTCCTTGTGCATGATTGATGGGATTGCAAATTGGTGTAGCCACTATGGAAAACAGTGTGGAGGATCCTCAAAAATGTAAAAATAGAACTACCCTTACGACCCAGCTATTCCACTTCTAGGTATATATTTGGAGGAAATAAAAGCAGTATGTCAATAAGATATCTGCACCCCCATGTTCACTGCAGCATTATTTACAATAGCCCAGATGTGGAAACAACCTAAGTGTCCATTGATGGACTGATGGATAAAGAAAATGTGGTGTATACGTACAATGGAATATTATTCAGCCATTAAAAAAGAGGAAGTCCCGGGGCATCTGGGTGACTCAGTTGGTTAAGTGAGTTGGTTAAGTGTCCAGCGTCGGCTCAGGTCATGATCTCGCGGTTGACGAGCTCAAGCCCCGCTTTGGGCTCTGGGCTAACAGTTCAGAGCCTGGAGCCTGCTTCTGAGTCTGTCACCCTCTCTCTCTGCCCCTCCCCTGCTCACGCTCTGTCTCTCTCAAAAATGAATAAACGTTTTAAAAAAAAAAAAAAAGGAGGGAGTCCTGCCATTTGTGACAACATGAATTGACCTTGAGGACATTACGCTAAGTGAAATAAATCAGACAGAGAAAGACAAATAGTGTGTGTTCTCACTTATGAGTGGATTCTAAAACAAAGAAGGAAACAAAAACAAAAACAAACTTAAAAAAAAAAAAAAGAGAGAGATCAGATTTGTGGTTGCTAGAGGCAGGGATTAGGGGATAAGAGAATTAGATGAAGGTGGTCAAGAGATCCAAACTTCCAGTCATAAAGATCTCCAATTCTTATTGGTTGTTTCATGTCATAATCTGTTATCCTAAAATGTAAAATATAAAATATAAAATGTAAAATATTTTTAGATTATCTCTTGCTGGGGGAATGGCTAGGAAATGTTCCTGTACTATTTGTAGACAGAAAGTTCGAGAGTCCTAAATCTAAAAAAGAATGTCTGTTTCTCACAGACTAACCATGTGTCCTGTGGCCCGGACAGCAAAACCAACCAGCGGCCAACACCAGTCCCTTCACAGCACCTGGAAACGATAAGAGCATGTGCAGGCTGAAAGAACAAGGAACATGAAATCCAGCTGAGCATCAGCCTCTGGGAATCTATAATCCTGACCATCGTCGCTGAACGATGAAAGCAGTGTCTCTGCTTTCAGTGCTGTTGGTTTCAGGTCCCTAAGGCTGGAAGCCGGTGTGTGGCTGTGTGACGTGGGGGGACGGTCTCGTTGGGGTCTGAGTCTGATATCCTGCAGTCACCCTTTAGAGGATGGAGTGATACTGTGATACTCATACACATTGTGTGCACTGTGTCCTCTAGCCTTTGTCACGCCAAACAGCCAAGCCCACGCTGCTCTGGATGAGATTAGAGACACGGAGACCTGTTCGCGTCCTGGATCCAAGGGAATTTTCCTCTTTCTGCTTAAAGGGGAGAGTTTGCCCTTGAGTGAGGTCAACCCCCCCCCAGCAGGGGAGCTCCCCCAGCGGCAGATGGTCTGGAGTGGATTGCTGAGCCCCGAGTCACCTGTGACCCAAGCTGATCACTTTAGACAGATAATTGCACATTGTTACCCACCAAAGGTAAAATCCGTGAGAAGGCATGCTGGGTACAGGGAGCTCTGGGAAGGCTCCATGAATGTGTTTATGCTCAGAGTGCTCACGTTCTCTCAAAACACTGGAAGAAACGTATATCTACGTGCCTGATTTTTCTGGATCATCAAGACTTTATTATCCATCTGCCTTATAGGAGTCTATTTTTTTGGGAAAAGAAACCGTAAGAATTCTTTAGAAATACACCACTGATCCATAAGAATAAGGGGAAAAATCGTGTGCCGGAGATGACGGCTTTTGGTCTGTAAGTGTGAAACCCTCTGCCGATCCCAGCTCACCCAGAGACTAACTGAACAGAGTAAGACAATAATCTGCCCACTTGTTTCCCCAAACTATCACCACGGGGCAGGCAGCTGCCTGACCCAGAGAGGGGAGGTTTGTGGGCAGAGCTATGGGAGGAGTTTGTAGAGTTTGCAGGCTGTAATAAACTCTGGCATCCTCGGCCTCTGCTCTGTAAGGGTGTGAAATCTGTCCCTGACCTGCTTCCAGTGAACCTGTCGGGGACCCAAGAGGAAACCCTATAGATCAGGCACCCTGGAGACTGGCCTGGCTTCTGCAGGAACCAACTTAAACAGGTATATTGGTTACTGTGCAGGAGGCTCTGACTGGCCCTGCAGGAGATTGAGTCCGGCTGTCCAGGGGTGACGGGCAGGGACAGAGGGGTCTGCGTCATCACAATATCCCCACTGGATCCTAAAGTAAGAAGAGAGAAATGCAAGTTTACGTACAAACGTTATGAGTCATTTTTAGAACTTTGCTTTTGTTACCTATTTCAGGCTAAACCATTTTTAAAGTTTTGATTAAAACCCCTAAAATATCCAATCTCAAAAAGAACCCGAGATTTGCAGCATACAAAGGGGTCTCTTCAAAGGAGAGTGTAAGTCACCTGTGCCATCCCTCTCCTTCTGTGTTACAGTCTTCATCAGAACACAGGTCCTTGTTCCTTCTGGAATTTTCCTCAGGCTCATGAATGTAAACATCACATGACCCATCCTAGGGAGCAAGATGTATGCATCTAACATGTCGATAAATCCACCTGATACGTACCTCTGTCCCCAGAATTCACCGTCCCAACCCCTGTTCCTTTGTCATCAGCCCTCTGTCCTTGCCAGCGATCCAGAGCATCAGCTGCCCCAGGAACTGAGCAGGGAGTGTCCTTTTGAGAAACTGAACTGATGAGTCCTGATAAGTCAAAGCAAAACGAGAGCTGACCTTTTATCTCAGACTTGCAAGGGAAGCGCCTTCCTAGAGAACAGCGTGCACATCCCCTGTGGGTGCAGCAGTGTGGAGAGAACCAGAAGGGGTTGGGAGGCTCTCCTGTGAGCCAAGTAAGATAAAATGTCTCCATAGTTCGAGGAAAATCAATAGAGATAAACTCTGTGGTGCCTCAGGGGTAAAGGCACACAGTTCAGTGTCCCCTTCTATTTTCTCAACCAGTTTTCTGGTCGTTCAGAACTTTCTGAGTCATATTTATATTTTAACGGGGTTGAGTTTCCACAAATATTGAGTGATTTTTGCTTTTTTCTTTATGTTTGTTTGAAAGGCTCTGGGTTTGTCCTTTTTCATTTTGATTGAGATGAAACACGTACAGAAAAAAAGGGCAAACATTTTCAGGGCACCAATGACTAAGGTTTACATGTAGGTCACCAACTGGATGAAAATACTGAAGATTTCAAATCCTCCAGAAACCTCATTCATGAACTTTCCCAGCCAGTAACTACTCCCAACACGGTAGCTATCATTCTGACTCTCCCACGGTAGTCTGGGTTTTCCTGCCCTTGAATTTTCCTATCAACTGAAGTAAGCATTCTTCTGTTTTTCTAGCTCATTTCTAGTCTCTTTGGTTTCAATGAGTTTTTTTTTTTTTTTTTCAGACCTTGGTTCTTTTTTCAAGCTGCTGTGCAAGAAAGGTTTTTGTAAAAGAAATTATATTCACATTAAATGACAAATGATTCTGAGGTGGCCATTTGCCACACAATGGAGTGGATGATACGCTGTTTTTCTTTTCCAATAAATAACGAGGAGCAATTGGATGTGGAAATGCAATTAAATGGACAGTAGAAATAAAAACCTTGTCCCACCTTACATCTGGCAAAACTATGAACTCCTGGAGCATTATCATCTACACGTGAGAGCTAAAATAATGAAGCTTCTAGAACAAAGCACAGGAGGATATCTTTAGGCTCTAAAAGTAAGGCAAATATTTATTAAATGGAGCACACACATACACATGCAAAATTAAGGGAGAAAAAGACTGATAAATTAGACCTCATCAAGATTAGAAACTTACTTTCAAATATATCATTAAGAGAGTTAACGGACATTCTTAAAAATGGGGGAAGGTTTCCCAGTGCATATTTTTGGTAAAAGATCCATTTTCAGGATATGTAACAAAATATATATATATTTATATATATATAAATATATATAAATATATATATATATTTATATATATATAAATATATATTTATATTTATAAATATATATATATATATATATATATAGTGTTTTGAACAGATATTTCCCCAGATATCCAAATAAATAATGAAAAACATATGAGAAGTTACTCAACATCATTAATCATCAAGCAAATGTACGTTTTAACCACAATATCACCTAAAGATCTACCAATATGATTATAGTAAAAAGTATGACTACACCAAGTATTGCAAAGATTACAGCAACTGGGACTTTCATTCACAGCTGCTGGAGCATAGACAGCAACTGGCAGCCGAGCTCACGCAACGCCCTGCTTGCAATTCTGAGGAATGTACCCAAGGGAAGTGAGTGCGTGAGTTCACAAAAGACGTTTCAAAAATGTTCCTAAAATCTTTATCAACAACAGTCTCAAATCTAGAAGGACACATACGTTTAAAGCAAATCGTGATGCATTCACATGCTAGAGAACTTTTCCGCAGCAAAAGGGGACAGATTATGGCCATGCCAACCACAAAAGCAAAGTTCAAAAACATGTTGCCAAAGAAAGCCAGCTGCCAAAAAGTACACAGTGCGTGATTTCATTTATGTGAAGTTTAAGACCAGAGGAAAGAGAACAGTGGTGGCGGCTGGGGGTCGGGCGGGCGTGCTGGGGATGGAGTCTGGAAAAGATGGAAGGAGCACGAGGAGGTCTTTGGGATGCTGGAAACACGGGTCTCTGGACTGGGTAGCAGTTAGAGGAGGATATGCACATGTTTATCTTTATCCAGGTGTATACTTTGAATTCACCTGATATATAGTTAGTTCACTTTACTGCACTTAATATTATCTACTTTTTATTTCTTTTAATGTTTTATTTATTTATTTTGAGTGAGACAGAGCAAGCAGGGGAAGGGCAGACAGCGAGGGAGACATAGACCCCAAGCAGGCTCTGTGCTGCCAGCACAGAGCCCGACTCGAGGCTTAAATCCATGAACTGTGAGATCGTGACCTGAGCTGAAGTCAGACGCTTAACTGACAGAGGCAGCCAGATGCCCATAATATTACCTACTTTTTAAATGAATGAATGAATTACTGAGTAGGACTTACGGAGTCTGAAAATTAGAATTTTTTCCCTTTCTTCTTCCCTACAAGCACTGGTATTTTGAGCAACCTGAGCTCCGAGAACCTCTGATTTCTCATCTCTAGAGGATTATTGTGCGACTGATTACTCGAGAAGGGTAAGGCCTTAGTGCATCGTTGAACGCATAGCAGATCTTCAAGACTTCGGCAAATGTCAATGGCGGACTAGTTACTGTCGCTGTTTACTGTCAGTCGTATTCCTGCTTTATTACTGTTGTTATTGTTAAACGTATTAGGAGTATTGTCCTGGTTATGGGCTCCTTTTTCAGCCTAGTTCTCTGTCTCAAAGTAAAACAAAACAAAACCTCTCGGAGAGTTTCTCAGAGAAGAGATTCAAAGACCATGCTGTAGACAAATTCTTTTGCAAGCCTGACCCAGAAGCCTCCTTGATAAAATTCAATGAATTCATTGTTTTATGTTGGTCCAAAGGAAAACTCTGGAAGGACAAAGTCCCTTGCAGGCCATCACCCTTGAGCCCCGCAAGCCCTTCCCCAGAGCACGCCCTGCCCCGACCAACAGACCGCAGGGCACAGTGCAGCTGCTGGAACCCCGACCACCTGACAACCGTCCTCGGCAGGAGCAGCCCCAGCCCGGGAGGAGGGTTTATGCTCGGGGCTGCAGCACCGTGGGAGGAAGCGCATAATCGTGCTGGCAGTAATAAACGGCGGTGTCATCAGCCTCGACTGTGCTGATTTTGAGGATGAATTCTGTGCCAGACTGAATCCCAGAGAAGCGGTCTGAGACTCCAGACTCTAGGTTATCGGCATCATAGATGATAAGCTTAGGAGGCTGGCCTGGTTTCTGCTGATACCAGCTTAAGTAATCACTAACGCTCTCGTTGGCCCTGCAGATGATGGACACGCTGTCTTTCAGGGACACAGAGAGATGGGTGGGAGACTGAGTCAACTCAGCGGTCCCGCCGGCAGCTGGCAAGGAAACAAAACACAAAGTCACGGTTGTTTACGAGATCCCACTCCATTCCCTCCCAGAAGGTTCTGGCGTCCTGGTCTCCTAAGCTGAGAGCACCTGGGTCTCCGCGGGGAGGGGAGATCCCGGGTCAGAGATCCACGGAGCCCTGGGGAGACCCCCCAGTCAGGAGGAGAGAACGGCCACCATCTCGGGGATGTCCCCTGCGCCGCCCTCCTCACCTGGGAGGCAGGCCAGCAGAAGGCAGAGGAGCTGGGTCAGGACCCCCATGTTCAATCCAGGGCCTGCCTCAGGTTCTTTTTTTGCCCCGACTCACTGAGCAGCCTATTTATGGGGATCCTGAAGAGCAGAAATGTGGATTCTCTGGGGGAAACATGCAAATCAGTGAGGGGTTGGGCGGGTCTGGCTGCAGCCGCAGAACCAGGGCCCCTGTAGGGCCCAGTGCCAAATGGGGGTTCTCATCGGACGCAGGATTCACATCCAGTCCCAGAGGAGCTCCTCCAGCGTGTTTGTAAGAAGAAAGCATCTCTAATTTTTCTGGCCCCTATTTGTCCTCATGGCTCTAAATTTTGTAATTAGATTAGAGGCTACACCTTCTAAAATCAAGAAAATAAAAGAATTGGATGACCCTCTAAGTCTTAAATTTTTGTATGAAAATGTACTTTTTTTCCTATAGAATTCCATGAGTTCTTATTTTTTAGGGATGGGTGTGAAATATCAGCTCTATCTTGGTATGCTACTTATAGAACAAATATTGGTGAGATATGGACAACAGGAGAGCATATGTTCATAGATCAGATCCATGCAATGGCTCTTAAGGTACTATGCAGTAGAGAAGGCTCATACATTATTGGATTCTATTTCCATGGTTTTATTCTTTATTTTAGAGGTTAATGTCTTTTGGTTAAATTTTTTTTCTATTTTTACTGTTTCTCATTCTCATCAGTTTTTATTCATCAAATTATCATGCCTTAGAGCACCTATAACTTCTCTTTTGCTCTGATGCAGTCCTAATGTGATCTTTAATATTTAATAGCACCCACTTTTTGCTCTTACAAATAAACCAGTTTGTATGAAAAGTTATATGATAGCCTTCTATTCTGATTCTTTTTATTCCTAGTTTACTAAGACATTTCTTAATTAAAAATTGGTAATGAGGGGCGCCTGGGTGGCTCAGTTGGTTAAGCGTCCGACTTCGGCTCAGGTCATGATCTCGCAGTTTGTGGGTTCAAGACCCACGTCAGGCTCTGTGCTGACAGCTCAGAGCCTGGAGCCTGCTTCAGATTCTGTCTCCCTCTCTTTCTTCCCTTCCCCCGCTTGCGCTCTTTCTTTGTCTTTCAAAAATAAATAAAACGCTAAAAAAATTTTTTTAATATAAAAACTAAAAATTAGTAATGAATTGTTAAATTTCATCAAACATTTTATAACTATTATCAGTGTGATCAGACATGTGTATTTGTATATTTTTAAACATATATTTAATTTTCCATTTCATTGATCTCATTATTATTTCCTTTCTTCTTTGTATCTATTATTCGTATGGTAGATATTTTTTTCTTAATGTCAGTCAGCTTTTCTGCCCGTAGGCATGTATTGTAAATACGTTTTCTGTGTGGTTTGATACTGAAGCTTGATGATCAATTCTTTTGAGTGTATTTGCTCTGTTTACTAAAAGCTTTTTTTGATGTCTTGAGTGTCCATTATTATATTAGAGAACTCTCTTCTGGGATCATGTCATTTCTTTCCTTCCTTCTTTTTTGTGTGTTTTGTTTTGGTTTGATTTTTGGTAATAGTTTCCCAATGCCAGACACATAGTGATCCATTGATAAATACTTGAGAATGAACAAATGAATTAATCAATTTTTTAATCTTATTCTGTATGAAAGCAGTGAGTGTGTGTGTGTGTGTGTGTGTGGTTATGGGAAATTTGCTTTTGTGAGAATTTAGTCAAATTTAGTACATTTTTCATTTGGAAGGGGTTCAATAACCATTAAACACATAATTATATCTGGAAAAAATAAACGTGTATTTATAGTTATATCACCATATATATACATGTATAATAGTCACATAACATAAATACATGTATATTTAATTATGCACTGCCTAGAATATAACTAATATGTATATATACATTTGTATGTATATAGATACACATATATGCATATTTGCCATAAATAAGGTTTTTAACTTTTATTAAAAACTTAGGTTTTTAACTTTTATTCAAATATTATTTTGTTTTAATTTCTTCCTAGTGTCATTACGAATGGATTGCTAAACACTCACACTGAAGGTGCCAATTTTAAAAAATGCATCTACGCATAGGGGCACTTGTACCCCAATGTTTATAGCAGCTTTCTCAACAATAGCCAAATTATGGAAAGAGCTGAAATGTCCATCAACTGATGAATGGATAAAGAAATTGTGGCTTATATACACAATGGAGTACTACGTGGCAATGAGAAAGAATGAAATATGGCCCTCTGTAGCAACGTGGATGGAACTGGAGAGCGTTATGCTAAGTGAAATAAGCCATACAGAGAAAGACAGATACCATATGGTTTCATTCTTGTGTGGATCCTGAGAAACTTTACAGAAACCCATGCGGGAGAGTAAGGAAAAAAAAAAAAAAGGTTAGAGTGGGAGAGAGCCAAAGCATAAGAGACTCTTAAAAACTGAGAACAAACTGAGGGTTGATGGGGGGTGGGAGGGAGGGGAGGGTGGGTGATGGGTATTGAAGAGGGCACCTTTTGGGATGAGCACCGGGTGTTGTATGGAAACCAATTTGACAATAAATTTCATATATTGAAAAAAAATAAAAATAAAAAATAAAAAATGCATCTACATAAATGTGCAGGTGTATAAATACTGTATTTGTCAGCTTTTGCACAATAACGATTGTTAACAAACCCCTCACAACCCAATGGCAGACAATACTAAGCATTAATTTTCATATTCACAAATGTTCGTATTAACAATGGTGTGGACGATCCAGGCAGGGCTCAGCTGGGTGGTTCTACTATATGTCACTGAGATGCTTTCTATCCTATGGAGAGCGCTTCATCTGGGACCAGGACGGGAAGGTAGTGACTACTCTGGGTAAAACACTCTAATGGCAAGCTTCAGGAGTGAACAAAATCTCCAAATCAAGCTGCACAAAGGAATTTAAGTCGATTTATCTCCAATACTGGTGCATAACATTTATATTCTCTTGCCTTTGTAATTCCTCAAGTTTCTAACAACTTTAATCCATTAAGTTTTCAGAGTATTCCTCAAAAAAGTCAAAAGTAGAACCCTACTATCTAATAATTGCACTACCGGGTATTTACCCCCAAAACCCAAAAAACAGTAATTCAAAAAGATGCACGTACCTCTATGTTTACAGCAGCATTATTTACAATAGCCAACTTATGGAAGCAGCCCAAGTGTCTTTTGGCTGATAAATGGTTAAGGAAGATGTGATATATATATATATATACATATATATATATATATATATATATATATATATATATATGAATATTATTAAGCCATAAAGAAGAACGAAGTCTTGCCATTTGCAATGACATGAATGGAGATAAGAGAGTATAATGCTAAGTGAAATAAGTCAGTCGGAGGAAGACAAATACCATATGATCTCACTCATATATGGAATTTAACATACAAAATAAATGAGTAAAGAAGAAAAAAGAAAGAGAGAGCCAAACCAAGAAACAGACTCTTAACTATAGACGACAAACTGGTGGCCACCAGAGGGAAGGCGGGTTGGGGGATGGGCAAAATAGGTGATGGGGAGTAAGGAGTGCACTTGTGAGGAGCACTGGGTGATGGGTGCAACTGGTGAATCACCTTATGCTAACTATACTGGAAATAAAATTAAAGTAAGTAAAAGCAAAGTGTTTGATCATGCCATTGACAGATAAATATGTGTTTTAGGCTCTACCATCGTAAAAATGTTTTCAAGTCTAGTTTTCTGTTAATTGGAAAATAGAGCTGAGTGTGGTTTCCACGTACAGCTGTAAGTAGAAATTGTCTTCAATGGCTTCAGTGGAAAAAAAAAATTCTTTAAGCTGAAGCAAACAGTCTCTAAAACAGCTTCTTACACCTTCTATAGATCACCTGGTAACTTGTTAAAATGCAGGTTTCCGTCTCGAGGTCTCAGGTGACCTGCAATTTTGTATTTATAAGAAGTTCTCAGTGATACAGATGATGATGATGATGATGATGAAGGCTTCTGGGGAAATATTGAGGAGCAAGTTATTTTCATGATAAGGACAAAGAATGCTTCATTAATGTTTAGTGTTTTGTGTGTGTGTCAAAAACGTTTTCCATTTATTTGCCAAACCTTTGCTATATGTGTAATTTATACACATATATGTGTATATATAATGAATGTAATTTCCTCATTTTCTGTTTACCATATAACTCAATAAAGTTTCATGCTATGATCCCAGATGTACCGCTAATACCTGGGAGAACATTCAAGTGTATTCTGGGTCTATCCTCCAGCCGGAAGAGCTCTGACAGCTGGGAATTAGCGACCATCCTGGGCTGCCTGCTGTCAGCCACCCATCACTTCTGGAAACACATCTCCCCCTTTTTTTTCTCCATAGCTCCATGTAGAGGTAGGTGCTCAACAAGGCACCCTCACTGAGATTTGGAGTTCAGAAGAGGAGGATTTGATGCTATCCGTCAGCACCTGCTGGCAGAGTTGACAAGGTCAGGGCTGGAGAACCACCTGGGGAGGAGCTGCAGAGGCTAGAGCATCAGCACATCTACCCCAGGGCTTCCCAGACAGGCTTGAGGACCACACATATGGTTAAGCAGCCTGTACCTTCAGCCTTCAGTGGTGATGTGTTCTGGTTTCTCGGGGGGAGCACCAGGCACTCTCTCGAATCTCGTATTTGCTCTTCTGCCTACCCTACTCCCAGTCCATTAAAAAAACAACAACTGTAGTTAAACTCTAATTCCCTGTATTACAACAATTCCTAACAAGAAACCGCAAGAGAAAATTTTGCAAAGGATCTCTCTGATAAAGAACTGTTACCAAAATATACAAAGAGCTCTTTAAATTCAACAAGAAGAAAACAAACAATGGGATTAAAACATGGGGCAAAGACCTTCATGGGTACCTCCCCAAACAAGGTATACAGATGACAAATAAGCGTATGAGAAGATACTTCATATTTCTCATGTCTGCAGAGAAATGCAAATTCAGGCAACGATGAGATGCACACCTCTTGGGATGGCCCAAATCAGGGACACCGACAACATCCAATGCTGACACCGATGTGAGCAGCAGGAAGCCTCATTCATTGGTGACAGGAATGCACAATGGCACAGCTCCTTTGGAAGACAGTCTGGCAGTTTCTCACAAAACGAAACCTCCTCTTACCATATCGTCCAGCAGCTGTGTTTCTTAGTATTTACTCAAAAGCATTGAAAATGATGTCCACACAAGACCTGCACACAGATGTTTATACTCACCTTATTCATAATTGCCAAAAACGGGGGGGGGGGGGTGGCGGGGGGGGGGAACAAAACAGATGTCTTTCAGTAAGTGAATGAATAAGCAAACTGTGGCACATCCAGACAATAGAATAATATTCAAAACTAAAAAGAAATGAACTCACAAGCCATGAAAAGAGATGGAGGAATCTTAAATGCATATTACAAAGTGAAAGAAGCCCATATGAAAAGATTACGTGCTATATGATTCCATCTATATGACATTCTGAAAAAGGTGAAGCTGTGAAGACGGTAGAAAGATCTGTGGTTGCCAGGGGCTAGGGTGGGGATGGCGGGATAATAGGTGGAGCATAGAGGAATCTGGGGGGCAAGGATACTATTTCATACGATGCGAAAATGGCGGCTAATGTTATTATGAATTTGTCCAAACCCACAGAGTGCACAACCCCAAGAGTAAATGCCAATGTAAACTATGGACTTTGGGTGATAATGATGTGTCCACGTAGGCTCGTCGACGATAACAAATGCACTACTCTGGTGGGGGATGTTGACAGTAGGGTAGGCTGTGCATGTGCATGTGTGTGAGCAGGGAACATTCGGGAGATCTCTTTACTTTCTGCTAAATTTTGCTGTGAACACAGAATTTCTTTGCAACTTAAAGTCAATCAAAAAAATTCCTGCTTGGAAATCTAGAGTGGCTTCTCTTCTGCTGTGTGAACCCTGATGGATGCCATTGCCCACATCTCCGTCTGGATTACATCGGAAGAGACATTGTCGTGTCTGTGCCGCTGGACTGAGGAGGGGGAAGGGCAGTCAGGGGCGCGAGGTGCCTCCCTGCCCTTCTCCCAAACCTCCCAGTGACCCCCCCCCAGAGTGGGACTGCGTCTGACAAACTCTCTGAGCAGATGCAGGCACAGGAGGAGCCGCGGGGGCAGCCCGGCCTCTCACATCTGCGTCCCTGGTGGTTTATGTTCTGGTCTGTAACACTGTGCGAGGGAAATTGTTACTTTGCTGGCAGTAGTAAGTGGCAGCGTCTTCAGGCTCCAGGCTGCTGATGGTGAGGGTGAAATCTGTCCCAGACCCACTGCCGCTGAACCGCGAGGGGACCCCAGTTTGCAACGTGGATGCACGATAGATCAGAAGCTTAGGAACTTTCCCCGGTTTCTGCTGATACCAGGCTAACCACGTGTTAACGTTCTGACTCGCCCGGCAGGTGATGGTGACTCTGCCTCCTGGAGATGCAGACAGCGAGGATGGAGACTGGGTCATCTGGATTTCGCAGCTGGCTCCTGAGATGGGGCACAGAGAAACAAAGACCCACATGATGAATCGTGTCATAAGAGGACGCGGCTGGTGGGCCAGGCAGTACTGGGCGCGCTGGCTGAGTAATTTCCCAGTGTTCTCCTTCTTTACCTGGGAGCCAGAGCAGCAGGAGGCCCAGGAGCTGAGCGGGGGCCTTCATGTCCGTGCTGTGTCCTGACCGGGACTGGGTCCTGCACAGGGTGTGACCGGCCCATTAATCAGCGTTCAGGGAAGTGGGCCGTGCCCTAGGAACATGCAAATGAGCGGGGGATAGAGCATAACTGGGCACAGCCACAGGGCTGGGTTATCTCAAAAATGGTACAGGTGCAATAAAACCCCCAGTGTCCAGGTTCCACCAGAGTAGCATAAATTTGCCTCCAGAGCAGGTGTTTCTCCCTGGAGGGCCAAAGGGTAGAATCCGTCTGCTGTCCTGTGACTGTAGAGTCCTCTGGGTCTCTTTAAGACTCGTAACACATTTTTCTTACTGTCTCTCTAAGACTGCATCTGTCAGATATTACACAATCCCAGACACTCTAAGAACTTGTACATGCCCCTTTTATTTGGTGCCTGCGGATGTTATTTAGGCCACAGAGATTCTTCTTTGCTCTAACGTCCTGATATTCTTGGCACAAGAAACTACCATCCAGCCACGCGACGTGGGAGAAGAGGAATAAAGAAGTGTGGGTGTCATGGTGTGTAAGCGCCCAGCTATTGAGCATCTGCCGTTGCTAACGTGTCATCTCCAGCTAAGCCGTGTGTCCTCATCCATTCTGAGTGCTCTGTCCCACCAGGCAGCACAAGTGAAAAGCTGCCTAAGTGTGAAAAAAAACTTCTACTACCAGGTGGGGCAGCCAGAAGTTGTTGCCTACGTAAGTGTATTTATTCTAGAAATTAAGAATTAATAGGATTCTGAGAAATTATCACGAGATAAATATTGTTGTAATCCTCTTTGCTCTGTCAGGGCTGGGCTTAGCTGCAGGACTGGCTTTTTATAATTGCAGCACCCCGGTGCGGTGTCCCCCAGGAGTCCCAGGCCAGACCAGGGCAGCACAAGTTTGTCTGCAGAGAACATGTCTATCCCCGAGGGCCAGGGGACAGAATCAGTCTACTAACCTGTGACGAGAGTATTTGCTTTGCTGTCTTCGGGTTCTGTGACCCGCTTTTCCTGTTACCTCTCCATCTAAGACTTGGTCTGCTGAGTGGGACAAAAGCCCAGAAATCCAAAGAAATTCTACAAGGTCTTTACGTTTGTTGCTTACATATTTTTTAGGACAGAGAGTCCTCCTCTTTGCTCTGATTCCCTGATTTCCTTGGAGTGATAAATTATAAGCATAGAGAGAGAACCTAGGATGTCTACAGATTGTTCCGCTCAATATTCAAGAGTGTATTGATCAACACATGCATGTCAAGAACCTGCTGAGGCTGGAGGAAAAACTGCCTGAAAGTGTTACGGAGCGGTGGGTGGAGCCTGGGTGGCTTGGTAGGTTAAGCGTCTGACTCTTGATTTCAGCTCAGGTCATGGTGTCACAGTTCGTGGCTTCGAGCCCCGCGTCAGGCTCTGTGCTGACAGTGTGGAGACTGCCTGGGATTCTCTCTCCCCTCTCTCTCAACCCTCCACCAATTACATTTTCTCTCTCACTCTCTCTCTCTGTTGACAATAAATAAATAAACATAAAAAGATATTACAGGGAAAATTTGTCAGAGCTCACACAGGGCCAGAAAGAGTTATTGTGCGCACCAGTGAGAGTAGGAAACCTCACGATCACAGGGCATCCGGCTGAGTACTCAGGAAGTACTGTCTTGGTAGTGGGGCAAATTACCCCTGGACAAAATGTTCTTCCAGTCCCACCGAACAAAACTTAAAAGCAAGACCCAAGTCTGTCAGACAGATGTAAGCCACAAGATTTGATATTTCAGCAAAAAAGATTAGCAACCTTAGCATTAGAAATTGTCTAAGATGTGCTATTATGAAAAAAAAAAATACTTGAAAAAAACATGAACAGAGAGAGCATCGGCGAACTGTGCGACACCTTCAAGCAGTCTGTTACATGAATAATTCGAGTCTTGAGAAGAGAAGGTGAGGAAGGAAGTATAAGAACCATTTTGAAAAAGTATTGGCAAATCTTTTTTTTCAATTTTAAGAAATCATTATCAGGGCTGGCACGATTAAAAATCCAGAATTAGCTTGAAACCATGTATTTGGTGGTTGAATACAGAAGTGCAAGGCAAATCCACCGAACTTCCTCCACGGTCCTGGTTGCGGAGAAGTTTCTAGAAGTTGAGTGGTCTGGGGAATGTCAAAAAAATTGCCTCCAAGATGAAAGCACATTTTCAGAGGTGCCTGACTGGCTCAGTTGGAAGAGCATGTGACTTGATCTCGGGGTCGTGAGTTCGAGCCCCGTGTTGGGTGTAGAGATTACTTAAAAAAAATAAATAGACTTAAAAAATAAAACATATTTTCAGTAACTAAGAAACAGATTCCATGGCACGAAGTCCTCTTTAGATTTGAAGCCAATATATACTCATTTATTTAGAAAACTGTAAGGTTGCCTGTTTTGAGTGAGACCCAGAAGGGAAGGGCACTCTGCAGTGAGGGCTTCGGGCAGAGGACTTTATGACCCAGCAGCGCAGTGACGCTTAAAGTGCCTGTGGCAGACGGGGAGAGAGCATTTGGAGGCTTCAGAGAGCCCCAACAGGAGAAGCACAGTATGGACCTCGAAGGTATTAGAATAGTGCTCTGATCTCTTCACAGATAACAATTCCCTTTTTGAGATGGGCTCCTGGCTTGCTGTTAAGCCCTGGTAGAGACGACACGTTGTATATAGATCCTGCAGTAGCCACGTGACCTGAGCTGTCCTTAGGAATTGAGTGGTAACCTACCAACAAGCCGTAATGTATGCACGCAGTATCCTGTCATCAGGTAGAAGTGGGATATACAGGCTAGGTAGGCCTTGGGGCAGTCCCCAGGGCTGGTGAGTTCTTCAAGCTCCCATGGGACCTACACTTGTGGAATTGCTCCCCTTCTTTCATTCTAACCCTTACGTGGATTCTCTTTAGACAGGTGACCATAGAAAATAATAATAATTCAGGCCCAGTATACACTGAATTTTTATGCAGTCCGGTTTACGCAAGATGTGCCTAAATTCAGATCAAACGTAGAGTTTTGTAGCCTTGCAGACTACTTTAAGAACAGTTGGGGGAAAGCATGCAGGAAGAGCTTCATCTAGTGGGCAGGACTCAGAGTTGGCTTCTCCAGTCCGCTTTACCTCTCGTAGAGGTGAACTGAAGCAGAGTCTTCGCTCACTCAGCGGCAGTGATTAAAAGTGTGGTCACATGGTCAGAAGATTGGATAAAACAAGCCTGGGAGGTTGGTGATGAGAAGCTCCAAAGTAGAGTTTTATGAATGGATCTCTGGACCAGGCACTTGCTGTAAGGGTATTTGTGTCCTACGCAAGTGCTCGTGACAACACATGCCCTGCACGGGGAGCTCTCAGTTATCAGGCAGATGAGATGACCAACTCGGAGGGGGTCGGTTAGCCTGTTATGCAGACACCCCAGCGTTTATTCGTTGAGCTCGGGCATTAAGTGGCCATGGCGGCAAGGATGGAGGTGATGCACGGGCTCCGCTACATGGAATTCCCCTTACCAAGAATTAAATGGGTTTTCGGTTCCAGGTAATTGCCCAGCAAGACAAAGGAAGAGATCAGTACTGATTCCTGAACTCCCACTGTGGCTTCAGGGCCTGGGGGGTACTAGCTAGGCACTTGATGGCTCTATCGCCTTCTCTTTCCTTACTTTTTAAAGAAAGTGTATTTGTGGTAAATTCATTCTTCAAATGACTTAAGGTAAAAGTGATTGTGGCTAAACTGGAAAACAAATAAGCATCCCCTTCTGGGGAAGAAGGAGAACATGTCTGGAGTTTGCCTGGGATCGCTGCATCGTATCAGGTAGACGCACAATGCCATTGGACTTTAATTGGAAACATAAACATGGGCAGACAAGTGTTTTGGATGTTGGAGTACAAAGAAGTGGACCAGATTGCTTATGTGTCTGCTTAGCATCACTGCTTTGCCCTTCTACATTCTCATGGACACCACTTTCCAGAATCCCTTTCTCCTTGGCCCCAGATTTTGTCTGGTTAATAAAAGGTGCTTGTATAAGATCTAAAAACTGGAATAGCGCAGGAAACCCTTACCCTCCTACCGGTGTTGTGGGCCAAAGTGTGTGCAGCCCACAGATGAGCTTCCTGTAATTCTTGAGGTTTATCATGGCTTCTGAGATCTCTCGGGACTCGTCTTCTTTGAGCTGCTACTGAAATTATTCGTAGCAGATTTTCCATGATTCCGGAATCGCTTGATTCGAGGAACTCTGGAAGCGGCTTCCTTGACCTTTGCTCCTCAGACTGCCCAGTGAGTAACCCTACAACACCCGGGACTAAAACCAACCTACTTGGAAATCCTATGTGTGCATTTGTTTTCCCGGGAAAATTCCAACTCCATCTCTCTTTTGCTGTTCATATCATTAGTACAGATTTTGTATCTTTGAAATAATTTCTCTTATTTAAAGTCTTATGATGCCCTTTAATTGCTTCCTTCATCCTGTCACTTTCCTCCTAATGATGGCAGGCATTCAAGGCACAAAGTGGTTTTTTCTTATTCTTTTTTTTTTTAATTTTTTTAATGTTTTTATTTATTTTTGAGACAGAGAGAGGCAGAGCATGAGCAGGGGAGGGGCAGAGAGAGAGGGAGACACAGAATCCGAAGCAAGCTCCAAGCTCTGAGCTGTCAGCACAGAGCCCGACGCGGGGCTTGAACTCACGGACTGTGAGATCATGACCTGAGCCGAAGCCGGACGCTTGACCGACTGAGCCACCCAGGTGCCCATTTCTTATTCTAGTCCTACAGGAAAAAAAGGAGTCCTTGACTCCCATGCTTATCTGCTGTTACTTGGAAATCCTTGTGCAAATTTATAACGTATAACATTCCTAATTAAAAAATATAGTCTGTATGTTTAATAAACGTAACACATGCTTTTGGTTTAATAAGAATGAACTGGTTCAAAAATTCACATAAAAATTAATTGATGCATCTAAGGTACAATTTCTAATTGCAAACTTAGCAAAATTGTGCATAAAATTGGATACGTAAATTATAAAATCTCACAATTCAAGTTGTTCTGAGAGGCTCTAAACATCCAAAATAATGTCGTCAGAATAGATGTACAAAGAGGAAAAAAAACACACAAAAGAGGGAAAGAAATAAGGAAGGAAGGAGCCTACATGCCCACTATCTTACACAGTAATTACTCTTAAGGGTGTATATTATTATTTTATCGAGGAGAGAGTGAATCACCTCTACTATGAGCTCAGCCAACTTTTCTGCTCAGCAGCTCTTGACAAACAAAGCAGTCCCCTTGCCTAAGAGGAAATAGCTAGAACCACAAGGCCTCCCTGGGTGACAAGCTTGAGTGCATTAGGTTTATGTTCACAGATGCAAACTTGTGAAAGCAAGTTATACGTTTGACAAAATCTTCTCCAGTATCACAAAGGCTTCTGAGTTGCTGTTTACCCACAGAATCCACAAATTTTACAGAAGCAGCCGAGGGTTCCAGAACATTGATCAATCACTTTGTAAACGAAAAACTTAGGAGCCTCTCCTCGTTTTTGTGGTTTGTTAAGCCAAAGTCACTGGTCTGCAGCTGATGGCGAGTTTTTCTCCTGGAGTCATGCACGCAGAGGCTGGAAACTTGGTCAGCGTGGTGTTCCCTCCAGCCCCGGAGAGTCAACATGACCCAAGTGTCTCCAGTGTTCCCCAGATTGAAACCACCATGTTCCCAGCAGAGTGAATCTGGCCCCTCCCGCTGCAGTGTGGGTGCTGTGCTGTCTGCTGTGGCCCCTCCAGGATTCTTCCACCCAGTGATTTCCCTTCCTGTGGCCACAGCCCTGTGCAGCTCTATCCCTCAGGAGACAGAGGCTAGATCCTCAGCCCTTGCCTGTGACTTGCTCAGGCCTCAAGAGACCTTGCATAAATTCTTCCTCAGTTTCTTGGCCCCTGCAACTTCCCTGTGAACAGATCCTCATTGGGCTGCTAGAAGATTAGAGACCATGTAGAAAAGAGTCCAGCTGCCAAAGATGAAGCTATTCTCGAGCAGCCTACCGCCAGCCAACCCTCAACGGTCCACGAGCTGAAGGGCACCTGGGTGGCCCTTCAGCTCAGGTCATGAACTTGCGGTTCATGGGTTCTAGCCCCGCATCGGCTCTGTGCTGACAGCTCGGAGCCCGGAGCCTGCATTGAATTCTGTGTCTCCCTCTCTCTCTGCTCTTCTCCCACTCCTGCTCTGCCTCTCTTTCTCTCTCTCTCTCTCTCTCAAAACTAAACATGTAAAAAAAAACTTTTAAAAACTGAATTATGAGCTGAAGGATGACTGAACATTTTCCAAAGCAGATGAAAAATGTCACCCCACAGATCCAAGAAGCTCAACAACCCGCAAACAGGATGAACACAAAGAAAATCGCACTTAGGCACATCCTCGTCGAACTGCTGAAAGCTGGTCATAAGGAGAAAACCTTGAAAGAATCCAGGCAGGAAAAACAAAAAAAGTATTGGAGAGCAAGAAAAAGGACTGCACACTTCTTATCAGGAAAAGATGCGTAGCTGACCGTGGGACAGCATCTTCAAGCACTGAAGGAAAAATATGTCAATTTAGAATGCTACTTCTAGTAAATATATCCTGAAAAAATAAAAGTAAAATAAAGCCATTTAAAGATGAAAATGAAACAGACAACGTGTCACCATCGGACCTGCATCACAGAAATGCAAAGGAAAGTTCTGGCAAAAGATAAATTTCACCAGATAGAAACACAAACGACATGATAGGTAAATGTCAAAGACCTGTCTTTTGCTTTGCGGTTTCCTTAAAGACAATTGCCCATTGAAAGCAACACCACGAGGAATATACTGTGAGTTTCAAAACCTATGTAAAAGTAAAATTCATGACAAAATTAGCACAAAGATTGGCCTGGGGGTAATGACAGTATAGGCTTGTAAGGCTCGTGTATGTCAAATGGGAGAATATTAACTAAAAGTATGTTGGGATAGCTGTCAATGCAAATAGTAACCCGTGAAACAAGGTTTCTCAACGTGGGCACCGTTAACCTTGCAGACCCTGAACTTCTTTACTGTGGGGGGCTGTCCTGTGCATCCAGTGGCATAACAGAGATGCAGGATGTCTGAGGTGTCACAGTTGCTAGTGGATGGTGATAATAAAAGTAGCATTATTATTACTTTATAAATTTCTATAGTCTATTCAACCCTTTAGAGCCTGCACGGGGGAGCTGGAGGTCTCTAACCACACCTCCCCTTGTGTGTGACTAAAAGGAGACCTGAGGCTCCCCACCTGACAACAGCACCAGCTGGCAGATATGAGGGGAGAGCAGTTTGGGTCTTTCCGCCCAGCTGACCTGCCAGCTGCCTGCCGCTGCCTGAGTGAGCCCCGGCAAGCCAGCAGAGAAACCACCCAGCCAACCCACAGAATCACGAGAGATAATGAATTGCCGTTCTTTTAAGCCATTAAGCTTTGGGGTGCTCTGTTCTGAAATCGACAACAGAACAGTAATAAGCAAATCCATCGAAAGCTTTGCGCCGGATCACTGCTTGGCTCTGTCCCCTTCCACGTTTCCCTCTAAGAAGATCTGGCTTCAGGGGCACCTAGGTGGCTCAGTCGGTTAAGCGTCCGACTTCAACTCAGGTCACGATCTCGCGGTCTGTGAGTTCGAGCCCCGCGTCGGGCTCTGGGCTGACGGCTCAGAGCCTGGAGCTGCTTCGGATTCTGTTTCTCCCTCTCTCTCTGCCCCTCCCCCGTTCATGCTCTGTCTCTCTCTGTCTCAAAAATAAATAAACGTTAAAAAAAATTTAAAAAAAGAAGATCTGGCTTCAGTGGGAGGCAGTAACTCTTCAACCCGCCCCGGCGTCACCAGGTCAGGAGACAGAGACTCTCAGGGTGTGGAATCTCAAATACAGGCACGTCACACCTCTCACGCCGTGGCCTCCTGCAGGAAGCAGGTGTCTTGGTTCGAGAAGCGGCATCCACGACCCAGACAGGGGATTTGGGTGTGGGGACGTGTCGCCGTGGGAGGCCAGCTGAAGTGCTGCTGACAGTAATATATCCCGATGTCCTCAGCCTCCACTCCGTGGATGGTGAGGGAGAAGTCCGAGCCAGAGCCACTTCCCCGGAACCTGGACGGGGTTCCGGCGGCCCGGGCAGACGCCCCAAAGATGAGCAGCCTGGGAGCCTCATTGGGTTTCTGTTGGTACCCACGCCATGGAGGTACCTACCTCCATGCTGCTTCTACAGGTGATGGAGACGAAGCTGTCCCGAGACGCTGCCAGGGTCTCTGGGGCCTGAGTCAGGACGTGCCACCCTCCGCTGCCTGCAATGACACCCCACCCGGGCACCGCAGTGTATTATTTCGCTCAAAGCCTTCGAGGAAACGTGGATGCTCAGAAGAGCCACGTTATGCTTAAATGTGGCACAAACTGGAAATCAAGTGCCCCTGGGCCTTCCCACCTTTGCCTGTGTCCAAGAATTCATGTTGTTGTCCATGTGTCCTGGGACCCAGGACAAGTTATGAAAGGTGACCAACAGGGCAGAGCCTCACCCTGAGAGACTGATGGATGAGTCTCTCCTTTGTAGCCTAAATGGACCCCTGGTGAGCCTCCAAAGGCTGGTGGACCTGGGGTGGGAACATGGACAGGGTGCTCCCTGGTTTTCCGGGGTCCAAGGACAGCTTCAAAGCTGTTTGTGCCTCTGCCTCATTGTCAGCCTGGGGCTCTGTGCCTGGATTTCCTACTAAGAGTTAAATAAAAACAATGCTACATATCCCACTATAATTGCCCCAACCCCCTTTTGAGCACATGGTCTCTGTGTCAAAGGCTAAAGGTCCAGCTCACGATCAGCAGTGGGAAACATGCTTACCCTGAAAGCCCATCACCAGGAGACAGAAGAGCTGGGTCTGGAAGCTCATCTTGGAGTGTCCCCTGAATCTGCTGTTTCTGGACCAAAAGGCAAGAGGGCTGGACAGGTAGATAATGGTCAGGGCTGCTCTGGAACAGGGGCCCATGTCCCAGGGTTAAATAAGCACAGGTCTCCTTGGAGTTGATTTGCATGTCTGATGGCCTCACAGAGCTCTTTTCTAGTGCCTCTCAAGGCGGGCAGGCTCACCCCACCTGTTGCTGGAGGAGGTGATGGAGGTGTCACTGATCCCACAGAAGCTAAGGCTATCTTCTAGTGGGTAGAAGACAGCTAAGGCTATCTTATAGTGGGACCAGTGAGAATGGCCCATTCACAGAGCTCCTCTCCAGAGGCTGAGATGGAGGTCACCTCATTGGTGATTGGCCTCATTGGAGATGGCCAAATGCCTGCATCGAGCGAGTGATCGCTCGAGGATCTCTTGTTACAGAGATGGGGTCTTGCTCTGTTTTTTGCTCTAACTAGATGCCAAGTTAACCATTGACTGAGGCCAAGACCAGGCAGGTAACACAAAATAGTGATGCCAAACTGCTTTATCACAGAGAATATATACAACCACTACCAACAAAGGCTGGTAATTAAAATCGAAGTTAAGCTGGGGTGGAAGAAAATAGTGAATATAAGAAGCCTGATGCCCACAGAGAGAGTTTGGACACACATTGCTGACCTGACAACGTAGCACTGTGTCCGGCCCATGTCTCAGGAGAAGGGATGGTGTCTCCTGCCCCCTGGAGACCACAGCTGTGGCCTTGGCCTTCTGTCTTGTGTGTTGGAAGCTGGAGAAGCCCCAGGGTCTCAGGACAGATCTTCTGCACTCTTCTGTAGCCTTCCAAGGCAAGGTCGTAACTCCAAGTTCCCATGGATAGGACCCAGAGAGGACAATGGGGATGAAGTTTTGGGAGTACCTTCTGGGATGTCGGGAAGCTCTTTTCAGTGTCCTTCTAGCTACCTCCATGGAGCACGCCTGTGTGGTTCAATCTGGTTCCCTTCTTTTTCTCTGTCTATCTGGTTGTCTGTTTGTCATCAGTGTCTCTAAGGGAGACCCTGTCAACTGCTGTAATGGGTCAACAGAACACAGGGAAATGAGGTAGTAGCAGGTCCCCAGGGGCAGGACACAGACCTGTGGTCACCCTGAGTGTTTTGCTTTTAGAACCTACCAGTGTGCAGAGAAACTGAGTTCTGGGAAACCAAGAGGGCTGAACAACCCCACTACTGGCATTTCGATTCCCCCAGGAATTTAAGGAGGCATTTAGGCGTAGATTATTGTCTCTTCACTGGAAGGAAAGTTTTTCATTGGCTCTACAAGAGAATCTTTCATGACCAAGGAAGAATCCACATGTCAAAAAGGGTTGAAATGCAAACAAGGAGGCTGATGTGGTCAGAGATGAAAGTGGGGCTATGTATGGTCACCAAATGCCTCCCTGATTTCTAGATGGCAGTCCCGTGTAAGTGCCACAGCCACAGAGTGGAGAGAGACAGCATCAAGCTGCAGACAGAGAGATTGTGCAGCTTCCTCTGCTACAGATCTGCTAGTGGGTAGCAGGAAACCAGCTCCAGACCCAGCGCTGCTGATCTGGGCTGGTGGGACCAGGGTGTGGGTGTCGTATTGTGTGTGATAGAAGCGAGCTCACTGCTCTAAGAGATTCAGTCCTGCCAGCAAGTGGGACAGCCTCTGAGGGAAAAAGGGTGGAGGGTGAGGGCTGGATTTGCACCAAGTGTCCCTGGCCTGATGAAAGCTCTTCAATAATCATCCTCTTCTCCATGGGAGATGTCCTGTCCACTGGAAACTGATTCGTAGCCATCTAAACTTAGAAACTCCTCAACATCCCATAGTTGGGCAAAGTCTAAAATACTAGGCATATAGAAAGGAGCTCAGAGTGACCTTTGCAGAGCACCACAGTTCTTGGGGGAGAAAGGTAGGGCTTCCCTCACCCCTGGCCCTGGGGGCAAGGAGAGAAGTGTCCTATGCTGCCGTAGGGAATGAAGAAGGAACCATCAGCAGTGAGCGCTGCCTCACCCTCTACCTGGAGAAGGTAATACTCTCCCCCACCTCGTGCCCCTAAAAATCCCTTTTCCTCTTTGAAATCTCTCCTCTCTGTGCAGTTTTCCCAGCTCCCCTAGCCAGTGCCCCTCTTCCCTCCATACCCTTATTTTATCTTTGCTATAACCACAGCACATCTCAGTTAAGCTGTAATACGTATGTATTCATGAGTATGTAATTATTTATGTATCTAGGGGTCCACTTTCCCTAATAGGCAATGACTTCCTTGAAGGTAGGAACTAAAGATTTCAATATTTGTATGTCTAGGGCTGAGGAACAATAGCCCTGTTCCGTGAAAGGAAGTCCCCACCAGCAGGCACAGCCCAGAAGCTCCTGTCTTTCTCAATGTTGCTCTTCCCCAATCATGGGGCAGAAGTAAGGGTGAGGGAGATAGTTGGGTAGAAGGGATTCTTCCAACCCCCAGGGACTTGCCCACAGGCTACACTCTCATGGTGATGTGGTCCCAGGGTGTCAGCTGACTTAGAGATGATGTCTTACCAGGTGCCTTGGGTTCTTGGCTGGGCACTTTAGAGGCTGGGTCACACAGAGCCTCCCTGAGCCAGTGTTGGCCTGATTCATCACTGCAATATGACAGCAAGACATTTTCATGAATCCCTATTACCTATCCTAAAGGGGAAACATGTATGAATTTGGTAGGAATATGGATCATCCTAACTAATAGTCTTCAGCAGTAGCTGAGGTCAGGTGAGGGGCAGGTAGGCAAGAACGTGATTTTTGTGTCACAAATCAGAGCAACAATAGGGTATTATGTTCCTAATTGAGGGATTTCTCCCATCTCCTGAACCAAGACATGTCCAGAAAAATGATTCTTTTAAAAAAAATTTTTTTTAACGTTCATTTATTTTTGAGATAGAGAGAGACAGAGCATGAACGGGGGAGGGTCAGAGAGAGAGGGAGACACAGAATCTGAAACAAGCTTCAGGCTCTGAGCCATCAGCACAGAGCCCAACGTGGGGCTGGAACTCACAGACCGTGAGATCATGACCTGAGCCGAAGTAGGACGCTCAACCAACTGAGCCACCCAGGCGCCCCCAGAAAAATGATTCTTAACCCAGACTTTGTAAAACATTTCAAAATGCCCCATGAACTTAAGAAAAATATCACCAAATTATAGTCATTTCCACACTTTGGGAAAGTTAGGTATGCCACTCAGCCAAAAAATGAAGAGGATGAAAAAAGGCAGCAAAAGTGGATCATATCTGGAGAGTGGCCACCCACATCCTCCATGAGAGCTGAGGACCATTGCCCCTACATAGCATCAGAGATCCAAAGAATAATAGCCCAGAGATCCAAAGAATAATAGCCCAGGACTTTATACATAGAGACAGCTTCTTCCCAGAGGGTTAAGGGCTATCTCTGGCCATGTCTTTTTTCTGCAAGATAATAGATGACAAAACCGGTCATTAAACAAATTCTGAGAAAGGCCTTCCTTTGTGTACCCCTCCGAGCCCTGGACACAGTTGGCATTGGATACACCTAGAGAAATAGCATATGAACCTGAGAGAGAGAAAAGAGAGACAGAAGGAGGGAGAGAGAGAGGGAGAGAGGGTGTGCATATTCATAGAGAGTTTGGTACCCACAATAGTACAGCAGACTGTCATGGTCCCTAAAGGTATTCAGATCCTAATCCCTGCCATCCATAAATGTTACCTGACATGAAAAAGGGCCTTTGTGGTTAAATTAAGGATCTTGAGATGGGGGAGATTATCTTGAATTAAAGTAGGTGCAATCACAAGTGTCCCTTATGAGAAAGGCAGAGGGGGTTGAACACAGACAGCAGAGAAGGCCAAGTGAAGAAGGAGGTGGGGACTGGTAGTACCAGCAGCCAGAAGAACCTGGAAGAGGTAAAGCATGGATTCTCCCCTGTAGCCTCTGTCTTCAGCATGACCTTGCTACACCCTGATCTTGGCCAGATTTCTGGCCTCCAGAACTGTGAAAGAATAAATTTCTGGGGGGTGCCTGGGCGGCTTCAGTAGATTAAGCGTCCAACTTCAGTGTAGGTCATGATCTCACGGTCCGTAAGTTTCAGCCCTCGCCGGGCTCTGTGCTGACAACTCAGAGCCTGGAGCCCGCTTCAGATTTCTCTCTCTCTCTCTCTCTCTGCTCCTCCCCTGTTCATGTTCTGTCTCCTTCAAAAATAAATAGGCATTAAAAAATTTTTTTTAAAGAGTAAATTTCTGTTATTTTAATTCACCACATTTAGATAACTTGCTACTATAGCCATAAGAAATGAATACAAATGGGGGTCAGCGAAGTTCCACACCATTCTTTATAGCCTACGTGGCTGACTTTCTAATGCTGTACCCTAAATGGATCGGTGAACATTTTTTTGGTGGAGTGTGATGCTAGCAAGATGGTGGACCTAGGCGGTCCCACCCTTTGTCCTCCTACCTAGACAATGGTTTAGTGGCTACTCCCGTACAAAAGTAGCTCTGAGAAGGTTCCATGCTGCAATTAAGAAACGGAGCACAAACACCGAGGATGGCTGCATACAAGGTGTGGGAGGCATCTCACCCTATGTCACCCCATCCCCCAGGACCGCCACAGTGCAGCACCAAGAAGAATCCCTCTGAGTTCCACTCCCCCCCACCCCCCCGGAGGAAAAGGAGAAACAGGATGCTAGCAGCCTTCCCCAGGGGTGGGAGCCACCAGCCTTCACAGCTGAGGACCCCGCAACCCTCCTCAACATGGATCCCGTCTGATGAAGCTGCCCAGAGCCTGCACCACTGTGCGCATCACACCCCCCCCCCCCCACCAACCCAGCCCCGCCCTCAGCCCCAGCCCACTGGGAGTGAAATGAAACAGAATAAGCAGAAATATGACTCACATGAAAACATAAATCTCACCGGTAAAGGTAAAAAACGTAGGCAAAAACATAACACAACACTGCGATGGTGGGATGTGAAACACTTTTAACCCGAATATAAAAGTTAACCTTGGGGGGCTTGCGTTGCTGCGTCAGTTAAGCGTCCGGACTCTGGATCTCGGCTCAGGTCAACGATCTCATAGTTCAGCACAGAGCCTGCTTGGGATACTCTCTTCCCTTCTCTCTCTGCCCCTCCCCCACTCAAGCACACACTTGCACACACTCTCTCTCTAAATAAATAAATAAACTTTAAAAAGGTTAACCTTAGGGGCGCCTGGGTGGCTCAGTCGGTTAAGCGTCCGACTTCGGCTCAGGTCACGATCTCGCGGTCTGTGAGTTTGAGCCCTGCGTCGGGCTCTGTGCTGACTGCTCAGAGCCTGGAGCCTGTTTTGGATTCTGTGTCTCCCTCTCTCTCTGGCCCTCCCCCGTTCATGCTCTGTCTCTCTCTGTCTCAAAAATAAATAACTGTTTAAAAAAAATTTTTTTTAATAAAAAAAAAGGTTAACCTTAAAAAGAGTTATGTTAAAAAATAAAAAGTTCTATTAGTTTAACCTTAATATTACAAAAAAGGTAAACTCTGAGTAAAAGAACAAAATATGGGGGTAGTAGAAGTGAACATTTTTATATGTGATTGTAGTTATCATCAATGTAAAGGAGACGGTTATAACTGAAAGTGTGTTATACAAGCCTTGATATTATCACAAAGAGAAAAACATATAATGGATATACAAAAGATAAAGAGAAAAGAATCAAAGAGAATCACCATAAACATTTAAATAACAAAGGAAGACATACAAGGCACAAATCAGGGGCACCTGGGTGGCTCAGTCAGTTAAGCGTCCAACTTCAGCTCAGGTCATGATCTCACAGTTTGTGGGTTCGAGCCCTGCCTCAGGCTCTGTGCTGACAGCTCAGAGCCTAGAACCTACTTCAGATTCTGTGTCTCCCTCTCTCTGCCTCTCCCCTGCTCCCTCTCTCTCAAAAATAAACACTAAAAAATTTTTTTAAAAAAGGAACAAATCAACTCCAGAACTGACAGAACAATGAACAGGATGGCAATAATAAGTCCTCACCTATCAGTAATTACTACAAATGTAAATAGATTAAATTCTCTGAATCAAAAAGTATAGAGTAGCTGAATAGAATTAAAAAAGTGGATTCAGAGACATGCTGTCTACAAAGACTCTACATTTAAAGACACACACAGGGGCACCTGGGTGGCTCAGTCGGTTGAGCGTCCGACTTCGGCTCAGGTCATGATCTCGCGGTCTGTGAGTTCGAGCCCCGCATCGGGCTCTGTACTGGCAAATCAGAGCCTGGAGCCTGCTTTCGATTCTGTGTCTCCCTCTCTCTCTGCCCCTCCCCTGCTCATGCTCTGTCTCTCTCTCTGTCAAAAATAAACATTAAAAAAAAAAATAAAAAAAAAATAAAAAAATAAAGACACACACAGACTGAGAGTGAAGTGATGGGAAAAGATACTCTATACAATGAGTAACTAAAAGAAAATAGGGATGGCTATCCTTACACCAGACAAAACAGATTTTAAGTAAAAAAAAAAAAAACCCAAAACTGTCTCTAGAGGAAAGATCAACTCAACAGTAAGATAACAATTACGCATTTATACACACCCAACATCAGAGACATAAACATGAAAAGCAAATATTGACAGATCCGAAGGGAAAAACAGGAAAAACATTTTCCGAAGGAAAATGATACAATAACAGTAAAAACATCAACACCCCACTTTCAACAATAGATAAAAACAGCCACAGAGAAAATCAATAAACAGTTGATTTGAACAACAGTGTAGACCAAATGGACCTAACAGACATAGACAGAACTTTCTCTGAGATGCTCAGGATTCCTGTGCGGGCAGCACGTTATAGAGGTGCAGGCCATGCTGGCAGGGGAGCAGGGGAGTGAGACAGGGAGAAGAAGGGGGATGGTGAACGGCCCATCAGCAGGCCAGCTATGGGTAAGGACGCCTGGATCTCAGCCCCACATGGAGACAAGGGGATAAGGTCTCCAGGTGATTCCAGCTGAGAGGAGCTAGGGTATTGTATAGACCTCCTCCTGTCAGTCACAACCGAGGGCTGTCCTAGAGGGTGCTCCTTCCAGGCGGGTGATGGGCCATGCGTGCGGGCAGAGCTGGTTCCCCAGCTGCAGAGAGAGCCGAGAGGCACAGAGAAGGCCCTTGGAAGTCAGCAGAGGTGCACTGAAGTGCAAGACTGATGGTATCCACCGAGGGGGGGGAAACGTCTTTCCAATCAGGAGTTTCACGTGTCCTACATCTCTCCAGAACATGGTCCTGGCCGCTGGCTGCAGGCAGCTTCCCTAGAAACCCAGGCCCAGCAGGCAGTAGGAGGTTTGTGCACAGGCTGCTCCACCCTGGTTGGGCAGAGTCAGTTGTGCAGGCAGGAATACTCCCCGAAGCCCCCAGGCTCCAGGGTGCTGAGGCTGAAGGCTTAGCCAGCTCCCTTTCTTGCTGCTAGCGCCAGGCGGGGACGGCGGGGCCAACGTAGGGATGTGAGATATAAGGGGTTCGAGTCTTTGTCCAAGTTTTATCCGGATCCAAAATACTTCTCCGTGCACATTGGCACTGGCTTGACCGGAAGTGGTGAACTCTCTCCTGGAGACACAGACAGGGAGGCTGGCTTCTGGGTCAAGACGGTGTCCACACTCGCTGCTAAAGAGTAAAAGAGAGAAGTGGCATTTATGGTGCACAGCAGGGGCCACGCACGAAGTAGCAGCCACACTCACTTAGGAGAGAGGATTTCCTAACTGGCCTCCCCCCTGAACCGCCCTCCGGGAAACCAGGCTCCAGAGGAACTGCGCCTGAGTCCCTACAAACGTGCCGGCAGGGAGCGTTCAGAGCCCAGGGAGTGGGTGAGGCCTCAGCCTTTACAGGGCCCAGGAGAGTGGTGGAGATGGGGTAGGGATGGGGAGCATGCAAAAACGAAGCTCCAGGGAAATAATTCAGGTAGTCCTATGGGTCTGTAGGTTTTCTGACTAGAGGTGGAGGCAAGAATAAGTACTAAGAAATCAGAAATATTAAGAAGGAATTTTTCTATCCCTTGACAATGAACAAAAGAAAAGAGGACCCTGCCTTGAGGGTCCAGCAGGAAGCAGCTCTCCATGATGTGTTTCTAGCGGGCCTGCATAGACCCACTCCGGATGCTGGACTCCTACAGCCGCAGAGGAGAACGTCTGTGGGTAGGTGGGAGGCCCTCAAGTTTACAGGCAGTCAGTAAATTTAGGAGAAACTTCTTTCTCCTAAACTTCAGGTGCTCATGTGCCCTCTGAATGGGGACTATGGTGTCTCACCTGCGGGCTGCCTCCTACATGAGCCAGGATGAAGCCTGCCTCATCCGGTCAGGTCCATCCCGCCTCCCCTGGGGAACATGACAGCCCTTGCATTTGGGGGCCTTGTGGAGGCATCGCTGAAGATGGGTGCCCACCTACGTGACAGGCTGTGATGGCCATGATAAGATACGTCATCCTAATGAGAACCCAACTCAGGTGCCTGTGGCTCTTTGATAAGAGGTCCCCACCTGCGGACTCTGAAGGCCGTGGGCCTACATCTGCTTCCCACATGCACAGCCTCTCAGGGCACACTCTGGTCTCCTCCATGGGGGGAATTCAGCACCACCGTCCTCCTTCCCACCCCAGGAATCCCACATTAACTGCCTGGAAGGTTGTCTTAATCAATGCTCAAAATGCATCTTCTGATGGCAACCGGCTGGATGCCTCAGCGTCTCCCCTTCGAACAGACCCAGGAAAGAAGGGAAATTGGCAAGCATGGGCTGGGGTTGAGGAGACCCACATAATCCCCTGACTTGGTCATTTCCAAATTTTCTTGACTGTTTCTTGACCACAATTCTATGTTAATGGCCCCTGGAGGAAGGAGGAATTAGGTAGAACGAGAGGCTGTTTCACGCTTAGCATATGAACAGAGACATGGAGACAGAGAGAGTAGAACTGATGACCTCTTCCAAGTGTTTGGGTCTCTCTAGCCATGGGCACGGCGTGACTAAGATGCCATGGAGGGTATCGCTATTTATGGCTTCCTGTCTTTATGCCTCTGACTCCTTCAAACACATACACACAAATGTATGATGATGTCTGTCTTCTGCTAAATGGCAGGTTGAAGGCCTAGCCAGGCCCTTCCCCTTCCCCATCTTTTCAAGTTAGAATAATTTTGGGAGCAAATGAAAGAAACTTTTGAGGTAAGTGAAGCAATAACAACAAGTCTGAGGTTGGGAATTATTAGAATTGACGTGTGCTGAACCTAAGGCAAGAGCCCAGAGGCCGGGGTGACAGTGGAGTGACCAGGACCTCAGAGCTGGGCCTGGCATCTGTGGGGTCTGCTGTTCTCAGAGCTGCTCTTGCTGGTCCTCAGTGGCACTGGCCCCTCTGGAGCCCAAAGAGGGAGGTCAGCAAATGTCCCCACCCTTGAGTCTTTACTCAGCCCGACTCTGTTCTGGTTAGAAAGAAAGGGAACAGGGGCGCCTGGGTGGCTCAGTCGGTTAAGCATCATGACTTCAGCTCAGGTCATGATCTCGCGGTCCGTGAGTTCGAGCCCCGCGTCGGGCTCTGTGCTGACCGCTCAGAGCCTGGAGCCTGTTTCGGATTCTGTGTCTCCCTCTCTCGCTGACCCTCCCCCATTCATGCTCTGTCTCTCTCTGTCTCAAAAATAAATAAACGTTAAAAAAAAAAAAAGAAAGAAAGGTAACATCTGTTAAATAAACAATTATATCACTTAAATGTTATGCACAAACACTATGTATAAACTTTACATGTTAAATTAAATATATGTTTTATGTACATTATATTTATATGTAATATTTGTCTGTAATGTAAATAAAAATAATGTGTGTATTTATATACAAACAGAAATGACTTTGACTGCTGGTATAATGCACGATTTTAAACTGTGATAAATAAATGATCATAAACATTTAAAACCAACCATGAGTTCTCAGCCCTATGGGTCCCATAGGACAGAGCAGGAGCGTCCTGAGCACAGGACCCCATCTTCCTGACCTGCTGGGCTCAGCAGCACCTTACCCATTGCTGAGAACTCTGAATGACCTGAGGGGTGTCTGGGGACCTCGGAAGAAGGTCAGACTCATGCAGCGTCTCAAGGTCTCGGCCTTGAGAAGAGAGACATTTTCTCTCCAGAGTCCAGCCAGTGGCAGTGGCTCCCCCTGGGGCTCCTGTCAGTAGCAACAGCACAGGTGGCCTCGGGGACATGTGTGCTCACAGACAAAACCTCTCCATGGCCTGGTCACAGCCTCGTGTCTGACTCCCTGCCAGGCGTGATCTCCCTGCCCAGCTCTCACTGCCACCCATGGCCTCCAGGACGCGGGTCTCAGTGGGCGGGTCTGTCCCCACGTGCAAGATTCTGAGTGTTTATAGTTTACTTTCTGGTTTCCAAGAACCAGCACTTACCAAAAGAGAGTTCTGAGGTGGAGTCAGAACCGCAGGTTAACAAGGGCCCGGATGTGTGAGGGAAGAAGGCTGTCGTCTGTAGGCGTGAATGGCCTGTGCGGGAAGTAAGGGGACCTGGGGTGGGTGAATCCAGAACAGGAGCTGCACACACACCCTGCACTTCCACTCGGTGACCAAGAGGAGACACACTGGAGGTGCCCGGATGAGGAGCCTGGGAGCCAGTGGCAGGAAGAGGAGGGGGGATGCCATGTCAGAGCTGTCGGCCCTACCCCTGTGGCCGACAAGGTCCCAGACCTTCAGCAGCCCCAGGGCAGGAGTGACAGCTTGGTGAGGTTTGTGCCCCCAAGAAGCAGGACCTGTGTTCCTGCAAGCATCTCGGTCATTGATGATGCGAGTGACTTCTGTCCCCACCCGCTGCCCCTGACCAGGCAGGCATCGCGTCCAGGGGGCAGCGTGAGTGAGCAGGAGCCCCGGAGCCCTTCCTGGTTTCTGCTGATTTCAGGCTACGGCAGTGTTCCTCCGCTGGCTGGCCCTGCGGGGAACGGTGACCCTCTCTCCTGGGACACAGGATAGAGTATCCCCACTGGCATCGAGGGGGAAGCCAACACGGACATCGCCAAACGTTAATAGCAAGCAGGTAGCTCATTCAGTTGGATATATTTCTGATCAGAAAACAAAACAGGCTAACAGCTTCATCTTCAGGGAAATGTCTGGCTTTAATGCAAACAACTGAGGATGAAACCTGAGTCCTCCTTCCTCACCAGTCAGAACAGCAGGAGGAAAAGGGGCGAAGTTCCCCATGTCCCTGAAGTGTCCCCTGAGGCCTCTCCAGCCCAGACAGGGTACGAAGGGGATATTAGTCGGTTCAGGCTGTCATGCTAAAATCCTAGAGGCTGGGAGGCTTCTACAACAGAAATTTATTTCCTCCGAATCCAAGAGGTTAGAAAGCCCAAGATCAAGATCCAGTAAGATTCACTTTCTGGTGATGGCCCTCTCCCTGGTTATCAAAATGCCACCTTCTCAACATGGTCTCACATGGCCTGCCTTGGAGCTTGCATGTAGGAGGAAAGTCAACTCTACAGTATCTCTTCTTATAAGGACACTGATCCCATCAGCACAGGGACCCACCGTATGACCTCATTTAACCTTAATTATAGGTCTTATCTCTGAAAACAGCCACACTGGGAGCTAACGCTTCAACATATAAATTTGGGGGGCTCACGATTCAGTCCACAGGAGATGGGCGGGACCCAGCTTCCAGTGACCCAGCAGAACACCGAGTGGGATTTTCCCCACAAGTCAGCACACAGGTGTCTCTTTCTGGGTGTTCCCTGTCATACCTAGAGAATCCGTTCAAGCCCTAGGTGCTTCCCTGTTGATAATGGGCCACTATCACCTTATCACTGTCCCAGTATTTTTAAGATCCGGGTGCTCTCTCTGGTTTACTGTGGGGCTTGTCTGCCATCTTCTGGCGATTTTGTGATACAGCAACTTACAGGAGTTTGGAGGTTGAGTCCCAGCGAATCTGGACTGTGAGACTTTTCACCCATTTTCATGAAGCTCACATTAGGACATCCATCACTAGGCCTGAGTCTGTAGGGGGCACAAAATGATTCCTCTCCTCTCAATAAACCAGGTACCCAGTAACCATGTCACCAGCTAACAGGTAACCAGGAGTTGAGGAAAGATATTGGTTATAAGACAGTTAAGGGCTGGGTTCTGTGATCCATACAAGATGCCAAAGATGTGGTTTTGGAGGGCCGCCTGGGTGACCCAGTCGGTTGAGCGTCTGACTTCGGCTCAGGTCATGATCTCACAGTTCGTGAGTTCGAGCCCCACGCCAGGCTCTGTGCTGACAGCTCGAAGTCTGGAGCCTGCTCCTGATTCTGTGTCTCCCTCTCTCTCTGCTCCACGCTGTCTCTCTCTCAAAAATAAATAAAGATTAAAAAAATTAAAAAAAAAAAAAAAGAAAGACATAGTTTTGGAAAAGAGAGGTGGGCGAAGGGGGACCCTGCAGCCATAATGGCAAGGGGGGGGGGCAGAGGGCTCCTGGTCTGGATCTGTCACCCCAACCTTGTTCCTCCCATCAGATACCCTGCCTGAGCAGCTCTGAGAACCACAAGACGTGCACCAGCGAGGGAACATCTGGACCAACAGCTGGTGAGGCTTGCGCTCTAGCTGTAACACCATGAGAGACCACGTGTCATCTTATTTAGACCATGACTGACCAATAGCACTGTCTGTGATGGTGAAACTGTGTATTTGTGCTGTCCAGTAGGGTAGCCATTGGCCACATGTGGCTACTGAGCACTTGAAACGTACCTTGTACCAGTAACTGGGTTTTAATTTTAACTAATTCCAATTTAAGTCTATATAGCCGTATTTAGCTAATGTTTTCCCTACGAACAGTGTCGTTTTCGACCGTAATAACCAGCACTATCATCAGGACAACAGCTGATCGTTGTCGATCATGGAGCCTGTCCCACGGCCACCGCACCAAGATGCGGGGCGGGGTACGGTTGTGATCAAGGTGGACAAAACACGTGGCGGGTCTTTGGAATCTTCCTGCTTCCAGGCAGATGACAGAGCCCCTCTTTTTCGTGGAGACGCTAAGAGGGAAGTTGCCTGCAGTGTCACCACTAGAATACGGGATGGACACAATACACAAATGTATCCTGGTATTGATGATGTCCCACCTCATGGTCTTCCCAGCAAAGTCATGCTCGTGATCAAAGGGGGCTGGGAGGGCCTCACTCACTGAGCAGTGAGCTCAATCTCCGTCCCGTAGAATGTGTGCACCTTCACACGCACCCCCCACCCCGTTCCCTTTCTCAGCTTGGGCCAGAGCACGGGACCAGAGGTCCAGAGCCTTGTGTCCACAACCTGGGCTGCACCTGCCCGACATGGACCCTGCCCACGGGCTGTGACCAAGCCCGGCTAAGGGCTTGAGTAACAGAGGGTGCACTTTGGGGAACATGCAAAGCAATGAGGGGTGTAGCTCTGGGCATCCACCTTCTGAGAAGAGGACACATCCCATCTTATGGGTGTCACCCAGGCCAAGGGGCTTGGTGAAAAATGTAATAAATTTTACCTTTCCAGTGGGAAAAGCCTCAGAAGTCTTCTCATTCTTACAGGACTGGATGGGTTTATACTAGAGAAGAAAAAAATTTTCTTTTTAAATAAACACTTAATGGTTTTTTTAGGAATCTCCTGAGGAGATAATGATTTTAAACACTATCACCCCCCTCTGATAGCTTCAAGATGCTGAGCAGGCAGAGAGGAAGAGAAAGTCATTGTTGATCCTTGGATATGATTCCTGTGCTCCCTAGGGGCTAAGAGGACTTACAAGAGAAAGTTTTTGAAATTTTCCCTTTTCCCTGACCCCTTTCTTGCTTCCACTCCCCAAATATCTTTTTTCCCTGATGTATGTCTAAACTTCACGTCAGATTTAAAAGGTTTTGAATACAAAGGCTCATTGATCCCTGTCAAGAAAAAATTTTCAAAATAAAACTGATGGTTTGGACCCCAAAACCTCCTGTGCCTCTCTAGTTCGGGTAACAGAACCAGCTAAAAGCCCCCAAACTCTGCACACTGCGACCCCTGGAATGAGAAGACTTCTGTCTCTGACCCGGCTTCCAGAAGTTTCCACGGCAGTCATGGAGATGCATTTTGTGAGTCTTCCTGTGTGACATTCCTGTCGAATGTCATAACTGGGCTGACTGAGACTGTCAAATAAGACACTCTCTTAAGATTCTCATAAGAAGTCACTGGGGTTCTCCCTATCTACCTCTGCTTCCTCCTCCTGTATCTTTTTACAGGTATTACCTTCTAATGAATCTCTTACGCTCTCAACTCCATCCTACCACCTGTCTCCTAGGGGATCCAAATGGATATGGTTGACACCAGGAAGGATCTGAGAAGGCAGGCAGTAAAGATAGGGTTTGGGGACAGGATCACTCAGTACCCAGAAGGATCAGGATCCCCACCCATGGCCCTGGAATCTCAATTGCCAAAATTGCTGAAGATCACTTGACAGAATGTAAATGTGGAGGAAATACGCTTGTGGATGCAATAGTTCAGGGACCTGGGAAGGAAGAGTAAGGCACTCGAGGGCAGTGACTCCAGCAGCTGGCTGTTCGGTGGCATTGGCCCCAACAGGGCCTGAGGACAGTTAAACAGCAGGTGTGAAGGCCAGAGGACATCCTTAGCAGTGGAGAAGCGGGCCTTTTTTCCCATTGTGGGAAAGCAGAAAAGGCTGAAGACCAAACTGAGGACTTAAAAACCTGAAAAAGATCGAATGCTCAGCTGAGACAAGGCTATCATGTCATGGTCAGAGCCCGCTGGGAAAACTGGGGACCTTGGCACATGGATGGGGAAAACTGGTAGAGGATACACAATGTTGTACAGTGGAAAGTAATAAATTATTGTACGTCAATGACACTTCAATTAAAAAAAAGAGAGAAAGTGGTCTATGCAACCCACTATTCCTTGGAAACACACCATGTTTTTTCAGTTTCCACTTAATGTGCAACCCCTGGATAATGGAATGAGAGCCCAGATATGTGCTGTCCTTGCACTGAATTCTCTACAGGTCAAACAATATTAGTTTTAAAAGTTTGTTTGTTTGTTTGTTTAGAGAACGAGGCGGGGAGGGGCCGAGAGGGGGGTAAAGATAGAGAATCCCGAGCAGGCTCAACGCTATCAGCGCAGAGCCCCATGAGGGGCTCAAACTCACGAACCATGAGATCGTGACCCGAGCTGAGGTCAGACACTTCACCGACTGAGCCACCCAGGCACCCCGAAACAATATTAATTTTATACTGCCTCTTCTAATGACTTTTATTACAGTATTAAAAATCCTCGTATCAGCATGTTACCTCTTAAAGATTTTGAGAAAATGGCACTTTTAGAAATATATCATGGAGAGTTACTGTGCCAATTGGCATCACAACAGTGCATCTGTCTGAAATCCCAATTGTTTATATATTTTTTTAAATTCTACAAATTTTTAATGATATCCTAAAAACTGTCTAAGACCCAGCTCAATTGCTACCTCCTTCATTAGTCCTCCTTTGATTCCTCTGGGCATGTCTTCCTCCGAGGTCCCAAGGAACTGTGGTCTGACTACTGCCTTTGAGCTATATTTGCACAGTTGTTGTTTGCATACATGTTTTACCTTCTCTTCAGCACTGTGAGCTTCTAATTTTTTTTTTTTTTAACGTTTATTTATTTTTGAGACAGAGAGAGACAGAGCATGAACGGGGGAGGGGCAGAGAGAGAGGGAGACACAGAATCGGAAACAGGCTCCAGGCTCTGAGCCATCAGCCCAGAGCCTGACGCGGGGCTCGAACTCACTGGACTGCGAGATCATGACCTGAGCCGAAGTCGGAGGCTTAACCGACTGAGCCACCCAGGCGCCCCCAGCACTGTGAGCTTCTAGAAAGCAGGGATCATAGATTCCACAGCTACAGTCCCCACTGTGCACAGGGACTTCGGTTTTGACTGCTGTTCTTATATCTGATCAAAGAAGAAAATGGAGTCATCCCACCCACCCTGGGGGAAATGAATCACTATCCATGAAAGGATCCGTAAACAAAGGGTCAGTGAACAAATCACTGGTGTCTTCAAACTCTGAGACGATAAACTTTGCATGGAAGGGTCAGAGGAATCAAGGGGCCGATGGGTAAGCCCCCCCTCAAGACTAAGGAGCCACCCTTTGGGGACAGCATGGAAACTTCAGGGCTGTGGTTGGGAGTGGCATACGTGAGGCGAAAAGGAACAAGAAAATGGCCGGAGGTTCCCGAATGGTTAGAATAAGAAGACAGTTTCCTCACAGCATTTGGGCAGATGGAAGCACTTGAGGGTGGACGTCGGGGAGGACCGTGCATGAGGAGCTGAGGCCTTAGGAACCCAGAGAGGAGCACAGATGGAAAATAGCAATGTGGGAATGAAGTCACCTCTGACCTACCCTCCTTCAGGGATGTCCCCTGGCCACTACTACTAGGACATAAGAGGACATAGCCCAGCAGCCCTCGGACATGAGGAATCGTGAGGAAACAGCGCCCTCTGCGGCGGGCGAGGGGATGGCAGCGATGTTGATGGTGATTCCCCGCCCCGTCAGAGCCCCCCCACCCCCAGTCCCCACTGGCACCGGTCACACCTGCTCTTGGGGCATCTGAGTTGGGACCTCGTATGACCCGACGGCTGGACTTGCTGACAGTTTAAATTATCAGGCAGAGTAATTCCATTTGCATAGTAGTTCCCAGCAGTTAACAGTTATGTGAACTGATATATAACTGTAGAGAAAAACACGATTTTTCTAGGATGATAATTGCCTTTTTAAATGATGATAATTGCCTTTTTAAAACAAGTTAATATTCGCATAATATCCCTTCTCTTTCCTGTTGGTTGGTCAAGCCAGACTATTCTAGTCATACTTTTAAATAAAGAATCAAATCTTGGGTTCCATTCTTGGGTTAATAGTACTTCCGGCTTCAATTTCTTTTTTTCCGATTTTATTTTCACTGTTACAATTAGATTTTTTTTGCCAGGGCTGACTGATTTGTTGATTTCCTAACTCTTTTAATTACTTGGTTAGGTGTTCCAAGGAGGACTTTTTTTTTAAAAGATCCGGATTAATGCTACATATTTTACACTCATCATTGCTTCCCCTGCATCCTGTATGGTCACTGGTTTTATCTCTGGTATATTCATCATCTCCAGATGGTTATTTAATGTCCCATTCTTTTTATTTGTGACTATGGAGTTATTGAGTATGCCTTTTCCTTGTTTGTCTGCAAGTTTCTTGTCCTGGAACTTGATGTTGCACTTTATTCACATCCCAAACAAGCAAACCAGCATAACAAGCTGTCCCCGCCCGCGCCCCCCCCCCCCCCCCCCCCCCCCCGCCCCAACCACCTTAGGGAAATCTCAGCGGGGACTCTCAGCAGGAGGCAAGGGACTGTTCCTTGGCCCACCAGGATGAGATCTTTGAACTGTAATACAAGAAAGTGCTTTTTTATCCATCTTCTGCAGACAAAGCCCTCAGAAAACTCCATCAAAGTTCCTGAATTGTCTGCAGTTGTGAATTAAAAAGACTAGATCTCCTCGGGGGCCTGTAAAGCACTAAGCCCTCAATACATATTAGAATCGTGTTGCAGCCTTCTTCAAAAAGATCAGTGCCTTGATCCCACCAGAGACCCCAAGAATCAGATCTCTGGAGGCCCCCCCCCCGCCCCCCCCCCCCCCCGCTCTCAGGTTTGCTGTCACTTGCAACCAACGTGGCTTGGGAGCCACTGAGCCAGGCTATCCGAAGTTGGCTCAGGAGCTCTAACTGCTGGAGAACTGCCCCCCCCCACCAACCCCCCGACACCTGGAACTGAGGGGGCAGGCAGAGGTGGCACCAGTGGCAGATTAGACTGGGAAAAGACAACCCCAGGGGACCCACTGGATGATGAGGAAGAGCGGTGCAAGGAGGATTTTAGCCAAGCGTCAGCATCCATCCGTCCTGCTGCCGGGTCTCTGCTTTATCGGACTACATGCTACATGTGACAAATTGACCAGGACAAATGGTTTTACACATCTGATTCTTTTGAAAAAGTTTTTCCGCCAAAGACAAAATAATTTTGTTGTCCTTTTCCTGTTTCTTTTCTCCAGGAGTTCTCACAACCTGAGGGTTATTTCTCCTTGACAAACTTTCGAGGCTGTCAATATGGTTGTTAAATTGCACTGCCGTCTGAATTATGGAAATGAAGTTATCTGCTTTCTGCTTGGTGTCTTTCCCTAATTCTGTAAGTCTGTTCCCTGTTACCTTTATTCAGCTGTTAATGACTTCTAGTTTGTGTCTGAGGTTCTAATTGGATCACATATTCGAGTACTGAGAAACAATTCTTTAGAGCTTTTAGGTAGGAGAGGTGAGAGTGTAAATGCCCCGAGCTAGTTCCAGTTGGGGGGGCGGGGGGACAAAATGCACCTCTCCCTGTGATCTCTTCCTTCCGCAGGCAAGTGGGTAGGTGGGAGCCGACTGGGGCAGTGAGGATATAGGAAGGAGGGTCCTGTAAGCCTCCTGTTGTGCGCCCCCACCTTTTCCCCCTATAAATCACACTACTTCTGCATCTGGAAGAGTTGTTGTGACACCTCTCTTCCTTTCTTGCTTGCTTGATTTCCCCCACCAACCTTTCATCCTTTCTTTTCCTCCCTCCCTGGTTTTTTTTTTTTTTTTTTTTTTTTTTTTTCTTGCTCTATTATACTTAGCTGGAAAACCCAAGCTATGCAATCCAGCTGCTGGTTTGGACCAAGTTGAAATCTCTCAGGTTAATATTTCTTTTTTTTCTTTTCTTTTTCTTCTTTCTTTCTTTCTTTCTTTTTTATCTCTGATCACGGTTCTGGATTCACAGATAACAGCAGGAGAAATTTAGGCATTTGCTTCCCAATTTGGCCAGTCCAAGAGCATTTCAGAGGGATTTCCAGGAATAAGGAATTTGTCAGGAACGGAGGCTTGAGCACTTACTGCGTGATTGCCCCTACGTTGATGTTCTTGCCTTATCTCAGACCCTGCCCAGCCAGGCCCCAGTGCTCCCACCTCCATCAATCTGATGATTCTAGCTGCTGCAATTGAATGGACCTTGCTTCCTCTTCTCACAAACTCTGTATAATATGCCAGTATTACCCAATCCAACCCCTGGGCTCTCAGTCCGGTTTTAGCATCCACATCGGCAGCATATCCCAATTACTATTTACAATGAGGCATTATTTCTACTTACGTAACAAGTGCCTATAAATGACCTGATCACATTGGGGGAGGGCAGTCCTTTGTCTTCTCCTTGTCACTGTGGATGGGTGTATCTTTCCCCAAGAAGTTACTCTCTTTGGGCGTGGGGTTCAGATGGGGAAAAACAAAAAAGACAGCCAGTCATTCTCCTCCAGTATACATCTGGTCCGTTACCGGAGAGTAATCAAATCATCTATTATGTTCAATAACAAGTATCATTTACCATCCCTCAACCACATGAGGTTATATCCTCGGGTCTTCTCAAAATCTTCAAGCTCAGCCCATAGTTACCCAAACCTATCAACAGGACAAGGCAGATTCTAAACTCCACATTTTTCTGCCATCGTATGGGACCGCTGTAGGGAACATGAGCTGGTTTGGGTCACACAAGCACCTTTTGCCCCCACTTTTGCCATAGCAGCACCTGATGGTTTTCTTCTAGTCAACTGTTCTCCCCTGACTCCCGGCCCTTTTCTTCGCATGATGGTACTGAGTTCGTCCTCTGCTCCCAGGATGGGACTGTGACCCACACCGGATCCAGGAGAGCCTTTCACTCCCCTGGCCTTTGATTGGTTCTGGCATCCAGCCGCATTTGAAGTCATACCCTTGAACTCTCTGCCACCTGAACCTATAGATTCCCTCTTTGCTTTAGCAGCTCTGGGTGGGTTTGCTGTCACTTGCCACTGAAAGAGGACTGACGATTCATCAGAGCCTGGTGCCTGAGAGAAAGTGTCCTACGAGGCCAGCTGCCGGGAGTGCCGGCCTCAGCTCTGGGAGCAGCTGCTCCGACTGGAAGCCTCCAGGGAGAGAAGAGGGATCCAGGAGCCTGGGTGGGGTGGGATGTGTGAAGGCAAGTTGGGTCTACAAATGGCCACCAGAGTGTGCCTCCAAACCCACCAAGGGCCCCCAATCCCCAGGCCTCTGCTCTGACTGCCTTCCAATCCAGCCCTGCTTGTGTTTCTTCTTCCTCCCTTGTAATAAATTCAGTCATGAAGCCCTGTGTGCCATGTTCCAAGTCTAGTCCAGACTCACCCGAGCTCGTTCTCATCAATCCCCAAGGCTCTGCCGTCTGTTTTCTTCCCCCCTTTCCTTCTCTTTTCATAGCCCATGAGAGTGATGGCCAGCCAATGGCCAAGTCAAAAGTCCTAGGACCCCATAGACCTCCCTCAAGCCCTTACCTTAACACTGAGGGCCCAGGTTCCTCAACACATCCCAGTTTTCAACTCCAGTGATGCATAAAATCACTAAAAAGGATTGGATGAAAAACCATCCTGGACACATCCACAGCTCCCCCAATTGAATTGCTCCTGGGCTGTACCCAGGCATCAGCGGCTTGTAAAAATCCCCAGACGGCTCAAAGGGGCAGCTACACAACGTGGGTCTGTTTCCATGGGGAGGCTCTGAGCGTGGCCCTTTTTGTACCTGTTTGTTCAATTTAATGGCAAGATCAGACACAAACACAAAGAATCCCACAAGGCATTGCGGATTACGTCACCCTTTTTCTAAAAACCTTCTAGTGGTCCCAGAGCACATGGAATGGTCTAGAAGGCTTTGTGACATTTGACCCCTGCCTGCCTCTCAACCATCATTTGGGAACACTACTCTGTCACACACTTACCAGCCAGCCCCAATGGCTTCATCCTGCTCTGTCTGGGAACCTCCCTTCACATGTCTGACTCAGGCTCATCATTCAGTTCTTGGAATAAACGTCCCTTCTTCAGAGGGTCCGTCCCTGGCCTCCCCAGCTGAAGTAGGTCCCCTCTCCCGTCACTCCATTGCATTGTCTTGTTTCATCGTACGGCACTTAGCGCATCAAAGTTAATTTGTTTTTCTCTGTATTTATTTATTGCCCATCTCCCCCCTAGACACAACACACAACCCAGAATATAAGCCCCAAGAAGACAATAGTGGTTTCTTTTCTTTTGCCTCGCTATCCCCAGCAGTTAGTGCCTGAGAGCACAAGGCAAGCTCGACAAATACAAACGCAGTGGAAGGAAGCATTTCCCCCAGCGGGAGGCACAGAGGAAGGAAGAGCAGCAGACATCAATTTCCACCACGCGGTGGCAGCACCCGCCCAGGCACCAGAAGGATCTACTCCCCCCCCCCCCCCCCCCCCCCCCCGCCGCCACCCCTCCCCCCAACTGAGACATCGCAGTCTGGAGAAATTGTCAGCCATCAGGCACTTCTGGCTTTCCATCCTTCCATATCTGTCTAAAGATCCTACGGGCAGTGAAGACCAGCTGTCAAATCATTGGAAAGGAGTTGAGGACTTTAAACTGGCCTCACTTAGCCTCAATTGTTCTATCTGTATAATGGACACATTAATATTCTTCCAAAATATGTGACATCATTTAAAACCTGGCTGCGAAATAATTTAAAAGGAGGGATTCCAAATGTTTCCGAAACAAAGTGCTGGGAAGACTTTTAGAGGTGAGGATAGAGACCAGTGTTTGGGGAGGAAGGGAGCTAAGGTTGGAGATTTAGGACTTTCTAGTTTACTCCTATTTACGGAGCAACTCCTATATCCCTAACTGTGTTGCTAAGCATAATGGAGGATATAAAACAATCTTACACGTTCCTTGCCACAAATAGGTTCCTTGCCACAAATAATTATTATCGTTTGCTATTTTAAGTTCCTTTATTTAAAAAAAAAAAATTTTTTTTAACGTTTATTTATTTTTGAGACAGAGAGAAACAGAGCATGAACGGGGGAGGGTCAGCGAGAGGGAGACACAGAATCTGAAACAGGCTCCAGGCTCTGAGCTGTCAGCACAGAGCCCGATGCGGGGCTCGAACTCACGGACCGTGAGATCATGACCTGAGCCGAAGTCGGCCGCTTAACCGACTGAGCCACCCAGGCGCCCCAGTTCCTTTATTTTTTAATAAAATGTTCCCATGTGTTTGAAGAGACAAAATGAATATGTGAAACATGAAGAGATAAAGTGTAAATTGGTCACTCACACAATTAAAACTGAAGATAGTAACATGGAAGGAGAAAAGAGGACATAGCTTGGACAAAGATGACCCGAGTTTGAATCCTGCCTGGGTCTGTGCCAGTCACTTAATCTCAGAGTATCTGATTTCAGTGCCCGGCACGGGGCCCCACACAGGACTGGTGCTCCATACATGCTTGTCGAGCCAATGAGGGTATTTGTAAAGGCGGACCGATAAAATAATGTTAGTCTCTGGGGCTGCAAGGACTAAACGAGATCATGCATTCAAACAGGCTTTGTAGCTCATAAAATGCCATGATATACTGTGAATTATTATTAAGCGCCAATTGTATGGCCAAACAATAAGAGAGGCTAAGGTAGGGTTGGAGGGTCACTGAACACCACGGGTCCGGGGGAAGGCTTGTCAGGGGTGGGGGGTGGGGGACGGAGCTCCAAAGCATGGAAGTTCTCTTGTCACTGCCAGCAAATCTGCACCCAGGAGGTGCCCACCAGACAGCAGGGGCATATTTCGCCCTTGCTATGAGGGGTGATGTGGTCTTATTTGGGAACAGAGGCCAGAAACCCTTCCCTCATGGCTAGGGCTTTCCGTACTGCTGAGAGTTGTTGTCTACCAAATTGGATCTAATCATATTTCTGGCAGGACCCCTTCCACCCCCCACCTTACACATATTAGCATCCTCAGAAGAAAGGCTCTCCATCCATTCGGAATCTTATTATTGCCTCTATAATTATTATAGTTATGACTATGACAATCATTATAAAGAAAATCATCCAAATGCAGTACAGCAGAGGAAGGAGGGGACCCTATGGCTCTGAGTACAGTCACAAGACCACAAACATAGAGAAGTAGCAAAGGCTGTCCTCCCAGGCTCCCTCCGGGCTCCCTGGGAAGTGGGGTGTGAGCAGCAGGGGTGAGGGTAATTATACTATGGTCAGAGAGAGCCCTTTCTTCCTCCTCCCTGCCCAAGCTTTGTGCATCCTTATTTCCTCTCTGTCTCCTCTATGACTGCCTCCACTCAGGCCCTCACCGCCTCTTGCCTGGATTATCACAACACCCCCATCCCCTGCCTCCCAGACCCCAGGATCACCCAGTCTCTCTAGAACAACCCCAAAAGGGTCTTCCCAGAGAGGGCCACCATGTCACTCCCCTGTTCAAAATCAGCAGGAGCTTCTCGCTGCATGGAGAGTTTATGTGGACATCTTCATCACAACTGGAAAACCTCCAGAGATTGGCCACCACCTTACCCCACACAGCCCACAGACAGAAAGACAGACCCACTGTGGCTGCACGCGTGCCCCTAGGTCGCGCCTCGTGCCCCCGCTTCTGTCTGCGCTCAGGTCAGTCTCTCAGCCTGACTGTCTGGAATTACTTACCATCTTTCCATCTGACTCAAAGGCCAGCAAGGCCCTGGCTCTAACTCCCTCCTCCAAATATTCCCCAATGTCGGAACTCTTTGTTCTTCCTCCTTTCCGAAGTATTTCATTTGCATTCATGCTCTCCTGCCTCGGGTTTGGGCTACTAAGGTCACACTGTTAGCTCCCTCAACTCTACAATCCTTGAAGATCAGGGTCTCTACCTGAGTCCCTCCCACGTGAGTATTTAGCACCAGGAAACAGTCAGAGCTGCATAAATGCCTAGTGAATTGAAGGCGTGTTCATCACTACCCTCTGATTTGTCCTCGCCTCTGCCCTGTGAGATGAACGTATCAGTAAGATGACCTTGGTACCGCCTATGGGTACAGGGAGGCCAAACACCTTAGCCTGCACCAGACCCCCAGGTGGCAGATCCACACAGAAGGCCAAGTTCAGCACAAAAGAAGCAAGGGTGGGCCCATCTAGGGTGGCCCATTCTGTGGTGGGGAAATGCCTGCGGTGACTCTGACTCAGAATAACGTTACACCGTGATGAAGAAATCCAGACCCTGTGTCCGAGTCCTGGTTTCATGATTTCTACCTGTACGACCCTGGGGAAGGTTCTTGACCTCTCTGAATCGGTTTCCTCGCTTAATAACCTCACGGAATTGCAGAGGATGAATTCGCACCAAGTATCTCTCGTCGAATCAAGCACATCCTGATACATAGATAGAGCTTTGCTGTTGGGAAATTTGCACTAAGAGCATTGGAAAACAACAGACTCAGATTTCTCTTTTGTGCCTGGGAATAGTAGTGGGGAGTCCAAAGTACCATCCCAGGAATGGGGAGGAGAGGGAGAGGCTGAAAAAACATCCCCTGATCATCTGAGCACATTCCCAAGATACCAGGCCACCCATCAGCACTTGTCCCAAGCAACAGGTCACTGTCACTTCCTCCCCCACGCCCTGGGAAAGTGCACAGGTTGAGTTCCTTCCATGAGCCACCGTCTCCTGTTCTCAGGCCCAGTCATGACCCTCACTAGCTATTTGATACGCCAAACATCAGGTATCAGCCATGTTGAACGTGGGTCCAGGGGTGTCTGGAAGTGCCCAGGAGACAAGAACAGTTTGCTAAGAAAGCGTTAGAGTCAGTGCCTGGAGGAGATGCCTCCCCACTCCTCTGCAACCATGAAAGTATTAACTGAAGGTGAATGCAGTCATCCAAACAGAAGGCAGAAGACAGTGAGAATAAAAGAGAAGCTTCTGGGGCAACTGGGAGTCCACAGAGACCTGTTTCGAGGCAGAGCTGCAGAGACTTAGGAGTTCAGGGTGGAAAGTTGGCCTGGCATATGTTTGATTTGCTGCCCCCTCACTTCCAGCTGTATGGCTTTGGGAACGCGATCTAAGCCTTCTGCAGTTCCTTTTCATGTACTTGTAACGTGAAAGTAATGCCAGCGAGCTCCTGTGTGAGAATCGTGGTGACGATTAAATGAGATGATGCTCAGAAAGTGCTTCCCGTGCTGCATCGCACGTGGCAGGGGCTCACTTGGTTAGGAGGGTCGGTGAGGATGGCAATTTGATCCCGACACGGACTCCGTGAATGTGTTTATTCCCGTTTCACAGTTGAATAAACTCGGGCTCCAGAAGTTAAGTGTCTTGCTCAAGGTCACCTGGTGGGTACTGGGCAGATCCTTCGATGCAAGTTTCACTTCTTTTGTGACGAGGATCCCGGCGAGTGATCCAGACGTCCTGAGGAGGAGAAGCTGGGACCAGAACAGACATTCTTCTTGGGAAATCAGAGGGTAAGGGAGAGCCAAACCAAGAACCGGCTGAGCCTAACAGCTAGGTAAACATTAAAATGCTCCAAACCATTACGCAGAACTAGGTAGGGGCACGTCTGCCAAGATCTCGCTCCTCTGTTTGCCTGAAAGTGCCAACTTATGCAAGATTTGACTACTTTCCCCTGCTGGATTTGTACTCCTGGGGTCATTTAATTGATGGGAAGTCTTATTACATGGGAGCAGATGTGAGGTTTCTTCTAGAAGGAGCCCAAAATCTGTAGGTTTCAGCAGCAAAGGCAGGGAGTCTCCAATCTTGCCCCCAGGACTCTTTCAGGAGGGCTTGAGTTTCAGAAAAAGACCACCTCTCTGGGACCTCCATCTACAGGCCTTTGTTCTACCTCCGGTGAAGTCTGCTCATCAAGGCAGTATTTATTAACCAACTTACCCAAGGGCCAAAGGTCAGAAACTGCAGCTATGAGTTAGGACTAAGAGGAGGGGGTGACCCCTAAAGTAACACATGCCCTTAAGTCCTGAACTGTGGCACTCGCCACAGTTATTGGTTATTGCAATGTCACTGGGAGCTTGCCTCTGACTTGTCTTTGCTCTGACCCCAGCACCTATATGATGGCATGCCAGGTGCTTCATAGATAGATACCTGTCAAATGAACAAACAGAGGTCACCATCACTAGAATTGAGCTTGGTCACACCCTCTGGCAGCCACCGTCTCCTTTGGTCCCCGTGGCAGCTTGAGAGTCACCCTTGGCACACGGCGTTCCCTACAGATACACACAAGGCTCATCCGGGGACATCTAGCTCATAAGCAGCAGCACAGTGGCTTCTGAACACAAATCCTGGGAGCCTTCCACGATGCCAGGGGGTGAAGGGGTGCGGGAGGATGGGGAGGAGAGCTGCCCGGTGCATTCTGGGGCCAGCGCCAGCCCTTTACTGCCTTCCCCCCCTGCAACGGCTTTGGGGGATCCAGAAGTTTGGGCCCGTGTGGCATCCTAGCCTCGGTTGCTCTGTCGCTCTCACTAGCTTCTCTGAGTGGAAGGACCAGGTGAGACACTGTCAAAGAGCTGTGGCTTTTTGGTGGGAAGACCCACAGTCTAAGAACAGCTCAGTTCCCTGCCAGCTGCGGGTCCCCGGCAACGTCATGAGATACTTCCGTTTCTTGGTCTCCACGTCTGTCTCCTCGGGTATGGTGAGATGGGCTAAAAGCCAATGGGAAAGTGAAAGGACCTCGGAGCAGGGGGGCACCTGGCCTATGATAGGTGGCGGAAAAATTGTGGTGAAGGAGAAATGAGAAAACACATGCCAAGGCCTTATCACCAGCCCCGGGTTCAGCAAAACTTGCTTCTTACTCCTGAGCAGCTTTAGTGCCGGGGATGACATCTGTCCAGCGTCCTCACCCCGGGAGTTCTCCCTCTCTGGCCACCATGCGTCCTCATCCCCTGCTCACCGACAACCACCCCCTGCTTCCCCACCAGCCCCCTGGCTGCTCTGGGCCCCCCGTCGCCCAGTCCTGTGGGCTCGAGTCATGTCCGGCCTGGCCCCACCGCCGTCCTCACTGACCTGTGGGAGCCTCTGCCTCGCAGACACATGCCAAGTGGATCATGGCAAAGGCCGCATTACGGCTTTTATGTCTCTCCTCAGCTGGGCAAAGTTTTAACCATCTCATGGCCATTTTGAGCACATTCCCCACCCAAGCTACCTAAAAACTCTTCCACCTTCTGGAGTGCCCTGGCCTTCCTTCTTGGCAGGTGACTTTGCCTCCCTTGTTCTGGCAAGTCAGGTGCCCTGGGATGAGCGCCTCTCTATGTGCCATCAGAGAGCCATCATGGGCCACACGGCACAGCTTCAGGCCAATGGAAAGAGGGGACAAGAAAAAGGAAGGGTGAGGCGAGGAGGGGTGCAGGGGACTCTGGTCTGGTTCAGTCGCAAAGATTGATCCTGAAAAAAAAAAAAAAAGATCAAAGGAGGCACAGGGCAGGTGAGAGTGAGAGGGCATATTCTGACTGTCAGAAATCAGGCATCCTCAGAGGTTGGGACCTCTAGAGTCCCGTGCTGTCCAGGACAGTTGGGTTGCGGGCCGAGAGCCTGGCCAGAAGCACGAATGTCTGCTGTCCCGGGGGCTGCTGACCACTGGCCTGGCTCATCTTCTGTGCACTCTGAGGTAGAGTGAGAAGCAGGCTCGCGGAACTGCTCATGGAGGGGTGACCCAGAGGTCAGCAGAGGGAGTGGGGACCAGGAGAAGGTGTGGAGCACCCTGTCTGGGAAGTGGCTTCTCGTTGGGGCTCCCCAGTCGACTGCCTTTGAGACGAGGAAACAGGACCGTCTGCCCACAGGGCCTCAGTTTGAAATTTAGAAGCTGGCCCGGATCAGCAGGCTTCCAACTTGGAAGTGTCACTTAGAGAGCTTGTCAAAACGCGGACGGCGAGTGCCCCCTACACACACACACACACACATAGGCACACACATGGAGTCTGGGATTCAGCAGATCAAGACTGGGGCCTGAGTCTGCATTTCTAACAGGTGCCCCCGGGGGCTGATGCTGCTGAGCTGGGGGCCACCCTTTGGGAACCACTGGCGTGCATCACGTCCACTAGCTCTTCTAGTTCTGAGATTTTAGGATTTGGTTTCCAAGAAGGACATAAATGGTAAAAAAAAAAAAAAAAAAAAAAAAAAAGATTAAAAAATAATGGAGCCGCTCAGAAGAAGAAGGAGGAGAAGTTGCCAAACCCTCGGCCTAGCCTTGACCAGGGGCCAGTGTCACGTTCTCGCCCGGGCCTCACAGGGATGGGGCAGTGGCCCAAGGGAGCTGCACTCTCCTTCCGTCTGCTCTCAGGGTGTCTTTTCATTTGGTTTTCATTGGATTCTACATCTGACACCGTATTTCATGACACCAGCTGCTTGAGTCGGTAATGAAATACTTTATGTGAAAGCATTTTGAAAATAGGAAGTGGAAGGCGGGGGGTGGGGGTATTTTTAACGTATGTTCATATTTTCTGCTTTATCTCCTTCAAAACAGCACATGATGATTGCGATAAAAGAGTATAGTCGATGGGAGAGAGTTGAATGGGGCGGAATTGAACGGATCTGAATTAAATAAGAGTTGCATTATCCCTCCTCGTAGTAACCAAACTCTGAGTGAATGCCGGAGGGAAGCCTGGGTGGCTCCAGAGATGAGAGATTTGCTCTCCCCGAGGACGGCGAAGTAGACAGGTGACAGGAGTGCACAGTGCAGGTGCAAGGGCCGCAGAGAGAGAATATTTGTCTTCAGGGGACCTGGAGCCACGTGGACACATGATCTTCCACACTGGGGTTGGGGTGGGGGGGAGGGGGCTGAACTCCAGCTGGCCAAATGGAGCCCCAGAACATTCAGAGTGAGAGCCCAGGTTCCCTGACCCCAGGCCAATGTCTCCCCCATCATCTCTACGTGCCCCCATGTTCTCGGGGTTTCTTCCCTAAAAGTAGAGCAGAGCACCTTAGGTGTGGACGCCACCTGTCTTCATTTCGGTTTTCTGTCTCTACAGGTTCAGCTGCTCCCTCCAGCCATCCACCCCAGCGCCCCTCCACGCACAGAAGCATAGCGATCACGGGGACTGAAAGGCTGACTGAACACGGTTTGCCCATGAGCAATACCGTCTCGGACCCTGGGACAACCAAGGAACCTGCCCGAGGCCCTGTGATGGCCAAGGCCTTGCTCTGGGCCCCTGAGCTATGCCTCTTCCCATGAGAGGAGGGGTCCGAGGGGCCGTGCTGGCAGGCTGACCGTGCTCCGATGCACACGCCCAAGCCTGCAGGGTGGCCCGGGTGCCTATTGTGGGAGGACAGTAATGGAGCCAGGAGGCCCTCACACCTGTGCGCCAAGTCCCTCGGGGTTCACTCAGAGCTGGGGCTGGAAGGCGGGGCTGGCCTCGGACTCGCCTCTAAGACAGTGTCAAGTGCCAGCCTCACAAAGAAATTATAACCTATGTGTGTTGGGAAAGAGCCTGAAAAGAGCAAAGCAAGCCAGAGTCCTGGCAAAGTCTCAGGGCCAACCTCCGGCCAGAGGCGCCCAGCCAGGCGGGTCCATGGCCTGCAGAGCCCCGTGGCCGCTGAGGAGGCCCCTGCTCGGCTGGTGGAATTGTCCAGCAGCACTCAAGAGCCCTTCTCAGAGGGGCCAGCCGCGCTCTCCGCCACAGTTGTTTCAAGCCAAGATCCCAGGTACTCCTGAGAACACTCTTAAGTGGACTGCTGGCCAGGAAGGCGCCAGGCAGCCCAGGCCTCAGCAGCCCCACGACCTTCTCCTGACCTCTGCATAAGGACAAGTCAGACTGAAGCCCCAGGTTGAGCCCACTGGGCAGTACGGTGTGAAAACACACCCGAGGCACCAAGGACCTATTTTCTGTGGGCACCACTAGAACTTAAAGAAGCTGGGGCACTGAACTACTATTGATCAGATATAAGTATTAGATTTGAGCTAAAAAAAAAAAAAAATCAGCCGAGGGGAGTCTGGGTGGCTCAGCTGGTCGAGCATCTGACTTCAGCCCAGGGTCACGATCTCACAGTTCATGAGTTCGAGCCGCGCGTCAGGCTCTGTGCTGACAGCTCGGAGCCTGGAGCCTGCTTTGGATTCTGTGTCTCTTTCTCTCTGCTCCTCCCCCACTCGGGCTCTGTGTCTGTCTCTCAAAACTGAATGAACATTAAAAAAAAAAAAATTTGGGGGCGCCTGGGTGGCGCAGTCGGTTAAGCGTCCGACTTCAGCCAGGTCACGATCTCGCGGTCCGTGAGTTCGAGCCCCGCGTCAGGCTCTGGGCTGATGGCTCGGAGCCTGGAGCCTGTTTCAGATTCTGTGTCTCCCTCTCTTTCTGCCCCTCCCCCATTCATGCTCTGTCTCTCTCTGTCCCAAAAATAAATAAAAAACGTTGAAAAAAAAAAAAAATTAAAAAAAAAAAAATTTTTTTTTAAATCAGCCAAACAAGTGTCAATTGGGAGAGATCCCAACTAACCAAATCATTGAGACCTCAGAGTGGCAGCCTGCCATAAACTTACATGAGCCGATGGCTAAAACACACACAAAAACAGAAAACTACTGCAATCTTAGATTGCATTAACAGGAGCATAGTATCCAAAATAAAAGAAGCAGGAGTGGGTCAGGCCATATTTGGTGTGTTGTGTTCTGTTTTAGGTAGCACATTTTTAAGACCATAATTACAAATCAGAATATTCTCAAATCGGTACAATGGTAAGGCAAAGGAGCTTGGAAAGTAGCCTTGGAAAAAGTTTTAAGGAAATGCCTGTTTGGCCAGAAGGAGGCAGGAATCCAGATTTAAGAGCTACCTTCCAACACTTGAGGGGTTGTATGTGAGAACTCTCAGTCCAACCCGGGGAGTCAACTGGCGTGCTGAGAAATGCTCCATACCTGTAGAGAGGGACTCAACCTGTCTGCGAAACTGCATGTTCCTCCATATCAAGACCTTTAAAAATCCTCACTCTGTGGACTTGGTTCAAGACTTCTATGGTTGGGAATTCATCTCAAAGAAGGCATCGGAAGGCGGCAAGGATTTTCCTCCAGTGATTTTTACTGCTGTGTTATTTACAGTATCGAAACGTTAGAGACAACCTAAGCGTTCAATAGTAAGGACATGGGTACACGCGTTGTGGTACCTCCATGCTACAGAAAAGCTGGCAACCATTAAAAATATGTCTTCGAAGACTATTTAGTGATCTGAGAAATGTTCACAATGTCAGTGAAAGGATGGATCCGGGTGCGATACCTATAGTCAACAGGATTGTAACTTTTTAAAATACATGCATGCCCACACGTGCACAAATAGGAAGAAATGCAGCCAAAATGCTAAGTGTTTGTCACTGCATGTTTTATTTATCAGTGATTCATTTTGTGTTCACTTTTGCATGTTTTTCGGATTTTCTGCAATGTTTAAGCATCATCTTTATGATCAGAAAACAAATACTAAAAAGATTCGAAGAGCAGTCGTATGCGGAATAGGGGACAGGGTCCGGGACGAACCTGCTCGGTGACAGCTTCCCAGTGAGGCGGGGGTCCTCGGCCGCTGAGTGTCTGGCCTGCCTCGGGTGGGAGGTTGAACAAGTGGGCGGCTCCATGCGAGAGTCGATAGCGCGAAGGGGAAGTAACATTTCCCGAAGACCTGGGCTAGGTCAGTCCGTGTGCTCCAAATCTGAGACTTGGAGTTGAGATAACTTCTGTAATGACCGAAGATTGGTAAGAGTTGGAGCCGGGATCTGACTCCAGGATTCTCTGCCTCTTCACCCCATGTTTGAAAGAGCCTTCTCCCTCTGCAGGAGTCAGGTCCGATTTGGGCACCTGTTCAACTGTCCTGCCTGCGTCACTTCTTGGGATCAAGAAACAAGTAGGAAACCTCGCAATCTGTTATGGAGACTTGACTCCTGACAGATTTCTGAAGACTTAGGGTGGAGACCTCTCCAGGATGGGAAGTGCTCAGGGAATGGCGAGAACACAGCTGTGTTTCTCAGATTCCAGTGTTCCCCTCATCACCAAACATCTCAGGGGGGCCACTTATCACATGGATCGAAAATCCTACTGATAGACTCCTTTTCTAAGTCTGTGGAACAGAGTCCCTTTCTCTCCCGGAAGCATGATGTTACCCTCAGGGGCGAATCAGCCATCTAAGTATAAAATATCCTATGCTCTCCCCTCACCTCTGCTGCCTTGCTCATCTGCAGCCATTTTGCTAGGGTGTCAAAGAATGTCTAACCCAGCTCCCTTTCACAGAGGGCAATTCTGAGTCTGCCAGGAGGCTGACAGGCCCGCAGCGAACTGCAGGACAGGTGCCCAAGAGGTCCAGACACCAAACCCAGAACGGTCATATGCCCGCCTCCCACCAATAAGACTCTGGACTTAGAGAAAGTTACTTAAGTGAATGAGTTGTTATTTTCCTGAAGGGTCTTCAGTGGGTCCCAGAAAAAAAAAGCCACAAATGTAATAGTTCTTTAGAACTTTCTGAGCACTGATGCATTCCTGATTTATCAGGCATTACCTTCCCTGCACCGGCTACATACATGCACACACGTACACACACACACACACATCTTCCCCATAAGGGCTCTGCATGTCAACTAATTTAAGCAGTTCCTGGCTCTAGCCAACAGCACATGGAAAACAGGGGTTCTTTTCAGGAAAGTTTTGCCTGAATGTGATAGATGAACGCTCTCAGGGCCCAGGCCCCACTGGGAGCACCCCTAAGAAAGGTAGAAGTACAATCTCCCTTTGCAGACACCAGTCCACCAAGAGATTCAACTCTGAGGGTCAATGTCATTGCATAGACTAACAAGAAATAAGATACTTTTTCTATCTCGGAACTGGGGGTGGGGGGTGGGCAGGGAAGATGGACAGAACAGCACATTTCTTGTTTTCTGATTTCTGGGAATTTAAAAGTAGTCTTTAGTTTTCTTTCTTTCTTTTTTTAATTTTTAAACATTTATTTATTTATTTTGAGAGAGACAGAGACAGCACGAGTGGGGGAGGGGCAGAGAGAGAGGAGGAGAGAGAATGAAACCCAAGGAGGCTCCGCACTGTCAGCACAGAGCCCGATGTGACAATCAGACCCACGAAACCATGAGATCATGTCCTGAGCCGAAACCAGGAGTCAGACGCTTAACCGATGGAGCCACCCAGGTGCCCCATAGTTTTCTCAAAGTAAGTTGCATTTCCAAATCCTCCTACTGCTGAAACATTTTCTAAGAAAAGGCAGTCTTTGACCATCAATACATATTTAGGAGAGTCAGAAATGCTAAGTTGGACCATTTCCTCTGGCAGGAGAATACGTTATTACCAACCTCCAGCACGTCATCTCCAGAAGATGGAAGCATTCCCCCTAGAACAGCCACACAGCCCACTTTGGGGCTCCAACTGGATGGCCTTGGGCAGTTCACCTGACACCTCTGGAGGTCTCACCAAGATACCTCCCAGTTTTAAATTGTGCAATTCAGGGGCGCCTGGGTGGCTCAGTCAGTTAAGTGTCCGACTTCGGCTCAGGTCATGATCTCTCGGTCTGTGAGTTCGAGCCCCGCTGACAGCTGTGCTGACAGCTCAGAGCCTGGAGCCTGTTTCGGATTCTGTGTCTCCCTCTCTCTGACCCTCCCCTGTTCATGCTCTGTCTCTCCCTGTCTCAAAAATAAATTAAAAAAAAAAACATTAAAAAAATTAAAAAAAAAATAAATTGTGCAATTCAACTCGACTATGAATTGATCTAGACCAGGGGTTGGCAAACTACAGTTTTCCTGGTCAAATTCAGCTTCCTGCCTGTCTTTGCAAGTAAAGTTTTATTAGAACACAACCATGCCCATTTGTATGTTTAATCCATGACTACTTTCGAACGACAATGGCAAAGTTGAGTAACTGCAACAGAGTTGTCTGCAAAACCAAAAAGTATTTGTTACCTGCTTTTTTACAGAAAGAGTTTGCCAACTCCTGGTCTTGAGCATTAGAAACTGAGATAGGTTGAGCGAGACAATGAGCAACCAGGTATTCTGTAGGGAGCTCACGGCAAACCATCCATAGGCCAGGAATCTATTTATATTTTCAGTCTTTGCCACCTACTGGGATCACCCAGCAGGCGGCAAACTTATGGAACGTGTTAAATAGAACTTTCTTGTTGTTGTCCTCATGCTGCTGCCTCTAAGTTTCGGTGAGTGGCCCTTGGCAGGCAGGCACACCTGGCCCCTCCCTTTCCGTCCCTCCGCCATCCCATAGACTTCCACCACATCTCTCTGCTCACCCTTCCTCTTTCCAGACTTGACTCTTGGGTTTATTTTTTAAAGTCTGTCCTTAAACAGAAGCCTCTCCCTCCCCTTGAGTGTTTTAATTGCTCTTCTCTGGCCCGTGTCCAGGTTCATTATGTTTCATGGGAAGCCTATGGCCAGAACTACCCACTTTCAGGAGCAAACTGTGGTTTCAAACAAAGAGGGAAGTTTTGGCTCTAAGGCTTGAGGTTAGAAGGCCAAGCTTTGTGGACGACATGGGCTGGAACCCTGCCTCTTGAATTTTCTCGTTATGAGGCCTTGGTCAGTAACAGCCAGGCCACCTCCAAAACCTCTAAGGTGGTTGTGTGAGCTGGTGACACATGGGGCTCGGTGCAGAGGCTCACAAAAGCACACTCAGGATCTGCAGTTGGCTGTTGATGCTCTTTGTGGGGGCTTCTGTCTTTAGAGAAGTCACTTGTATATTTGGGTGTGTGGATAGATAAACAGGTAGGTAGGCAGGTAGATAGACAGATAGATAGATAGATACATAGATAGATAGACACATAGATACAGTTGACATTGCAACTGACTTCTCTGAAGATAAGTCTCTCTCTCTCTCTCTCTCTCTCTATATATATATACATATATATATATGTATACATATATATATACACATATATGTATACATATATATATACATATACATATATACATATATATGTATATAGAAGCATACATATACATATATATAAATACACAAAATCTTAAATATATACACATGTATGTAATATTTAGGTAGTTGTGTTAGGTGTGTATATACCCACACACAGTGTGTGTGCGTGTGTGTGTATACACACACACATATATATAGTGTATAAATACATACTATATACTGCCTTATATATACACATGTATTTATTTATAAATATATGCAATAGACTTAAGACTAACAAAAGATATCTTGTTTCCCAGCTGAGCACTAGGCTCCTTGTAGGGACTCAGCCTCACCCATCTTTCCGCACACGCAGGAGCCAGTGTGGCATGTGACATACAGACTGCCTGGGTGAAGAAACCCGGAAGGCCACCGTGCGGCTCAGAAAAATGAATTCCAGGAGAACCTAAATCTCTAGATGAGGAGCTCCAACTGCTCGAGAAACACTTGTGAATTCACGTTCTAGGCTGAACGGCTTTCAGAGCCCTTGTTTGAAAAGTTATTTAGCAAACATTTGTTGAACCTTTCAAATGAGCCAGCTCCCTTCAAACGGGGCATGTCCTTCGCACCCCTAAGTATTGGTTTACAACTCATTAGCCATTTGACAGGGCAGCTGGGAGGGCAGGGGTTGAAGAGCAATGTAACCCTGGAGTGTCCCACGCCACTGTCACCTGGAGGTCCCGCATCCCTGTGACATTAAGGAAAGACCGTGAGAACACGTTTCCATTCACAAGCACCTACGGCAGGCTCCAATGTTTAGCAGATACAGAATATCCAATTCCTTCCGGGCTCCTACCTGGGTGCCCAGCATCCCGTGAGTGTTGCTGAACCGCTTTCCCCCCGAGAAGTACCTGGGATGGCCTTGCAGGCAGCTCGACCGTCCCTCTGCTGCTAGGGCCATGGCGACAGGTATTGGCCAGCAGAGGCTCTTGTCCCACATGTCACAGTCCAGCACGTCAAGTACAGACAGCCCAAAGGCCATCATCTGGGGGCTGAGGGGAGCCCAGGGTGCCCCCCCCACCCCCCCCCCCCCACCTGGATTTGCCCCGGGTAACTCCTGAGTGTTTCAAAAAGCAAAAAAGTTTCCAGAGGCCTCCGCTTGCGGCTCCCATTACCCCGAGCAGACCCCTATCTCTAATAGAGATCACGCATTAATGACAGAGACAAGTCCTCAGGAAGATTAAAGGCCTTGTATAATTAAAAAGATAAGAGCAGGCCTGGGAGAAGGAAATTGGGATTCAATTAACACGAGCGCCCTCCCCCCGCCGCTCCCCCGCTATCAAATGTTCCTCTCACAAGTGGCCTCTCGACTCACCCTCACCGACTCACCAAGAGCCAGAGGCTGAAGGGCTCTTATTTATGGCCTGCTCGAGTTGGGCCCGGGGCCTTCCTCGGCCGGGGAGTCTGTTTACTTAGAGCTCAAGAGGGGAGGGGAAGAGCAACACAAATCCTGCAGGAGGAGGCAACAAGGTGCTTTTGACTCCTTTTCTTTTCTCCTCTCAGCTCCTCTGATCTTCTTGACAGGGGAAGAAAAATACTCAATAGAAGGTCTATTTCCTTCCTCCTTCAGCCTGAGGCTGACACAACAGGCTAAGGGTCACTGCTGAGAAAGCTCTGTTGGGGTTATTTGTGTTGGGAAACCAAAGCCACTTCCCCCTTTCCGTCTTTCTCAGGTTTCCATGGAGGCAGAGGGAAGATAAGGTTGGAGAAGCAGCTGCTCCAAGGGCCTGTGGGACGGGACATGTGGGGTGCGCCCGCCTCAGGGAGCCTCACTCCCCGATGATCTTCTGAAGGACCCGGAAGGGGGCGCAGAGTTCACTCGGGTCCGGGTTCCAAGCTGGAGCTGGTAGGGTGGGGACAGCCTGTGGGCGTCAACAAAGGGCAGAGCGGACCCCAGGCCTGTGGGAGTTAGTCCCAAGGGGCCTCTACTCATCATTCCTACTTCACGGCTCACTAGCGGCAAAGGCAGATCTAGGCCCCAGCACCTTCTGGAAATGGAACATAGCAGACTATTTGGATGGATGGACTACGCTTTTGAAAGACTCTGTTTCCGTTGAAGGATGGTGAAGCCCACCCTGTTGCAGCTTCTGTCTCTCTCTTTTCCCAGGGGTACCTGGAGCCCTAGTCAGAACTCTCCCCACTAGAAATCAGCTCCCAGTCAACTTTTGGGACTTCGAGGTGTGTAACCAGGCCAATGGAGTCCATGAGGCTAAGGAGGATGGTCTTCAGGAAACTAACACAGGGCACCTGGGACCAGGAACCCACAAAACAGCACAACAGCGGGAAGGAGTGGAGAAATTTGCAGATAAAGCATAATAATCAAGGTATTAGATCTTGTCCCATGCCCAGTTAATCATCTTGGAAGCTCTTTTCAAAGTTGTACATTAACCTCACTTAATATGCCCCAGACACCCGAGGCTCAAGACGTTTAAACCCAAACTCCACATTTTAACCTCCCAGTATCTTATCCTCCTGTGTTGCTTATTCTAGCAAATGCTTCTGTTAGGACTTTCTGAGCCTTAGTTTTTCAATCGACAAAACAGAAGGAACCCTGCCAGCTCTGTCTCCCTCAGAGTTGACAGAATCGAATAGAGAGCTCAGAAACAGACACATTTTGCAAAATATAAAATACGAGGCAGTTCGTCAAAGCCGCAGACCTTGGCCCTCCTCTCGCTCACTGCCCACGTCAGTCACGTCCTCGCCGGCTCTCAAAGCAAGGGCTCCATCTCGCACAAAATGAGGATGCAGTGACACTAAGTGAACTGCGATGGCTGGCCCCTGTAAGTGACAGACCCCTGCAACCCCCCATGAAGAGCCCCAGAAACGTCCCTCGGATGCAACACACAGCCATTTTCATAGAACCCCAGGGAGACTGAAACTGAACTGTTAGTATGGAACAAGGAGTTGACAACGATGGCAGGGATTTTAAGCCAGAAGGGAAAGGAGAGGAGCTGCCTAGTAGGCTTGCCAAAGAGCTATTTGGAGCAAGCAGTGATGTGGTTATAGAGCAAAGACCTTAAAGGTAATCAGCTACACCCCTCATTTCCCAGAGGAACCATTTCAACTGAGAGAGGGTGTGGTCGTCAGCCTTCAAGATGGTCTCCTAGAATTCCTGCCCTTGTGTTGTCTCTCTCCCAGACTGACTAGGGCTGACCTGTGCAACCAACAGAATGTTGAGGAAATCACAATTTGTGACTGCTGAGCCTAGATCATAAAGCACATTGTGACTGCTCTCTTGGATCACTCGCTCTGCGGAAGCTCTAGCTTCCATGTCACAAGGACACTCAAGTGGTCCTATGGAGAGGCCCTCATGGTGAAAAATTGCAGCCTCCTGCCAACAGCCAACAAGGAACTGAGGTCTCCTGCTCATAGCCATGTGGATGAACCATCTTGGAAGAGGACACTCCAGCCCCGGTAAACCCTTCGGATGATGCAGCCCCAGCCAATGTGTTGAGAGACTGTGACTCAGAACCTCCCAGCTACACCACTCCCACATTCCTGACCTGCAAAAACAGTGAGATAATAAATGTTTGCTATTTGAATTCACCGAGCATGGGGTTTATTTGCTATACAGCAAGAGACAACTCACACACAGGGTGTATATCACCAAGTTATGTTCTGTATTCTCGCAATGTGCCCACAATCATTATCTCATTTCATTCTGATACTTACTTGATTTCTCTGGCTCAAAGGTAGAGAAGCTGCAGGTGGGAGAGGTTAAGTAGCCTTTCCAAGTTCACATGATGCATGATAGCAGAAACAGATGAAGAAGCCAAGGATTCTAACTTCTAATATTTTCTCTGCGCACGCAGGCCAGCTGCTGAACTCACATTATGTGGATATCTGCACCATTAGCCATTTTTCTAGGACCTGCTTTGTTTTGCAAGGATTCCCTATTGAATGTTCTAGGACACAGATGGAGGCAGCATCACCGGTGGATGAAGAGGTTACCTCAACTTTAGCACGACCTGCGAAGCTAGACGGAGTATTCCTGGCCACCATTCAACAAGCCTCAACTGAGCGCCTGCCATATGACAGGTGTCAAAAAAGCCACATCTACAGGATGCATTTCCTAGAGGCACAGTTCAATAGAGAGCCAGGGGGTGAAAAAAAAAGAGAAAAGAAAAATAAGAAAGCTATAACATTTGAGCTTGAAATGTCACAGGGAGCCAAGGAAGTTGTCTGATGGATTGCCCTGTCATCTCCAAGCCAAAAGAAAAAAAAAATTTCAGAGCCATCAATTTGTTCCTGCCCTTTTAATCCAAACAATATTTTACAGCATCAGAACGCAAAGAAATTATTTTCTTAGACATTCAACAATGCGCGTGGATTGCTGAGCACTTCACCAGAGAGCAGCAAGTGAGAACTACAAGATGTTCAAATGTCTACACATCGTATTGATCCACATTACACGTAAAAATACACTATAATATACATGGTAGCCTATTTTGTGCCACATGTTCATTTATTTGTTCATTCGCTCATTCGTGGGGACCCCACGTTCTATGTGCCCTAGACAACGAGTATGAAAGGACACCTGTATACATGTGTTCCAGCTGCCCAGGTCTAGGACCACCCCTACCCACGCTGGGCATGCTCCTTCCTCTGGACCACCCCTACCCACGCTGGGCATGCCCCTTCCTCTGGACCACCCCTACCCACTCTGGGCATGCCCCTTCCTCTGGCTTGCTTCCTGGTCAGTAGACCTATTCTCGAGCATCCTTTCTTTGGTCCATAATCTAGGATTCCACCACCTGCTCCTTGGATCAAATGTTTGGCTCTTGCACTCAGATCCTGTTGGGATATGTCTTTATTTGCAAAGTAGGCTGAAAAATTCCCTCTCCTACCACAAAAAGATGATTGGCAGCATGCAATATATGTGCAGAAGTTTAGAGAAAGACAAACCCCACAGGTTGGCTTCATAGCAAAGGCTTCCAAGAGAGGCACAGTTTGATGGGGCCATTTGCCAATTCTCAAACAAGGCCTTCCTCCTCTCACCCTCAGGCCTTTACTCACATTTCTGCCTCATCCAAGCAATCTTTCCTGGTCCCCCCAGCCACATTTCTCTTTCTCTGCCCCGTCATACTTGGTTCCTCTATCTCAGCGATCTGCTTCATGTTTGAATTACCCGTGTGTGCATTTACGTCTCCCTCTACATTGTGAGTCATCATTAGGCATGATTGTGTCTATAACCCTATACAATATCTAGCACAGGGAATAATGAATCTTTATTACAATGACTACCATTATCTACTCTCATTTAACAGATGATGGAATGAAGGCACAGAAAAATGAAATGGCTTGCTCAGGGTCATACAACTAAAAAGAGGCAGAACTGGGATTTGAACCCATGTCATCTGACTGCAGAGCCTGTGTTCTTAATGCCTTCACAAGACTGGAAGGTATTTCTTTCTAATGATTCCATACCTGCTGATCTATAATTTCTATCTAATTCTGTTTTCTAGAGGGATCTAAGTCAATAGACGGAAGCTCTATTTTTACACCCCTTAAAATACATTAAGACAGCGCTGATTATGTTTCCTCTGACTATTCTCGTCCTGCAGGTTAAATATCTCTATTCTCTCAAGAGTTCTGTAAGATTGGCTGTTTCTAACTCCCTCACCATCGTGGTCAACCTCTGCTGAATATCCTTGAGTTTGTGGTAATTCTCATAGAAGATGAAACAGACTGAGGGTTGATGGGGGGGGTGGGAGGGAGGGGAGGGTGGGTGATGGGTATTGAGGAGGGCACCTTTTGGGATGAGCACTGGGTGTTGTATGGAAACCAATGTGACGATAAATTTCATTTAAAAAAAAAAAAAAAGAAAGCGAAACCTGAAAGTAAACACAAGACTTCAGTTCAACCAGTCTGCAGTAAAGGGAAGTGATGGGTCCCTGGTGGAGGTGAGGCAGACGGCAGACTAGGCCTGGAGAAAAGCGTCTCAGAGGGAGACGAGAGTGATACTGCATCAGAGAAGGAGACAGAAAACAGGGAGTTGGTAAAGGGTTAGGAAGGCACGTTCCAGGAGGAGTCCGACGTGCCATGAAAACTAAGGGAAGAGGAAGATGAAAGAAGCAAGAGGGTGGCTCACGATGTGAGACTGTGAGTTAAGGAGAATGGGAACTGAGAAGATCGACAGATCTGGGGATGTGCATGTGAGAGCAGGTGGGAAGAAACGCAGGAGCCATGGAGGAGCAGGCAGTGAGCCAGCAGGGTGATCGTTTTGCTGTCCCTTCCGTGTTGCAACAGGAAAGGGAGGGGGACGGTGGCTATCAGAAGGTGGAGCAGGCAGCAGGGTCGGGTAAAAGGTTGTTGCTACGCCAAGAGCATCGGGACAGGGGAGTGTTTCAATAGAGAGGAAAGGGTGAATGGGAAGAGCAAGATTGAGGTTGTTGGAGACAATGTAAGGTGGAGAGAACCACCATGATGGAAGGTACAGAAGCAGCTCGGCGGTAGAAGCATCGAAGGTCTGAAGGTCCAGAGGAGGGAGCTGATTATAACCTTCACTTTAGTGCTTTATGGCATGCCAGTGTCTTCCTCGTTCATTATTTCATTACATTGTCTACCAATCCTGGGAGGGAGGTGTTACTACTATTTCTAGTTTACGTGTAGGACAACGGAGGTTCAGATAAGGGAAATGGCTTTCCCAAGGCTGAAAAAGGCATACGATTTTCTGACTTCTAGACTCTTTTTGCTGACCTTTTGCCTGCAGCCTCTTGTGCTGTGCACCAAGGAATTCAGCAAGGTGTGAACCAAGGCCGTGCCCTAAAAGGGAAGCAAGAGAAGTGGGTTGTTGGGGGGAGTTAGAGGTTAAGGAGGCTGAGAAGGCTGAACATGTAATTGTAGAAAAGGAATCAGTGCAGAATGAAGAGACAGTTTTTCTGGCAGCATCAGACATCAAGAGAAACAGCCTAAGCTTACACTGGTCTAACGGAGCCCAGCTCCAACAATCTCTTGTATTCTGAGAAATAATAATCCATGCATTATTTTCACTAAGCTTAGTTGAGTGCCACTGTGTTAAAGAACAAGGAGGTGAGTTAAGACTGGAGTTTTGTGTGGCCAGAGAAAGAGTAGAAGGTACAAGATGTACAAGATGAACCAGGACAGTGGCCATGCGTGGCAGAATGAACAACCAAAGAGTGAAATGCCTGCACAGAAACCCATAGGGATAAAAGGGGATCGATCCATGGAAGCAGATAGCCTGAGAAGGTCCCCAGAGTGCTGAATCCAGAATTATACACATGTGCAAGCCTGATGGCGAAAGTAGCTACAGAAACTGAGAGACCCTAGAGTTAAATGAATATTCTGGGTGAAGTCAAAACACTGACTTTAGGTCTGGGACCGCCCCCTCCCCCCGCAAGAAGGCTGCAAGAGAAAGCATTTTGACTTGGAGAAAGGACGTGATCAGCCAACGGAGCAATGAAACCGTCCATGAGAAATCAAGTTGGGAGGCTACTGGAACATGATTCTGGAAGCCTAGACCAGAATCCTGGCAATAAAGATGGGAAAAGATGTTATGAAAGGAAACATGGATAAGATGTGATTATTGAATAAAAGAGAATGAAGAAGAAGGGGGAGGTCAAGGATGACTCTTGATCATCATTAAAATGGCAGCAACATCGTTGGATAAAGAAAAATGTGAAGGGTCACAATTTATGAGGAGAAAGGAGCATAAAAGAGCACAGGGGGATAAAATCCTTTGATAGGTATCTGGAGATGCAGACTAAAACTCCCGACAATGGTCGAGCCTAAATGATGAAGATTTGGACGTCATCAACAAGGAAGAGGCATGTGACTCCTTGAGAATGGGTTATAAGGGAAAGAAGAAGAGAGGTGTCATGGTCTGAGTTCTAGGTCACACCGAGGAGAGGGTGACAAGCCAGAGAACAATTTCCTAGAGTGTCAGGAAGAAGCATTTCAATTAAAAAACAGGACAATAATAAGAGATACCAGAGAAAAGGGCTGAAGGCATTAAAACTTAGAGGTGATACAGAGGCCCTAGGTGTTCTTGGGACCAGTGCCTGGGATTGGGGACAGGGAGAGTAATATTTTTGTGTGCAAAGAGTGGCCTAGGTCTAGACGTGGAACAGATGTCCAGAAAAGGAAAGACTGTGAATTTTCCTAGAGGGAAATACTTTTCCTTAGGAAGGAGAATTATAAAGGTTTAGAAATTCCTTAAATTTGATACTAAAGATTCATTAACAGCAACTAACAAAAGCCTCAGGAACTTGGAATTCTTTAAGGCAATGGCCAAACTCTCTTTGCTCCCAGAATGCTGCTCTCAAGGTGTTGCCAGGGTAAAACCAAATGCCTGGAGGCCCAGGCTACATCTTTGAGGTTGCTAAAAACTGGCCTCCATCTCATGGTGCCACCTTGGCCTCTGAGCAGGTATGTAAATAGCTTCACCATTGTCCCCAAATCAATATACCCCTGGAGGACCTTGACTGTAGCTAGAACTTTATAGCAAATGCATGACAGGAAACCCATGAGAGCATATTTCCATCTGTGTACCAAGAATCCTTAAAGCTGCTTGCATTTTTGTGAGCTGAGAGAGCTTTGGCAGAAGAATGTCCACCCTAGTTCTGCTAGACATCTGAGCTCAGTCAGTGACAACGTTCTCTGAACCCCAACTGAACTGTGTGATCTGACCTACAAGTGTATATATGAGAACGATGGGACAAGATATTTGAAACTGTCCCAGCACATACAGGTAGAGTCCCATTTGTGTGTTAATAAGAGAGTTCCAGTTAGCCAACACGGGTTTGAGTCTTGGCAACCTCACTTACTCACTATGTGAACTTGAGCCTGTTTCAGACGTTCAGAGCCAACTTCCAATCTCAGACCACCTCATGGTGTTACAGCTGTAAGATGAGCCAATCTACTAAAATGGACCATATGATATAGAAACACTTATCAATTATAAGATGCTATATTTTATTATTATTATTATTATTATTATTATTATTATAGTGCCAAGAAATGGCAAGGAAGCCTTTCTTTAAGTTAGACTTGAGATCCTGGAGTTTAAGCATTTGACAATGATTTTCCCTGCCTGAAATTTTTCCTCATCTGACATTCTGAACTCAGTAATAGATAACAAGTCTCCATTTGCCAGTTATCCTCAATCATTTTTCACAGAGAAACTTCACAGCCCCGTGCCCTCTAAAATAAATTTGGAACTAAGTCAGTAGGTTCGGGGAAGAGAGTTTGGTGAGCTGAAACTAATAATTCATTCTGGGGCCTGTGTCTCATGTTCTCGTGAAGTAATTCCAAACCTTGACTCCCTTTTGGACTGGAGCTATCAGAAAACATCCATGTGGCCTTAGTCTGGGAATGCTACAAAACACATCCTCTGGGCTCACTTCAAATGCCAGGCATTTTCCCATCCTTTCAAATACAAAATGTAATCCAACCCTCAACGCAGCTTCTGGGTTGAAACGACTCGTCCCACTTAATAGATGAAGACACTGAGGACAGAAAAAAATTCAGAATGTGCCCGAAGTCATACAAATAAGTGTCAGAGACGACATTTTAACCCCTTTCTTCAACTCCTACATTCTTTTCATTGTACAACTACTATAAATTAAAAAAAAAAACAAAACAACAGTCTCTGTGAACTAAGTGAATTATTTGGGCCTCCTTCTCATGGTATTTTGACTCAAGAGTTTCACTGAATCCTCTGGTCCATCACCCTGAATATGACAAATTATCCCATGGAATGGACTGTGGAATTCAGAGGCAGATCCACATGTGTATGGACACCACTTAATATAGAACACAGCCAGCATTACAGATCAACCAGGAAATAATAGAGTATTCAACAAATCTTGCTGGGACAACTGGTCAACCATAAAGGAAAACTAAATTGAAATTCTACTTCACCGCATACACAAAATCAATAGAAAATGGCTTAATAATTTAAATGTGAAGAACAAACTGTAAAACTTTAGAAGAAAGTGTGGGGGGAATATCTTTATGACCTCAGGATAAAAAATACTTTTATTTTAAAGCACAACATAAAAAATAAAGCTCATAAAGACAAGATTGTTAATTTTGACTGTTTTGAAATTGAGAACAAGGGTTCATCGCAATACACTATAAAGAAAATGAAAAAGACAAGTCACAAACTGGGAGAAAATATTTGCAACACATAATCAACAATAGATTTTCAGAACAGAATTTCTGAAAATCAGTACAAAAAAGACAATTTAACAGAAACAGTCCAAAGAAATCATGAGTAGTCACTCACCGGAAAGGAAAGCACAACCTGCCAATAAACATACAAAATTCATTCACCATCACAGGCAATCAGGAATATTAAAATTAAAACCACAATAAGAAACAATTTCACACCCCAATATTTGAAAGTCTGATAATACCAAGTATTGGTGAAGAAGTGGATACTCTCATTGCTGGTGGGAGTGTAATTAACACAGGACATTGAAAACCATTCAGCATCATCTAGTACATTTGAAGATATGCATACCCTATGACCCTGAATTTATACTCCTAAGTCTGTAACACACACACACACACACACACACACACACACACACAGCACTTTACCTGTGCAGCAAGAGACATCGAAAAGAATGTCCATAGCAGAATAGCTATCATAGAAAAATATACTGGAAACAAATCAACAAAGCAAATGTTCATTAACAGGAAAATGGATAAATAACTTTTGGTATATTCCTACACTAAAATAGCATATAGCCACGGAAAGAAAGTATAGATGCAAACGTCAACACACAGGGCAAACATATTCTTGAACACAACGAGAAAAAGGTAAACTGCTCTAGAATATACATATTTTGTGACACCATTTATTACAAAATTCAAAAATATGAAATAATGAACAATCTATTGTTTGGAACATATAGCTTTGAGGCCAACTGTAAAGAAAAGTGAAAAATATAATGAATCTAGAACTTGGGATTGTGGCTGCTTGTGGTCTTTATACTACTCTTCATTCTATCAGTCTTTACAGCTTACATATGTCATCTAGGCTGTGTTGTGAGTATGAATTTGGCAGAGGACCCAGACAAGGAAAATTAATATTTGTAACTTAGAGTATGCAGTCCTCTAGCACGTTGGGCACACCCCAACCCAGTACTAGCTCTAAGCTCCTCTTCTTGAAGTCCGTGTAACCAGCGCCTGGCACAACAGCTAGAGCCCTATGGACGCATAAGAATAATTTAATGAGGGAATTAATATGGGAGGGCTGATTGAAGGGACGGGTGGCTGGACAGATGGATGCTGAATGAGGTCGACAGCTCAAAGCCTAAATAAGATGAAGGTATTTCATAGAGACTCTGGGGCAACTTAGGGAGAGAAGCAGGAGGCTAAGACGAGATCTGCAACCAGAATCTTATCTTATTTCTCTTATCTCCTGAGTGCACTTCATCAGATAAAATCAGGATCCCCTAATTTAACATAAGCCTAATTGAACCTCTGCTTTATTAAAAGAAAAGAGGACTATGAGTCTACTACTGTGCAACCCTCCTGCCACTGGTCGGCTTGGAGAATCACCTCTTCTTTCTCGACCCTCCTATGCCTTGCCCTGACCCTTGCTCCCCAATCCAAGCTGATTCAATCTCCCGATGCATTTTGATTGTGGACGCTGTTTTCTGATTTGCAAGCTTGATGCCCTCTGGGCCCTCAGGGTGATAAGTTTGATGAAGGGAAATGTGTTTTATTCATCTGTTAATCCTGCACCTATTACAACAGTTGGTAGATCACACATGCTGGACGCAGAACTTCTTTTGAGATAGACACTGGGACGCAGACTATTAAAAGCAGTGAATCTACAGTCAACAACTTCAAAACTCAAGTATTAACAGACTGACAGAGTAGGGATCTCAGAATCAGAAAAAAAGGGCCAAAATACAAAGTAGACTCTAGGCTGATTGTGGCTAAGATGTAAAAAAGCAATTTAAACCAAGCCCTGAAGTCTTGCTGAGTCCCCCTGCTAAGCCAAGCAAGTCTGATGCACATAAGATACCTTGCAGACCACATACAGCCCAGGGGAGAAATTGGCTCCATAAAGTTTAGACTGGGATATCTTTGGAAGATTAAATAAAAGTTAGGTTTGTGGAAATAGGACGTTCAAGAGGAATTTTTTTTTTTTTTTTTTTTTTTTTTGTCTTTATCCCTGGAAAACACGTCAGTGTTTGGAAGAGATGGGCAGCTGACAAGGCCAGGAAGAGGTGCAGAAATGCAAGCAGGTGAATGAGGAGGGTAGAGAGGTCATCCACAGAGACGTGTGAACCTTGGATGGAATTAATCGTGCCTCTAATCACTCAGGGCCCTGTCTGAATTGATCCTATATTAATTGTGGTGCAGATACCAAACTCAGTTGAAATTCTTCTAGCACATACTGCGGGAAACTCCCCTTCTAAAGATCTATTCAAGTTGCTTTACTTTGCTTATACATCAAATACTCCTTTGCAGACAAATGTAAAAGGAGAACTTGAGGAAGAGACCAGGTTAGGACTCACAGCAGGTTCTGACGATGTCTTTCCTTCTTCCTTTTTGGAATAGCCCCAGATCTTGGCTAGGTTAGCCTAATTTGTGAAAGCTCGTGTTTTTCAACTCCTGGATGAAATGCCTCACAAAAGCAGCAATAGTCAAGCATTTATGACCTATTGACCACTCACTGTAGGCTGACACTATCTTAATCTGCGAACCTCTGTTATCCTTGTAATAATCATGATAGTACCCTCATATGAGGATTATCACCCCATTTTCTATATGGGAAAACTGAGTTTTGAGAGATAAAGTAGGTTATACTGAGTGATAGAGAAGAGGTTAATCTCCAGGGCCATCTGATTTAATCTCCTACTAGATGCTACTCATAAAGACATTTCTAAGGAACACCGCGTTCTTTACAAGGACCTCTACCTACTTTGAGGGCAAAGAACAACTGCCATTAGACCATGGGAAGCATGTGAGCCAAACTTAGCACAAAGATGGGCATCGTGCCACTCAATATGTCTGCTGATTGAGTTTTATTTGGAGTCCACATAGAGCATCATGGCTTTGAGAATGTCAACCAGTGAAGACATCCAACTTCTTCACTTTTCCTCTTCTTTCTCTTCCACTTTCCCTTTCATTCCTTCCCACCTGCCTTCCACTAAATGAACATTTACAAGCACTACTATCTACAAGCTATGTGCTAAGAGCTGAGACACAGAGGTAAAGGAGACATAGACCCAGACTCAGGGACCTTGGTGTCTAGACATAGGAACACCATGGCAGCACAGTGCAAGAAAGGCCACTCAAACCCAAGTTAAAGTAGACAGTCAAATCCAGTCCTTTCTCTGGGTTCACCATTAGACCACAGGGCAGTGTTTCCAAATGGGACAGAATTCTCAGGTGCGTCTGTCTGGCCGGTGAGGACAGTTCTGCAGAGGAAGCAAACCACACATTACCTAGAGGAAGGACAGTGAGACCACACAAAGGAAGGACCATCTAACCAGGGGTAGAAACAGAGGGGTTGGGAGAGAGGCAGACAAGTTCCAGGAAGAGGGGAGGGGGTTGGAGTCCCCAGGAAGCAACTTAGTGATCAACAAAATGCCTCCCTGACCAGTCACCACCCACTCCCACACTCGGCCCCTTGCCTTTCAAGGAACACTTTGACTTCTCTCTGTCCTTAATCTTGTAAATAAGAATGGAAAATGTAAATTGCATCTGTGCTGGAGAGCAGGACAGAGACAGAGGCTGCCTGTCGAGTGGAGGGGAAGATCCATTCCAATATTTATTTATTATTATTATTTCGAGGAGAGGGGGAAAAAAAGCCAGAAATATTTCCAAAATGTCAACACTATTAAGGAAATCTGAACACCTTAATCCATTTAAATGTCAGCTAGAACCAAGCGCGGGTTTTCGGGAGGGGAGAATGAGGAAGTAAGGAGGGGCAGAGGGAATGAATGCCAGATTCCACATAATCTATCAAAGTTTCTTTCTTTTCTTAATATATTAAATATTAAATGCTTCTTTGCATCTGAGTGAGAGAGGAGAGAGAGAGGGACCAGGGTGGAACTCATAAATGCCTAGATAATTGGTTTTGAGGGTTTTTTTTTCTTCTTTCTTTCTTTCTTCTTGGCGGATTCTCAATTTCCCTATAAAAGAGAAAATTCATTTCCAGCCGCTAATGTAATGTCAGCGTGCTGTTTACTAAGCATGGATGATGTATAGGGGGACACTACTTTCAGAGGACTACTTAATGATGCATAGAATTAAATCCTGAGCTCCTCAGCTGAGCCTCCTCCCTCCCTCCTGGTTCCCAGGCTCCCAGTGCATCTTGGGAGGAGCAGGGTTGGCATAACCTGTCTCCGTGGTTGCTACAATTCTGGGGTCTCTGCTGAGGAAGCTTGAAAAGAGCCCCTTACCCTCGGCGGACACATTTGCCCCTGGTGGAGCCTGGGATGAGCTCCTGGGCAGTAAGAAGCTGACGGAGGAGGGGGGAGATGGCTGCCCAGTGCTGAGGGGACAGGCGTAGGGTGTTCATGAGGGAGCACGAGGTGTGGGGTGGGGGGGGATACAGGGGTGAGAGGGGGCAGGGCCAAGTTGGAGAGCCCTGGTAAGGAAAGGGCCGTCCAGGAAGAGGTGGAGGTGGAGCTTCTCTGAGCTAGCCCTCTGGCCTCTGGAAACCACAGCATTCAGATGTCAAGGAAAATAGATGGGGGCAATTCAGCTGCGTCCCCGGGACTTGTGAGGCTGCCATTGCCAGGGCAGCACCTTAGTCCTTCCCCTGCACCAGCCCGGCATTTGTGTCCGCTCCCGCTGCTCTCCCAGGAGGTCTGAGCCGTCCTGGTGTCCCCTGAGGGACAGCACCCTGCAGTGAGACTGCCTGGCTCCCTGCCCTGGGGAAGCGACCCAGCCCGGCCACCTGAAGAGACCGCTAGCTTTGGCTGGCTGGCTTGGTCACCAAGAATGGGGAGAGAAGGTAGGAAGGTAGACATTGGGGTCAGTAGTGGGCTGAGGGGAAAGGGGGCAATTCAGCATTTCCAGGGTGGGTGTGTGGAGGGGTAACCAGACACACGGTCCCTTCTGAATCTCCTCCGGGGCTGCTTCGGCCTCCGTCATCCTACTGAAGCTGCTCGCCCTTCTCCCCCTGGGTAAACTGGGCGGCCTCGTTTTCTTTGTTCTCCTGAGCATTTGGTATCACTGACCACTCCCTCCTTCTGGCAACCCTCTACTCCTTTGGCATCCTCGACACTGCTCTACTTCTGACAGCTCACTGCTCTGTATCCCTCGTGGGTGCCTTTTGTTCCTCCAGTCTGCACACTGTAGACTTTCTGTGGGCATCTTTCTTGATGGCTCATTCCTTCTGTATTTTCACGCCCTATGGAGGTTCCTGCGTTTCAAGGCTCCAAGTTGATCTCTCTAATCTAACCACTCTCCTGGGCTCTGAGGGCACAGTTGCAGCCATTTCTGAGGCACCTTGACATAGGTGTCCTGCTCTCGTGGCCCATTCAGTATCACCTCCTTTTGTCAGCTACCCTTCCCAGTGCCCATTCTGCCCACGCAATTGCCGTTTGTCTAGGCTCTTGGATCGGAAAACATGAGTCATCGTTGTCTCTCTTCTCATTTATCAAAGTTTTCGAGTGTCCCCTGGATTCTCTCTTTTCTACTCATCCCCTGACCCAACATCACCCTGATTCGGCTCTTATGCCTGGACTCCTGCCAAGGACTCAGGTTTTACCTGCCCCTGGTCTAACCATCCCCATCCATCCTGAACTCTGAGGCCTGGCTCATCTTCACAAAACACCATTTCCACTGTCATTTCACAGGGGCTGGTCACCAGCCACTCACTTGTTTTCCAGACTAAACTGCACCTAGCAGACCCCACTTCAAAGGAGAATCAAGGCCCAGGGGAGTACCATTAAGCACGAGTCAGGAGTGGCAGGAATCCCCAGGCAAAGCCCCCTGCTGAAGAAACTGAGAGTTTCCAACCTGGAAGAAGAGAAGCTAAAAATTTAACCTTACACTGAAAATCTGAAGAGCTATCCTTTGCAGCCGAGGGAGAGACGGAGAGATGTTGATGGACGTAGAGGGATGGTTCTGGAACCAGTGGACACAAGAAATAATCAGGTAGATTTGGCAAAACTTTCCATAGTCAGAGATATCTGAAGATGAAGTTAGCTGCTCCTGTTCTGTATGTGTTCCTACAAAGATTGACGGTCACGTGTGAAGATATGATAAGAGAAATCCACACTAGGGAAGAGCTTTCTTAGGAGGGCTTTACAGTTCCTCTCCCCCCCACCCCTGCCCTCAGAGGTCCTGTGCTATTCTACCTGACTTCAAGGCCCTCTTTCAACTGACCCCACCTCTGTATCCATCTTCTTTCCCAGCAACCCAGCCTCTATCCGGGCAGGCCAGAATCTTCACTGTCGCCACAAGGCTCAGGGCAAATCTCTGCTCACGTGGCTTCCCTGCAAACGGTCTCTCGCTGATCCTTCAGGCCCACCTCCCGCAGGAAGCCCGCCAGGTTTCTCTGCTCTCTCCCATCTTTGACTCACAGCCACTCAACCACATGATCTTATACTCTACTCCCTGTCTCCGGCCCTCAAAGGTTTCTAAGTGTGAATCACGCTGACCTGTAACACATGAATTGCAATGCTTCTTCTGCAGTCTGTCAGCATCTAACACAGATCCTGGCACACACTGGCCATCAACAAGTCCTTGTTCAGTTGACTGATTAAACACAATTCCATAGAGGTGCCTGGGTGGCTCCGTTGGTTAAGTCTCCAACGCTTGATTTCGGCTCAGGTCATCAACTCATGGTTTGTGGGATTGAGCCCACGTAGGGCTCTGCACGATAGTGTGGAACCTGCTTGGGATTCTCTCTCTCTCTGCCCTTGCCCCGCCCCCCGCCAAAAATAAATAAATAAACTTAAAAAAAAACATTTAAACCCTCTTCCATAGACATTTTTCCTGCCTACCTCGAGCCTTGCTTTGTTAGCCTTGCCAGTCAAAAAAACATCATCCAAAGACAGATTCTGTGCATGGCTCTTCATCACATATGGAATAAAATGCCAGCCCCTGAGTTTGACACCCAGATCACCTTGCATTCTGATCATAAGCTACTTTCAAAACCCTCCTGGATCCCTCACGACCAACCTACACTTTCGCTCTGAGCATATCATACTCCCAGTATTCCCTGCCTGGAATATGCCCTTCCCATCTTTGTTCATCTGGAAAATTCCTGTTCGCTCTCCAAAAGGCAACTCAGAAATCACCTTCTCGGCGAAGCTTTTACTGATGACCTCTAAGGCGGCTCCTTTGCTCTCTCCTCTGTGCTCCCATGACACTTTGGGCAGATCTCCATTATATTGCTCACCATATTTTATTATAGTTAATTGTGTACACATCTGCCTTCCCCACTGTATGATGTGCTTGCCCTTCAAGGGCAAGGACAATGTCTTACCCATCTCTCATCCCTCTGGAACCCAGCAGAGTGTGAGGCATATAGTAAGTATTTAATTAATAAGGAAAGAGAGAGGGAAGGGACAGAAGGAGAGGGAGGGATGGAGTAAGGGATAGAGGGGAAGAAAGAAAAGAGAGAAAAACCATGGGCATTAGGGACATGGTGACAAGGATCTGATGAGGCACGTAGGCCTGACCCACAGGTTATATGTGACCCAGGAAGAAAACACTTCGTGAGACTGAAAAAAGATCTTTGCCTTCTCTCTGAAACACCCACTCTCGTATATGGTTACAGCTTTCTCACAGTATAGTCCATGACAATTAAAGCAAATCTGCCTCCCTTCCAGGACGCTGATATCTCCCTGTGCAAAAGTGGGGAGACAGAGTTTCCATGAAGGCTAGAGATCCTGAGTGACGGGATAGGGTAGTGTGGTGCAGGGACTCAGGAGCATGGGCTGTCCCAGAGCTGTGTAGGTGACATCAGAGATACCTGTCCCCCAATTCCCTATCTGATCCTCGCTTCTAGCCGAGTGATAGACTTCCCAGAAACATTTTGAACGGAGTCTGTAAGAGTTTGTACCTAAACAAGCATGTCCAGTGAGCTATTCGGTGGTTCCTCATGGAAACCCATTTGTGAGAAAGAATGACAGGACCGTCATGAGAGAATTTACCATTAGGAAGAAAGTCCCTTAAGGGGAGCCAGACTCAGCAGCCGAACCAAGGGTTAATGAGTCACGGTGGTATCGTATGTGGCATTTGTATTACTTCAGGGACTTGTCCCGACTCAGCTGTCCTGAGGATACAAGGAGAAAAAGTTCTGTGTTTATAAATTGAGAGAAGCGTTCCAGTAAATTCTGATCCTTTGGAAATGCAGACAACCTCGCTTTGAGATGTCCCTCAACTGAGCCCAGAGGGCACAATGTTCTCACTTCCTAAGAGCATCAGTGGTTGAGCTGGTCTGCAGTCGCTTTGGATAACCAAGCCCCCAGATGTGCATTTCTGGGAAGAGCAAAGACTTCTGCTCCCACTAGTGGAGGTAACAGCCCCAAATCGCAAGCCAGCGTCATAGTAGCCCAACCAAAATGCCTGCAAAAGCTACCTTTTGGGTAGTTCAAAACTGTTTAAGAGGAGGGGTGCCTGGGTGGCTCAGTCGGTTAAGCGTCCGACTTCAGCTCAGGTCATGAACTCGCGGTCCGTGAGTTCGAGCCCCGCGTCAGGCTCTGGGCTGACTGCTCAGAGCCTGGAGCCTGTTTCAGAGTCTGTGTCTCCCTCTGTCTCTGCCCCTCCCCTGCTCATGCTCTGTCTCTCTCTGTCTCAAAAATAAATAAAACGTTAAAAAAAATTAAAAAAAAAAAACTGCTTAAGAGGAGGAAGAGATCGCGCGAGCAGGAAGGAGCCCAAAGGCTGCAAGGTCAAAATTATTATTAAGCTGTCATCATCTGGACCCATGCACTAGTAGTACTCAAGCGATTGAGGTTAGTTTAGTTGTTGTCATTGTTGCTTTACCTTTTTTTTTTTTTTTAAATACGGAAGGTGATCATTCAAGGCCAGAGAAGAGAAAATAAAATAACCCTGGCAGATTCAAGTCAGGACACCTGCAGCCAGGTTGTTCAAGTTCAGGCTCTGCGTGTGGGACATGCACCCCCCCGAGGATGAGAGGTTCCACCTGGGAGCCCCGGCGTGAGTCCTGAGAGTCAAGTGTACTGGGGATGAGATGGTAAGAGTGGGAGGCAGAGCCCGAGGCCTGCCTCAAGTGTGTCTGAACAGTTCTTCCCGCCCGTGGGGGCTCCTCGGCCTCGGCAGAGACAGATCTCAAGACATCTCTAGGAAACAGACACCTTGTCATCAGCTGGTCCAGCCAAGAGCTCTGGTCAGTGCCTGGTCCTGAGGCTTCAGCACAGCCAGTATTTGTCTTCGTGCTATTTTCTGAAACCCTGGGTCTTCTCATCGAATATGAATTCCTTTGGATGATGTCTTGTTGATTTTTCCCTCTAACATGCTGCCCTTGATACAATATCCTAATTTCTCTCCCTTCCCATCTCTTCCACAGATCAACCCACCTCCATTTCTATGCCCTCTGCCTTGAGTGAACACCACACGCAATCTGCCCTTCCGATGGTTTGTGTGCCCGTCTGTTCAGTGCTTCTCTATCCCAAGTTGTCGGGGTGGTGCCAATGCCTCCCAACCTGGCCTGCCATGCTCAGGCCGGTCTCTTCCCTCGGCCCCACTACCTCCTGCCCATCCCAGAATCTAACACCACATATCCAAGGGTCCTATAAACTCCTCTGGGTCTAAATGTTAATGGCTAATGTGAATAAATGAGTTACATCTCCCTGGAGCCTTTTGAAGTCACATGGCAAGAGATTTTTCACTCATATCCTTACTATTAGGAAGGCTCCAGAGACACCCACATTTTAGTTCTGGGGAAAGTACCACAATCACACTGCCGGGAGAGCTGTGCGTCCTGAGTGACACGGCCACACCTACCCCACACCTCCTCTCATACCCTATCCTGCTCAGTCTCTCCCTCTCTCACATTTATGCTTTTGCGCTTACCTGCATTCGAAAATAATTCCATGGATCTTTTTTTCAAGGGTAAAAGATAAAAAGACTTCGAAAGGTCCTATATTGGGGCTGTGACAAAACAAAGGAAACTTCATCCCTGTGGATTAACTTTGAGACAGTTATAAGTAAGTAAAATTAGAAATTTGGGATGGAAAGAGTTTCTCAGCTGCTAGAATCACAGTTAAGAGTAGAAGCCAGGGGCGCCTGGGTGGCTCAGTCAGTTAAGCGTCCGACTTCGGCTCAGGTCATGATCTCGCGGTCCGTGAGTTCGAGCCCCGCGTCGGGCTCTGGGCTGATGGCTCAGAGCCTGGAGCCTGCTTCCGATTCTGTGTCTCCCTCTCTCTCTGCCCCTCCCCCGTTCATGCTCTGTCTCTCTCTGTCTCAAAAATAAATAAACGTTAAAAAAAAATTTTTTTTTTTTTAAAAAAAGAGTGGAAGCCAGGCCCTTCACAAAGGAAGGATGGCAGGCAGCACTGAGGAAAGTGAGGAGTGAATAAACCTTGTCAGACTGGGAAATGAGACAGGAGACTCTACTCCAAACCTTCCTCTGGACGTTAAGGCTCACTTTCAGACCCTCCCACCGTGATGCTTCCCACACATCATGTGAAACAACACAAGGGTGCCCCAGGGAGCGGGGCAGGGAGAGGAGCAGGCTGCCCGGACTCCAAAGATCTCAGTCCAAAGTCTGCCGAGGCGTTTTTCTCCCAGGTTGGGATTTGGGGAAAAAGTGCTTCAGTTTCCTTATTTGCAAACCATAATAATCAAAGCTGACAGCCACTGGGCCTTCTCTATATGACAGACATTGCAAAGTTCTTTGCACACATTCACTTGCTCCTCATGACAACGCCATGGGCTGGGTCCTAGTAGAGATCCCATTATACAGATGAGCAAACTAAGGCTTGGAGAGACTAAGTAACCAACCAGCCAGAGGTCCTAAACCCAAGTCTGCTTATTTTTCTACACTGCTTTCCTGGAGGCTTGCTTAGCGGGCCCACGCACCTCATCACTCCCTTGGAAAGCAGACAAGGCGCTGGGCCTTCTCCCCCTCTATGGTTTATTCTCCTCAGCAGGCTTGGGGGCAGAAAGAGAGTAAGCCAGCTTCCTTGGGCCCAGGTTGGTCAGTGAGGGCAGCCAGTGACCACAGTCCGTGCCCCAGGACAACATCTTCTGGTTTGTAAGTTACCTTACATGTATGTGCTTGCTTTGGGGTTCTCAGCAGTCTTAATAGGTAAGTAAACAGAGCAAGATTTCTGCATCTATGAAACGAGATAAAATTTCCTGCGTCGCAGGGTCAGTGTGAAGATTAAGATTAGGAGAGCCCCCGGAACAACATTGGGCGCAGAAATGACTCTTTTAACAAAGGTGACTTCCCATCCCCACTCTCTCCCAAGTGACAGCACTAATGAGCAGCTGGGGCTGCAGTCTTACTAGTGGACTCCTCCCTACCCCCCTTCCCACACTCCCTCCAGCCTTCCTCCCTGGAAGCAAGCATGTCTTGGCATCCCGAGCCTCTTCTCTGGGCTACCAGTCCTAAACGAGCTTTCAACAAATACTGCGTTTCCAGACAAGAATCGAAAAGAAGATCCCAGGTTTGGAATGGGTAAGGGATCCTTTGGGCGGACAGGACACAGAGCTTCTAGAGCGGGAAGGGCTCAGGGCGCTGAGGGGGACAAAGGTACACGGCTCTGAGAGACAGGCAGGTGAGTGCACGTACACAGTGGCGTCACATGTACGCACACGCGCACACACACCAGCTAGGGTTCTGGGCAGAGCATGTGTGTCTGACAATAGCGGTCTCTGCAAATGAGTCCCGGCTCATGCTCAAAAAGAGCTGTCCAGGCAGCCTGTGTTCCAGAAAACACTCATTCTTTTTCAGGGGATGTTTAGAACATATATCATCATAGACGTGTAGTATATATGAACATCAATGCCTCTGTTGAAACGTCATCCCGTGTGCTGAGGACCAGCCCCCTTGACCTGCCCTGTAGCCTCCTCAGCTGCCACTGAGGTACCTCCACAGTTCCTTAGGGTCCTTGGAATATACTTTGGAAAACAGCTTAAACTAGAGAAGAAAGAAATGCAGGGTTTAGGATTGGGAGGCAGGGGACTGTGGTTGACCCTTGGCTCACATGATGCCACCAGTTGCCAATGTGGCTCTGAAGGGGCAGGTTGGCTGGGTCTCTAGCGACTTGGCAGAGTCCCCACACCAGTGCTGGGCTGTCACATCCACGTTCCTTGCTTTGTGTGAGACTACCAGCCCCCTGCTTTATTTGGGCCACTGCCAGTTGGATTTCCTGTTCCGTGCAGGTCGACTCAGGCTCTAACTGATCGATCACACCATCCATTCCCTTCTTGCCTCCTGCATCCTAGGCTGACGACCCAATCGGAGGTCCACTCTTTCCCCTGGTCCAGTTCCTAACTTGACATTTATTCTTTCCCTCACACATCATTCACGTTCCCTCCCTGCCAGATTCATCACAGTAAGTATCCTCAGGTCTCAGCTCCTTGCCTGGTACATAGGAGGCACTCGGTGAATACTTCTGAAGCAGACAAAGGAATGATCTCACTAGCCCTGCTTTGTTCCCACTATCCTGTGGCTGCCCAACCTACAACTCAAACCCTGACCCCTTGCCCCGGTCCGATCTCATATTTCTTATTGTCTATGGAAGATCTCTATTTGGTTGACCTTCCAACCCCTGCCACAAAACTTGTCTAAAGCAGAGCTCGTTAACTTTCCTTCCCAACCAGGGCCCCTTCCCACCTTCCTGATTATTGCTAGCAGCACAATTAGCCTTAGGACCGCATGGTCATTGCTGTTTTTTCTCCTTTCTTGGCATCTCCTCCTTCTTTGGATCCCGCCCGTTTTTTCTCAGCGTGGACTCCCAGACTCCAGTTCTCTGATCTCACAGCCCACTCCTGATCCAGGCACATTACTCTGTGCTGGGAGCAACGGAGTCTTTCCTTCATGCTTTGCACTGACCCCCGGCACCTTCCAGGCACAGCCATTGCCTGTTCCTTGATGAAGATGTATGGCAAGCGAGCGTTGGATGCGTGCATGATGAAGGGATGAGGGAATGAATGGATGGCCCTACACTGGCTTCCTCTTGAGGAGAAGGGTCATCTGTGTTCTCTCTTCCCAAGGTTAACACGGTAATTCTGAAGACTGCCTGGAGGCTCTTCTTAATTCTTCGTTCGTTTCATCCTCAAAACCAATATGGAAACTGTTCCCCTCTCCTCACCCTCATCATGCACTCTCCCCTTCTCCTGATTCTAGACCATTGCCCTTCACTGAGTGGCGTCCACATGACAGCTGGGGAAGGGGCCGTGATGGGGATCGTTGGGGACCTCACACCCTGCCTGCGGGAACAGACGGTCCCAGCCCATCCACTCGGCAAAGGGAGCTTCTCCTGCTTCTGTGTTCCCCAGATTTTTTCTTCACCTCTGTCTAGGGAACACTTCAAAGCTTCTTGCTCTCTTCAATGTTTACCTTGTGATGCTATCTTCCAAACAAATAAATAAGAAAAAACGAAGGAAAGAAGAAATAATTCCTTCATAAAAGCAAGGCCAGCTCAAGTTTCTCACCACCCACCCCCATTGTAGACCCCCAAACCGAAGCCACCTGAAAGCACTTGTCACATGAAGAATGGGGCAGAGGATCTTGCCCCATTAGCATATTATATGTCTGGGATGAGTCTTTGGGTTCCTGTAACCCCTGATGCTCAAAGCCTAACTATGTTGACTGGTTTATGCAGGGCTATGAAGCTTCCTGAGGAAGTAGTTTGGGATTTGGACATATACAGGCATGTCTGGTGACACTGATGGGGCCTTCACGGAAGGCCAAATTGCAGAGAAAACGAAAGGATATAGATCCGGGAGAGGGGTGGAATGCACCACCATTCTGGATCAGTCTGGACACAGGACCTGGGCAGCAGATGGAAATGGCTCTGCACAGAACACGGCCAACACCGAGCTCACTCAGTCCAGCCATCTTAGTGGCCTAGATGCTCTTTTGCAAAGAAAAGGCCAAATGCATGAACAATTAAAAGAGATTTAACACCTTGGGGTTCAAAGAACTCAGTAAAGGAGTCACAGAAGAAGGGGCGGTTTTTCCTCTCCCAGTTTTGCAGACATTTGCCATCCAGAGCAAGCAATGATGGCCATCTTTCAAGAGGTAGCCTGAGCAGAGTGACAATGGGGGCACAGCCAAGAGGCAAGCAGCATCAGCAGAGGAGAAAAGCAAAGCGATTCATGAGAGCACTGTGACACCCAGGCAGTGCCTGAGATGGATGGGAGGAGCCCCGAGGGGGCGGGTGAGGGGTGGGAGGAGGGGAGATGATGGCCTCAAGTTCCCAGGAGCAAGGTCTCCAGTACCAGGAGCCAGGCACACAGATCACTGTGACCTTTTTGTACCCACAGGAAGTGAGGTGAAGGAGCATCCAGCTTATATAAGGAACCCTCCAGGTCAAGGTACATCAAGTAAGTCCAAAGGATGAACTAGGGAGAAAAGAAAAACAAGATGACTGGCTTCCAAAGCACTGAGCACATTCGAGAAGGCTGAGTACAGACAGTGCCCATTCGGAGGCTCAGTTTGGTCAGGGTTGGGTGCGAGAGGGAGCACGTGGCAGGAAGCCAGGCCCTGGTGTCCGTTTAGCCCACCCCGAGCCAGCACTGTCCTCACAGCGGTGGGGAGTTGTGTCCAAAACAGGGGAAGCCTCAGAGATGAGCGACTCCACTTCCTCCTTTTCTTGGATAGGGCAACTGGGCTTTTCACAAAGGCAAATAATTAAAAGTAGCATTTGGATGGCATGTCACACAAGCCCCCCCCCCCCCCACTACCCTGCATAATTCCTACAACGCTCTCATGAAATACGGCCATCCTCACTTCAAAGGCAAAGAAATAAAGGTTCTGCGGCATGAAATCATACCCAAGCTATCTCAGCTGCCCTGCGCTCCTTGCTCTGCTAAAGGGGCAGGGAGCCGGGGGGAGCTTAGTGACATCTTGGCCAAACTCTGCCAACCAGCCGTTCAATACTATAATGCGTACGAAAACATGTAACATTAGATATCATCACGTACAAATTGAGCATGTTTTTAGGAACTGGGAAATCTCACAAAATAATGGGAGAATGTGAGATTCAGGAAAATTCAGGAAATATATGGGCCAGTGTTTCGCGTGCTTCAGACGTGGTTAAAAATATGTGTGTGTCAACCCAGCCCATAAACTACTACATAGGAATTTCTGGGAACCTCCCTATATTCAATAAACTGTCCTAACGATTCCACTGTATGTGGAAGTCTGAGAACTAACGATGTATGTTATTTTTTACCTTAACTTACAACTATCAAGACAAATAATTAACTAGTTTGTAAAAACCCACATTTATTGAATGCCATATGTTTTTCTCTGATAATAGTGAAACTTCATGAGCACTTACTCTCTGCCATATATGCATATTCTGATTTAATTTCCATAAGAACTCTGCAGGGTTCTTGTACTTTATACAAAGAGGACCTAAGGTTCAGAGAGATGGAATGATCTGGTTGAAGCAGCCTTGTTAATATGTGGCAAAGCTGGGCTCTGACCCAGATGTGGCTGTCTCCAAGCCCAAGTTCCTTCCATCGTACCCACAACATCACTCTTTGTAGGAGGTTGGCTCCAGGGCTGGGCTGAGAGGGTCTGGAAGAGCCTTGTGTGCCTTGGAAAACAACAAGCACAATTCTGGGCGCAAATGCAGGCATGTTTCATTATAGTGGCAAATACAGGTTTTTTTAAATGTTTATTTATTTATTTTGAGAGAGACAGGAAGGGGCAGAGAAAGAGGGAGACACAGAATCCCGAGCAGGCTCCGCACCGTCAGCACAGAGCTGGACACGGGCCTCTAACCCACAAATCGTGAGATCATGACCTGAGTCGAAATCGAGAGTCGGACTCTCAACTTACTGACCCACCCAGGTGCCCCTCCAATAAAGAGTTTTTGAGTAGAAACTCGTGAGCAAAGACGAGGAGCCTGCATGGCCTCTGTAAGTGCTGGAAGAAACAGGGAGCTTGTTCATGAAAGAATTATGGGAGTTTAGAGAAGGAGTTTGAGGTGCAGAAGATAAGAGAAGATGAAGAAAGGGAGGCCATCTGGAGGAATGTAAGTGGCTTGAATCTGGAATCTGCAGAAGGTGAGGGAGTAAGGTGCAAGGGTTGAAGGTGCTGTGAATGGGAAGTTAGGTAATAGGGAGAGGAAGGAAGCTTCCAGATGGAGGGCAGGGGTTCAAGGATAAGGTTGCTGTAAATGCGGGCGGGAGCTGCATGAGAGCAAGAGAGACAGAGAGGCAGAGACAGAGACAAAGACAGAGAGAGAAAGTCAGGGACAGAGTGGGGGTAGAGGCAAGGAGTGAGCCCATTATTTCTGAGCCAAACTCAATTAAACATACAACTAATAAGCTTTTAGAGACACTCTCTGGTCCCCCATTCTCAGAATTTTGGTCTCAGGACCTTTCCACACTCTAAACAATTTCTGAGCAGCCCAAGAGCATTTCTTTATGTGCGTTATAGGTATCAATATTTATTGTACCATACATCAAAAGTGAGACCTCTTAAAAACATGTATTTATTAATTCACTTTAAAGTAACAATAATAAAATCACTTGTGTTAATATAGACCTTGTATTTTTATGGAAAGCGGCTCTATTTTCTAAAATAGCGAGCTGAGTGTCGCTATTATATATGCTCCCACATCTCCTTAATGTCTGGCTTAATAGGTGACAGCTGGATTCCGAACCTGCTTTTGCATTCAAAGTGTTGTGATGTGTTGCTCTGGTTGAGGTTTAGGGGACAAACTTTGGCCTTAATCGAATATGTAGCTGGAAGAGGGAGGCGTCTATTAATCACCTTTGCAGATCATTGTGGGTATTCTTCTTTAACACTGCTTCATAGTTCAACAAACGGTAGTTTCTTAAAGGTTAGTTGCGCTGTTGAATGGAAATTACAGCAGGGAGGTTTGCGTACCCTCTTGCTTTAAAGGCACTGATCTACCTTGCACCTTGAGCGGATGCTTTGCCCCCGCCTGATTGGTAACACCACGCGTTGGCTATTGGGAAAATGCTGGCTCGCATTTGAGGTACGCGGAGCTTCCAAATGTACAATGGAAAACCCCACTGTATTCTTGTGAGCAAATGAGAGAAACAAAGACAAATGACCTCACAGATCCCCCCCCACCGAAAGAGCCTCGGGGGGTCCAGGGGTCCCGGATGACACTTTGAGAATCCCTGCTGTGGTGTCATGAAAAGCGTCCTGAAGTGGGAAATCAGACAAGCCAGGCACTAGATCGGACTCCACGGTTCAGTAGCTTGGCTATATCGCTGAACTTCTGTGGGCCTCTTCAGCCAAACTGGACGACTCAACATTTCTTAAAAAGTTCCCCATGGGGAGGGAGGGGAGGGTGGGTGATGGGTATTGAGGAGGGCACCTTTTGGGATGAGCACTGGGTGTTGTATGGAAACCAATTTGACAATAAATTTCATATATTGAAAAAAAAAAAAAGTTCCCCATGAATCCCTCCCACCAAGCTCTTCTTCTCCTCCCAGGGCTCCAATTGCCACCTGTCAACTGTATCCCTTCTTGGAAGCCACCCCTTCTGTGATAGATTTGTGATTGCCCCTCAGACAAACGCCTCACCCCTCCTTGTGCTCTCACTACTTTTGTTTGAACGTCTCCTCAGGATCTTAAGTCACTCCACCCTGAGTGAGGACGACCAGAGAGCTTGTCTCCCACCCCCGACCACTTGCACCCTCCCCTCCTCCTCCCCACGGCATAGTGAGTCCCCGGAGGACAGAAACCCCCAGGCTAGTTCATGTTTGTGTCTCCCTCGGCTACCACCCCCATGCCTGACACAGAGTAGACGCCCTGTGGAAGTGAAATTAATTGGTTAGCATATTTCAGGAAGATCTATCTGTAAGGCTGAATGGATATTTATGGGAGAAGAGTCTGGGAAGAGGTGACTGGGAGGTGAAGGAAGAGGAATGATGGAAATAATGAGAATACTGATAGAAGAGATGGGGAGCAGAGGTCAGAGTATGTACCTATAGGTCATGGAGTAAGAGAAAGGGATGGGGTGGGATCAGGGTGTGGTAAGAAGATAAGGAGGGCATTTTAGGATGGATTGGGGGCAGGGGGACTAGATGCTTGGGAAATGGCATTCCATTGGATCAAGAAACTAAAAGAAGGACACTTGCAACGAAAACCCAGAGACACTGCTGGCAGAGGGGGCTGAGTCCCGGGCAGCACTGGGCTGGCTGTATGTGCGAGTGAGTGAGGGGCATGAGAAGGGGGTGATGGGAAGCCAGTCCTTGCCAGGGATGCTACTGGCTCCCAGACACCCAGACACCCCCGCCAGCTCCCACACGCTGGGGGGAGGTATGAGGCAGAAGTGGCAAGGAGCAAGACGCTCAAAACCTCTATTTTTTTCTCTTCAAATATTTGCAGAGAGGGAGTGTGGCATGGGCATGGGGAATGTGGTGCTTACTGCTCACACTACATTAAAATTCAGATTGGCTTGTGCAATATCCCCGGCATAACCGCTCTGTGCTGATATTTTTATAACTCTTAATATCAAACAAATTGCCTCTTCACTGAGACAGTTTAATGTGACGGGGGCCGTGCCCGCCAGCTTCCTCACGCCGGCCCCATAAAGATCACCGTTCTGTTACTGGGGACAGAGGAGCCATGAATTTCTTATCAAAAATATGGCTGGATTATGCAGAGTAAATCTTGGACCGTGTTAAAGGGATCATGGTGTTTTAATTTCTTTTCTCTCCCCCCCGCCCCCCACTGAATCTTTTCTTACTAATAAAATGAAATCGGAAAGGGGGGCCTCCAGATTGAGTCAGCTATGAATCATCTTTTTTGGCCAAGGTCCCTGTTTTTGTCATATTCATGCCTCTTCCCCAGTCATCAGTGATGCCTTCCACCCACCCCACCCTCAATATGTTACCTCTCCATGATCTGAGGGAAAAAGAGATTTGGATGGACTTTCCTAGAAAATCCCCACCATAATGTCAACTTCTGGACCAAATGAGCCCTCTTGTTTGGGCAGGGTTTCCCTCAATGGCATCACGAACTATGATACATGATATACTGCTTCCCAAGCTTGTTCCTGATATCAAAGACCCTCTTTCCTACCCATCCAGCCATGAACTCCTATGTGATTAGAAAAAAACAGACTGGGGCGCCTGGGTGGCTCGCTCGGTTAAGTGTCCGACTTCGGCTCAGGTCATGATCTCGCGGTCCCTGAGTTCAAGCCCCGCGTCGGGCTCTGTGCTGACAGCTCGGAGCCTGGAGCCTGTTTCAGATTCTGTGTCTCCCTCTCTCTCTGCCCCTCCCCTGTTCATGCTCTCTCTCTGTCTCAAAAATAAATAAATGTTAAAAAAAAAAAAATTTTTTTTAAAAGAAAAAAACAGACTATTGGGGCACCAGGGTGGCTCAGTCGGTTAAGCGTCTGACTCTTGGTGTTGGCTCAGGTCATGATCTCACAGCTTCATGGGTTTGAGCCCCACATTGGGCTCTGTGCTGGCAACGCAGAGCCTGCTTTGGATTCTCTCTCTCCTTTCTCTCTCTCTCTCTCTCTCTGCCTCTCCCTCACTCATGCTGTCTCCATCTCTCCAAAATAAACTTTTTTAAAAACTTAAAAAATAATTAGAAAAAACCAGACTATTTATTATTAAACAGTTGGCTCTCCCTTTCAGTTATGAGGACCCAGGAAAATATCCCTCGGACCAATCCATTTGAGATAAGTATGAGTTGGTATAAATTAACTCAAAGCAAAAAAACACTTGACATCTTATTAGCCTGAGACACTCTATAGTAGGCAATCTGAATATTTTCCAAATATTGGAAATAGTTCACGGGCTCCTCTCTCCTTCTGTTGCCGCCTCAGAGAGCAAGCATGAAGTTTATAACAAGTGACGTAAGGTGTCCTCAAAGGCCCCAAGACGTAGATTGATTGGAAGGGTCATATGCATAGAGATCTCAGTACCTCACACCATTTCATTTGTTTACGGTAACAGTGCCGATGGCAACACGAACCCGGAGAGCAAGTAATCAAATTGCTTTGCACCATCTCACAGCCTTCCTGAGACCCACACACTCCAGACCGACAGACAGACACACAGACGGGCCAAGCCTGGTTTTTCAAGGGCGGGAGGTAAACTTCCACCTCGAAAGTGTCCTGTCACTTGGATTACCTGTGTGGGGTCCTTAAATATTGAATTTTTTTTTTCTTCAACACCCTTATATCTCAAATCCTTTTTTCTTTCTCCACTCATATGCTAGTAGACACTTTTCATCCTCGACTCGTAGGGCAGCTCCACCGTTTATTTTCAAGTTTTACGTTTTCATACACCTCGAAATTAGTACAAGCATATAACACACTGAACATCCATCAGAGGTAACTTGGCCTGTTGTTATAGTTCTTGTCACTTGGCTCACAATTTATTTGAAAAAGTCTTACAGACATTGAAGCTGAATTATCTTTTTCTTCAAATACTACAATTTTTTGGGTCCTTACAACAGCTGAAGCCTTATCTACCTCTCTTGCTTCTGGAATATTCTCAAGTCTCCTTGGTTTGCAGAGTCAGATGGTCTTTGAAAACCTCTACAATTTCTAGAAGGGCTGATGCAGGCTGGGCTCTCACACCGGGCCCCTTGGAGTTGTCAACTTTTAAAATTTGTCACATCTTATTTTTCATAAGCCAAGAAGGAGGAGAAATCACTGCTTTTATCGCTATGATTTTTTAAAAATGGCATGATTTGGATAATATAAAGTTCACAGATCTTTATAATAGCAAAAATTTAGAAATATTCACAGTAAACAAAAATAGGTGCCTTGTTAAAAAAACAAATCAGGGGCGCCTGGGTGGCTCAGTCGGTTAAACGCCCGACTTCAGCTCAGGTCACGATCTCACGGTCCGTGAGTTCGAGCCCCGCGTCGGGCTCTGGGCTGATGGCTCAGAGACTGGAGCCTGCTTCCGATTCTGTGTCTCCCTCTCTCTCTGCCCCTCCCCCGTTCATGCTCTGTCTCTCTCTGTCTCAAAAATAAATAAAACGTTAAAAAAATTAAAAAAAAACAATCATACACAGAATATACAAACATTCAATAAACAGTCTCCATTAAAATTTTTTTGTTGTTTTTTTATTCTTGAGAGACAGAGAGAGACAGAGCATGAGCAGAGGGAGGAGCAGAGAGAGAGGGAGACACAGAATCTGCCGCAGGTTCCAGGCTCTGAGCTGTCAGCACAGAGCCCGACTCGGGGCTGGAACTCACCAAGTGCGAGATCATGACCTGAGCCAAAGTCCGGCGCCCAACCGACTGAGCCACCCAGGTGCCCCAAACAGAGACTCCATTTAAAATTATACTGTGGAAGGGGCGCCTGGGTGGCTCAGTTAAAGGTCAGACTTCAGCTCAGGTCATGATCTCACAGCTCATGGGTTTGAGCCCCACCTTGGGCTCTGTGCTGACAGCTCAGAGCCTGGAACCTGTGGCAGATTCTGTGTCTCCCTCTCTCTCTCGGCCCTCCCCCACTCATGCTCTGTCTCTCTCCCTCTCTCAAAATAAATAAACATTAAAAAAATTTTAATTATATCGTAGAAGAATACTTGATATCATAAAAAAGTATGCACAATATGATGTTGAATGGATAAAACAGGTCAGAAAAATGTGTACCCTATTTTTTAATATATATATAAAATTAGGATAAATACCAAACTATAAAATAACAGATGATTTTAGTTTCTCGTTTGAAAAGGGAGGTAAAAAAATACACTGAAAACCCGGTTCCAACACACATCCCATTGGAGTTCTAAATGGAGCCTCGAGCTCGCAAGACATTTCTGTGTTCAGGCCATCATCACCTCCTGCACAAACAACACTGAGGGCCCACGGTGAGCCAGCCCTGACACGTGGCAGGAAAAGCAGCAGACCCTCGGGGCACTTATAGCCCGCTACCCAGACTACCTGAGGGGTCAAACCCCTGCCAAGAGCTTCCACTGCCTACTGTCCCCTACTGAGTGGTGCCCGAGACCGGTCCCAGGACCCGGGGATACGGCCAAGCGGTCTGGGCGTCCGAGGGGGAGCTGGGGCTGCTTCCCCACGTGCACGCACCGCAGCCGGTCCCACTGCCCCGGGCCACCCACCTACTCACGCTCTTCCGTCCCCTCCCCTTCCCGGCCACCTCCAGAGGGACCTGCCGCCCCACCCCCAATCTGTTGCGTGTGCCTCGCTAGGAAGGTCCCTGCCCTTCGCCGCGCCGCGTCCTGGGGCCGAAAGAAAGGCGCCCCGGGGCTGGTAGTTCCTCTCCCCGGGGACGGAGTTCCTTGCAGTCGGCGGCAGATGGGGGAGGCCCCAGTGGGGCGCACGTGGATGAATTTCGGGGAGGAAACCATGTACCATCCGCTGTCGCTCGCTGCCATCCAGTGTGTTCTCCCCCCAGTGAGTCTCTTAATTTTGCTCATTTATCTTAAAGAGCTCCGTAAGCGCCGTGGGCTCCGGTGGGGGGGCCGCACGGGGGCTCCGACACCCGACCCCCACGCCCGCCTCCCAGAGGAGCCATCCAGCGCGGACCAAATCTCATTTTCCTACAAATAGTTTGTCAGAAGCAGCAGGGCAAGTAATAAATCACCGAGAGCGAGAGCGGAGCGGGAAGGGGGAGAGGCTGGGAGCGGGCAGGGCGGAGCGCGCGGGGAGGCTGGCGGCGCAGATGGAGGCACCGGCGGGAGGGGGAGGCCGGGGAGGGCGCGCCGGGGAAGGAAACCAGCCGAAAAGGAGGGAAGGAGATCGCAGAGACAAAGAAGAAAGGAGGGAGGATGAGAAAGGGAGGAGTAAGGAAGGGGAGAGCGGGGAGGGGCGGGGGAAGGGGGAGAGAGGGAGGAACGCGAAAGGGATAGCCAGGGATGAATGGGACGCAGAGACACCTGAAGGGAAAGGAGAGAAGAAAAGGAATCCAAAGGTGCTAAGAGAAGAGGAGACAGAGATGTCTGGTCAAGAGGCAGAGCAGCGAGAGGATGGTGGGCAGAGAGCACCATGCCCCCCCCCCCCCCGCCCAGTTTCTGAGCCCTGACATGTTGGGGAGCCTGCGTTCTGCCACCTTGTCCTCCTCGTCCTCACCTCTGTCCCTGCTGCCTACTCCAGGTGAGCAGATGCGGGATGGAGGTCAAGTGGGGTCCTCTTGGTCCAGCGGACAAGGTCTCCAGTCACTGCCTTTCATGTGTGTGCTGTAGACACAGAGAGGGGGAACCTGCATCCCAACTTTTGGGATGAAGCTGTGTGGCCTTAAAGAAGCCGGGCCTCGGTTTCCTAATCTAGAAAATGGGAATGATAATCCCTGTTTCCGGGCCTGGAAAGATTGTAAAAGGTAATCCAATGGCATCTAGCACACGGTGCAGGCAGTTGATCAGGAAAAGGAGCCTCCCTGGGGTGTCTGTGGTCATCGAACTTGGCCCTGGGGCCCAGGGCAGGGGCCTTCAGAATCTGTGCACTGCCTGGCCACCCCCACAGCCTTGATCCCCAGCCAGGCACTTGGATCCTTCAGCTGTCAACACAGGCACACGCCAGTGCTTTCTGCTCTGCCCAGAAGTTCTCCCCCAGGAAGTTTGGAGCACAAGTGAGATCATCGTGTCAAGCTCTCTGGGCTTGTGGTGCAAGGCCAGCCTGATAAGGGGGACTAGCAAGGTGTCGCCCTCGACTTCGTCCCCAGCCCCAGCTCCACTTTCCAGACTTCTGGCTCCTGCGTGGCTCAGGAGCTATGGGCTCAGAAGGAGTCTGAGTCTCTGCTTTCCTTCCCACTCTCTCCCTCCTCCTCCTCCCTGGATGCTGGGGTGGAGCCCTCACTCTAAGGAAGAACTCGATCCCTTACAGTTTGGAGGAAGTAGTGCCTGTGGGGCCCCCGGTTGTGCGGGGCACACTGTAAACTGCTCTCGTCTATGTGGGTCGCAGAATTATCCCCAACACCTAGTGCAGCACTGGCACAGAGTAGACTCCTAAAATGAATGAAATTCATTTAATGCCATGAATATGGATTCACTTATTCGTGCTTCACAACTGTAAAGAAGCTGGTGTTATTCTGTTTTAGAAGAAAGGGCAACTGAGACACAAAATCACCAAGCCAGGAAGGGGCAAGACTGGAACAAAACCCAGAGCAATCCCAAACCCAAAGCTCTCGTTCCTCCCACCGTGGCCCGGGGCTGGCCATCCTATCAGCATTACGCTGCAGCAGTCCGTGTTGATCTGGGGCCTCCTGAAGCCCAAGGCATGGAGTGCCTGCCCTGCCTTCTTCTTTCCCTCTGAATTTGGGGTAGCTCATCCATTTCTGGGCTCTATGCCACTGGCATAGTTAAGCGATGCCACTCCCAAGCAGACCTTCAGCCCCCAGGCCTCTGCCCTGCTTTGGGGCTTGGAGGATGTGATCACGTGTCTCAGAACCTGTCTCCTCTCAGCTCTCAGGACCCTCCACCTGCTCTGCCCCTTTGCCCTCTGACCCTCTAGCAAGGTGAGCATCCTGTAGGAACCCCACATGTGACCCTGATGAGGAGCGGAGCCCAGGGAGAGAGAACCAGGTTTCGCCCTCCTGCCATTTACCAGCTAGGTGACCTTGGGCAATTATTTTCACCTCTCCAGGCCTCAGGTTCTTCAGCTGGAAAATGGGGATTGAAAAAAATCCATGCCTAACTCCCAGGGCTGTCACGAGCATCAATTAAGGCGAAAGCCAGAAAGCACTTTAAAAGTTCATCACTTCCTCTTATTCTCCACCTTTTCCTTTAAAAAAAAAAAAAAAAAAGTTTATTTTTGAGATAGAGGGAGTCGAGGGAGGAGCAGAGAGAGAGGGGGACAGAGGAGCCGAAGACGGCTCTGTGCTGACAGCAGACAGCCTGATTTGGGGCTCGAACTCATGAACCATGAGATCATGACTTGGGCCGAAGTCGGACCCTTAACAGACTGAACCACTGTCATAACAAGGGTCACTGATCCAGGGTCTGACCCCCGAGGACTGCAGAGGCCTCCCAGCTTTCCCTTCATGAAGGACCCACAGCATGACACCATTTAAAAAGCCAGAGAAGGCTTTGTGGGTGAATCACCTTAAGGGAGGCAAAACAAAGCAGGGCTAAGAGCTCTGGTAAATTTAAAAAACAAATTTTCTAATTCTAGCTTTACCGCATATTAACGCTATTAACTTTGAATGATCACTTGGCCTCTCTAAGCCTCGGCTTCCCCATCTATAAAATGACATAGTATTAATAATAATACCCATCTTATGAGGTAGATAATGTATATGTAGCAGTAGGCACATATTAAGCTCCCAATAAATTGCTACTATCATTATTTCCCCCTTCTTTTTGTCTAGACTCCTTGACAAGAAATCAGTTGCCAAACTTAGTAGCCTGTTTCTCAACTGTCAGGGCCAGTACCTTATTCACACTCTTACCCTCTCCTCCTTCAGCGATGGCCACAGGCTCTCCTCCCAGCCTCCAAACTGCCCACTCAGCTCTGGTCTGACCTCATGATCAAGGTGAAAAGCCACCTTGGGCTTCCAGGGTGCCAAACAACAAAAGGAGGACGTGAACACAGGAGCCCTTTAAAATCATGGGATGACGGGGCTCCTGGGTGGCTCAGTGGGTTAAGTGTCTGACTCTTGATTTCAGCCCAGGTCATATCTCACGGTCGTGGGATCAAGCCCCACATCAGGCTCTGTGCTGAGTGTGGAGCCTGCTTTGGATTCTCTCTCTCTCTCTCTCTCTCTCTCTTTCTCTTGCCCTCTCTCAACCCACTGGCAGCACCCTCCACCTCAAAGCCCTTGGCAAGGTGCCCACGAGGCTCAGTCCCAGTCCACCTTCTCAGCGCCTGTCACTCACCCCAGCTCTTAGCTTGCCCTGCTGTCTCCCACATAATTTGTTCATGGCTCAGTCATGCCTGTGATGGGCTTCATGCTGCTGGCCTAGGACTTAGGAGCATCTGTCACACAGTCTCTGCTTCGTGGAGCCCAGTGCAGTGACTGCCATGACCCCAGTCAACCTCCCACCCCAGCTTTCCTGCCCAAGCTGCAGCCCACCCTCCTCCACGAAGCTCTCCAAGATTGGCGAACTGATGGAAGGCTGCTTCCTAAATCCTCCCAAGTGGCACTGTTCCTCTCTGGAAACTCTATATGCATGAGGGATTTTTATCCCCTTTTTAAAATTGGGCTTTTCTCTCTGTTGATAGAATATATATGGCTAACATTTTTAAATCCGTGTTTTAAAATATACTATCTTGTCTGTTTCCTGAATACAGAGGTCCACACCGCTGAGTGCAGTTGAAATCCCTGTAGGCAGACAATCCAGTTCTCTGTGACTCTTAGGGCATCAGGGCCCACCCAGAAAGCCACCAGAGGTGGGGGGCAGGGCAGCCAGGCCAGCCTTGTCAATGAGAGGAAAGACACCCACGAAGCTGTTTCTGGAGCTTCATAGGGACCATAAGAGAGAGGAGATAAAGCACTGTGGACATCAGACAAGGAAAAGATCATTTCCGGATGTGGAGAACCCAGGGAGAAACCCTCTCGGATCCTGCTCACCTTCAACGCACCCACTTTGAGGATCAGCTTAAATGCCATGCCCCGCCAGGAAGCTGCTCTGATCCCCAGCTGTGTTTGAACTCCTTCCCCTAGGGAGACGTCCCACTGTGCATGGATCCCCCCGTCCTTGGGACACTTCGTGGATTCTGTGTGGGAGTTCTGGACCCTTATATCTGTGCATGGCTTTGTTTCCCGTCTGCAATTCGGCTGTGTAAGTTCTTCCCGAAGAGAGGCCAGGGCCTACCAACTTTTGTATTCCTCCCTCCACAACATCCCCCGTGGCTTAATGCCTGGTACTTAGTAGGTGCTCAATAGAGGCTTGTGGAAGGAAAGAATGGAGGAGGGAACAAGAGATCAGAAGAAAGAAGAGAGAAGGGAGAGGGGAGATGGGGGAGAGAGGGAAGGAGGGGGGAAGGGACCGATACAGGGACCAGTACAGAAATGCTCTCTTGTGGAAACAATACTCTATAAACAAGGCACAGAGACTCTTCTGCTCCTCTCCATGTGCCTCCTGTCCTTCCCAAGTGCCAACAAAGGGGCCTGGGGAGTAGATTGAATTTCCTATTGTCACCCTGGGGATAGGGCCCCTGTCTCCTCAGCACCCTGAGTGGAAGCCAACACTTTATGGATAGCACTGAGCATGCGTTTCTGGTGAGAAGTAACAGCTGCAAACTCGTTTGGATGATCAACATTGCTCAGATCAACAACCTTGAGCTGGATCCAGAGAGATCCAAGAGATCCACCAGCACCTCCTCTCCTTTTAGGAACAGGAGGCCGCTGAACAGAGGAGGAGCGCCCGTCCTCTGGCGGAGATGCAAACGGAGCTTCCGGGTGAGAACACAGCCTCCAGATGGCGGGCATTCCGCGATGGCTGGAACATCCGGGGCTTTGAGCCTGGAGCAGGGGGGAGTAAAAGTGGCGTCCACTGGAGGGCCGTGAACCAAACGGACAGGTGTTCCCATATCTCTCTCCCTTTTTCTGAGAAGTGGGGGGCCTCGGATTCCCGTATCGGTTCTCCCTAGCAGAGTAGGAATTTGCCACAAAATGCGGAGGTTAGCCAGGCCCGGGAAAGGCCAGCGGGCTGAGCCCGAAGCCTTGGATTCTAGCACCAGCGCTGCCTCGAGCTGCCAACATGGCCTTGGACCATTTGTTCCTCTGACCTTCCCCTCCTCTCTGAAACATTTCCTCTGTCAAGGTGGCCCTGTGTTCCATTTTCAGTCTTCACAGACTCTCTGCTTGAGCCAAGAAGCTTCCATGGGACTTGAAAAGACTCTACCTTTTTTCAGAAAAATTGTAGGCTACAGCTCTCATTATTTCAATTCAAGAGTGATTCCCCCTCTCCCACTCCATATGCTTATGGTCTTTCCTCAAGGGTCGCCAACCACAAGAGAGTCTATTCTGCTCTAAAATTCACTCTGCCCTGTGTCAAGAGCTTATTCTTTGTCACACACTTTGAAGACGTTTCCACCCATTCATTCACTCGGCAGATCGTTTACTGAGCACATACTATACGCAAAGACACAAAGATAAGGATCACAGCCCTGTGTTTAAGAAGCTCCTTTATGGGAGAAAGAATGTAAGCAAACAAGTAAATTATTGCATGTACGGGGCCATACGTTCCATACAAAATAATGGCCTGGAACGCCAGAGGCCATCAAAATCTGAGAGGTCCTCTAGCTGTTAAAATACCCAGTTCTTCATATATTGGCCTTACAAATTCGATGCCAGCATCATCATGCACCTAGCATTTGGAAAGCCTAAATTTCATGGTTATAAGAAAGAGATCAGAGCCACCTTGTCAAATCATCTAGAAGAAATGCCTGCCCTTCCTGGTGCTTCCATGGCTCTGTCCTATTGGCCTTTTTAATCCAGAGTTTAACCTCTCCAGGTCTCTCTGTTAAATGAGAGGGCTGGACTACACGACTTCCGAGACCTTTCTAGCTCTAACATTTTATGATCTATGATTAAGACTCAGATGACATTGCTCAACCCGCTGTCCAGAGGGTGACCCGCCAACCTGCATAAAAACAATCATCATTAACCTATGTTAATTGGTCAATAAAACCATCACGGTTTTATAGCATGAAACTTGGGACCTGCTGAAGCCAATGCTACTGTGCCACGAGGAAGTTCTGCCTTCGATACGTAAAGAGCTGACTGGTGACCGCCAGAGTCATATTAGTCAAAGTGACATAGACTCAAAGTTATTTTGGCCGAAGTAAGAACCCCTAATGGAGAAACAAAGTGACATATAAGACAATCTCAGGGCTGGAAGAACACAGGCCAACCAGACGGTGGGGAGGGGGCTTTCTGGGACAGAGATTGGTACCAGAAGAGGAGCCAGAGGCTTGCTCAATCAGAAGAGCATGTTTCTGTCTCTCTATTCCTGCACCCTTAAAAGCCCACAGTCATGACCACCAGGGGCCAGACAGCCTGTAGTCAGTGAATAAGGTGTGGGTCTGCCTTCTAGCCTCATCTGACAACTGCCTCCCACTCTTCCTCAAGCAGCTTAATCTGATCAATATCTGCTTATTTCATACAGTTGGGGACTGACTGTCTCCTCACTTGCCCATTAGATTTGACAGGAATCTTCTGATCTCCTAGACTCACCCTCAAGATTTTCCTACTACGTGCCACCATGTTCATAATAAAATGAGAGTTAGTGTTACCACCTCCTATATGACAGATGATTGTGTGGTAAACCCTCACTACAACCCTATGAGATCAGAATTTTCCTTGCCACTCTTTAGTTCAGGAAACTGAAGCTCAGAGAGTTGAAATTAACCTGCCAAGGTCATATGCAGGTAATTGGTGGAGCCAGGAATCAAACCTAGGTCTGCTAGGTCCCAAAACTCTTTCTCCACCGTGGAGACCTCCACCCCATTTAGCACCCTCGACAGGTCCACCTGACGCCCCCTCAAGAAAGAACGAGATAGTGACATTGTAAATTATTGGTGACTTCACCTTTGTCTGAGACAAAACAGTAATGAGAGGAAAGTGGAGGTTGAAAGTCATAAGAAGCATTTGAGGGAGAAGCCAAAGGGCCCAGACAAAAACCACAGGGAACAGACAAGGGGTCTGGAAGTCATGGAGGTAAGGGTCCAGAAGCAGCACCTGTGAGAGCAGGCAGCTCAAGAAACCAAATGCAGGACACTGGAGCCCGTGGTAAGAGGTGGCTTTTAGCATAAGGCCCATCCTGCCGGGGAGAGGGAAGGAAGTTCATTACAGATGCTCTACATGGCTGGACAGGAGGACATCTTGAAGGTCAGCCATCCAGCTTCTATCATCCTGTGTCACCTCTGCCAAGAAGCCTCCCAGCCTACTACCCGCTCAAGAAAGCCAAAGTCACTCCATTTATATATAAAGTTAGAGGTAGACCCTATATGGTAAACACCAGGTGAAGGAAAGAAAATGGATACATGTAGATCCATAATGTATATAATGTATGTATAATCCATACATCTGCCATCTTCTCACATGAAGGCTGCAAAAGCCTTGTTACAATGTTCAAAAGTCAGCCCTCAAATATGGCAGGTAGGGCCTGCTTTAAGAAAACTTGTGGGACAAATGTATCAGTGGATCCAGCTTGGTTCTGGAAGAAGGGATTCTTGAAGTCACTTGTCGGTTGGAATTGCCCAACTTCAACTTAGAGGTGCATTTCCTAGAACATGTCTGTTGTGGAGAACAATGAGGACCTGAAAACATACGGCCCCACAAAGCCTTACACCGTCGCGTAATCTGCCCAAGCTGCTGTAGGTGTACTTCCGGATTAATGCAGGACTTCTTATTCTTGCCTTGGGGCATCATTAACCAGAAAGATTCCAGAAACATAGGTCTGGGAGTTAAGCAAGGTCGTGACTGGTTATGACATACATATGTAATTAGTGTCCGTATTAGCGTGAGACATTATATGTCTATTTTCCATGCTTGATTAGCAATACATAATATTGTTAATGGCTTAATGAGTGATAATAATATGGTCTTCCCCAAGAACCCACATTGAACAAAATACCTAATATGTGAAAAACATTAATGGGCCACAGGCTTTCCATGCTATGGAAAAGCTATTTGTTCTTTTGAGTTGTGTGATACCATCCAAACCACTTACCCTCTCTGAGCCTCAGTTTACTCGTCTATAAGTCCTGCACGGGGCCCACCTCCCAAGCCTCTCCACCATGCCCCCCCCCCGCCCCCCCGTTCTCCCTCCGCCTCATTCCAGCAGCACTGACCTTCTGGGGACATGAAGGCTTCCCCATCAGGCTTCCTCCTGCCTCTGGGCCTCTGCACCTGCTACCCACCCGGCCTCGGTCACTTTTTCTCAATTCTCAGCCCACGTGGCTCCTGTCGTCCTTCAGATCTTGGTTCAAGCATCATTTCCTTAAGAAGTCTCGCTGTAGAAACCACTGGGTCAGATCCTTCCATTATAGACCATGTTTCACTGCATTTATCACTGATGCAGATTTGCTTGCATTTGTGCCATAATTTCACTCATGTTTATTTCCTCCACTGGACTATAAGCTCTGGAGAGGAGAGACTGTCTGTTTATACTCATCCCTGTACCCCAGGAACTAGAACATAGAGCTCAATTAATGTGTGTTGGCTCAAGAAATAGAATTATTCCATCAAGTGATATAAAATGAGACAATACGCACCTACTATTAATATCAGTCATCTTAAAAGAAGAATCGTTTACTCCCTCCATCACTGTGACTTCCCCCAGCACATGACTTTTACCTTTAGGAACATATAATCTCAAATTATAAAAACCGGGCCTTACAAATATTTCCTTCCTTCTGCCCGCTGCCCACCATCCACTACTGATCTACCCAGCCAGGGTGTCCCTGAATGTCCAGCTCAGATAACTGTGCTATTTATTGAATCAGCTGTTGTTCAGTCTTTAAAGAAATCTGTGTGCTTCTCTTCCTCCCTCTCTCGTCTGCCTTTCTCCCTTCTCATACCTCCCTCTCTTACCCCCTTCTCCCTCTAGTCATTTTATTTGTGAGCCAAAAATTGACCTTAATCATGACTGATAAATGCAAGAGCAGTGCTCAAGCGATTCGTCTGAATCAATGAGAAGGAAAGTGGAATTAGATGTCATAAAGAAACGGTGCCTCCAACCTCAAAAGTCCTTGAACATTCCTACATCCTTCTCCTGAGTCCCCACAAAAGTCTACACCGTCAACTTCCCTCACCTGATTTCTTCGAGAGGTCAATGTTTCAGGGAAAATGCAAACACGGTATATTCAGCTTTGTTGTTTAATTACGAACACAGCAGCAATGTGATATGACGGTTTGCTTCATTGTAGCTGTGCAGGATCTTAGCTTCACTGTGAGCAGCTGATATGGGAATTCTAAGCATTTATATAGATTATTGCTTTGCAAAAGTTTCGGACTCCAGGGCTCCTTTGCAACTTTCATCCTCCCTTCTGAGAAGTTGGAAGCAAAGTGGTAATCATGGAGATCTGTTGGAGGTAAGACCACTCAAACTATGAGGGATGCTGGTAATGTCAGGTCTTTGGCCTGGGGTCTACACAGGGCTCCCAAACATCTGACCCGGAACGAGCTCCCAGCAGCAAGGCCCCGGGGTTCCCTGACAAGTGAGGTTCATGCAAAGCCTGCAACAGTAGTGATAGGTCCCAGAACTTGTCTCTACCCCTGTGCCTGGGTCCCACGCTTCCCTGTCTCTGGTAGAGACGGCTTCCCCTGTCTCACCACCTCACCCCTCCTTACCACCCAGCCCTTAAGGGAGCCTACAGTCGTAGTTTAATCAAAATCATGATGCAATGTGACCACGGCAGCCATCTTTCACTGAGCATCTCCAAAGCGCGTGCAACGCCCTTGGCAAACACTGCCATAACAAGGTACAAATGACTGTCGCCACTTTGCAGATGAGGAGAGTCAAGCTGAATGACAGAGGCTGGGTAAGGGTTCTGAGGTTCAAGCATGGCTGACAGCCTTCTTCCTTCTAAGCCTCTGGACCTCCCGTCCATTCCAGTCCCGGGGGCTCACGTGTGCATGTCTGGGGATACTTTACACAGAGTCCGGAGGGGACAAACCCCAAATGACAAGTATGGCATGCATGCGGAGGGAAAACCAGGGTGAGCCCTACATATCCAGGGTCCAGTTGGAGGGGCCATAACCAGGGAAGCAGAGTAGTAGACCTGGAGCCAGAAGTCAGGAAAAAGTGCGAGTAAAAAGCAGGCACCTCCAGGTGGAAGAATCAGGATGGGCTGAGAAGAGGTCCGAGCTCTAGCAGTGCACCCCTGTTCAGCCATGTCACAGATTTCAGAGCAACTGGGGCGCCAAAGGAGACAGACGCCACAGTCCCTACCAGAAAAGGAACGGGCACTTTCTGAGCATGCAGGCACATGCACGCCTGCATATCGTAAATGGGGCTCTGAGATGTTCTATAAATGACCCGAATCCAGTTTTAAAAGCACTGGGAAAATTCCCTTGTTAAAGTTCTCTGAAAGGAATAAAGGAGTTTCCGATGACTATAACCAGCCCCCACCCCCCAGTCATCCTGGACTGCAAGCTTGTGTTCTGGCAGAGCAGGCCTTCCAGAAGTGGGGCAGCTGGGCTGACCCCGGCCGATATTTTCTTAGCCCACCCTGGTTTCTGATGAGCAGCGAAGCACTGATTGATTATTGCCACTGATGGCTGCTGTGGCCTATTTGTAAGGGTCTCCGGGGAAGAAGATCCACAACCTTCCTCACAAACTCATTTCAGCTCCTAAACTTATCTGCGACTGAAGACTGAGTATGAGGCTTCTCGTCTGCCCCCAATCCCACACCCCCACTCGAGGAGAGGGCACCATCCCCTAGAGTCCCTCTGTGGGCCGGCAGGCCATTTTTCCTTTTGCAATCCTGCTTTTCCCCTTCCCACAGGATGCCCAGATCCCCCTTCTCCTCCCCTCCCCCCAAGAGAAGAACCTCTGGCTTGAGGAGCAAGGCAGTGGAGTAAATGCTAGCCTGAGGCAGATTCTGGGGCGGGGGGGGGGGGGGGGGGGGGGGCGGCGCAGCTCTGCAGCTTAAGAAGCCAGGTCAGCTGAGTCCGTGGCTTGCCCACTCTGAGCCGCGGGTTCCTAATCTGTACCGAGTAGATAGAAACAGCACCCACCAGTAGGGATCTCAGGGTTAAAGAAGATCAAGCATATCAGGACTGGCACAGGGTGGCTGACTATCACGGTGTCAGCCTCAGTCGCCCGCCGCCCGCTCTAATGATCTCTTCCACGTGCCCCATGCTTCACAACTGTCTGAGGGCTTTCTGCAGCCTGTCTATGGGGACCCCAGTCAGCTCCCCAGTTTGCACGGTTCTTACATATGTGTGGTCCCGCTGAAGCTTATAATAACTGTGGTTGATTATTATACCGTATACATTAATTTCATCATCTTAAACATCTATGCTCTGTGGTCTGTTTTGAAGTCAATGAATGACGAGGATCGTTGTGATCTGCAACACTAAGCAAGGGAACTAACTGGGAAGTGAGAATGAAATATCAGCCCTGGTTCCTGTCCTGGGGGGCTTACAGGTGATTTGGCAGAGACATCCGGGCACCCACACGCACACCCTCCCACATCCCCGGCAGCAAGTCGGCCAGGCCACGTTGTTGAATGGAAGCAGGTTCTCCAGGGAGATCCCCGCGTTCTGGTCCTCAGGGCTCTCTGTGAGGGCTGTGGATTCTGCCCCCTGCACATTCACCTGAAAGGTTCCTTGAACAAGGGCAAGAAGTGGGGAGAGGACGGGGAGGAGGAAGGACCTGATTCAGCTGGGCACTGTCTCTGTTCTAGTCCCTGCACTGTCTGTACATCCCAATCATTTCATTTAGCCCTAGAACAACACTGCAAAGGGCTGCGGTGGGTACCGTCCCGTGTTGACCTGGTGCCCCCTTCAAGACTGAAAGACTCAGTCTTGGACCTCTCTGGAACTGCGCTTGGCTGACAAGATCCAACTCACACAAGGTCAAGCCCCACATCCAGTGAGTGGTCAATCCGGGGTTTTATTTTTTATTTTATTATTTTTTTTTATTTAAAAAAATTTTTTTTAACGTTTATTTATTTTTGAGACAGAGAGAGACAGAGCATGAACGGGGGAGGGGCAGAGAGAGAGGGAGACACAGAACCGGAAGCAGGCTCCAGGCTCTGGGCCATCAGCCCAGAGCCCGACGCGGGGCTCGAACTCACGGACCGCGAGATCGTGACCTGAGACGAAGTCGGGCGCTTAACCGACTGAGCCACCCAGGCGCCCCAATCCGGGGTTTTAAAGGACTGGCCTTCTCATCCCAGCCCAGGACAACTCTGCAGGACAACCCCAACTTCAGAGCTCTGCAGGCAATACTCACAGTTCAGCTTCTCCTCTGCCCAATCCTGCTTCTTTCCCTTCCCCCACAGGTGCTGAGCCCAGAAGCACGCCATGATAAACTTCCTTCCCACGAATATCTATATGAAGAAATAGAGGCTTGGGGCATCTGGGATGAGGGTCCAAGTCTTGATTTCAGCTCAGGTCATGATCCCAGGGTTGTGGGATCAAGCTCCGTGCTGAGTGTGGAGCCTGCTTAAGATTCTGTCTCTCTCTCTCTTTCTCTCTGTCCCTCAAAAGAAAGAAAGAAAGAAAGAAAGAAAGAAAGAAAGAAAGAAAGAGAGAGAGAGAGACTTAGAGGCTAAGTAATTTCCCTCAGGTCACACAGCTTTTAGGTGCCAGGACTGGCCTCAAACTCAAATTAGTATGACAATAAAACTGTTGTCTTCAACACATAATGTGAAACCCCCCATCAGTTCTTGAACTCTAACATTCCCAGAAAGAAGCAGAATGTCCACTTCAGGCCTTGAAAATCCAAATGAGATCATGTCTTAAGGTTTAAAATGGATTATAGCCCTATTCCCTTCCCCCACTGAGAATTGTCCCTGACTGTCTGTAAGGAGGTCTCATGTAACTGACAAGTGCAAGGGGACCTAGCTGGATGGCCTGAAAGAGAAGAGCAGGACCCCCCTTCTGGGACCCGCCTGGCCACTTACTATTTGTGTGACTTTGAACAAGTTACTCACCATCTTGGGGCCTCAGTTTTCTCATCGATACATTGGAAATAATAGCTCTGCCCCAAAATTGGTCTTTAGGATGAAATGGCATGATAAATATACTTAAAATTTTCCAGTTCCAGGGGAACAGAGTCTCAAAAACGAGATGATGAAAAGGCATCGGCCCAAAAACCCAAGGCCAGTTTTTCAGCTTTATGGCTTGTTCAGCTCATCTCAAAACCCCGGGGGTTCAAAAGAGACAGTGATCCTCTTAGGAGACCCCTAACTGGAGTATGCTGTCCATCCTAGAGCAGCATGGGACACAGGAACAAGCATGGCACTGGGTGTCAGGAGACCTGGACTGCAGTCCTGATTTTCTCCAAAATGAGCTCTGTTAACGTCACATGCCACTTCTCTATGGGTCCATTTTTCTCTTTTTTGAAGTGAGAATGTTGGACCAGATGCTCTGTAGTACCCCTTCCCTCCCAGGCATGTAGGATTCTATGACATCTAGTGCCTTCTAGAGTAAGTGTTCTTCCTGCTCCTCCCCACCCTCATGACTACCAGCCTGCCTCCTCTACCCTTCCACCTGGGGGGGGACATGATGTCCCTGCAGCTCAGGTCCGGAGCCAGGAATGGCAGGAGAGGGAGGGAGAAGACTGCCAGCAAATCCAGTGTCACCCAGAGCCCCTGGAAGCCATGAGCAACAAGGAACCAACGCTGGTGGCTGTCTTTGGGTGGACGTATGAATGCTGCTTACCTAATGCCAAACCCTCACCAGGTGGTCTGAGTATGCACCTAGGCAGGTGGTTCCCATGTGCCAACTGGTGATTCATTTCCATCAAGCCTCACGGCACACCCAATTGTTTTGCCCTGCAGAACATCTCAGGAGCTGCACCCTGATCTTACAATAAGTCAAAGCAAACACAAAGGAAAGAAATGTAGAAAAGAGTTGAGTGAATGGATGCCAAAACTAAATAGACCACAGTTGTTCGGAAAGTCAGTTTACAAAGTTAATAACCAACACATTCTGCCCAGGGTACGTGGGACAACCGGAAGGTGGAACAGCTGTGCTCTCACCTCGTGGGGGTATGGTGCGCCCTTCTTGCAAAACCCCGCTCTGAGAGACATGTGCTTCCCAGAAAAAGAGGGTGGGTGAGTTGCAGGAATGGAAAATGTTTCTCCGGCAAAAAAAAATCATCACCAGCATGTTGCAGCTTCTAGAGAGATGGCTTTCCCTTGACAAAGGTTTTCAAAGGGCTACTAAAGTTTTCAGGAAAAAAAAAAATACAGGATACTGATGTTAAGAGAAACTAGAAGAGCTTTAATTTCATTCGTTCGTCATCCATTCACGCATTCATTCACCCAGAAGTGCTTGAGGAGTACCTGCTACATGCAATTTACTCGACTGTCAACCGAAATTGTAGGAATGCGTGTATGGTTTCGAATTGCTCTTTTAGGAAATTAAGCAGAAACGTGAGAATGAGCAACGTTTTTGTAATCAGTTTCTAAAGAGCAATTTGTGGAACCATCAGAAGCTGTCTTCCTCCCGTCCACCAGCAGAGGTGATATTTATAGACGATTCTGTGCAGTTGCCAGAGGAAATATGCCGTATACCTAGACCAAAGTCATTTACTACTGTTGGAATTAAGCTTTCAGTCTAGAGAAGGTCAAGGTTTCATCAAATGTGGCAACCCCAGTGACGGGGGTTCTGTGTTAAGATCTATTCGGAGGCCAGTGCGGGTCAGTGGGAAAGTCCGCCTTGGGATCCGGGAGAGAAAGGGGTATTTGGCATCCTGGCTTTTCCATCCTGGAGACTCCATCCCAGCATCCTTTAGGCCTACTGATCAGCAGGGTTCTCCCGCTGTTCATGATCTCCTAAGATGGCATTCATGCTGAGATCTGGGCTCTTTTTTTCCGGAGTGAAGATGTAAGCTGGAGAGCGAAACCGCACAGTGTGAGCAGAGTACGGAAGCCCTGTACTTCCCTTCTGGCTCAATGGAGCCAGCCAAGGGAGCAAGCGCTTCCCTCCCAGCAGAGAGCAGGGGTCAGGCGTGGCGTGGGACGGACAAACACTGTGGAGCCATTCCACAAGGACTCGAGAAACCCGTCCCCTACGTCTGGCCAGGAGCTGCTTGCCGCAGTGATAGCTTCTTATGAGTGCTCTCCAAAGACAGCTGTGCTCCTCACCTCCCATCTGCGTGACTAACCAGCAGTTGTTCCTGCTTTGTGGAACACGGACCAGGCAACCCCTGTGAGGTCCCGCGGGGATGTTCCAAGTCTGACTGGCAGGCAGTTGGCAGGCACGTGAGCGTCTGCAATGCGTGACCGAAGAGTCTGAGGACCTCCAATTTTTTCTTCCCCATCTCAAGTCACTCTTGTCATCCACCTCTGCGCCTCTCCCTCCAGACCCTCCCAGTGTAATCGTGGCCGGGCCTACTGGACACCGACCCCACCATTCCCTTGAGGCAGTCCAGCTTGGCCCTGATTTCTACTGCTGGATGGGCAGTTGAATGGAATCCTAAAACTACCGAACTCTATTGCATCTAAGCTGGAAGAAAGCTTAAATCGTTTGATGACGATCTCAGCCTCATGCAAAAGGAGAAACTTACCCACAGTATGCCCAAGGACACCCAGCTGGCCGGGGCAGGGCTGAGCCCAGTCCCAGGGCTCGTCACATTCCACTCACATTTGGTCCCCCCCAGAAGCCCACAAGACATCCAATCCACAGCAATCTGGAGCTTGACGGTATTCCTAGACAAGCCTTGCCTCATTATCTTAATGCTCTTTTCTACATGTGCAGCACTAACCTTTTATTTAAATTTCAAGTCTATTTTTTGCAGATACCTAAAGATTCCTCTGATGCAACCTGATAGAATCCCACCGCATCCGTCTTTCCTAAACCTATGCTGCCATCCGTGTTCTTGCCTGTAAATATTGAATTCTGGGTGTGGATATATATGAGAAGGCAAATGGCTGCCCCTCTTCTAGAAAGAGGGAAATCTGTCCCAGTCAGGTAGCCACAGAAGAATTGTTATGGGGGGGCTCGCCTCAGGCACAAAGATGGACTCGAGGCCCCCAGGACGATTGGCTTCCCCTGGTGGACTCTCGGGGAGGGGACAGGGAAGCTTAGAGGTCTGGCACCTCTGTCCCCGTCCATTCTCAGCTGTCCACACTCAGGGACTGCAAATCCTTTCCTCTTCAGGTGGCTCAGTCTATCCTGGGGGACCGGTGTTAGAACCTAGCTTTTCCCAAGGGTGAACTGAATCCATCCTCTCTCTAAATTCCGCAGTTCTAATGACATCAGTGTTATAGCTTTGCTGATGTTTAAACATGGCCCCCAGGTCTCCCAGACCGAACATCTCCAGGTCCCAGCGGTTACAGCACGTAATCCTCTGACCACCCCAGACACACACCTTGCTTGTGCTGGGGGACACCATACACCCAGTGCCCAGAAGGCTCCTGGGTGGACACTTCCTGTGCCCCAGCAGTGATGACTATCCTGGCAGGCTTGTCTGGGCAACCAGCTCCATAGGACCTCTTCCCAAGCCTTTGAGAACTGGGGCCCCGTTTCCATGAGAGAGTCTCCTTCCTGCCATGAGCCAGGATGCCCTGCCTTGACTTCTCACAGCCTCTCCTACGCTATGTCCAGAGGCCTTCTCAAATCCTTCCTCCCCTGCCAAGTCTACTCTACCTACCCCTCTGCCCTGGGTAGAGGGCTTCCCCTAAACACTATCAGTGAAATAGGGGGGGATCACCTAGGTCTCTCCCAGCACATATATTCTGTTATTTAATTGCCTTCTCGGTTAACTTAATCATAGTTTCTGGTTTATCCTCCTCCTTAAGGGCATGATCAGGCCTGGCCCGGTGCTAATGCTTAATAAACACTTGCTCATTAAGTTGGACTGATGCACAGCAAGGAACAGAATGGGCCGGGGAAGGTGGGTGTTGCTAGGGGATGGGTAGGTCATTCAGAAACAGGCAGCAAAGAAGATCTTTCCCAGGAGAGGGACGTAAGGGGGTCCAAGGCAGGTGGGAGTAGGCGGGAAGCTACAGACAACACCCAGAAGGAAGGAGAAGGGAGAAGCCATCACAGCCAGGCCTCTTGTCTGGGACTCAGGGTTTGAGCTGTGCTAAAAAAGAGAACGATGGGAAGGCATGGGTAGGACTGTCACTAGGCCAGGAGCTTCAAAAGCAGGGTTTCCAGGCCACTCACATGCGTGTTCTGATGCTCAGCTCCCTCATCTGCAGAGTGAGGGATGTGGAACCCAGGTCTCAAAGTGTGGGCAGAGCGGGTTAGGAATGCAGAGTCCCAGGCCCAGCCCTGGGACGGAATCAGCTTTTCACCAATCCCCGGGTGAGGCCGTGTGTGCCAAAGTGCAAGAAGTGACTAACACGGCTAGTCAGTAGGTGAGTGTCCAGCCTTCACAATTCTCAGACTCCGCTGTGCCACAAAATCACCTGGGAAGTTTTTAACATCTCAGGCCTGCGAGGACCCTTTCAGGGACGACAGATGATTCTGTGTCTTGATTAGGGCAGGGGTTATACAGAGGTACATATTTGTCAAAACTCATGAACTGTGGGTACATTTTAGTATATTCAAATTATAGCTCAATAAAGTTGATTTAAAAAGAAAACTATCCCTACCTCTAAGCCATTTGCTTCCAGTCAAGCCACGGTAAAGTAGACTGCCTTCCAGAATGTCTTCCAACAAAGACCATTTCTCCCCCTAGAGAAGGGCTGTGCTCAAGCTAAATGTGAGAAGGCACGTTCTCTGAGGACACAAATCGGTGTTTCTGTACCTGGATGTTAAAATACTCCCACCTGTCTCTCTCTCTCTTTCTCTCTCTCACACACACACACACACGCACACACACATACATACACTCACACACCCAATGCCATTGACCACACTAATTAGGTCAAGATTCCTGGGTATTTTTTAAACCTGTCCAGGTAAGTCTAGTGGTCAGCAGAGCTGAGAATCGCTTGAAAACCTTTTGCAAGTATCAGCAATCAATTCTTATGGCTTCACTGGGACCCAGAGTGCCCAGCACTGTGCAGAGGGCAGAAGGGGGGAGAGACAGAGGAACCACATGGGACACATTATGTCCCCGAGTAATTTACAGTCTGGTTTGGGACACAAGACAGGGGCCTGCATAAAAAGAAGTCAGATGTTAACTGAGGCAGGGCTACTCCCACACAGGAGGGGACAAGAGGAGGGATGCTGTCTAAGTCCCCAGAAGAGTGGCAAGGGTGTGGCAACTGCCAGAGGTCACAGATACTCACCTCTGAGGTGACCTTTGAGGCCCCTCCTCTTGGCTCCCCTCCCATCCCTTTTACAAATGAATAAACAGAGACTCAGAGAGGTTAAACAGCTTCCCAAAGGTCACACAGCCAGAAAGGGAGGAGGGAAGCCTTGAACCCACACCTGCCGGCTCCAGAGCCTACACTCTCTTCAGAGTGCCACAGGCTTCCCATCAGGCAGCAGGCCAAGATCTCCCCTCCCTGATCCATTTGCCAAAGCCAATCAATTGCCAAAGCATGTGGTGCTCTGCCTCTGGGCTTGGGAGTGGGAAAATGAGCCGAGTCAGAGCAGTGGTGGTGTATATTGATGGAGAGGGGTGTCTCTGGGTGACATCTACCCAGCCTGCAGTCCCAGGAAAATGTGGCGGATTGGGGGGTACAGGTGCCTGGTGTCCCCTCAGAAAGAGGAGCCACCATGCGCGAGGGGAATAATTCAACTCCAGGAGGTGAGGGCATGGCAAACCCCACTGCCCCTCCTCCTTTGCCAGGGCAACGTAGGATGTCAGACAACACTGTGGCCGCCTCATTATTGGGCTGCTCGGCCATTGTCCCCCGGACAATGGTTTCCGGCCCTGGCTTTGTGTGGGGTTGCCAGCCGAAGTTATTAACCACAGGAGCTGCCTTTGAGGGACATCCAAGGGAGGGGTGAAAGGTCACCCGGAGCAGCGAGGGGAGCGGAAGTGGGAGGGAAAGGCAGCACAAAAGAGAGGGATGAGCCCCTGTCCCCCTCCCCCTCCTCCTGAAGGAACCCCAAACAGAGCTGGGCCCAGAGGGAGGCATTGGGGGTGGGGGTTCAAGAGGAAGTTCCTGCTGTTGCTGCAGAACAGAGAGGAGCCTGGGATGGCTGACCATCCTTATGAACCTCAGAGGTATGAGCATAGATGTCAACAGGGACACCGGCTGCATGTGGAAAGGACCAAATCAGGGGACAGGAAGCAGACAGACGTAGTACAGGCTGGGCATGGGGCTTCCCCACTCACTCTGAAAACAGGTAGCTGCTACCCAAGACCTCCGATGTCCGTGCCACCTGCCTGCTCCCCAACCCTCAGGGAAGCGAATCAGATGGACCAGGATGTGCTGGCCCTGGCAGGGAGGGCTGCCCCTTCCCCAGTCCTGTGTGGGTCAGCCCGTGGGGCCGGGCGGTGAAGGCGAGGACATTGTGGTGTAGGGCTGCCTGGGCAGGTAGCTGTGGAATTAGACTATCAGTAGAGCTGGAAAGCCTTTCTTGGTCATCTGATGACATCTGTGGACGGGGAAACAGGCACACGGACAGGGTGAGGACTCTGTATAGGGCACAGAGCCAGCGATTGGCAGAACCAGAACTTGATGCCTTACCTACCCCCTGCCCTCAGCGAAATGGTCTTTGGCATTTGGCTGGGTCTTCCATCCTCTCCCCAAGTTCCGTGGCTCCCGTGCTGGTCCCAGCCCCTTGGGCGATGCCCAAAGTCATGAGACCCCGTAAGATGCCAGACTTCAGGGAAGACCGCCTTGCCGCCTCTCAAATGAGAAAAAAGCAGAAAATACTCTCCCAGAGCTGCCCCAGGCCATGCCAGGCCCTCTGGTTCTGCTGGTCCAGCAGAAGGTGATGCCCAGACCAGAATCGGTCACCCGGAGTAGGACCAGAAGGCCGGGAGCTTCAGGTCATGAGGCTCAAAGGGGCCCGTGGCTCGTCCAGGGTCACAGGGGTCAGGGCCAGAACGCCGGTCTCCTTCATTACAGCCTCTCCTCCAGCCAATGCACAGGGAGGGGGCAGGGGGCCACTGGCTGAACTGTAAGAGAAGTGTCTACAGCTATCGGTAAGTTTCCACGTGTAGGGGGTCTGGACAGGAAAGTATAAATTATTCCACGTGACTTTTATATTCAAAGTTATATACAGTTTTTCAAATTAAAAATGTTTCAGTTCCATGGTAAGAATGGTTGCTTGGAAGAGAGAAGGAAAACCCTACAAGGGAAAGAGACATGTTGGACAGCGTGCAGGTTCCACGCGGGGCTGGGGGAGGATGAACAGCAGCCACTGGTCGGGACTGGCGTGGGGACGGGGTCCCGGGCAGGCCTGTACCGATCTCCTCTCCCACTTCCTCATCGCAGATCCTGTTTCTGTCCCTCTGGAGTAGACTCCTGTCCCTCCCCCTGTCCCTGTGCACCTGCCCCAGCCCCTCCCAGTCCTGTCCCCTGGGCAGCATGCCTCTGCCTTCCTCCTCCCGGGCTCCAGCTCTCTGCAACCCCACCCTGATTCCAGAATTTTCCATGGTGTCCTCCCTCCTCTTGACTCCCTGTCGACCAGGCCACCCAGGCCTGGCGGCTTGCCACCCCACTCCTTTCTCTCCCCGCCAAGGAAGCACAGCACAGCACAGCTCTCCCTACCCTCGGCCCTCTGCCAGAATGCATTTGTGAGCGTCCTCCTGAGCTCTGCTGATCTCTGTCACCTCTCCTGCCCTGCTCCTGGCACACTCCCTGGCCCGGTGCAGTCTGTTGGCCTGGCATGCCCCATAACCACCCTGCAGCAGCCACCACCGGCCCCCTCAGGGCCATCAACAGTCAGGGGAAGGCATTCACCTTAACACACCCATGGTAAGCAGCTCAAACCAAGGTAAAAGCCGAGTCTCTCCCTCTCCCTCTCTCTTACTCACACAGGTTCGTGCATATACACACACATTCACACACACTCACACCTTTTACACATACACACACTCACACACATGCTCATACACACACATTCACACACAGCTGCATCGCAGCCCCGCAGGTGTTGCCTCTACTCTTCTGCTCATTCTAGCCATCCTCCTTGTCTCTCTAAAGCTTAGGGCACTGTCCCCTGCTCTCTGCCCTAAATTCCCCGTCCTGAAGCTTCACGACACTGCCAACTCTGACTCAAAGCCCGCAGCCCCCCAAAGTGCAGCAGGCTTCTGTCTCCCCTCAGCGTGACCCGGCATTCAGCACCCCGACTCCTTGAGCATGGACGTTATGGGGTGAACTGCGTGGGGGGAATGGGGCTCCCTGCAACCACAGACCCACGCCCACTTTGCTCCTCTCCTCGCTGACATCCAAGAAGCCCAAACTTTCCAGAGTTTGGCCACAGCTTAAAATCCGAACCAACAACAACAGGAGGAGGTGGAGGTGGGGGGGGGGGGGGCGGGGGGTGAGAGTGGAAAGCAAATGAAATGTTAAAAAAAAAAATTAAGCAATACTTGCATTCTCATTAGTAGAAACATGTGAGATGAAGCACGCTATGTTATTAGGCATTCTCTCGATTCAGTAAACACAAGCTGAATAAATTTATAAATATCAGCATTAAGTGAGATTTAACGGGGAGCTGTTTATCTTCTGCCTGTCAGGCAGGAGGCGACGCTTGCCATGTATCACTCGCCAGCCGTGCAATCTCCACTCGCCTGCCCAGGTGAGCTGGTCGGGGTGGAGGGCCTGGCACAGAGAGCTCAGCCCGAGGTGGGCTGCGGAGGGCAGGGGCGGGCGTGCAGTGCCTGGGGCGGCCCTCCTTGGGCTCCTCCAGAAGCCAGCAAGTATCTGGGTGCCTTGAGGACACTCTCCAACCCTCTGAGTTGAGGCTCCTTAACTGCAACATTAAGAAACCAGTGCCTCGGGGCGCCTGGGTGGCTCAGTCGGTTAAGCGTCCGACTTCAACTCAGGTCACGATCTCGCGGTCCGTGAGTTCGAGCCCCGCGTCGGGCTCTGGGCTGATGGCTCAGAGCCTGGAGCCTGCTTCCAATTCTGTGTCTCCCTCTCTCTCTGCCCCTCCCCCGTTCATGCTCTGTCTCTCTCTGTCTCAAAAATAAATAAACGTGAAAAAAAAATTAAAAAAAAAAAAAGAAACCAGTGCCTCTCGGGGCGCCTGGGTGGCTCAGTCCATTGAGCGTTTGACTTCAGCTCAGGTCATGACCTCAAAGTTCAGGTCATGACCTCGCAGCTGGTGAGTTCGAGCCCCACATCCGGCTCTGTGATGACTGCTCAGAGCATGGAGCCTGCTTTGGATGGCTCTCTCTCTTTCTCTGTCTGTCTCTCTCTCTCTCTCTCAAAAATAAATAAACATTTAAAAAGATTTAAAAAAAGAAGAAGAAGAAGAAGAAGAAGCAGCCAGTGCTCATCTCCTAGGGTGATTGAGAGGACAGATGAGTCAGTGCCCAGCAGGGGCCTGGCATGGAGCAGGCTCACTGCTCACTGCATCTTCAGCCCAGAGCTGGAGGAAATGGAGAGCCCAAGCCACCGCGGGGCACTGCTCTCCAAGGTGCGGAGACAGCCAGCAGGCTAAGAGGGGTGACAAGGCAGCCCTGGGGAGGAGCTGGGCTTGGGGAGCCTGGTGCCCATCCTGGCTCTGCCGCAACCACAATCCTACCAGGACCTTGTGTGGGTGACTCCTCATTGACCTTCTACTTCTTCCAGCTGTATGCTTAAGGTCCCTCTGAGCCTGGAGCCACGTGACAATTGCCCAATGAGCCCATAGGCTCAAAGTGTCAAAGAACAGGACACCGAGGCCAAGAAGACTTCATGTAACAGGGGACACCTGAGTGTTAGGGAGATGGGTGTCCCCAGCCCTCTGTGACACCTGCAGTCTGCTTCCCACTTGCCCGGACCCCACCTGGGGCCTGGAGCCTGGAGCCTCTTCATGGGGGCCCAGATTCCAAAGACCTTCCCTGACTGTGCAGCACCTCCTGAAGCAGCCAGCTCCCTGTACCCAGCCTGGACCTCAGGCCGTGTCTGGGCACCCATCACATGCTCACCCCACCCCAACACACTTACGAATACAATAAGTTAAGTTAAATGTAAGATAAAATAAACCTGCATTCCCCAGTCTGTCCTGCTGTGTATAAACTGCCGCGTCCAGACAAGGCACAGTATCAGGCCCCCCGTGAAGAGGTGTTAAATACGCGACTGATCCCAGTCTTCAGCTGTCCAGCAAGACCTCCTTTATGAAAAGAGGCTATAAGGTCCCAAGAGAGTTTTTGAGACCAGAACACACACTTGGGCTACATATGAACACAGAGGTACCCTTTATGTTCCCTGATACATGACAGCCTCTGAACCGTCCTTCTCTTCCCTGCTCCCTCTGCTGAGACTTCCGGACCCCCAAGGATCCACCGCAGGACAATATCTCTAAGTTATCCCAAGATGCTTTGCTGCCAAGCAGACTTCCCACGGTGCTGTGGGTGGCTGTCACCCACAGGATGAAAATGGGCAACGGGACCGCACCCCCACCAACGACACCGCAGGCAGGTGAGGGGGTAGAAGGACCCCTCTGCCTGATGCTGTCCATTCTATGGAGAAAGTAAATAATGCAGGTAGCATGGAAGGGGACCACACAGGGCCCCGGGGAAGTTCCTCGGTGTCTCAGAGTGTCCGTGGAATGAAGGCATTGGAGCAGGTTCATCTCTACAGTCCACTCCAGCCCTGAATCTTAAACATGGTCATTATCATGCTCTCTGGCTGTGCTGGGAAGGAAGGTTCTGGGGAGTTGAGTTACAGAGAAGCAGTATCCACTGCTTATTTACAGATCCTTGAGTGCAAGTGTATTGGGTTTTATGGCTGAGATAAGCACCCAGGCAAATTCCATCATTCAACCACATTTATGGGAAGCTAGCTACATGTGAGATTCTCCACCAGAGGCTCTGAAAAAAATGTACAATTAATGTGGAAGTCATATGTCCCCAAACCAACAGCATGTGAGTGAGAGGGTGCCCCTGGGCCTCATCGGGTTTGAAACCAGGCCCAGGGTTACCTTATTCCCAAATGGGCTGCTACATATCCTTTTGCTAGCATTGCCGTGGGAGTCTTAGCCCACAGAATCAGGTGTAGACCAGACTTCCCCAGGCCTCAACAGCCTGTGTCTAAAGCTGGGTTCACAATAATGGCAATAAGGCACATCTTGCTGGTCTGGTCTCAGAACAATTTCACGAAGACAGACATGGATGCCGGGAAAACAAAGAACAGGAGGGTGTTGTGGTTGTTGCTAGCGATAGGAAAGCCAAGAAGGGAAACAAGTTGTTTCTTTGATCAGGGTGTGTGTGTGTGTGTGTGTGCCTGTGTGTGTGTGTGTATGTGTGTGTAAAGATAATCTGTTGTGCTTGGGATATATTACCTTTGAGGCCCTTCAGTGATTTCCAAGCGGTAATGCTCGCCCTGAGCTTGGGAGACAGTCGGACCAGAGAGATATATTTGTTATCTACTTAGAAGAGACCACTGAAGCGTGAAGGTTGGGAGTAGGCCAGAGGAGAGAGTGTGTTGAAAGAGAAGAATACGACCAAGGCCCCAACGTTAAAACACATCTTGAATTGGAGATGGGGCAAGAAGGAAAAGTCATAAAAGGCACATGTGGAACAGTACGGAAGACAGAACGGGCCATAGATGCGCACAATGACCTGAATATCAGGTGGGCAGAGGGCTTCAGGAAGGAGGGAAAAAGGTAACCGTGACAAATACTGCAGGGCGGTCACAAGGAGAGGGACTGAGAAAAGCCACTGAATTTGGCATTGGTGACCTTTATGGGAACTATGTGAGTAGCAAGGTATGGAAAGAAACCTAGTTATAAGAAGCCAAGGACTGTGTTGGCAGTAACAACCTTTAGGCGGTGTTACGGGCTAAATCGTGTCCCCCTAAAAGAGATATTGAAGTCCTAATCCCTGGCACCTTATTTGGAAATAGGGTATTTGCAGATGTCATTAAGTCGAGGTCATGAGGATGGGCCTTTAATCCAGTATGATTGATGTTCTCATAAGAGAGAGGAGAATGCCCTGTAAAGACACAGACACACAGAGGGAAGACAGCCCTGCGAAGAGGAAGGTAGACATTGGAGTTACCCTGCTATAAGCCAAGGATCGCCCGGAGCAACCAGAAGCTGAAAGAGGCAAAGGAAGATGTTCCTTCAGAGGAAGCATAGCCCTGCCAACACTTTGCTTTCAGGCTTCTAGCCTCCGGGACCATTGGAAAGTGAATTCCTGTTGCCTTAAGCCATCCAATGTGTGCTACATTGTTATGGCAGCCCTAGAAAACTAATAAAGGCAGTAAGTATAACTTTATAAGAAATCTGTTTGCGAAGAGATGAAATTAAACACTTTTAGTAAAGGGAATGTTTATTTTTCATGGAAATACTTGAATATGTCCGTAGATTACGAGAAAGGAATCCATAGGTGCGCCTGGGGTGCCCATAGGGTGGCTCAGTCAGTTAAGTGTCTGACTCTTCGTTTTGGCTCAGGTCATGATCTCCCCTTTCGTGAGTTTGAGTCCCACATTGGACTATATGCTGACAGCATGCGGAGCCTGCTTGGGATTCTCTCTCTCTCACTCTCTCTCTCTCTCTCTCTCAATAAAGAAATAAACATTAAAAAAATTTTTAAAAAGAGAGAAAGGAATCCATAAAGAGGGAGGAGTTAAAAACTGAAAACAATGGAAAAATTTATATGTTGATTATATCACAAAAAAGAAACTGAAGAAAGGTTAATGAAGCACAGAGGTGGCAGAAAGAGATTGAAATGAGAACCCAAGTGAGAAAATTGTCCTTAAAAGGAAGGGGACACTGTCTTCTGAGGCCAAGTATCTCAGCCTTTAGCCTATGGAAAGCAGAGCCTGAGGCAAGGATTGAAGTGCTGACACTTTGCCTGGGGGAAAGGTGCAAGCCCTCAGGACAGTGAAGGTTAGGGAAAAAATGGAAGCAAGGCAGGAGAAGGTGTGAAGCACGGTGCTGAAATGCATTACTGTGCTGCTGGAAACTTCACAACAAGCTGGGAAGACATACAGCAGCTCACTCACAAGACATGTTCTCTCTCTTCTCTGCAAGAAGAGAACCATACCTTAGGTGAGGTACCCACTGAAAGGAGATGGGGAATTTATGTGACCATCCTCTTCTAGTGTCTCATTTCCTACCAGTCAAGATTTACCCAACAGTGAGCCCATGCCCCTGAACTTCCAGATTGCCTCATTCAGTCTTTGTCCACCCAAGTGCCAAATCTCACAGAGTGATCAAGTCTTGAAGTAGAAGATGCGATGGGCTCCAAACAAGAGAAAGAAGGTAGTTGCAGGAATCCAAGAAAGTACACACCGTTTGTGTCTAGCACACCAGAGAAGAGGGGAGAATGGATGAGTGGAGAGACAGAGACGTCTTTTAAACAGAGAGGAAAGAAGTTGAGGAAATTGACGTGGAATGGTTATTGATGTTAAAAGAGACAGAGCTCAAGTAAACCGTAAGAAAGGAACAGATGGGGAATGCAGTTGAGACCCCAAAGCTGTAAAGAGCTAGGAAAAATGAAGTACAATAAGTCTTGTTGTAAATGTTATGTTATGGACTCCTAGAATTTCAGGGCTGGACTTAGAAATCACTGCAAGAAAAAGCAACAAAGTTCTGGAGAGGATTAGTGATAAATAACTTCCATGAATTTATAATACTTACTAGTGGAGGAGTCCTTTCTCAATAATTAGCAGTGTGTGTGTGTGTGTGTGTGTGTGTGTGTGTGTGTGTGTGTGTGTGTGTTTAGGAACAGTTTTAAGCATGGTGATTAAAACCCTGTATCTTCTCAGTTTCCCACACTCATGGGAAATAATGTGAGTCATGAGGCTGTAATCCAGACACTCCTCCACCTGGTGGCACCTACCCGATTTACAGGCAGTCTAGCCAATGGAAAGAAACCACCATGGGGTGCCTGGGTGGCTCAGTCGGTTGGGCGGCCGACTTCGGCTCAGGTCATGATCTCGCGGTCCGTGAGTTCGAGCCCCACATCAGGCTCTGTGCTGACAGCTCAGGGCCTGGAGCCTGTTTCAGATTCTGTGTCTCCCTCTCGCTGACCCTCCCCTGTTCATGCTCTGTCTCTCTCTGTCTCAAAAATAAATAAAACGTTAAAAAAAAAAAAAAAGAAAGAAACCACCAAGAACTCTGTCTGGGAATCCCAGAAGGACATTTTAAGTGCTTGGACTTTCTTCACAGACCCAGATCAGCTTCTCGTGGACTTGTTTCTTCCTTTGCCTTAGTCCTCAGGGACTCATCATGTTTGCTGCCCCTTCTCTCCCCCAGCCCCACTCTGCATCTCCACCCCACCTCGTTGCTCCCTTTCCTGCAAAAGGAAATAAGAACTAGGAGAGAAACAAACAAAACTTATGAACTTTGGCCAGTGCTGGTCCTAACCTCTAATTCTTTGAAGACCTCCAAGATGGTAATTGGAAGGAACACCCTTATACATGCACACACAGATATGAAACACGAGGACCAAGACTCTGCCTGATGGGGCTTCTCTCTCTCTCTTTGACTCTGAAAAGTGAGTCTCACCAACTTCAACTGCTGCCCCCCACCTCCACCATTTTTCCTGACTTGTCTATTGGAGAGGCCATGTGACTTTTCTCGAGGATGACCCCTTGTTCCAGCCGAATGTCCAACCAAAACAGAATAAAGCATCTACTGGAATCCAAGAAGCATCCCAGATGTCTCCAGACTAGCTGCTGGAAGGATCCCCTCTGGAGATCCCACAGTTGCATCTATAATGCCAAGAATGGGGGCACCTGGGTGTCTCAGTCAGTTGCATGTCCGACTATTGATTTCTGCTCAGGTCATGATCCCAGGGTCGTGGGATCGAGCCCCGCATCACTCAGTGCAGACTGCACATTCTCTCTCTCCCCCTGTCCCAGCCTCTGCTTGTTCGATTTCTCTCTCTCTCTCTAAACTAAAAAGAAATAAAATAAAATAAAATGCCAAGAACGAATTCATGTGTTCATTTACCAAATGCCCATGTTAGGACTAGAGGCAGGTTTAAAACCCAAAGAAGTCAATTTAGAAGGAAGGAAGGAGGAGGAGGAGGAGGAGGAGGAGTGGGGGAGGGGGGAAGAGAGGAGGAGAAGGGGGAGGAGGAGGCCAGGGAAAGGAAGGGCAAGAGGGGGAAGAGAAGAAATTCTACTTTTTTGCTTTAGCAATGAAAATATTCTCTCTAATTGATCCACACTGGATGCCTTTACTTGCACCTAAAGAGTTTCAATGACTCTACTATCCAGGAAGACCTTTGGCACTACTGATGCTATTATGTCTGTGCCAGGTGGAGACAAGCCTCCCTCCCGCGGGATGAACATTCCTTGAGCCCCTAGACCTACCTAGACCTTTCCTTTCACCTCATCAGTGAGGTGTCTACATACTACTAAGCCAGCCCCCTAACCTCCTCCCAGGACAAGCCTAATTGGCTATTCACCAGTAAACTCAATTAAACTTATTTACACCTTTTAGGAAATGTCTCTCTTTTCATGAGGCCAAGGAGGCACTAGGAGAAAACGAGGGCTTCAGTTCATGTTGACATGTGTGCCCTCCACCCCACTCCCCCTCTCGCGAAGATGCAATCTGAAAATAGAATTCGTCTGCACAAGACCTGCCTTCCAGGCTCCTCTCCTGCTCCCATATCTTCTCCCTCGAGGACTTCTACTTGGTACAGTCATTTAATCCCGACTACTTTCAATATTTATTGAGAACCGACATCCAAAGGTTGTGCAAGGCAGTGAGGACCCAGAGGGAACAAGGCAGTCTCAGGATCCTGCCTCGGAGCCTGCATGGATGCCTTTTTTCTAGCCCTCATTACCCCCTCTCTTAACACTTCCGCTCTCGTGGCTCACTGCTCACACCCTTGTCCTCCTCCCTCCTCATCTCCAGTCCTCCAGCACCTCTTTCAAGTTGTGCCTGTCCCCAAAGATCCATCCTCTGAGGGTCATACTCTGCCTTCTACGTGACAGCAAGCTACTCGAATGGCCCAGTGTTTGCTGCCGTCTGTTGGGCCTTAGGACTCATATTGTCACGCTCTTCTCCACAAAAATGTTTGTGTTTTAATATATCTTTATAGTCACAGTGTCTGAGTTAGAGGAGAGACCTGTTGGAGGCCATTTTGAGGAAGGTGTTCTTTCCTAGGCCAAGGAAATGAAAATGGAAAAAGGGACTTGTAGAAAGGAAGATTTAAACTAGTTCATAAGATTTGGGGGAAGGGAGGTCTTCAGAATCAATCTGGGAAAAGGAGTAAAAAGCAAATAAGCAAAGATAAAGCAACCCTCACTGTATCTCCTCTTCCTTATCTCTAAGAATTTGGGCCTGCCACATAAAAAAAAAAAAGGTTGACCACTCTTGTCTCCCTGGCCTTGAGACATTGGGGCTGCTGGTGATGGAGGGACTGACTCCAGTAACACTGAACAGATTGGGGGAGGTTACACAGAAAACTTTAGGTCTGCTAAGGAAACTAAAACCATGAGGTTAGAGCCCAATGTGGCGTCAGAAGCAAAGACCTTGACCTAGAGTCTCCCAGGTCTGTGTCTATCTTCTCCACTACAGCATGAGCATCTGGGAAAGAAGGAGTCTGGTCACTCCAGGGTAGATGCTTCCTTTTCTTCTGAGTGGGAAAAGACCGGTCTAGGAGGCCAGCTGAACTGGGCATCTATATGACCCTGGTGAATGTGCCTGATTTTTCTAAGCATCAGAATCTCCTCTTATCTCTCCTTCCTCCTCCTCCTCCTCCTCCTCCTCCTCCTCCTCCTCCTCCTCCAAGAGGCGCTGGCCTTGACTGGCAGTTCACTTCCTGCTTTCCTCTGAACTCCAGTGCCCCTTGAGGTGAAACCCTCCTGCAGTTTTTAACCACTTCCTACCTTGATAGCACAGTGCTTTGCGTAATCTCCAATACCAATTTCTCCTGATCAGCTCTTGGTTCGTTGGGGAGGGAGTCATGACTTGCCCTGTAATACCCCTGGAACTCAGTCCAAGGACCGGCAAACACAGATGATTGGAAAACACCCGCCTTCCTCCTGGATTCCCATGCGTCCAGATCAGCTCCGAAGGCTGCAGAGACGCAGAGGACCTCGCCCAGGCTTCAAGGACCGCGGGCCACTCGGGCTGCAAACGCGGGGAGGCGGGAGGCTAGGGCACGCCGGCGCTGGAGCGGAGCCGGGACGCCTCTGCTCCGGCCAGGTTCGAGCCAGGCCAGCCAGGCGGGCCGGCAGAGCGGCTGCAAACCTGGCAGGTCCCCGCCCCGCGGCATGCGGAGTCCCCGGGGGCCCTGGCGGGGACTAGGCGCTGGGCTCAGCCGGCTGTCCCGGGACAAGGCGCGACGACGCTCCGTTAACCTCCTGGCTCGCTCTGATATCGAGGCTGCATAAAGGGAGGGATCCCATGCAAATGAAGGCCCGTGTCGCGGAAGGCTAAAGACTTTTAATTAAAGGAAGGCACCTGGAGACCCAGCCGGTGGGAGGAGGTAACTAGAGCAAGTCGGCCACCGCTGGGTGGGTTGGGAGAGAGCCAGCCCGGCCCACGCGGGGCTCATCCTCATCGCGCCCCCCCCCCCCCCCCCCCGCTTCTCCCCATGCAGAGGAGGGCACCTGGAGGAGGCAAGGGGCCTTTCTGTCCTTTGGAACAGCTCTGACATTGCACCGCTGGCCCAGCGCCCTGGGACCCAACTCTCAGACCCCAGAATGGAAATATTCTGGAGGAAATAAATGACACCGAGTGACCAGGCAAGTGAGAAATAGAGTTGTACTCCCAGAACTGCCAGAGTCAAGACCTCTCTGCTGCGCAGCTGGAAATTCCAGGTAACACTAAGACCAAGGATCACATCTGGGGAAGGTTTTCGGATCCAGCTCTATTTTATCATCATCATCATCCCTAAAAACTTCAGAGCATTTAGCAAGCCCTGTGCCATGTGCTTTGCGTATCTCATCTCATTTAATCATCAACAACACTCAAAATGTGGGCGTTCTAATTATCCCCATCTCACAGGGGAGGCAACTGAGGTCTAAAGAGGCTAAGTCACATCTTAAGGTCCTCCAGTAAGTGGCAGACCAAAGCCTCCAAGACTATCCAGCTCCAAAATTCAAGGTCTCAGGGCCCTTTTCTTTAGGAGTAAGAGCACCCAGAATGGTGGGAATGGCAGCAGACAGCACCTTGGACAGCATCCCCCACGTAGTTGATGCTTACCAAGTAGGTGCTCAATAATTGTAATGCTCCTCCCAGGCTAATCATTCACTATATTAAGACCAGGGACATGTCCCCAGACCTAGTCCTTTGTCTAGGTCTGGTTTGATAAGTGCTGGTGATCAACCAACTCTGACTCATCTTATGAGGGGGCATGTCTGATCCTAGGTTATCTGATCAAGCCTAAGAAATAACAACACAGCTAGTGTAGTAACTTCAGGATAACCGTTGCCAATTTGCTAATTACCACTTGCCATTAAATGAATTTGAAAACTAAAAGTAAAAGAATTTATATGGAAAGGCAAGGAAAAGAAAACTTGAATAGTCAAAATAAATTGTGGATAAAGAAAAAAGTTGTAGGATTCACAGCACTCAATTTTAAGAATTACTGTAAAGCTACTGTAATGAAGATAATCTATAGTATTGGCAGATGGACAGACACATAGATTAATGGGTCATAGGAGTCCAGAAATGCAGTCATACAAATATGTCCAGTGGATTTTTGACAAAAGTGCAAAAGCAGTTCAATGGGGGAATAAAGTCTATTCAACAAATGATGTGGGAGAATGGACACACATATGCCAAAAAAAAATAACCTCTAATAATTGTAATGCTCCTCTTCCCTTGCCCAGACCTTCCTTCATATGTCGGGGGGTGGGGGGACAGGGAGGGTGGATGTTGCCCTGGAGGATGACTATGGAGAGATAAAATATAGAACACAAAAATCATCTACTAGCCCCCAAGAGCCAGGTTTATGGACAAGGGCATCTCAGGTACCTAGATCCCAGCCTCTAGACCAATCTCTTTCCTGCACGGTAACATGGAGAAGGGCGAGTGCTGTTTACTGCCTCTCCCTCTCTCTTGTGGAAAGGTGTGCTGAGAACTGGGATCTCTGAACCCATGAGTAACTAGGACCCAAGGTGGTCCTGGTTGACCGCAAGCTCCCTGACTCAGATTCACCTCTTATAACTTCTCAGTCTTCTGGCTCAGATCAAGTGCAGATTCACTTCTGTTTTACTCACTACACACCAGGTGCTCAAGAATCTTGCAGTGTAAGAAGCAAATTCCTTATTCTCCTGTCTGTGGTTGCTGCTGTCAAGGTTGCTGTGTCCACCCAGCTGAAGGCTACCGCATCATGCCAGCTTCCTTAGGGTCACCTATGATGAAAAAAGTAAATAACCCACGCAGGGTGGGACTCTCTTAAAGTCACTGAATGGTCTGTGGAGTGAAACCTACCAGTAAGCTTTGCCTGAGCGTCTACAGGGTGCAAAGCCTCCTCTGACCCCTCACTCCTCCAGGGACAGTAACAAATGCATTCTTGTTGTGCAGGTCAATATTTTACAGACCTCATTTCATTTAAGATCATCTACAATCATATATGACAAGCATCATTATCCCCCATTTTATAAATGAGGAAACTAAGTCTCAGAGAGGTTAGGTAGTTTGCCCAAGGCCATTCAGCTTAAAAGTGGAAAAGGGGGGATGTACTCTCTGACAGCTTGATCTGGTTCTCCAGAGGCCCACCCCACAATGCTCTTAGTCTGGCAGATTCACCCAGAGTTCAGTAGCCCCAAATCCTTGCCTAGTGGCCTGCCGGTTCTGTGAAGGAAGATCTCCTTTCAAGAGTGGACTTCCTGTGAATCCTTGGACCCAGTCATAACAGAAGGAAAATCTTCGGATTTCTAAAATATCAAAGTTAGTGATCAGCAGTCTTCACCACCCAAAGCAAATTTGGAAGACAATGGTTAAAGCCAAAGTGCACCGAGAGTCAAAGAGTAACGATCTTGCCAGTGTCTGCCACTCCTTGCGAGGCACAGAGCCAGGCTGGGCTTAATGCTTCTTTCTCCCTTACCCACTTGTTCCTGGCTCTCAGAACAGACCAGGGACAATGGGTCTCCCAAAGAGATCCCTCCTTTCCTTAAGACCTTTGAGACAACACCCTCCCCAGTTTAGGGTCCCTGTAGATCAGGGCCCCAGAAAATCCTGGCATTGATGGAATGGGGTGCGTCTTGGCAAGGGGACCTGCGCGTTTAACACAATGACCTGATTGTGTGGCTTGTTCCGACTCAGCAGCACTCTGGTCACATGTCCTCTGGGCATCAGGTGCTGTGACCTTTGCCCAGAGATTTGGAGCCCTTGGTGGCAGGGCTGAGTGCCAGAGAGGAAGAGGCTGATCTAGCTGTCTCCCACTGCCCTTGGGGTCTGGGGGAGGCTGCTCCCTGTACACCTCTCATTGACCCTGGCCAGGGCCTTAGCCCGACTTCCACCCGGATTGTACTCAGAGCATCCTCAGCTGCCTGTAACAAAAAAGCAGCAGGCAGGCGGCATTCCCAGGTAAAAAGTTAAGGGCTACTGAGTTTCTGCTTCTACCGCCAGCTGCCAAGAACCAATGGGGGGCACACACGGCTGAGACTTTGGCCCAGTGTTTGTCTTGTTAACTGCTGTGTGTCCAGTGCCCAGCACCACTTGGTCACAATAAAGTCATTGTGTTATCCTTGCTGCTACCATTCATTCCAGCGAACACGCACGCAAGCACCAATGTTTACTGAGCCCCTCCTATGTACCAGGCACTATAACAGGCATGGGGAACAAAAGTGATGAGCACTCCTTGCCCTCATGCCACTTATCTGTTACAGGGGGCGGGGGAGGGAGAGAACAGGTGACAAACAAATAAATAAGTGATAAATATAATATGTCAGTGGTGGAGAGAAATAAAGCAGAGGAACAGGGATAAAGAGTCAGGGAGAGGGTTGCAATAAGGGGGACTGGAGAGGGATTCACTGAGAAGGTGATTTGGGCCAAGACTTGGAGGTGAGGGACAAGCATCAGGCTAATGGGATGAGAGCAAGCCTGGCATATTTGAGGAAGGCCAAGAGGCCATTGTGGCTGGAACAGAATAAAAGAGGGAGCGAGGAGAGGAGATGTATGAGGGAAGTGACAGGTGACATGCCCTGATGGAGGAGGACTTGGGAGGCCACTGTCAGAGCTTTGTCATTTTCTCTGAGTGAGAGTCCAACTGAATATGCATTGGAACATATTAGAAATCATGCCAGCATAGATAGAGATAGGAATAGAGATAGAGATAGAGATAGAGATAGAGATAGAGATAGAGATAGAGATACATAGTATTATTATATATAGTGATATATTATAAATATATTTGATGTATATTATATGTAGCATTACATGTTATTATATAGTAGATACACATAGTAATAGTAATACACGTATGTACTGACAAATGTATTAAACGAAATCATGGGTATGACAGCATTTGTTCACCATAAAGAGTGATATCAGGCTATAGTATTATTACAGCTTAAGAGTTTTCAAAGTGCTTTCGCACGCAGTGGCTCCCAAGAACCAACCCAATGAGATTAAACAAGAAGCTATCCTTAAGCACTTTGTATTGAAAACGAGAAAACTTGGGTTTAGAGATAGTGTGTAGAGTGTTTTTTGCTCGAGGAATCACTCTAGGAAATACTCCTCTATGTTATTACTTGGGAGCCAGTACACGTGCCAGCTCCCACACTCTCCTTCTTTATGAAGATGGGGACACCAAGGTCCGAGAAGCTGAGTGACGTCCCCAAGGTCTGTAACTCAGTCCCAAGCCTGGGACCCTAACTTCCTGTCAGCCAATTCTCTTTTTTCACTGCCCTGTGTAGAAGCAAACACCCTTTGCATACCTTTTCACCCCCTCCATCCCATTCAGCATTTGTCTGTTGTTCAGCCCCAAGGGTGTTATTGGTGTCAAGGTTGGGGTAGGGTTTGAAATCCATAAACCTTGGGCAACTTGAGGCACATGCCTCCTCCCTATCCCATCAGCTGGTCTATGACAATCTGGGTCCTGGACCAAGATCTCTATCCTCTCTTGTCGGATCTGTCATCGGACAGAAACTTCCCCTTGACCATTGAGGTTTTGAGGTGAGAAGAACCAGACTGACCTGCAGTGGCTACAATCTGGGGGAGACCCAAGGTCTGAGCCCTCCGGGGGATATAGGAAGATAGGACAGGACTATCACTTACATTCAATCTGGTCTTCACGGGGCTGCAGCCTGTCACCACCAGAACAAGGATGAAATCAAGAGTCAACAGCTAAGTAGGGCAATATTTCCACTACCCCATCCCCAACATTGCTTCTCTCCAGCCCCACTGCTTCTGTCACCACTCAGAGAACCATGGTCACACAGCCTCTTCCAGCCTGTCATGTGGCTTCCTCCAACCCATTGTCCACATTGCGGCAAGGAAGAACTTTCTAAAACATAAGTCTAGGGGCACCTGGGTGGCTCAGTCAGTTAAGCATCTGACTTCTGTCCAGGTCATGATCTCACGGTTCGGGAGTTTGAGCCCCACATCGGGCTCTGTGCTGACAGTGCAGACACTGCTTAGGATTCCGTCTCTCCCTCTCTTTCTGCCCCTCTCCTGCTCTCTCTCTCAGAATAAATAAACTTTAAACTTTAAATATAATAATAATAATAATAATAATAATAATAAAACATAAGTCTGGCCGTTCCTTTTCCCCTGCTAAAATCCTTTCAGACATTCGCCTTGCATTTAGAATAAAGTCTAATTCCATTAACAAGTCTATAAGGACATTAGTGATCTGACCCTGTACACTGTCCCAGTCCCATCTCTCAGCCCCTACCATACCTGCACACACACACACACACACACACACACACACACACACACACACACTATAATTGTACTTGATTTCTCACTACAGTGAGAAATGTCCCTAAATGTGCCTGGTGCCTCCTGGACCTTCTTCACATTGTGAACTATTTTTTGGCCCATACCAGAATATTTGATCTTCACTTTCTCCCATTCCTCTGTTTGCCTGGCTGGTTGCATTTCTTTCTTCCAATATCTGCTGAGAGGTCCCTTCTGAACAGCTAAGACTCTGCGAGGTGCCCTGCTCTATGCTCCTCACACCTCCCCTCTCCACTCCTGCTCTGTCATGGCACGTAGCACACCTCCCTGCAAGAACCTGCCTATTTATTCCACGAGGATGTGATTCTTGTTTTGCACAGTTTCCACTGTGTTCCCAGGTCCTAGCAGGGTGCCCAGGACTTGGTAGGTGCTCAGTAAATATCTGTGCAACTGAATTCATGGAAAGAGAGGGAAGGAGAGAGAGAGGGAAGGAAGGAGAAAGGCTCTCCTGGTGAGGTCACCCTGGTGTTATATTCATCACCATAACTGCTTCAAGTTCATTATCCTCCACATTTCTCCATTTCTTAACAGTTTACAAACCACTTTCACAGCACCCTATTGATAGGACGTGAATATATATGTTTTTTTTTTATACTAAGCATGACAGACCTGAGAATCAGAGTGAGTGAGTGGCTTTTCCAAGTTCACATAGCTCAGAGTAGGGCTGTGTCACAGACCCAGGGCTCTCTGATTCTGAGCTCACAACTCCTGAGGCTCTGGAATGGAGACACTGGGTCTCAAGCATGAGGGGCCAGCTGTCTCTTGAATTCTGAAGGAGGGAACGTAACACAGCCACCCAGTTTGATTTATGGAAGTGGCCTTGGGATCCCAGGGGGCTGGGGTACACCCTCTTTCCATTCCCCGATTAGTTGTGAGCAGTCAGGAATGTTCTCAGGATGAAGAGCATCCCCCAGTCACGACACCCACCCTGACTTCTGTACATCTTGGTCATTGTCTAGAGGATGACCATGACCTTGGATAAGGAAACCTTACAGGTACCTCACTTCTTCCTCTGCCCAACCTGCTTACCTTCAATCTTTAAAGGCATATTCAAGAGTAATGAAAAAAGAAGCCAGACTAGACTACTGGACAGCCAATGAATCCCGCCTATTTTAAAGGAGCCCCACAATTCCGTTTCTCATTTTCCGTCTCACCAGGAAAATATTCACACATGTGCACAAAGAGTTCATTGCAGAACATTTTAATGAGAAAAAAAGTGAGAGAGAAAAATACATGGAAAAGGGGAGACTTATATGCAATATATATGCATATATTATATATGCATTATATCCATATTTTGGACTGTGATTGAGAAGTTCAAAAGAACAAGGTAGAGCTATGTCCTAAGATGCAAAGATGTTCAAGACATTGCTAAGCAAAAAAAAAAAAAAAAAAAAAAAGCAACTTGCAGAGTGAGATTTACATCCAGTATGCTACTATGGATGCTGAAACACACACTCCTAAAACAAAGGTCAGACTTTCTACGGGCCACAAACATAGGTATGAATAGCAAAGTTCTGGAAGGACAAACATCAAATAGATAATGCGGTTACCTCAGGCTAAAGGCTGGAGGAAGGGAGACATTTATCATGACTGTTTGAATTATTTATGATATGTTATGTGTATAATCTATAAATAAACAAACCAACAAACAAACAAAACATCCATGTTCCATCCTCTTTCTCCCCAGCCCCCTCACTCCATTACCACCTTTAGAACCTCCAGAGTCTGCCGGTGTTGAGTATGGAGACAGTGACATTCCCCAAGGTCTACGAATCGTGGTCTCTACAAGCTTTACCATGGCTAGTTTTACTGTCAGTCACTAATACTTACTGAGCACCCGTTGCGTTCCAAGCACTTTGTCTGACTTAATCACCACAATATAATAAAAGAGAAGTACCCTTAGTCGTCTCACTTCTCAGACTCAGAAACTGCGGCTCAGAGAAATGTGATCGGGCAATTGGGAGAAAGTCACACAGCCAGTGCAGGAATGTGCCAGGATCCCAGCTTTGGCTGCCGGACCGCCAGCTCTGTGGTCCTGACTCTTACCTACACTGTCCCTGCATCGTGGAGGGCAGTGTCATGGTGCAAGCGGGAAAAAGATCCCTCCTCAGGGCTCCGGGCTCTCTCTACTCTGCGGTGAGCCTGAGGGAAGTGATTCCACTTGGAAAAATGAAGTCTCTTGAGCAGACATGCTCAAAGCCTGTAACACGACAGGGAAAGCAGCAAGACCACAGCATACTCTATGAGGTTCAGAGGAGAAGAGCTTAGGACGAGCAAAAGGAAAATGCTACCTTAGATGACATGCCTAAAAATGAGGGGAAAAAATTTAAACAAAGCTTACCAAAGTGTATAGGTTTAAGGTCTGAGGATCTAACGTAAAACACTGTGACTGTCATGATTAACACTTGCTGAGAGAACACATTGTTAACATTTGCTAGGAAAACGTTCTCACCAAAGAAAGAGAGAGAGAGAGAGATCTGTGAGGTGATGGATGTGTTCATTAACTAGATAGTGGGGATCCTTTCACGATGTATACAGATATTCACCATGATGTACACCTGAAATATCTTACAATTTAATTTGTGAGTTATATCTCAATAAAGCTGAAGACAAAAGAAAAAGAAAAATGTATCCGACTCACTCATTCTTGCCACAAATGAGTTCTGTGCCTGCGCTTTGCCAAGTGCATGGGAATTTCGCGAGGGCGAGGTGGAATGCACGGTGACCCCAACCTTTGCCTTGTTTTTTATTCTTTCCTTTACCTGGCCTCTCGGAGGGCCGAGGAAGCCTCGGTCTCATTACTAAGGGTCAAGCTTCTTCCCAGTCGGCCACGGGTGGCCCCTGAAACTGACAAACGAGACTCATTTTCTAGTTTGTCTTCTAATTTGTTCCCCTGGGGCTCCCTGGCCCTCCGTGCCCTGGAAACACCTCGTGGGGCAGTGGAGAGAATGCGGGCTCGGGTCTTAGATGAGCCTCGGTTCGGATCCTGGCTCTACTGCTCGGCAATGAGGTGACCCAGAGCAACCTCTATGTCCCAGTTGCCTCAAAACTTGGCTTCACTGGGTGTCTATAAGGTACTCAACAGTCCCTAGTATTTAATAATACATAGTAAATAATAGTTGTTATCGGAAAGAAATGCCATGCTTAGCATTCCCTCAAGGTGATGCTGTGTCCACCCTCACGTGGGGGACGTAGAACAGCCAGGATGGACATATTGCTGGGGCACTGAGTCACAGATACAAAATTCGGGCTCCAAAGTGGTAAACCCTCAAGGCTGCTCCTCCAAATGCAGGGAAGGCAGGGGCTCTCCAGAAGAATGCAAGAGGTCCTGAGTTCGGAGGAGGCCCAAAGTCTGGCAAAGTGTCCAGGATCACTCTGCTCAGCATGCGGGAAGCCTTCCGGGAGCGAGGCAGTAGTGAAGGGTAGAGACAAAGGACAGATTAGATCTCCTGAATCCTCTCTATCCGTCAACCTCTCCCCCAACCCTGCTCCCCAACCACCAGGGTCTCCTGGTCCTTTCATCAGGGCTCCGGGCACTGCTGAGGGGTAGGGGAGGCCATGCTCTGTTCTGTGGTTTGTGTGAACCACAGGAACCTCTGGCATTCCAAGGCCACAGAGAACAAAGCCAGCCTGGAGTCTGATGAAGAGCCCTGAGTCTGGGTTTTTTCCTTGGTGCCTCCCCAAAAACAGCTGTCAGGAAGACAGACCACTCCAGGGCCCTGGCATAGGCCTGAGAAGATTCTTGTGCCCTGACTCTTGCTGTTCTGGGCTGGACCAGGGGCCTAGCCAAGAGGAGGGCATTCCTGCTGAGTGAGCAGCTCTCCTCTCCTGGGACAGGAAAGTTTTCTGGCCATGAGGGTCTGACCTCACTCTGGCCACTCCTTGGGTTCCAGAACCTTCCTTCCTGACTGGTGGGTGAATAGGCACTCGGGAGAGGGAGCAACTAGGATGGGGTAAGCAGAATTTCCAACACTGAAGGCAGGGCCTGGATCACGAGTGCTTATTCGGTCATCGAGTCAGCCACCTACCAGCCGGGTAAACTTGGACATGCTACCTACCTTCTCGGGGGCTCAGTTTTCTCATCTGCAAAATGGGTTGCCAAAAAGGCCTGGTTTATTATTTGTAACTTTTAAAAAGCTCTTAAAACTAGAAAAAAGTTGACAGCTGGTATCCCCTCCATCTATTGTTCCCGTCTTCTCCTGTCACCCTCCTCTCTGCTTCCCCAAGGAGGCTCTTTCCTACTCAGGTGGCCTACAGACCCCCCAGACACAGCCACCGAAGGCTGCGGGGTAGGCAAAGAGCTTGAGAGATGCGTGCCCAGGATGCATCTCCAGCCCAAAACAAACTGGACAAATGCCACTGGTGGCTTTTTCCAAACTGCCTTCCACAAGCGGGGCCTTTCCTTTCACCTGCCAGGACCTGTATTTCTATTTCTGTGTTTGGAAAGCCTGAGGGGGAGGGGTGGCACACGGGCTAATTAATGATTGATTCTCTGGCTGGGCAACGAGGAGGCCTCCGGGCAGGCTGTCAGCCATTTCCTGAGGTGGGGACGGGGTAGAAATCCCAGGTGGCTGCGGCTCCACTGGGCAAGTCTGTGAGGGGAGAGGGTGGGGCAAAGGTGGCAGGTGCCCTTAACACTTCTGCCCTCTGTGAAATGGTGAAGTTAGCAAGGCTGGGAGCTCTGCTCTGACACCCTTATGCCCAGCTCCCCTCAGAGACACCCTCCCTCGCCCCCTCTTCCCCCTTCTCCCCTTCTTCCTTCCCCCTCCCCCCTTCCACAGCCCACCCTGCACCCCCAGTGCAGGCTCACTGGCCCTTTCCTCCCCCTCTCACCTGCCCATCACCCAGTGGTTCACATGGCTGCTTGATAAACTCCCCAGTACTTTGGGGAGGGGATTAAAGGGACTGACTTCTACAGCAATGTTTTAGAGAAGTTTTCTTTCTACCCTTGGAAGTATTGCCCAGCCTTTGTGGCCGAATAATAATTAACTTTTGTACAGAGCTGTAACTTTCAAAGGGTTTCCACATTCATAATTCTGTTTATCCTCGCAACAAATCTGGGAGGCGGGTCTTAACCTCCTCACTCCCCACCTGCACCCACATCCTATGGAAGGAGCAAGTGAGGCTCAGAGAAAAGAAATGGTCCTATTTCACACAGCCAGGGCTAAACTGCTTACCTTCTAACTCTTAGCACAGAGCTGCTGTTTTCTTCCCTAAGAACGAACTTTCATCCCCAGGATTGTTTCCCTTGTAGGGAAAGGGGGTATGACAGGTAAGCACTCAGGGTTTGGGGGGACGAGGGTTTCCTTCAAGGCTGGCTTCTGGGTGGTCTGCACAGAGAAACTTCTGAGATTGCATGTCAAAGTGGGACAGGGGGAGGAGAGAGGGAGGTTCTCTCCCTCTCCTAGGATTAAGAGGTAAGGCCCATGGTCCATGCTGGAGTTCAAGGGGCCAAGAAGGTGATAGGATGCCACGTGTGCGATTACACAGCCACACCAGTAGTCAGTGCAAACTGTGAGCTGCTTATGAAAACCCTAAACCACCCTTCTTCCCAATTCTGTCAGCTATGATGGCCAACTCATCCTGGTTTGCTTAGGGCAGTTTGGTTTTAGTACCAGAAATCCCACATCTAGGGAATATCCTCAGTTTCATCCCTGGCAAACCCTACCACCAGCTCTGCCAATGTCAGCTGAATCCTGGAAAGAAAGACCATCTTTGGAAGGCTCCGCAGATCAACTTAGAATATTTAAAAAATCACAGAATACTCCTTGGAGTTAGGCAGCTATACCTGGTATGGATATTAAACTCTTTGAACGTTAAACCTGAAAGAACATTCATTCCCACAAAGAAACACTCAGATCTATGGCCAGATCTGTCCAATTTTTAAAGGCAAGCCAGAGCTATTCTTTCGATCTTCATGTTGGTAATTAATTACATTTTCTTGGAAAAACACTGAGTTAAAAAAAATTGTAACTGGGTTTGAATCACAGGTTGCCAGTTGATAATCTCAGCATGAAAACCTAATGGGTGTCAAATCTAAGAGAAGCTGGAGAAGAAAGTGTTGGTTTTAAAAAGTGTGGGCTAGTGTTTGACTCTTGATTTCAGCTCAGGTCATGATCACATGGTTCGTTAGTTCGTGCCCCACATCAGGCTCCATACTGACAGTGCGGAGCCTGCTTGGGGTTCTCTCTCTTCCACTCTCTCTGCCCTTCTCCCGTGCATGCACTCTTTCTCTCTTTCAAAATAAACAAATAAACAAACAAACAAACTCGAGGCAGATATACTTTTAAAAAAATTACAAGTGGGGGGCACCTGGGTGGCTCAGTCAGTTAAGCATCCAACTTTGGCTCGGAACATGATCTCACGGCTCATGCGTTTGAGCCCCTCATTGGGCTCTGTGCTGACAGCACGGAGCCTGGAGCCTGCTTCAGATTCTGTGTCTTCCTCTCTGCCTGCCCTTCCCCTGCTCTGTCTCACTCTCTCTCAAAAACAAACAAACATTGGAAAAAAAATGTTTTTAATAAAAAGTGTGTTCTAGGGATACCTGGTGGCTCAGACTCTTGATTTCAGTTCAGGTCACGATCTCATGGTTTGTGGGGTCGAGCCCTGCTTCAGGCTCTGCACGGACATCAGGGAGCCTTGGGAATCTCTCTCTCTCCCTCTCTCTCTGCCCCTCCCCTGCTCATGCTCTCTCTCTCTCTCTCTCTCTCAAGATAAATAAATAAACTTAAAAAATAATAAAAAGTGTGTTCTAAATGTACCATTGATCTGAGTCTCTCGGTCATGATGCTAAATTTTTTTTTGAAATGTCAAGTAACATCAGAGGAAGGCTTAAGTTTTTATGCATAACTAAAATGATCATAGATATGGATTTTAAAAATACATATTTTAATTTAAATAGACATAATATATTTAATATATCTTAATCTATCCAACTTAAATATTGAAATATATACCTATTTCAACCTCTTCATTTTGCAGAGAAGGAGACTGCCGTCAAAGAGATTGAATAAAGAGATTGAATTGCGGTGCTGATTAATAACCATTTTCTTGACCTCGGTGGTAGGGAAATTCAAAAGTAGTAAGGAACCCGGAACTGATTTCTGGCTAATTAGATAGCACCATGACACCTGTGTTTGTCTCTTCAGCAGGGCTCACTGCATTCTTATAGCTTGCTGGATCTAGAACTTCTCTGCTGAGTCTCCTCCTGGCCATCTGGTCACCTACAGTCTGGGGAAGCACGCTCTCCAGGCATGTGAATGGCTTTTTTGCACCTTTAGTTGTCATATTTAAATGAATTTTTTAAATGAGCTCACAAAGGAGACAGGAATGTTTTGATAAGTTGCTGTTTTTGTCCTTTGAGAGCCTCTGCCAAAAAAAGTGGGCGGCAGGGGGGAGGGAGGATTTGTTTTGCCCACCAGGAGCAAAGCACTGGCAAGAATGGATGAAGGAGTTTCCCTGATTAGTACCTATCAGCCCCTTGGCTTGGGAAGACCTTCTGAGGTCTGTGGAACTTTTTTAGGTAAGAACTTTTTTAGGTTCACCCGGAGCACTGCCTCCTTGGTGGGAAGAAGCTTGAGCAGACAGTCTCTGCCTTTGCCTCTACTGCCCTGCCCCACAGCTCCCTACAGAAGCAGGGCGGGCACTAGAATAGCCCACTGGCCCACAGTGTCATCAGTGGGACCCGTGCTGAGTTCCACGTCCATCCCAACACCCTTCCTTGGTCTTCTCTCTCCAGGGGATCTGACCAGAGAAGTGCTGCATCTGGACATTTGGAAACCACGGAGCAATTTTAAATAACAATTTTGGAGAAAGCTTTAAGACAATAAAGCACCTGTTGTTTTTGTTTACAGCTTGACTTACAGATGTGGAGGATTCATTTAGGGACATGCGTGTTCTTCGTCTTTTCACAAAATGATTAAATTCTACTAAATCGAGCAAGTCTGGGTGGGAGGAGGAAGCAGATTAACATGAAAGATTTTTTTTTTTCATTAACAAAAATCATGTGGTTTTTTACACACAGGCACACATACACTTGTGCATGCACACACACACACGTCCCCGTGAATAACTCCCTTCCTCTGCCCCTTCCTTCCTCTCTCACTCTGGCATCTCTGGCCTCTGTGTCCCAGAGCAGTCCCTCCAGGCCAGGGAGTTGTGCTCCTGAGTCTGGCCATCTGGTCTGAAACTGGGGAGCATCCAGGCCCTGCCCTCCCAGCCTACAGATGTGCCAAGACATTTGTCTGCCCACACAATCTTCCCTGGGCCCAGCCTCTTGGACAGAAAAGAAAACCTGTGAAGAAAGAGAGGGCTGCTCATTCCCCACCAAAACACCCCTTCCTATCTACACCCAGGCCCCCAACTCCCAAGGCCGCTGATCCCCACAGACAAGGCCAGAGGTCAGCTCAGTCCTGTCCCTTTCTGACACCCATGTTGAAGTGAGACCTAGACCCTCACTGCCCGCCCTCTGAACTCTTCTACCAAGTTCAAACTCCTTAAGGAGCAAGAAGGAAGCCTGGCTGGTGGCCATGTGTGTTTGGCAGGAGGGGAATCCCTGTTGAATAGGCTATGGGACCATTTTCATTAGCCTCATAATGTGAGGGTGTGGTTCCCGGCTGCGTGATATGGAGGGAATGGGTTCAGGGGCTGTTCAGGGAAGGAGTCCACACCAGTGGTGACAAGGTGGGACCCTCATATCTCCAGCCCTATTTGCAGGCTTCTACCTTAAGAAACAGGCTTAAAAACAACAGTTCCCCATCTATGAAAGAAAAGGCTGCTTCCCTACAGCGGAGCAGGGGTGAGAGGAAGGTTGCAGGGGATCACAGAGAAACTGTTTCTCCCACTCTGACGGTCAGTGACCCCAGGAGGACCCAGAGCTCCTCATCGTCAGGCTCTGAGGCCTCCATGTCCCCACTCCTCTAATATTTCCAGGCCCGCTGAGTTCGGGCTCAGCTGCCTCCCTCTCCCCTCTCCGCTGGAAACAGAAGCTCCGGCGAATGTTTCTAACTCCTGAGTCCACTCAGCCATGTCCCCCTTGCAAAATCCTCCCCTTCCCGCACCCCCCTGCACCCAGCCAGCCAATCCGAGGCCTGCGAGCCTCTCCAGACCCATCTCTCAGGGCCCTGGCGGGATAAAACCGGGCGGCGATGCCGGGTGGATGGGAACAAACTTCAGAAGGAGGAGAGACGCAGGGCCCAGGGCACCCTCGCGAGCGGACCCAGGCGTTGAGGGCCTGCGGCCGGCTGGCCAGGTATGCTGTCCAGGGGTTGGCTGAAAGCTGACGGGGAGAGCGGTGATTCGAGAAGGGAGAGGGTCCCAGGAAGGCTGGCAGCCTTTCCTCTCCTAAGTTAAACTGGATAAGGCCGAGGCCACAGAGGAGGAGAGCACCCAGGCTGGAGTTTGGGGCTTCCCCGGCGAACACCCAATCCCTGATCCTCCGGGCAAACGTGTGTTAGGTAGCCGGGCTGAGGTGGGCCACCCTTCGCCTAAAAATCCTCCGACTCCTGCCACATGATGAGAGCCTAAGGGACAGGGCCTGGGGAGGAGGCATAAGCAGGGGACAGCGAATCTTACGCCCCTTCCCCTGGGTCTGTACAGGGCAGCTGCGTGGCGGCGGGCGCGGCGGGGACCGGCGTGAGGAAGCCCTGAGCCCTCGGCGGGCTGCGAGCGACTCCCCGGCGATGCCTCACAACTCCATCAGATCCGGTAAGGACGCGGCGTTGCCGGGACCCCGGAGCCCCCGCGTCGCCGTGCGTCCGTGCGTGCGCTCGGGTCGGTGGGGCTGGAGAGCTTACGCTCCGGGCTCGTGGGACCCACCTGCGTGGGGACGCAGCTGGGGGCGCCGCCGGCCTAGCTCTCCGCTGCGGCCATCGCGCCGTTCTCAGGCCCCGAGGTCCCCCTCGGCCCGGCGAGCCGCCCTCCCCAGGCCTTGGTTTCTGCGGACCACACGGAGCGGTGAGGAGCTCTCCGTGCGGGTCAGAGGGGTGTCTGTCCCTCGCGCCCCACCCCCGTCTTGCACGGCCCATTAGAATGGACACCCTGTGCGCTCTCAGGCCCCGCGCCGCCCCCGACCTCTAAGCCCTTGTTCCGGGTGTGCGCTGCTCTTGCCGGTGGCTGCCCCGGCGGGACCGTGAGCCCCGCGCACCCCTCAAGCCAGCGGGAAAGGAGCCCGCGGTCAGGGGCCTGGGGGCCTCTGAGTGCCCTCGGCTGCTCTCGGACTCCTCCTGGCCGACCCTGGGGCAGGCGGGGAGCCGCGCGCGGGGCGTCCGGCCTGCGAGCACTGGGCTGCCCGCGGGGCCGAACCCCCTCTCCGGCGGCGTCCCGGCCCAGGGCCTTCCAAAGCGCTCGGGGTCCTCGGCCGCGGCGCCTGCTCTCCCCTGCCTCCTGACCCAGGCCCCGGGTTGGAGGGTGCGGGGGAGGGGGGGAGGTGTGTACGGAGACGGAGGCCCGGGATCGGGGCGGGCGGGCGGGCGCGGTGGGCACCGCCGCCCCGGCGCGCAGCAAGTGTGGACGGCGGGCAGAGGCGCGGCCCGGCCCGCGGTGATGGATGGAGCCGGGCCGGCCGCGGGGAAGGCGATTTATGGGGCCAGGGCGCAGCGCTATCGATTTGGGCCGGCGAAGTGAGAGGAAATCAATATTTCAGATGAATTCTCGGCGAATATGAAGTCCCGCTCGGCAAACGGGACATTTGTTATAATAAGCAGGGTCGGATCGGGCGCGGCGCGCGGCTGAGATCTCTATTTAGCCGAGAGCGCGAGCTTCGCCGCGCAGCCTCGGGTCCCGGGGCCGAGGCTGCACGACACGGGGTGCGGGGAACCCCGCAGGGCGCCGGAAGGTTGCTCGTCCTGGTTTGCCCCGGGTTGGGAGACGGAGTCGGCGGTACCCTGCCTCCCCACCCTGGTCCCCCTGGGAGAGCGGGGCCACAGCCATCCCGGCCGCCCTCTGCGAGCGCAGGGCCGCTTTCGGGGCACCGAGCCGAGACCTCGCGGCCCTTTCCGGGAGCGGCGGGGTCAGCAAGCCAGGGAACCGAGCGGAGCTGCCTGGCACCCCTTGCCCAGCCGCGCCCGGGCGCCGCGCGCTTCTTGACCACTTTCTGAGGCTGGAACCAGGCTTTAGCCCCTCAGTCATTAGCCAAACCGGGGTACAATACCGGACATCGCCCCTGCCTCGGGATCAAGACAGTCTCCGAGGCCGAGCGCTCAGCGCCTAGTGCCCCAACCGGTACCAGCCTGGTCCCGGCCCCTTCCGCTCGGTTCCCGATTCCATCTCCCCCGCCCGCAGCCCGACCTTCCCCTGACCTTTCAGGCTCCGGTAGGAGTGGGTGCTCTTGGACCTCGAATTTACCTTGCTGCGCCAGACCCCTGTCCTTCTGTCGCTGCTAGAAATAAGACGATGTCACCGTCCCTTATGTTGGCTTGATTTTGTTCTCGCTACTTATTTTAATTCTAGAAGCACTCATTAGAATAAATGGGACTAAAAGAAGGAAAGAAATAAAAGGACACCATTTATTTTTACTTTGTTTTTAATCAGCAACAGGCCCAGAAGATGAGAGAGGCCCCTTCTCCACTAGCTCAGATGCAAATTGTCCTTGGGTTTGGTGAGAGAGCCATCCACTCCCTGGCAGGGCCAGGGCAGAGGTATTTTTCCGTTTAAGGAAGGCAGAGGGACTTCTTCTAAACCTTCCCCCAAACAAATAAAGAGATAAAGCTGCAAGGAAGGATAATGAGCCTTTCTCCTTTAGTTTAATTTAATGCTAATTGAACAGAAGAAAACTGCCTAAAACATAGCTCAAACATTTCGAGGCTATCCCGTTTCTTTTCTAAATCCTCTCTGGAAAACCTGAGCCAGAGACCTGCGTCTCTCTAATCAGTTCACTTAACACTGTTGCTTATATTAAAAGATAAATTCATAAGCTGACGCCTCCTGTTTTCATAAGCCCATTTCCCTCAGGCTTTAGCAGCTTCCCTCTTTGCCCGGGACACTTCCTTTCTGATTTCGGCTTTGCCTGGAAAGCTTCCATTTAAGTTTTCCGTAGAACAGAATCCCGAGGTGCAGGCGGCCACGGGGCTTTTCGCGGGAGCGAGGCCCAGCGCACCGTTTCCAAAAACCGGAGACGCCCCAGGAAAGTTTTCTGCGCGGCCTCTGCCCACCTGGCCGCTGCAGCTCACCCTCGGCTCGCTCTCCTCACTCTTGGCTGATCTTGCTGTGGAGAGAGGTCTTAATTTTTTTTCTACAGCTTTATTCTGAAAGGATGTGGAGAGCGCATAGGGAGTTATTCTGATGCGCGCTGGACAGCAATGGGCTGAACGTTTTGTAAAATCTACTGGGAATTTTGTAGCATCAGGGAACAAAGATCCTGTAAAGCAAAACCGTTTTTTAAAACTGTTTTAAGATAAGTGCCACATAAATATTAAAATGAAAATAATACTATATCGGCGAGGAAAAGAGTTCAGTAAAAGCAAGCAAGTTTGATTAAAAGTTATGTGCAATTAATTTGCAGCAACCCTCTACCCCAGCTGCTGAAAATAGGTTATTCAAGTGGTAAAATGAGACTTAAGATCCAGGAGGAACGTGCCTCTGACTTCCTAGATCTGAGATGCAAAGCCCTATTCCTCTAGGTTTTCGAAAGGAGGAAAGGGGACCAAATGCATTTGGGAAGGATCTATTTTCTTCCCAGGTTTCTTGCCTGGGTTGAAAACAAGGTCTCCGGATGGAAAACAGTCTCTAGGAACATAAAGAGGTATTGGGGTTCCTCAATTCATCTTTGTTTCAAGATGTTCCATCCTCCCGCCCTCCTCAATGCAAGTTAATTAGGAGATAATTTAGCTACCTTGTGAATTAGTTTTAAGATAAGTATCTTTTCAAGCTTTTGTCACTTTAATTGCTCCGCTGATTGATAAGAAGTAATTATTTCTAATTGACATTTTTTTGATGTCTATTGGAAGCATTTATTTGGGACCTTTTTGGGGTGGAAGAAAAGTTAATTAATTTTATCAGTCGATACCCAAAAGACTGTGCCTAATTTTGCTGAAGAGGACAAAGGAAGTGAAAGAAACCACAACAAAAAAGTCAGTCTCACGAAATATTAATGATTGCACAATTTTTATTCCAAGGAGAGCATCTACCAATATAATAATATGTCAAAACTTTCTATTTATGGCTTCAAGCCTTGGATTTTAACAGGGCACATGTTTAATGGGTATATATTTTCCCATGGGTATCTTCACAATCCTTGTATATGCTGACTTCATTTTGGAGGTTACTGTGCTTTGTAATTAATTTTTGTGAACGGTAAAATCAGTAGAACTCAGTATGCTCAGATTACATGGCATCATTTTCGTAAGAGATAATTGTAAGAAAGATTTACTAATCGTCATCCCTGTTTTGTAATTATTGATAGAGTTGGGTATGAAGGTGAAACTTTGCTTCGGTGACATGCCTTTTCATACTTGAACCTCGGAGTAAACAGTTTAATCATTCACATCATCCAGAATACTTACTCTGAAAGAGAAAGAAGGGAAAGAAAGGAAAGAATCAAGAGAAAAAGGCACTGAAAGGAGGCAAGGGGGGAGGGGGAGGAGAGAGAGAGGGAGAAGGTGGCTGGGGAGAATAAAAATGAAAGAAGTTATTTCAGGAGTGAAGATAGCCAGGTGCACAGGACCTTGGTCATTCAATATAAGAAAATGGAAATTCTACTTCAAAACACATCCTTTTGAACAGGGATCTCTACCATATTCCCTAAGTTACCCCAAAACACCACTGGAAACTCCCCACTTTTCTATGCATAAAACGAAGCAGGGTTTTCAGGAGCCAGCTGGTCTGGCTCTTGGGTGTCTAGATGCAAAAGTCTTGATGTGATGTCCATAAAAAGGAAGCCAGAAAATACGCACTGTGCTAGGGCACGGTGGCGGGGGGGCGGGGGGGGCTTATAAAGAGATTTGAGTGTTGTTTATTTTTATTATTAAAGCCCCTGTGATCTTCACTCCTAGCTGTATACCCATAAGCTCTCCATAGATAGACTTGTGACTCACTGACATAGGAAAACGTTTTCACACAAACCCAAAGTGGAGACACACTCTTGCCCACACTCACGCACAGCTGAAATGAAAGAAACTCAATCAGACAAGATGCGCTCCTGTCAGGTTAATTTCAGCCAGTGCCTTTTTCAACCATTTATGTATAAAATCTTGTCTGCTTTTAACGATGTTTCTCCCAGATTACGTGGAGCTGCAAGAATGAGGAAACATTTTAAATGAAAAAAGAAATTTAAGACGTACAAACATTAGATAATATCACATACCAATCTCACTATTAGTGAAACTGAAAAAATATATAAATAATGCAAAAAAAAATCAGCAAGGGAGAGTTTAGTAATGGAAAATTCCCCTGCAATTAAATGAAACAGTAATTTAGTAGAGATATGCCTGAATGAATTAGCATTTATTAATTGGTTCTCATAAAAACAATTTGTGTGCGTGTTTCGGGGGGGGGTAGATATTTAAAGTATTTCTTTTTCATAGGAAAAGTTCCTCAACTATTCCTATCAAATTATGTAGTGATCACATTCTCTTTTGTGAAAAATCCCAATTCTATCACTGGTGAATTTCACCTGCACACAAAGAGTCTGGGATGAGGGAGATGAGCCCCTTTAAATCAGAAGAATGAAGCTGGTCCCCTCTTCTCTTGGGACATTTCCAAGTGTGAAACCAATGGGAAAACACATTGGCAGGGGCTGTTATGCTTAGACACATCCAAACCTGGTCCTGAGCAGACTCCCAGGTGACCCATCTCCCCTGGGGCAGGACTAACCCAGGCAGGCAGAGGAGGCTGCTTTGTGGCTGTGCCCCCCACCCTCCCCAGCCTGCTCCAGCATCCTTGCCAGCTCAGGCAGGAACTGCAGTTTGTAATCTCAGCGAGGAGCTTGCTAGGGTTGACTGGTGCACGGATGTGTTTACTTTCTCTCGCCACAGTTGGTCTGTCTTCAGTTCTAAGCATTTTAAAGCTGCTCTATTTATCAGTCCAAGAGGTGCCGAGTTCTCAGTTGCGCTGAGAAAGCTTTGAGCTCTGTGGTTCTGAGTACACAAGGAGCCAAAAGATAAAAGAAACGATTTCATTTAAGAAAAAAAAAGATGATTGTAAAAGGAGAGGACAAGAGAATGCACCCCTATTCAAGACTGCAGTTTGCTTTTGTTTTAGTTGAAACTCGGGGAACAGCTGAGTCACTGGCCCCCACCAGCCCCCACTCCCTTCAGAGATAGAACCTGGGGATGTAAAACACCCTGTAAAAGCGGGGAGAATGCACCCACATACTCAGAGTTCTTTGGGGGAGTGATTCTTTCTGGGTTCAGATGAGAATACTTCAGCCTGGGGTTCTTTTGAGAAGGGGCTACAAGATATTCTGCCTAGGAAATCTGTGTGGTGACTGCTTTCTGCAGGGGTGCTAGATATTTCTCTTTGGGGGAAGAAATAGAGAACAACAATCCAGGGGTCTCCTGGTTCCCAGAAGCTCCACTATCCCAGGCCAATCCCAGTTCTTTCAGTCCATCTCGGTGATTCGGATGGAATCTCTGGGTCAGGGTTGGGTAGGCAGAGGCATCCACTCTTCCTTATTTATCTGTGGTCATGGCACTCTCTTAAGTGGATCTTTGAGGGTCTTAACTATTTCCTCAAGTCCAGAGTTAGGGCTGACAAGCCTCTTTCGGTTTTTTGAAAGCCCCTCTCGATCTCACCCTTGGCCAGGTGGGGACACGATGAGCAAATGTCTCTTACACGGGCGATGGGCCAGAAAAATCTTCACAGGAATCTTTCTATTAAACCCACAATTCATGTCACTGAGTCTGGGCTTTACCTTGACCGGGGCTCCTTCCCCAGGAATGGGCCTGGGCAGAAATCAGCATCTCCTTACTAAGGCATATCCAAGATCAAGGGGCCAGAAGCTCAGCAGAGTTGCCCCCAGTTGCATGTGGGTCCTGTTTCTGTGTTCATTCCCAGGATCCACCCCTAGTCCTGAATGCCGCAGAAGATGCCCTGTCTTGCTAAGCCTCAGCACAGCCAGCCAGCCCGTAGCTGCTTCAGCTCTGCAAGTGCCACTCTCATATTCAAAGAAAGAGAAGTAATACGCAAAGAGCTCAGCACACCCTGGCACTTAGTGAGCCCTCAGTAAATGAGAGCTGTGTTAGTATCTTCGAGGGCTGTCATTGGTATGGTGTTCCACTGGAGAGGGCACATCATCCTCCAGTTTAATTCCCAGGACTCTGCCAGGTACTTATTGTTATTGACATTTTTCAGAAGAGAAGGGACCTGAGAGAGGCTGATCTGACTCCATGCCCCCCTTTTCCCCCGCACCCCTTTCCCAAAGTCCAGCTCATCCAAACTCCCTGTGGCATTGGATGGTTCGTGCCCGCAGCTCTGCCTGGATCTTCGGCCAGGTCCCCTGGTGAGAAAATACAGGGCCTGTACGATAGCAACAGTGATGGTGACAGGCAGGGCCTTCAGTCTACCAGCTTGTTCTCCTCATCAGAGTCCCTAATTCTCCAGCTCAGTTAGGATAGATCCTTTTTCAGTGCAGTCCTCAATCTTCCCATCTGCACAATGGGAGAAGTGGCGTCGAACTGGATGTCCCTCCTGGAGGTCGCTGTGAGGAGGAAGGAAATGATCGTCCACTAGGAAAGGCAGAAAGAGGGGGCATTCTTTTAACGCATGCCCCCAAGGCTCCCACATTTCCACCTGCACCAAAAAAGGGGACAGCTATACTCTGGCATCTCAATAAATCATAGGCCAACAAGGAACTTAGTCCCTTGGCATCCCAAACCACACTTGGCCTCCCGATGTGGGTCCACTGTAGAGACTAATGAGTTAGCGGGTGTGATGGGAGTTTTAGAGTCAGGGGACACCGCTGGTGCCCCATCCACAGGCAGCCAGTGCTGAGCACTTGAGGTGCCCCGTCTCATTTTCCCAAGTTTAGGTTCATTCCCTCTGCTGGGTCCCTCTCACTCAGGGGTTCAAAACCATATCGTCTGCTCCTTCAGAGCCACCTCCGTGGTTCAACTTGTAACATTAGCCAGTACCTGGTTTAATTTTAACGTTTTCACTCTTCGCTGTGAGAACAGCTGCCCAGCTCCTGAGCTGGTTGCCTTTCTTGGATAAAAACCCATCTGTAGTTTAAGCAGAGAGATTGAGAAAGAAAAAAAGCATTGTTTTCTCTCCCTTCTTTTAACTCTTTTCTTTCTCCTCCCGTCTTCAGCCACGATGCCCATCAGTTTTTCTCCTGCACTTGTTCTCCTAAGTGGCCTTGGAGTGACCTGAGTAGTTAGTGCTAATTAGTCCACTGGGACATATTGTCGCTGTCAGACCAGCACAGCGGAGAGGTCGGGAGCTGGTTGGGTGACACATCTAAGAAATAGCTTAATCTGCTGTCATCATGTGAACTGCATGTTTGCACACCCAGGGCCCTCTGTGTGTGTTGCTTTTTTGATCCCTCAGCTGCCCCAGGAGGACAGCAGAACTATTATTCTTAGAATAAACTCCAGGGCCAGGAGGTGTCAAGAGGGCGAGGGAGTTTGAAATCACTGTGAGGCTAGGGCCCTGTGGCAGCCTCCCCGTCTCTACAGGCAGCAGAAGGGGCTATGCCTTGGAGGCTTTGCCTGTCCTCACCTTGCTGTTTTCTTCCTGTGTGATCTTAGGCAAGTCAGTTGTCTCTCTGGGCTTGAGTTTCCTCATGTGTATAAAATAAAAAGATGTTGTGGGGCTTCTAGAAAGTTCTGAAAGTAAAACCAGTATCCCCACCTGGCACATAGCAACTACTGAAGAATTTTTTTTTAATTTTTTTTTAACGTTTATTTATTTTTGAGACAGAGCATGAACGGGGGAGGGTCAGAGAAAGAGGGAGACACAGAATCTGAAACAGGCTCCAGGTTCTGAACTGTCAGCACAGAGCCCGACGTGGGGCTCGAACTCACGGACCGCAAGATGATGACCTGAGCTGAAGTCGGACGCTTAACCGACTGAGCCACCCAGGCGCCCCTTTTTTTAATTAAAAAAATTTTTTTTAATGTTTATTTATTTTTGACAGAGAGAGAGACAGAGCATGAGCGGGGGAGGGGCAGAGAGAGAGAGGGAAACACAGAATCCGAAGCAGGCTCCAGGCTCTGAGCTGTCAGCACAGAGCCCGATGCAGGGCTCGAACTCACAGATCGCGAGATCATGACCTGAGTTGAAGTCAGACGCTCAACCCACTGAGCCACCCAGACACCCCGAATTTTTTTTTTTCCTGCTTCATACAGTGGTCACCAGGGAAGAGAGTCTCCAAAAATTCTCCAGGGCAGATGCCCAAACATGACATTGTTTTAGTATTTCCTGTGAAACTCTCCGTGAGTAACTTGATACCCAGCCTTTAAACTTTGTTCCTGTTAAAATTTAGGACAGATCTTTCACGAATTCCAGGTGGACAAAATAAGAGGCCTACGACCCAGGGGTGTTGGATTAAATGAAAAGACACATGGGAAGCACTGACTCAGACCCCCGTGGCCATTATCAACGGTGACCGCCACTCACTCTGGAAAACGATTCTTTAATTCATTTTACCAGAAAACCCAGTCATGGCGGAAACGCTAGAATGGGCTATCCGTGGACTTCATGTCCGAATCCAGAACGTTCTAGAGTTTTCATAGAATTTAGAGTCTTAGAGGGAAGATGAGCCGAAGTGGTGTCCAGCTATCCTGTGTGTGTAGTAAGAGAGGACCACGGGAGGACATGTCTTGGTACTTGTTCTTGACGGACACAAAGCCATACATTTATCTTCAAAAAGTTAAAATTCACTAATCTCTCTTTCTCTCTCCCTCCCTCCACCCCACCCCCATCTTATATTTTCCTGCTTTGTATAATAATCATCCAGCTTTGTCACAAAAGCAAACCCTGGTTGACATTGATTGATTGATTGATTTTTAATTTTAGTATGATGAGACAAGCATGTTTGTAAGCAAGGAACTTAGAAACAGCTTTTTTTAAAAAAAGATTTTTTAATGTTTATGTATTTTTGACAGACACACAGAGAGAGACAGAGCACAAGTGGGGGAGGGGCAGAGAGAGAAGGAGAGACAGAATCTGAAGCAGGCTCCAGGCTCTCAGCTGTCAGCACAGAGTCCCACCCGGGGCTCGAACTGAGGTGGGGCTCGAACTCGTGGACTGTGAGATCATGACCTGAGCCGAAGTCGGATGAATAACCTACTGAGCCACCCAGGCGCCCGACCCTGGTTGACATTTGAAATTAGCTGAGCACCAAAATCACTGATGCCAGCTCTGGTTGGTCGTCTCCTCTGACACTGAGATCATGTCAGAGCGCTGTCGAAATGGAGGTGGCAAGAATGGGGCAACCTCTTGACAGGTCCTTGGGCATCTGGCTGTGACTTTGAGGTGGAAACAAGGCGGGGTGGGGGGGTGGAGATGAGGATGGGAGGGAGAATGTCAGGGCAGGAAAGGTGCTAGAGTCAAGCTAGGAGCCAACGGGAACCCAAGGGTCAGCCTTTTAATTCAATTTAACAAGCCCTGGTAGAGGGCCCCCTGACACGTGCAGGGCACCAGGCCAGCAATGGTGGCATTCACTGCCTCAGTAGTGACGGTAAATACAGGGGTGATCCTCACTCCAGTGGGCAGCTGGAGTCTTGTGATTCCCTGTCCACGTCACTGCCGACAACAGATAAACCTCATCTGGCCTTCTTGAGTCTAGTTGGTCCCCGGAGCACATGTTCCAGAGAGGCAGCACGTGAGCCTGTGGCGGCTCAACCAGCTCCATGGGGGTCTGCCCTAGGACTCTGGAGTGGGGTGACTGGCTGGCTCATGGCAAAACGTCGCCCTTCTGCAGGTGCAAATGCCATGGAGATGTGCCCACTTCTGCTAAATCAAAATGCTTGCCAGACACTTCTGACGCGTATCCCCCACACCTTCAGAGATGTGCAGACTTCAAAGGATTTCCCTTCTAGGCCTCCCATCTCGTTGACAGTGTGACAAGGTGTGACAGTGTGACAGGACAAGTAGGGACAGTGTCCCTGTATTCTGTGACCTTATGACAGTGCCCCACACCAGGGAGATCCCTGTGCCCCCCAAGCGTCCCCTCTCCTGCTGGCCACAGAGCTGTCTGGACAGGTGTCCCTAACTGTGACAAGCCCGCCCGGACCTCAGGGCTCACCCTCTGGCAGGTGAGACCTGCTCTCGAGAGTCCTGATGGTAGTGACACGGGTGCTGTCCTGATTGCTTTCTCACAGTTGCATTCCTGGCTGGCTGGATCCTGTTGGTTGGAAGGTCTCCATCTCCCTGAGAGGTCTGAGGCCAGGAGCGCTTCGTGCCCCTGCCCACTCTGCTCTCTGTCCCCACCTCCCTGGAAGTCACTGTCTGTACCGCAGCACGCACACAATTGCGCACAGCCTTCTATTGTTTGCAGACAGTTTTGTGTGAGTTCGCCAATCTGCCCCACGACGGCGCCCATCTTGAGGCCAGGGAGCCCATGTCTCTCCTTGCTGGAAGGCAGAAGGGAGCCCCAAAGGAACTGGCCTTGGGGATTTTGAGTCCCCCTTTCAACCTCTTACACCTGCAGAAAGGTAGACTCAAGGTTCCTGTCTCGGCAGGCTGCTGTGGGGACTGGCTGACCTCGGGCTGGCGAAGCACTTAGTCGGGGGTTCCCCACATCCCAGCCATCCTCCACCAGCCCAGCTCCAACGCCACCCGCCCCTAAAGCCTTCCCTCTTCTCCACCCCTTTCCCAGGGCCCCCTAGACCTTTACTTTTATGGTATGTTTTACAGTCTGCTTTGTAAAGAAATATTTCTCTCTGTGACTCATGCCTTCTAGATTTGACCTACCTGAACACCTGTGAGTGGGTAGGCCTCTCATATCACAGGAACGTCATAGGATTTTGTTACATCAAATAATCTACCTAGACCCCAGAGAAGGGGTTCTCAGGCGGGGCCCTGTGGCCACATTTTATGGACGAGGAAATGGAGACTCATAGGGCCGTGCCTTGCCCCAGACCCCAGTTGCTTAGTGACACAGCAGAGGCTCCAGCGCTCTCTCTGTGACACCCGGCTGCCTTCAGAGTGTGCTGCGGAGGAGTGAGGGCTGACTCAGGTCCAGGGAGTACTGGCTATGGCCTGTTCTAAGTGAGCACTGACCCAGGGGACTGGGAAGAGGGGCTCCCACGCCTGCTGGCAGGGACCGCTGAAGCCAGAGACACTAACACACACAGACACGCAAATGCACACACATACACCCCACCAGGGTGGCCACTAGGGGTGAGGCACAAAAGCATCCAGAGGGCAAAATTTAAGGAAGCGCTCACTCTCAGGTGCACGAAAGGGCAAGGCTGGCCCTGAGAGTGAATGCCTCCTTAAATTTTATCTCCTGGTTGAGCGTCCCCCTTAGGCTCAGGTCATCATCTTGGTTTGTGGGTTTGTTGAGTTTGAGCCCCGAGTCGGGCTCTGTGCTGACAGCTTGGAGCCTGGAGCCTGCTTCGGATTCTGTGTCTCCCCTCTCTCTGCCTCTCCAGTGCTCATGCTGTGTCTCTCTCTGTCTCTCAATAATAAATAAAAAGTTGAAAAAAATTAAAAAAAATTTTTTATCCCCTGGGTGCCTGGCCATCCTGCCCTAGTCCCCTATATATGATTCACACACCCACATACACCCGTACACATGTGGGCGACATATGCTCCCACACATACACATAGGAAGCCCTTGCTCTCAGACACCCCAAGGAAATACAGGCACCATTGCTGAGTCCCGACTGAGTCCACAATTGCTGAGAAGCACCGATAATAGACGTGGTAGGGAAAGTGAGGTCCAAGATATCCAGAGAATCTGCTCTGTGTGGTGGGTCAGCTCTGGACAATTTAGACATGAGGTCATGGACCTGTGACCTCCCCGTTCTTGTAACCTATGGTTTGAGATCTGAGCAGAGGAACTCCACTGTCCAGCCACGCCCTCCTGCCTGGGCCCCCACTTAAGTGACGGGACATAGGTGGTCATGGGGACCCCGCAGAGACCTTATTTTCAAATGAGACCAAAAGACAGTCATTCGCATGGGCCACTCGTTGGGCCAATGTCAGAGCCACTAGCAGTGCTCTGTCCCTGGGATTCATGGTGGCTCTTCCCAGATGAGGACAGAGTTACTGAGCAGGTGGGCAACAGCAGCAGGACTTGCTTATTCTAGAGATCTGGGCTCTTGGTCCCCTGGTGGCTGAGCACTGTCACTGGAGGGCTCCGACCTCTGCTCAGACCATGAGGAATATCCTGTCGAATCTTCTGCCCCGATCAGAACTCCCTGGCAGCTCGGTGCCCTGAGCCGCTCGGTCCTCTGAGCCGCTCAGTCCTGGCCCTGCAACCCTATGAACACACATGCCCCTGTTCACTAAAATGTGCAGGGGCCACGTGAGTGTGCACCTCAATCTCACGGATGCACAACGCCTACTGCAGCACCTGCATGAACTGATTATCACAAACAATATGGCGTCATCATGAATGCTTTGTACATTTGATCCACAAATATTTGTATAACCTTCATAAATCAGTGATTCTCAAACAATGTTTCCCTGCAGAGCAGGCAGACGCGCTCACTGATATAATGCAACTGAGCAAGGGTGGCAGGAGAAAGTGCATTGGTGGACAAACCACCTTCGAGTTCAAGGTGTAATTTTTTTTCCGTTTAGTGGCACAACGTCGTACGTTCCTTAGGATCTGGGATTGAGTTCGCAGCACACTATACTTTTTGCTACGTGGAGCTTGCCGTGTGGTCACGCTCTCGGTGGACGTGTGCGTGACCTTCCAGGTGCCCTGTCTCCTGACAAGTATCAGAACAGCTAGTGTTGATGTGAGGCTGGAGTTGCCTGATGTCCGCGTGGTGGGTGCAGCACCCCAATTCCGTGAAATCGAAAGATGCACATTCCTGTGTGGGAAGGCATTTCCATCACAGAGGATTTGCACCGCCACCATCAAGGAAGGAGCCCTGTGGGAGCACCTGGGTGGTTCAGTCGGTTGAGTGTCTGCCTTTGGCTCGGGTCATGATCTCGTGGTTCATGAGTTCAAGCCCTGCATCCTTCTCACTGTCAGTGCATCCTCTGTCCCCCTGTCTGCCCCTCCCCCCCACACTGTCTCAAAAAAAAAAAAACAACATCAAAAGGAAGGAAGGGAGGAAGGAAGGAAGGAAGGAAGGAAGGAAGGAAGGAAGGAAGAAGCCATGTCCCTGGGCCCCCACCTCTCCCTTTTACTTTCTCAACAAGCCCCCTGCTCTCCAGGAATATGATATTTGGCACACATGTGCCGGTCATTTAAGGGACCCAGTGGCTTTGCGCCAGAGTAAGGACACTTGCCCACACAGCTTTTTCGAGTTGCCCCTCTGTCTCGCTCTCTGCTGCCCTGGAGCATCCCTAGGGCTGTGACACCTCTCCTTGAGATTTCTTCAGAAGCTCCCATCACCCCTACACCTTCCATCCCAGCCGCTTGTCTTCGTCAGCTCAGGCTGTTACAATACAGTGCCATGCACTGGGTGCCGAAACAACAGATATTTATTTCTCACAGTTCTGGAGGCTGAGAGTATGAGATCAGAATACCAACATGGTGGAGTCTGGTGAGGATGCTCTTTCTGGCTTGTAGACTGGGACGTCACACTGTATCCTCACATGGCCTTTACTTGGTTCCTGTGCTTGGAGAGAGAAGGATCTGGTGTCTTTTCTTGTAAGAATAAGCGTTATTATAAGCTCGAATTATAAGCACAGATCCCATCTTAAGGGTCCACCCGTGGGATGCCTGGGTGGCTCCGTTGGTTGGGCGACTGAGGTCATGATCTCGCCATTCAGAGCTTGAGTCCCACGTCAGGCTCCATGCTGACAGCTCAGGGCCTGGAGCCTGCTTCAGATTCTGTGTCTCCCTCTCTCTCTGTCCCTCCCTCACTCATGCTCTGTCTCTCTCTATCAAAAATAAACATTGAAAAATTAAAAAAAAAAATAAGGGTCCACCCACATGACCTCATCTAACCCTAATTACCTCCCGAAGGCCCCACCTCAAAATACCATCACACTGGGGATTAAGGCTTCAACGTATGAATTTGAGCAGGGGGGAGGGACACAACATTTAACCCATGACACCAGCCATAGAAATCATCATCTACTTTTTCCTCTTTCTCAGGTTCACAAACCACATGGCCCACCACTCTCTAGAGATGCTTCTCTTCCCAACCTCTAATGCCCTGAGACTGTCCCCTCTCCTTCTGGCCTATTTCTCTCCTAAGTGGGTGCTCAGTCTGGCCCCTGGGCCTGGATCACCTGAGGGTATACTCTAGCTCCTAAAGAAGGATCCAGGGTCCCTCTACTCTCTGCCTCTGACTCCCCGCATGCCTGCACTTGCCTGGCAGTGCCCTGCACAGGTCTCTGACCACACACCCTCCCCCCTCCCCCCCGTAGCCCACGCTTAGCTACTCCGGGGTCCTGTGACACACCCTCGCCCTCTCACCCAATCATTCATCCCCTGGCCACATAAGCCTTGAGCTCTAACTCCAAATTGTCTCAAAGGACATTTGTACTCTATCTTTAAAGTTTAATGAGTGAACATGCATGGAACCCTTCAGTAGGTTCTGGGCTTTGGGGTTGCAGAACTCAAGACACCCGGCCTCCGCCTTCTTGCTGACATTCTAGAGAGAATGGAAACAAATTGGACTTTCAGCCACAAGCCAGGAGAGAAAGGAAAAACCTCAGTCAGTCCAGATAGACACAAAATGCTGAGCCCGTGGGAGAGGAGGATATACGGGGCAATGATCGGGGCAGGGGTGGGAGCCTGTGCCGAGGCAGGGGCAGGATTCCATCAGAGGACTCTGGGAGGGACCAGCAGGAGCAGAGATGTGGAGTCTTAGGTGTGTGTGCAGCCGGCAGGGACCAGAGTCAGCTCTGGGCAAAGGATACAGCAACAGAACGTCAGCTGGGATTTATAGGGGGCTTTGACCAGAGAGACCAGGCTAACGTGTTGTTGATACAACCCTGCTGTCAGGGTCAGGAAGCCTGGGCCAAGTGCACTCCATGTACATGTTTGGGAGTGTTTTACTCACCGTGCATGAAAACTTGCATCCTCTCCTGGCTTGACTTCACACTTCCCTTGTTGATTTTCATAGTCCCTTTAGCTCTCTTGCTGGAGCCGCGTACCTATTTTATCCTCTTTGGGCTTTGTGGTATTTTTATTAAGGGGAACAGCTTGGCAATAATCTGTGATAGCTAGATGATTCGCATTATCAAAATGTTCTGATTTCTCTCCTCTCCCATCCCTGTTCTAGAGTATCTTAGCCTGGTGATTTTCCAAAATAATCTTAGAGTCCTGTTGGCACTTCCTTTTCATCCAATCATTAACAGGCATTTGTGGGCAAACCGCTGGTATACAGTTTGAGAACATTCTATCCCACTTCCCTGACACTGTTTCCCACAACTTCCATATGCAAACCCATGTTCCAGCCAACTAGTCTTTGTTTCCAAAACACATCGTGTGCAGTCCCACCTCTGCGCATTTGCCCATGCGATGGCAGCTGCCTGGAACATCATCCCTACTCCTACCCTTTAGACAAGGTCCCGCCCACATTCTACTTCCCTAACCCGACCCTTTCTGCTCCCCTCAGCTTTAGTGACCCTCTGGTCTGTCTCCCCACTGCACTCGCCTCCGAGCTAGGCAAGAGCGAGAACTCTTTGTTCTCTCTACATCCCTAGCACTTGGACATAAAATCCTGTATCAAACGAGGGCTCTGAAAATGCCTATGATGGTAGTTTTTTTTTTTAAGCTTATTTATGTATTTTGAGAGAGAGAGAGAGAGAGAGAGAACGAGTGGGGGAGGGACAGAGACAGAGGGAGAGAGAGAATCCCAAGCAGGCTCCAAGAAGTCATCACAGAGCCTGACATGACTCTATCTCACAAACCATGAGATCATGACCTGAGCTGAAATCAAGAGTCAGATGCTTAGCCAGCTGAGCCACCCAGGCACCCCGATGATGGTAATTTTGACATAATCCTCCAACAGCATGTTTTTGTTTTGGAGTTGACCTACCTCGTACATTTGAACTTAGCGAATAAAGCTTTCCCAACATGAAGCGCACTTGGCCCTTTCCCACGATATTGCCGCAGGCCCCCGATGGGGGCTGTTGAGGTTGGGCCGCAGTGACCCCTGGAAATAGCAAGTATTGGCAGGCCTGGGCAAGACTGGCCCAACAGGGGTCCTTCCTCGTGGATGTCGGGCACCCGCTTGGCAGGGCGGATGGCCAGATTTAGGGCCATCTGTAAGGACCAAAGCTTACAAGATTCTCTAGGCTATGAATTAAGTGCCCCAAACCCCTCTGGCACATAGGAGATATATGCTAGATGCTTAGTAAATATTCACTAAATGAAATGACCATTTTAAAAATCTGCTTTATACAAGTGTTTCTCAAGTGTGGTCTTCACTCCAGCATCAGAAGCTCCCGGGGCTCTACTAACAGATGTAGGGCCCTGGAGTCTGCACCCATCACAGGTGCCCAGTGATTCTGCTGTGGATCAGCTTTTGAGAACCACAGATCCATAGTCAGCCCATCAAGGCCCAGCCAGAGGTCTTTCACAGGTAGAGATTGTCAAGCCAGCCTGCTGGGGAGACAGCCCTTCTTCCTGCACAGCAGCCCTGCCTCACTGAGATTTCCCATCTGGCTGTGGGCAAGAGTGGATCAGACTGACATACGGTCTCAAGTCTGCTCTTAGCTGGCTGTGCACAAGCCAGTGCACACGCTAGCCCCACCTCTCTCACAGAGTTATGAAAACCCATCTCCGATAAAAACCAAGGCCCGATTGATATTTATTAAATTTAATTAAATTTAAGAATCACTTATTTGCCAACACTTTGAAAGGGTGCTGCAAATGTTAGGTGAGTCCATAACCAACCCTTAAAGTCAATCTGGAAAGTTCTTGAAAGCAGGAGAAGCCTGGAGGTCCTGATTGACTGGGGGTTGGGGGGGGGGGTACCCAGCCTGGCTGGGTAAGAGTGATTGACACCTACATGGAGGCTTTGTTATGCTGATGTTGACATTAAAGAAGAATTTGCCACATGATAGAAGGATCAGGAATGGAGACCACAATGGTGGCTCTGTAGGAACCATAGCGAAGGCAAGAGGAGAGGGGCACATAGAGAGGATCAGATGTTAGAAAGTGCTCTCTGCCTGACTGAGCCTGCCTTATACTGTGAAGTCACTTGGAGAGGCAGCCAAATATCCCAGGAGAGTAGCCCAAGGACGCCTCCCTAAACCTGCTGGATCCAGTTCAGAGCTAGAACCCTGTTGATCTGTGCATTCGTTTGCTGGGGCTGCCATAACAAAGTACCACAAACTGGGGGGCTGAAATAACAGAAAGTTGTTGTCTCACGGCTCTGGAGGTTGGAAGTCTGAGGTCAAGATGCTGGCAGGATTGGTTCCTTCTGAGGGCTGTGAGGGGGAGTCTGTTTTTCATGCCCCTCCCCCAGCTTCCCGTGGCTTGCTGGCCATCTTTGGTGTTCTTTGGCTTGTGGCAACATAACTTCAGTCTTCGCATGGCATTCTCCCTGCGCCATCACTGTGTGTCCAAATTTCCCTTTTCTTAAGGACGCAGTCGTGTTGGATTAGGACCCACCCTAATGACCTCATGCTGATCATTTGCAAAGACCTTATTTCCAAATAAGGTCACATTCTGAGGTACTGGGGGTTAGGACTTCAACATATGAGTTTTGAGGGGACACAGTTCAACACATAACAATCTGAGTGTTGCAGGTTGGTGATCTGGGTCAGCCCTCCACCCAGCCCTGAATGGACCCTTGGCTGCTTTAGGTCCAAATGACACCAGCTGTAGAAGCATCTGTTGGGACTGACAGAAGAGGAGGAAAAACCAATATGGGTTCTCTAGAACTTTTCTTGTGGTGTCCACCCCAGTGCTCCCACAGAGGAGAGGACTCTGCTTCATAAACCCGGAACCTGCAGACAAGACCCTTGAGTCTGGGTTCACCACATAAGCAAATAAAAATGACAAATGAATAAGCTGGTAAGAGGAGCAGAAATGTTTTTCAGGGTATGCTGAGATTCAGAACACATTCTGCCCAATCCCCACACTTTTCTTTCTCCTCTGTCTGCCAAGTTGGCCCCAGCCAAGGTGGTGCCCAGGTCCAAAAGGGCCTCCTGGAGGGTGGAACCAACAGGGATTTGGGTCAGAAAACCTGAGTCTTGACTGTGCCATGAAGTGAGTCTATGACATTAGATGGGTCACCTCCCCTTCCTGGCCAAGAACGCTCTAGAAGGGCCCACAACTCTGGCACTAAGATACTGCCCATGGCCACCTCCATAGTCAGTCAGCCAGAGCGTTTCTCTCTGTCATCATGCAGGTCACGTGGCAGCCCAGGGGGCCCACTGTGTGCCACTTTCCCTCATCTTCCTACAGGTGGCCTCAGGGCCACCCACTGGTAGCTTCCTGTGTGGAAAAGTTGCCCAACGTCCCGCCACAGAGCTCTCTGTGCACACCCTCCTGGGGGTGACTGACCTCTACTCCCAGGCCTGAGGGCATTACTGGAGTGGCAGCTGTTGGATCAGGAGGACAATAAAGATCATTTGCTGCCTTCAGACCAGATGAGGAAACTGAGGCACAGCCAGGTAGGGTCACAGAGTGGGTGGAACCCAGGTCTCAGCACCCCTGTTCCCTCCCCTGAAACCATAACCTGCAGGCTGAGTCTACCTCTGCCTGTCCCCTCCTGGTTCCTTATGCAGCCGTGAGTGTGGCTTCTAGAGTGTGTAATCCACTTCGCTATGGTGCCAGGGGGGCCAGGTTCTGGGGGCCCAGCTGCCGTCAGGTGTGGAAAACACAGATACGCGGTTTTGTCACACATTTTGCTCGGTGTGTCGGGCTCAAAAACACGGTTCCTCTTCATTTGTTCCTACCTGTTTTGCTCCACAGGACGGCCAGGCTCCCCTTCTTCCCCCTCCCACCCCAGCCCTGAGGGCTCTGCACCTGCATGCGCGCGGGCACACACACACACACACACACACACACACACACACAACCCTTCCAACTGCCTCAAGTTCAGACCAAAGCTCACCCTTTCCAGCCACCTCCTTGCTGAGCTTGTCAGCCACCTCTTATCTTAATTAAGACCTCAGAAGCATAGAATCCCCGTTAGAGAGAATCTCCAAGGTCATTTAGTTCAACCCTCTAGGTGAGGCAAAATTTCCCGCTTCTCCTCTTCACGTGATTTCACTTCTATTCAAGATGTCCTTCGAACCTCTGGCCTCTCAGTCACTGCAGCTACCCCACCTGCCGGCTGCTGCTTCCTTCCCCCCTCCTTCTGCCTCTCCCTCTCCCTCTTCCACCAAGGCCTCCCTTGTTCACCAGGGGTCCTTCAAGCTACCTGGCCTCTTCCTCCCCTCCCCACCTCTGGGTGATTTTTAAGTCAATGTCTACAACACCCACATTTATAACATTATAACTTTGAGCTATAGAACCTGGCCGAACGTTACATAACATATGTCCTCAGGATGTGAATTATTGATGATTCATCCTCATACACACACACACACACACACACACGTGCACACCCCCCACCATAGATATTCCACAGGCTTGTCGAAAGAATTGAAGGAGATGTGCATGTGAACGGATTTTAAAATTTTAAGGTTCTATAACGTGTCAGGGATTATTAACTTGTAAGTTTCTCAAGGGCAAGAACTGTGTCTTCTATGCAGAAACCATCTCCCCACACACATCCAGCCTGGAATATTATTAGACTTAGAGGGGGTACTCATTGAATTGAAATATAACGAACTGAAAATTGCTTTAACATAGACCCATATTTTAAAAAACAACATTAATATCCCCAGGACTCTGACCCCAGGGAGGGTGATAGAAAGGTGGGGCACAGTGATTTGTGTGGCTGCTGGGCTTCTAAGTACGTGTCCAGGGCGTGCTGGCATTGTCACCTCTCAGGTCTCCCTCCCCCCCCCCCCCCCTCCCCGCCGAGATGCAGAGGCCCGAGCCCTTTCTCCTATAGCCCCTGGTGTGTCACTTCCGGAGAGTCTGGAGACATCTAAACTCAGTGAGAAGGGGCCGAGAAGAATGACCTCTAATCAACCTCCAGCCAGCACTGGAGGTCCACTGAAGCCTCTGACCAGAACTTTATGTTCAATCAATTAATTAATGCTTTCAATAAACATGTATTGAGCATCTAATGAGTGGATATAAACTCTGGGCAATCACCAGAGGAACTTTTTAAAATACAGATTTAAGGACACCATGGCAAGAGAGTCTGGTTGAACTGACCAGAAGTAGAAAGTTTGCAAATGCCCTAGGTGATTCCAACATGCAAACAGGTGGGAGCATGGCTGTCCCCCTACAAGGCAAGCTTATATGGCCAGATAGGACACTGCACCTGCCTTCAAGGAGCTAGGCATCTAGCTATGCAGACAAAGCATTGACCCCGAGAGAGGCCTAATGAGATTCAGATAGGGGGCCATGGACAGGGGCAGTCGGGGATGGGGGAAGGTAGGGGATAGTGGAGGTCCCTGACAGCTGTCCCTGACAGCTGGTCCAGGAAGGCTTCTATCTGGGGGAACGTGAGTGCAAGGTGAAGATTAGCCACCCCAAATTCACATCCTCAGAGAGGAGGCTTCACCTCTTCTGGGAGAGGAGGCAGTGTGTCTCTAGCTGGAGAACCAAGGAAGGAGGAGAAATGGTACCCAATCTTAATCACAGCGACAAAGTGGCCCATCCACTGTGTGGCTTACCGATGTAATGTGTGGATCTGAGAAAGCTTGCAGAGGCTTCCAGAAATCTCTGAGACAGCCCCAGCAGGGAGCCTAGCCAGGGAAGCCTCAGGTTTGGCGACCCTTCAGAACAGCCCGTGTTTTCCCACGTGCCTCCAGCTCCCCAGCCCCTGAGTTCCAGGCATCCTGACTGCCTTCAGGACAGGGCAGGGCCTCACGTCAAGTGGGACTTTTCTTAGGAAGCTTAAGGGTCTATGGACATTTACAGCAGCTCCATCCTCGGAAATCCATGCACTGGGGCCCTTCCTGGGAGGGAGGTGACAGGGTTAATCTAAGGGCTGGGGGAGGCGGAGAAAGGCCTTGAAACACACGGTGAAGCCAACCAGATTAATAGAGGAAGAGAGAGGGGGGTAGACCATTAGGAAGACAAAGAGAAAATCATGCTGGAGCAATAGAAAGGGAAATCTAATATCAACTAGGGAAAAATAAATGGAGATTAGGGCAAACAAATTAGCTTTAATGGGTTCAATGCTAATACAAGAATAACAGCCGAGCTGCGAATGCCTTTGAGGGGAAGATGGGATAAAGAACCTGAGCAGTCATGCAGGCAATAAAGATGATGCAGGGAGGGGGTCAGCCAAAGGAGCGCAGAGGCAGAAAGAAGGGAACACTCAGGGTGAATGGGCAGGGGAGAGGTGGTGGGAGGGCTCTGTCATCTTTGACGGGACCAAGGGACTGGGGCAGGGAAAGGGCTGGGAGGAAACGAGAATGGGAGGCGCAGGGGCAGTCAGCAAGGGCTGGAAATAAAGGAAAGGAAGGCAATCAAAAGAAGGGGCAGAAGGATCAAACCCAGAGCAGGAAAGACTGGGCACAAAGGCAGTGGCGAAGCATGGAAATAGAGTGCAGGATTAACATGAAGGGTACAGGGAAATAGAACTGAATTAGGTTAGGGGCGCCTGGGTGGCTCAGTCGGTTAAACATCCAACTCTTGGTTTCGGCTCAGGTCACGATCTCATGGTTTCATGCGTTCAAGCCCCACGTGGGGCTCCGTACTGGCAGTGTGGAACCTGTTTGGCATTCTCCCTCTCTCTCTCTCTCTCTCTCTCTCCTCTCTCTCTTCGCCTCCCCCACTCATGCTGTCCCTGTCTCTCTCAAAATAAATAAATAAACTTTAAAAAAAATTTTTTTTAAAAAGAACCAAATTTATGACTAAAGAAAATTATAAAAAAGGAAAGATTAGGGCCTCAACAAAATGAAAACCTGAGGAGGATCCTGAAGTGGGTTTCGGAACGTACCCCTGTTTGGTAGGTGATGTGAAGACACTGTGGCTCTTAGAGAAGGGGCTGACTGTTCTGGAACCACCCCGTGCTGCCAGGGGTGGGGCTGGGGGTGGATGGGCCGAACCTGGAGGCCCTATGCCCAAGTCTCAGTTCTGCCCCTTTGTAATGATGCAGCCTTGGGCAAGTTCCACAGGGCCTCTGCTCCTCATCTCCTCATCTGTAGAATGGGGACAGTGTGCTACCTACCTCAAAGGGTTGTCATGGGAACTAATGAAAAGATGCACTTAGAGTAAGTACCTCCTGTAGGTGGGCTCTTAGTATTATTCCTAAGCATTGACTAATGGGGGAAGGAGGTTGAATCCTGAAAATAGCCCTTGCTTCCTTCCTCCTTCCCCTCTTTCCTCTTCTTTAAGTCCAACACTGGCAAGATACCAAATTTGTCTCTTTCCCAGCTGGAGACTAATCCAGGGGAGACCTCTTTCCCCACCCTTTGTCTCCCTCCCTCTGCCCCTCCCAGCCCTCTCTCCCTGTTGAGGAGGAAAGAATAGTGCTAAACCCTCCCACCCTCTGGGCTGATCTAAGGCAGAGCTTCTAAGGGAGCCAAACTTCTTATCCTATTGTTCCTAAGGGCCTGCGGGGACCCTCAAATTTACCGGAATGACGGGATGAGAGAAGCTGGGAGCTGGAGCTTGTCCTCATGGCCTCCCAACCTGGAGACCTCTTGGGCTTCGTTAAAGTGCACAGAGGCACAAGAGGGACAGAGCCCAATGGACCAGGAGAATAAATCAACATGGACAAGCCCAAGAATCTATGAATAACCATCTCAGCAGGGGCTCCAGGAGTAGGGAAGCCGGAGCTGGGATTATTGCCTGTCCCTTAGGGCATTCCAGAAACTTCCAAGAGCAAGATAATGACCAGGCCAGAATAGGCCTCTTCCCTTTCTTTCCCCTAGGAGCAGTGGGTCCTTCCTGCAGTTACCACGTCAGGGTTACCTCAGTGTTTCTTTGTGCTCTGTTTACAGCCCTCCAGCAGCCAGATAAGCAAGCTCCTACATTGAAGCATCTCTGCGGAAATACCTAAGGACAGGTTTTCTGACTAGACACTGACTGATAATGCTACTTAATGTCAGAGAGGTCTGAGGAAACAGGATTCCAGGACTGGCTTGGTCGTGTCCTTGGCCTTGAACACAGAGCACAGTGCTGAGTTTCTTGGCACTGAGACCTGGGACAGCAGTTTCTTTTTTAACAACTGGATCCTGTTAGACGTAAAAGGGCATCACTGCCCAGCAGCGCTGAGCCAGAAACTTCTCCTCAAGTGTGCCTCTGACTCTGGGGTGTCCAGGTCCCAGGAGGGGTAGCTGTTGACACGACACAGCGGTCATCCCTAGCCCGAGCTCTCTCTTGTGGCTCCTTCCCTCAGTGGGCACTGAAGTCTCCCCACCAGAGCCGTAAACCCTGTGAGGGTCACTCTGTGTAGGTGTCCCCGCATCTTTCTCCATAGGCCCTCCAAGGCCGGGGTTAGAAGGAAAAGGCTTCTCACCTTGAAGCCTGCAGGCCCGCCTTGGTGACAGTCTCCCATGGGAGTGACAGGGAGCCCCTGCAGACCAAATAGGCTATAAGTGAGCCATGACAAGTGCCCACACATTTCATGCTGACGTCAAAAGCTTGATGTAAAGGAAGGCCTCTGTGTTCATCCCATGGCTCCTACAGGAGGGCAAATTTCTCTTTTCCTGGACTGTGATATCTGGACCCCTTTTAAAATAGCTCGTGTCTAAGAGAATATGACTTTGGAAGACAGAATTCTGCTTAGCGCAAAGAATGTGTGGGCTTCACTAAGCTTGTTTGGGGCCTGTTTACTTTCCTTCCTGTCCCTCTGTCCCTCTGTCCTTCCCTCCCTTCCTTCCTTCCTTCCCTTCCTCCCTTCCACCCTCCTTCCTTTCATCTCTCTCTCCCCTCCTTCTTTCTTTCCTTCCTTCCCTCCTTCTTCCCTCTCTTTCCTTTGTTTCTTCCTTCCCTCCCTCTTTCCTTCCTTTCTTCCAATAATTAGCCAGCATTTATTGAGTGCCTACTGTGCACCAAGCCTTATACTAGATATTAGTGCTTCAGAGATATAAAAAAATCATCCCTCATGGGGCACAGTCTATGTAGCAGGACACAGCCAGTATAAATAGATGCATATTCTGCCACATGTAGTGGTAGAGACTATGCCCTGGCATGTTTAAAAGGAAGGACCAGAGACAACAGGCAGGAAAGGCAGGGAGACTTCTTGGAGGAGGTAGCTTCCTGAAGTGACTCAAGGTATGCGTACAAATCAATCAGGAGACGGTTAGGAAAGGCCACTCCAGGCATGGAGGACAGCACAAACAAGGACACAGGGGAGGATTTGGATGCTATGAAAGAACAGCACTCAATTCCGCACTGCTGGGTCATCAGAAATAAGGCTCAGGCAGGTAGGAATCGAGGCTGGAGAGGAGAGGTGAGCCAGAGTCAGCTCACATGGACCTTGTCCTCCAGATTTAGTAGCTTAGACGTCACCCATAGGAGATGGGACCACACCCCAGCGGGTTTCTTCAATACCGGGGGGCACACGGTCAGACTCGGGTTTTAGATGGGTTGCTCCCCACAAAAGGCCATGTGTGCACACTGAGAGCAAAGACCAGTGAGTCCAGGGGACTGGTTAACCCCTACCTTTGTCTCAGATTATACATCACTTAGAGAGATTGTCTTTGGTCGCCTGGAACTAATTCTATGTCTCACCCTCCACCCCCTTATTCTTTAATACTGCACCCTATTGTGTCCTTCTTAGCACTATCCTAGCAAGAATTATCCATTTATTTATGCGTTTACTTTTTAAATATCTACCTATTTCTAGACTAGGGGCTCCATGAGATCAGGCATCAATTCAATATGATCAGTCCCAGTAAAGTGCCTGGCATGTGGTAGGTACTCAATGAATACACGTTGAATGGATAAATGAATATTTGGATGTGTGAACACTGGGGATGGCTAGGAAGGTACTGGTTAGGTAAATATTTAAGAGGTAAAAGTGTCATGGCTGAGTGAGTCCTCCCTATGAGCAGAAGGGAAGAAACTAAAGACCATTCGTTCTTTCATGTGGCACATATTAATTGAACACCTAATACAATTTAATAATGAACAAAACAGACACGGTCCTGCCCTCATGGAGCTTTCGATCTGGTGGGAGAAGACAGTCACTACTCCTGTATATAATCATGCAAATGAATGTGAAATTAAAATTTGAATGACTGCATTGCAAGAAAGATAAACGATGTCATGGACGTTGTCTAACCACAGGCCCTAACCTACTCTGCAGGGTAAAGCAAAGCCACCTGGATGAAGTGACTTTGTGCTAACCTATACAGGATGGGCAGGAGTTAACCAGATAAGAGGGGAAGACGAGTTCAGGCAGAGGGAACCGTGTGTGCAAAAGCCCCAAGGCAGAAGGACGCACTGGTAGCTCTAAGGTCACGCCGAAGCCAATGAGGGAGGGCACAGTGCACATTGTGGTTGAGGGTGGTGGGAGATGAAGCCAAAGGCAGGCTCTGTGCTTGCGTGGCAGCTGGTGCTTTTACTGACCAAGACAACACAAGAGAGGAGGCTCTTTATCACCCAACAGGAGATTTCCAATAGGAAACTGGATATAAAAGGAAGGGGAAAGTTCTGGGCTGGAGATTCCAGGGGTGCCCATGGGGCCATCAGTACATAGGTACAATGAGAGTGGGTGTGTGATCACCAAGGATGATGGTGTAAAGTGGGTGCAGCACTGGGGTTTGAGAAAAGCCTGAAAAAAAAAATATATATATATATACATATATAATAGAACAAATGAGAGAAGAGAGCCCAGTAAAGAGAAACAAAAGCAGCTCTGAAGGTATAAGAAACCAGGAGACAGCATTGTCACAGAAACTTCTTTAAGGAGGAGAACCTAGCACGGAACCACCCACCATCCATCCAGTACCGAGTTTGAGCACACGCTAAGCTGGAGGCACACAGTGAGTTGACCACCGAATAGCAAGGAGGGAAATGAAAGAAATAAGAACAGCAAGCATGACTACTTCTCGAGAAGTCTGGTTGAAAACAATCATCAGAAAACATTTCATAGTCAACGGGGGAATATTGCGGGGACGGGGAGGGGTTGGGGAAGCGGCATAGAAGAATGTACTTGAGTTTGTAGGTCCAGGGAAAGACCTAGTAGAAAGGGAGAGGTAAGTAACACAAAAGAAAAGTGAGGAGGGGAGCCTGGGTGGCTCAGTCGGTTAACCATCCAACTCGATTTCGGCTCAGGTCATGATCTCGTGGTTTGCGAGTTCGAGTCCCACATCGGGCTCTGTGCTGACAGTGCGGAGCCTGCTTGGGATTCTCTCTCTCCCTCTCTCTCTGCCCCTCCCCCCCGTCTCTCAAAATAAATAAACTTGAAAAAAAAAAAAAAAGAAATGTGAGGCTAATTTATGGAGTAGGGTTCCAGAACTGGTAGAAGGGCGAGGCATCGATGCGAAATGAATGAGAAGTAGAGGCAATAGCTTTGCCTAGCTACTGTCTCTGCCCCAGTCAGTCAGCCTTGGGGAGAGAAGTGCAAGGCACAGACACCAAGGCCACGCAGCAAGACGGGGCTAAAGCCAGATGCGGAAGGCTGTCTCTCGGCATGCCCACCCCTATCGTGCTAGTCTAAGTCCTAATGTGCCCAGGGAACCCATAACCATGGATGCCAGTGCAATCCGACGTGCAGACTTGGGGTGCAAGGTGGAACAAGAGGTTGGAACACTAGGTTTCTGTGGTCCTGGAACACTTCCTTTAGGAATGGTTTGAGGCCCTGGCCTTTATTCCAGAAAGGCACCAGGCCAAGGGGAGCAGCTGGGAGGCTGCAGTGGGTGACCACAAGCCCCTCCCGCTATAGTCCTACCAAGGGTCAAACTTCCACCTCGACACCCTTTGGAGATAAAGCAAAAATCCCCAGGGAGTTACATGGAAATTCTCCCAGAACAGCACATTGCACCAGTGTCACTCTGGGACTGGGCAGAGGCATGAGGAATGAGGCAGAAAGAAAGAGGAGAGTATTGGAGTCTGCCACTTAGAGATCCCACAGTGGAGAGTCAGTGCGATGTGACCATCACAACAGCCCCACACGTTTGGAAAACATTTTTCTGTCTCATGTATATGCTGAAGCATTAATTCGACTTTTATGACAGGTGCCAGGTAGAGAAAGACGGCAAAGGTCCTGCCCTTGAGGAGGGCCCTTTGGAATATAAATAAAGAGACTTATCAGTGCCCTCAGTGACATGACAGAGACTTGTATAAAGGACTGTGGGCCCAGGAAAATTCTCCATGTGTCTTAAAGGTTTGGGATTGGTACACGTAACAAGAATTTTAAGCGATGAGCGTCTCTCTTTTCCTCCTACCATTCCTGTTCCTTGGAGCTCTATACGGAGTGAAGAAATTACCAAAGAAAATCCTAATGCCTTCCTGAATGGCACTTTTCCATAGTAAACACTTCCGGACAGCAGGCTTCATCTGGGGTTTTGCAAGGATCAAAACCCCTCAGTGTCGAAACCCCTCAGTTTCCTTCTGTGGCCCTGGGAAAGTCGGCATCCCCTTGTCTGAGGGCCTCCGCACTCAGAACCTGCTTGTGTCCGGCCAAGCAGTCTTGTCTTCCTCTACCATACCCACCCATGATGCTCCAGACCATGCAAAGGGCCTTTGCTTAGGAAGCTTCCAACCTCTTTCGGGTTCACACCTTCCCACTAGTCCAACCAGGAGCTCCCACTCATTCCCGGCTTCCGGCCTCAAAGCCCACCTCATCCACAGCTGCATGGAAAGGCGGTCAGCACGGTGGGCGGCCCAGCCCATCCCGGTGCAGGAAGGAAGGCTGCACCCACCTCTGGGCATTTGGTGGTGACTCACCCAAAGGACTCCACTCCCCCACACCGGACATAGGAAGGACAAAAGTCCTTCCATTATGGGGACTCAGCTCAATGCCTCAAACCATACGGGCCATCTCCATCTTCTGTTACCTGCCTGCTACCTGCCTGTCCTACACCACAGTAAATGTCTTCCAGTGCCTTGAGAGCGCCAAGACCTTGTGCATGGATGTATTTTCCTGTGGATACTTCTTCACCTGGTTACCTCCTGGTCATTCCTCCCTGCAACTTCCATCTGACCACTTATGGGCTCCCCTAACACCTGAACTTACCTTTTTCAAGAAACTTCTCCCTCACCATCGTGATTCCCAATTTATGTGACTGCATCCCCCAAAGATTGTAAGTTCCTTGAGGGCCCGGTTTCCTGTCCTATTCAAGATGGCATCCTCAGTGCTCTGTACCTGAGCCGTGGTAGGCACTTCATACGTACGCGTTGAGATAAAAAGAAATGAAAATTTTAACATACAAATAATATGAATTATTATTCTTAGAAGGTAGGGCTGAGGTGGTAGATGTACAAATATTTAGTTCCTCTCAGTTTTCTTTCCCTGCCATTGTCCAACCTAAACCAGTGGTTTGCAACGTGTGGTCCCAGACAAGCAGTATCGGCAGCATCTGGGAACTTCGTAGAAACAAATTCATGGTTCCATCCTCGACCTGTTGCTTCAGAAACTCAGGGCACTGGGCTCATCAGCCTGTGTTTTTAAAAGTTCCCGAAGTGATTCTGATGCAAGCTTAAGTGTGTGAACCACTGCCCCAGTCCTAGGTCCAAGCTTGAGACATAACATTAGACACAGGAAAAAGTTTCATTCAATGGATGAGAACAGTAGGGCTGGAAAAAAAAAAAAACAAACCTACCAACTTTCTCAAATGATAAAAGTAAAAACAGACAGAGTCGATGCAAGACTCTGGCCCAGAGCTCCTTGTACAGCAACACAAAGTCACTCAGAAGCCACTAAAATAAAATAAAGCACCAGAGCATTTATAGTTTAGGGGCCAGAGGTATGAGAACACCTTCCATTTCACACTGATGCTGGATGATCCAATAAATAAGCCTTCGGGAAGGTTCCTGAGGGCTTAGGTCTCTAAGAATCCTGATCAGCCCTTCAGGAAGATTTAGGACAATAGCCCATACAGCTTCAACAGAGAAACAGATAGGGTTGATATTTTTTTAAGGCACCATATTCAATTCAGGTCACCCCCAAAATGGCGCTTGGTTTTTTCAACTTCTACCTTTCTAGGGGTGAAGAACTCCACCTGCAGGAAAACTTGCTTCCAGATATAGAGGCTCTAGTCCCCACCCCCAAACACCTGAACCTTGGTAGATGACGTGGCAGATCGAAGGGGGAAAATGGGGACAAAGCTGGACAGTTCACGGTCTTGTCTGCGTTTGGGTGGCTGTCTGGCGCCCCCTTGTGTTCAGTGTCTGGACCCAAACGAGCCAAAAGACCATAAGGATGGACGAATGAGGATCAAGTGGCTAAGCCATTCTCCAAGAATGGCCTGTAGCCATGAGAAGGCTCAGGAGAGGGTCATCTGGGATGTCCTCCCAGCCCTGGTGGCAAAGCACTCGCTGGGACAAGCTGCCTAGCAGAGCACAGGTGGAAATTGTGCTCCAGCTCACCCAGTTGCCTCCACCAGGGAGATGGATCACTGTGTCCCTCCTGCTGGGTATTTGGCCAGCAGGCTTTTTCCTCCTGACTTATTGCCCAGGCCAGAGGCTTATAGCCTCTTTTTTTTTTCTTTTAAGAGAAATTGACTATTTTGCTGAAGCCAGCTTGGGCCCCTGAGGGGACATTGCAAGGCAGTTCTGAATGTGCTAAGTCAGTGGGCGATAATGGGCACTGTGTGCTCTGAGAGGCGCTTCCCACCCTTGGCCATAAATAGTCCTTAACGGGCTCACACAGAAGGCTTGGCACTGGCTCTTCCTCCTTGTCTGCTCGCTCCCCCTGACGCCCACCCCTCAAGCTCCACCATCCCAGCCAGATCACCAAATCATGCCCCGGTGTGGAAAGATCTCCTTCATGCCCAGACCATGGCACCTTCAGTGCAGGCCCGCAGGGGCAGTGCCAAGCTTCCACGGTCGGTCCTGGACTCAATGCAAGTGCAGGACTCAACCCAAGAAGCACTGATGGGAGCCTTAATCTTTAGCTAGAGGCTGGTTGCTCCTCAAACGGGCTGAGTCACCTAAGTCATAAATCAGGTCACTAAAACTCTCCAAGCCCCAGTCTCTTCATCAGCAAAAGGGATATTTCAGCCCTGGAATTAGTCCAAGCTGGTCTAGGGATTTTAGAGAGTTGAGAAGGTTGGTAAGTCTAATAGACAAGCACTTTCTTACCTCTAAGCCTTTGCACATGCTGTTCCCACTGCCTGGAACAGTTTTCTCCCTTCACTCCTTCACTTGGCTAACACCTCTTTATGTTCAGTCAAAGTTCAGACTTCTCCAGGAACCCTTCTATGGTCCCCTAAGCCTGGGCTTGGTCCCCTTCAGTGGTTCCCATAACTCCCTACTTGGGCCCCATCCCAGCAGTGGTCACGTGGTCTGGTAATTGGCTATTTGTTGGTCTGGGCCCTCACTTTAGTAAACCCTGTGAGACAAGAACAGAGATCACATCTGTCTTATTCACCTGGGCATCTGCAGGGCCTGGCACATAGTAGGCACTCAATAAATACATTGGAACAGGTAGAAGGGCTCAGAATGAAACACAGGCTGGGGCCAGAGGGCAGAGGGCAAGTCGGGAAGGCAGCTAAGGAAACATGCACACGCATCCACGGCTTGTCCACGTTCTGCACAACTGCCTGCAGCCTGACATAGTCCTGGGCCCCCGGGAATGGATGGCAGGGAGTTCTCTGCCAGTCCTGTTAGTCCTCTGGCCCATAAAGAAGAAACCACGGGGTCACTCACTCGGGCCAGGAGCCCACACACAGGGCCTGGGCCCGCTCTGCCCCAGCTCAAGCAGAGAAGCTCTGCTTCGGTTCATTTGCGTTTGTGTTTCTCAGTGCAATTGTGCTTACAAAATCTGGCTCTGACAAATGTAAAGACCACTGAATGCCCTCATCTGATAGATAAGGAACGGGGAGCCAGAGAGGAGAGGGGACCTGCTCCAACATCACACAGCTCGGTGTCAGAGTAGGAAGACTCTGCATCTCCAACCCCTTTCAGAGGGAGGGAAGAAGGTGGTGGGGTTGGCATTCAGAGAGGAGGGCTGAGGGTCTCAGAGGAGCCTGTGCAGGTCCAAGAGGTGCCCAGACTGCAGCGTGCCCTTCTGTGGCATCATACACCGCCCCCCAATGGCAGCTGCCCTCCCTCTGCAATGGGAAACCGGGGGCATTGCATCAGGAGAACCAGAGGGCACGATGGTTAGAGTTCACATGCACGGTCTCTCATGCACACAAGCACCCACGCCCGGGCTAATTCCTACCCACCCGCCCTGCCTGGCCCCTGACAGCTGTTCCTGGGACTACTGTCTTCTTAGGCCACGGAGGGCTGAATCAGCTAGGAGGGGCCTTTGTGAACGGCAGACCCCTGCCTGAAGTGGTGCGTCAGCGCATCGTGGACCTGGCCCACCAGGGCGTGAGGCCCTGCGACATCTCCCGCCAGCTCCGAGTCAGCCATGGCTGTGTCAGCAAGATCCTTGGCAGGTAAGCACAAAATTCACCACACGCCACCGTCCCTGCAGGGCTTGCCTTCTGCGGCCCACCTCGCAGCCACCCTCCCTTCCCCCAGGGGACTCGGGTCCATTCCCGATGTCCAACCTTGGTCCCCGGGACCTGAACAGTGTGATGGCACTTCTGGACCTCCCCCTTATGCACTGCTCTTCTTCTGTTATTTTCCTGCCCTTTCTTCTTCTTTGTCCACTTCTCCTTCCTTTTTTTTCCCCTCCCACTTTTCTCCTTTGTCTCATGTCTTATTTTTATAGGCTTCTCTACTCCTAAAGCAGGAGCATCTTCCCCAAAGCACCCCACCCCCACCCCCGCCAACCGCCGAGACCAAAGGAAATGGAGCCACCAGGGAGGGGCACATGATCAGAGGTGGCTCCTGCGGCCTAAGCCCTGCATGAGGGATGTCTGAGTGTGCTTCTCAAACTGGTAACTCCCAGAGCATCGGCAGCAGAAGCATCAGGGGGTCCTGATGAGAGGTAGCTAAGGCCTGGTCCAGACCTACATATAAATCACAGCATCCACTCTGGAAGCCAGTCCTGGGTGCTGTGATTTTTATGAGATGACCAGGTAACACGTATGAACACTAACCACAGAGCAGTGGCTCACAGCCCCAGCTGCACGTTAGAGTCACCTGGAGAAAAGTAATTTAAAAAAAAAAAAAAAAAAAAAAAAAAAAAATATATATATATATATATATATATATATATATATATATATATATGTCTTGGCCCCAGCCCACACCAATTAAAGCAGAACTTTAGGAGAATGAGCCCAAGTTTTCGTACAGTGCTAAGGCTCCATCAAGTGATTCCAACTTTCTGCAGCCAGAATTGAGGACCAATGACCCAAAGGTTCAGGTGGAACCAGGAGCAGCAAAGCCCTGCTTCTGGATTGACATAGCACAGTCTGGAGAGCCACTCCCAAAATGCCCCTGCACTGGGGGACTTGGGGCTTTGCATCAGTTCAATGTACCTGTCTCCCTCACCCAACTGATAAGTGGGTTCAAGAAGAAGGTCACCTGAGTGACTCTGTCAGTTAAGTGTCTGACTTCGGCTCAGGTCATGATCTTGTAGTTCATGAGTTCGAGCCCTGCGTTGGGCTCCGTGCTGACAGCTCAGAGCCTGGAGCCTGCTTCAGGTTCTGTGTCCCCCTCTCTCTCCGCCCCATCCCTGCTTGTGCTCTGTCTCTCTCTGTCTTTCAAAAATGAAGAAACATTAAAAAAAAATTTTTTTTAACGGATTCAAGTGGAATTCTGGTTTAAAGAGGCAAAGAGCCCTGAACTGTAACTGAACTGTGGAGAGCCCTGGCTTCCTACCGAAGGTGTCAGGGGAACATGTGCTCTGTGGCTAGGGTCAGGAGAGGGCTTCCCAGGGTGGGCTGGGGTGCCCCAGAGAGATGAGCCCTGGAAGGCTGTGACAGGCAAGCAGAGTTTTAAAGAACCAGATTTTATTTCATTGTAGAAGAGACCACAGAGTTTTCACAACAAGGAGGGCAAAGCTATCCTGACCTAAGTCTCTGATCCACCAAAGCAGCTAGTTGGTTGCTCAGAGGAGAGGAGAAGTGGACAGCCTGGGAGAGTGAGCTTGGCTTATGGGGCTGGACGTAGCCAGGGATCCAGGACAGGCTGGCATTCCAGAGTCCATGAGAAGCAGCTTCAACCTGAACCATGCAACCTGGTAGAAAACCAGTGGCCAGCCAGGGGGGAAGGGAGGGGAGCAAAGGTGAACCAGCCAGACCGAGGCAGAGGGCCCAATGATCCAAGCTGGCTTCCTGGGGAGGGTAAAGCTGGGATGGCCAAGAACAGCGAGTCATGCTTTAACTAAGAAAAGCTGGATAGAGGGGCACCTGGGTGGGTCAGTCTGTTGAGCGTCTGCCTTCGGCTCAGGTCATGATCTCATGGCTCGTGAGTTCAAGCCCCGCATCGGGCTCTGTGCTGACAGCTCACAGCGCCCTGCTCTGTGTCTCCCTCTCTCTCTGCCCCCACCCCCACTTGTGCTCCGTCTCTCTTTCTCCCTCTCAAAAATAAATAAAAACATTAAAAAGAAAGAAAGAAAAGCCGGATAGAGAAACCCACCACTGTGAACTTGTACACACGCAGCATGTGCATCACAATTTCCTTTCTAAGAAGGGAAATCTTTTGTTCTCCACAGGTGGCTCTTGCAGGAGCTCAGACACAAGACACTGGCCTGAGGGAAAGAGAGAGAAGCCAGGTGTCCAGGGTGAGGTCTTTAGCAGAGTTCGGCAGCAGCATAAACCTACCCATGCAAGGGAAACAGATAGTGCCAGGAACATCAAGTGTTTGAGGCCAGCCCGGGGGGGGGGGTGCGTTTTAGCCCCCAAACCCCTCCCCAGAAGCTTTGGAGAGGAATGAGAGTCTCTGGCTAAGTCCCGGCCGGAAGACCCCACCTGCTTATTGGGTAATTCTTTGGGGTTCTCTATTGGAGTAGGTACTACGAGACTGGCAGCATCCGGCCTGGAGTGATAGGAGGCTCCAAGCCCAAGGTGGCCACCCCCAAGGTGGTGGAGAAGATTGGAGACTACAAGCGTCAGAACCCTACCATGTTTGCTTGGGAGATCCGAGACCGGCTCCTGGCTGAGGGGGTCTGTGACAATGACACTGTGCCCAGTGTCAGCTCCATCAATAGGTAAGAGGGACACAGCAGCCGGGGGCCAAGGCACCTGGGCTTTGGGGGAATCATGACAGAGACCCGAAGAAGGGCCTGGCTTGGCTAGAGGGGAGCCTGAGGAGGGGCCTACTGCTGAAGAATTAAGCAGGAAGCACCCCAGGCTCCGGGCAGATATCACACCTCCCCACTGCTAGGAGACATTTCTGCCCCCACCCCACCCCACCCTGGGTTGTACTTTCCACAGTTTCCTTCCTCACACGCTACATCCTTTTTTGGTCAATGAAAGAATCTTGAATTGATACTTTCTCGGGCCACATGACCCCTAACCCGGCCCTCATTCAAGCATTCACCCCATTGTTTCGTCATTCAATTATTCACTCACTACCTCAGTCAATCAGTTCCTCACTCGCTCATTCATGTATGTGTGATTCACTCGATTTATGTGCTAGGCCCTGGAAACACACAATCCTTGTCCTTGTGGAGCTTACAGTCTAGGGGGAAGACAGACACTAATCAAGTACTAATCAAGTGCCCACACAAACAATTGTATAAGTGCAACTGTAAGTCCTCCTGAGGAGAGAAACATGCAGGTATGTGAGCTAGCATAAAGCGACTTGGTTTAGGAAGGTATGAAAAGATGTCCCTGAGTAAGAACGATGAATAAGAGTTAAATAAGTGAAAAGGGGAGCCAAAGGAGCCTTGAGGCAGCACATGCAAAGGACCTGTGGCTCATAGATCTTAGACAAGAAGCCGAAAGAAAGCCAGCAGATAGATGGGGAATATGGGGTAGGCTGAGGTGGAAAGGTCAGCAAAGACTGCCCTTTAGAGGCAGGTGGCCATGTCACATATTCTTACCTGTGACCTATAAGAAACTTGGCAGACTTTAAGCAGGAGGCTGACCAGCATCTCAAAAAGTCCACTCTAGCTACAATCAGGAGAATCGAGTAGAAAGGTCAAGAGCAGATAGGGGCAGGCCAGGGAGCGATCCTGGAGGGAGAGACTTGGTAGTGGCATGCACTAAGTTGCTGACAGTGAGATGCAGAGAGGGGTCAACAGCAGAGAGGTTTACAAGGTCAAACCCACTGAAGCTCATGATGGGCTTGAGAGAAGAGGGAAGGAGGCAGACGTGAACTCTGCCTGTATCTCTGCCTTGAGTGACCAATGGAACTGATCATGAAACGGGAAAACTGGGAAGGACCAGGTGTGAGGAGTAAGGCCATGCATTTGATTGTAGCAGGTTGTAATCGAGGTGCCTTTAAGATACCCAGGTGGGCTCTCAAAAAGGCACAGATCCAGGGCAGCGTGAGTCCTGTTTCCTCCTCTTCTCTCTAATAGCCTTTCTTGTCTTCCTTACAGGATCATCCGGACCAAAGTGCAGCAACCATTCAACCTCCCCATGGACAGCTGTGTGGCCACCAAGTCCCTGAGCCCGGGACACACGCTGAGTGAGTGCTGACCCGCAGGCACACTCAGCCTCGCAAGCCCATACCCATCAGCAAAAACAGTCACACATACACACACACACACACACACACACACCCGCCTGTGCGGACTGAGCCCTTCCACCGACAAAGCGTTGCTGGGTCCCGGGGAAGATGCACTGACATACTTAGGGGTGGAAACATTTCTGGCAGCCTTGATCCAAGAACCCCCACTCCCGTGGGCCCCTGTGTCCCCCATGGTGGCAGCGGGGGCTCCCAGGAGTGTCACCCGCATGTGCTGACCCTCTCCCTCTCCCCCCGACTGCAGTCCCCAGCTCAGCTGTAACGCCCCCAGAGTCACCCCAGTCAGACTCTCTGGGCTCCACCTACTCCATCAACGGGCTCCTGGGGATTGCTCAGCCTGGCAGCGACAGCAAGAGGAAAATGGACGACAGTGAGTGTTGGGGAGCCAGAGGGCAGGTCGGGGGTGGGGGGTGCAGGAGAGCAGTCTGCTCAGGCTCCACGGGGACCGGTGGCCCCAGACTTTGCAACTCCTGCCTACAGCACGTGGCCCACCCCCCAAGCTGGCCACAGTCCCGCAGCCCGGAGCCAGGTCCTTCCCATCACTCTGTAGCCCGAGTCTGCCCTTCCACTCTGGCCTGGGGTGTGGTAGATGGGTCCCCTGAAAGCTCTCTCCCTGCCTGGGGATGCCAGGTGACCAGGACAGCTGCCGGCTGAGCATCGACTCCCAGAGCAGCAGCAGCGGGCCCCGCAAGCACCTTCGCACGGACGCCTTCAGCCAGCACCACCTTGAGCCGCTCGAGTGCCCATTCGAGCGGCAGCACTACCCGGAGGCCTATGCCTCCCCCAGCCACACCAAAGGCGAGCAGGTGAGCAGCCGGGTGAGCAGGTGAGCGGCGGCGGGCAGGGGCCACAGCAAAGCGCCGTCTCTCAAAGACTCCCAGTCAGCCTGCAGTCCAGCCGCCAGAGCAACTAGAACTTGCTCCGACGGGCTCAGGGCGCATGCTTCATGCAGCTCCAAGCCTCACAGACTTTATTTTCCCAGATGCTGGCATCTCCTCCCCTCCCCCCACCCCTGCCCCCAGCACTCTTGTCTCTCCTCACCTATAGCCTCTGAGCTCTGAGTTTTTGGGAAGAGCAACACAACCATCCCTCCGTTGCCCCGTGGCTTTCCCAGACCGCAGGGGTCGGGTCCTACAGCTCCAAAGCAGCTCCTCCAAGCCCTACGCCATGACCTCAGCCAGCACCTGCAGCCTACCTCTGGCCACTCACACCCGCACACCCTACGACCCTGCATTACTCACGCTCCCGAGCACACCGCTCTCGTTCACACCTCTCTGCACTGGCACAGTGCACGCCCTCCCCGCACAGCGCCTCGCCTCCCACCTTTCTGCCTGGAAAAGTACCGCTTGGCCATTATGACTCAGCTCAAGCATCACTTGTCCATGAAGTATGCCCTGCCCCTCAGACATGCTCCGTCTCTCCCTCGTCTGTGCTTCCGCATATCCAACGTGCCCCTCGGGTAACTTCTCACATTGTGCTGGAACCGTCTAGTGGACAGAGGTGTGGACAGTGGATTTCATAAGGCAGGGCGGCGTCTTGAAGCATCTTTTTTTTTTTTTTTTTTTTAATCTCCAGCACCTAATGTTGTGCCCCTTTTAGAATAGATACCCAGTGAAGACGTATGGGTGAGTGAGCTGAGAAATCCGGAAAGATAAATCGCAAGTTACAGGGGAGTTTTTTGTTTTGTTTTTGTTTTTGTTTTTTTTATTTCTCGTGCTCAGGACAGGTGAGATGGTTTATAGTGGGTCAGCTTCCGGGAAAAGGTAGCAGAGATGTCACGGGTCTCCCACAAGCCCAAAAGAGACTCCATAAGTCTGACAGAAACTCCAGGGCCGCTGGCCCCTCAGTTCATCTGTATCTGTATCTGTCCGCAGTAGCCGTGACCTCCACCCCCTCCCCCACGGGATCAACCAGCTGAGGAATTCCCTTAGGGTGGGTCCACGCATCCCACTTTGCTCCTGCTAGCGTTTGACCCAGGAATGAGGCAAGCCTTACGCCTTTAAAGTCTGAGCAGGACAATGTCGCCGATGCCAATAACCAGCTGAACCACTGCCAGTGACCGTCTGGGCTGCTGGGTCCATGCCAGCACCGCAGCTGGGCCGGCAATCTGCGTCAGCGATTTTATCAGGCCGGGCTCTGCACCCCACGAGGGGGTGCAGAGAAAGCTGGCCATCAGCAGACCTGGGGAGAGGGTGCGGCTGCTCATCGGAGAGTCAGCACATGGCTCCCTGAGGGAAATGGGGCCGCAGCCGTGGGCCCACGGGGACCCCGCTCTGTGGGAAGGAGCCTGCGTAACCCCAGTGTGCAAACAGCAGCCATCCTGGTAAAGAAACCCTGCTGCTGAGACCCCAGGCGCCCTCTGCGTCACAGAGCCATCTCCTGGCTCCATTAACCTGGCTGATTCCTTGATTACAAGGAAGCCCCGAGACCCCACACCAAGCCGGCCTATGTTCTACATGGGGAATTATGGTTATCAGAGAGTCTCCGAGCCGCAGGGACCTCGGGGACCACTGAGTCCAGTCTTTCCATTTGCGTGGAGATAACCCAGGGCCAGGGAGGGTCGACGGAGCCTGGGGGAGCAAACAGCTGTGGAGCTCAGGCCTGCCGGCCCTGGTTTCATTCAGACTTGCCCACTGATACCTGTTTTAGATATGGTGCTTCTATGTCCATTATTATGTGAAGACCGGAAAAACAGAGTTTGAAAACCATGGAACTCCTCCAACCTCTCATCCTGTACAGGAGGAAACTGAGGCTCAGCCATGTCCACCCGTGATTCATTCCCTCCCTCAGCCAGTCTTCTGCTCGCTCATTCATTCACCTGGGTTGGTGGTGGGGGCAGGGAGAATCCAGCCTGTCCCGAGGGCTCTTTGCATCTGAGCCCCTGCCTTTCCCGCCCTTGGTGACTCTGTGCCATCAAAGGACACTCCGTGTTCTCTCATCTGGGCACAGGAAGGCCCTCTGGCCTGGGGAGCCGAGAAAGAGAGAGAGAGAGAGAGGGAGAGAGAGAGGCTTACAGGTCCTCACACCTGACCTCAGGTTCTGTAAAATCAACAAGGGGAAAGTAAGACGGTGGCCTTACTTCTCATTATTCTTTCACGATCAGGCACAGTTAGATGTCACGCTTAGGAACAGGTATTTTTCCTCTATTTTATAAGTGCAATAAAAAGCAGATCAACAGAATGTGACTATTAGGACAGACAGCAAGAATTTGGCAGCTTACAACTCTTCACATAATTCTGAAATAATAATACCTATGATAGCAATTTATTGGGCATTCTGTGCCAAGCATTTAGTATATGTATATAAAATCTCATTCAATCCGTACATCAGATTCTATTATCCTTGTTATGTAGGAGAAAAAAAAAAAAATCAAGGCTCAGAGAGGTCAAGGAGATTAAAGCTACTTGGCTGGTCATTGCAGAGCCAGGGCTCAAACTGGCCCAGGAAACGAAAGCACTGTGCCCCTCTGCACTCCAATTCAGGCTCCATCCCAGTTTATCCCATCACTGGGATATCGCCGCCATTCAATGCAACATCACCAAGATGTCTGACTCTAGAGATTTGGGGATTTTTTTTTTTCCCCTTCACTGAATTGCCTGAATTCTGGAAAGCTATAGGATTTTGAGTAGATATTTGTTATCAAATCAACACATCCATAAGGCATTTTAAACTTTTCTTACACTCTCTAGAAATTGGGTATTTTGTTCAATTTCATTAAGCCAGGCTCCAGGCAACTCTACCCTACCCTGCAGCAGTCCCCCCTCGGAAGGCATGGAACCAGAGCACCATTCAGTCAGTAATTGCTGCTACATGGTAATGGTGCCCTGGTGGCCTTCAGAATTGACTGCAGTTTCCAAAAGTGCCCAGCATGCAACCAGAAAGTGCTGTGGCCCCTTGGAGAACACGGCTCCATGGAAGTGATTGCCTTTAGTGGAGCTGTTATGTAACCGCAGAACGTTCCTCGATTTTAATATGCACACGGCTCCACCTAGTGTGTTTGTGATGTGTGTGACCTGCCCGGGGGATCGGGTGTGCGCCTGTTTGCGCTGTCTTGTCCCCTCAAGGGAGGGAGTCCCGGTGAGGGGTAATGCATGCTTGCCTTAATCGTACATAACCCTACTCATGTCCAGGGAGGCCGGATGGCATCTAAAATGAGGCCTTAACAAAGAAAACTCCCCCAGGTACTTGATAAAGAGATTTTTAAACAAAATTGACCCCAAGTATCATCGTCCAGCTGAACCTGCGAGTTAATGTTTACTCGGACGTAGAAAAGAGAAAGAAGACACCCACCTGTTCTGGTGGGTGTCCTGTCTGCCACTTTATTGAAGGAAAGAGCACACGAGGCAGGATCCGGGGCCCTCTGTTTGGTACCAGTTTCATACTTACCGGGGACACTTGCCTCTCTGGGCTTCGGGCTCTCCACGTACAAAACATACAAAATACTGCTTGGCCACATCACAGGGCCATGGGGCTCAGTGGGTCAGGATGGCATTGGCAAAGCTCTAACGTGCCCTCTTTGCAAACAGAAGCGGTCATCGTGTCTTCCAGTTTAGGGCAGCGTTTGAGAGCATGCATACGAGAGCCAGGCCCCTTGGGTTTCGGTCCTGGCTCTGCCCCACATGGGAGTATGACAAGCTTCTTGGCTTCCCTGTCCCTGCATTTCCTAACCGGAGAGGAATAAACTAATGAATGGAGCGAAGCACTCCGAGCCAGGCCAGAGGCAGACCGCTCCAGCCCTGCATCCTGCTCTCTGTGGGTCCAGACCGTGTGGGGAGACAGGGAGGGAGACCAGCCGGCTTTGAATTCCAGGGCCGCAGGAGAGGAAGCCCGGAGATCAGGCTTCAGGGTCTCTAGGTAGGCCGCCTGCCAGGGGCCTCTGTGCGCTGACTTCTCTTTGTTCCCCAGGGCCTCTACCCGCTGCCCTTGCTCAACAGCGCCCTGGACGACGGCAAGGCCACCCTGACCCCTTCCAATACACCCTTGGGGCGCAACCTCTCGACTCATCAGACCTACCCAGTGGTGGCAGGTACGACGCCCAGAATGTCCTGGGCCACGTGGCCCCAGCTGCACAGATGGGCTGGAAGGCAGAGCGCGGCCGGCCCTGAGGAGGAGGGTGCTAGGACCTTGGGCCTGCAGAGGAGAGGTGGGCTGTGCTGGCTGGCCCTCCAGGTGGGTCCAGAGGGTCTAGCCTCGTATCCCAGGCCCCCCTCCGTGCCTCCTCGCTCCCCCACCGCTGCGGGGGAGGGGAGGGGAGGCGGCACACACAACACTCCTATGCTAGCAGAGGCACAGCAGGGAGGCAGAGCTTCTCTCCAGCCCTCACTCACCCCGAGGAACACGTGCAGCCCTCCCGCCACCCCCAGACTCAGAGAGGAGCCGCCTGCCCCCGCGCCCCGCCCGCACCCCTCCCGCATCTCATGGCTGGGTCTGTGCATGTGCCCACCCCATCATCTCACACCCCTCTCTCCTTGTTGTCTCCCTCCCTCCGGCAGATCCTCATTCACCCTTCGCCATAAAGCAGGAAACCCCCGAGGTGTCCAGTTCTAGCTCCACCCCTTCCTCTTTATCTAGCTCCGCCTTTTTGGATCTGCAGCAAGTCGGCTCCGGGGTCCCAGCCGGTGCCTCGGTCCCGCCCTTCAATGCCTTTCCCCATGCTGCCTCCGTGTACGGGCAGTTCACGGGCCAGGCCCTCCTCTCAGGTACGACAGGGAGGTCCCGGGCCGTGCAGCTATCGCGGGTGGGGGAGGGGGAGGTCCTCAGGGCCGGCCACCAGTCCCCTGCTTTGGGTGCAGCCCCGTCTCTGGCCCTCAGTCCTGTCCACCGTCACCCTATTCCCTAAATCTACCCGCAGCTTTTGGACGTGCCAAGATGTGGCCCTCGGTGCTGGCCAAGTCAGGCCGTGGGAGGGGCAGGCACTCTGGGGATGCCAGGAAGTGGGGTGCGCGGCACATTTCCAGAACCTCCCCCCAAAGACCCGTGGAAGAGCGGGGGCCTTAAGGCCAGGAGCTAGGCAGTATAAAGCAGTGAACCCTTGGTCTGGGTGAAAAGTAAAAAAGAAGGAAAAGAAGAAAACTTTGGAGGGAAGAAGTCATTGGCTTTTGGAGACGATTTCCGGATCAAATTTCTAAAGAAGACAGAGGGTCCATCCCAGTTGGGTCTCCACAGTGTAGCACTCCTTGTATCCAGCTTAACAGGGTCACCCTCGGAGAAACTTGAGAGATGAGGGAGCAGGGGACCTCCCATCAGGAACTTCACTGGCCTCAAAACAGTAAAGCTGGAAGTGCCTTAGGGGCATCTAGAGCAAATCTCTCCTTATATTGATGGGAAAGAGGCCCAGGAAGGATTGGGCCTGGCCAGGGCCCCTGCGTAAGCGTGTGGTTGTCTGGCAGAGTGAGGGCTCGGCCTGCATGCGGCCTGTGGGTCAGACCTCAGCAGAAGTGGGTCTCCCTGGAAGTAGGACATCAGCCCACCAGCCAGGGCCTGGGCAGCAGCTGAAAGAGGGTGTCTGGCTTGGGCAGGAGAAGACCTGAGATGGAGCGAGAATGGGGAGCAGGGAGGGACCCATGATAGCCTTCAGCTCTCCGAAGGGCTTCCACGGAGATGGGACTGTGTTAGATGTGGGCCCAAGGCACTGAACCAGAACCCATGGAGGAAGCCAGAAGTGGACTAGCCCTTCTGGACCAGTGTTTTTCACCTTGCTGGGCCTCAAAACACGCTGTTAAAATGACAGCTTTTACAGAAGCCAGGTATCCAAATCAGACAAATGAAGAGCTACTCTGTTTGAAGTAGGGACTCTGCCCCCCTGAAAACCCCTGGACTCGAAAACCACCACACCAGAAGAACAAGGCCTCTACCTGCCCAGAGGGACCACAAGGTCATCTTACTCAAGTGCACAGTCTGGCTGGACCTGGGATGTTTTTCTCTGTGCATCCCCACGTCTAGTGTGGGAGGACCTCTTGAAAGAGGTGGGCACAGAGGTAAAGGGTTCATGAAGGAAGCCCAATGTGTGGGCAGAGAGGCAGTGTTTCAGGGTATGGGGCACGGGAGCACATGTTGACTCAGAGTTCAAAATTTCAAAAGCGGGTGAAGTCAGCGGAGATGGGTCATTTGTTTTGACCAAAGTGATTAAAGGAGAAAAATCTGTGAGCTGAGTGGAGTGATGTCAGCCAGAGAAAATGGGATGGGAGGGTGGGAGGGGAGCCAGGGAGTAAAGGGGCTCACATCCGCCGCAGGATGGAGAGGCCCAAGCACTGGGTGAGACCTCCTGCTTCGTGTGAATGGTGGGCCCCAACCAGGAGGGCTGCGATAAGCCAGGCAGGGGATGAGGTGTGGATGGAGCACGTAACGATGGGGCGTAGTTCTTTAGTTACTGCGTGAGTTGCCCAGGTACCTGGCAGGACCATTCGAGAGGTCAAGGCAGTGGACGCATGGCATTGGGAAGCGGTCTTGGACAGTGGTCCGTGGCAAACTCCCTGCCCCCAACTTTCTCCCTTCCCTGTCACCCTGTTAGGGCTTCACGCACCCCCTGTCGATATGCAGTCAAAGCAGCGGGCCACTTCCAACCTCTGTCAGCTCTCAGTTTAGTGGACATGCCCACATTCCAGACCAGCAGCAGAACTGGAAGGTCATGCACCCCATGGAGCAAAGAAGCAGTCAGGAGACACCAGGGTATAGAGTGCGGCCCCTGTGGAAGCCAATGGCTGGCTGTAGGGCCCAGCCCGAGGGCTGAAGATGCAGCACCAGAGTCAGGGACTCTTCCTCTGTCAAGGAACGCCCAGGCTTGGAGGCACCGGGTCCAGGCAGGTTGCCAAGAGCAGGAAGCAAGTCAGGGATGCAGTTCACAGAGCCGGGCCAGCCCTGTGGCTTGGGCACAAGGTACAGGATGGCTGGTGTCCATGTGGAGCCCAGGGTGTTGACCTGCGGCTCCTCAAAGACTGTCCACCTGCAGACTATGGTCAAGAATGGACCTAAAATACCTACCATGGGGCCGAGCCACGGTGAGCGGGCTGGGAGGACATGCAGGGAGAAGGAAGGCTGGAAGGAAGGATCTCAAGAGTCGGAGGGGGGCGGGGGCTAGAAAGCCATCCAAGAGAGGAAGAGGTGAACTTGAAAGAAAGAAGGGAGCCAAGACCAATTATGCCGAGGTAGTGCTGCAGACAAGAGGAAAGAGGCAGGACCAGAGGAGTTTTCATTCCAGAATCAGCTTGGCCCTCACCTACCAGAGCCTTCCCAGCTCACCTCCTCTGAGTGACTTCCTAAGGACCCTCCCTGCTGCTTCACAGTCTCCTCCTGGGGTCACTTCCTCTCCTCACCCAGTGTCTCTGATAGTGCGGTCTCCAGGGTGACTGTCCCTCTGCGTCTCAGCTTCTCCCTAATCAGCTTTTTAAAAAAGAAGGATCAGAGTTTGGGGAACAATAGGATTGTCCCTAATATTCCTGCCATTTCCCTTCAGATGCCCCAGTCTGGGTCCCAACACATTTGCAAGAGTGATAGCAAAGGCATCCTTGTCCTGGGTGTTCCAGGGCTGATTCCAGCTCAGCTGATCAGAGAGCCCTGAGTTTGGTTTTATCATCAAAGAGTCCATTACCCGCCTCCATTCTTTTGTGCAAAATTATATTTAGTCCTGCCAAAGAGATTTCTGGATTGCTATAAATTTTCTTTGCTATCAGAACAAGATAAGGAATTGAAAAGGGGTCAAATAGAGGGCAGACATCAAAGTGGGCAAATAAAATTGTCTGAAATCACCTCTACCCTCTAAATTCCTCCTGGACGCTACCAATATTTAGAACACTTGCCAATAGTTCTGGGGTGCTAGTGTTTTTTTTTATAGAACCCCACTTTGCAGCCAGTGAACATCAACCTGTGTCTACATCACCTTCTGAAAAATAGGGCCATGTAGAAAGTATATTTGAGTGCAGAGGAATTGCAAATCAAAGAACCTAAGGGCACCTGGGTGGCTCAGTTGGTAAAGCGTTCCTCTTGATTTCAGCTCAGATCATGATCCCAGGGTCATGGGATTGAGCCCTGAGTTAGGCTTTGCACTGAGCATGGAGCCTGCTTACGATCCTCTCTCTCTCTCTCTCTCCCCTTCTGCTCCTCCCTCACTCATGCATGCACACATGCGCACGCACTCTCTCTCAAAATATAAATAAATAAATAAATAAATAATAACAAATCAAAGAAACTAATGATGAAGACCCTTCAAAAATAAGTAATTCAGTAAAAGCTCGTGGTTAGGCCATGTTGGAGTGCATCTACCTCATGGCTTCTGTGGTTACGTTTCTGAGAAGGTCGCAAGGTTCTTGGCTTTTTGGAAGAAACCACATATTCAAGGGACTGAAGCAGAGTTTTGAAGGATTGACAGGGGAGTTTAAGGTACCATAGGCTGGATGAGGGCCATCCTGTAGAAAGTCTTACTAGGCTTTCCAGGAGGGCCAAGTTTCATGGAAGACTTTGGGGTCTGCTCCAGCACTTGATCCAGAAACATCTGCTCCCCTGGGAGAAAATTCGGTGGTCAAGGAGAGATGAAGATTAAAATCTCAGAATATAAGGGAGTGAGGTTAATGAATTTATTTCTAAGAGCAGTCTAGGGGCTAGCTCTCATGGGATGGGGTCCTACGGGGCAATTGTGACTAAATTGCAGCTTCGGGGGAGCATGTGTCCTCGTGCTCTGCCCACTGAGCTGTGGAGCTCAAGAAACAGTAGGGCCAGGTGATGGAAAGGGATGGGTCGAGGGCAGTAGAAAGGGGAGTGTGGAACCACAGGGCTCCAGGGTCAAAGGAGACCTGGAGAATACCTAGACCAGCACCAGCAAAGAGGAGGCCTAAAAGCCAAGAGTTACCTCCTCACCTCCAGCCCCAGTCATGGTAGACACAGGTGCAGCCTCAGAATCCTTCTCAACACAGGGTACCAGGAAGCCCCTACCAATGAAATAAGTGATAAGGTGAACCTAATTTACTATCTCTAATCTAACCTAGCTCATGAGACAGATGGAAAGATGTGATTCAGAGAAATTAGTTTGTCCCTCATCCACAGCCTGGCTTGGATCTAGAGCTCTCTCTCTCTCTCTCTCTCTCTCTCTCAGGGAAGAGGAAGCAGGAAAAGGAAAGAAAAGGCATTGGGCCTGAATTAGCCACCAACCCTCTTCCAACACTCTCCTACTCATGCATCTGTCCACCCCCTGTACGCCTGCTGCCCTCACAGACTTCATGGCCGCCCCTTCCTCTCAGAGCCTTCAGTCTTTGGCTAAATGTTCATCTGAGAGCCGAGGGGGCTGAGTCCGATAGCTGATTGTATTGCAGTCCTTCTTCAAAGAAGGATCAGATTTTACCTTGGTGTATTTTCTGCATAGTCCTTCCTCTACTTCTAAATGCACTGAAATTTCCTTGCCTCACCTGAGTTTCCAATCCCTCCTTTATTCAGACCTTGGGTCAAGTGAACTGAACCCACCTATAGAATTCCAGTGGATTCCACCCTGTTTGCTCCGGCACCGATGGTGTTCATTTTTATGAAAATATTCACATAGTTTTAAATAATGAACACTGATGGCTCATTTCAAATAGGGTTTATTCTATAAGGGTTCCCATGATGTAACAACTTATAGAATGTGTCCACTGCACTAATCGATGTCCACCTATAACATGAAACCCTGGCTGTGAGTTATACTGATAACATCACAGTAATAGTAATAAGGTATATAAGGTACTCTTATTTCCCCCCTCCCCCACCCATTTTGCACATGAAGAAACAAGCTTGGGCACATAGGTGGCTGGTCTAAGGACACTTGGAAAATTAGTTGCAGAAGCAGGATAAGGACCAAGGTCCTCTGGTTCCTAAATCCTTTCTTCAGAGGAAAGACAGAAGTCCAGAAGGCCTGGTCTCGTTTGTTGACCCCCTAAACTTGGCTCCACATGCTTATCCCAGCTCATGCCCAATCTTGCTTTAGTGGCTGGCCTTGCTAATTTAGCATTCTTACTCACTGCTGTATCCCCAGTATTCGGAAAAGTGCCTGGGACCTCATACTTTCTCAATAAATCTTTATTGAATGCACAACTTGTCTTCAGGAAATCTCTAAAAATAGAGGTAAGATTTAGTCGCTGCAGTACTGACGACTCATGGGGTTCCATGGGACGTGCCTTCCCTTTCATCATTACTAGCCACCCCCTGAAGAGTTCAAAGCATGTTGGACCTCGGGGGGATGTCAGGCAGAAAAGTTGGACAGGCAGTGGTGCAGAGGGGACGGCCCTGGTAAGTTGGTTGACCGATTCACAGGGGGTCCCTGTGAGTCCCGGGAGAAAAAGCAGCCCCCCATGTGAAGGAGGCAGAGGCGCTTGGGTAAAATGGTCATAACCGAACACAGCGTTTCTCACCCCAGGGTGATTTTGCCCCCTGGGGACATATGACAATATCTGGAGACATTTTTGGTTGTCCTGTGGGGTGGGAAGTGCTTCCAGTACCGAACGAGTAGACGCCAGGGATGCTGTGGAACATCCTGCGATGCCGAGGATGACCCCCACACAAAAATCATCTGGCCCCAAATGTCAATAGTGCTGAAGTTGAGAAACCCTGTAAACATCACTAAGAAATGGAATGACCAAATAACACATCATTCCAAATGGGGCATTTGAGAGTAAAATAGATGTTATTAATAAATACGCTGAGTGGTAATGACAGCGGTCATTACCTGGACAGATGCGGCCAAAGCAGGATGAATTGCCAAGAATCCTTGGGTGAGGGAGAGTCTGATCTGGGCCTGTGGGACATGAGAGAAGTGGAAGAAACTCACCGAGTCAGACGGGGCCTCCAGAATGGGAAGGTTCAAACTTTCTGATGTAGAGGAGAGGTAGAGCCAGGGAAATCAGGTCACTAGGGCTGTCTCCACGTGCCACCAAGACAAGGACATTACCCGTAGATTATAAAGAGAGAGCTGGATGTCTGTTTTGCTGAATGTGGGTTGTTTTTTGGTTTTTGTTTGGTTTTTTTTTTTCCAGGAATGGAATTGACAGACGTGTGGTTCATGTTCAGGTGTTAACACCAAATATCTCTCAGCCTGTGTCTCCTTTCTAGGTCAGGGATAGCCTGTAGGTTTTGTGTCCTTTACAATTCTGATAGGTTGTATCCACCTGGAAGACCACGTTGAGGAATAGGAACCACCCTCCCTGGCCCATTGGAAAACAGTTCAGTGATTGATTAGCGATGTCTGCCACGGGTCCAAAAAAGCATAGTGAAAGGTAGTGGCCCAAAGGCCTTTGCCATCCCTTGTAGGACCTCGTTCTTGATCCTCAAAGCGGAGCTGAAAGGAGGTGAGCTCTGAGTCCAGTGGCCCCTAATGTATTACTTAGGCCAGCTACACACACTGCTACGCTGGATGCTGGGGGGGATAACAAAGACCCAGAAGAGATAGCCCCCGCCCTGCCTTCAAAACCATGACATTGTTATGGGTAAATAAGATGCACACCAATAAAATCACTGGAGGATGGGCCACAATACAGGACTGCAATAGCAAGTGCTCCCTGCACGGTGGAGCCTGTGTCCTGTCGGCCAGACAGAGGGAGAAGCTTGAGCTCAGAGAAGGGAGGAGGGGGAGTGGGTTTGGAGACTGGCTTTGAGGAGTGGTGGTGGCATGAGGGAAGACTCGCTGAGCCTCAGGGAAGCAAGACAGAAAGCGCAGAAGCCCACAGTGGCCTAACTAATGACTCCTTGCTGTATTTTTCCAGGGAGAGAGATGGTGGGGCCCACGCTGCCCGGATACCCACCCCACATCCCCACCAGCGGACAGGGCAGCTATGCCTCTTCTGCCATCGCAGGCATGGTGGCAGGTAAGGGGAGGGGCTGGGCAGGAGGGGAGTACTGCAAACAGGAAGTGTTGGCCAAAGGTAGAGCAAGAGGGGCCAAGAGGCAGGGTGCGTCCCATGCACAGATTTCCCAAAAGGCATTGAAAGACCCACCAAAGGGTGCATCTTCTTGGAAACGCTTGGAGCAAAGATTTCACTGCAGTCCTGGCTCCTTAACTCTCCCCGGCTCAGCTTCCTTCTTCCCACCTGCTCCCAGATTCCCTGTGATGAAATGGGCAGGGCTGAGACTGGCCAGTGTTCAAACCCAAACTCTGCCACTTCTTCCGTTGACTCAGTGAGGCTTGATGGAGGGTGCCTTAGGGGTCCGCAGGACAGTGTGAGCTAAACACGAGCCTGGCCCTTGAGCAACCCATTGTCTCCCAGTTTTTTCACTCTGATGCATTTGTACACCCTTTCTGTAAAACTTGAATATGAATGGGGTCGGTGATGATGATGATGATGATGAAGATGGTTGAAATATACCTTCCTTCACACCCCACACTCAACCCTGCATGGGCAGGACCCGTGTTCTAGGTACTCCAAAGGTACTGCAGGGACATGAGCTGGAAGGATTTCTCCATCATCACTGGCATTGTCCTGGAATACTGCCTGCCAGTCATGTGGATTTCTTTATCCACCGGCGTGATCATCACCCAATAGTGACCCAGGGTGTCAAGGTCTAGACAAGTGAGGACAAGGAGTTTTTCTGGGCGAATCTCACTCACTCTTTTAGGAACTGTATAGAAAGGACCCAAGGGAGGACAGGGCAGAATCGAGTCATATCTACTGCCCCAAGAGGCCCCAGGACGTGGAGCTTTTGGAACGAGCTCTGAATCAGGACATCTGTGACCCCCATGCAGACGCCCCTGACCCCAGAGACTTAACACATTACATTCACCCAGGCTGCTTCCCTCCCTCCCTCCCTGGCAGGGGCTGTTCTCTGCCAGCCACCCACTCTGGGTGCCCTGTGCTGAAGCAGGTGGGCTGGGCTCTCCAGGGCAGAGGGAGGGGAGGGAGAAGAGAGGAGGCAAGGAGGCTCTGCGCTCCCTGGGAACCTGCTGAGCTGGCACTTGTTGCTGCCTGGTTACCGTGGCGATGTGCTTAATGCAGCGTTGAAAATACAGAATACTGACTCCTCTCTCCCTCCTGGCCCTGGACTCCCTCCCTCCCTCCCTTCCTCTTCTGGAGCGTGAAATGAGATTGGTCAAGATAAAAAAGGAAAAGATTCGGTTATTTTTTTAAGAGTGTGGATAATGGGGCCTCTCAATCAAAATCCCAGGCTCCAGTCGGCTCCCCCCATCCCCCTTCCAACCTCTCCACCTTTCCCTGCCGCCTGCTTAGAGGAGGAGGAGGAAACAGAAAGCACAGGGCTTTTCTCTTAATTATGAATCATTCCCCAAGGCCAGGCCCAGGGCAAGGGGGTCCTGGGGCCCAGAGTATGACCCGTGAGGTAGCTGGAAGGTTTGGGCCTCTCATCAAAGGCCCGCAGGTGTTTCCAGAAGGATCTCATCCTGAGTGAGTGTTGTGGAAAAAAAAAAAAAAAATAGCACAACTACAACATCAACTTCAAGTGAATTACAAAAGGGGTGGGCCTTGCCTTGCGCAGTGCATGGACTTTCCAGTAAGTCATATGTAAATCAGGTTTCAGAAAATGCAATACTATTTAAATGTATCCTCTGGTTCCTAGGAACTCCGTGGTACAAATTAATCCTTAAGGAATTTTTTTGCACAAAAATTATTTGTCCATCTCTATAGTAGCCGCAATCTCCCAGTTGACTAAACGGTGATTCCTTCTATTAAAATTAATAAAAACTTACACTGAGTGCCGACTGTGTGTTAGATGCATAATACATGCTTAAAGCAAGGCATGCCAGTGGGCATTCTTCAATCATTTGTGGAAGGAAGGAAAAGATCATTAATTCCTGTGTGCCTGGCCATTCACAGATATAACTTTCCTCTTGAATCCTCACCATAAAATTAGGAAGCTGGTATCATTCTAGTTTAATATAGATGAGGAAACGAGCTTAGAAAAGCAAAGGAGTGTGCTCAGGGCCTTAATTAACTATACCATGTGACTGAGTTGTTCAAACCCAGGTCTTTTGATTTCAAATCTAGGGTTCTTTCTACTACACCATACTGCCTCCCCCAATGTTAGAAATAACAACGCAAGCTATAGCAAAATGACACAAGAACAGGACCGGGACACAGACTTCTCCTGTCCACTCATCATCTGTTTTGCCTTCTCATGGTTGTTGTTGTTTTTCCTGCCCCATTAACAGAGTTGATGACCCTCACACCAGTTCTAGAGCTGAACTGACAACTCCAGATAGATGGATCCGTCCATCCATCTACTCACTTTTCCATCCATGCATCTTTATACACATTTTTCCATCCATCCATCATCCATCTTTCCATTTCTTCCTTCCATTGATAGTTCCTTCTATCCGTTCATCTATCCATCCTTTCTTACATCCATCCTTTCATTGATCCATCTATCCTTCTATCCACCCATCCACCCATCCATCCATTCATCCATCCATCCATATATCCCTCTATACATCCATCATTTCATCTGTCTACCTTTCCATCATCCATCATCCAGTTTCCAGCCTTTAAACCATTCTTGCGTCCTTTCATCCATTCATCTCTTTTTCACTTGACAAATACTGGTTGAATATCTATGGTATAGGATGCTGAGGATATAGCAGTGAAGAAGGCAGGAGGCCCCTCTATTCATGGAGCTTACAACCTAATCATGAAGAAAAAAGTACAGTAAACAAGTCAACACATGAGTAAACAAGATCATTTCAGATAGTGGCAAGTGCTGTGAAGACAGTAAAGTTGGATGATGTATTAAAGAGCCACGGGGAGAGGAGATAACCACTTTAGATTGGGTGAACAGGGGAGACCTCTTTGAGACGGTTTTCAAAGTGATCAGCCAAGTGATAAACTAGAGCAAACCACCCCCAGCCCAAAAGAACAGCAAGTGCAAAGGCCCCAAGGCAGGAACTAGTTTAGCCCGATCACACTTAAAAAGGAGTTGGTGAGTATATCCAAGAACAACGAGTAAATGGGGAAGGCACTACAAAAGGAGGGGATGTTGGTAGTGGCTGGGTCGAATTTTAAGACAACTGCCGGGGAAACAGACTGCTCTTTCATTCTTGGGAGGAGCTTAGTGGGACTGGAAGGTAGACAGTCAAAAGAAGAAGCACAGAGACCAGTTAGGGGACGGACAACCGTAATAGTTCCTGCAAGACCTTGGTGGCTTGGGCTGGGCGGGGGGGTAAGCAGTGAGGGAGGAGAAAAGAGACATTGAAGGTATTTTAGCCGTACAGCCAACAACACTTGGTGAATTGGCTGTGGGGGTTCCAAAACAGAGGAAGCAAGAATGACTCCTAGGCTTGAAGCTTGGGAAAATGCGTGGATGGTGGTGCTGGCGAGTATATATATGGGAGACCAGGAGAGGAAGGGATAGAATGTGTGGCAGGTGGAAATCAAGAGTTCTGGGCCATAATAGGATTGAGACACCTCCAAATACCCGGTTTAATAAGTTAGTAGGCACTTGATATATGTCTGAAGGAACGAATTCTGGCTAGGACATAAATTTCAGCCATTGTACCAAGCTGTTATTTAATGCCAAGTGATTTGACAAGATCACTAGAAAGAGAATGTGGATGGAAAATCACAGAAGGCTCACAGACCAAGCCTTCAGCACTTAGAGCTTGAGCAGAGAAGACACCAGCAAGGAGAGTGAGTGGGAGGGAACAGTGGATCTAATGGCAAAGGCATCGTGAAACCCAAAGGCAAAGAGGGAGCAATGACCTGAATCAAGGTTGGCTAGGAGGTTGAGGGGGTGGGGTGGGCATCGAAGTGACCATTGGAATGATCAGGATGGAGGCTGTGGGGATTTCAGGGGATCAGCACTGGCCTGTTTGGAGGGGAATGAGGAGGTGAGGGCAGAGACCAGGGAGCACAGAAAGGGGCTGGTAGCTGGATACGCAGCAGGAAGAGAATTTTTTAAAACAGAAGATGGCAGAGCATGTTTGCTGCCTGGAAGAAGTGGTGAATTAGAAAGGGAGGGATTGATGAAGCAGGAAAAAAGGGGATAGATTGTAGGGGGAAAGTCCTTGGAAAGGTGAGAGGGGTGGGATGCGGAGCAAAGACGACGGGTTGGCCTTTCACGGATGCGGAAACATTTCATCCACTGGGGTTGCATGCAGGTTGACGGGTCTGGTGGTGGGAAGACGCGGCACCCAGGTGCGTGCCGCCTCCTGTGCCCCAACCCCTCCGCCAGCTTCCGTGTGATCGAAGCACATAGGTATTTGATGAATGTGTGTTCAGTATATGAGTAAGCGTGTGAGTGAGTGAATGCATGAATAAGTGACAAAATGAGAGAGGAAACACATTGTATTTTCCACCTCTCTTCCTTGTCCTTCGAAGCCAGTAGTTTTTGGCACTGGGCAGGGGGGTGGGGTGAGTGGGGGTTGTGGTTAGAGGCCCCGGCTGTGTAGCCCACGTAGAATCAGCTTCCTTCTAGGGTGTTCCGAAACCAGGCAAATCGAGGATACAACAGCGGTTAATGGGGAACAGTTTCCATTGTGGGATACAAGAAAGAGCCCTGGGGTAGGAGCTAGGGCGCATGATTAGTGCAGGCTCTAACTGAACAGGGGATCTGGGGTAAATGTGTTTCCCTCTCTGGGGAGCAGTTTCTTCACTCGTGATCCTCGGTTGAGCTTTATTCTAGCGCCTGCTTGATGGGAAAATAGTAAAAGCTAGCATTTCTTGAGTGCTTTTTATATACCAAGAGTGGGGCTAAACGTTTAACGTATATTATCCGATTTAATCCTCCCTAAAACACCATGAGATAGAGACAATAATTCGTCCCATTTTACGGATGAGGACAGCAAGGCTCAGAGAGGTTAAGTGATTTGCCCAAGGTTATACAGCTAGGAAGTGGGAGATTTGGGAGCAGAGATTTGATTCCAGGCAGGCCGGCTCCAGAGCCAGGCAGTTTCAGGCTTCCCTTCCAGTGTCGGTGAAGGAGACCAGAAGCCACCGAAGGCTCTTAGCTCCCAATAGCAGATGAGATTCTGAAAGGCGGTGCAGATATTCATGGTTTGGCAGGATTGGCAGGAACCTGGCTTTCAGACGAAACTGTCTCAGAAGCACATAAAGGGATTATCCGAAATTCAGAGTTAAGAGTCCTGAGGCCAAGTTCTGCTCTGCCATTTGATGTGAGGCAAACTGCTTAATCCTGCGGCACTCCAATTTCCTCTTCTCTCAATTGGCCATATTAATGGGTGCTGCATAGGATGCTGATGAGGACAAAGGAGCATAGTGTATGGGAACATGTTTTGCAGACTTTAAGCTCCCCACCAAGTCCCCATGGTAATGGTGTGGTCTGCTTGGGTTTGTTGTTACTTAAGGGAATCCTTATGTCATTTCTTTGGTAAGTCATTCCTTTTTGGTAAAGCCAAGAATCCACTCACAGAAAGAGGTGATCTGATTTGCTGTGTTGGAAGTCATGCACTGAGTTTGCTTCAAGTGGCCCACTTAGGATGGGACCCCCACGTCCTCAGAGCAAGTCCCCAAGAGGTTGGTGCCTTGCAGGGCTCCTCCCTGGGCTCCTTCCTCTAATCCTCAGCAGCCCCCTTCCCCCACCGCCACAGCCTCATACACACCCCACACCCGTCCCTAACAAACTCAGAGCTAGGGAGGCTAAAAAGTTTGTACGTGCTAATTCTTTCTATGGCTGCTTCTGTGACCCCGCTCACTCCCTTCTGCCCCTCCTGGAAAGGTCTTCTGTTGAAGGTCCAGGCCCAGAAAAAGTGGTAGAACCTGGGCGCCGGAGACACAGTTCAGCTTCCAAATATCACCAAACCCTTCAGCTGTGTGAGCTTCTAGAGGTCTCCAAGCCTTAGCTTCTTTACCTGAAAAATGGGCACAATAATATCACGTCCCTCCTGGGCTACCTGGGAGGACTGAGCTTGTCAGGGCGGCGCCTCTGGTACCTGTCCAAATTGATGCAGGCTGAGGGGCCCCCAAAGGGTGGATTGAGGGACATCTGAGCTCACATGGTCTCTGCCCTGGCTGTCCATGCCCCCAGGGCTGGCCCAGTGCCAGCCCTGCAGACCCTTCTCCCCCACCCCCAAGCCTACATTGGTACGTCCACCTCACAGGCCTCTCACCTGTGTGCCTCCAACAGGAAGTGAATACTCTGGCAATGCCTACGGCCACACCCCCTACTCCTCCTACGGCGAGGCCTGGCGCTTCCCCAACTCCAGCTTGCTGAGTAAGTCCCCTCGGGGCCGCCCAGGCCCTCTGCTGTGTGGGGCAGGGTTGGGGTACAAGACTGGGCCAAAAGTCTGCCTGAAAGGCAGCCCGGAGGCCCAGGTTAGATGGAGGGCTTCTGGGAGACAGGTGTTCTTGGCAGTCCAAGCAGGTAGAGGGAAGGCCAAGTACCTAGGTGTTTGAAGGGAGAGCACACAAGCAAGAGACTTCTCGGCATCATTCTCCCTCCTACTGCCTGAGGCCATGTCTCTGAAATCTTGGTTCTGTGTGAGATTCAGGGCTCAGGCCTTGGAAGGGCAAAGGTGGACTCCAGCAAAGTCTAAGAGTGGACTTCCTGCCTTCAGGGTCTCACAGCGCAGCAGCAGGGACACTGAGGCAAGGACGCCCTACAGGAGTGCAAATAAGGCTGTCCTGTCACACACATTAACCATCTAAGTGGCGCACTGGTACTCATTATCCAGCACCAGAACCCTCATACGGGGACCCTTTGTTCAGTACCTTCCTGATATTTGGCTTGAGATGTGGACACCCTTCAGGATGGAGGTCCAGAGAGTGAGCTATGGGCTCCTGTTCACCCCTCTCTTGCCCTGGGGCCATGGGCTGGGTAAGGAAGCTTTTTAGGAAACCAAGCCCCATAAGTGGCTTGAAGAATCCCACTAGAGTTTCCCTGAGTGATGACCTTGAGGGTCTCAGAACAAACCTGAGCCCAAGAGGAGCAGTGGAGCAAGTGTGGCCCACCCCAAGGGCCTGGCAGGACCAGCCATCCCCCAAGAACCCCCTTTCTTCCCATTACCTTCTGGCATTCCAAAAATGACTGGGAGGGTGGTTAACCTGGGCTCTGTTTGCCACAAGGGGTCAACTCCAACTCACCTTTCCGTTCAATTTAGCCAGAAAGGATGAGGGTGCTGAGATGGGCCAGGGGCAGGGCACCTCCCCGCCAAGCCTTCCTGGGCTGCACATCCTGCAGGTGTAGGGAGCCTCCCTGTGGAGATCCTCAAACGCACATCCCCCATGGCCAGTCAGGATTCTAGTCCTTCTGACTAGAATGGGCCCTAAGGAGAAGATTCTCTGACCTCGCACTGTGTATGCAAGGTTGGGGAAGGCCCCAGTGATCCCCAGGTGCGCTTGGTTCTTCAAGGTTCCAGATGTAACTGCTCTCAGTTGCCCTCTCCCTGAAAAGGAGGGTGTTGAAGGTCAAAGCCATCGTGGGGGGAGGGGCAAGAAGCCAACAGTTCTCATTCTGGCCAGAAACCCAAAGGTGAGGCCAGGGAAGGAGGAAATAGGCCCAGAGAGGAGTTAATCTTTGATGATCAGATAGGCCGGAGGGGTAGATGATTAACTTGTGTTGTCTTAAAGGTTAGCAGATGCAGGGGAAGGCTGTGGTGCAATTTCCCCTTCTGACCAGCAGTGTTGTTGTTGTTGTTTTTTTTTTAAAACACGTCCAGGTTCCCCATATTATTACAGTTCCACATCAAGGCCAAGCGCACCGCCCACCACTGCCACGGCCTTTGACCACCTGTAGTTGCCATGGGGACAGTGGGAGCAACTGAGCAACAGGAGGACTTGGCCTGGGACAGGCCCCAGAGAGTCACACAAAGGAATCTTTATTTATTACATGAAAAATAACCACAAGTCCAGCATTGCGGCTCACTCCCTGTGTGGTTGATTTAATGAACCATGAAAGACAGGATGACTTTGGAGAAGGCCAAACTGTCCTCTAAAGACTCCGCAATGAGGGGCAGGAGTTCCAGGGAGAGAGCACTGCCCATTCCAAAAGAGACAGAATTGGAGGAGAAATGTGGAGAGAGGAGGGAACCGCCGAGGAGCTTGAGAGGGACGGCTCGCGCCCCACGAGGGGCTTAGGGCCGCAAAGGCGTCTGTGGCTCCATCAACGCGCTCTGGCGGTCCTGGGCTGTAAGCACTTCTGTCCAGCCCGCACACCACAGCCGGGCGCGGAGGCTGTCCCCCCACAGCCCCGCTGATCGTCACCTGCAGCCTGCCCCACAGCCGAGGCTCTGGCCGTCCACCTCCTCCACTCGGCTTGCTTGGCTCTTTCTGCGCCTCCCTCCAGGCCACGGGCTGAGGGCCGGGTGGAGTCAGCCGGAAGCTCCACCTGGCGGTCAAGGGCCTGCCTTTCGCCTGCTGCTGAGAATGTGTGAGCACGCCCCAGGTTCTCCTCCGGTGGATCATTCCTTGCCAGCCAGTTGGCCTATTACAGCTTGAGACAGACATTCCCCAGGGCCCCGGCTCCTGGGGAGTGAGCTGCAGCCCTTCCCCGGGGGCAGAATGAGGCAGAATTGCCGGGGACCGCTTCCCTCTCCCCACTGCCCCTGCCAAGCCAGGTATGCAGCCTACAGCCCAAGCCCACAGCAACGGAAAAGACCCTGAGGCGACCCCCTGAAGCCAGCAATGGAGGTTCCCCCTCTGGCCCCCTCGCAGCCCTTGCCCCAGAAGCCTGACTGTAAATACTGTAAATGAAGCTCTGTTTGGGTCAAGCTTCCCTCTGTCCACCCCTAGACTTTGGCCTCTCAGTGAATTGTCTCCCTGCCATGTTGGGCTTTCTCTCCTTGACGCTTCTTTCTTTTTTTTAAAGACAACCCACCATTACCACATAACTCAATAAACCATTACTCTTGGTCTCAGGCTTTGGGGTCAGCTGGGGAAGGAAGCACCCTGGGTCTGGGCTTTCTCCAGAGAACCCCAGAGCCCTGTGGACAATGAACTCATGTTGGGTGGGGGGTGGGGGGCGGGGGTTGAAAGACCGTCTGATGCCCAGGAGCCCTGACTTGGCATTCTCCCTCTCCCTCTGTTAATAGATGTTTAACTCCGGGCAGCCACTTATCCTAAGCTTTGATTTCCACTGTGAGTGAATGTGAGATTAAAATGAGCACATGGCACGATGCCGGGCCAATCGTAGACTCCCCACAAGCAGCTGCTCCTGTTATTCACAGGAAGCCAGAGAATCAGCGGGAGGGTTGGTGAAGGTTCTGGGAACACTGTAAACCGGAGCCCAGGTAACCGCTCCCATGCGCCCTGCGGTGTGACAGGAGGGAGAAGACATTTCCCGGGCTCTACTGTGTGCAAGGCTCCGTGTGGAGGGCCTCCCATAAATTAAGCTGGGATTAGCCCCATTCGAGATTTGAGGAAACTGAGGCTCCGGCAAAATGAAATAACTTGCCCCAGGTGGGAAGTGGGGGTGGGGGGTGGGGTTCAATCAAGTCCTCTTGGAAAGACCGAGCAATGGATGGCCCTGGGCATGCAGGGCCAGGAGGGGGTGAGGGAGGCCGCAGGGCAGACAATCCCTTTCTAAGAAGTTTTGGAGAACAAGGGTCACATAAAATGGTGACTGCAAGGGCTGTGCCCCCACGAGGGTGCTTGGCCTGTGGGGACCCTCTCCACCGGGGACACAGCTGGAACTAGGGGCAGGGCTCTGTGTAGCATGGTGCCCAGGTGAATGCTGACGACAGGGCAGCAAAGGGAGGTTGTCAGATGGAGAGGAAACTCCTCACCCACCAGGGACTCCAAGACTAGGAGGGCTGAGGCAGAGAGATAGGCCTCTTGCCCCACCATCCTCCCTAAAGAGAGGCCAGGGATGCTCGCCAAGGATGGTACGAGAGTAGAGCCACGGGACCCTCCCGCAGAGAAAACCCGTCTCCTTTTCTGAGGGGATCTGAGATGAGGCTCATTTTCCAAGAATAGCACTTGCCTCTAGCTATGAGCATGGAAGCAGGACTGAATCCCGTCGTATCTGAGGCTCCTCATCATCTCGAACCTCTGGGTCCCTGAGTGCCCTAAGACAGTGCCCCCCCCCCCCCCCCCCCCGCCCTGGTTCCAAGATCACTTTGAGATGCATGGCGCCCCAAGGAGCCTGCAGAGCGATTTTGCATTTGCAGACAGAACCCTCTCTGGGAACACTTGGTGCTCCGGGCAGGACCTCTCCAACCCCCAAATGACAAAGGGACTTGGGCTGTGCTTTTTTGCTGCAGGTAACCGTGGTTCTGAACTTCCCTCCCTTTCTCTGAGGTGAGCTGAGCGTCTCAGGGCACTGTGCTCAAAGCGGGTGTTGGCTAGTGTGTGGTGTGGGCCAACGGCCATGTGTCCTACTAGACGGTGCCTGTCCAGACGTTCGATCCACAGTCAAACCATGGTCCCCCCTTTGGGTCTCAGAAAACAGAGTCGTTTCTGTATTGGGGGAAAGCGACGACTGGAGGTGCCCCAGCACTGGGGGCAGTGTTGGGAGAAGTTGGGGTGGCCCCGGCGGGGGTAAAGGATTGTGAGGAGGGAGGAGACGCGGGAATGTGGGAAGCACCCGTGAGTAGCTGCATGTGAGGGGGTCGGTTTGCCGGGGAGCAAGGTCAGGCCCTGGTTTCTGCGAAGACTTGTGGGAGTAGAGCGTGTGCGGAGGAGGATTTGAGGTGAGGCTTGGGCCTGAGCGGGCGAGAGAGGCACCCACCTGCCTCGCAACCAAAGCAATCCCAGTCACAGCCGGTGTGGGGAGGCCTCCTCAGGTTTCCAGGCAGCTCTCCCAGCTCCTGTTCCATCATTTCGTCTTCACTCCATCCCCTTCAGTGACCCCCACCGCCCACCACACCTCCCCACACCCCCTCTGCCCCTCCTAGCGCAGGGGGGCCAGCCCAGGGTACCAGAAGCTCCGAGAGGTCTGAGTGGGCCAGGCAGCCCCCCGCAGGCAGCTGAACAGCTTCCGGCTAAGACACAGAGCGGCTCAAACCCCCCGGGGCCACCAGGTGGAGCAGACAGAACCCCCCCCCCCCCCCTTTCTAAGGTGGGTTGGAGCTGTGTGGACGCTCCAGTCTGACCCCACAGCCTGCAGGGGTGAGGACAGGGGCAGCTGCGAGTCTTGCCTCCAAGGCCAGCCCCAGGCGGGTTCCAACCCCTCTCTCCCTTCTCCAATATCCTTGCCACGAGTTGTTAGCAAAGAAAGTGAATTTTCTGTCCCTCACGTGCAGGCACGCGCTTCACCCTGGCAACAAGCTCAGGCAAGAGCAGTCAGTGGCCACAGTTTTCAGACAGGAAGTAGGAGACCAGGGAAGTCGAGGCACTTGCTAGGGCTGCTGCTTTCCTGCCGGCCCACGTCATCCTCCTGCTTCCCTCCCCCAATGCACACGTGTACCCACCTAGGTCCTCTTTAGGAGACTGCTGATGTCCTTGTCCTTTGGGGTGGGTGCAGGAGGAGGGGCCTGGAGATCACAATACCCCCTGGTCGGTGGGACTGAGCTTCAGGAGCAGAGGGAGGCCAAGGGGGATTGGAGGTCCCTGTCCGGTCCCCCTTCACTCCCTACTTAACTGTCCCCCCACCCCCACCCCCATCTTCCCTCATCCTCAGAAGACGTCCTAATCCTCCACATAGGCTTAGTCTTTGTTTATAAAGCTCATTCATATCAATTTTTGTCTCTGATTCTGAACATCGGCCCCATTTTGCACGTGGAGAAACTGAGAGCAAACGATTACTTGACTTTTTCAAGGTCATTCAGAGGAGCAGGGACCACAGCCCAACCCCTAATCTAAGGCCAACTCTGCATCCTAATCTAGGGCCTTGATACCTGGATGTGGCCAGGCTTCTGCAGAGACCTCAGGCGGCTTTTACTTTGTGGGGAGGGATGGCAGGCACGTGAGCACCCAGGGCACTTCCATGCTCTCCTGACAGGGCAAACAGTGCTGGATGGAAGGTCCAGAGGTCAGGCTACAGGCGGAGGCAGTAGGACTGGGCCCAGGAGCACCGGGGTTGACCCCGTTTCCGCTGTCCTTGGCCGTGAGTTTCTCTGCCGGCCATCCCTTGGCAGCTGCCGTCCTACCTTTAGGGTCACAAAGCACTTCCATCTATAGGGGATTTAACTGTTCCTCTGCCCGCAGTTCATGCGTCACCCTCCACAGGGAGTGACCAGGCTGAGTGACCATAGCTGTGATTCTTGTGGAGAACCCCGTCCCTCAACCTCTCTCACCTCTTTGTCCTGACATTTTGCATCTCTTAGTTTCTTATTCCAGTTCCTCCTCCGCTGGGTCCGGAGCAAAGGATTCCTTCCGCCCCCATTTGCGTCCCGCAGGGGTGTGGACACGTGAGAGAGGAAGTGACCGCTCGGGAAGGGCTTAGAGGTCCTGCGTCCTGCTCCACAAATGCCAGGACGTGCGTGTCTTCTCTCCATCTGCTTATCTTTTGGCTTCTTGTTCTTCTCATTACCTTCTTCTGTTCCCCTGGCTGTTTGGGGGACCGTGGGACACAGGCACGGAGGCCTTGTCTCCTGAAGGCAGACCCACCACATTCAACCCCGCCTCCACGTGCCCCAGCCCCTGGACGGAACCAGCCGCCTGGCCTTCTAAGAAGCCGGAGGAAGCGGGCAAGGCGGGTCCCCTCCGGGCCAGCATCCTCCCCTGGACAGCACCCTCTCTCCTGGTCTTGCAAAGCAGCAGAGGCCCTGAGAGGCTGCCCGGAGATTTGGGGCAGGGGCTCGGGGCCCGCGGGCGGCGGGAAGCGGGGCTTTGGGCGAGGGGAGAGGGGAAGCGGGGCCCTGCTCCCCCGCATCTGTGCCTGGTGGCAGCTGGCCAGGCTGTGGAGTGACTGCCTGCGGCTCTCCCAGGGAAATGTGATTTCCCCTTGAGTGAAGCGGACTGTGCAGTGTGGAAATTGGCTCTTTTCTGAGCGAGCGGCGGCTGTTCTGGAGTCGGGGCGGGCTGGGGCCCGCGGGAGGCCGCGCTGGCCCCCGGAGTGCGCCGGGAGCAGCCATGTGCTGAGAACTCATTAGGGATAAATCAAACTAGTACCAGCGTGAAGCCAACACCCTCCCCCCGCCGCGCCTCCGGCCCCCACCCGCTCCGAGACCCCCCACTTCCACGTCCTCCTCCCCCACAGCCAAGGCACCCTCCCCCGCGTGAGGGAGCCGGGCCCACCGGGCGCTCACAGTCACGCACACGGGCCCACAGCCCGCCGCCCAGGCCTCCTACGGGAGCCGCTGTTCATTTGCAAATAAATCTTTTTTTGTTTGGTTTTCGTTTGTTTGCCTTGGGGAGGGGGGCATTGTTAGCAAGCTTAACTTACGCCCCGGGCCTTGCCCGGAGCTTGGACCGGGAAGTCACGTTCGGGTCTCCTATCTTCCCACCACCTCCAAGCCTGTGCCTCCCCCCACCCCTCCACCCTTCCATCCCCCGCCCCCCACCCCATCTCCTGGGAGGCCTCGGCTCCCCAACATAGGCCCCCCTGGGGAGATGAGAGCACCCCGCGGCCCCAGCCCAAGGAGTGTGGCCAGAAAGTTCCTTGGGCCCGATCTATCGATCGGCCTCCAGGGGATCTGATGCCCCCGCAGGGAAAGAAATTGTCCCTGAAGGGGTGAGCTTGGTCTGAATGGAAACTCATTTCCCCACCAACGGAAAGAAAGGAAGAGAAAGAGAAAAGCTTAAGAAAGAAAGAAGGGCTGGTGAAACTAGCTGCCGATGCCAAGGAAAAGGGCTGCTCCGCCTGCCAGTGTAGAGACTGACTCTGGGGCGTACTGGAACCTGCTAGTTCTTGTCATCATAACGGGGCCCCTGGCCATCACCTCTGTTTCTCCCACCCTTCCCCCAGAGCGAGTGGCCAGTGATGGAGCTAAGGAGCCCAGAGCTGGGGTGCGGGGCTCTGGCCCCTCCCCATCTCCTCCCCATTGGAGACCCCAGGGGAGGCCAGTTTCCTCAGCTGTAAAATGTGTGGCTTGGGCCGAGATGATGTCCGGCCCTAACATTGTGATTCAGTGGTTGCCTGGGTCAGTGAAAGGCATTACCGGCCTCATCTGACTGGTTCAGGTATGAAGCCCTCTTTCTTCCAAATTCCCCAGGTAATTTTCCACTGAACCCCATAGGAAGCACCATATTGCCGTATTTGGAATTGCGTCTCTGTTGGGTGGGGACGGGGTGGCTTTTGGTGCCCTACTCACCCAGGGGCCCCGTCTCAGCTGGAGGAACTAAGCCAGGCTTCAAAAGGATTCCAGGGCTGGGGCAGAAACCAGAGTGAGACTAATAAGCCACAGTTAACAGAGGCTGGGGCAGGGAAAGTCTGCTGAGCCCTCCCATCCATTGATTCATTCATTCATTTGGGAGTCTTTCCCGACCCACCTACTATGTGCCAGACTGTGACAGGCATCTACTGGAAAACAAGATGAATCCGATTGGATTACACCATCCCCCACCCCACCCCACCCCACCTCCCTCCGAACTTAGAACTGAGATTTTACTGAAAGCCACTACGACAGAACAAGGCGGGAAGGTGATGAAGGCCTTGAGAGAGGTGATGTGAAGTGCCTTCAGGTTTCAGATATTTGCGAAATCCTCCCTGCCCCTGCCAGGCCTTTCTCTGGCATCCCTGTCTTCTCCAGGAAGCAGCCACTAGGAACACCAACTGCAAACCCTGAACCCACAGGGCCTAAAAGCCAAACCTCTCTTTCCAGAAAAGGGCTGTTCTCCTGTGCTTGTGTGTCCCCAGGAGGGATAAGGAGGGTGCTAGATGAGGGGAATGCAAAATGTAGACGATCTTTCCCAAACACCCTCTCCCCGCACTCCAGCCTGGGTCTTTCTCAGAGCGGCTTCTTTGTTCCTGCAGGACAAGGGGGCTCAGGTCCTAAACAGCTGGGCAGCTGTCCCTCCCAGTGCAGGCTTGGCTGGTCCCCCTTCTTCCCATCTCAATACGCCCCTGCTCAGCAGGCCGCCCCCCACCCAGCTCTCTGATCACAGCCTGGAAGAGCAGAAGGAAGAGGCCTTGAGGGTGGGAAATGAGGCACAGGAGAGGAGGGCGGGGAGAGGGTACATAGGGATGGAGACCCCCTGGCTGTGGGTTCCAGGGCCTTGGGTTCTTCTTTCCCATAAGCTCCTGCTAAGTGGTGGTGGCAGTGTCAGCCGTCTTGGGGGACAGGCCTCACATCCCTGATCCCTTCCCCCCATCACACTGCAGCCAAGCTCCCCTTGGAGGGTGGAGGGAGGGGCCTGTAGGGGCCGCAGCACAAGGATGGGGGGGCGCCATAGAAGGAGGGAGCAGGTGCCTTCTCCCAGCAGCCGGCCCAGGGTGGGGGTTGGGTGGGGGGTGGGCTGAGACCCAGGCCAAGGCTCAGGGCCCATCTGAGCATGTCGCCTGCTAAGGAGGAGCGGAGGCGGGGGAGGGGAGGGCGGGGAGGTGAATAAATAATAGGAAATAAAACTTCATGAAGCAGAAAATAAAAGGCAGATTATACAGATGTGGCAATTTGAAGGATCATTGCCTCTGTCCTCTTTTTAACTGCTGCATCTGGAGTTTTGAAGCGGCTTATCCTCTCCCTCCCTCTGTCAGGTCCCCGCCTGGCTGGAGGCCCCCACGGGGCCAAGGCACGAGTAGGGACAGCACCTCCAACGGCTCCGCCGGTGGCATTTCCTAGCACCACACGCTGCTGCCCAGCCTTGGCTGAGCCTGTGGGGCTGGGGCAGCGGGTGAAAGGGTGGGCAGGGTGTTTTGGGGGGAAGCCCCGAGCGAGGTGTGTCTGGAGCTGTGTTTGTGTGGGGAAGGGGCACGTCTGTAAGAGAGCAGGTGTGGATGAGGACAGGGTTGGTCATGAGGAGTGGGGACAGGGCAGGGATGACAGGAGGGAACCTGGATGGTCAGGAACAGAGAGTATGAAGGGCACCCCTTGCGAAAAAGGGGATTTGGTGGAAGGGTAGCTGGAGGGTGCAGTCTAAATCTCCCTATCTTCCTGCAGACAGCTTCTTTCTCCCTCTTCATCAAAATGCATTTGTTAAGCTTCAATTTGACACTGTGCCAGGTGCTGTATAAACAGACATGGTCCCTGCCCTTAAGGAATTTCCAACCTAAGACACACACACACACACACACACACACACACACACTGACATTTTGTTTATTTTATTTTAAATATTAATGTATTCCTCACCTTGTTCCAGAGAGGATTTGAGACAGCTCACAGGAAATGCATGTAATAAATTAGGAAAATACAAATAAGAAATAAAGCATCAGGCCCACGGGGAATATACAAAGAGTGGTCCTGGGCCACCGCAGTTGATCTGTAAATGAGCCTCGAGCCCTTGGTGGCCAGGTGGAAGGACTTTCACTCTCACCTGTCCTCGTTCGCTGAATGAGAGAGTCATCGCTTTTCTGTCCACGTACTTCCTCCAGACCCTGTCCGTGTCTCACCAGACGGAGACAAAGACATCAGGAAACCAGAAACGTCTACCTGACACTGCCGGTGAGGCAGAAGCCCATTTGGCTCAAATATCCTCATAATCCTGGTACGTTGCCTCTCAAATCAGCTGTCACAGAACTGTCACAGAATCATCACTAGAAACAGGGGAGTACATCTGTATGGAAACTTACCATCTCCAGGAAGATTGAGGGCCGCGTCCTGCACAGTTAGACCCCCGGGTCTGAAAAGCAGAACAGAGATCAGAGCTGAAAGCCGACATCACGAGGCTTTCCCAGAAGCTATCCTGAAGGCCTCCAGAAGGTTGCACCTTTGGGGAAGGCTGACTTCGGGGGTGGGAGAAGCAAGTGGAAGAAAGACAGTAAAAGACCATGTAAGAAAGTAGGAGAGCCAGGAGAACACGGAGGCTGGAAGCCCAGGGAGGGTACAGTTTCGAGATTTACACTTCTTGACTGTACGAGTTGGGCTCAGAGCAATGGAAACCAACATGCCCTGCTTCTACCCTTGGGGAGCCTATGTTCTACTGGGAGCGGAGACAGAAAGAAGAGGGCAGGGGATAAGAGGAGGACAGGGGAAGGGAGACAGACTGAACTGGGGGAGCAGGGCTCAAGGAAGGTCCTGGAGGAGAAGGCCTCCGGATCGTTGGTTTCCTCCCCTTCCTGGGACTAGCAGTACTCAGAATTTCTCAGCCGCTGGTCCCAGTCCCCATCTTTTGGGGTGACACTACCTCACCACCACCCCCATCTCAGAAGGTGGACTCTGATTACCCTAGGCCCCTGACCCTAGTGATTGGCTCAGAGATGGGCACATGGCTCAAAGTGGGCAGCTCAGAGGGACTCTGTTCCTGGACTTGAGTTTGAACTTTCCAAGGAGCAGATAGTTTCTATGTGCTAGGCTTGCACCAAGAAGGTGGTAGCTACGAGGGCCATCTTGCTACCGTGAGTGCTGCTCCTGCCTCCTAGCCTGGGAGATGGAGCTCAGAAGAACAGAGGGCAGTGGGGGGCCTGCTCCGCGTGGAGCCCTAGCTCGAGCGTCATCTGACCTGGATAGAGACTGTCCCTTTATGGGAGCCATTAAATGTCCTTTTTTTGCTAAAGCCTATTGGAGTTAAGATTTGTTGTTTGCAACTTCCAGGCAGAGGGAAAGTCAAGGCCTTGAATTGTAAGAGCAGAACCTAAGCAGGGCCCCAAGGAGGGGAGGGCTCATGTGGTAAGACTGGCAAGGCCGCGTACTAATAGCTAACTTGCTAAGCTTTCCTTCTGTGCCAGGCATTGTTCTGAGATGTTTATGTGCATAATTATACTTATTCCTCACAAGGACCCTGTGAGGTACATGGTGTCATTATCCGCATTTGATAGAGAAGCAAACCAAAGCATATGAGGCCAAGTAACTGGCATGTGGTCAGAGAGCCACAAAAGGGACAGCTGGGACTCAACCCCGGGCAGTCCGACTCCAGGTCCCGGTTGCTGAGACCAGATTGCGCTGGGCCTCATGCAGGGTCTGACAGGTCTGTGGGTCAGAGGTCGCTGAGAGGTGAGGGGGATGAAGGCTGAGAAGACATTGGATTTGATGACTGAGTGTCATCAGTGGTCCTTCTGGTGTGTCCCCATTTCACGGAAGGGTACAGAGGATGTTGGAAGTTGTTCGCAAGGCAAACAGATAAAGGTGTGAGCAAGCGGGCAGAGGCATCCAGAAAAGTTGGCAGAGGAGCGGTTATGGAGAGTGTGGCATTGAGGAGACCCAGAAGTACGTGCAAGTGCGTGCCAGCGTGCATGTGGGGGTGGGGGACAAGGGAGGGAGAAGGACCAGATGTGGGACTGCCAGGCTGTCCTAAGTTTCCAGGCCTTTTCTTTTTCTTTTTTAAACTCACAGAAAAGTTGCATAGTTATAGAGAATGTCCCCAGGCCATATTCTGACCCTACTTATCAGCCTTATTCACTCAAGTCATTTCATTTTCTTAAAGCCTTTTCCCAGGCTGGCTGCTCCCCAAGCCACGAGCCTTTGCCTCTTCTGCTGGTAAAGCACACTCCTCGGCCGCATGCAAGGTCCCGTATGACCCGGCCTGGGCCCACCCTTACGGCCATGTTTCCCTCACCCTGGCTAATCCCAGTCCTCCAGCCCAGCTCCTTCCAACATAGCCCACCTGTCATCTCCATCTGACTCTGGCCGCCAAAGGAAAGGACCCAAGCCTTGGACCTCAGTGGCCTTTCACTCTTTCCCAGTGCCCGGCAAACAACCAACAAATGAAGGTTATCAGTAGAAAGCCACACAGAGATGCTGGGACACGAGGAAGAGATCACATCTGGGGTAGCACCTGGGTCGCTGCAGGCCCCGGAGGCTGAGCTCCCCCTAGAAGGGAGAGGAACCAAACTTCAGCCAGCCTCACGGAGCCTGAGCTCATCACCACGAACCTGTCTTTTCTGCAGAGACCCACCAAACCCACTTCCCAGGTGGGAAAGGAAGTGAGGGTGGACACAAGGTCAGACAGAGGCCCGTGCGTTGGATCTGCCCCACACCTCAGGATTGGGACTTGGAGCTCACTCAGTTTTCACTTTTGTAGGGACAGCTGTGTAGGGAACTCCAGGCCGCGTCCACACAGCTCCAGAAACCCTTTCCCTCTCCATCTGCAGGAAGATGTCAGAGTCCCAATCCTTGCTTGGCCAACTTCTCCACAAGGTGGGAGGCCCGGCCTGGACCACTGTGCGTGTAGGGAAGTGGGAGGTCCTGGTTCTGGTGATGGCCCCGGGGACATACAGACTAACTTCCTCTTCTTCAAGGAGCAGTGCTCTGCAGCTGGGCCCCTGGGCTCCAGAAGCTTGAAAGACGCAAGCCCGCCCTCTCGTGGCCACATGTCAGAACTGCAGCCTAACCACCCGGTCTCCACCTCCCCAGGCCTCCAGGCCAAGCCAAGCCTACACAGCATTGACCAGGCAGGGCCCTGCAGTCCCCATCTCTCTGAAGGCTTCATGTTCCCCGGGGTGAAAGAGAGGCACCGGTTCTACATGAGCGAAGGTGCATAGAAGGGCCACACGTATGCACAAACGCAGGCACGCCTCTGCCTTTTATTCTGGTTTTAGAAATAAGGATACACGTTCAGTGAGGTCAAATAATCCACTCAAGGCCAAGCTTGTAAGCATCAGTCCCAGGGCAAGTCACATCCACCTGATGCTAGGTTTTCACCTATTAGCTGCACATCAGTGACCCAGGCTGCTTTAAAAATACGTATCCGTGACCCTGACCCAGACCTACTGAATCTGAATCCCTGAGCAAAGGGTGGGAATGGGTCTTTACCAGCAAGATAAAGTGTGGTTCTGTATGGACAGCAGGGAACAAGACCACAGGACTGTTACCTCCTGAGGCCAGAGACGTGTTCAAGTGATTTTGGAATCTGCTAGTACTGGCCCATAAGAAATGGTCAATAGTATTTGTGAAATGAATGCATGAATGAGTGGAATGAACAGATGATTCTGAGGTCCCCCCAGCGCTGACAGCCTATAAATGTGTGACTCCGTCCCACACACATGCACGCAGACCTACGCATTCACATGCAGACACGCTTAGGCACAGGTGTGTCCTAGGATGGCCCTCCCCTTCCTCACATATGCATGCACACCTGCTTCTTTACTGGCCTGCGTTTAGTGTGTGCCCACTGGGTACCTGGCCCAGCCCTGGGCCCTGGCCAGCCACCCCTCACAGTCCCCAAGGGCCAGCCCCACTTGGTAGAGTTCAGGTCCTGGGGCTGGTAACAAGCGTGGACGGGAGGAGGGGGGCCCCCCCGGCGGGAAGGCTGGAGAGGCAGTGCGTCAGCCAGCAGGCGGCAGACAGGCAGCAGAGGCCCCTCTTGGCCGGCGGCCTGCTCGCACACTTGGCTGAACAGAGACAATGGTGGCCCGCTCCTCCAGCCCAGCCTCCTTCCCGCAGGCAGAGCCCGAGGTCCCTGAGTGTCCGGAACCTCCCCCAGAGCCCAGCTGGGAGGCAGCCAGAGGGCAGCACAAGGGGACTTCCCAGGGAGGGCAGCAAAGCCCCCTGTGAGCTGGCAGGGGGGCAGAGGGTGCAGGAGGGGGAGGGGCCCGGAAGGGACCCTGGGGCCCCTCCTCGGGAATGAAATGCAAGGAATGGGGTGTGTGGGAGGGAGCCAGGCTTCCACTGGCCCTCACAGCTCTCAGACAAGCTCCTTCCGAGAGAGCCCCCAAGGGGTACAACACCACCTCTTGCCCCTCAGCCTCTCTCAGGGTCCCAACCTGGAGAACCTCCTTCCCTGCTCTGGTGAAACAAAGGCCCCTTGTTCCCAGGCCTCTCCACAGAGCTCTGGAGGCCCCAACCCCTTCTGGCCCTCACTGCCCACCATTGGCTCTGCTCCGATGATTAGCAATTGTGTGTGTGACGTGGGCCTGTCTCATTTGCCCCTGGTGCACGGATGCTTATCGGGGGGGAAGGAGACAAAGGCCCAGGGCCCCAGAGTCAGCCTCACTGAGCTGAGTCCCTGCCCGAAAAGCCTACCTGTCAGGGGGTGGCACTGAGCAACCCTGCTCTCTGTCACCGGGGGCTGGCTGGGTTCTCCCAGGACCTCTCACAGCAGGTCACCTGATCCCCAGAGCAAGATCTTCCTCAGGACTATGGCTCCCCTAACTTGACTGCCCAGAGGCTTCCTCTGCCCCAGCTTCTCTCTGGAAGCCCAGGGGTACTCCGATGCTCAAATGAGTGCTAAGCTGCCCCCAGGCCCAAGAAATGTGGCCACTCTGGATTGTGGAAGGGTAGAGAGTGACACGGGAGTGCAGCCAAACCCCGGACCTCCCTCCTCCCTCGGAAGTGACCGGGGACCAGGGCAGCTGGGGGCTGCCGTGGGGGTGGGCGCAGCAGTTTGGGAAAGCTCCAGTGAACGCAGGAAGGAGCGAGGACCACAGGGGAACGGGGGTTGTCCTTCCGTGGGAAAGGGGTAGGCCTCGTCCCCCACCACGGACCCACTGAAACAAGCCTCCTCCGTGGGGTCTCAGGTCCACCCCGAGCAGGGGCCAGAGTCTGGGAGGTGGCGTCGGCTTCACAGCTGATTGCGGTTCCTCTTGGGGATGATCTTCCGGTAAGTTCTGCGCTCTGAGATGTTGCGCTTCACCTTGGCCGTGGTGGGGGCCTCGTCCTGGTGCAGGGACGGGCTCGAGTGGGATTTCTTCAGGCTGGGCTTGGGCTCCTGAGTGCCTCCGGCTTCCCTCCCCAGCTGCTCTTCCCACAGGTCCAGGTCATCGGAGGGGTAGTGAAGACGGGCCACCAGCAGCTGCACGTACGTCTCGTAGCGGGTTTTCTGCAACACACGGGCCCCGCCACCTTAGCGCTTCCCTGGCTGCAGGGTAGGAGGAAGCTGGAATCTCGAGGGGCAGACGGCTCACACGTGTGAGGAAGAGGGCTAGACCAACAGCCAATGTCTGTCCCACGCTCCAGCAACCAGACTGCAGAACACGGCAGCCTCGCGTCCGAGCCCTGGGGTTACCTGGATAGTATCATCCGGACCCCCGCCAGCCCAGCCCTATTCTAACCGCCACCGCCTTGTAGGGCTGTAACTAACGTCTCCAGAACGTGCTACATCTCTGAGACACTAAAAGACCCATAACCCGCTAGGCCTGATCTGTGCAGCACGGCGCACAAACAGCTCACATCTGTACTGAAGCCTAATTGAGTCTGAATAGCATTTTAACAATTGGCATCTGGAGAGAGAGATGCTAACTACCCTTCATCTGTTTAACACTCCTGAGGCCTCCGTAACTAGCAGCCTTGGGATACAGGTCCCAGCGTACTAAGCGCGTTCCTGTCTTCCACCCCGCTGGACCCTCAGCCCAGCCCTGGGTGGCTGGGGGGCCCACGCAGCATTGTCTCTGCTCTCTACAGAGGGGAGTGAGGTCTGGGGAGGGCCAGGGGCTTGGCTACGGGTTGCAGCTGGTCACAGGCAGGGAGAGGGCAGCGTGAGGCCCAGTGTGCACAGCAGTGCCCCTCACCTACCCCTCGGGCATAGGGTCCCAGAAGGTGCACGGATGAGAGACCATAGCAGAATCTGGGTGTAAGGTGGGGCGGGAGTCAGGGATAAGCCATTTTGGCATCGATCATTGGGCTAATATAAATGAGGCTCGGCCCTGACTGGAGCGGCATGTGAATTCATCCTTTTCGGTCAAGTTGTTTAATCTCTCTTTGCCTCAGTTTCCTCATCTGTAAAGTCAGGACAACAGTCCCTACCTCAGAGTTGTCAGACAACTAAACAAGATAATAGAGGCAAGTAATACAAGCTCCATAAATACTGCTTATTAGTATTAGGTAGGTATTAGGGGAGATCATTCAACTGAAATCGTTTTTCCTTCTATTTAGGGAAAGCCAAATACAGTATACTCTTGGGTGAAAGAAAGTTATAAAAAGAACGTCCCCTGTGAGTGTTTGCGGACAGCCAAGCAGCTGCTGGGTGCCCCCACGACAAGAAGTGAAGAGGTCTGAGGGCACAAGGACACGCACACTTCGCGCAAGCCCCTGCCCGCGCGGGTGCCTACAGGGCCTCTCTCCGCCAGGGCAGCCGGGGAAACTAAGGCTGCAAGGACGGATGCGGCCACGAGAGGGCGGCAGAGGGCCCAACCGAGGGAGCGGGAGCGAGCCGGGCGGGCGGAGACTCGGCGCCTGACCTCATACTCCAGGTACTCCTTCCGCAAGCGGTACTCTTCCAACTCTCGGCTGCGGCCGCGCCGCTCCGGTAAGTTCCTCTGCAGATCCAACAGGTCATCGGAGGCAGCGTCCAGGCAGTTCTCGTGGGATCGATGCTGCTCCTCCTGGGAGCGGGAGGCAGAGGGGGAAGCTGTTTCTCTGCTCCCCTCCGTTCCCGAGCCCAGGTGCACAGCCCATCGCAAACCCCACTTCGTTCCCGGGCCCAGGTGCGCAGCCCCTCCCTCCCATCTCCCCTCTCGTCCCGCGTCCCGTGCAGCGCCCTTCCCCGCCGCACCCGGCCCTTCCGGGGGCTGTACCAGGGAGCTTTGCGCGGGGCCCACAGGCAGGATGGGCCTGACGAATCTGCGCTGGGAGCCCACCGCTGCGGGGAAGGGCGGCGCCGAGTGCGTGGCGGCGGCCAGGTTGATGCGCGCGATCCAGGAACTCATCTCCTTAGCAGTGCTGCGGGCAGAGGAGGCCGTGGGTCCCCAAGGTCACAGGGTCGGTCCCGCCCCTCCCCTCGCCCCCAGCTTCCTGCGGTCTGGTCTGCACAGTCTTCCAGGTCTGCTTCAGGACCCAGCGCCTCAAAAAGTCAGAAGCGCTGCCACTGATCGAGGTGGCTGACCTCTGCTGGTGGTGTTAGTCATCCTTCAAAGAGGAAAATCTGGGAAAGCAATAGATTGTAGACCAAATGTCCAAGCCAGTGCTCAGTTGCTAGAGGCTTCCTGGAATCCTCCGCTCGGAATTGGGAGGCTTGACCGGGACTTACACGCGGGAGGCAGATGCACTGGGGAAGCAGCCAGGGTCAGGGAAGGCCAGCAGGCAGCACCAGCCTCTGGGGCCGCCCTAGGACCCCTTCCAAAGGCTCCAGCATTCTCAGGCTTCCTGGTGAAGAAGGCCACTCCCGCCGGGCCCCGGCCAGCAGCCATCAGAGGGTGAGCAAGGGATGGGGAGAGGAGAGGCCAGCAGCCATCAGAGGGTGAGCAAGAGATGGGGAGAGGAGAGCGGGGGCTTTGCTGCTGTCACCCCGGGAGGACTTACGGTGCCTGGAAGAGGTAGAGCCGCCAGTCGGCAGTCCGCAGCTGGAAGACGTGCGGCTTCTTGGTGTAATGGATGGCCGGGGTGGCCAGCGAGTGGTGCACCCCCACGGGCTCGTCCACCATCTGCCCCACCAAACTCTCCTCTGCAGGGCAGTGGTCCTCTCCCTGCCACGGGGCCCAGGGGCCCAGAAAAGAGGTTATCATCTGTTGCCCACCCTCCGAACCATCCTGGGCCTTTCCCTGTTCCCCCACCCTGCCCGTCAGGGGTGTGCACCCCGTTCCTACCTTCAGGAAGTAGAGAACCATTCCCCGAAGCAAGGTGTGGAACATCTTCCAGCCGCGCTTGCCCCACGGCGCTGCCCCAGGAGTACACAAAGGTGGGCGCCCCATCCAGACACGTAGACACACACGGCCCCCTCCCCCACCAACTCAGTCCCTGCCCAGGGTCCACGGAAACACGCAGCATAGCAACACAACAAAACACAGTCACAAGCAAGCACGCGCCATGCCTCACACCCAGGCAATCAACAAACAACAAAAGCGATGTCCACGCCGGCCGCCCCCTCTCCGAACACTCCCACCCACGAGCACAGTCCCACTAGACATCGTTCTGGTCTCATCCAGAGAGGCACAGGGACTTAGTCCTCAAGCAGAAGAAGGCCTCCTTCCCTAGAGTCCCCTCCCAGCCTGGCTCCGGTCCTGTTGCTGGCCTGCTCTAAAGCCTTCACCTGTCTGAGGGATGAGGCCAAATGCACCTCCTTCTGTTCTCTGTCACACACACCCCCATTCAGAGCAAACTGCGTCTACTCCTTTGTCTACAGGGAATGCCCTCTTGCCCTCCGTTCCTCCAAGGTTCAGCTCAGATACCATCATGTCCCAGAAGCCTGACCCGTCCCTGTCCCCCACATCTCATCCCCCAAACAAAACCAAAACCTAGCCCTTCTCCACACCCCCCCGTATTTGATCTTACCCTCCCTACACCACTTACCAATCTCTACCTTTTATCCCAGACACCGATGCGACTGTCTGACTTCCCCTCACCACAGGGACCCTGGAGGGCAGGGTCTGTGTTGTCCCTGCGCCCCCACCCCCTGGCATCTTACATAGCGCCCAGCACACGGTCACCAGCAAGGAAAGAACACAGGCGCCGGTCCCTGACCTGTGTGATCTCTCCGCACACCCGTACATAGCGACTGTAGTACGCACGCACGCACACACTCTGGTTCAATGGCAGACGTAAGCCCCGCACAGCGACAGGGCAGCACTCACTCTTCTTGCCATCTGCATCATGATGCATCTTCCGGGCCAGGATGCCCTGCTTGTAGGTGGGTGCCATGGGGTTCTGGGCCAACTGCAGGAAGGGCTTGTTCATCTTGCCCGCAGCGGGAGACAGCTGGGCCTTCTCTGGTCTGGCTGCGTCTTCTTCGTCCCTGGACATCAGAGAATCAGGCTGGGGGTACTGGCCGGGCAAAGGCCACCGGGAGGTACCCATAGCCTCAGCACCCTCCACCCTCTCTCTCACTGGGGAGCCAGATCACCCAGGACCTCCCAAGAGGAGTCAGTCCTTCCAAGCCAGCTCATCCGTTCCTGTCATCCCCAGCCCCACCTCCAGATGTGACCTAGGTTCCTCCACCTGCTTTGAAACTGGCCCTCACTCAGTGGGGGAGCACTGTCCGGGGCCTTGGGGCTCCTCCAACTCTCAGGTGGGCAGGTGGAGGGAGGACAGGCCCAGAGACGGGGAAGGGGTGGGGAGTGGGGGGAAGGGGGCTGTCACTTACACAGCCCATTCAAGCTTCTCACTTCGGATAGACCAGTAGAAGGCCTAGAAGAGAAGGCACACAGTGGGCAGGGAGCCTCGGCCTGTGGGGCCCAAACTCCACCTGGCATCGGTAGGACAAGGGCAGGCCGCAGTCGGCCTCATCCACCCCCAACACAGCTGCCCTTCCTTGAGCGGGAAGCTCATTCATGCATCCACGTACCCATGCAGGCGTGCAACCATTTACGGAGCCTTCACCGTGTGCCAGGCACCATGCCAGATGCTGGAGACAAGGTGAGCAAAGCAATCCTAGTCCCTACCTGAGCTTAGTGAGGCCTGAGCTAGTTCTCCTGAGAAGATGAATCATCCACATACCATCCCGCCCATGGGACACAGCAGGAACGGCTGACTGACGGGGGCAATAAATATACGGTGAACGAATGAATAAATGAGGTGCCAGAACATTGAAATGATATAACAAAGAGTATTCGTGTCGATGCATCCTGCTTGCATGCCTCTGGAGCCCTGGCAATGCCTAGCACACAGCAAGGGTGCAAGAAATGTTCACCCCACAGACAAAAGAACCAGGGCCAACACTGCTTATGAAAAGCATGCTGTGTGCCTCGCCCCGCTCTGAGCACCTGACAACCTTTATTTCACTGTGATAACCACACCATAAAGTAGTTGCTACCCCAGGAGGAGCCCAAGTGGGCCAAGGGACAACAATTCAAACCCTAGAACCTCTGGTTCCTAAGTCTTAGACTTCAAACTGCCCTTTGTTCATTCAGAGGACCAAGAAACCAGTGCTCCTTGCATTCCCCAAGCCTCAGAATCGCCGGGAAGCCTAAGAGAACATTTTAGGGGCCCCAGCCCCAGAGATTCTAATTCAGTAGGTCTGAGGCAGGGAGCCTGTGAATTTCCACAAGCCGACAAATACCAAGGTGGTGCTGATGCGGCTGGCTAGGACCCACGCTTTGGGACCTTCCATACACAAGCCTGTCCTCCCAAAGATAATGCAGCAGAGGCAGGCCCAGGCTGGGAGCCCCTGGCACCGTGAGCCCAGGGAGCGCCCCCCCACCCCGGCACCCTCCCTCCCCACCATACCTTCAGCAGCTCCTTGGGGAAGTTCCCGCCGTCACACAGGCCGTTCAGGTTGGTTATGAATTCTTGGCAAGTCATGCTCTTCCCAATGTTCTGTGGCCCATGCAGAGGAGGGGGACTGCTGGCACACACTCCCCACCCCAACAGAATAACCCCCCAGGCGGACACTCTGGAACCTTCTCCAGTTCTCCAGACCTACCTCCCCCCGGGCCCTTCCATGACTCCACCCCAGGCCTCTGGCCTCAACCCCTCTCTTCCTGCACCCCCGCCCTCTCACCTGTCCATGCAGGTCCGTGTTAAGGAGCATGATGGCACAGGTCAAGGTGTGTACAGAATCTGCTCCAGAGGGAGGTGAGTGCAGAGAAAGCTCATTGGAACCGGGACTCCCGCGTTTCCACCTGCCCGTGCTGGGTGGGGTGACCCCCAAATGCTTCTCTGGTTCTCCACAGTCCCCCAGACACTCCCACCAGCAGCTACCCAGTGAGCTCCTGAGTGGACCAGGGGACATTTCCATGCAACCCCCTCCCAGGCACCCCAGGACCCCCCCTGCCCTGCCTTCAGGGCCAGCCCCTTCCTACCTGCAGAGGAGAAGACCCCAGGATTGCAGTAATGGAAGCGTTTGGAGAACTGGTAGAGGATTCGCTCCCGCTCCTGAGTCTCCCCACTGAGCACCAGGGCCTGCAGGAAGACCCTGGAAGGAGGGCCAGAGTCCAGGATGGAGCCCAGGCTGGGGCAGCCAGCAGGCGCCAGAGCCGGGGGGCGATCAAGATTCCAGCCCTCGCCAGTGCCGCCACCTCCCAGCCATCCCTCCACCCCAGAGAGGGCCCGGGGGTCTTACCGGAGGGCGCGGTCCAGGCTCTGGCCTCCAAACTGGAAGAAGGACAAGTACTCCTCAGCCACAGCCCTGCTGAAGTCATTGCTGTGGACAGGAAATGGGCATGAAGCCTGCACTGGGGGTCGGGGCCCCAGGGCCTGCACACGTCCCAAGAGGACGAGGGGGCAAGGGGGCAGCAGGGCTCTGGTCTGCCACTGGCACCATCCAACATCGAGTGGGGAGGACACGAGGAGTTGGGTAGGGGAGACAAGGGGGCCGGTCCACTGGCTCTAAGCAGGGCTCAAGAGTATGGACAAGCGGTGACACACGTGATGAAGAGGAAGAGGCAGGCAGGGCAAGGGGATGGGGGGAGGCATGGATTGGGACAGGAATGACGGGATGAAGGTCAGCAGTAGGGCAGCAGGGACACAGGGACAGGAGGGGCGACTGGCGGATGGAGTCTACCAACCACTCCTCCCTCCCCTGACTTGGCCTCCAGCCTTGCTCAGGCTCAAAGCCCCTTACTTCTTCTGTAGGTAGGCAGCCACTTCAGACTTCCGGAAGCCTTCCAGGTGATAGAGGCGAGAGGCCAAGTTCCAGGCCACCTTGTCGGTCCTGACACCATTCGCCAGCTTGTCTCCAGCCTGTGGCCTTTGGCCTTCCTCTGGGGACTGTGCTTGGGGCATGGGGCTCTCAGGAAGCCTGCAAAAGTCCAACAGTGTGCTCAGACTACCACGGGGGCTGGACAGGAAGGCGTATGGGGCAAGTGTCCCTACAGGTCAGTCCTGGAAGGGATATTCAGAGTCCCTGCCCAGAGCTCATCAGGCGAGCTAGAGCTCCAGGGCCTTGAGCGGTGGGGGCCGAGGGAAGCTGGACCAGGGCCTCACCGGGGAAAGAGGCAGCGTCACAGCCTGCTTGGCCTGGCCTGGCCTGGGCACCAGGAGAATCCAGCCTGCAAGGGCTGGAGCCAAGCTTAGCACCCGGCACTTTCTCAGGCAAACCACCAGGATGTTCTGAGCCTAGTTCATCTGAGGTGGCAGGTGTCCCCTTTGAAGACATCAGTGGTATTTAATCCATCCCCAGGAGGGATGGCATTTGTCTCTCCAAACCCCACTAGCCACTCATCTCCCTCACCTGTCCTGCCCTGCCCGTGTCGCCTCCGTGCCCTCTTCCCCCTGCCAGCCCCAGCCCCAGGCTTCACTCCTAGAGCTGGAGCCACGGAAGGTGCAAGGAGGAGGGAAGCACAGGAAGCCAGCCCGGCTTCAGGCACAGCTACAGCTCGGGAGTCAAAGAGACGGCTTCCGACCTCTCCCTTCTCACACCGGCAGTCCTGCGATAAAGGAAGCCGTCACCACAGGAGCCCAGATGGTGAGCTTACAGGGGCCCAGGCAACCCCGACAGACTCAGGGAACACTCAGAGCCTGGCAGCTAGAACCCTGGAAGTCACCGAGCCCAGCCTCTCCCTGACTCCTCCGGTTCCCTGCAGTATGACAACCGGGGAGGGGAGGGGGGGCGAGTATCTCGTGATATGCCCACTCATTATCCACGTGACCACGGTTAGGGGGCTGTACGGGTAAGCAAAACTCATCAGAACGTGAAAATGTTCACTGATCAGCCGGCCACTTATAAAATTAGGCTGCACTCGACAGCACTCTCTCCTTAACACAAACGTCCATCTCCGGCTGCCCACCCCCCTTCCCGGGGCATGTCTTTGCTGCTCATTCCTCACTGCTTCCTGAGGCTTCTAACGCACCCAGCAAGGCGGGGCCAGCATAACAGAGACCCACTGAAAAGTGAAATTACAAATCTCGCCAAAAAAACGTTTAATTTCATGAAGTCCGTGTAAGTGATGCCAGAAGGTTCCAGGAATCACATGGAAAGCCACTGACAAACAAGGAACTGGAGGATTTAGTCCACTGGACAACTGAAGAGAAGAAAAATAATGACACATTTGTCACATCTAAACGGAACTATGTGAATACCCAGCTGAGCAAGCCCTAAAATACGTTTATAGGAACGACCTAGTCGATTAGCGTTGTTACAATGGGGAGTTACTTTGGGGGTAGAAAAAATAAGGCAAATATGAACTGTCACAGGATTGACATGGGGCAATGCATCCTGCTTGCACTTAAATTGGACACTTTAAATGGGTGAATTGTATGGTATGTGAATTCTTTCTCAAAAAAGCTGTTATTAAAATAAATTAATTGAGGGGCGTGCTAGGTGGTTCAGTCAGTTAAGTGTCTGACTTCGGCTCAGGTCATGATCTCACAGTTCCTGAATTCGAGCCCCGCCTCCAGCTCTGTGCTGACAGCTCAGAGCCTGGAGCCTGCTTCAGATTCTGTGTCTCCCTCTCTTTGCTCCTCCCCTACTCACACTCTGTCTCTCTCTCTCAAAAATAAACATTAAAACAAATGAATTGAAATGAAATGAAAAGTAAAATAAAATATAATAAAAATAACCTCTGTGACCTCACTGTGACAGGCCCAAAGGAGACATCTTGTGGGGCCAGCAGACTCAGGCCAGGAACATTAATCCTATATTGTGCTAAAAATAAGATTAAACTTATTTATTTATGTAATATTTAACATCATAGCAAGAAAGCCCCGATCAAGCCTTTGTTTCATTATTTACTATGAAAGTATGCTTCTCATTTTAAGCAGATTTACTTACTTTTATTTTGGGTTGAATTGACTGGAGTTTTGGTATGACAAGCCCTGTCTTCTCAGATTCTGAGAGACTCCCCTGATTACCTAGCCTCCAAACACCTCCAGAGACTCCAGAGTGGAGTTTTCCAGATGCATGAGGAAGATGCTTTGGTTTCTGGCGCTGCCTGAGGCTCAGTCCCCATCATCCAGTAACACTGAGCTAGGAGTGGGGCCAAACTTCCAGTTGGTGCGACCAGAACTGTCACCAGTGTCTCCTGGTCTCTTCAGTATGTCCCTACTCAGCCAGCCAGAGAACAAAACCTCTTTCCTGGGTGGAGACCCCAGGTGCTGACAGTCCTCATGCGGCCTCCCGGGGCAGGCAGACATCTAGGCTGGCTTCCCACGTGTCCTGTTCCTGCCTCCGGCCACAGTTTTGGGGCTATTCAATCCTGCCATGGGCCCCAACATCCACCCCCTTGATTCCAGTCAAACTTCCCCTTGGTGTTCCAGCTTCCCCTGAGATCTTAGCCAGCACCCTGGACCTAGGCTCACGGATGGATTTCTCCTAGACATCTCAAATTCAAAGCGGTGTGTAATCCCCACATCACAAGCTCTGACCTTCACACTCCCCAGCCCTGCCTAGCACGACTCCTATTTTTCTGGGCACATGGCCCCAGTCAGGTTCCCCGAACACTTCCCCTTCCTCCTCTCCCGGTGCCCAGACTCTCAGGGCATTGCCTCAGCACACACAAATCCCACCCCACGTGTGTAACTGTCTGCTTCTTGGTTTCTCGTGCTTTCAAACCCTTCAGTATTTCCCAAAGCTTCTGGCACCCAGTCCTATACTCCTGGCTTAATAGATATTAGTGTGTTAAATCCCACTGTGCATTTCTCACGCTCTGTCCAGACCAGGGCATTCCTAAATGTATCCACAATTAGAGAGCTGGTTAGTCTAACACTTACCCTTCTGTAGAAGTCAAGTGAGGCCCAGGCTGGACGACGGCTCCAGCCTCTGGAGTCCTGGCTGGGCCTTCACTCTTTACTTCCGTCCCTGGGTTTGGAGGGTCTCTGGCCTCCTCTTTCTCCAGGAAACTTGGCTTTGCCCCATCTGTCTCCAGGAGTGAAGGGCGTGAAGCATCTAGTGTCCACTCGGGAAAACTGCTGCCCTGGTGGGGGCCCCAGAGCCGCGGGCTGCCTTCCTGGGAGGACACAGGGCTGGGCCTGGGGCCAGGGCCTCTGCTCTCAGACTCAGGGCTGCTAGGTTCCGGTGAAGACGCTGGGCTCCCTGGGGAGCCAGGAGCCAAGGTGCAGGGAGCAGATCCCTGGGGACACTCAGCATCACTGTCACCTGAGGAAGAGCATGGAGTGAAGCTGACACGGGGCGAGAGGCAGACTGAGGGCAAAGGCGTGCGGCAGAGCCAGGAAAACAGCCTGGGAAGCCACCTCCACGAGCTCCCTCCCCGGGGCTCCTCCCCTGGAGCTGGGCAGCACGTTCTGTCCCTCCTTCGGGCAGTGACCTCCCACATGCAGAGGCAGTGGCCAGAGAGCTCCCAGGAGACTCCAGTCCCGAGGCAACCTGGGGTTCAGGACTTCCTAAACGACTAGGACCCAGGCATCAGAAACGCTGGGTCTTTTGTCCATTTCTTCATTTATTTTATGAAATGAGCATTTTCAAACCCATGGTCCTGATGAAGTCACAGAGGCAGAAGCAGGATTAAACCCCAAGTCTGTCTGGCTCCAAGAAAATATAATGAGACTTCTCAATGACACCTGTGAATCCAAGGATGATCTCTGTCCCCACCTGGATCCAAAGCCTCCCATCACCCAATTTCCCAGAGCCCATAATAGGTCTCACCTCTGTCCTGGGAGAGAAGAGGCCCCCGGGGCCAGGAAGGACCCTCTTCTGTCTGCCAGCCTTCAGGGCTGGGCAGGGCCTGTTGAGAGAGGCACAGGATCTCCATGAGCCCTGGAGGCACTGAGGGGAAGGTGGGGAAGGGAGAATAACTTGAGTAAACAGGGCCCCTCCCTCCCTGCTGTCTTCCCACCCAGACAACATGGCCCCAGTCCAGTCTAGTCTGGGTCCTCAGTTCGGAAGAGGAATCCTGGATGGGAAAAGACCCACATCCCAGAAGTGCTGGTGCCGGGCCCTAGTATCACAGGGCTCATGTTCCTCCATACGGATGGGGCAGGGGAGGCCAAGAGAGGGGAAATGACTTGCCCAAGGTAATGAAGGATGTATGGCGGGGCTAGGTCCTGCGTCCCAGGCTTTATCCACACAGGATGCTGCAGACGCGGTGGGGTCACAGCTGTTTCCCAGAGAAGTCTTAGAAAAGAGAGGCGAGAGGTTTGACCTGAGGGAAACTGTTCTTAGGGCCTTTAACACACCCTACAAGGCCTCCGGGGCCTCCCATCCAGGCTCACTGACTTCTTGCCTTCTCTGCCCCCAGCCTCCTCCCTCCATGGGCTGCAGCACTGGCCCCAGGACAGGCTGGATTCTAGGGAGAGTGGCAGCACCCAGGCACTGGGATGAGAGCAAGTGCCACTTGCTGTGAGGATGGGGCTCCCAGGCTTCCCTCTGAGGACCCCAAGGGCGCTAGAGCAACAAGGGTCACGTACAGAGCCATAACGGCCCACACTGGGCACCCCCAGCCTTCGGGTGAGGGGACTCCAACAGTCCCCAGCAGCATCTCCGATCTTGGGGTCAGGTGAGAGAGCCGTTCGGGTTAATGGCTCTTCTGCATTGTTCTTTGCAAACAGAGATTAGAAAGTTACAGCCCTGCTCTGCCATCTTGACTTTCCTTATCTCTTAAGCAGAGGTCTCCCTGGGAAAACTGCTCCCTGCTGTCTCACATCACTTGTCCCTGTAACTTGTCCTAGTTGATCTCAAGGACCTCTGCCATTGTCGCAGGGGCCTGATCTATCAACACGGGGGTGGGGGGGGGGGTTGGGGTGTTGAAAGATGGTGAACTAAAAGTAACTAAATGCTAAAATCTCTCAAGAAAAGAGAGGACAAGACTCCTAAAACAGACATCTCCCGGCCAGGGGCAGAGGTCATCTTGCAGGCTGAGCCCTGCCCTGTTACAGCTGGGAAGGTCTTGGAGGTGGGAGGGGTGGAGACGAAGAATGGCCTGGAACATGCTGCAATTGGAGGAGCTGTTTGTTCTCCAAATGTGTCCAGACACAGCCCCCTGAAGCTGGTGAGATGGAGACATTTGTGCATTTAATTGCCATCGTGTTCTGTTGACATCATAGCATTCATAAAACGAACGAAGGACTCCTAATTCTGAAGGCCACCCCGGACCTGCTTTTCAGCTATATTACTTCAGCATTCCAAAAGGCCTAGCATCTGAAGAGTGTTCTGGGCCCCGTGACCACAGAGAAAGGCCTTTCCTTCCGGGTCCCCATGCACAGCCTTGGGTCGGTCCCCAGGGCTCGGCTTACCTCACTCTCCCCGCAGCCAGAAGGTGCTTCAGGGGTCCCCTCGGTGGTGTCAGCCACGGCCCACGAGAAGAAGTGAGGTTTGTAGATGGGCACAGGGAATGGAGGTGTGGTGTGTCCGCTGCAATCAGCCGTGCCAACCCCCAGATCCGGCTCACTGCCCAGCTCCCACGGCACTCCGCCTCCTGGGAGCGGGGGCTCCAGGGTCTGGGGATACTGCGGCCCGGGTTTCCCATCTGTGTGAGAGTCTGAGAACCCCCAGGAAAAGCCAGCTCCAGAAGCACTGGTGTCCGAGCAAGGGCTCTCCAAAAAGAGGGGGTTGTCGAAGAAGACGCTCTCCTCCTCGGCACCCCACTCCGGGGAAGAGTCCGGCCTTTCCTCCCTCGGCCACACGGGCTTCGGATTCTCCCCCTCAGGCCCGCCGCTGTCTCTCCCAGAGGCCTCCTCCGTGGGCGAGCTGGGGTGGAGGCCCGAGCCCCGGGGGCCTGCGGGGCTGGAGGGGAAGGCGGGGAGCTCCACAGGGGCCGTGGGGATGCAGCACCTCAGCTCAGCCCTGAGCCCTTCTGTCTTCTCCAGCTCCTCCTCCAGGTCCAGGACGCACATCTGGGCCTGCAGGATGCCCGCCCAGAACATCACCTGGGTGGACGTGCTCTGGCTCTGCCTGGGGCTCCCCAGAGGATGGCTGCTCCTGGGTGACCCGGGGGGTGCGGCCTTGTGCCTGGGCCCCCCCTGGGAAGAGCCGCTCCCCAGGTGCACAGGCTCTGCGCCGGAGGCCCCGGGAGGAGCATCTGGCTTCGTGGGATCTGGAGGCTCAGAGGACCAGGTCTGTTCCGCACAAGGTTCGGGAAGGTCGGGATGGCCGCACGTCTCCCTCAGGTCTGCTCCTAGGCACGGCCGCAGGTCGTCTCCCAAGGAGAGGCTGAGAAACTCCATGGGTTTGGGGTGTTCAGAGAGGCTGTCGTCACCCATCATCCGGAGCTCAAGCTGCTCAGGAGGCCCCAGAAATGTCCGCCTTCACAATCCCATCGTGTGGATGAGGGGGAGCGCTGGCCTGGGGTGCCGCTGGGAACCCACATCTACCCTGTAAGCGCCCAGAGCAAGTGCAGGTTAGCAAAGGCTGTGAGCCCCTGGAGACACACGTCTAGTGTATTAGATGTGTCTGGAGTGCCTGCCGCATCCATGCTCCCGACTAAGGGATGCTGCCAGCCACAGCCCCGCCGGCGGGGTGAGGAGGGCACTGTCGACCCCCCCCCCCCCAGTCTCAACTGCTCGCTCCAAGACCCCCGTCTGTCGGCTGAAGGTGGCCCAGGGGCTTAGCTGGAAAAGATAAACTGGACAAACCAGATGATTTACTTGGGAATTGGGATTGGAGAACCGAGGGACTGAAGTGGTTGGCAAGAACCAAAGGTGGACGTGCCTCAAAACGGCACGCAAGCCACGGAAGCCAAAAACACATGTAAACCAAAGCGTGTGGGAGCCAAACAGACAACACTAGAGACGGGGAGACCTGGGGGGGAAGCAGGCACCCAGGAGAGAAAGGTGCAGGCTGCCTTATTTCTGCCTCCCTGGGCTCCTGTCTTTGGGGCCTCATCCTTCGCTAGGCCAGGAGGCTGCTTCTCACTTCCACCGTGCAGGTGGAGGCCAGAGGGGGTGCTGGGCTAGAGCCAGCCTGGGCTCCTGACGGGAGGACCCACAGCCCACGGGCCTACCTAGCTGCGTGGGGAGGAGAGAGGTACAGGGCCATGACCACCAAGGGCTGCACCACATCCGCTCAGACCTGCCCGGTGCATCGGCCACACTCGCACCAGTTGGGTGCAGCTGAGGGATGCCCCAGGGTACTTTCCAGAAGCGTGCGTCTCCATGCTCTGCATGTGGACAAGCTATGTGGCTCTCTTGGTGGCCCTGCTTCTTCAGAACAAGTGGCTGGTTTTGATCCTGTGGACGCTATGAAACTCATAACCTGTTCCGCTCTTGGTACTGGCTCTCAGGAAGTACGGGGTCAAGTGCACAGGCCCTTGGAGCACAGATTTCCAGTACTGAACCCATCCCTGGCTTCATCCCACCTTTTCTTGTTCTCTCTTTGGCTCACTTTCCTCACTCGCGTGTTTCTATCGTGAAGTCTTGTGTGTGCTTGTGTGCTGTATTAAACTATTTTGGGGAACAAAGGTACAAATAAACACACACCTGCCCCTGACTTGTAACCACGTGTTGCCTACGTTACAGCCTGCCATCAGACGCTCAATAAATGGGAACCCCCAGAGCTGGAAAACCAGGGTCAGGTGGGAGTCCTCTTGTTTAAACCTATTGCTTTAAGGTCACCTAGAAACACAGCTTGGCACCGTGCCCTCTTTTGGGAGGGTACCTAACAGAAATGACACAGGACCACCATGAATTTCAGTTTCTTGTTCCTCTTAAGAGCATTCTCCTAAAAGTCCCTCAAAAACAGAATCCTTTTCTGGACTTTTACCTCTCTGCCCCAACCGCCACATCCCTCACTCAGAGCAAGAATCTGTCATTGCTGAACTAGGGCCTCATGATCCTGAAGTTGTGGCCCCTGGGAAAGGCCCCCAGTCCCGCCTTCGAGGCCACCAAGTTCTGGCGGTGACTGTGCAGACTACCTTTCCCCCAAAATGGGGCTATTTCTTATTTTTAATCTTGTATTCAATGCTCTGAATCAAACTGATGTGCACTGGTCTCCCCCTTGATCTTCTATGGGTCTCTTAGCTCGGCCTTGGGTCCTTCTTGGTTCTTTGCCTCCACCCCACACCCCTCCCCCCAACCAGCCCCAGTTATAGGCTGAGGACTCAGATGCTTTGCTCCCTAAATCCTCGGCCAGCCCCAAAGGAGATATCTGACTACCTTGCTCCCCCTAGGTGGCTGTCCATTTTCTACTCTCCGTCCTCTCTGAGTAAGAGACCTGCCATAGTCCTATTTCCAAGGGAGAAGGAGGAGTGAACTTCACAACCCATTGTCTATACTTGGACAACCTGCCAGATCCAAACCTCCCTCCCCAGGCCTGTGTGAAGAATGATCAAGTATGAGTGAGGAGGTGAGATCCCACCACTGCAGCCCACAGGGCACAGGGAACATCGGGCAGAAAGTTCCATTTAGGGCAGAGGTGGAAAGAAGCACCCAGTTTACAGCTCACTTCCCCGACCCCACGGCCGACCTCCCCTGACCTTCCCTCCCTACCAGGACCTGGTCTATTTGTGCTTAGCTGGCTCCCCTCCCCACACCTCTGCTCCAGTCCTCACTCCTCCACACATTGTATGTGAACACGTGCCAGCCTCAAGAGCATGGCCCTGTGGGCATGAGAGTATTTTGCCTGGATGACATCAACTCTCCTACTCCCATTAGTGAACTCACTTGATAAGAAACGTTCAAATGTCAATAACTGGACTGGGAAATGCTGGCAGCAGCCAGTGGAAAGGACATCCCCCATGCTCCTCTTGGCAAATATGTACAGAATTCTATATAAATATGTATATGAATTAAGGAGCCATACAGGTAAACGTTCATGACTCTGCTAGACATAGATGATCATTGGATTTGCCTTCCCAGAAGAAACCAGACATTCCTCAATGGGTTTGAGGGGGGAAAGAAAAATCAGAAAAGCTGTAGCAGCTTTCCAGAGACCAAAGACAGAAGAGAGCAGATTTCTGGGGCCTGAGGGAGGTGGGGTGGAGACTGGGAAATGGAGGGAGGAAACAGACAGACTGAGAGATCAAGCATTTGATGGGGGAAGAGGTATGCACTTTGACTAGGCCATGACTCTGAATCAATTAAATTCACCCTGGTTACACCCCACCCCTCACTCTCTATTTCAGAACATTTACCCCACTGTGTGATGGTGGGTGGTTTACTCACATGGTTCTCATCTGCCTCCCGTTCCCAGAATGTAAGCACCTAGAAGTCAGGCTCTTTGTGATTCTGTTCACCTGTCTCAGTATGGAAATGCTGAAGGACAGAATCCTGCTAGTGTGTGTGTTATGCCCACTCCCAACTACAAAGTTCAGGGCGGAGGGCATGTACTTATACTTTGGTTCAAGTGGATTAGTTAAAGGTTAGTGTTGACTCAAGAAGTTCAGGACCACCTGTGGGACACCTGGGGTTACAGAGTCCAGTGGGAGGTGTTCCCAGTTCTAAGCTGGCAGTTCCAAATGGGTGGCATGCAACTTCATGCTAGAGTTGCCACATTTAGCAAATAAGCATACAGGATGCTCGATATTTGGGACATACTTATACTAAAAATTTACTCTCTAAAAATTCAAATTAACTGGGCATTCTGTATTTTATCTGGCAACCCAACCTCATGGGGGAGGCAAAAAGAACGTACCAAGCCCTTGCAAGGTGCCAGTTATCCAGTTTGGTGCTTTACAGGCTCATCTGTCTTGCCAGCCACCCCAAGAATAAGACAAATGGTAACATTTCCCCACTACTTATAAGGCTGAGTGAAGGCTCAGTGTCAGAAATATGCCCAGGTAACTCAGCTGGTAAGTGGGGGAACTGGGGTCCGATCCCAGGTCTGTGGCTCTCTTAAGTATCATTCTCTCTTCCCACCCATAAATCTTTTTTTTTAAGTTTTTTAATTTTAATTTTATTTTGAGAGAGAGAGAGAGAGCAAGCAGGGGAGGGGCAGAGAGAGAGGGAGACAGAATCCCTAGCAGGTTCCACATTGCCAGCACAGAACCTGATGTGGAGCTTGAACTCACAAACCGGGAGACCATGACCTGAGCCAAAGTCAAGAGTCAGATGCTTAACCGATTGAGCCACCCAGGCGCCCTATCTACCCACCCATAAATCTATTTCCCTTGGGTCTTCATGAATTGAATGAAGTATGAATTACTTGTGAAGCAGAGTCTCTTGAATTCATCTGTTTTCCCACTGTTTGGTGCAGTACCTGCTTGACTCAGAAGTGGTACTCCAGAAATGTTGGTGGAAATGAGAGGAAAGATGGATGGATGGATGGGATGGATGGATGATGGATGGATAAATGAAAGATGGATGGATGGATGGATGGATGGATGGATGATGGATAGATGATGGATGGATGATGGATGGATGGATGGATGGATGGATGGATGGATGGATGGATGGAAGGGAGGAACAGATGGATAATGGATGGATAGATGATGGATAGATGGATGGATGGGTGGATGGATGGACAGATGGGATGGGTGGATGGATGGATGGACGGATGGATGGATGAGTGGGTGGGAGGGACAGATCCTCAGAAAGCCCTTCCTCAACAACCTTACCAAAGGACTGGAGACACTGAGGCTTGGATGATATGTAGCATCGTTTTGACCTCACAACTTCCTTCTGCCCATGAACCAATCATATCTTCCCTTCTCCCAGGAAGCCCAGTGCCCTGGGGCAGAGCTTTCCCAGAGGTAGGGTCCTGGCTTGCAGGCAGCAAGTCAACAGAGAGGACCTGAGGAAGACATGTTTAAGCACCTTGTTGGTACTCCACCTGTGCAAGCCACGTCACTGAGAGTTTAAGAAGGTCCTTCTTCCCCTGACCCCTTTCTTCCTTTCTCTTTCTCTTTCTCTTCCCCTTCTCCTCCCTCTCTTTCTCTCCTCCTTTTTTTGAACTGCTCCTCCCTGAATGAAGGGGTAGGATGACCTCAGGGGTGAGGTCACTTCCCATGGCCATCAAGGAGTCCTGCCAATCACCTGGGTGAGGGCAGCCTGACATGGCAAGGGTCAAGAATGGAGCAAGGGCCTGTTTCCCGGGGGTAGGATAGCACCTCTTAGGCAGAGGTGGGCCAGGAACTGGGGAGCAGAGTCCAGGGCTCCTGCACCTAGAAATTTCTTATTTTACTTTTTATTTCATTTTATTTTTCAGCCCGGGTGTTTAGTGAAATCTCTTCTGAGATCGCTCATCTCAGGTATGCTAACCAGAACCAAGGAGGGTGAAAGCCTCTGGTGCTTCCTAAGGTGGGTTTTGTTACCTCCAAAATGAAGCGGCCCTTCAATGGCTTGGGACATTTAAAGCTCAGTTCTGGTGGAATGGCTCTATAGAATCCAACAAAATGCTTTGAGCTCCAGGAGACAGTGAGAGGAAGGAACAGGAGGGGGCTGGGGCAGAGGGAAGAGGGGTGGTGCCCCCTCTCTCCTGTATGGAGAGCCCTGCAGAGGCTAAGCTGGGTCTGGCTGATGGGCGTGTGGGACACAGACACTGATCGCTAGGAAATCAAGGGGGCATGAGTCCCTCCACCCCTGCCTGACCTCGCCCTGGGCTTCAGTGCAACTTTGCCTTGATCTTGGGGGCAAGAAGGAGACCAGTTGGTACCTGGATTGTACTTTTTGAGAGCTGGGCTGGTTTTTCACCCCCTGCTTGGGCACACAGCCTGTACCCTGAAGTGCAGGGCGGCCGCAGGGGGCTGGGGGAGAGCCTGCCCTGAGGGGACAGGTGGAAGCCTTGAAGGTCCACACCTCTCCCCGGCTGCGTCCAGAGGCTCACAGACTAGACTCAAGCCCTAACTATGACCAAAGAGCTGCATGACTCTGGTCAAGAAACTTCACCTGGTTCCTTAGCTATAAAACAAGGAAATAAGATGGAATAAAGCTACTCTATAGATTTGTGATACAGCCGGACGGGTCTGAAAGTTGCTGCTGGCCTGGCCCCCGGTAGGTGCTCGGAAATAGCATGTCTCGCTCAGTTGACCTTTGCTGCTTTGCCGGCCTTTTAGAGAAGCCAAAACAAACGAGCACACAGACAACCCTCCCAGTGGGCTCCCTCAGGTCTCAGCTCCTCCCGGAGTAGGCCCTGAACCTTCTATCTGGGTTATATGTCTCCGTCTCTCACTCCCTTTAAGCTTCCAGACTCAGCACACATTCCTTCCTTTTGCCCTGGAAATTTTTCCTTCCTATGGAAAAATCAAAGGCTCCTGGCCTCTCCAGGGATTTAGGAGGTAGCCTGTCCCCATGAAGCCCTAGGCAGGAGCCAGGTTAGGGATGCCACCCCGGAGAACAGAGGAGTAAAGGAGTTCCTTGTCTGGAGGTGCAGGATAGACGCTCCTGCCTGAACCTGGGGCCAGAGCACTGAGAGACATGACGAGGGGCAGCCCCACATCCTGCCCACACGGAAGAAGCCTTCATGCAAATGTGCAGAGAGAGAGAGAGAGAGAGAGAGGCTCCAGTGGTACTGAGGACCCTGTGGTGGGGTCAGCTGGGGCTCAGGCAGAGAGGGAGAACAGAGAAGAAAGACGGAATGGGTGTGCAGGGAGGGTGGGGGAGGGGCAGACAGGATGGGGTACAGAGAAACGGGGGGGGCAAAAATGGGAGGGGGAAGAGAGAATGGGGGTATGGAGAAGATAGGGGGCAGAGGGGTTGGGGCAGAGATGTTGGGGGACAGAGAGAATGAGAGCAGAACACCAATGTGTCTCCAGAGCAGCTGCTCCCTGAGAAGGACAAGGACCAGGAGGAGGGCTCAGGGCCAGGCCGGAGCACCCTCACCCCTTCTCGGGTCTCCCAGCAGCCCAGGTTCTAATCCCTGTGCTCGGTGCCCCTTTGAGGCACATTGCTTCAAACCTGGCTAAGGCCCAACAGTCCTGAGGGGTATTTATTACCTGCTGCTGACAGGTCACTCTCCCCTGCTTTTTAGCAGAGGAGTGACACCAGCCATAGGATCTGAGGCCCTGGAAGGACCTTCCCTCCTGGAAACTCCATTCACCGCGAGGATCACAACTATGAGCAGAAGGCCTTAGAGTGTCCCCAACAGGGACGCTTCTCAGAGTAAAATGGTGGCGGCTGCACGTCAGGTCAACAGGCCTAAACCAAGGCTGCCCAGGCAAGCCAGCAACCAGGGTCCCTGGCACTAACCCAGCCTCTTTCAGGGTGGGGCCCGAAAGGCGAGGTACAGCTGGGAGCCCCCTAATGGCTGATTCTGAGCGACTGCGCTCAAAGCTGTCCCAAAGCCCAGGCCCGCCTTCCTTCTCTCCAGCCTCTCCGCCAGGCTTCCTTCTCTCCAGCCTCTTCCTGGCTCACTTGGGACCTCTGACCACACAAGTCCTCCCTGGGCGCCGAGCCATAGCGGTCACCAGAGGCCTGGGGAGGCCCGCAAGAGGTTCAGGAAGGAGTTTCGCTCTGCCCCTTAACTCTTCACAACAGCAGACCCCCAGCCAGGGTGAGTGGGAGCCAGAGCCGGGATCGGAGGCAGGGCCGGATTGGGAGGGGAAGGTTGAGGGAGGAGGGGGACAGAGAGAAAGGAGAGAGAAGCTGAGGGTTGACGCCCTGCCAGGCTCACAGCAGGTGCACACGCAGTGGGCCCACGGAGCCCTCCTTCCTGCCCACCTGCCCCAGCAGCTACCACAAGGGCCCGCACGGGACTGTCCACCTCCTCTGCCGCCCCCGGCTCCGTCCCAGCCGCCACCCCAAGCAGGTCTGCCCTGCTCACCTCCAGAGGACCCAGGAAAGGATAAGCGGGCCCTCCCGATGCAAGGTCCGGACACCCGTCTGTCCGTGAGTGGAGAATGTGGCTGCCGGTGCTTCCGACTTCCGCTCTCCTCACCGACACTCTCACCCTCCCACCCCGCAACCTCCCCAGGGCTCCCTAGCTGCTCTGCACCTCACACTTCCTGCCCACAAGACAGGGGCCTCCATTCCCAGGCCCACTGCCTCTGGCCCCCCTCCCCATCCCCCTGCTAGCTGGAGGCCCCCCGGCCCTCCACCAGGCCCAGAGAGAACTGTCAGTCAAGGGCCTCGGGAGAGAAAGGGGAAGGTGCTGTGCCCTGGACTGTGGACAGGCCCCACCCCCTTCCTCCCTGTGGTTCTGTCACCAGGTTCTCATCTCTACCCCAGCTGGCGGTCCCTCGCAGGGCACCCAGTGGGACACAGAGGGCCCTGGGCCCTGCAGCTTTTCTTTGCCTGTTTTTTCACAAATGATACTGCAAACTGTGTGCCGTTACTTCTCACATAGGTAACAGGGGTGCCTGATACAAAGGCCTTGCAGTCACGAAGCGCCCCCCCTCCCCCCATAGCACCCCAGCCAGCTCTTCTCACCTGCTTGAGGAAGCATCCCTATACCCATTACAGATTGGAGGCAGGCTCAGAGAGGTTACGCCTCTGCCTAGGGTGGCACAGCTGGGAATTCACAGAGCTAAGATTGGAACTCAGAGTGTCTGACCACGAGAACTGTCATCCGTTCCCCACTGCTGCGTTCCCCACATGCATCTGCAGGACACAGGTCCCAGGTGTCCACAAGCGTGAGACAAAGGCCGGTGGGGAGCCATGGTCCCTGTACCATTCTCTTCTCCCCCTGCACAAGCTACTCCTCCCGCCTCAACAACCACCACCTCCCCTGCTGAGGCTCCAAAGCCCCCGCCCCACCCGAGCCCCTCATAATTCCAAGGGCCCAGGAGATTCTACCGCATGCAAGTCCCATGAAGAGAGCACCTTCTGACCGAGGCCACCCTGGCCCACAGTTTAGAGGGCCTCACTCCAGCTCTACCCCTCTGCCATCTGTGTCCCTCCTCCACAAGGACAGGCCTACCAGGCCCTCCTCCACCATACTCAGAGCACCCAAGGAGCCTGGAATTCTTGGCTTCGGGGGCCCCCATGGCCTGTTCCTCCCATGAGGCATTGCATCACTGCTCTGTGCAGCCCTAGACTGCGGAGGACGGGGAGGGACGGGGGCGGGTGGACAGGGCTTGGACCTGTAGCAGGCTGCTCCCCCGCATGCGCCTGTGGTGCAGGGTGGGAAGAGGGAGGGGAGGCGGTCCAGGGCAGGGGTCGGAGGCTGGACGTGAGCTCTGCCGCAACAGCCACATTCGAAGGAGGCCGAGGATCCCCATTCAAACCTGGACCTCCAGGTCAGTATTAAGCTGGGAGGTAAGAGGAGAGGACACACTTCACAGAACACTTTGGCGGGCGCAGTTATAATTTTTATATATCTGAACACCTCAGATGGGGCCCTCCACTGTTCACTTCCTGGGGCTGGCAAATGTTAGGGGCAGGCTTATCTCATGAGTGCCTTGGACTCCCCACAGTGCAAACCTGGCTCATCACCTCCCCCAAGGCGCCCCTCCTTCTGTATTTGGGATTTTACAGCGCTGTGCCCAGCTGTGTCTGCCACAAACCCAGTCACCTCAGCCTGAATGCAAACCTTCCCCCCGGGCCTCCAGCCTCACAGGGCCTCTCCGGAATGTGGCCCCGGCCAGCCAGCGCCCCTTCCTCCAGTGGTCCCAATGCGAGAAGCTGCTGACCCCTCAGGAATAAAACACACACTCTGTCCTCAGGGAGCTTCCAATCTAGTGACAGAAACAGAAAATAAACAAGTGGCCTAAGTAATCAACACATGATTGTAAGTGGTGATGGATGCCGAGGAAGGAAGGAGTGGGGAGCAAGGGGGGGACGACAGCAGGGACAGCGGCAGGAGACCAGAAATGCTCATGGGGGCCATTATCCCCTGGGGAAGAAAAACCAGTCAGTCTAATTCCTTGCCTGAGACTGGAAAGTTCTCCGTGAGTTAAGGGGACGGAAAGCAAGGCAGCCAGCTGGTCACCTGGCTGAGGGGATGGTGGGAGAAGACAAGGCTGGCGTGGCAGGACCAGGTCCCACAGGGTCCCCAGTGGTCAGCCAGTGTGCATGCTAAGTGGAGAAATGACAGGCCAGGGGGCACTGCCAGACTGGTTTTTAAGATCATCTGCTGTTGCATGGGCACTAGACAGTCAAGGGTTCACCAACAACAGGGAGACCACCGGGGGCTCCCGCGGTCCAGGGGAGGCAGGTCAGTGGCTTGGAGGGCACTGCCAAGTCAGGAGCAAGTTCTAGATTGCTGGCTAGAGCACCTGGACGGGTGCAAATGGCACTTCCGAAAATGGCACAATCAGGGAGATGAAGCTTTGGAGAGAAAATCCAGAGTTTGCTTTTTAAAATATCAGGTGTAAGACACCTGTGAAACTCAAGCAAGCAACTGAAACCATGCCTGGAGGGGACGGGAAGGGAGGACTGGGCTGCAGAAGTGAGCCACGTGTGAGCAGCAGGAAGGGGCCCCTCTGGGGGCTGACGGAGCTTTAACAGGGACAAGTAGGCAAAGGACAGTGAGAGGGGGCACCAAGGAGGGGACAGAAACATGAGAGTGTGTCATCACAGAAGATAAGGAAGGAGATAACTTTAGAAGGAGGAAGTGGTCAGCTATGTCAAATGCCACTAGAAGGTCTAGGACGGTAAGGCAGGAGCAAAATGACCATGAAACGTGGCCACACGGAGGTTATAGACAAGCAGGGGTTGGGGGAGCAGGGGGGTCGATGGGGGCCGAAGCCAGGTGGCCGTAAAGTGAGGACTGATTAGGAGGTGAGGACCTGAGGTGGACCTCCTGCACCCCGACTCTGGGCCTGCCCCCTGCAGTCCAGCCCCTCCGCCACCCCAGTGATCCTGGCACACACACGGTTCCCCGTGGCTGCAATGCCGCTGGTCAGGTGGGGCACCAGTGATCTGCCTCCTCTATGTGTTTATGAGTCCACACGTTCCCTGTGATGTGACCTTGTCAAGGGCAAGGACCACCCACTCACCTCCAGAGCACCCGAGGGCTACCTATCATCTCCTTCTTAATCACTTCAGGACAACGCTGCCACAGGGGATGGAATCTGCCCCTCCCTTTCCTCCCAGGGGGCTGGTGTGTGCAAGGGGCGTGCCTCTGGGGGTGTGGGATGTTCCTGCTCACAGCTATCTCCAAGAACAGACTCCCTGACTGTAGCAGCCACCAGCTCTGCTCATCTCCTTCCCAAGGCTGCCAGGTGCAAAATTCTGGATGGGGGATCCCTGGGTACAGCCCAGGAGGGCACTGGCTCTGTGGCTGTGTGGCTCGGATGAGGACAGGCGGAGGGAAACGGGTTCCTGGCCCAAGTCCATGCCAGCGGGAGCTTCGATCTGCAACCCCTCCCTGTGCCTGGGGATCCCTACCCAGCCCACCGCCCCCATCCCCAGGGCCCAGAGGACGCCGGCCTCCTGACCTGACCACAGCCCTTGGGCACGCAGCCTTGCCAGGCAGCCCCTTCCTGCCTCCTTTGAGGTGAGTGACTTCCTGTTTGCCGGCAGAGGAAGCTGCTTGGCACAGGTAGGGAGGTGGCAGCTTACAAGCTGAGCACAGATGAGGGAATGGGGCCCACCTTCCAGGACAGGGGTTCTGGGGATTCCGGCACACAGCCTGCCCTCCTGAGAGGCTGTGAGAGGAGGGGGGCAGCAGGGAAAGGAATGGGCACCTGACTTATGACCGCCCCTCACCAAGGGCCCCCCTGTGCTGACATTCACCAGGCCCTTTACAAGCGGCACCTCCAATCCGTACGAGGCTGGGGTGGGGATGGGGTGTTGTTATCCCCATGCTGCAGAACACATGAGGATGCTGTGGGTCTGAGCGGTTACTCTGGCTGGATCTGAACCCGGGACTGCCAAACCCAAGCCAATCCGCTTTCTGCTACACCCCGTTACCATCTGCATACTGCAGGTGTCAAGGCGCTGGGCTTCTCTCCAAGCGAGCAGAGCTACTGAACTCTCCCAATTCAAAGCTTTTAGAAACTCATGAGCTGCTACAGCTCACTCCCATCCTTCCGGGGGGACTGGGGGCGGTGCACCAGCTACTGGGCAGGGTGAGAGCAGAAACCAGGAGCACCTCAGTGGGCTCCTGCGTGCCTGCCTGCGTTACATACTTCTGTCCTTTAGGGAGGCCTGGGAGTAAGCCACACGCTCCTTCTTCCCGTAAAGGCCCTATTCCCTCGGCTCTCCAGCCTCCACAAGCCTGGGGCCTCAGTGAGTGTAGACAGGACACCTGCCTCTCTCGACATTCCTCTGGTAGGTTAGATGGTTATAGCTGCACTGGCCCACATGACTATGGGTCCCCTGGGGATCTGAGCGGAGAGCTGAGGGGCAGAGTGGGGTGAGGGCTTCCCTCCCTAATGCCTGTAGTTCTTGAATGCGAGGGAGACATCTCTTAGAGGCAGGGCAATGAGGAAAGGGAGTCTGGTCCAGCGGTGAACGCTACCACCAACCTCCCAACACAGATGTGGGCACCAGTGTTGCCCCTGGTTTCCTGACAAAGGGCAGGAAGTGATGATGACAAGCTTCTACCTCTTGGACTTGGTTGCCCAATCCTGTGGTAAGCACAGAAGCCTTGGGAGGCTGACCCTACATGCACGGACAGCCGCCCAGGCCACCGCTCCCTGGCTCTCTTCTTCCTTGGGACCAAAGTCTGGCCCCGGACTCTGTCTTCCAAGGCTCCTCTCCTCGGCTCCCTTCCAGCTCTGTGCTCGTAGACTGGCACCTTCCTTGCAGCCACTTGTCACGGGTCTGCCCTCCTTAGGTAAGCAGTGAGTGGGATTTTAGCTAGTCACCTCCGTCTCCAAGCCCCCTTGGCACCCAGCAGATACTCACAAACATCTGCTCCGGTACAGGGATAGGCAGTTCTTTCTAATGGCAAAAATGCTCCCAAACTCAACACCCACGATTGGGAATTGGATAATTGATTATGGTAGAGCCCAGAGCCATATGGTGAACCTCGGCCACCCTTAACCATCTTATGTTTAGAGAGTATTTAATGCAGGGGAAAGATGCCCATGGCATATTATTAAGAAAACCAGTTATATATTCCTGATGATCTCAAGTTTTGAGACCGTGTGTATTTAGGCCACAGAATACCAAAACATGGGTTGGCAGCGGCTTTCTGTGCGCGGCAACAGTACACAGGATTTTAAGCTCTTCACGCTCTTTCTGGCACGCATCTAATTTTTAAAAAATATGTGTTGTGTTTACCATCAGCAAAAATAACAAAGGTACTAGACAATTAAATACACTGAATTAAATAATGATTGAATATTTCTGCACACTTTAAAGACTGGGAGGTTCTTTGCCAACCTCATCCCTCCTTTCCAGGGGAGGCGGGAACTAGGGTACAATGAGGAGGCCCACGATGGTGTCTAGGGTATTTGACCCCGCACTGTCACCACACCCTGAGTGGCTGCCAGTGGGACCTCTCTGCTGTCGCTGTGGGGACCTGCTTGGAATTCCAGAGTTGCTATGAGGATTGTTTAAAGGTGAAGACATCTGAGGTCTGACAGGTGCAAAAAGAAGTCTTCTCAGAGCTCCCCTTACCTGACTGGAAGCAACAACTTCTGGAAAATAAGGGTGCCATAAAGTCCTTCTTTTGGGAAAATAAAAACTTTCCCAAATCCCTTCTCTAGGAAAGATTACGGCCCCCGAAGGAGACTGAAAGACCACCCATACCCTAGAGACGGACATTATCACAAACTTTCTCATCCTTCATTTGTTCTAAAAACCCATTTGTCTTTCTAAAGAAACCTATCTGTTCTTCCCATAGAAGCCTTTTTCTCCTTGCCTCCCTCTCCCTAAGTTAGGTGTGTAAGCTTTTAACCACTTAACAAGCCCCCGACTTCTTTGGTTGGCTTTCCTGGGCATGGCAATCAGCCTCTGTATACTGTTTTGTTTTAGAAAGTATTTCTAGAGAGAGAGGATCCCAAGCAGGCTCCACGCTGTCAGCACAGAGCCCAACATGGGGCTCAGTCCATGAACCGTGAGATCATGACCTGAGCCAAAATCAAGAGTCTGAGGCTTAACTGACTGAGCCACCCAGGCGCCCCAACCTCTTTCTACTGTTAATCTGTCTTTTGTCAGTTTAATTTGCCTGTCTCAGCGGCCTGAATCTAAGCCTCTAGAAGAAAAGTTTTTTTCCTCTCCTCTACAGGGCAAAGATTACCTACCTCCTCCATGACTCCGTGAATCTAAGGCTGGGCTCGCTTAAGTAGGTGTGTGGCACACATAATGAACATTTTTAATAAATTTTACTTGAATACACATTTAAAAAATATAACTGATGCAACAGACATATGATTGCATAAGATATTATTTCTTGGGACCACATGGAAGCAAATAATGCCTACTTTATTTTCAAACTGTGTGTAGTCAAGGAAAAATATTAAAACAGTGAAGGTGGAAAACTCTTCTGTCAAAAATCATGACAAGATACGCAAAAGAGCAGACGCTGTGTGCCGCTGACTCTAACCTCTCAAGCATTTCTGTTGGAGAAAGAACTGGGAGTCTTCTTTATAACGCTAATTAGCCTTGATCAGTCATTAACTGCTGAATAGAAATTTAGGCTTACAATTAGCAGGAGCGCAAGGCTCTCTCTGGTGTTACACAAAACAGAGACCGGGCAGGCTCTGACATCGTGAAGGAGGGTGAAAAAACTTAGAGCAAGGCATTCCCCGGGGCCACTGAAAGGTCCCGGATTTCCCCGGGGGTGCCCAGATTTAGCCCTGCCCATAGCAGCAAAGCCCTGGGCTTCTTGGTGCTCTTTCGGTGCTAGCAGGGACCTTTCCATGCTCTATGCACACTTGCCTGCAGGGACAGAGGGGCAGCCTGGCATGGCAGCTTCACGTGGGAACAGCACCAGGGCCTCAGGGCTCATCCCTGGGAAGAGAGAGCCCACAGACCTGCGCCGCCTGAGGCCGTCTCCCTCCTGTCTGCCTCTGTGTGTCTATGCCTCCTCCAAGGCTGCACTGGGAGACATCGGGGAGGCAGGGCCTCCTACCTCACCCAGGTTCCCATGCTGAGAGAAGGCCTTCCTAAAGTCGTGGAGTCAGCAAAGGGAGAGTTCGAGAGTGCACCCAGCCTCTTAGTCTGGCTCAGCCTGTCCATCCACTTCTCCCAGAGTGCCTGCCCCAGGCTCTGCTCTGCCCGGGCCTCTCTTGCCCAGGGTGACCTCACTCACTGAAGCCCAGAGTCCTAACTGCCAGCAGGAATCCTCTACTGGATGAGCAGGGCTTCGATTTAGTGGCAGGCCCAACAGTGCGTCCATGTGCCCGTGAATACGCCTTCCCATCTCTGTGCCCACGCCTGCCCCTCCTGGGTCCTGTCTGTGGCATCACATCCACCTGGTTTCTCAGGTTAACGGCCCTGACACCAGCCCAGACCCTTCCTGACCCCGGTACCCAGTTCTGCTGCTTCTCCCTCTCCAGCAGGTGCCACTTCTCCCCACTCGGCCACCAGGAGAACCGCAGGGACCCCCTGCCCCTCAGGTTCTTGTGTACAAAAGGCCCCCGTCCTCCAGATCACTCCTGCCTTTGAAAATACTTCCTGCTGACCTCCGCCCATGGTGCCATCGGGGAAGGTCCAACACCGGCATTTGAGACCGCCAGCCTCTCCCTGGGCCACACATCCATAGCCTGAAGCGCCACTTGAATGTTCTGCCTGAATGTTCCTGGTACTTCTGTGCACCGCAGTGCCCTCACGCTGTGTTCTTGGTCATCTCTGTTCCCTTCCCCACTCTCCTTTCCATCTCTCAAATCTTCCTCCTCCCCTGAGGCTATCCCCATAATAGCATTTCTCCAATCTCTGTGGACCAAGCCACTAAGAATTAACTGTTAGGTGGTGCCTGGGTGGCCCAGTCAGTTGAGTGTCCGACTCCATTTTGGCTGGGGTCATGAACCCAGGGTCGTGAGATCAAGACCCGAGTCGGGCACCACGCTCAGCCTGGGATTTTCTCTGTCCCTCTGACCTTCTCCCCTGCTTATGCTCTCTCTCTCTCTCTCTCTAAAATCAACAAAAATAAATAAATAAAATATGAAAGAATCATCTATTAGGAAAATTCAATAATCCCAGCCAGGGAACACAGCCCAGTAATCAGGGCAATGAACCGAGGTTCACACAGCAGTCAGATCAATCTTTTTTTTTTTTTTTTTTTAATTTTTTTTAATGTTTATTTACTTTTGAGACAGAGAGAGACAGAGCATGAACGGGGGAGGGTCAGAGAGAGAGGGAGACACAGAATCTGAAACAGGCTCCAGGCTCTGAGCTGTCAGCACAGAGCCCGACGCGGGGCTCGAACTCACGGACCACGAGATCATGACCTGAGCCGAAGTTGGAGGCTTAACTGACTGAGCCACCCAGGCGCCCCCAGATCAATCTTTTTAAAAAACAGCGTCAGGTTTCAAAAGTAAGAAGATCATGATTTGTAGCACAATACAATTTATGTGGTTTAAAATACATGCATATATAAATCAACGTCATATATTTCTCTAGAATACATCCAGATCCAGGGATAAACGTACCATACATCTATCAGAATGGCCGCTGTTTACAAGCAGGGTAGGTAGGGGAAGACAGTGAGGGGCAGTTGGTGGGACTAGACAGGAGCCATGAAGAAGAAATCGTAAGACCCCTTCTAATGCAATCAAAACAACAACAGAAGGATGAAAATCCAATTTAAACCATAGGCCAAGGACGTGAACAGTTCACAGAGACAAACAGCGAAAAACAGATGAGACTCCTAACACCACTCGCTATGCATACTTATTAAAACTACAACGTGATGCCAGTTTTGTTGTTTTTTTTTTACTCTGTCACATTGGCAAGAACAGCGAGATGATAACACACCAAGCTGGCAGATCGGCGGGAAAAACAAGCGGTCTCGGAAGCCCCCAGTCATACTGTGTGTGTCTCTGCAAAGCAGGCTGGCACCATCAACAGAAATCTAAACTACGCATGGCTTTCAAACCAGTCATTCTGTGCTCATGACTTTCTCCTATCGTCACAGAAGTGAGCGGGTATGTAGGAACACGTACGCTTCACACATTATTGTCTGGCATGGCAAGCAAAGAAACAAAAATGAGAACAACCTAGAAGCCATAGAGGACTGGCTAGATGAATATGGCACATCCATTCAGTGAGACGTTACACATTTATTTAAAAAGCGTGAAGTACATCCCTGTGTCCTGAATCAGAACAAGTATCTTAAAAGAGAGAAAGCGCAGAACCGAGTATTAGTACTATTTGCATAAAAAAAGAGAAGTTACACATACTTGTATGCTCCTTTACAAACAGAATGTATCTCTCTGGAAGTAGTCTCAAGAAACTGCCTCTGAAGAGGAAAATAGAGGATCAGAGCACAGGAGGGGGAGGGAGATTTTTCACTGTGCACCTTAAGCGCTGTTTGAATTAACATTTATAAAAAGTTCTAACACATGCAAGTCGTGCCTTTAAAAATACTTTCTAAAAGAATTGTAACCCTTGTAAATATTATCTTAAAAATAACAAAAGATGGGGCACCTGGGTGGCTCAGTCGGTTAAGCGCCCGACTTCCACTCAGGTCATGATCTCGAAGTTCCTGAGTTGGGGCACTGCGTGGGGCTCTGTGCTGACAGCTCAGAGCCTGGAGCCTGCTTCAGATTCTGTGTCTCCTCTCTCTGCCCCTCCCATGCTCATGCTCATGCTCATGCTCTGTCTCTCAATAATAAACATTAAAAAATATTATAAATAAATAAATGTCACTGATTATATACTGTTTTCCTTTTAAACCTATTGAGATCACCTAATTAAAGAATGAAAGATTACTGGAATCTTCCTAGAAGGCAAGTTTTTTCTCCCTATATCCAGTTTCCAGAGTCTTTACTGATCTGAAAAACTTGGGATCTGCCTCCCACTTTAGCTCTCTTAGTGTGGGCCCGTGATGATTTTTTTTTAGACAGATATTGGGCGTAAGAACAGCCAGCAATGCCTCTCCCGCCAAAAGACACACTCTCCATGTCTGGGGATCACCTGTTCTGCTCAGTGTAAACCACCAGGCTTGACCCTGGGTTTGCTGGGGAGCCTATGAATCTTCCTGCCACAGCAGCCAGGAGGCATCATCTCCTTCCTGGATGCCTCTGCTCATCAGGCCGAGCCCCCATTTCAGAGAGCCTCTGGAATGCCTGCTGGCCTTCCAGAGCCACACTGGCCTCCTACCCGCTCCTCCAGCATGGTCAGTATGCCCAGCATGTTCAAGCCTTACTTATGCCTCAGGGCCTTTGCACTGGCTCTTCCCTCTGCCTGCAATGTTCTTCCCTCAGATAGCCCCATAACTATGTCTTATCTACATGCAGGTCTCCACTCCAATTTCATCTTCTCTGTACAGCTTGTCCTGACCACTCTGTTGAACACAACAGCCCCATCATCTTCTTCAACCCCTTAAGTTGCTCTGCTTCTCTTCGTAGCGTTTCTCTGACAAGACACTCAGATCACTGTTATTGTGGTTTACTGTCCATTTCTCCCCACCAGAAAATAAGCTCTGTGATAAGAAAGACTGTATTGTTCACTGATGTAGCCTTAACACCTGGAATAGTGCCTGGAACATATTGTAAGGAATTGTTGAATGAACAAACGAGCGAGCCAGCCAACAGAGCACGTGTTCTAGGGAAGCTTAGATATAAGCCATCCCCTCCCCAGCAAGTATACTCTGAGGGCTCCAGAGAGGAGCTACTCACTACCCATCCGCCGCTCACTGACCCCCTCATAGACAGCTCACAAGTCCCTGCTCATGGAAACGGAGGACATCCTATCCTGAGTCCCCAGAGTTTGAGGGCCTGAAAATGGTACCACCCTCCCACGACATTCAGAAAGCTAGTTCCTTGTCTAGCTAGCGGCCAATTGCTCTTACCTGTCTCACCACCATGCTCATCAACCAGCCGGGTTCTTTCGTTTTACAGTATTTATCAGTCTCTGAAATAACGTGATTCACCTGCTCCTCTCTCCTACAACTCCTATTTCCAATGCCTGATTGGTAGTGGGCACTCACTAAATATCTGTGGAATGAATGAATGAATCTGTTGAATGAATGAATGACTCTTCTTCATAGGCCCCACATAGAGAATATACAAGGTCTGAAAGAAAAGAATGAATCACTCAGCCCTATCCGCCCGTCTAACCTTGACCTTGGTGTATTTCTTATGCAGAGGGACTCATAGACATTCAATTAGTTGCTAATTACATTCAATCAGCTCTGGGCTGGGGAAAGGGCTGGGCTAATGCGGTTCAAGGGCAGGTGGAGCCCCAAGTTGCCCAGGTTCTCACTTTGATGCCGGCCTCCTGACCTAGACATGCAGGCCACAGACACAGGGGTCTGGGTGAGCGCATTGACCAGAGCAGCAAAATCCATCTTGCAGCATGGAAAAAACCAGCAAAGAACTCCCAATCCTGGCTCCCTCGTCCTGCCAAAAGGACAAGCTAGACTAAATTCTAGACCAGAAAGGAACCGAGCGGGGATGTGAGTTTGTCAGCTGAGCAGACACTGTTTACCTTTCCAGAAATCTCTGATGTTTTCTGGCCAGACACCCAGAAGGGCAAGGAGAGGGGCCGGCATCCAAGGGGGCAGGGAGGAGGTCTGAGGTCACTGGAGGCACAGGGCAATAGAAATTAGCAGTAAAGCCCTGGTGTCACCCAGTTTTAATACTGGAGCCGAGATCCATGCAGCCCCTCTGGAGGAGCCTGTGGAGCCACCGCAGGGCAGGCCCGGGCAGACTGTCCCAGTGGGGCACAGTCGCCACTGTGTGCCATCCCTGTCACCAGATCAGGTTGGATTCTGAGAGCCCGCCCCGCCACCCCGCGCTCACTGTCCACCCTCCTGCGGCCTGTTCCCGCTCTTCCGGTCCGCAGACCCCCGGTGACCTCAGCGCAAGTCCCCACAGCCCCGCGCAGGTGCTCCCCGGCTCGGCGCCCCGTGTCCCGCACACTGTCGCTGTCGAGGGCGGCGGGCCCGCCCCCGCCCGGCCTCCCCACGTGCCCTTACCCACTTCCCGCCGGGCTCCTGCTCCGGCCTCTCCCGCCGGCCCGGCTGCCCCATGGCCCGGCGCCCAGGCGCGGGCCGGGACCGCGAGGGCTGCGGGCGGTGACTGCGCGGGGCCGGGCGCGTCCAGCTCGGGCGCTCGCGGGAGGGACTGGGTTTCCGGGAGGGAGGGCGGCGGCGCGGGCAGGGAGGGGCGGGCTGGGGGCGAAGCCGTCCGACTGGTCTGACGGCGGCGGCGCGGGCTACGCCGCCCGCCTGCGCTCTCCGGCGCTGAGCTGCCCGCGGCGGAGCCCTCCGCTCGGTCTCTGGGCCCAGAAACCGGAAACTGAGGCCAGACCCAGATGTGCGCACGCCTCGAGCTGGGCGCTACTCTGAATTCCTGCAAACTCACTGCTTGTGTGTATTTCACAGGGGCAGGAAAAAACGGTCTGAGTGGAGTCCAGAATTTCAGCTGTGACTGTCCACTTACAGAGAACTTCTGCTCGCTGGTTTGGGAATTGGTGGCATGATGGCAAATAGTTGTGTTTTGAAACGAGCATATTTTAGCAAACACATCCTCAGACATAAGTTGACATTGGCAAGAAGCTTCTATTTTCCAGGATCCCAGTTCATGGCACGATCTAGTTTCTATTTCTGTAGCTATTAAGGCACCATATGTGAAAGTCTGAGTTAAGTGATTCTATTCTTCCAACATAGCCTGTGATATCTTAACTCTCGTAGAGACTGGCGACCTGGAGAAACTGCCTCTTTATCTGATGCTGCCTAAAATGGAGTTGACCAGGCTCTCCACGAGGAACAACAGCTAATGTATACTGTGTTAACTAGAGAGCAGTAGCTCTCTACCTGTCTTAACATATGTAATCCTTGCAACTCCCCTATGAGGTAGGAAACTTTTCACTTAATGAGGAAACTGAGGTTAAGTAACCTGCCCAAGTCAGAAGGACCCAGGGTCCATGCTCTACATTACCATGCAATGCTGATGCTTTGGTGCTTTTTACAGGGGGCCTGATGCCAGGTCAGCAATCCTACAACTTATTAATTCTTTTGTTCACTCTACAAACTTTCACCGCATACCTGCTGCGTGTATGTCAGGCATTGACAAGGCACTCTGGGCTAGAAGGATGAAGACTGACCATATAGACTGGGTATAAAACAATCACTAAATTTCATTAGGTCGACCCATATAGATGGTATCTTCTCGATCACAATGGAATTAATTTACAAATCGACAGCAGTATTTTATCTAGAAAATGCCACGTCAAGCAAGACACCTCCAAACAACTCATGGGTCAAAGAAGACATCACAGGGAAAATTAGGAAACACTTCAAACCAAAATGGCATAAAGACAGACAAACAGATTAATGTAGCAGAATTAGACTGTCTAAATATAGATCCACACATATATGATCAATTGGCACCTCCTGACAAAGGCATCCAGGTAATTCAATGGAGAAAGAAAAGTCTTTCCACAAATTGTTCTGGAACATCTAGAAATCCCTATGATAAAAAATGAACCTTGGGACTTGTATCTAGAGTAAACAATAACAAAAAGACAACCCAACTAAAAAACGGGCAAAGGGTCTGAATAAACATTTTTCCAAAGAAAGATACACAAATGGCTAATAAGCATACAAAAAAAAGATGTTCAACATCACTAGCCATCAGAGAAATGCAAATCAAAACCACCATGAGAGACTACTTCACACATTAGGTTAACTATAATAAAAAAGACAGGTATGGAAACCAATTTGACAATAAATTTTACATATTGAAAAAAAAAGGTAATCTCTCTGTTGGTGAGACTGTAGACAAACTAGAACCCTTATATACTGCTTGTGGGATTATAAAATGATCTAGCAGCTTTGGAAAACAGTTGGGCAGTCCCTCAAAGGTTAGAACTAGAAGTACCATATTACCTAGCAATTATGCTTTTTGGTTTATACCCAAGAAAAGTGAAAATATATACCCATACAAAAATTTGTACAGGAATGTTTATAGCAACATTATTCATAGTCGCCAAAAGTAGAACAACCCATATGTCAATCAACTGATGAACGAATAAACCAAATGCAGTATATACATACAGTGGAATATCAGTCAGCCCATCAGATATGTGATACGACAATATGGATTAATTTCAGAAGCATTTTGCTAAGTGAAAGAACTCCGTCACAAAAGACCACACGTTGCATGATGCCATTCATATAAAATGTTCAGAATAGGCAAATCCATAGATTTTTGGTTGCCTAGGACTAGGGAAAAGGGGAAACGGTAAGTCACTGGTAAAAATATGGGGTTTGTGTCTGGGGTACAGAAAAGGATGAAAATCATTGTGGCGATAGTTGCACAGTGCTACACAAATGCTTATATGAGAGTTCTCCGGAGAAGTAGAGCCAACAGGGTATAGAGAGAGACTTACATGAAACAGGAGGTTTATTATAGGAATTGGCTCCTGATCCTCCATCTATAGGCTGGAGAACCAGGAACACGGTTGGTGTAAGTCCCAGTCTGAGTCCAAAGGCCAGGGGAGCTGATATGTAAGGGCAGGAGAAGAAGACGGATATCCCAGGCCAAGCAAAGAGAGCAAATTCACCCCTCCTCTGCCATTATGGTTTTTTTCAATGGATTGGATGATGTCCACCAGCATTGGTGAGGGCGATCTTCTTTACTTAGTCTACCGATTTAATGCTAACATCTTCCAGAAACTCCCTGACAGACACACCCCAAAATAATGTTTTACCAGCTACCTGGGCATCTCTTAGCTCTGCCAACACATAAAGTTAACCATCCCAGTACTAAAAACCATTGGATTGTACGCTTTAAAGGTTGAATTGTATGCCATGTGAATGATGATATCTCAAAGCTATCACAAAAGAAAAAAAAAAAGAACCTTGTGCCTCAGTTCTCGTCACACATAAAAATGAACTCAAAATAGATCATAGACCTAACTATAAAAGCTGGAACTATAAAATATCTAGAAGAAAACAAGGAGATAATTCTTGCAGCTTTGTAAGGGGATTGCCAAGATTTCTTATAATAATAATTGGACTTAAATCTTTTTAAATTCTGTTCACCAAAATACCCTGTTAGGAAAATGAACAAGCAAATTCCAGATTGGGAGAAAATATCTGACGAAAGAATTGTATCCAGGTTAAATCAAGTGCCACAAATCAGCAATAAAAAGACACATCACTCAATTAAAATAAAGGCCAATAGATTTGAACAGACACTTTACACTGAAAGATAAGCAAATGGCCAAAAAAGCACATGAAATGATGCTCCATATCATTCGTGCTGAATAAAGCTACAATGAGATACCACATCACCCACCCCCAAAAAGAATGGCTAAAATTCGAATACTGATAATACCAATTATTGGCAAGGAAGTTAAACAACTGTCACTTTGCTGATGTAGAAAAAAGGCGCAACTTTTTCGGAAAGCAGTTTGACCACTTCTTATAAAACGAAACACACATCTGCCATTGACCTCAGACATGCCACTCCTAGCAGTTTACTACGAGAATGAAAAATAAATGTCAGTGAGAAGACTTATCCAAAAGGATATTCACAACTGCTTCATTTATCAAATACAAAAACTGGAAACAACCCCAAAGTCCATGACTGAACAGTTGCGAACTATTCCTAAGTTGGAATAGGGCTCAGCAAATAGAAAGAAGTGATCTGATTGCCCACAACACGTGGATGAATCTCAAAAGCATTGCGTTGAGTGAGAAACCGTGGTTGCAAAGCAGCGAGCGATTTTGTCATGAGAAAAAAAAAATGAATGCTTGGAAAGGCACTGGGGGCAGATGGATCCTTCGCTCTGGGTGAAGAATGGCATCATTGGATTTTGCATTTGCAAAGCAGAAACCATCCTCCGAAGACGAGGCTCTCTGGGCAGTGTGAGGAGGAGAGGCAGGACGGCATCTCTGCGCATGGCTTCCGTAGGTTTCCTTCCCAAATCAGGATCAGACTTTGGGAAACTGGCTGCCGCTTCTTGGGAATGTGTGTCTCATCGGATCAAATGATCACAGACCAGGTTTTTCACTGGGAACGGAAGGGCCACTGAGCGCTTTTTGGAGAGACAAGTGCCATCTAGTGGTACAAGAGCTGGAGAAATAGATGTCCTTTCTCTGTCTCACAACCCACTTGGGCACCATGGGAACTGGAGGCTCTGGGATTATCTAGAGAGATGGCCGTTGGTGTAGACATTGATGAATAGGGTGAGGAGGGAAGTAAGTGGTGACCAAATGAGTGAGGGCCCCTTACTGGGTCACTCCAGAAGTCCTGGGGTGGGGGTGGGGTGGCTTCACATCATGGGGCAGTGAGGGGCTCAAGGGAAAGCTGGAACGGGATCCAGACCCGCAGATGGTGGGATTTGCTTCGTTTCTGTAGCCTAGAGACATCTGGAGATACTTGGGTTATAACATTACTAAAATGGTTTTCTACAGAGAGCTTTTATATGGAGTACGTTTACGTATGTTATTTAATCGTCAAAACGGCTCTGGGAAGTATGATCTTGCTTTTCCAAATGAATAAAATGATCTTCAAGAAGTGTAAGTGGCTTGTTCAGAATCCTCCGGCTATTCAATGGTGGAGCTGGACCTTATCCCCGAGCCTTCTGGCTTCAAATCAGGGATTTCTATCGATACGCCACCTTCTCTACCAGCAAAGGGCCCACCTGGACACCAGCCCTCTGTGCCGCTGGCTCCCCTCCCCTCTGCTGACGGCAGTACACGTCCTCCTGACCACCTCAGAGAGGGCTAAACACAAGGACTTTCACCAGGTAGTTTGTTCTGGTCTGAAAGTTTGGAAGCCCTGGCTCAAGAATTTGATGTGAAACACAGCCATCAATCGAAAGTTCTGGCCCTCCTGGAGCACATGGGCCCTGTGCTTAGCAGAGCTCTTTGGGATGTGTTTGGAAATGCATAGGTGAGCTCTGGACCTACCTGGGGTGGAGGGAGGTCAGGAGATACAAGCTCCTTTACAGAGACAGCAACAGCAAGGTGTGCACTGGGGGCCAGCAGCTAGAGTGGTGGGGAATGGTCTTTAGGGAAAGAGAAGGGCCGAGAACAAGGCGCTAGACTGGACCTTGGGATCCTGCACTATGGGGTGGGGAAGCCAGCGGATGTTTAGGACGATGGCGTCTCCTAGTCAGTTCTCATTGTGGCTCACGCTGTCTCTGCTGGGACCCTTCTTTCACGATTCAAGCCTTTCTTTTTCTTCCCAGATGATTCCGTCACATCTCTGAGATTTTCGTGGCTCTCACAATAAGGACATAGAGATGCCCAAGTGGTATCCATGGGCCCCCATAGCTACCCCAGGAAAAGGCGTTGTTGTTTCACAACACTGCCCACAAGAAAGGAGACAAGGACTGGAATACAAATTTTAAGCATGTAAAAATACTACCAATTATGCGTGTATATTTGAACTGGTTTTTAGTCCTGGCCAAGCTTGTGAGGGAGCACTCCGGGTATTGTCTCCAGCACCAGGAACTGGCATAGAGTAGATGCTGCTGAAGACTATTGAATTAATAATCGCGCACTGATGTGGGGAAATGTCCCTGCCTTAACGAAACTTAAAATGTAGTAGGGCAATAGATTAAATAAGCAAACAAGCAAAATATGGATCATGTCAGAGGCAATCATTGCCAGAAAGAAAAATAAAACAAGGTACAGAGATAGCAAGTAAGGGAGATACATGTGGCTTTGGGGGGTAGAATTCTACTTGAGATGGGCAGGGGGCAGGCAGAAAAGACCTGATAAGGTGCCGTTTGTACAGAGGCCTCAGGGAAGAAGAGGAAACAAGCCGGGTAGAGTAGTCTAAGAAGAGGAAAGATAAATGGGAAGCGCCTATGAAATTAACACACTTCGGACATGTTTGCAACGCATTTTCATCAGTTTCAGGTAAGTGGCTTAAGTGTTCTGGAAGTCACAAAATGCTGAGTCCCCGCCTTCAGGCGTTCAGGGGAGGGTTAAAACACGCACACTTGGAAAGGCCTCATCGGTCCTATGCAGACCAGGGGTCTAAGCCCCAGTCTCTTGCGGAGGTTTCAAGAGAGTGGGTTACTGAGGGTTACACATAGGTTACACGTGGTCCTCCGTGGCTTCACGGAAAATGTTGCCCAGGAACCTGGATATGAAGGTTGACTAGGAATTCGGTGGTGTTGAGGAAGAGAGTGTGTGCCCCAAAATGGGACATGGGGTGCTGACAGGGTAAGCTGCTGAGTTTCCAAGGTCTGTTCATGCCTTAGGACAGAGACTGTGGTCCTTTCCATGAACGGCCAGGCCCGGCAGGATCTAGCCCCTGCCTACCTCCCCCCATCCCTGGGCTTCAGCCACAGGCCTTTGGTGAAAGGAAAGAAAACTTCCATGACTAATAAAGAATGGTGCCAAGGAGAAAAAAGAAGATGCCAGAGTGACTCCATCAAGACCCGAGGAAGAGGGTGCCTTGACTCTGAGAACAAGACATTCTCATCCCTTGGCAGGGAGACCCTCCGAGTGAAGGTAGAAGAACAGGTGCCACAGTTTAAGGTCACTGACCACTAAGATCAGTGACCTCTGCTGCTACCCCGGGTCCTCTGACTCTGGGTCAGCTTTCCCTGGGGAGAGGATGAAGGCAGGGCTGTTCCCTCTAGGGATCTGGATCCGTTCCTCACCGGCTTTTTTTGTTTATCTGTCTTTTGTTAGCTCCATTAGCCCCTTTCCGGCACAAAAAGAGTGTCAACGGGGGTCCTGTGTTGAGTTCTGGTGGGCTGGGTGGGTATCCTCCCCCCCAGTGGGGCAGGGGCATGGTGGTTAATTCTACATGTCAATCGATCATCCGATCATCCGGCCACCAGGCCCTCAGCTGGAAACAGAACCACAGGATGTGGATTTTCAAGCAGATACAAGAGGACCTTTAGAATTTCCTGAGTCTCACCCTTTGGAAAAACAGACATTTGTTGGATACTTATCAGGGTTCTGACCTACAGCTTGTTTGATAGATTGAATGAGAATATACTTCCCTTGGCATGAAAACCCAGCTATTTCTTAGAGAGTTTTTGAGGAGTGGACCTTCACCAGCCTGAGCACATGAACTGAACTAATTATTTATCATCTCGAGGTTCTTTCCAGAGTGGAGATGGCAGGCAGGCATGTAGGATTATCTTCAGTAAAATGCTGACCTCTGGTGGACATTTTTTTTAACTCTTCCTTGGGTTGTTTTTTTATTTGGATTTTTTGTTGTTGATGTTGTTTTAACCCCCACATACTTTATTGAACAGAAGACCCAGAGGCAAAACATTCTTTTGCAAGTTGAACGTCCCTCTAGTTAGGCTCCCTCAGGTTTGCAGATAACACACATATTTCACCATCTCCGAACTTTTTTGAGAGTTGGGTTCAATATCAAGCATGTTAAGATTTGCCACTATGATTAGGGATTTCACTTGTATGAAGAGAAAACACAAAATTATTTGGTTTCCCCAAGATTTCAAGAATTTTACCTCAATTTAACATCTCCTATTATGGCATAATTTATGCCAAAAAAAAAAAAAATGAAGTTTGAAGATGATCATAACCAGACTGAGAAGATAGAAAACCTACCTTCAACTCAAAATATAGTCAAAATAGGGGCACTTGGGTGGTTCAGTCGGTTGAGCGTCCCAACTCCTGATTTCGACTCAGGTCGTGATCCCAGGGTTGTAGGATCAAGCCCCACATCAGGCTCTGTGCTGTGCATGGAACCTGCTTAGGATTCTCTCACTCTCTCCCTCTGCCCGTCTCCCTGGTTCTCTCTCTCTCTCTTAAATATATATATATATATATATATATATAGTCAAAATACAGTGCTGACTTGGTAAAGAGCCTTTCTCTGAAGTTAAGGACCATTTCTCCTTTGCATTTATAGATGCCACTAGGCAGGGTTCCTTCTGAGCCGCTCGGATTACTTGAACTCAGGAGCCTTCTGGTCCAGGGGGTCTTGACCTGGGCATGCCCCGACCACCCCCAAACCAGTCGCTGGAGGTGGGGTTGGGCATTGCCATCATTTTTTTGGTAAGGCTCCACAGGTGAGCCTAATGAGAACCACAGACCTAGTCTAATCTCGTCCACTTATAAGTGAGAACACTGAGGCCCAGAGAGGAGACGGCGTGTGGCCAAGGTCACCCAGCCAGTTAGTAGGGAGATTCTGGCTAGACTTTGAAGGCCTTAAAGACTGGAGGCCTGTATATTCAGTTTCGAATTTTCGAATTAGCTGTTCTGCTCTGCTGCGGCCCTACAGGCCAGTCAGGCCTCAACGTGAAAAGGTCCCCTTCCTCTCAGATGCTTGTTCATCTTTCCTCCCTGTGCTCTGTACTCCACCCCCCCCCCCTGCCACCCCGAACCCCCCACCTCCCAGCCACCGGGACTGCCTCCTACTTGCACAAAACTGTCACTTAACAGGCTGCCCAGGCCAGCCTTTCCTGAGCCACATCCCAGACCCTGTGTCACGTAAATGAGCCAACGGTGGCCTCTGCTCACTGGCCCCCAGGGAGTTGATTTCTTCACAGTAGCTGAGACCTATTAGCTTAAAAGCCCACCTGAGGCCCAACTCAAATGTTTCCACAACTAAGAGTTTTAAACATCACCCAAATAAGCACGTTTTTAGCCAGTGAGAGCCTGCCTGCTTTGCATACCCCACAAAACTGTTCCCAACATCTGCTAACCATGGATAAGCCCCAGGCCGTAAAGACCCCAAGCTGCTGATGTGCTTTGGAGCTCTCTGACACAGAAGTTCCCCGCTGTGCTGCCGAGTGACATCACCCAGCCACATGCGTCCCCTCTCCCCCAAGTCCCCATGCCTGCCTCTCTTCCTAAGTAGCAACTTACTACTGACTAGTCTCTGGACAGACTTCTCTGGAAGCACACCCGTCCTAGAGTGGCTCAGTAAAAGCCCGTGTGTGCTGCCACCTTGTGGTCATTTCTTTCTCCGTGATGAGCTCCCAAATCCCTGGAACCTGCAACACCCTGGTCTTTTCCCTTTCTCTAGGCCTCTTTCAAAACTTCCCTGGCCTAAGTTCCCTGTCTTCCCAAATTTTCGGAGCCGTGTAATACATTAATTCCAATGGATATATCAATGGCCAACTCGTTTATTCATCCACTATTTACTGGGCACCCACTACATTCCAAGTGTTGATCTAGGTACTTAGGATACATCATCGAACAAAACAGATGAAAATCCCTGCATGGGTGGAGCCGATGTTCTAGCAGGATGGAAAGGGCTTAAGGCTTTTCCTCCCTTAAAGAACACTTGAAGCCGGAGTAAGGAGATCTTAAGAGGGGAGTTTTTGGTGTCATCAGTGAGCGAGTGGGAGAGATGTTGAGGACATGGGTTGGGTTTATAATTATGAGAATCAGTTTAACAGATATGCCTGAGTTTATATACCGCATAACTGCTACGCTTTGAGGCTGATTTTTTTTAAGTTTATTTATTTTGAGAGAGTATGTAGGAAGGAGGGGCAGAGAGAGAGGGAGAGAGAGACTCCAAAGCAGGCTCTTCCGCTGTCAGCACAGAGCCCAGCTCGAGGCTTGATCTCATGAACCGTGAGACCATGACCTGAGCCGAAATCAAGAGTCGGACACTTAACTGACTTGAGCCACCCAGGCGCCCTGAAGCAGAACTTCTTAAACTTTAACCTGCATTGACTTACCTGGAGACCTGCTGAAGAAGAAGATCTTACGTCAGTAAGTCTGGCACGAGGCCTGGGACTCTGCATTTTAACTCCCAAATGCTGCTGCTGCTGATCTGTATACCACACTTAGAGCAACAAGGCTTTAGAGAAGATTCCCTTGAGCACTGACTCTTGGCGGAACTAATAATGGTAAGCACACCACCATGGTAATAGTGCAAAGACTGAATGAGAGAAGCCAGCCCTGTGCATTAGCAGTTACCTGCATTTAGAGATGAGGAAACTGAGGCTTCAAGACACTAACAAACCTGTGCATGAGCACCTGTTGCCGACAGGAGAGCCAGGAAATACCAGAGATCAGGGCCTGACCCCCCCCCCCTCCTTCCCCCCCCCCACCACCCCCCCCCCCCCGCCCCCGCTGCCTCGCCTGCTACTTACCTAAGTCGCGGCAGCAACTTGACCTAATCATGTGAAGGGTCTGAGCCTCAGGTTTCCCCTTCTGTAATAGGAGGGCAGGGTGGCTGCAGGGCCTCACAAGTGTCGCTGCTATTGTCACCATCAACCCGGGAAGGGTTTTCCGCCCTGAACTTCTCCCTTTACCAGGACTGCAAATCTATCAGTCACGTGCGCCCTTTTCTGACACACGGCACGGCACCCAGACCATCTCATTTCATCCCTATGTTGTCCCCAGGGAGCAGGTGTGGCTACTTGCACCTTACACATGAGGAAGAGAGAGGTGACTGGAGGGTGACCTCCTCTGAGGAGCCAGAGCCGAGATCTAGACGGTTGCCTGTTAACCTGTTTGATTCCGTTTGTTTTTTTAGCAACGAAATCTCCCCTTCCAGCAAGGCTGCACGTGAAGTCCGGTTTGTGAAGCAGAGAGCAGAGGGCTGGGCCAGAGCTGGGTTCCAGGAGTGGAGCCCCGCCTTGTGGTCTTGCTTTGTGGATTCTGTTTCTCGAGCCTTGGAGAGGAGTGCAGGGGGCGCTGCTTGCAAACCCTCGGTCCAAGTCAACTGTCTCTGGGAACAAGTGAGCAGCAGGCCCCAAGGAGGGAGGAGACCTGGCCAAAGTCACACAGCGGGCTCATGGCCCAGCTGGGCTCCCCTCAAGACTCCCGAGACCAAGTCCAGAAGTCAGCAGAACCCAGGCAGGATTAGGGACAGCACTCCCCACCCACCCACCTGGTAGCTGAGCTGTGTTTAATGGTGGTCTTGCATGCCCACCACACGGGGCCAAATTCAATATTCCACCTGTTGATCTCCTCATTTCCCAGTGCCCCCTTTTCTCACACCCCAGAGGGGCAAGGCTTTTTATTTTTCAGACTTCAGAACTGTGAAATGTCACATACACACAGAAAACATATCCATACCAAGAAATAGACTGTCATCTGGGTCCTAAAAGCAGCTGGGTGGCCCTGCCTGCCCTTCTGTCTCCCAGGAGTCACCTACCAAATCTGCTTTCAGACACAGCCTGTCCCTGCTTCTTTGTATGTTTGCATCACCTGTCTACACATCCCTCCACACAACTGCTCGTTGCCTATTTTAGCTTTATGTAAGTGGAATCATGCTCTGTGCATGCTTTTGTGATTCTTGTGCCCCACATCATGCTGGTAAGATGCATCTGTTTTGTTATGGGTAGCCGGCTGCAATTCATCCACTTTCTTTGCTGTAGAGCATTGCGTCGTATGAGCATACGTGATTTATGTCTTCGTTCTTCTGTGATGGGCGTTTGCATTGTTTTCTATTGGGGGCTATTGTGGACAGTGGTACCACACCGCTTCCTGGCCAGATTTGCGCTCCTGTATCCAGAAAGAGTGAGGCCCAAGGAGGAAAGGTCTCTTAGAAGAGAGTCAGCCAGGTGTAGTCCCCAGAGTGACAGAGGTCCAAGGACTCCCCATTTCCTAAGCTCTCCATGCCCCAAGCCTGGCAAGACCATAGACACAGCCAGCAAAGTAGATGAATTTTCAAAATTTTATTGTAAAACAGAGCATAAGTCACAGGGAGTAGAAAACTTTCCACTTAACATACACAACACACATTCACTGAGCACCTGCTAAGGGCCAGGTCATGTGTTCGGCCCCCACGGGGACCTGAAACACACGAGCCATGCTCCCTGCTCTCGGGAGCTCACAGTCTGGTGCAGGAGACAGACAGAGGCTCAACCATCTTTCAAACAAGTCTCAGAATGTCAGAAGTGCTAAAATGGTCCAAGAGCAATTCCTCCCTTCCAGGAGACAAGGAGAGAACACCAGGGGGGCTGCTTCTGTGCTGTGCCCTGGGGGTTGGGAGCTTTTGACGGGACGGATGGGGGAGGAAAGCACTGCCCGCAGCTGTAAAAGGTCTGGAGTACAGATGGTACTGGGGCCTGGTCAGTGGAGTCCAGACTTCAGGAATGTTACAGAAAGAAAAATTTGCGGGGACCAACAAAATACGCTGACTTTTCATTTGTTTAGGTTGAGTTGTTACAAAAATAAGCCAGGTAAATGAAAAAGGAGAGTTGCTTTCACCCTCCCCTGCTCCTTTCCAGAAAGGACAGTCTCCAAATAAAGGACTCTCCTTCAAATTGGATGCAATTGGCTTTGAAAAAAAAAAAGATGAAATCCTTATCTTCCGTCTTGCCACAGACTCTAAAAGCTTTCCCCACGAGACAGCTTGCAAAACAAGGTTGGGCAGGCCAGCGAGTGACAGGAGGGATCCGGGACATGGACACTGGGGCAAGGCAGGAGGGTGAGGAGTCGGCGAGAGGAGAGCAGAGGGCCAGGCTGGCCAAGGCGCCTGGCTTTTGTCCGGAAGCCACAGGCAGCACTGAAAGGCTTGGAGCAGTGCTGTGGCTCAAGCTGCACTTTAGAAAGACCGCTGTGGAGGCAGCATGGAGGTTGGTTAGCTGAGGAGGCTGCTGCTGGAGTCCTGTTAGCAGGGCTCTTGCATATCCTTCTGAGGGTCCACCCCACCGAGGCTGCTCCTCAGAGCCCCACAACAGCCAGGAGACGTCGGGCAGGGTGGAGACGTGTCTCTGGAGTCATCGATGTTGGGAGTGGGGGAAGTGAGGTACAGACACACTAACGTTCCATCTGGAAGTAGAACTTGGTGACCAACATGGCCTCCTCGGGCGTGTTGGTGAGGCTGACGGGCCGGTCGGCCTCCAGGGCTGTGCAGAGGAACCAGCCTGGGCAGGCAGCAGACTCGAAGCTGGTGGTGGGGCCGCTGTCTGAGCGGATGAACGTGAAGCGCTTATCTTGCTCCTTGTTCTTGCTCAGGTCAGTGATGTTAACTGCCTGGAAGCCAAGACATGAGCAGTGAGAACGGGGAGGCACGGAGGTCCTGTGCTGCCCCCTTCTCCCCACTGTGACATGGCCTCTGGCTGGCCCAGAGCAAGTGCTGGAGAAACACTGACCTGGGACCACTGCAGGAAGTCACGTGTCCTACACCTCCTAGGACAGCAGAGTCTGTCCCACTGTCACACCTTGACTTTGAAAAATCTGGCCACTCTAGCCATGGGCCAATAAGTTTGGTAAGCACATGGTACCATCAGCAGAGACCAAGGCATGTGGAGGCTGGTGCTCTGTCAAGGTCTATGCCTCTGGAAAGAGGGCATGGTGGAGAAGGATAGGTGCCCCTATCCACTGGTGGGGGCAAGTGACAGTGCCATGCTCACAGCTACTCACGTTGGGTTAAGATCTTGTCCAACAAGCACCTAAGACAAAGCCATCTTTTCCCAGGGCTGGCAGCCCATTAATATTGCAGGGATCAAGGAATACAGGGCCCTGAACAGGATGCCAACTCAGGGGTTTGAGTAGATAAGGATTGGAAGAGAAGGGTCCTGAAGCTTGGCTTCACTGGAAGGTGGCAAGCCTAAGTGGGTTGGGGCCCCTCAGGCAAGAGAGTGACCCACAGAGAATGAGATCCCAAATGAACAATCCTTCTTCGCCCCCTCCCTTACTGAGACTAGACTTAGCCACGCAATGGGCTTCAGCCAATGGGACATTAATGGTATGGTGCAAGCAGGGGTTTGATAAGCATTTGCACAGTGAGGGTTGTCATTTTGGAAAAATCCCTCGTAGGAAGCCAGCCGCCACGCTGTAAGGAAACCCAAGCCGACAACAGAGCTCTGAGAGAGCACCCGAAACAAGGGCCTGGAGGGTGAGAAACCATCTTAGACACCCCAGCGCCAGCAGAGCTCTCTCCCGGGTGCAGCTGCAGGAGGGGCGCGAGCTGCACTGAGTGGGTCAGAACTACCCAGCTGAGTCCCCCTAATTGGCCCACAGAGTCCCGAGGAAGAGCACATTACGGTGGTTCCAGCCACCAGGTTTGAGGTACTTGTTATCTGAGACAGGTCCTTACCTCCAGCTGGAGCCTAGTCTCATCACCAGACTTGACACAGGCCAGGCAGAGCTTCCCCCCATGGATCCCCAGGAACATGGCATGAGACTCAATGGGCACCACGTTTAACTTTTCTGGGGAAGAGCACAGGGGAAGGTCAGGTTGTAGAGAGAATGGGAGGCAGCCTGGACTCTCCCAGGAGAGTTTTCTGTCTCCCCCTGACCAACTAAAACCCTAAGATCAGAAGGACACTGAGGCGCCATCTTCCTGGTCCGCATTCAAATAGCAGATCAAACCAAACTCCCTATCCAGTTACTCCTCAAGGACCAAGTGGCCTAGATTCCGCTCCACATGGTTTCTATCCTTCCTTCTTCCCAGGATACGGGTGCTCCAGGTCACCAAGTCTGCTGCCCATGAGGACAGAAAATAGCACATAATGGGCTCCAGGGCTTGGTCTACAGGGACCTGAGTGACTTTGAACCTGCCTCTTACCCTCGGCGGTCTCTGAGCCCTCACATAGCAGTGAAAATCGCAGCCTTTCTGCCCTTCAGTGTGTTGGTTAGGAGAATTAACAGATGGACAGGAAAGGTATGTCTCACACTCTTTCAGAAGGGGGCAGGGGGCCAAAAACAAGGGGATGGGGCAGGGTGGAAAGATGGAGATCAGATGGTGCCGTTCTATAGTATCAAGTCAGCCAATAGGGATGTGAAAGCATCCCGGAAGGCTAGTGCTGAAAGAATCTCCCATCATGCCCTCACAGTGGCCTCATTTTACTAAAGGGAAAAACTGAGGTGGGGGAGGGGGCAAAGCTTGCCCATGTTTATGCAGCTTGTTTAGCGCACAGACCAGAACATGGCTGAGTGTGGTGTCTGTAAATAAGGGACATAACCCAGCCTTAGATATGGTGTATTCATTTTGGATGGTAGTTAGGGTCTGGACAACAGAGCAACATGGAAGGCTTAATAGTCACAGAGGGAAAGGGCCCATCTTACCTTCTGTGCCCTATCCCTGCCAGCTGTGGCCTGGGAACCCTGTGCCAGTTGGTGGGGGCTCCAGACCTAGGCTTTAAGGCTCCCACCCTCTTGAGGCTGCCCTCAAGTACGCCCTGTAGTGGCCAGGCTTCCCCCAGCTTCCAACTCAGCAGCAAAGACCCAATGGGGATCAGGGCTTTGAAACTAAGGTTTTGGGGGAACAGGATAAGGACTCCAGGGCAAAGCGACCCGGTTCCCACGCAGCAGCCACTTTCCTGGCAACCACTCACCTTCTAATTTAGTACTTGGTCCTTGCAAGTATCCGGCAACCAGTTGGTTATTCCTTAGGTAGAAGGTCTTCTGGTTAACATCCCAGATTCTGAAATGCAAAAGGACCCGGCTATGGGAAACAACCTCTGTGTGCCCAACCCTGTGCTCCACCCCTTCCTGTGTGCTCCAGAGCTCACTGGATCCACATTCAACTTTCTGCCAGGGGTGTGGGATTATTTCTGTTACACCCATGGCATGGAGGAGAGATTGAGGTCAACACTGATTAAGGAGCAGACCCAACTCCCACAGCTGGAAAGCAGTGTACCCACATCACATTCTTTTTTTTTTAATGTTTATTTACTTTTAAGAGAGAGACAGAGCGTGAGTGGGGGAAGGGCAGAAAGAGACGGAGACAGAATCCAAAGCACGTTCCAGGCTCTGAGCTGTCAGCACAGAGCCCAGTGTGGGGCTCGACCTCATGAGTCATGAGATCATGACCTGATCTGAAGTTGGACACTTAACCAACTGAGCCACCCAGGTGCCCCAATGCGCACCCACATTCTATCCCTCTCCTCACTTGTTACTCATCCTCTGATTCCCAGAGCAGACATCTTCTACTTCAGCAAAACATGCTCTAGAGTAGCACCATCCAATAAAAGTTTCTGGGTGCAGAAATGTTCCAGATCTACCCTGTCCAATATGGCAGCCACCGGCCACATATGGCTATTGAGCTCTTGAAATGTGGTGGGACTGAGGATCTGAATTTTAAATTCAATTTAATTTTTATTAATTTCAGTGTAAATTTAAAGAGTTGTCTGAGACTAGTGGCCATCACAGCAGTTTCAAGAGACACAGCAGCTTGTAGCTAACTCACTCTGAGCCTTAGACCGTGAGGGTCGTTCCCATCAGCCAGTGGCTGCTCTGGGTCTGGCAGGGGCAGCACTCCCTGGGAACAAGCTTCCTTTCCAGCTCACCCAGGGACTTCCAGTCTTTTCTTCTTGGTCAAGGGCTGAGAGCGGGACTAACAGAGACTCCATTCCCTACTGCCCCCCACATGACCTTGGACCTGTACCTCATCTCACACGTGAAGTGTGGCTAAAACCACCCATCTCATCAGGTGACCTTGGGGAGCTCATGAGCTCAGTGAGGGATAGTGGGACAAACTGTGAAGGTCTTTGCACATGTGAGGATTTGACCTTCCGAGATTTTTCTTAGTTCCTAGATGAGTCTTCTCCTAGAGACCTCTAAGGGCATCTCCTGGAGCTCCCAGTCAGTAGGTGGAGGCAGAGGCAAATCTCGTGAAGCAGTTTCCATGTCTGGAAAGGGGAAGGACTTGCCCCGGATGCACACGCACATGCATGCACACACTTACACAGGCATGCACAGAACCCCAAACTTCAGCCTCAAGCACAGAAACTCAGTCTGAGGGTGAAGTCACCCTGACAAGGCTCAGTCCTAGGATGTCACAGGACAGAGGGCGCACGTGGACAGCATCAGAGCCTGCCAATATTCCCACAGTGTTGGTGACATCTCACAAAACTCCTGGCTCAATTTTTAAAAATCACAATAGTTTTCAGGCCCTACTTGACGTTCACAACGACTCAGTAAGGCAGGCAGGGGGTTATCATTAACCCCATGTCACAGATGGGGAAACTGAGGCCCCAGAGGAGCAGGATCCTCCATCATGTCAACACGGAGCCACATTGCTAGCCGGCAGTCTGGGACTCTGGGCCATGCTCTGCCCACAGCCACCCTGTCTGCTTCTTTGCCCAGCAAAGAGCCTCAGCATGGTTCCTTGGCCCCTGCCTGTCACCCACCGAGTCGCCGGTCTCCGGGAAATAAGTCTCTGGCCAAGTTACTCTGAAATGCAAGCCCTGAAGACCACGCATGTGGCTCCCCTTTCCTGAATAACGGGCATCCCTTTCCAGTCCAAACCCAGTTTTCAGGTGCTGTGGAGGCCAACGTCCCCCGACGGCTGCGATGGCTCCGTTTTCCTGTCCGTCCACCCCACCTCTGCAGGGGTGGCCTTACCTGAAGGCTTGCATCCTGCAAGGTCTCTTCCCCAAGGGATGGCAGGCTGTCTCTGAATAGAACAAGAAAAGGAGGAAAGAGATCAGGTAACTGGGGGGGCATCTGCAGATTTCCATTCTGTGGCCACGGCGAGGCAATGGGACACTGCCATTTCAGGCCCGGAGTAGCTGCTTATAAAGAAAATAGTCACTCACCCAAAGCAGGCTGTTGCCGCCCTGTCCCACTCTGAGAAACGGAAATGCCCTCACATTTCCAAAATGAGAAACCCTTGTTGTTGTCACTTTCAACCGTGCTGAGTGTCGCAATGGGGTGTTGTAACTGACTCCCTCCCCTTTCCCCCTGTGTAATTTCCCCAAAATTGAGCTTTCTATTTCCCCCTCACCAAGTTCCTGGGAAGAAGAGCACAATGAAAACTGAACGCTCCCTCATCTTCCTGACAGGTATCCTGAGACTGTTTGTTGACTTTGTAAAAATAGATTTAAGTACAAAACTCCTCCTCTCCTAAAGCTAAGTGGTGGGGTTCCTCAGCACCCAGGACGGTCTCATGTCACTTTGTATTCTTTGAAGGATGCGTGCCCTTGCTGGACTCTGGACCAGGGACTAGCAAACATTCTGTAAGGGACCAGATAGTAAATATTTTAGGGTCTGTCTCCGTCACGATTACTCAATTCAGCTACCGTAGCTTGAACAGTAGAAGAGGCGATCTGTAAATGAGCAGGCTGATTGTGTTCCGATACAACTTTATTTACAAAAACGGGTGGTGGCCAGGGTTGGCCTGGTTTGCGGACCTCCTGCTGTAGTGCAAACTTCCTGAGAGGTGCTTTGAAGCCAGCTCTATTCCTGCTATCCGCGTCTTTAAAGTAATCGTCTTGGGAAAATGGGGCCAATTCAGCACCTGGAGAAAAATGGATCCAAATTTCACCTCTGCCACTTGCCATTTGCTACCCGCGTGACCTGGAACAAGTCACTTCACTTATTTGGGCCTCTGTCTCCGTCTCCTCATGCCCAGAATGGGATTGATCACGTCTTCCTCATGGGTGAAAAGGAGGAGGGAGGGAGGGAGAGAAGGAGGAAGGAAGGAAGGAAGGAAGGAAGGAAGGAAGGAAGGAAGGAAAGAAGGAAGGTAAAGGAAGGGAAGGAGGAAGGGAAAGGAAGGGAAGAAGGAGAGGAAAGTTCTAGCCTGCAGTGAGCACTAACACACATTAACTTCTTTCCTTACTACATTCTAGAAGTTAGGAAAAAGGTATGCGTACTCCCATTTACGGATAAGGAAAATATGGACAGGGCTTCCGCATGATCAGAGTACACAATGCTAATGCAGAAATGTAGACTGAAGCATTGGAGAACTGGATGGGAGCTCGGCAGCCCTCCTATCCCACCCTACCATTGTTTTGAAGAACACTAAGACTCAGAGAGGGAAAGGGACCCGCCCAAGGCCACACAGCACGTTAATGGCAACGATATGCCCAGGAATCCAGGTCTCCAGGCTCCTAGCCAGTGGTCATCCTGTTCACAGCAGCTGATCTTGATGAGCTCAGCCAACAAATATGTTCAACCAACAAATCAGCATCTGTGTCCAAATGAGAGTAAAATCCTTCAAGGAGGAAGGCTACACTGCGTATTTGAAAGTTGCTAAGAGAATAGATCACAAAAGGTATAAAAGATAAGACATAAAAGATATTTTTATGACTATGTATATAAAACAGCTGCTGGGTAAATCACTATGTTGTACACCTGTGACTAATACAATGTTACATGTCAATTATACCTCAATTAAAAAAATTTTTTTAAAAAGACACGCTTCTCAAATCTTTCAGAGCAAGTGGAACATTTCTGCAAAAATTGTATCACCTCCCTGAGTGATTCCTTTGAGGATCAAAGTGGCGTGTACGTGTCCCCTCTGTTCTCACAAGGTGAGTGACCTTGAGGGAGACATTCACCTTTGAAACACATGCGAGAAACAGTATCTACCCTTGAGGGCCAAAGGGGAGTTTTGTTTGCTTGGGGGAGGGCTGGCTGAAGGAGGTGATGTGTAAGAACCTGCTTGATTATTTGCCTCTTGCAGCATTTGCTGAATCGCGGGATACGATTTCTGGAATGCTTAGAAATCATCAGGTGCCTGAACTTGGTCAGCACCTCTCTGAGATGAAAGGCAGCTAAACTGTGATAAACCCTCTCCTACGTGCCTCAATGTTACATCCACATCCCTTGAAAAACGTCCCTGAAGACTGAAGAGAAGTGACTTGCCTAGAGGAGGCCGAGCGGCCCGGAGCCTGCCCTCAGACAGCACTCCAAGCCAAGGTCCCACCCCCCCGGGGCTGCTGGGTAAATGCTCCTCTGTCCCTAGCCCAAATTCAAAGAGACAGGTTTCTCCTGGAGAACAGAGCCCTGAGTTCTCCACCTTTGCCAGGTCTGTGCCCTTTTCCCACTGTGCCCAAGAAGTGTCCTGGCAGGCCATTCTGAGTATAGAGGAAGGAGTTCCTATGGCTGGGCCGACAAGTCAGGCCGACCTGGGGCTGCGTCCTCCCATCACTTATGAGCTGGGCCACCCAGGCCCAGGTCTCTTGGCCTCCGTTTCATAATCCATTAGACAGGCCTAATAATTGAAGCCTTGTCACGGGGTTCTGTGAGGACTGAGATGGTGCACATGGTGTATTTAACCCTGACCCTGGCACGTAGGAAATACACAAACAATAGAAAGCTACTGCGTCTGCTTTGTGGCCCCACGTAAAGTGAGAGAGGTCAGTCACAAGGCCCCTGAGCCAGTCAGCCCTGCCCTGCACGCCCAGTTGGACTCCCAAGGGGGAGGCCCTCATCCCTCTGGGCTGGGGGAGGAAAGGAGTAGGGGGTGAGAGGCTCTTTCCCTCCCCTCACGCTTATGGCCACAATTCCTCTCTTGGTTCCGTCTTATCAAAATAGTTGGTGTCCCGATGATCTCTGCCCACAGGAAATCTCTGACTAAACTTGTTCTCAGTTCTGGCTCCTCAACCGCTCACTCCAGTTCCTGAATTCGGTTTAACGACCACACGACATAGTGGACCCTGGGAGCTCCAGGCATCACAATTGTATCTAGTGCTTTCCTCGGCATGCCGAGCCCTGCCCTGCTAGACACTGGTGACTGCAGAAATGACTAAGGCCCACTCCAAGGGAAATAGGAAAACCAGGCTCTGTCTGTGTCCTTGGAGCGATACTACACAGGCTCTACGGGCCCCTGTTGATGCTTCTAGAGCTCCATCCACATAGGAAGTGCTCAATAAATGCTAACTATTTCTCAATTTCAGTTAATTACATCTTTCAGTTCTAAGATTTCCATTTGCTTCCTTTTTTTTTTTTGTATAGTTTCTACTTCTCTGCCAAAAGTTTCCATCTTGTCTTTTAAACCCTTGAACACAGTATTCATGGTTCTTGTAAAGGCTGCACCTGATAACTTCATTATTTGAATCCCTGCTGTGTCTCCTTCTGCCGTCTGTTTTTTCTCTGGTGCACAGGTTGTCTTACATATGCCTGACTACTTTTTACTGACTGTTGGGCACTGTAGCATATCAAAAACTGCAGAGATCATTTGAGGCTGCGGACAATTCTTCTAGAGGTGTATATATCTAGAGATGATTCACTTTTGCTTCTTCTGGGCAGTGAGGCTATAGGCACTGAAGCCCCACATGACCTTAACCCCAAGAGGCTTGACACGATCGGAGCAGAGCTTTAATAACCAGGCAGACTGTTCCATTTCTGTTCACTCCCAATCCTCTCGGGTCCCAGCCCAGACCTGGGGGGTTTATTGAGGCTCCTCCTCCTCAGTGAGAGCTAAAGTACACATTTTATCCTCTCCCTGCCCCCACCCCCCCAGTCCCATAAGTCTGTCCAAAACTCAGCTGGGGCTTCTAAAACCAGCCAATGCTTCCCAGGGCAAAGGGGCCCAGTGCTGACCTCCACCTGTCTGGGCTTTTGTAGTTCTTCAAAGCCTTGGTCATTCTTTGACACCTTCTGATTATCTAGAAATACATTTTGCTAGCTTTGCCAGTTGTCACAGCAGGAAGGTTGATCCTAGGCCAGGCGTGGACACTGATGTCTATATTTTAAGTCTTATTACTCAGGATGGTGGAGTTGGAACAGCTTTTGTGGGGGGGGGGGGTAGGGGCAGAAGTGACTGAAAAGTTGGGCAGGAGTCAGAGGATGAAGGGCCTTTAATGTAACACCAAGGGGCAGGGAATTTATCTTAGAGAAAATGGAATCAGAGGGTGAGACAGTCAGATTTGTCTTATTAAGATAATCGTGGGGCCAGTGGACAGATGGATTAGACTCGGTGTGAGGTTTGGGGTCACTGAGCCTGAAGGCAGAGGGGTGATGTGCTGGTAAGTGTTGACAGCTGGCTCACCAAAAGGGTTCTCATTAGTAGCATTTGCCTGTTTCTCTGGTGTAAATACTCCCACCGTGGATGATCTTGAGCCACTAGCATGACAATGCTGAATGCAAAGCTGACGAGAAACGCACACAAGCACGTCTCGCTGATGCCAGCATCCTGCAGAGGAGGCCGATTTGGCAGCTCGCCTATCTTTCTTGAAAGAAAGCGTCCTATTTCTTTTCTTTTTCTTCTCCTTCTTCTTCTTGTTGTTTTTTGTTTTTGTTTTTGTTTTTGTTTTTTTAGAGAGAAGGTGCAAGTAAGCAAGGGGCAGAGAGAGAGAGAGAGAGAAAGAGAGAGAGAGAAAAGCAGGGCTCGCCCGATGCAAGGCTCGAACTCACGAACCGTGAGATCATGACCTGGACCAAAGTCAGATGCTTAACTGACTGAGCCACCCAGGCACCCAAAGGCATCCCATTTCTTTCTTTTTTTTTTTTTTTTTCTTCCCCCCCCAACCCCCACAGTATCTGTTAGTTTATTTATCAAGAGAAACTATTCCATAACCCAATATTCATGTTTCATACTTCAGGAACACAGATCAGCGACAAACTTTCATGGAACTCAACCCAAGGAAATTCTTTACATTCCAAAATCACTTTGCACTCTGAAAGATACCAGCCTTCTTCATCTCCTCAACATCTTTCATGGAATCATAATTTCCACAGAAATCTGCGTATGTCTTCTTTCTTGGTTCGGCCACAGCAAACTTATAGAAAGCTGCAACCCCCAGGGATACAGGGGACATGTATCCAACATATGTATCCAACAGTATGAAATCGCAGACACTTGGCCAGAAGACCTCACATCTGAGGTTTCGCCAAAACACCGGAAGTCTGGGTAGCTATTCTGCTCAACACCAACCTTAAACCCAACGTCCTTCCTAACTGATACAGAAATGGATGGCCAAAAGCATCCTATTTCTTAACTCTAGTCCCTCCCCATCTCAGCCTGGGGGCCTATCGCACTGGTCACGTCCCCCTCGCAGAAAATGATCCCTCCTGACAAATCCAGTTTATCAGGAAACTTCAGTGAATCTTGGTGCAAACGTTTTCAGCTATGCCTGCTGGCGCTGCATTTATGTCATGCGAGCACCACTTGTAAAAATTTAAGCCGCCAGCTTTGGGTGGACAGGTGTGCACCTTAAGTTGTAATGTCTCAGTCTCATGTTCAGCCAGCTCTTGAGTACGTGAGTGTCACAGCACACAGCACACAATAGACGCAGTGCTGTTGTCCAAACTTTGGAAATTTTTACTAAGGTAACGGTACAAAGTCTCTGGTTACTCTTTCCAAGAGATGGGTAAATATATTCGTACAAACAGGAGGAGGAACAAATATATCTCATGCCTTCTCTTTGTCAGTTTCCACCTACCCAGCCCTGCCAGGTAACCAAGTCAATTTTAACAAAATCCAGAAGCTTATTAGAAGCTCCCTACAGCAGCAAGCCAGCTTTGCAGACAGATTCTGTCCTGGGCATCTGCAGCCATCAGGGTGACCCATATGCCCTCCTGGGCCATGTAGGGTGGTCAGGAGATTATATATAACGTCAACTGTTATCAATCATTGCTTCACAAGAAGCTTGCGCTCCTCCTAGGTCTAAATGGTAAACTTACTGAGAATCTCTTGTAAGTTTCAAAGTCTTCCAAGATGTTTTTTGCTTCAACAATTTCTGGGTTTGATCTGAATCTGCACTGAAACCATTATTTATCTAGTTATCTTGTGCTTCTAGAGGGACATGTTTGCTCTTGCCTTCTTGGCTATGGTGACTAGCTTTATAAGGCAGCTAGCTTTTCCACTGGCAGACGGAGACAGGGCGGGACAGGAACCAGGGAATGGGGGAGGGCACAGCTGTGTTTCTTACATGCTTGCTTCAGGCTGTGTGTTCTATTCTTTCATATGGATCTCACTTAGTCCTCATAACAGCTGTGCAAGGTGGATAAATGTAGACCCAAGATGGGTATATATATTTATACTCACTTTGTAGCATAAAAAAAATCAAGGTACAGGAAGATTAAATCACTTGCCCCAGATGGTGGTGGAGGCAGCATTTGAACCCAGTTCTTGTATTCTTTCTTACAGTGCAGTCCTGCCAGAAAGGCAGCTGACCTCTTTCCTCTCTGCCTCATCGCACAGTTAACAGAAGCCAAGGATTGTATTTGCTCCTATGGTGTTCCTTTTGGTTTGAACTCACATCTTATAGAGCAACAATTTATTCCACAATTGCTTGGACATTTTAGGAGTTTGTCTGTTTTTCGGTAGTAGGAAAGGACGATTCTAAGGCCTTACAGAAGTTAAAGAGAAAAAGCTCTTTATCTGGTTTTGAACTAGAGTGGCCAACTGTCCTGGTTTTTCTAGGACTTTCTAAGTGTTAGTACTAAAAGTCTGGCATCCTGGGAAGTCCCTCAGTCCCTGGAAAACTGAGATGATTGGTCACCCTATAATATGAGTCCTTAAGAGGTGCATATATCGGCGGGTGGCTGGGATTGCAAATCGCAGGCACAGTTAACTGCTAATCATTGTGTCTTGCATAGCAGAGATGTAGTCCATTAAAAAAATTTTTTTTTAACATTTATTCATTTTTGAGAGACAGAGAGACACAGACCATGAGTGGGGGAGGGGCAGAGAGAGAAGGAGACACAGAATCCCAAGCAGGCTCCAGGCTCTGAGCAAGTTGTCAGCACAGAACCCAGTGCAAGGCTGGAACCCACGAACCATGAGATCATGACCTGAGCTGAAGTCAGACGCTCAACCAACTGAGCCACCCAGGCGCCCCAAAGATGTGGTCCATTTTATTAGGTACGTAGATACGTAGATGAAGCACACAAGAACCAAAAAACTTAGTGAGTCTTCCACTTAGGAAAAGAGACCATAGCGGATACAGTATTGATCAATCACTCCCCTTCTGATCAAGTTAATTTTTAATTTAGCCATTCACATTTTGTTTCCTCCAACTATATAAATCAAGATATGTCCACGTCAAGTGGCTTCAGTTTGTTTTCAAATGTAAGTTGTGCAAAGGATTTACCCTTTCACTAACACTATTTTCACCTTCACCTCCTCATCCTCCTGCCCTGCCTTCTTCACACACATTAGAGGTATGGTCAGGGGTGTTAGAGAGGAAGCAGAGGTCCAGTGAGGTAAGAGACGTGTCCCAAGCACATACCCACCTTCACCCTGGCTCCTCTGCCCTCGAGTTCCCAGCTCTTCAGGCAAACTACGAATCTCTCCATGATCTCTCTCCTCAGAGCCCTGTTCTCTGCTCAGCAAGGATAGCACCACCCACGTCCCTGGCCTTCCGGAAAACATGGTGTCTTCACTGGGCTCACACACACTCATCTCCTGAACTTGAACTTACTCAGGACCTACCACGTGCCACTTTAAAATATTTTGGGGGTGCCTGGGTGGCTCAGTCGGTTGAACATCCTACTCTTGATTTAGGCTCAGGTCATGATCTCACGATTCATGAGATTGAGCCCCACGTCGGGCTCTGCGCTGACAGCGGGAAGCCTGTTTGGGATTCTCTCTCTCCCTCTCTCTCTCTGCCCCTCCCCTGCTCTCTCTCTCTCTCTCAAAATAAATAAATAAATAAATAAACATTTTAAACAATAATAGGGTCACCTGGGTGGCTCAGTTGGTTAAGCATCCAGCTCTTGGTTTAGGCTCACATTTTAATCTCATGGTTCATGAGTTCGAGCCCCACATCAGGATCTCTGGATGTCAGCACAGAGCCCACTTCAGATCTTCTGTTCCACTCTCTACCCTTCCCCCACTTGCGTGCATGCTCTCTCTCTCTCTCTCTCTCAAAATTAATAAACTTAAAAAATAATAAAATATTTTGGAATGAACCATTTTTAAGTATAGTGGTTTCCTCACATTATATCATTATCTAGTTCTGGGAGTGGCGCCCCCTTTACACATTCGAAAGATACCCAAGACCACGGGCTAACATTTTCATACAAGCCACTGGAGACTGCCTCACCTCCTCCAAAGGGGAGGCCTTGCTGCCCTTGGAAAAACTGCTTGTGGTTTCCAAAGCACTTCTCCCTCCATGACCTCATTCAGTCTCTGCACCCCTAGAACACAACACAGTGATTTAACAGACAGACCGTCTGCAGTGGAGCCCAGCTCCTCCCCTTGTAGTGGCTGTCTGGCCTTGGGCAAATTACTTAACCTTTCCGTGTCCAAGTTCCTCCTTCTGAAACTAAACAATAATAGTGCTTCCCCATATGGTTGTTGTGAGCATTAGAAGAGACAGGCCACCTAAACAGCTCGGCAGAGCACCCGGCTCATAGTAAGCCCACGGAAGGATCGGCTATTACTGTACCCGTGAAACCCTGAGAGTTTGCCTGCCTCCTCTTGACCTGAGAAGAGCGAGACCCAGAAAGGAGTAATAGAGGCCGTTTGAGGCCAAACACAGGAACTAGGTCTCCAGAACCCTAGTTTTAAGATCTTTTTTCTGCCCTACACAGATCTTAAACAGACTGCAAAGCAGTAGCCCGTAGGCTGCGTATTTCCATTGCTCACGTTATTGTTTTATTTAATCAAACTACTACACAAGGAAATCAGAATATCTGACTGCTCCTGAGAAATGAGAAGTTCTGGCCACCTGGGCCTGCATTCTCATGAGACAACCACCTGCTGGAACCAGTCAGTCCCCACTAATGCCCAGTCCCCACCCTTTGGTATTATCCTTCAGCTCTTGTAAGCTAGTGTCAGCATCTTTTAGTATTTCTCATTGAGTTCACACTGTTTTCACCCTCATTTGACAGAAATATTTCTCCAATTTCTATGTCTCTGTCAACAGTGGAAAAGGACCAATAGAGTCTAACAGCTGCATGATTTTTCTCACAGCAGACGTGTTTCCTCTGGCGCCCGCTGGCGGGACAGGCATTGGGCTCACCTCAGTGTATGTGTGTGGCCCGCTGTAGCCTCCACCTTGGCCAGGTCTCCAACATGGGCCTGGAGCTACATGCCTTTGACATTTCTCTGGAAGCCTGCCCTCAGTAAACACCAGTGGTCGATAGTTTCCTCCCCATTTTTCAGATGGAAAAATAGGAGTGGAAGGAGCTTACCTGATGCCATGGGGAGGGCCTGGTAGCATACGAGGTCTTCTGAGGCCTTCTACACTCTGGCTCCAGACTGAGCTGCTGCACAGAAAGGAGAAGCACCGGGCAGTACCTGTGCCACCAGCACCTCCCAGAATGAAGTTGCTCCTTCCTTCCGGATTACCTGAGGAGAGGAAGAGGAAGAGCCACTGCCTGCCTTCTACACACCCAGGCAGGGCTCGCCAGGCCCAGCTTCCAAAAGGGTGACTCAGGCTAACAGGAACCAAACAGGTTCTTATCTCTGTAAAACCAGAGGCCTCACGTGAGGAACCGACCGGGATTAGTAAGGCTGGACCTTTGTGCGCACCCAACTTTTGTGCTCAATCCAATCATGCATGCATGCGTTTATTCACCTAGTCAATATGGGTTGACCTAATCCTGTGTTCCAGGTAATCTTCCAGGCACTGGGGGAAAGCCAGATAAGGTCCCTGATAGTCTAACAGAGGAGGGCAAGACAAGAAATTAGGAAACAAATGGACTACCTTCATATGAAAGGAAGTGCGGTAGGGGAAATCAAAAACATGATAGGTTTTTGAGGGACCTAGGGGTGGGTGCATGTTTTCTGCAAAGTGGTCAGAGAAGGCCAATCTGAGAAGCTGACTTGCGACCTGAGCCCTGAGACCTGAGTAATGTCAAAGAAGTGGAAGAGTGTCCTGGGGGAGGGAAAAGCAAGCACAAAGGCCCTTGGGTGGGGACCTTCTTGGTCTATTTGGGGACCATGTGGAGGCTCGTATGGTTGGGGTGTGGCTTATGGAGCATCAGGGTGTCCATCCTTTCCTCCAGGTACCCTCAGGCTCCCCACCCCAGCTGCTGGCATGACAACTGCCCACAAGGCCAGATACTCTCTCCCCACCTTCTCTAGAAGACTCTATGTTCTAAACCTTCTCCTCTTTGCCATTCCGAACTTGCTCTCTAGCTTTATGCCCTTGGGTCCTGCCATCAGGGAACAGACAACTCAGGAATCTTTAAAACCATCTGGGTTGATACATGGGGAGCAGTGGCAAGGGATCCCTTGGCAAGCTAGAGGTCTTGGATCTTGTCCTCTGGCCTACCACTAACCAGCTGTATGACTCTGGAAGTGTCCCTTAGATTAGGGGCAGGCTGGAGCAAGAAATGGCCTGCAAACTGCAAAATGCTTTATAGGTTGTGTGCATTGAAATAGGGCTTTGCTCTAGACAGGGCCTTAGGGCACAGGGGAAGGGGAGAGTGAAGGGGCGGGCCAGCCTACTGGCCACCTTCAAGCCTGTCTTTTCTGTTGGAGAAGGAAAAGCCATGCTTACTTGCAGAAAGGCTCATCGTTCATAAACGTTTCAATAGGGGTCTGTTGGAGTTCTTCACTTTTCCCCTAACCCTGCCTCTGGGGCCTGGGCTCATTCCCAGGGCCCCTTCACTCAGCCCACAGGGCCTGAAGTCAGCAGAGAGATGCAGAGAGCCAGAGGCGGCCAGGGTGCCCGTTCCTGGGTACTTCTGACCACAGGGACTTCCCACAAGGCCTTCACTTCCTGTTCTATTCAGCCTTGGCTCATCAGCTAGAATGCCAAGGCTTCCGAGTTTGGGCTGGGAATTTCTGAAGCAGGTTTTGTAGAGAAATTCCTGTTTGCTAACGAATCAGGAACTAAATTTTGTAAACCTGGAAAGTTGGGCCCTTGGGGCAGCTTGGGAACCTGCCTGTGGATGCCATCTTGTCCTCATGGTGTGCATGCCTGTTATTACACCAGGAGGACCACTCTGTGAGGCAGGTTCTGGCACTCAGAGTTTCAGATCCCAGTCTCACAAACTACATCTGTGTTATCTTAGAAACACCTGTAAAAGGAGGGTAAGACTGTTAGTCACCTTGTGGGGTGGTTGTGAGGACTGAGCACACAAGCATAAGATGTTTAGAACACAGGAAGCATTATCTAAGTATGAGCTGTAATTCTGGCAGAGCATGGGTCTGATGTCTCCACGGGGAGCTAAGGGCCTGGCCTAGTCTGCAGTCGGTAAGATGGTAAGCTAGGCTGCCAGTCTGGGTCGGGGATGGCGTGTTGATCAGTGCACAGGGCTGGCATTCCCCATCCAGGCCTGACACGGGGCACTTCCAGGATGGAGGAACCATTTGTAGGCGTCTCTAGCCCTCTAGAGCCTAGCCCACTACTCCAGAACTTTCCTCTCCAGGTTTATCACCTCTCCTCCAAAGCTGCAAAGATCTAAGGGATCAGTGGCCTGGCCTGGAGCACTCAGAGCACCTGAGAAGCCCAGAGTCAAAAACGTCCCAGAGATGGGGAAGTCTACAGTTGTGGGAAGGGCTGGCAATGGGGAACTTGGGAATTCCTGGTGGCTGGGGACCCTGGGTGGTGGAGGGGGGCTGCTTCGGAAGAACACTGAGGCACTCTGCCTCCAACAACAATGACTGACCACTCACTCCAGCACTGACCTGCCTTGGGCCAGGCCATTGCACAAAGAAGGGGGTGGGGGACAGATAGAAGACAAGGGAAAAGCAAGAGGTAATGAGGAGAGCAGGCATCAGGAATGGAGGAATGAGATATTGAGGTTCAATATTGTTAGAATCCATGTCTCAGATTAAGACAGCTGCAGGTGAGGTCTCCTGGCAGGAGAGATGCCAAGGCCCCAAAGGGAAGTCATATGCTAGGCTCAATGGCACGGTTCCTGTGCACTGTGGGAAGACTAAGAGCATTAGAGAGTCCCTCCACTTCAGCCAGGGGAGACAGGCACCAAAGGGGCATCCTGCTTCCTGCTGGTTTCGGTCCATGAGGCCCGAGCAATGGATCTGAGTTGTGATAAGAGATACCATTGAGCTGTTTCACATGGTCTTAGATCAATACTAGTCCTCACAGGTTCCAGGAGAGTCTATACAACCTGGCTCCAGGCTCAGCCTGCAGAACAATCCCCTTATTCCCTGAACTCTAGCTACACAGTCCTTTTGATTTCTCAAGTTCACCTCTTCCTCCCGCTTCAGGGCTTTGACATAGGCTCGTCCTCTGCAAGGAACACCCTCCCCTGCCCCATTCCACTAACTAGTGGACCATCCTCACCCTTAAAACCTCAGCTCAGACACTTCATTTGCGTGATCCTCTGTGCGACCTCTGCCTCCCTGGCAGGTCACAGTAAGGACTGTGTCTGTTCTGTTCACCGTTATATCCCCAACTCACATGGCGCAGAACCTGCCACATGGAGAAATGAATAAAGGAATGGATGGGAAGCTACCACTCAGGTACAGTCTCTCTCTCTCTCTCTCTCTCTCTCTCACACACACACACACACACACACACACACCCCACTCACACATCTGTATGAATGAATAAGTCTGCCACCATGACATTTCTAAGTGGTCACGCATTGAAACACACATGTTCACATCAACCAACGTCAAGATGTGCAGATTCTGCTTAACCCCACGATCCACTCTTCTGGGAACTTCCCCATTGCCATCACCACAGTTCACAGGGCCAGTCACGTATAAATGTCCCTGACTGTCCCCAGGCCATGGCTGATTGGACAGTAGCTGGGGGGATAGCTCCTCCAAACTAATGCACCACTGGGAAGGAGGAACTAGAATGCAGAGGCCAGGCCACATGTAATTGCTCTCAAACTGAGGACCTCAAAATCCATAAGTCATTGCCCACGTGTGTGGGGTACATTGCAGTTTACAAAGCTCCTAGACGTGAGTCCACGGCGCAGCAGGGCCTGTCTGAGGTTTTGTCTGCCAGGCTCCCTGCCTCACGTGGGTGAGCCACCCCAGCTTTTCTCAGCCCAGCCGTCTTACCACATCCTCAGCCACAGTGCATGGGACTCAGGACCTGAGTTAGAACAATCTAAATCTTCCTGGTATCGTTCACGCTAAATCTAAGAAAGAGAAGCCATTCTACTGGCTTTCACAGCAGCCAAATAGTAAAAGCTGTCAGCTAGTTCTAAGTGCGATTTGGTCCCTTGTGACAACAACCAACAATCACAACAAAATCTAATGTACATTCGCTCCATGAAGACTTAGCCCTCAACCACTGCCTTGTGCTATGTCAGATCCTGAGGGGTCAGAGGTAAGTGTGGTGGGCGTGTCCTTGTCTTCACAGGATACAGTCTTCATACCCCCAGAAAACTACATCACAGGGTGATATGTGCATGGACAAGGGAAGCACAGGGTTTTGTGGGAGTGCAGAGCAGGGACACTGTAGTTGGGCTTGGGGGAGCAGCCAGGGGAGGAAGATGGGGCAGGTAGGGGAGGAAAAGGGAAGAGAAGCTCCAAAGTGAAAGAAAGCCTGGCTAGGGGGTTTAGGCAAAGCAGACCTAAAGTGTAGTGTTCCAAGGGAAAAGCCGTGGGAGTATACACTCTATGCTTATCTGGGGGAAGAGAAGTTGGGGAGCTGATAGTGGTTATGGGGTCTTATCCACACCCCCCCCCCCCACCCCACACCTAAAATAACTTGAGCTAAAGTAGATCTCTGTTGGTTGTTTCATGCAACAGGGTGGCTGGGTCCTGGGAAGCCCTGCCTCAAATGTTAGTCACCTGAGAAAGCTTCCTTTTCTGAGGCCAGGGGCTTTTATTAGGAAAGAAGCATTCTAACCACAGGGTCTTGCGGTGCGTCAGAATTCCTGGAGAGACTGAGCTACAAAGCCTCTCTGTGCTCGGTAACAGGAATGTGCAATTGACCTGTGGTTTGTTACAAAGGGTTGCATCACTGGGGAAAGAAGGCTGTGCCCAGGAACAGAATAGCCAAGGGTCTGGAGTTGTCCAGACCTAGAGGCTTTCCCCAGTTGGCTGGATCCCAGTGCTGGAGGCCAGGGTCATGGACTTAGACCTCAGGAGAGTCTCCCCATCCTAGTCTGTTGCAAGGACATGGAGTGCACACCTAACCCGGGCCAAACTCTCTGCTGCTCTGGGAAGAGGACTTTGTGTGGATGGCTTCATGCAAACCTACTCCCCTTTGTGTTTCGTGCTTAAATGACCGAGGATGGTTTTAACGAGTGCACACAGAGACTGGCATGCAATGGAGACTAGCGTGCAGGGAACTTATTGGGGACTTAGCTCAGGAGCCACTCCTGTGTGGTGCAAAGAAAGGAAGACTGAACAGAAGGACCTAAACTGCAATGCAGTCACAGCACAGGCCTCAGCCCGTCCCTTAGAACATCTGGAGCTAGGGTGGGCCTGAAAAGAGAGCTGGGTCTCTGCATCCCCACACTGACTGCTCACTGGATGCAGGCTTCCCTTGGAGGACAGACATGACTTCTTCAGGGACAGGTCATCCTTATGGGGCAGGGGTAGGTCTGGGCAGTGCCCCCCAGCATCTACAGCGGCAATGATCAATGACAACTGTGATGCTACCATAGTGGCTATCTCACTGAATTTTCACAACAGTCTTCAGAAGGTATTAACTATTATCTTCACTTTACAGATGAGGAAACTGAGGCACAGAGTTGTTTGACTCAGAGCCTACTTCACCATAACATCTCCTTTGTGAGTAAATCATTGGATGTGTAATTGGGACACCTCAGTGCCGAACACCTTAACTTCTCACCTACCCACTGACTGTTTCCCAAAAACGTCTTTATTGATCTCTGGGATTCAATTTTCCCAGCTCTCGAATGGGAAATACACACTTGGCCTACCTTTTACTGGGTGAGCTTTGTGAACTGCTAACCCCTATACGAATAGCAGACGGGATTCTTATTACACATGAGGAACAATAGGGGATCTAAGAAATGGCAGTATAAGACCACCCCTAAATCTCTGAGGATGGCCAGAAGCCTAAACCTTTTGGGTACTCTAGCTGGCAGAAGGGCAAATACAAATACCTCCATTTGGCAAATAGATAGATGGAGGTAAATGACAGGAAAGTCTGTAGACAGAACTGAGGCCAAAAATTAATTCCCAGAACCCATGTCCAACATGGCCTTAGTATGGATCTGATGACACAATGGAAACAAGAGCCAGCCCATCCAAGAGGAAATGGACTTCCTGAAAGGGGTAGGAGGGAAATGTGAAATGTGCTGGGCACCATGCCAGATGCTTTATATAGGTTATGTTTTCATGCCTTCAATAACCGGAGGCTTTTGACCACTGTCAATCAGAGGTTCAAAGGTGAGGGGTTACCTGTTAAGGACATAGGGCCCAGAAGGGGCAGGACCTTGGCTTTCTCCAGCACATCTCACAGCGTCCTACCAGGCAAGGAGCTTGTTCCAATGCCACAGGAATACTGGCAGCATTATAGGCTGGCCAGCGTCTGAACCTGTTCCTGCCCAGAAGTGCAAACTGTAGAAGAGAGTGAAAGCCTTTGCCTCTTGCAGCAAGACCTGTTTCTTTAATTTGGGTGTTGGTCTGAGGCCTCTGGGATTAATATGCTAGGGGTCTGGTGTGGTTGATTAAAGAAAGTTTGAGGCAAGATTTGCAAGCCCCAGGCCCAGAAAAAAAAAAACAAAACCCTGGGGTGAGGACAAGGGGGAAGACAGAAGAGGCCTTCCTATAAGCCCCAGAGTGATGGTGGTTTCCTCGAAGAGATCCCCAGCAGGACCTGGGATCTGCGTGTGGGCATCACTGCTAGGCCAGGAGAGGGCTGTGGGTGCATGTGTGTATGCAGTGATTGACCTGGAGTCAGACATGCCACAGAGCCTGTTGATTCATGTGCACCAGAGAAGCTTCCATCCAGATCTATCTAAACACATTTGACGGTGACTGTTGTCCTTCAGTAAAGACATATCCCCTCCTCATCCTGAGTGATGGGCGATGTGAAAAGGTTCTCCAGATGAGGTGTGGGCTCAATCAGGAGAAGGAAGAGCCCAGAAGACACTAAGGCATGGCCCAAGCATAACCTCTTGGTGTATGGGGAGGATTTCCCCATCCACGACATGGGGATGATGATCGCGCTTTGATAACACCAGCAAAGCTTTCAGTAGAGTGACGGGAACATAGCACCTCAGCAGATAGCTGTGGTTCGTCCAAAATTTCATGTGTGTTGAAGTTATTTGTTACTATAAATAATACTAATTTATTAGTAGCAGCAGTACACGTTTAGAAGTGTCCTAGATTTGTGGCGACTAAATACCTGGTCACTCTGCTGTGGCCAGCCCCTTCCTGTGGGTGTTCTCTCCATGAAATTCGGCTCCAATATTAATAGAGTGGCTGTCTTCTAGTTAGAGCTTGACTGTATTCTTTCATCCTTTTACCTGGAACTTTTATGTTTAGTATTTAAGACATGTGTCTTGTAAATGTCAGCAAGGCTGATTTATTTTATTTTATTTTATTTTATTTTGTTAATATAATTTATTGTCAAGTTAGCTTAACGTAGAGTGCATATACAGTGTGCTTTTGGTTTCGGGGGTAGATTCCCGTGATTCATCACTTACATACAACACCCAGTGCTCAAACCCAACAAGTGCCCTCCTCAATGCCCATCACCCATTTCCCCCTCTCCCCGCCCCCTTATCAGCCCTCAGTTTGTTCTCTGTATTTAAGTCTCTTATAGTTTGCCTCCCTCCCTCTCTGTTTGAAACTTTTTTTCCCCTCCCCCTCCCCCGTGGTCTTCTGTTTAGTTTCTCAAGTTCTACATAGGAGTGAAAACATATGATATCTGTCTTTCTCTGACCTGTCTTTCAACTAGGAAGCTTAGTTCACATTCATTTTTTGGTAGTCCTTAATATATTTGGACTTGCTTTACTACCTTAAGTTTTCATTTCTGTTTTAGCTCTTTTTTAATGCTTCTTATTCCTCTTTTCTTGCCGTACTGGCCCGGGGGGGGGGGGTATTTTTTTTTATTCCATTTCCCCGCCTTCCCTTAATGGCTCAGAAATTACATACTTTGTTTCTGTTCTTTTTGTGGTTGCTATCGAAATTTTACCATGGCTTTTTTACTTTTCGGGGTCTAAAGGTAATAAATATCTACACATCCTTCCCCCCAAATACATGGATCTAGGAGCATTTTAAACCCAACCTCTATGTTACTGCTGAATGGCGTTTTAGTTCTATTATTTTGCTAACAGCACATTTAGATTTGTTTTTAACAGATAAGACAGGCTTTGTTTAGGTTTTCCTACACGTTTGCCGGTTTCTTGGCTCACCATTCTTACTGACATCCCAGATGTCGTGGGCCACCCAAACATGTCTACCTCCTACTCCCTGTGACCTGTGAATGTATTATGTTACATGGCAAAGAGGGAATTGAAGTTACAGATGGAAAGCAAGTTGCTAATCAGCTGACCCTTAAAATAGGGAAATTATTCTGGATTATCTGGGTGGGCTCAGTATAACCACAAGAGTCCTTAACAGTGGGAGAGGGAGACAGACGAGGAGTCAGAGTCATATGATGTGAGAAGGACCTAACCACCATTATTGGCTTTGAAGGCAGAGAAAGGGACCACCAGCCAAGGAATGCAGGAAGCTTCTAGAAGGTAGTAAAAGCAAGGAGACAGTTTGTGTCCTAGAACCCCCAGCAGCCCTGTTGACTAACACCTTGATTTGAGCCCAATGAGGCTCAGATCAGAATTCTAACCTCCAGGGGCACTTGGGTGGCTCAGTCAGTTAAGCATACGACTTCAGCTTAGGTCATAGTCTCACAGTTTGTGAGCTGGAGCCCCGCATCAGGCTCTGTGCTGACAGCTCAGAGCCTCTCTCTCTGTCCCTCCCCCCATTCGTGCTCTGTCTCTCCCTCAAAAATAAATAAGGCATTTAAAAAAATTTTTTTTAAAAGAATTCTAACCTCCAGAAATGGAAGATAATTTTGCATTGTTCTGAGCCACTACATTAGTGGCAATTTGTTATAGCAGGTAATAAAAAAATAATATGCCTTCTTTCTGGAATAATTTTCCTTCTTTTTAACACACCCTTTATTCTTTTAATGAGGGCCTGTTGGTGGTAAACTCATTTATAATTTGTCTGGAAATTTCCTTATTGTGTCCTTTTTCTGGAGAAATAGTTTTAATATGTACATGATTCTGTATTAACAGTTCATTTTCTGTCAGCACTTTGAAGATAATTATGATTTCTAAAAACTCAATTTAATTCTCCAAACTGCCAGGTCATTTTTAGTTTTCTCTCTTGCTCACATTTTGATTCTTTTTTTTTGCTTTAAATATTTCAAACAAAGTTATTTAAAATTCTGAATCCAATTGACCTGAAGTATTTGGGGACCTCAATCTATTATTTTTGTTTCAGACTCTGAGGTTCCCACATTACTGGGATCATGTCGTACCTGAAGTTGGAGGTCTGAGTCGTGAGGTCAAATTCCCTCTGGGACTTTGAAATCCACCCAGCAAGAGCCTTAAAACTCTGAAAATAAAGGGGGGGGTGGGGGCGGGAAGGAAAAGAAATAAAGACAACATCGAATTATTTATAACATTAACCTTCTAACACAAAACATAACAATGTAGCCCTTTGTTAAGACAGGTAAAATTGAGCAATAATCAAATGAACATTTTAGTTAAAGCAGTGATTGTAGAACAAAGGATCTTAACCTGAGAGGTATCTGCGGATAGGCCTGAGTGGGTCCGTGAACTCATGTAAATTTTATGTGATAGGTCAGGTTCATTTTTGGGGGGTAAGGACTCATATATTGAAAAGATGTACCATCTAAAAAAAGTTAAGAATCACTACTCTGGGGGGCGCCTGGGTGGCTCAGGTGGTTAAGCGCCTGACTTTGGCTCAGGTCATGATCTCGCCATTAGTGGGGTCGAGCCCCCCAACCGGCTCTGCGCTGACAGCTCAGAGCTTGGAGACTGCTTCAGATTCTGTGTCTTCCTCTCTCTCTGCCCCTCCCCCACTCGTGCTCTGTCTCTCTCTCTCTCTCTGTCTCTCTCAAAAATAAACACTAAAAACTTTTTTACAAAAAGAATCACTACGCTGGAGGAACTTCAAAAATGAAAATAAACTCACATTTATTATTTTGTATCTTCATTATCCCTTTGCTGTTCTGGTTCTTAGTCCATCCCTTCATTTCTGTAGATTCCCAAAGAGACCTTAGCTTATTTTTCCATGTGTGATTTTGGGTTTGATTTCCAATCCAAGTTGAGAAGAAAAACATCAAAATTCTAGTAGACCAATGAGCAAAGGAAGTTTTGCCAGAAGCTGAAATCAGATGGAAAACAGAAACGTAGAAAATGTGTCATTGCCATCATTAATGAAGAAGCCATAGTTAAGAGACTCATAAATATGGAGAACAAACTGAGGGTTGCTGGAGGGGTTGTGGGAGGGGGGATGGGCTAAATGGGGAAGGGGCACTAAGGAATCTACTCCTGAAATCATTGTTGCACTATTGCTAACTAATTTGGACGTAAATTTTTAAAAATAAAAAAATAAAATAAAATAAAAAATGAAGAAGCCATAGTTAAAATAAGGCATTTACACCTCATGAATTAGCAAAAAGTAGGAAAACCACACTTCCCAACACTGATGAGGTTGCAGTGAAATTTGATGTCAGCAACTAGGGCTATTGTTTTAAACTTTTCAGAAGATGATTGTGTAATGTGTAGCAAAAGCAGTAAAAATATTATCCATCTTTGATCCATTAATCCTATTTCAGGGAATTTGTCGACAGAAAATAATCTGAGGGGTAAAAATCACACAGTTATTGCAGCACAGATGAAAACAAAAACATTAGAAGAAAAGTCAATGTGCAAAAAAGGTAAATGAACTAATAATACCATATTTATGGAAAATGATACAGCTCTTTGAAATGTTTAATTCTGAAGACCAAGGGGCAAGCACAAAAAGTGCTTATTACACACAGGTTGTGTCATCTCACCCAACTGAGACTCTGAAAAGGGATGGAGATTTTTGAGTTCCTAGAGACTATGCAACTAGACGCCAATTTCCCTCTATTTTCAAGAAGTCTGAGCAGCTGGCCATGCCTTGTGATCAGATGACCATAGTGGATGAGTAACAAACTGAGAAACCTGTGATTACATGCTTAGAGTTTACACTCTGATCAAACAAACCTCACCAAAAATGTTACCCTGAACAACGTAATGATTTACTGAACAGAATGATAAGGCCCAAATATTGCCTACTTGGTTCTCATGAGGGATGATGAATAATCAACACAGTTTTAGGACTTAGCTGGAAGTGTTGAGGGTTTTCTTTTTACAAAATCTCACAGTCTTCATCTGTGCCAACAGTAGCCTCTGATGTCATAAACTCTTGACTCATCATCTTGGTTGCCAGCCTACTCACTCTTCCCAAACATGGCCACCATCTTCACATCTTTGTCTGTTTCTTGCTCTACCCACAATGCCCTTCTTCTGGCCAGAAACTCATTCACCCCTGAGCTTTAAGGCTGCCTCCTCTGAGAAGCCTCCCCCCCCATGCATTTCCCTATCATCAAGGGCTTCTTCCCAGGCCTTCCATGCCCTTCTTTTTATTTCCACATTACTGCACTGTGTTACCATAAATGGCGATTACATCTGTTTCCCCACTGTGACTAGGAGTTTAATTCATAGCAAAGTGGATCAAGTATGGGATTTGGAGTTGAATAAACCTGGTTTTAAGTTTTAGCCACACCTTTTACTAGCTCTGTGACCTTGGACAAGTTACTGAGTCTCTGAACTTTTGTTCCTTTATCAGAACAATAAGGGTCAAAGAAAACCTGCTTCATGAGGCTATTGACACATGCTAAGTGTCCAATAATTATTATCTGTACGCAGGCTTATGAATTCCTGGAGTAGAATAAGACCAAAGTCTTTTGGCTCCTAGCCCAGTGCCATACCATAATGGCTGGAAAAGGTATATGAATCCCAGAAGGCCACAGCTCCTTGAGCCAACAAGAATCCAACTGTAGGTCCAGAAATTAGCAGTTGCTTCTCCTGTCCCCTTGGAGCCCTCAGACATTGGGGAAATCCCTTCATGTACCTCCTTCCGCCCCCACAGTGAGAAGGTCCAAGAATAGATCACTGTAGGGGCAAGAGGAATCAGATCTCCTGGCCACTGCCCAACCTCTGGCCCCTTCCCTCTGCTGGGCCAACAGACAGTGAATCACTGCTGACATCATCCATGACACCCACTGGTCTTGGAGTTGGTGACTCCATGATGTGAAGAAACTTTCCTTCTGAGAAGCATCTCCTCCAGGTTACCAAAGATTTGTCTCCTCTCCTACAACCATTGCTCTAACCCTTGTTTACCTCTAACTTCTCAAAGTGACCCCTTAACCCTGGCATTACCTATTGGTGACCTCATGTTCTGTATTACTGAGAAGAATCATGATGTGGGTCAGGAATTCCCTTAACTTCCTTCTTCAGAATTATAGTGGAACCATAATGACAAAAATCACCTGTGACTGGACCCAGATGTGAGTCTGGTCTATGTTATTAGCTTAGTAATATTTAGCACATCTCCTAATCCTTGGCCACTTACCTGGACCACTTACAAAAAGAAGTTAAAAGAGGGGCGCCTGGGTGGCTCAGTCGGTTAAGCGGCCGACTTCGGCTCAGGTCATGATCTCGCGGTCCGTGAGTTTGAGCCCCACATCGGGCTCTGTGCTGACAGCTCAGAGCCTGGAGCCTGTTTCAGATTCTGTGTCTCCCTCTCTCTGACCCTCCCCGTTGATGCTCTGTCTATCTCTGTCTCAAAAATAAATAAATGTTTAAAAAAAAATTTAAAAAAAAGAAGTTAAAAGAAAAAAACCATACCTTCAAGATGTCATAAGGATTAAATAAAATAACTTGGTGAAAGGACCAGAAACCTCATAGGTACCCAACAAAAATTGGCTATTATCCATTTATCTTCCTTTTAAAATATTGTTGTTCCTTCCTTTCTATCCCTGAAGTTCCAGCTGTTGGATGGACATGTCCCTAGTAACATGTACCTTACATATAACATCCATAATGCCCCAAGCAGAATCCACTGACTTCTCACTCCACCCTTCCAACTACTCTGTTTCTGTGGATAACGCAACCTTCTTGAATTAGTTTCCTATTGCTGCTGTAACAAATTACCATAAACTTAATGATTTAAAACACAAATTTATTATTTTACAGTTCTGTAAGTTAGAAGTCTGACACGGTGCTACCGGGAGAAAATCAAGGTGGCAGCATGGCTGTGTTCCTTCTGGATGCCCTATGGGAGAGTCCTTTTCCTTGCCTTTTCCTGCTTCTAGAGGCTGCCCACATTCCTTGGCTTGTAACTTCATCTCCTTGACCTCTCTTTCTGTTGCCACATCTCTGATTCATACTCCTGCTTTCCTATTCTAAGTATCATTGAGATTACATTGAGCCTGCCAGGATGATCCGGGATCACTTCTCTTACCATTTTGAGATCTTTAATTCCATCTAGAAAATCTCTTTTTCCATGTAAGGTAACATGTGACAGATTCTGAGCATCCTACGTCCATTGACATGGACATCTTTGGGGGCCACAAATCTGCCTAACACAAGTCCTTTCAGAACCCCTGGCCTAAAGCATCGAGAACATCTGTGACTCCTCTCCATCCCCATCCCCACCTCCCTTCATAGGAAATCACCTAGTATAGTGATAGCAAAGAAGTTTGGGATCATGTGCCCCCTCCGACCCACTGGCACAAGCTGCCTAGAACATGGTGCTGTGGACTGCGAGGCTGTATCTTGGATCCCTCAAGAAAGAGTGATCTGATCAATTAGCCATGTCTGTGGTGGTCATGGAAGGGCAGTACATAGCACGTGCTCGTGGGAGATGTATCTCCCATATCTGACCTCTGCTACCCATGCCCACAGGCCCCCCTCCATTCCCAATTAGAACTGTTTGCCCAAAGTATTACAATAGCCCCTTAAGAACAGAAATGTTTCCTCTTCCTGTGGTCTCTCTCAGCATCAGTCTGCCTCCTATATGTGGCCAGATATTTCAGAACAGTGGTTTCTACATATTGGTCCTTAGATCAGCACCAGTGTAAAAACGGGCCAAATAAAATGAGAAACAAGAGAGCCCTTGATATTTAAGTGTATTGGGGTGTTGACAACCCTCCTGTTTTTGAGGACTGTCCTTTCCTCTGAGATCATATCTTTTGGGGGGGGGCACGGAATAAAAATGGCTTTTCCTTTTTGAAATTTGTTATTTGTTTTTTTTTTTTTATTTTTTTTAACGTTTATTTATTTTTGAGACAGAGAGAGACAGAGCATGAACGGGGGAGGGTCAGAGAGAGAGGGAGACACAGACTCTGAAACAGGCTCCAGGCTCTGAGCAGTCAGCACAGAGCCCTACGCGGGGCTCGAACTCACATACCGCGAGATCGTGACCTGAGCCGAAGTCGGACGCCCAACTGACTGACCCACCCAGGCGCCCTTATTTGTTATTTTTAAAGTATATTTTTATTTATTTTGAGAGTGAGAGCAAGAGTATGAGCAGGGTAGGGGCAGAGAGAGTGGAGAGAGAATCCCAGGTAGGCCCCACACTGACAGAGCAGTGCCAGATGCAGGGCTCGATCTCACAGACTGTGAGATCACAACCTGAGCTAAAACCAACTGGGCCACCCAGGTGCCCCTGTAATTTGTTGTTTTTATTAAGGCCCTTGTCAAAGTTAAAAGTTAATTCCAGAAAACTCCTGAATTAAAAAACATACATTGTCAAAAGACAAATTATTGGCATTATTTATTCCAAAGTCTGCAAATAGCTCTTAAATCATAGTTCTGATCACAGAGCATATCAGGCCTCCTCCCCCCCACCCAATCTAAAAAAGCCTCCCTTGCTTGTGGAAGGAAACCATCTCACTCTTTATGTCTATCCAGGTCATAACAAGTTCCCCATAGTATGTCCCCACCTGCTCCTTCACCCTCCGTGCATTCCCTCACACCGTCACATGGACCCTTCACTATTTCTAGAACTATCCCCTCGTCCTTCTCACTTACTTGGCTCGTTTCACTCCCTCAAACTGCCATATCCATCTTCCTACACATATGCACCTGCTGAAACCCTGTGAGCCCTCAGAGCCCATATGGAATGCTGCTTCCTCCATGAAGCCTTCAGGACCTCTCAACCGCTCGCTGTCTCTAACTCTGCACAGGTTGTTTGGATCTTCCCCGTGGCATCTACGTCTTGGCTTGCTTGAGCTCCTCAGGCACGCTCTCCAAAGAAGAGGGAGGAAACGGGGAGTGTTCACAAACAAGACTGTCAGTCAGGAGGCTCTGAATTGGAATCTCGTTTGCACCACTTATTAACTGAGGCAGGCGACTTAGTTCTCTGAGCCTCAGTTGCTCTGATTTGATGATGGAGTATGAGGTTCCCCTAGGTATGGGCTCAGCACGGCGCTTCAAGGCTTACCAGTAGGCCGCCTTCATCAGTTTAATAATGACCAAGACTCAGTCCTTCTGTGTCTCCCAGTATCCAGCACTTGGCCCAAAATACTCCGGTCCTGGCACCACACCTTGTTGTTCCCTGCTTCTCCAGGGAGACACTCAACTAGCGCCTGTTGTGTGAACGTGAATGTGTCTAACCGCAAAAATAATCTCCAGTTTGCCAGAATTTAAGAAAGAACAAAAAGCTACTGCAGAATTCCCCTTCCCCTGTGAGCAGCCTTTCTCTCTATCCTTTCTTTCTTTCTTTCTTTTCTTTCTTTCTTTCTTTCTTTCTTTCTTTCTTTCTTTCTTCTTTTCTTTTTCTAATTTACATCCAAGTTAGTTAGCATATAGTGCAATAATGACTTCAGGAGTAGAATCCAGTGATTCATCCCCTATGTATACCACCCAGGGCTCATCCCAACAAATGTCCTCCTTAATGCCCCTTACCCATTTAGCCCGTCCCTTCACCCACCACCCCTCCAGCAATACTCAGTGTGTTCTCTATATTAAAGTCTCTTATGTTTTGTCCTCCTCCCTGTTTTTATATTATTTTTGCTTCCCTTCCCTTATGTTCATCTGTTTTGTATCTTAAATTCCACATATGAGTGAAGTCATGGGTCTTTCTCTGACTTACTTCACTTAGCATAATACACTCTGGTTCCATCCATGTTGTTGCAAATGGCAAGATTTCATTCTTCTTGATTGTCAAGTACTACTCCATTGTATATGTATACCACATCTTCTTTACCCATTCATCTGTTGATGGATATTTGGGCTCTTTCCATAATTTGGCCATTGTCGATAGCACTGCTTTAAACATGGGGGTGCATGTGCCCCTTTAAAACAGCACACCTGTATCCTTTGGACAAATACCTAGTAGTGCAATTGCTGGGTTGTAGGGTAGTTCTATTTTTAATTTTTTGAGGACCCTCCATGCTGTTTTCCAGAGTGGCTGCACCAGTTTGTATGCCCACCAGCAATGCAAAAGGGTTCTTCTTTCTCTGCATCTTCGCCAGCAACTGTCATTGCCTAAGTTGTTAATTTTAGCCATTCTGACAGGTGTGAGGTGGTATCTCATTGTGGTTTTGATTTGTATTTCTCTGATGATGAGTGATGTTGAGCATCTTTTCATGTGTCTGTTAGCCATCTGAATGTCTTTTTTAGAAAAGTGTCTATTCACAGTCTCTTTAGCAAATGGTGCTGGGAGAACTGGACAGCAACATTTAGAAGAATGAAACTAGACCATTTTCTTACACTGTACACAAATATAAACTCAAAATGGATGAAAGACCAAAATGTGAGACAGGAAACCATCAAAACCCTAGAGGAGAAAGCAGGCAACCTCTCTGACCTCAGCCACAGCAATTTCTTACTTGACACATCTCTGAAGTCAAGGAAATTAAAAGCAAAACTGAACTATTGGGACCTCATCAAGATAAAAAGCTTCTGCACTGCAAAGGAAACCATCAACAAAACTAAAAGGCAACTGACAGAATGGGAAAAGATATTTGCAAATGACATATCGGATAAAAGGCTAGTATCCAAAATCTATAAAGAACTCACCAAACTCCACACCTGAAAAACAAATAACCCAGTGATGAAATGGGCAGAAGACATAAATAGACACTTTTCCAAAGAAGACATCCGGATGCGCAACAGACACATGAAATGATGCTTGACGTCACTCATCATCAGGGAAGTTCAAGTCAAAGTCACACTGAGACACTACCTCACACCACTCAGAGTGGCTAAAACGAACAAATCAGGAGACTATAGATGTTGGCAAGGGTGTGGAGAAATGGGAACCCTCTTGCACTGTTGGTGGGAACACAAATGGGTGCAGCCACTCTGGAAAACTGTGTGGAGGTTCCTCAAAAAATTAAAAATAGAACTACCCTATGACCCAGCAATAGCACTGCTAGGAATTTACCCAAGGGATACAGGAGTGCTGATGCATAGGGGCATATATACCCCTATGTTTATAGCAGTGCTTTCAACAATAGCCAAATCATGGAAAGAGCCTAAGTGTCCATCAACTGAGGAATGGATAAAGAAGATGTGGTATATATATACAATGGAATACTACGTGGCAATGAGAAAGAATGAAATCCTGCCATTTACAGCAACGTGGATGGAACTAGAGGGTATTATGCTAAGTGAAATAAGCCAGAGAAGGACAGATATCATATGTTTTCACTCATATGTGGATCTTGAGAAACTTAACAGAAGACCGTGGGGGAAGGAAAGGAGCAAAAATTGTTACAGAGAGGGAGGGAGGCAAATCATAAGAGACTCTTAAATACAGATAACAAACTGAGGGTGGATGAGGGGTGAGAGAGAGGGAAAATGGATAATGGGCACTGAGGAGGGCATTGTTGGGATGAGCACTGAGTGTTGTATGGAAGCCAATTTGACAATAAATTATATTAAAAAAAAAAAAAAGAAAAGTGTCTATTCATGTCTTTTGCCCATTTCTTCACTGGATTATTTGCTTTTTGAATGTGGAGTTTGATAAGTCCTTTATAGATTTTGGATACTAGCCCCTTATCTAATATGTCATTTGCAAATATCTTCTCCCATTCCATTGGTTGCCTTTTAGTTTTGCTGATTGTTTTCTCTCTGCCCTTTCTTGGTTCTTTTCCCTTCAATCTGCCCACCCCACACCCCCAACCCCCCCTGATTTCTGCCTGTTTTCTGAGCTGGCTCTGTAGCCTTCCCACGGATTGTGGGAACCACCTGATAAAACTTTTCAATAAATTATTTTTCTATTTAAAAAAGTATGAGTCCATTTCCATTCCTTGTCCCATAGCCCCCAGCTGATAAGCATGGATCTGTCAACCATGACTGGCTTGTGACACTAATATAACACTTCGTGTGCCCCGTATACATCTGTGTTTGCCAATCATGTGATGGCTCTCGCTGGTGGTAGTGAGACAATTTCAGGTCTCAGAACATATTTTTATATTTCAATAGTGGAACTGTGTTCCAGAATACAAACATAGTTAGCATGTGAAACTTGTGATGTCAACAATATCAGTATTCAGGAGGAGGTTAAAATGGATAATTCCTATTTTTAAAATGTGTCTGCAGTGTAGTGGCTTTTTAGTTTTCTATTCACCAACTAAGCATGCTTCCCATTGGGGATAAATCCCCCACTGGTCATGTCTTGGTAGGAAGTAGGGCTCTGCTTTCCATTTCAGAACTTGAAAGAGCCAACTACTTCTCTCTTATTCCCTAGATAGTGAGGACGTTATGGGCACATGATCAAAGACAGGCCAGTGGATGCTTCTCCTGAGGACTTTGAATTTGAGGGAGTGACTCAAAGACACAGAATGCACTAAGTTGTTCATGACAGTGGTGGCAGTGGTTATTCTAATCCCTCCCTTTATGACTGAGCACATTGAGGTCACAAAGCACTGAATGTGATCCAGAACATTGAAGTTACTTGTCCAAGGCCACAGAGCTATCGGGGAGTAAAGCTCATTGCGGGACAAGACCTTCGGCCCGCACGTTTCCCTTCAGCCCAGTGCTTGGCCCACCACACTCGCCCATAGGGGAATATCACATTTGTCATTGTCAGTCGGCCACTACATGCGCACGAGTCCCACAGACGCTGGTTCGAAGTTGGGCGGTAAGCTGCAAGATGGAAACCTAGAGAAGGAGCATGGGCTTCGGCAGAGAAGAATGTGATGGCATTGACCATGAAGCCCAACAGACCCAGCATCCTCAGGCAGGGTGGCAGGGGAGCAGGGAGAGCAACGCTGCACAGAGGCTTGGCTCATCTCTACTGCATGACGTGGGCCATTTCTGATGACTGTGGCTCCACAGAGGTGGGAAGGGGGCAGTGGGTGCGGTAGCCTGGCTCCTTAGACTCTCTTATAGTGGCCTTCCAGCTTGTCCTTGTACTACCTGCAAAGTTAAGAACCACATTTTGCAGACTCCCTTGCAGTGAAAGTTCCAGAGGTGACTTCAGTTCTGCCAATCGGACACGTCTGTGGGAGACTTGAATTCGGAATCCATTATTTGGGGAAAGCCATCCATTCCTTTCCTGCAGATTGAGCAAGCACAGCGTGCTTCAGGTTCCCAGAGCTGGTGAGGCCATGTGTTCCTGGAGCCAACAGCCAATGCAGCTGCTTCCTGATTCTGCACTGGGCTCCCGGGGTGTGAAGCTGGGGCCAGTGGTGACAGCATCTCCCCGACTGTGGCGGAGGTGATGGCTCCCCCAGCAAGCCAGTTCTGGAGTGTTCCTCCAAAGATTATTTCTGAATGCCCAGCCTACAGCTCCTTTCTCTGATCCTCCAGCTGATTCTCTATGCACCCAGTTCTTGATAGGAAAGCATTCCTGATGACATCGGAGCATTCCTGTCACTTGCAACTGAATCCTGAAAACCAAACCAACATTTCGCCATTTCTTCCTCACTTCTGTGCCTTAGCAGGTACTCTTGGCTATGCGTAAAAATCCTCTATGTGTAAAAAGGCCCTGACTCTGCCTGGCTAACTCCTACTTTTATCTCAACATTGGCTCAAACGTCACCTCTTCCATGAAGGCTTTACTGCTTACTTCCGGAATGGTTTAGTTCCTGTTCTCCATTCTCATGCACTTTCCATCTCTCTCCTTCCATCTCTCTCCACCTCTTTTCATCTTTCTCTCTCTACCTCTCTCTCTCTCCACCTCTCTCTATCTCTCCCCATCTCTCTCCCTCCATCTCTGTCTCTCCACCTCTCTATATCTCCCTCTATCATCTCTCTCTCTCCGTCTTTTCCCTATTCTTCCCTTTCATTCATTTTTTTCATTTATTTCACTTACTCATTTATCACACATTTACTAAACACTTACTAGAAGACAATCACTGAAATACAAAAATGTAAAGGGCACAGTCTCTGCCCAGAGGCTGCTTACAGATTAACCAGAGTCCCACAATTAAAATGTAGTGTGGCAAGTGCTGTGATGGAGTTGATCTGGGGTCTCATAGGAGCATGGAGAAGGGATACTCGATCGGGCCACAGGGCGACAAATTGTTTCCCTGAAGGCCTGAGCTCCAAAGTACGAGTAAAATTAGCCGAGGAAGTAAAAGAGGAATGATTTTCCAAACAGAAAGAGCGGCATGTTCAAGGGCAGACCTTGTGTGAGAGAGAGCATCCTGGGGACCTACCTGCAAGAGGTTTGCGACAGCTATAATGTGCTGCATGTGCAGGGAGCCGTGAGGGCAACTGGGAGATGGGCTGGGGACTGGCAGTGCCCAGAATATGAGGCATCTTGTTTTTGCTAAAACTGTATGGGAACCTTGTAAGAAAAGGTGTAGGGCCATCTGGATGTAGCAGTGTGGACCAGGGTATAGGACAAAGCAAAACTGCAATAAGGAGTTTGGTGGGGACATCACCTCAGCACCCACAGATGAGGAGGCAGGGTCTGAACTATGGTGATGACCATTGGGATGGACAGAAGGCCCTAGAGATACTTTGGAGATAGATTCAATAGGACTTGTGAGTGCTGAATGTGGATGCAACATTGAACGCGCAGAGACGACAGAGAGCAAGAATATTCTTATTTGGGAGTGTCAATAACTGGGAAGACAGCAGAATCATCCACTGAGAATGGAGATACACTGGAAGGGGAAGCAGATTGTTTCGAAGGCAGTGGAGGGAGACAGTTAATTGAGCTTAGTTGCATTGTGTCTGAGATGTAGAGGGGACATCCAAGGGGGTGTCCAGTTGGCAGGCAGACTCACACACCTGGAAGTTAGAAGAAGAGACTGCTCTAAAGATAGAGACCTGGAAGTGATGGCTGAAGCCTGAGAGAGGCCTGAAAGAGAGAGTGTAAAGGGTAAACCAACACTTCAGCACGGAGTAGTTTATGATATCATTTTTTTTAAGTTTTTTTTTAAATTTTTCTAATGTTTATTTATTCTTGAGACAGAGACAGAGCGCGAACAGGGGAGGGGCAGAGAGAGAGGGAGACACAGACTCTGAAACAGGCTCCAGGCTCTGAGCTGTCAGCACAGAGCCCGACGCGGGGCTCGAACCCACGAGCTGTGAGATCATGACCTGAGCCGAAGTCAGACGCTCAACCGACTGAGCCACCCAGGCGCCCCTATGATATCATTTTTAAAGATGAATTTGTTCTCCCTGCTGCATTATGAACTGTAACATTTTTATCTTTGAGTCTGTATTTTCTACTACAGTATCTTGAATATAGTAAGAGCTCAAAAGGCAGTAATAAGCACATCAATAATGAATTAATTTACTCATTTTTAAGGGGAAGGGCTTTAACTGTAGCTAAGAAAGTAGATCTTTCTCATGATCTCAGGACGAGGACATACAGGACTATAGGATTCCTATAAAGCAGAATCCCAGGCAAGAGGGCACCAATCTGGATCCAAATGGCATTCCCAATGCCCTGGCCAATCAGGGCACCCGAGAGGATCACTATAGCCCAGGCTGCTCTTAGGGCCACCTGGAATGAGGCTACCTCCTCCAAATGCCCAGTTCTCATGACCAGTCAGTTACTGCTCTATCCTCCAGGTATTGTTCCTGGTCTTCCTCTAACCTTATTTGGAGATTTACTAAGAAAACAAATCTCCTGGCTAAAATCTACAACTCAGAAGACAACAGATGTTGGCAAGGATGCAGAGAAAGGGGAACACTTTTGCACTGTTGGTGGGAATGCAAACTGGTACAGCCCCACTGGAAAACAGTATGGAGGTTCCTCAAAATTTTTAAAATAGAACTGCCCTATGACCCAACAGTTGCACTACTAGGTACTTATCCATAGTATGCAAAAATATTGATTCAAAGGGATGCACCCCAATGTTTATAGCAGCACTATCAATAATAGCCAGTTATGGAAAGAGCCCAAATGTCCATCAACTGGCGAATGGATAAAAAAGATGTGGTATATATATACAATGGTATACTACTCGTCAATCAAAAAGAATGAAATCTTGCCATTTGCAACAACGTGGATGAAACTAGCAGCTATGCTAAGTGAAATATGTCAGTCAGAGACAGGTAAATATCATACGATTTCACTCATATGTGGAAGTTAAGAAATAAAACAGATGAACATGGGGAAGAGAAGGAAAAAAAGATAAAAACAGAGAGGGGGACCAACCATAAGGGTCTCAGAGAACAGAGGATGGCTGGAGGGGTGTTGGGTGGGGGGATGGGCTAAATGGGTGATGGGCATGAAAGAGGGCACTTTTGGGGATGAGCACTGGGTGTTATATGTAAGTGATGAATCACTAAATTCTACTCCTGAAACCATTGTTACACTATATGTTAACTAACTTGAATTTAAATAAAACTTAAAAAAAGAAAGAAAGAAAGCAAATTTCCTATGCTTACTAACCTCAGTAAAGTAAAACTTCCTTTTCTTTGCCCTAAAAAAGTCTCTTCTAAGCCTCAATGAATGTCACGTCTGAAGTGCTAGCCACTTCCCTTTGCTCAACTTCAAGAATACCATTGCTTCCTGAGCTGCATGCAAACTGTCTTACCCTAGATGCTGCCTCCAACTCCCACAGGGCAAAGGCTTGGTCTGCTTTCCAGTAGTTCAGTGACCTGTGGGACCCTGTGGGGGCCTATGGGCAGGAATTGCAAGTGTCTGTCCTTGGCCTTGAGGTCAAAAAGGTAAGAAAGGTTATGCAGTGGCCATAGCTTTCCCAGGGGGCCCACAATGGGAAGTAATTGCTGTAAAAACCCTGGCAGTTATTTTGCAAAATCACATGTCCCACAGTGATGGTTTGCGAACCCTAATGTGCTTTCCTCCATCTGCTATTCGGCAAAACTATTTATTCCAGCAAGCACTAATTCAATAAAATCTATCTAGGCTTACTATTTACACAACTCCCACTGCACCCTCCTTTCCCTTTGGAGAACACGATTTGTGACAAATAAGTGCCCACTTCCTCCACACACCCTCCACTTTCCATCTAATAGCCCTATTTTTCTCCCTCACAGCCTGTACCACTAGCCAAAATTATATTATATGTATTTGCTCAGGTGTTTATTTCTCTGTCTCTTGCTACATAAATCCCTTAATACATCTTATTCATGGATACATCCCAATAGTGAAAACAGTATCATACACATAGCAAGTGCTTAATAGTTATTTTTTAAATGAATGACTCTATTCTCTTTTCTAAACATTCCCCTAATTCTTGCATTGGCCGAACCCTGGAACCAAGAACCCAAAGCATGGTCTTTCTGGGGACCATGCTTTCCTTGCAGCTTTCTCAAGGAGAAAGAACTCAGGCCCAGATATTTCAGGGCCAGGAGGTTGGGGCCAACGTTGGGTCACCTCTCCACTGACATCAGATTGTGACATCTTCAACCTTTGTTAAATGAACAACCAACAAAGGCAAACAAACGAAAACCCCAGCCCTTTGAAGTTTATACCAACCTGTACTTCTTTGTGTAGCTTTCAGCTACTGACCTCATTATCATTCCCCTCCATTTATTAAATATTTGGCACCTGGAACCAAGTCTTTCTCTTTGTCCTGAACCCCAAGGGACTTTGACATCCATTTGGATGACCTTCACCATGACTTCTCAGTCTCTTGACTTTCTCACTTTCAGTGACTCCCACCTCTACTCTCCCTTTTTTACCCTATGACTTGTCATTTCTCATAATCTCTTCACTTCTGAAATGTTCAAACATCCTACTCTGACCACAAAAGACAGGATTTATGTCCTGTTTCTCCTTTTCTCCTTTCTCTTTTTCCTTCCCTCTGTTTCTCCCTCACTTTTCATTTTTTCCACTGCGTATGTATTTCAACACCAGAGACCTCCAGTCCCTTGACCACTCAACTTTCTTCTATCATCTCTTCCAATTTTCACTTCCTTCTAGTCCCTACTTGGACCATTCTTTTGTCAGTATTCCCCACTGATGGCCCCTCTGCTCTCCCATTGCGCTGCTTGGCAAAAATCTGGATCTATCCGATGTCTGCCTCCTCAGATTCTACACCGAAGTCACCAAGTAGCTCGGAAGATCATGGCAGATCTGCCCCATTGCATCTTGATGACAGCCCAAACCAGCTAGCCTCTATCGTTGCTTAGCATCCCTTCCTTGTTTCTATAATTTGCTAGCTATCCCATCTCCACAGAAAATATTTAAAATATTCCTTATATTCTTTAGTCTCCTGCCCAACCTCCTCTTCCTTTACTTAATAACAAAGTAACAGAAACTAACAGGAAGAATTTCTCAACTCCTCATCAGCCCATATTGAACCTTTCTTTATCTTTGCCTTCTTCCCTCTTACCCAAGGCTAGTCTCTGACCTCCAGCTTTGGGTACCATCCCATTCAGCCTCCTCAAGTTTCTCACATCAGCTACCATTTTTGATCATCACGTGAGGACTCTTGTGCACCTGGTCCCATGCCAAGAGCTTGGCATGCCTTGACTTATTCAATCCACCCCCAAAAGGCTACGATATGGTGGCCACCATTAGTATAAACCCACTTTATTTGCCCAAGTTTACATTAAGCGGAAGAAAATGGCTCTACGTTCCTTATTCTACTATCATTAAATAAAAATCCTATTTAGTTCTTTTTCCATTCTGTTGTTAAGATTAAACCCAAGGGACTGCTGCTTATTTATCATAGAAATAATATAATTTCTATGCCTACAGTGTTAGTCTTCATAACTGAAAAACAAAAAATCCTGGTAATATAGGAGGTATCTGCTCTTCCTCACAGCTTCAGTGGGACACATATGGTTCTGCAGCATAGACTAGTTCAAAGAATCCATTTTAAGCAAGATTTTTTTCCATATTAAGCAATAATTAAGAACAGCCACGGGTGCCTGGGTGGCTCAGTCGGTTAAGCGGCCGACTTCGGCTCAGGTCATGGTTTCACGGTCCGTGAGTTTGAGTCCCAGATCGGGCTCTGTGCCCACAGCTCGGAGCCTGGAGCCTGCTTCGGATTCTGTGCCCTCTCTCTCTGCCCCTCCCCTGCTTGCACTCTGTCTCTCTCTGTCTCTGTCTCTGTCTCTGTCTCTCTGTCTCTCTGTCTCTCTCAAAAAAACAATGAATAAACGTTAAAAAAAAAAAAACAGCCACAAGACTATCACTTTTTGAGTGTGTGCATTATGAAGACCTGTATGAATATTCGTTACTGTCACAAACTTTTCTATTCTTAGTTAAAATAAATATGCCCTTGCAAGTGTTAGTTGAACAAAACAGTCTTATAAAGCACTGAAGCTTTCAGAAGTTGTGTCCTGTAAAAGTAACCCCCCAAAAGAAACCTGTAGTTTTGACTCAATTGGTACCGTGTTGCTGTTGTGGTTTTAAAACATGCCCACACATCGTTTGAGACTTTTCTCATGAGGAGGTGGGACCTAATTTCCCCCCTTTTCAAAGTGGGCTGACATTGGTGATGCACTTCTAATGGATAGAATGAGGCAGGAGTGATACCGAATGACTTTTGAAGCTAGGTCATCAGAAGTTATACAGCTTCTGCCTGGCTCTCTCTCTCTCTCTCTCTCTCTCTCTCTCTCTTTCAAGACACCCACTTGGAACCCAGTCACCATGTCGTGGAAAAGCCCACGCTGCATGGAGAGTCCATATGAAGGTGATTTGGTCAATAGTCCCACCAAGGTCCCAGCAGAAAGCCGGTATTACCTCTAGACCTGTTAGTGAAAGAACCATCGGATGACCCCAGCTCTTAACCTTTGAACTCCCTCAGCTGATGCTGGGGTGGATCAGACTGAGTCTTGTTCAACTGCAGATTCACAAGCAAAACGAAATTGTCTTCTTCTTTTTTTTAAGCTACTAAGTTTCAGGATGCTTTATTTCACAATAATAGATCAATGAAATAGTTGGAAATAGTGTTGAAAAAGCATTTCCATATCCTTAAATGGTATACAGATTTAAAAGATGTCTCGTTAAATCTGAAGGTCACTAGCGCTTTTCTTTTCTCACAGATGCATCATGGAAAGAAAAACAGCATATGACTCTGCAATGTAACTTAAAAAATAACTTGAGTATGCCTATTTCATTCATTTTACTCACATGAGAAAGAGCAGAACAGGAACTTAAAGTCACACAGACTTATTTGAGGACCACATACTTACCCACAAACACACATACTGCATCCCTACCCTCACTTTTCCAACCCATCCTTCTCCATTAGCTCCTTCCCATCCACTTTCACACTTGTTTAAACCTGTTACATCTTGAAAAATCCTTCCCTTAGCCATGTGTCTCCCTCTAGCCTTCCCTTAGCCACATGTCTACTCATCTCTCTCTCCCCTTCAGAGCCAAATCTATTGAAGAAATTCTCTGCTCACTGACCTTCGGTTCTCACCTTCTACTCACTCCTGAAGATGTTTTATTTCTTTTTTTTCTTTTAGTATTTAAATATCTTTTTTTTTAATGTTCATTTATTTTTGAGAGAGAGAGAGACAGAGCACGAGTGGGGAGGGGCAGAGAGAGAAGGAGACACAGATTCTGAAGCAGGGACCAGTATCTGAACTGTCAGCATAGAGCCCAACGTGGGGCCCGAACCCATGAACCATGAGATCCTGACTTGAGCGGAAGTCGGCCACTCGACCAGCTGAGCCACCCATGTGCCCCATAGACCCTTATTTAAACTTTTGCCCTAGGGTTACCCAGCTCCTAGATCCAATGGACACTTTTCAAACTTTACCAGCCTTGATGTACCGCTAGTGTTCAACACTGATGATTCTTACTTTAAAACACTTTTTTCTGTAGACTTCCATACTCCGTGTCTCCTGGACTTCCCTCCACCTCCTCAGGCCTCTCCTTCCGAGCCTCCACTGAAGGCTCTGCACCTTCCACCTCTCAAACATCCCTCTGTCCTAGACCATCTTCTCTTTTAAACAAATCTCTCTCCCCATTTTATTCACCCCACACGTTCAATTATCTCCTTTGCTTTGAAAACTCCAAATTTTAAATCTCCATTCCAAATTCCTCTCTTGAAAATCAGATCTACATAAATAGCTGCCCACTGAGCACCTCTATCAGGAGTTCACATATACCTCAAAATTCAACATACAAAGCTTATCAGCTTTCCCCCAAAACTGCCACTTTCTCTTCCATTACTCCTTATGTCAGTGAATAAAATTGCCATCCATCACTAGAATCACTACCCGTCAGCAGAGACATCCATCCATAGACACCAAAGCTGTAAATCTGTTAATCAATCTCAACAATTACCCCCTTCATTCTGCATATAATAAATTACCAAAATCTATCAACTCTACCCTCTTACTATGCCTTAAATAGATTCACTTCCCTCAAATCCCCTGTGACAATTATTAGACACTCATCTCTTATCTGGATTGGAAGCAAGAAACACTGGAGTAGGGAAACTCGAGAGGCTGTCCCAACATCCATTCTCCAGCCAGGAGCCAGAAGCAACTATTTTAGGAGGTAATTTGGTCATGTCATTCCCCTGCTTGAAATCATTGATAAGAACTCCATGTTGTCCTCTTGTTAACAACCTGGGTTTAGCATGTATAGTCTTAATAAATGTCATGATCTGGCCCTTATTTTCCTCTAAGTCACCTCTCTCGCCTTACCCCTTTTTCTTCTACTCTGTTCCAACCACTTGTGGCTCCTTGAAATGCGTAGCATAAGTCTTCCCTTTTTATTCTCATCAGCTAGAAAGTCAATCGAAGTACTAGCTTTTTTAGTACAAGGCACCTTATTGTCAACTACCATAACATTGTCCTAATAAATATTCAAGTCTATGATGTCAAAATGTGAGTGGTGTCCTCTAGAGCCATGAAGCCTAAAACGCGCACACCCGTGTGAGGTAATGTTAGCTGCCTTGTGCTCATTTATGAACATTTAGAAATGAAAATTTCAAATCTCTGCCCTGTAGGAGTTCACAGTCTGGTGCCTTGGAATAAGAACATTGATAAAGCGTCAAGCATTAACCTACCACCATCAGAGTATTTGGAGCGTGCGGGTTTGTGCTCTGCTATGCCATATTCTCATGTCAGGATCTCTCCAGAGAAGGAACTCCCATCCCTTTGGTTAAGTGATTGGCCAGGCCTAGGAAGTGCCACCTACAAGATACAACAAAAGTGTACCCAAGGGCAACAAAGTAAGGGGAGACACCCAAGTTCCAGAGCAAGAAAGGAGGTAACGTCAACCTCAAACTCTCACCTAAAAACCATTGCCCTGCACCACCCCCCACCCCCAGTAACCAATCCTAGGCAAAGCACTTCCTGTCCCAGTGGAGTCTATTCTAATGAATTCCCAGAACCAAGCTTTCCTGAATTTCCACGCTGGTCATTCACTTTTCCCCTCTCATAGGATGACTGGGGAAGTAACACCTGACAAGCAGCTCTCATAATGAGGATGATTTTCCATGATCTTCTATGACTAATGAGCCTGAGCAGAGAATGACATATTAGGTCACATCTGTGGCACATGTTTTTGTATAGAGACTTATGTTCTGATTCTCAACTTCCTGTTTTCATTATTCCCCTTTGTGTCATGGAAATATACACAGACAGAGTGCCATGTGTTCTGATTGGGATCTCATTTCTATGGGGCTGGTTGTGGAGGAAGTGAAGTTTCGTTTACACTGGGGATCCTCAGAATCTTCCAAAATATCACCCACAGGCTCCCTAGAAATTCAGGTTCCTGGGCTTAGCCTCACAACTCTGTACCTGCCAGTTTGAAGTGGGGACTCAGGAGTCTTTGTTTTTAACTGGCTGATCCTGATATAAATGATCAAGAGATTCTGAGAACTTTTGGTACTCTGAGAACAGACTATTACTTAACATAGTAAACATGTAAATCTATACTACCTACAAGGCGCTCAGCATCCTAGGAATTGTATGATGGGAGGGGGAGAGTGTCTTGGGTAAGGGTCAGGCTACTCTTTAGGATGTCTGTGAAGATACTCTTTGACCTTGCCCTCAGTTTGCAGCTGCAGCTTAGAATCATCCCAAACCATTGATTAAGCTCTCAACATGCGCTCAATATTGAATTCAGGATTTGGGAGAGCAAGACAGAAGCATGAGCTTGAGCAGGCTGTGAAACCAAAACTTACAGGTATCTCCTAATACATAACTTAACGTAGTAAATACAAATGGAAGTAAATACAAATGGAAGAGAGGGAAGGAAGAGGAAAAAAAAGAAGGAAGGAAACATCAAGGAACAGCATGGGTGCCTTTATTATAATATTATTGCCAGGGCACCAGAGGTTAGTTGCTTTGAGGCAGGTGGTATCTATTTCAGAACCCATTCCTGGGGCCACAGACCCTTTGCTTTCTGATGTTCCTCCTCCTCCTTGAATCTGTTCCTTTTCAACGTTAGTGATTTGCCTTAAATCTTACCCTCACTTATACCAGCCTGTGTCCCATAGACGGAGGCTCCATTTGGGCTTCACTTCCCTCTGGAAGTCCCTCCAAGGGCTAACACTGTCCCTTGGGTTCCGAGTTAGCCTTGAAACCACTAAGCAAGATGAAGAACATCCAAGAGGGCTTGAGCAAGGTAGCTTTCCCACTTTCCTTAGGAGCACCAAGTGCTGGACCCCACTCATTTCTATACCCCCATGGCCAGCACTGCACTTGAACACCATGTGAGCTCAGTAATGTTTGATTAGCAAATGAGTGAATGAGTGAGTGAGCAAGTGAGTGAGTGAGTGAATGAATGAATGAAGAGTTTACTGCCTTACACAGCCCACTGAGTTAACTATGAAGGTAGGGTAACATGAAAGTCAAGAGTGCTCATTCAGTCTGGGTTTAACCCTTTCCTTTTCCATTTCTTCACAGTGACTTTGGGCACAAATCCTTTGCAGTGCTCCCCATTAAGAGGTAGAGTCTATTTCTCCACCCACATTTCCTTAAATCTGACCTTGTAAGTTGCCTTGACCAGTAGGACATGGCAAGAGTGATAATGCGAGTTCTGGAGTCTAGGCTTCATGAGGGTTTGCAGCTTCTATTTTTCCCCTTTGGAACAGCAGCCCTAAGACTGCCACATAAGGAAGTCAGTCTAGCCTACCAGAGGACACACAGAGGAGAGCCAAGGCCTCCACCCAGCAGTGCGTATCAACTGCCAGACATGCGAGTGAGACCATCTTGGACCGTCCATCCCAGCTAACACTCAGCCGAATGTGTGTGAGCCCAGGAAAAACCAGCAAAGGGCCCACCGGCCAACACACAGAAATGATGAAAAGTAATAAGTCATTCTTGTTTTAAGTTCCGAAGTGTTGGATTGGTTGTTACACAGCAGTAGATAACTGGGAAAATCCCTTTTGGAAACTAGACCCTTTCTCCACTACTCCCACCCACTGCCAAATCCTGACAAATCTAGACAGGCGTTCCGGTGCTATTCTTTATAGGGCCTGACCTTCAAATTGGACCATTTTGGGAATCCTACTTGAGTTTTTTGGGGGCTGAATTCCACAGTGACCTGAATAGCCAACATTCCCCCAACTCATTGGTGCATCTATTTCTGTATTAATTCAGCAAATGTTGCTAAGTGCCTGACACATGTTATAAACACTGTTGCATGCTCGTGATTTACAAACAAATAAAAGAGACTAAAACTTCTGCCCTGTGTAACTTGCATTCTAGTGGAGTGAGAAGGAAAAAAGTAAAATACATTTAAAAACTACATCATAGAGTGTGTTAGAATATGATGGTACTATAGAGGATTTGGGAGTGCTGGGATTCATGTTGCTATTTTAAATGAAGTGATCCAGGTAGCCCTCACTGAGGAAGTGAAAATTCCAGGAAGAAGGTAGTGCAAAGGCCCTGGGGTGGCATCAAGCCTGGAGTGTTTGTCTTTGGAGAGAAGTGAGGAGGCTGGGGTGGCTGAAGCAGAGAGTAACAGGGAGAGGAGCATAGGAGGGTAAGTCAGAGATAACTATGTTAGGGTTCTCCAGAGAAACAGAACCAATAGGACAGATTAGATAGATAGATAGACAGAAATACCTATATCTATATCTATTTGTCTAGAGAGAGAGAGAGAGAGAGAGACTCGTACAGTTATGGAAGCCAAGGAATCCCACAGTCTGCTGTCTACAAGAGAGAACCAGGAAAGCCAGTGGCAGAACCCGGCCTGAGTCCAAAGGCCCGAGAGCCAGTGGGGGGTGGAGGGGGGAGTGGGGGGGGGCATACTGTTGGTGTAAGACTGGAGTACAAAGGCCCTAGAATCTGGAGCTCTAATGTCCAAGGGCTAGAGAAGGTAGATATCCCAGTCCAAAGAAAGAGAGAAAAATCACCCTTCCTCTGACTTCTTGCTCTATTGAGGCCCTCAGTGGATTGGATGAAGCCCCCCTACACTGGTGAAGGCCATCTTCTCTCTTTTTTTAAACATTTATTTATTTTTGAGAGACACAGAGCACGAGTTGGGGGAGGGGCAGAGAAAGAGGGAGACACAGAATCCAAAGTAGGCTCCAGGCTCTGAACTGTCAGCACAGAGCCCAACATGGGGCTCAAGCTCAGGAACCGTGAGATCATGACCTGAGCCAAAGGTGGCTGCTTAACCAACTGAGCCACCCAGGCACCCAAGGCCACCTTCTTTACTCATCCTATGAATTCAAATGCTGATCTCTTCCAGAAACACTCACACAGACATTCCCAGAAATAATGTTTCACCAGCTATCTGGGTATTCCTTAGCTCAGTCAAGTTGGCACATGAAATTAACCGTTACAATAACCCCTTTTCCCCATAAACCCATGAACATTCATTGGAATAATGTTACCCAGAAGAAGTCTGGAATATACTTAGGTAGGAGATACCCAAGTCTCCAGTCCTCTGAGTAGACAAAGTCACATGACCCAAGTGGTTTTTTGTGTTTGTTTGTTTGTTTGTTTGTTTGTTGAAGGCTATGAGCCTTCAGAAAATGTCACTGGGAAATGCCCCAGTGCAGAAGAGCCTCTGCCAAAACTGCAGGCTTCCAGCCTCCTATGCCACTCTACTTTTATGACCAAAGCCTGGGCAAGGGTTTCCCAGAGGGTTGGAGGGGATGACTATGGGAAAGGATGATTCACTGCAAGATGATTCACTGTCACCAGGAGAAGGGATCAGACATACATCTTTGGCTCCTTCACATACATACATAAAGAGTAAAAGTGAGTATGTGTTTAATATCTTTCTTCCCTCCGAGGCTCCAAGCTCCTAGAGCATCAAGAAGGTGCTAGGAAACTTGTCAGAAGGAAGGAGCAGGCAGAGCTTCATAAAGTCTCCATATGATTTGGACCTGCACTCAGACACCATTTGAGAAGGCTGCATCTATGGTAGGAAAGGCAGAGATTTGGTGCACACAGGCTGACACACTGTGGATACTAAATGTAAGAGGAATTGTGATTGCTCAAGGCCTCAAATAGGCAGTGAGGAAGGTTGATCTTTGTCGCCACCTGCAGCCCAAAGGCCTCATTGCAAGTTGCTGGCCTCAGAAATGGGCTGTGGGTACCAAATCCTGGATTGTTGTGAATTTGTGCCTTTTAGGAGCAGAGATCAGAATTTGCTTTAAGGATAGACAGACTTTGTTTTGCAGTAATCGCTAGTGAACCCTATTAGTTACACGTAGAATCCAACCGGTAGTGCTGTCAAATAACTCAAATGTCAGCGCTTCTGTCTAAGACGTTAACTTTTCTCACAGCAAAGGAAACAACCAACAAAACTAAAAGGCAACCAACGGAATGGGAAAAGATATTTGCAAATGACATATCGGACAAAGGGCTAGTATCCAAAATCTATAAAGAGCTCACCAAACTCCACACCCGGAAAACAAATAACCCAGTGAAGAAATGGGCAGAAAACATGAATAGACATTTCTCTAAAGAAGACATCCAGATGGCCGACAGGCACATGAAAAGATGCTCAACGTCGCTCCTCATCAGGGAAATACAAATCAAAACCACACTCAGATATCACCTCACGCCAGTCAGAGTGGCCAAAATGAACAAATCAGGAGACTATAGATGCTGGAGAGGATGTGGAGAAACGGGAACCGTCTTGCACTGTTGGTGGGAATGCAAATTGGTGCAGCCGCTCTGGAAAGCAGTGTGGAGGTTCCTCAAAAAATTAAAAATAGACCTACCCTATGACCCAGCAATAGCACTGCTAGGAATTGACCCAAGGGATACAGGAGTACTGATGCATAGGGGCACTTGTACCCCAATGTTTATAGCAGCACTCTCAACAATAGCCAAATTCTGGAAAGAGCCTAAATGTCCATCAACTGATGAATGGAGAAATTGTGGTTTATATACACAATGGAGTACTACGTGGCAATGAGAAAGAATGAAATATGGCCCTCTGTAGCAACGTGGATGGAACTGGAGAGTGTGATGCTAAGTGAAATAAGCCATACAGAGAAAGACAGATACCATATGGTTTCACTCTTATGTGGATCCTGAGAAACGTAACAGAAACCCATGGGTGAGGGGAAGAAAAAAAAAAGAGGTTAGAGTGAGAGAGAGCCAAAGCATAAGGGACTGTTAAAAACTGAGAACAAACTGAGGGTTGATGGGGGGTGGGAGGGAGGGGAGGGTGGGTGATGGGTATTGAGGAGGGCACCTTTTGGGATGAGCACTGGGTGTTGTATGGAAACCAATTTGACAATAAACTTCATATATTGAAAAAAAAATAAAAAAAATAAAAAAGTAAAAACAAACAAACAAAGCAAAACAAAAACAAATACAAATATATATATATAAGAAGTTAACTTTTCTGTTTACACTCATTTTGTTCATTTCTGTCGTGCTCATTTATGAAGTGGCCGTATATTTTAGCAGAATGATACCTGGGAAAATTTGGCTCCCATTAGAGTTTTCTTCTTCACTTTTATTTTCCTCCCTGAATCCAGGTTTAGACCTCCCTACAACTGCCATCTCTTGTGTAGCCTGTGGAGTTTGTGTCCAGCGTTTGTGTCCAGGGTTTGTAGAGGCTGTAATAAAGTGCAGGAGTGGGGTCATGAGGTGAAAATTGGGGTCCAAAGTAAGTGTGACCAGATCTTGAATCCTGGTTGGAATGACACATGTGTTACAGGAGACCCTGAACACATCAGTCCCTTGTATAAAGTTGCTCCAGGCTTCTTGGAATAAAGACAAGGCTCTCTGGTTCTCGACAGCTGGCTATGTCTGGAACCTCTTGTGGACACAAAGAGAACACACACGCTCACGCAGACATTCATGCATACACACGACACACATACGCATGCATGCGGACACTGGTTCACACACGTGCGTATGCACGCCATACACACACGTGCACACATGCATGCTAGTGAGCACACGTATACATGTGCTAACACACACATATGCAGCCACACTCAGGATTGCCTGCAAGCGTGTGACTGTCTCCTCTGCCTGAACCATCTTGACCTGCCCCCACGACTCCCCCATCCCCTCCCCTGGCTGGTCCCCATGCATGCCTCACTTCCTCTAAATCCTCTCCTGACCCCTTGGATGAGACCACTTACCCTCCCCACTAGCCCAGCTCCCTGGTGCTGCCTGAAAGAGAAGTTACTACGCTGCTCTCCAACCGCTTGTTTACTAGTCCTTGGCTCCCAACTACAAGTTCACCCTGAGATATAAATAGAGAATGAACCTGAAAGTGTGCCTCTCCCAGAAATTTACACAGTAATAGCTCTGATTGGCTGGTTTTGGAATGAAGCCTTTGCTGTGGTCGCCAGGGAGGAGGAGGAATTTTAAAAACAAGACTTGGGAGGGAGACGGAGAACATTCCTGGCATCTCTGAAGTGTATCTATCAGAGGTTACTTCCATTTCTTACTCTTAAATCCCCAGTGCCGGAATATCCCATCATTATTCCTAGAAGAGCCCTACAGAATTTCAATCCCAGGTTCCCTGAGTGCTATTTCGAGTGTCTTCTAGTCATTCTGTAGAAAGCAGTCAATACATGTTGGTTGTTTATTCCTAATGTCTGGTTTCCGCATCTACAGTGTGTGTTTTTAAAGGGGAGGGACTGTGTCTCTTAAATCTCTTGTGTCCTCTTTGTCCCCTATGCACTAATACAGAATTGGCATATGTTAGGTGCTCAAAAAAAAATTTTTTTTTTTTTTTTTTTACTTATATAGAGAACTTGATCCAATTTACCTTTCTCTTGGGAACCATGCCCGTGGCCACCCAGGCATACCCAATATTCCTCTCATTCGTGAGCCCTGCTCCAAGCAGGATCAAGTTGAGTTACCATGAGTGAAGGAGATGAGCGGGCATGGGGAGGTGACAGGGACTGGCCAAACCTTGGAACCAAAGCACCAAAGCTGATCCCAGGGTGGTGCCAGACAGAAGGCAGCTGGGGCAAGAGGGGGGAGCAGAGAGGAAGCTGGAGGGGCTGAAACCCTCATAGCAGCTGGGTTGGGCCAGTGCTGACCTCAGGGGCCCAGGCTTAAAATCCAGGTTCTACTTGCAATACTTGGATGATGCCTCCAGGCCTCCTGGATAAAGTGTCACCTCCTCACCTCTTTCACCAGCATTCATAGTCAGGCCTCACCTCTTCATTTTCAGCAACTCCTCAGCCAGAAGCCCTGGGGTCCAGCACGGCCATGGCTCCCCAGGCCCAGAAGTGTTAGCAACTCCTCTTCATCACGCCTTCCTGAGTTGTTCTCTCTGCCTAGCAATGCCCACGCCCACACTCTCCGCCTGGAAAACGACTCTTTCTCTGAGGCCCTGACGAAGTGCGCTTTCCTTTTTGAAGCCTTGTCCAGCCCCCTCTGCCAGCTCCGCCTCTGTGCTACAATGGGGACCATCTCTCTTGCTACCTTGGCTCTCCTTACACTGTATCCCGAATGATCCATAAGACCCAAGTGATCATCCGCTAATCCATTCAAGACTTTGCCCTTCTTCGGCACCTTTGGTGTTTCAGTAGCTACTCTGGGCACTGGTGACCCAAAGTTGAACAGAACGGGCCCTCAAAGAGCACAGAGCAGTCTCAACACATAAACACATAGGTATGACATGATGGTCAGAGGGTGAAGGAATCGGGGCATATGCGGGCCATGGAGAGCCAGGAGAAGAATTTAAGGCCAGCATGTCCCTCCTCTGCTAAAACCCTTCCCACAGCTTCCCTTTGCACTTGAAGATAAACTGAAGCCCTCACTTTGCCTTTAAAGCCCCCATGACCCACGCCCTGCTGGTCTTGCTCCCGTTCCAACCCTCCCTTATTCTCCAGGTTCCAACGCCCCCGCCTCCCACTGCCGTTTGGACACACCAAGTCCCTTCTGTCTCAGAGCCCGCACACTTGCTATACCTCTGCCTCATCACACCGCTCCCCCCTTGCTCCTGTCCTTCAGTCTCGCTCAGATGGCACCTCCTCAAAAAGACAGAGGTGCTTCCCCTGACCACCTTCTCCAATGTTTTCGTCATTCAATACCTACCGCGCTCACCCTCTGTGATGTAAACTGCTCTTGTTTGTTTGTTTTCTTCTTTGATTATGTGCCTGGTTAGTGTTTTCCCCACTCGGTTATCAGTTCCAAGGAAGCTTGTGCTTGTTTGCCATCCTGTCCGAACTCCCAAAGAAAGAGTGGAATAAAAATGCGTGGACCGACACCGGGGTCAGATGGGCCAGGACGACCTTGAGTTCCATCACGTACGGCCCGCATGACCTTCAGCGAGGGATTTCATCCCTTCTAGTTCAGTGTCCTCATCTGTCAAATGGGTGAAAACGCTTGCCTTGCAGGGTGGGTCTGAGGGTGAAGACAGCCTGTCATTAAATGCCCCGGCCCCTGGTGCCACGGGGGCTGAGTGGTTACGCAAAGGAGGAAGAGAGCCAGCAGCCCACCGCTCTGAGCACTGACGTCATGGGCTCCCCACTCTAGCCTGTGCCAGACCACAGATTGAGAAATGGAGAGGGATTCAGGTTCCAAGGAAGAGGGTCAGTCCCAACTGCAAACACTCAGCCGAGTCCCAGCCCTGTATTGCCGTTTGGACCAAGCCACCCCAGCCCATCCGCTCCACTGTAGCCTAAACAACACATCCAGTACCAGCTCGCCATCTCTCCCTCACTGCCCCTCCTTGCTCCTCACAGGTCAAAACTGGCAGACAACCAGAGCCACTGATCAACCGAATGACTGATTCACTGTGAAGTATCTGAAAGGAAAATCGTAAGACTTGAACTAAAACTACAACTGTGAGCAGCCCAAGGCATTGTCTGTCCATGGACAGCAGGGGAGAGCTGGGTTCTTCCTGGAGCTTCTGGCTGTTTCTAGGAGCTCTGGGGCAGATGGACTGTAGGAGAAGCTGTGGGCAACCTCGCAAGAACCCACCGAGTTACCCACACCCCTTGCGTTAAACACTGAACACTGGCACCTATTAAGACTCTGTACCATTTTTCTATTGCTGCCGTAACAAATTACCACAAACTTAGTGGCTTCAAACAACACAAATTTATTATTCTACAGTTCTGGAGGTCAGAGGTCTAAAATGGGTTTCACTGGACTAAAATTCAACTGTCAGCCGAGCTGTGTTGCTCCTGGAAGCTCTAGGAGAGAATCCTTCCCTTGCCTTTTCTAGCTTCTGGAACCACCTGCATTCGCTGGCCGATAGCCCTGTCTGCTACATTTGAAATTCGATTAATAGCATAGCATCTTCCAGCCTCTGACTCTCACCCTCCTGCCTCATTCTTACGAGGACCCTTGTGGGAGTCTTCCTATCTCAAGATCCTTACCTTAATCACATTTGCAAAGTCACTTTTGCCTTGGAGGTAACATATTCACAGAGTCTGGGGATTAGGACGTGGACATCTTTAGGGGGGCATTATTCTGCCTATCAGCAGGATGCTGCCTTCAGCAGGATGAGCTTGGTTTGGGGGCACCAGCCTGGAACTCGGCCTCCTGCCTCGCTACCGACTCTGTTCAAAGTAGAACTCAGTGCAGGCCAATGGCTCACTTTCCTTGGCAAGTCGTACTGGTTGCTGGGGCTCAGCTGGGCCACAGAGGAACCAGCCAGGCCAGGCAGCAGCCTCAAGCCTGAAGGCTGAGCCCAGGCTTCTCTGGAAGAAGGTGAAGCGTGTGGCCTGTTCACCACCCTTGTACAGGTCCTCGATGTTCACATCCTGTGGGAGCAAGGTGGTCGCCGTGGGATGAAGCTACTGGTAAAGATGTCAGCCCCAGAGGCCTCCAGGGGGTGGTCAATAAGGGACTTTACGGAGAGGTTCTATACCCGGGGAACTGCCTTCTGCGGGTTCTGGAGGGCAGGGGTCTTGGTGCTAGGTGCAGAGGGAAGGAGAGGAATGTGTGGACCTGGCCAGGAATCCACAGATGGGTGCAGAAATGCCAGAGTATCCTGGAAGCCATGTCTGCAGGGTCCCCTAGAACAGGGTGTGGTTTCTCACCTCCAGCTGCAGGGAAGGCCCCTCTTCTGTCTCCACACAGGCCAGGCAGCGACTGCCTCCCTGGAGTCCCAGGAAGATGGGGACTTTGGTGCGGTCCAGGCCTCTGTTGGGAAGTATGCAGATCTTCTCTGGGAGGGAAGAGAGACGAGAGCCAGGAGATGAGAGGGATTCAGATTGCAAGCTCTCAGTGAGCTAAGCCCAGGCAGGAAGGAACCGGGTCAGGCCTGGCCCCTGCATGTGGGCTGCTAGGCGAGCCAGGACCCCTGCAGCGGCCACGACACCCTCCGAAACAGAGGTCCTCAGCTGTTCCCTGCGTCTTTTCACTGTTACCAGAGGCAGGAGGGAAGGGGAAAGCCTGTGGAAGGTGGAGCATGAGTGTGTCCGAGGGGGTGAAGCCCAGACGCTCACCTGCACAGCAGTCGTCCGCACTGGGATCTCCTACCAGGAGCTGGTCACCTCTTAAGTATAGAGCCTTCTGATCTGCATCCTTAATTCTGGAACAGGATGGCAGTGCTGATGGCCTGCTCCCTTCAGGCACCACCAAACCCCAAAGTCCTTGCCCCTCCACACTCTGAAAGTACCACACTGAGCATTTAGGGGTTCTTCTCTCTTCCACACATGAGAAGTGGGTGTACAACTCCACCCAAGAACAGGTGAAACCAGGTCAGCCTTAAGGCCAGGGAAGGTCTTCTGGGGCTCACGATTCTCAGAGGCTCCCTTTACCAGGCTTGGGCTCTCTCGGGGCCCTGGGGGCACTGAGGAAAGCCAGTACCTTCTCACTGAGGGGTAGACAGAGTTTTCCCGATTATGCCGGCCCTTTTGCATGCCCGTCCTGAGAAATCTCCTAATGAGGCTCAGATATCTCTGGGATGTAGTAAGCCTTATCCCAGATTTTCTGAGCCTGCCCCAATTTTACATAAATGTTTATTCTGTTCAGTGAAGGGATTCATTGAGTATATAATAAAGTGTGGCTTGCTTTTCCAATATCTTAAGGGCTTTCTTATAGAACAAAATCCAGGAATCGGGGAAAAAAAATCCAACGTGACAGAAGGTGAACCAACATGCCCCCCCCCCGCCCCCGTTCCACGCGAGGTATGCCCTGCGGTGGGCCCACATTCTAGGTGCCAGACTTAGGAGGTCAGCAAAGAGCTCGAACAGGGTGTGATTACAGGCATTTGGGGTTGGCAGAGTTTCCACTGATGGGCCTGGGAGGGTAAATACGTGCTGGGGAGCAGGGAGGAAACCACAATGAGTGTGTGCAACATCAAAGTCACACAGGTTATTAGCCTGGTCGCTTGGCTGGTTTCAAAATGTCTGTCAGCCACTCTCAGGACCCGGGGAGCCCTCCCTACCTCCTCTGGGCCAATGCCATCGCCTCCAGGAGATTTTTCTCTCTCAATAACAGCTAATTATAATACCCTTAGCTAATGACTGTATGTGTTTAAAGTAGGTTCACTTGTCCAATAAAAATAAAGATCTCAAAAGAGCCTAGGCTTGCCAACCAGCATTCTGTCTCCAACCTGGATGACCAGGACTTGTCTGTAACTCATCTGCAAGCCACATTCTATTTGGAGACCAGAACCCAAGTTAGATACCCCAAAGTGCTGATATCTGTTTGTCATTTGGGTGCTTTACACACAGGTGTTTTGCCTTCCCAGCCACGTGGCAACTTCCTAGAGGTCCTGACTGGCCCCCTCACATCCAGGACAGGGCAGACCCATGCAGGAGCCGCAGCAATGCAACCCAGAAGTCAGTTCTGCTTTTGGCTCGTTCCTCAAAGGACTGGAGGTAGTTTCCAATGAGAAATCACAGGCAATAAAGTGTAAGCTATAAGTAAAGTCTCAGCTGTCAAATGAGGTAACAGTGAGAGTTGGCAGTGCATGCTGGGAGCAAAGGCCACAGAGACCGACATGTGAAGATGCTGTCTCTGAGATTCAAAATTGTCCCTGAGCTTCTGGAGAGAGGAGACTGGAGTGGCACAGAGAGTGTGGGTCCCGGCTCTGCGATACATGAGGTCATTGATCTAGCCTCTTTGAGCTTTGGTTTCCAAATCTGACCGGACTTAGGCGCGTTCCCCTTATAGGTTACTCAGGATGGAGGCAAGGCATCTTGGATGCTCAGGGAAGAGGGCTATTGTTAGCATGCTTATGATTAAACTTAATTAGGGGGCACTTGAGAGTTCTCAGGTGAGAAGGAGCCGCATCCCTCCCCTGGGCCTTCCTGCCCTCTTCCCACGTCATCTCCAGACCTCCAGTTGGAAAGGATGGACTCCCAGGAGACTTACGTGTAGTATCTTGCCATGGGCAGGGAGCACATTCCTGCAATCCTGGGTGACTGGTCCTTGCTGAGGGGGAAGAAAAGACAGGCTGTCAGAAAAGGAGGGTATTATAAGGGTGGGACTGGGGGCACAGACCCCCTCAGGGGCCCCGAATCACTGAATCACAAAGCAGAAAGATCTCACTAAGCTGCTTATCTATAATTGGCCTGATGGAATCCACCAAGGTCTCCCCAGCCCAGCAAGCCCCAGGCATCTCTGCTTCGCCCTGCTTTGGGGTCATCTGCCAGGGGTGTGAGCCAGTGACATGTGACTGGTGCTAGCTTGGGGGAACTGAAGAACAGGTTCCCCGAAGAGTTTGGCCAGGACTACTTCCTGGGGCTGAGACTAGGGTGGGGTGTGCTCCAGCCTCACAGTTTGAGGATGAGCTGAGCTCAAATCCTGTCTCACTGCCCAGCCTAGCCGTAGAGTCACCGCACCTCTCCCGGAGCTGCGGGAATAGCAGCGCTCCCAGGAGCCATCTCCAGCCCGCTGCTGGAGGGTGCAGGGTCTCCCTGCAGAGTTAGAAAGCCTCATTCAAGGAACTAGAATGTTTTCCCAAGGTTGTGAAAGAGAGACCATCCAAACTCCCCCATGATGCTCCAGATGGAAAATAGGACAGGCCCTGAGATATAGAGACTTGTGTTCTTGAGGATGAGTGATCTAAACTGAAGCCAGTGTCCCCTTATTAATCCCACACCACAGTTTCACAACAGCTCTGCTCCTTCCGGTTGGATTATCCTGCCCTAGAGCTTGACCCTAAAATGGCCACCTTTAGAAAGACCATTCCAGAACCTAGCATGGAAAAAAACCCAGAGCCATTCAGGGCACGAGGGTGGTAGCCATTAGAAAATAGCCTGGAAAAGTAAATGCAAGGGTAGCTGGGGCTGGGGTGCACCCAGTAGATCTGATTCTCACAGGGTAAGAAAACAAAATAGAAGAAGAAAGAGAAGATAGCAGAAAATAAGAGGGGACAGGGGAAAAGGGGCAGGCAGAAAGGAGCAGGGCTCAGAGAGAGAGAGAGAGAAAGAGAATGACACTGAAGGACATTTGGGGAAGTGGGTGAGGAGGAACAGGTTGATGATGACAGCAGGGCTTCTAGTCATGCCAGCAGCTCCGAGCTCCAGGACCCAGTGTTAGTACTGGATTTGCCATGCGGTCACCTTGGACAAGTCATTTCCCACCTCCTAGGCTTGGCAGCAGGCATTTAAGTGTTGGTAAGAATAACAAATAACAGGGCATCTCTAGGATTCTGGATGGATATTGGTGACGTGAATCAAAGTCTTAAACTATTCTACATACTCTGTAATTTCATTTGTTGCCCTTTCTCTAAGGGAAAGTAATGGATTGCCCAAATGTTTAATTATGTTCACTACATCATTTCGGACAATAGCAAGAAGTTGGATATAAGCTAAACGTCCAATAACATGTCATTGGTTTAAAAATTATGGCAGGGCGCCTGGGTCACTCAGTCGGTTAAACGTCTGATTTCGGCTCAGGTCATGATCTCACAGTTCGTGAGTTTGGGCCCTGCCTCAGCCTCTGTGCTGATGGCTCAGAACCTGGAGCTACTTCAGATGCTGTCTTCCTCTCTCTCTCTGCCCCTCCCCCACTTGCACTCTGTGTCTCTCTCTCTCTCAAAAATAAATAAACATTAAAAATTTTTTAATTAAAAAATAAAAATGATGGCAAGTTAAGTAAATAAGAAACATGTACATTAAACAGGCACACTAAAGATGATATTGTGGAAGAACATTTTATGACACGAAATGTTCAAAATACGTTAAGTGGAAAATTCAGGTTATGAAGAATGTGTACATTACTATTCCATCTAAAGCCACACACACGGAAAGACACACACAGGAACAAAGACCATGTTGTTCTCTTTGGCTGACAGGGTTATGAGTGATATTTTCTTCAGCTCTCTTAACATTCTCCCCATATGAACATGATTCTCCTTTGTAGTGTAAAGTAAGTTTTAATTGTTTTCAATAATTAAAATCAGCTAAAGTCATTGGCTCCCAAGTGCACCTGCCCACCAGTCACCTGGGGGACTCTGGATAAGTACTATTCCCTGTGCTGAAGGTTCTGATTCGCCAGGGCTTGAAGTGACTCCATGATCAGCCAGGCTTGGGAACTGGTATACCATCTCGGTTTTTCTCCCTCTCCAATGAACATGTAAATCACCTGACGATTCTGGTTCCCTAGATCTGGGGTAGAAACTGAGACCGTGCATTTCAAACATGCAACCAAGTGAGATTAACACCGCTCGTCCCTGGCCACACTTTTGAGTAGCAGAGGGCTAGACAGATGATCCCCCAGCCCCGATACACCATTAGCAGCGTGGCCTCAATGCAAGCACACTTGGTGTTGTGCTCTCTCTCATCCAAACTACTGGGGCTTCTTTGGTTGTAGCAGCAAAAATATGGGCAGCCTAGTAGCTATGCCAAGGCCTGGCCAGGGCCGATCAAATGGAGGGCTCCGTGTGAGGATGATGACTCCCACTCTTGGTCAGTGTCGGTGCAAGAGACGGGCAGAAATTCAGGGCTTGTCCAGTCCAGCCGGATCCCCTGGGGCCCCAGAAGCCTCCTGTCCCAACCACAAATTCCAGTGTTTCCCCCAAAGACTCTCCTATCAGGCACCCCCTGCCTGGGTCTGGCTAGACTGTGATGAAGTAAACAGGAGTGAGAAGCTGGCTTCTAGCCCATCAGAGAGCGTGGGGTCCTGATGCTGAGTCTGTCACGGTCCCTCCCAATGCACCACACACTCCATTCCCTAAGATTTCCCTTCCCTGTTGTCCCCAGGTGACCTTTCACCGGGCTTTGGCCTATAGTCCTCCCTGGACACCATCTCTGGCTGTCTCAGATTTCATCAATCCACCCGTCCTGAGTCAAAAACCACTACCAAGTAGCATTAGGCATTTCTCTATCACACTCTCTTCTCATTCTCCTACACATTTTCTGTGTGAACGATGTTCTCTCCAAGACCACTATTAACCCCTGTGGAGCCAAATCAAGACTCTTTTGATTCCTCTAATATTTGGCTACTGCCTCCTTGGAACACTTGACATTGATTGACTCCCTTTGCACTCCATTTTCCCGTTCTCAGGTCCATGTAGATTCTCTCTTCCATTTGGGGGCATCCCTCAGGCTGGAAGTCACACATCTAAGTCTTAAGCACTTCTATCACATGCCCCACAGAGTTGCAATTCATACACTTCCACAGCTGCACTGATCATCTTGGTCTGTTGCCTCCCAAGCCCAGACTGAACACCCTACTGTATCTCCAGCAGACTCTAGGACACCCCCCTTTGGACATCCTGCCATCACACCCAACAAATAGACCTGAAGCCAAATCTATCTTCTCCTCCTCCCAGCCCATTCATCTCCCCACTTTTCCTTACTCTGTATCTGATTTACCAATAAGTTCTGACAAATTATTCTTTAAAATGTAACTTTGTCAAAAAAAATAAATAAAAATAAAAAAAAGTAATAATAAAATGTAACTTTGTCTTCTTCATAGTCATTAGACCTGTGCCTGTATTCCTGGTTTTTCTCCCTTCAATCCAGCCCAACCTATGTGAGGTACCCGGACCTACATTCTAAGTACTGCTTTCACAATATCCCTGCTCAGCCCTGGAGTCTACAATGGCTGCCCATTTCATCACCATCTGGCCCTGATTCACTTGTATGAGTGTATCTCACTTCTCTGTGGACACTAAACCACCCCTCCAGGCACATGACCTCTTCCTTATCTTCCCAGAGGGCATGCTCAAAGTTGTCTTTGGTTTCCCTGCCTCAAACGCTATCCCTCCTCCTTGCCATCCATTCAGATCTTTTGGCATTAGAGCCACTGGACATGGTATCATTTATCTATAGGTTGAGTCTCTAGCTCTGCTAAATTAATTATCAGGTCAGAGTAACAGCTCAGGCATACAAGGTTGTGACACTTAACCTCCAATTCTCAGTGTCAGCATCTATAAAATTAGAGTCTGTGGTTATTAAAGATTCTTTCCAGCTCAAACTACCTGTGATCCCATGACTCAAAGTTTAATGAATCTTTCCTTTACTATTGCAACCCTATCTGAACTCCTATTAAATCTCACCGTATTGTGTATTGTTCTATATATAGACATTCATTTCCATAAAAGTTAACAATATCTTGATCCATGAAATGTGGCTTGTAGCTCCCTCCAACCACCCTGACACACATGTATGCTTATAAGCAGGACATAGAAACACACACAGAAGGTTTCAACGGCAAGGTTGGGTTCTGGACCTAGCTCTGCTACCAATTCATATTGCCACCCTTCGGGGCAAAAGTCCCTTTTTGTCCCTGGGCCTCCAACTTGTTATCATTAGGATGAGAGGCTAGGTAAGGCCAGTATTGCTCAAAACTAAATTTCACAATGAAATTTTACACAGAAACCTGATGAAAGTAAAATGGATAAAGGGGACCTTCTTTTGCTGAGTCAGAGAATGATGGCGACTCCAGAACCCTGTTAACACTGTCCTTGACCACGGAAGCAGGCACCAGGACATACCCAAAGAACTCCAAGCCTCACCACATACTGTGGAATACCACCGGCTTAGCTGATTTCTTCTGAAATTACTTTCTAAAATCTATGGTTCTAAATATTTAAACATCTTGACTTGGCTTAAACTATACCTTCTCTCAAATTTTTTCTATGTGCTTTCAGGCTTATTCAGCATCCTACTACGTTCCGTGGAGGAGATACCTTGTTATCTAGAGAACTTGTCAGGAGGAGTTAAGGGAGGGGGCATATCAGAGATATTAACAGAAAGGAGAAGGAAAGTGAGAAAGAGAGATAGAATACTGCCTATCAACCACTGACCTTCAATCCTGGGTGCCTGAAAGGTCCGAATGATTTCTCCCGGGCATTTGCCCTGAGTTTATACTGTCGGGTCAGGGTGGGTCAAGCCTGCAGCAATCTTTATAATTGGTTCCAGGATGGGGAAGAAGAGCCTAGGGATTTCACAATGTCTTTAGCACAGTATGGATAATAAGAAGGTGGGGGCATTAATGAGTGTTTGTTGAAGGGGGAGAGAGTCACCCATAAAGCCCTGGCAGAAGCCAGGCACTGGGCCCCTGCTCATAGCTACTGTCATTGACACTGTTATTGGTGCTTTCAGTCGCCATATAAACAGACTTGGGGTCAGATGTCTTCATGTCACCTTCCCTTTGGTGCCCCATGGGGCTCCGTCCTAGACTTAGAGGGATAGAAAAGGCAAGAGTGAATGGGTCTGAGGGGCCCAAAGACAGAGTGACCTCTAGTGTTTTAAGCCAGGCTGTGGCCAGTGAGGCAACGTGAGAGAAGGGACTGATGGCATTGCAAAGATGGCCCTGTTTGGAAAGAGAGGAGGGAAGTCTCTGCTTTTCAACAGGTCCTATTAGCTAGTATTAGGCTGATGAGACAGAGCATCTGAGGAAACCTACCTACAGAGGACATTGACCTTAGACCCATCCTGGGACTGGGCAGCCACCATGTGCCCTGGACTACTAGGACACATGGCACAGTGGGAACAGGGCAGGGGTAAAGAATACTCAAGCATCTAATTGATATTACTTAACTCAGTCCGTCTATCCACCCATTTGTCCATCCAACCATCCACCCAGCCATCCATTCATCTACTCACAAAGGGTAGAGAAGCTTGGCATAGCATTCTCTGGAGACCACATGCCTTACTGTAATACTCACTATTATGTCATTTGCACAGTTCCACAAAGGGCTTGGTAAGGAGGTAGGAGAGGCCAACCCACATGCAGATGTCTGAAGAGGGAGAGACAAGAAAAGATGGGCAGGGAAGGGACCCAATTTGTGTTTCCTAAGGCTGACAGTCATTCTTCACCCCTCTCCCAGTCTCTTCTCTCTCCGTGGAAAGGCCCAAAGCATGGGGTATTATGCCAGGCAATCCATGAGCATTTACTGAGCATTTACACTGCTGTGTGACAAAGATGTGCAATACATAGTCCCTGTTGTTAGGCAGCTTCACAGTCTAGCTGGGGAGCTAAGTCATAAACACTTAAAAAGATCATTAAGGAGACCAGACTCTCTAATCTGCAGAACAAGGGCATATTGGAAACAATAGATGCAGAGAATCTCCTCGAGTAAAAAAATTCCTAGAATTCTTTTTATGACTTAGACATGGCATATAGGTTCCCTCTAAATGGAGAGACCTGTGCTATGGCATCCCTGAGACATAGTTAATCAGGCTTTGCTTCAACACCTCCACAACCTCTTAAAGAAACCCTAACAATATGTGTGATCTTTGCGGTTAAAATTTTGGGGTCACACACAATTTCTATCAATCGGTCCTGCTTGTACCTCCTGGAATTACACAAGACAAGTTTATTTTTCTAGTAGGCAGAGCTCTGAGTGCTTGAATGGAGCTCTCTGTGTATTGCTTCTCCAGGATAAAGACCCTCAGCTTCCTAGCCTCTGCCCTTGTGACTTGCTCTTGGGACACTCTCTACTATTCAGGACCCACTCAGTCCTCAATGCCTACAACCGACACAAACTCCATGTGATGTGGGCATTACACCTCTGTAAATACAGGTCAAGCAGGGTGCTTATACTGAAATTGAAGAAATCTAAAACCACTGTATTTTTTCATATAAACAGTCATGATGCCAGGGTCCCCCAGCCCAAACACTTCTAAGGTAGCATTTTACGTTCCTTCCTTTTCTGTTGACTCACGTCAGCTCATCCTTGCTAACGCCATTTTGAATTCTATCATCCTACAGATGATGAAGCAATCACTGCAGGCTGGAGAAAGCTTCCAGAGTGAGGCAGAATTTCGGCTGCTTCTTGAAGGGTGGGCCCATTTAGATGGGTGGAGAAGAGAGAAGAAATATTCCAGGGTGGAGGAATAGTTTCCACTGTCTGTACTCACGGGTTTCCAATTTTTTGTCAAACATTATTTGAGGTGCTTGGAAACAAACTGATACAGCCTTGACCTTGAGGTCACTTCGGGGGCCACAGACCGCAAATCAATTCTTACAAGGAGGGGAAGTTAACATAGCAATATAGCACAGTCAGAGCAGATGACCAGACGCCTCAATTCAGCAAAGGCTTCTCGGAGGAGGAGACAAGGTGAGAGTATGGCTGGGTCTGTGAGCAAAGACAGAGTGTGAACTAGGTCTGCAGAAGCAAGCCTGGTGCCCAGAGCCCATGTTCTCGGCACTCCTGAGAGGCCTCTGGAGGCACTTGTGCTGTCTGCTACCCGAGACCTTCAGCTACATCGGGGTCTCAGCCGCTCCACGGAGACAGAGGCTTCCGGCCTGGCCACCTCCTTACTAGTGTCTCAGCAGAATCTGAACCCGCCAGGCTGGTCTGACTGGTGAGGTGCAGGCAGAATCCCTGGGACTCAGATTTGAGCCTCTCCTCTGGCTTCTGTTTTCATCTCCCAGAGTTTAGGTAGGGACGCTGGAGTCACAGTCCCTGGCATGTAGAAGTAGAGGTGTGAAGGTAATCAAGGAGGAGCTAAACCTTGCAGGAACAGAGACTATTCAGCATATTTAGCATGATCAGTTTTTACGTAGAATGTTGGGGAAATTAAAGGGCTGATGTTGATTTTGAGAAGGAAAATGAAAATACTGGAGAAAATTACAAGCATAATAAAAGAAATGTGTTTATTTCTCTTTCCTGTGCATTAGTTATCTATTGCTGTGTAACTAGTGACCCTGAAACTTAGCAACTGAAAGCAACAAACACGTATTTTCTCACACAGTTTCTGGGGTTTGGGAATCTAGACCAGCTTAGCCAGGTGGTTCTGCTTCAGAGTCTCTCCTGAGGTGGCAGTCAAGCTGTCCCCAGGGTCGCCTCATCTGAAGGCCTGACTGGGGCTGGGGGAGCTGCTTCCAAATGCACTCATGTGGCAGTTGGTAAGAGGCTTCATTTTTCAACACATGGGTTTCTCTACAGAGCTGCTTATGCCATGGCAGCTAACCTCCCCCCAGAGCAAGTGAACAAAGAAACAGAGAGAGAAAACAAGATAAAATCTACAGAGTCTTTTATAACCAAATCTCAGAAATGGCATAGTATTGTTTCTGCCATGTTCTGTTGGTCACAGAGACAACGTGGGTACAATGTGGGAGGGGACACACACAGTGTGAGATGGGGTCATCAGCAGCTGTGTTAATTCATAGGGCTGCCACAACCAATCCCCACAAAGTTGGTGGTTTAAAGCAACAAAAATTTGTTCTCTCACAGTTCAGGAGACTAGAGAGCCATACTCCTTCTGAAGGGTTTGGAAAGAATTCTTCTTTGCCTCTTCCTCACTTCTGGTGATTGCTTCAGTCATGGCATTTCTTGCCTTACTGCTGCATGAGGGCAATCTCAGCCTCCATCTTCACATGGCCTTCTTCCTGGGTCTCCTCTGGGTCTCTGTTTGTCCTTTCCTCTTCTTGCAAGGATACCAGCCGTGTTGGATTTAGAGCCTGCCGCCCCCCTCCCCCAATACAACATGACCTCTTGACTAATTGCATCTGCAAAGAACCCATCTCCAAATAAGGTCATGGTCTAAGGTTCCCAGAAGGACACGGATCCGGGGGGAACACTATTCAACCAGCACAGGTCCCTTTGGAGGCTGAAACCCACACCTTGAAATCTCAGGGAGTTGTGACCACTCCAGGTCCAGGATGGTTCTTTCTGTAAATTCCTTCTCCAGGAGATTCCAACCACACTAACTAACTAATCATATTTTTCTTGGCAGCTCTGTTGAGGTCTGTTTTCTCATTCTCACTACTGATGCTCAGAGCAGCAGGTCTTAATTCAACATGAATTTTACTCAAGGAAGTGGATGCTGAGGACCATCAGAAATACTGTCTGCTCTGTTTTCCTCAAGGTTAACTTACTTATTACACAAGGAATCCATCTTCATTGTAGAACAATTAGAAAATGCAAATAAATAAAAGAACAAAAAGAAAAACCACCTGTGATACCACCACTCCGACGTTGCTAAAATCGAAGGAAACTCTTACAGACTTTTTTCTATGCAGAAATATATAGATAGGCATTTTTTTTAATTAAAATGAAATTATAGGATATGCGACTTTGTAATTTGCTCTCCTTACTTAATATGTCGTGAGAATCTTTCCATGTGAGTGGACACCAGCATCTTGGATTTTAATGGTATCTCGGGTCTCAGAATGTATGACATGCCTGCCCGGCCATTCTTCAGTCTTCTGAGCTGGAGCCACTTCCTCACACACCACCACCCTCTCCTGCCACGGCTAGAGCACAAGGATAGGATGGAAAAAATAGCATACAATGGCAGCTGAGTTAAAGGGAAGAGGGAAGGGGCTGGGCCTTGTGCCCCTAACTCTGTGACCTCCCTCTCCTGCACAGTGGTGCACGAAAGGACCTCATGTGGGCAGCTAGTGGCCCTAATGGGCTCAACTGGGATGGGCTGCCCTGTGGGCTCAGGGGTACTGGCTGAGTTACCATAAAGCATGAAGGATTTCTACCACTCCCTGCACCCTGACCCGTAAGGAACCTTTTTATGTGACTCCCAGTTCATCTCATATGGTTTTTGCAAGGTGCCACGAGAGCAGCAGCACCCAACAGGGAAAGAAACTGTGGCCTAAGCCCCGAATCGCAAAAGAATTTACCCAAACTGGGAACCAAAAGGGAGAGTGGCCAAATGCCCAGCCAGAGGTGGGGTCCCTGAGAGCAGAGGGGGTGGCTGCCATCAGTGTCCTCTTCCACCTTCACCCCTGCCTGAGCTGGCTCTGCCCAGGGAGTTCTGGGGGCACATTGCCCTAGTCACACTGCTGGAAGTAGAAGTCCGTGATGGGGCTGTCCCAGCTGGCATCCTCTGAGAGTTGGGTGAGTCTGAGAGGCTGGTCTGCTTCCGGCACAGTGCAGAGGAACCAGCCTGGGTAGGCAGCTGACTCAAAGCTGGAGGTGAGCCCTGTGTCTCGCCGGTAGAAAGTGAAGCTCTTGGATTCCTTGGCACCGAGGTAGAGCTCCATGATATTTACTGGCTGTGAGCAGAAGGGCATGGCAGGTGAGGGGAAAGGAGTGGGGGAGGCAGGAGAGCTGGGCCGGGAGCACGGAGAGGCAGGGCTGCAATCAACAGAACCCCACAAGGGAGGGGAGCTTGGGCCCCAGGACACCCAGCTCAGTGGCTTCAGCATCTGCTGGCTTTGTGAGATCAGAGAGCAAGGATGTCCCAACAGGACTCACCTCTAGTTTCAGAGTCGGTTCCTGCCCCGTCCCACATGACAGGCACTGGCTCCCTCCCTGGACACCCAGGATGACTGGAGAGAGCTTGGCATCCAGAGACCGATTGGGGACAACACTAATCTCCTCGCCTAGAGAAAGGAAGTCAGATGCAGAGGCCTTGACTGCCCTTCCCTCCCTCTCCCTGCATCATGGACTTTGGAGAGCAGGACGTGTGTGAGACCTCCTGTCCCCAGACTGAGAAGAAGGGAAGCCTGTTAGCAGCTGTCACCTAGGGAAGGGTGGTCTCCCGTCAGTTGGCCCAGTGACATCAAGGGACATAAGCACATTGTACCACCTCCCACCCCATGCCCACCCCCTGGTCCAGGCTCAAATTTTCAAGTCTTCTCTAGTCCCCAGGAAGATTTGACCACTTCCTTTAACGCCGCTTGACCCTCTGGCCTCTTTTTGGAAACTCGATTGGATAAGCCTCTCATCAGGGTTATTTGGACTGTTCTACCACCTGTGAGATTCCTGAGACCAGAAGAGGGTCTCATTCTTCTCTGTACCATCCCCCACCACTCATACAAACACATGCACACATGCACTCACGTATACATACATGCGAGCATGCACACGTGCACACACACGCACACAGCCTATACAAGTGTCCCAAGTGGCCAGGTATGTGCTGTTCTAGAGAGAAGACCTACCACAGTGTATGGGGCAGAAGGAGTAAGCCCACCAGCCACCTGGGTCCCACCACTCTGAGTGACCAGGAATCCCCAAAGAGCAGAGGGGACCCAGGGTAAAGGGGCAGAAAACCACTCCCACGTGGGAATAAAGGCCTAGGGAGCCTGTTTTAGATCTCTCCTCAGCACTGGATCCCAGGAAAAGAAATGTTTGGTCTAAGTCCACCTCTGAGGGAAGGACAAAGCATTCATCTTGGAAATATTCCCCATCTCTGCATAGAGGCCTCAGGTGGCGTTGGGGCATGTGTCCTCACTTTGCTGGAAGATACTGTAGTTTATTTGTCCTTGTTCAGGGTCTGCTTTTATGATGCCCCATCCACTGTGTCAGGCCTGGGGTCTGTAGGTCTGTGCCAGTTTGCATGGCTGTTCCAAGCCCTCTTCAGGCCCCGTCCCCTCAGAGTGTCTAGGGAAGTGGTATCGTGTTTTGCCACCAACCTTGGATGATGTTCCCTGCATGCAGCCTTCCAGCTAGAAGCTGGTTATCATGCAGATAAAGCACCTTCAATTCTGCATCCTTCATCCTGAAACATCAGGACAGGAGGACACTTAGTTAGGGAGGAGGGGGTGCTCTGGCTTGCTGGGCTCTACAGAGCCCCACTGTCTCCCTCTCCTCCCGCTGTGCCAGGAGCAACAGCCCAACCTTCTTCCCAGCCCTGCTGGGCTCATACCCTACCAATGGGACAACAGCGGGACTCCAACAACAATGGGACTGCACCTGAGTCTTGGATTTGCTCCTCCACCCCATTCAATGTTTGCTACACCAGCCAATCTCCTCCATGGGTGATGTTGGAAAAGAAACTGGACTGTGAGTCAGAGTCCCGGGTGCTTGTCTGGCTCGCCACCATTACTTCCAGATCACAACAGACAAGTCACTTGACCACTCTGGGTCTGAGGCTCCCCACTGCTAAATGAAGACAATGGGTTAGATAACGCCCAGGCCTTTCCCAGATGAAAATCTGATTCTTCAGTCATTATTGAAGACATCAAGGCACATTTACTTCCACTTATTAATTGTGGGATATCTTTAAATTTGAAATGAAACAATTTCATTTTTGAAACGAAAGAATTTATTTTTCATCTCTGATCTCAGTTGATTTTCCAACATCCTATGAGGTGAAAAGATACATCCCAAAGTGGGTTTCTTCAGATATTATATGGAAACAAGCACGCTGCACGCAAACTGGTTCAATGGTAGCTAAACATAAACAAATCTGTACTTCAGAGTTGCTAACATGCGGAATTACGCCATGGTTCTCTTATACGGAGACGCAGAAAGCAATATTTCCCAGATTTCTTGATCACGGGGCACCACTGCATCAAGCAGCTCATAAGATTGGGGTTCCACTGAACACACCTTGCGAAAAGCTATAGTAGACTCTTGGTTCAGAGAGAGCAGGGACCGTTTTTGCTCATTAGTGCAAAGCCCAGAACACGGCAGACTGCCTGGCTCAGTACATGCCAGGAGACAGACTGACTAGTTTTGCCCCAAAGGGCAGCAAGGATGTAGCAGAGCAGAGCCGCTGGATGGACATTAATATTCACCCCAGTGGGTGGTAACAGCTCCAAGCTGGGTCTCCCGACTTCCATCCTCATTATGGACACATGAAGCTGCAGCTCGACACAGAGTGATTCACTTGCTCCCCTCCTCATCAGGGAACCCCCATGAGGTGGCCAGTCTCAGCCTGATGAAGGCTGGAAAAACTTTCTGTAGGACAGTGAGGGGCTGTTCATAACTGCCCAGCTGCCCACCCACCTGCACTCTGAGCAGCCACAGCCCCTCCCTACGCAGAAAGGATAGACAACAGGTCTACCTGGAGCTTAACTTCTCCCCAGAGGACACAGCCGATCAGAGGCTCAGATACTCACCGAAAGCACAGCGCCCCACTCAGGACCATCTTGAGTTTCACAGTGTGCAGACTCTCCTGTTTTGAAATAACACAAAATCTTAGGTGGAAATAGAGGTTGAGCTGGCAGGGGCCTGGGTAGCAAGCAGCGTTCTGACCCCACCCCCTCAGCATGGGAATATCCCCCCCCAGAGCAGGGGATTCCAGGTCTGGGGTCAGGAGAGAGCCTCAGCCCTGCTGGGGAGAATGAAGCCCAGCTCCCCAAAGGACACCTCAGAATGTTCCTTTCTCCTGGCAGAGCCCGCGGTATCTGCTTACTCCTCCGAGGTGCCACAGCCCTTTTAATAATGCACTAGGGAGGAGTCCCTGAAACTGCCACAAGCTGAGGAGGAGCGGGGTTTCCCAGGTATTTCACACCACCCGAAGCCTCCAGAAACACCTGCTGTTCCTTACCTCTCCCAGGGAAGGAAGGTTCTGGAGATAATCTTCTTTTAGCAATTCTGAGGAACTTCCCTGAAGCTTTCCAGCGCTTCCCAGCACTCAGCTCCTGGACTTCAAGTGCTTCCAGACCCAAAGACTACAGTGCAGATAGCCCCCCCAGGCAAGCAGATTTTAGAACAAACCCTCCTTCCTCCCCCTTCCTTCCATCCTTCCTTCCTTCCTTCCTTCCTTCCTTCCTTCCTTCCTTCCTTCCTTCCCTCCTCCCTTCCTGACTTTGCCAAGCCTATGGAAAATGCTGGAGGTGGGGTTTTCCTGTGTAGGCAATGTTTAGTCTACATGTTCACTGTAGAAAAACCTGAAAATCCAGATCAGGGAAAAAAAAAAGTGAATACTTGTGTTCTGTGAGTGTGCCACCAGAAAGCCAATGAAAACAGTTTTCCTCTGCATACATACACGCGTAACTGTCAACAGTGTTTCACAGAAACCTACACTAGATTCAACTTGCTTTTTTCATATAGCAAATAGCAGAATATCTTTCCATACCAAATATGAATGATGCAACATTGAATAGCTGAATACATTTCATTATATAGATGCAGCATCATTTATTTATAGCAATGAATTATTATTAGTTTATTATTTGCTTGAAAATCATGTTGTGACAATTTTTTTGCATCAACATCTTTGCTCATGCGTTTGATTATTTCCTCAGAAAGTAAAATCTAGCTCATGCCATCTGTGATTGATCTTTCTCCATTACCTAACTGGCAAAATAAAATGTGATTGGATAACAATTTATGCAGTTTCAACACCTCCATACGTTCTCTGTGATGGATCTGAATTAAAGGTAGAGGGCAGTGCATAATAACAATTTAATTATATCTTGAGTGCCATTGATAGCAATTTATTGTTCAGGTATAAATGTTAAAGAAATTGCATTCCAGCTTATAGATTAAAAAACCCTTACAGCATTCAGGAATAAATAAAATATCAAGTTATTCTAATGTGAAAAACACCTGCCAAAACATTTTAAAATCATTAAACGGACCAAATGGAAACGACACTGAAATAATTGCAAAAAAAGAACAAAACCAGAAGGAAACTCCAGAAGGTGTTGTCCTATCAGCAAAATGGGTTTAAGCAGACAGGCTTTCATTTGTAAAGCGATTATAGAGAAGTACATATTGTTTCACCCAAAAAAGTAAAACACCAACCTCCCTGGGCTCTGATCCTCTAACCCCAGTGAATTGCACCCACGTGCCCACAGGACACGTGTGTGGGGCTTCAAAAGCTCTGTCCTCATTCTGACTAACATGAAATGATGCCAATGTGTGGCTGTCCCCCTCCAGATGGGGCGACTTGCTGAGGGTGCAGGGGGATGTTTCTGCCAGCTGTGTTTGCTTCGCAATGTGTTTCATGGTGATGGGTACAGGACAAATGGATGGAGAGGTGAATGAAGGAGCTAAGATGGTGAAAATATAAATAAATAAATAAATAAATAAATAAATAAATAAATAAATAAACAAACAAACAAACAAACAAACAAAACGAGCCCTCATTAAGAAAGTTAAGTTCTTGGGGCACCTGGATGGCTCAGTTGGTTAAATGTCTGACTTCGGCTCAGGTCACCATCTCTGGATTCGTGAGTTCCAGCTCCGTGGCAGGCTCTGTGCTGACAGCTCGGAGTCTGGAGCCTGCTTCAAATTCTGTGTCTCCCTCTGTCTCTTCCCCTCCCCTGCTCATACTCTGTCTCTATCTCTCAAAAATGAATAAACACTAAAAAAATTTAGAAAAAAAATGTTAAGTTCTTCAATCTTGAAAAAAGACAAAATGGTGACCACATGTGCTTCCAATGTTGCATTGGAACATCATGGAACAGGCTCCACCAGTGATGACTCGATTCTCTAGGAAACGGATGCCTTGGCTTGACTTATGATGGTGGAGTAGATACCAGATTCTGCGAAGTTAGATGTGAACTAAGGAGAGAGAGATAAATTGCAAATCATTTCTGCCTGATAAAAAATACAGCATCCAAAGGGTGCAGTTTTATTGCCTTGCAATTCATTAAGCAGGGTTTTGCTTTTGTTTTTCTTAATCTAAGTCAGCCAACCCATCCCACCATTTCTTTCCTGACTGATCATACCTTTTGAATCAGTTTCATCGTCCTGCTGCTTCCTTCATTTATTAACAATGGTAAATCTTTGGCACATGCCCACTTTGTGTTTGTACAAGAGTTATATTTTGGACTTGTTGAAAACTAAACTGGTAATACTTAAGACAATGTTATTTCGCCCCAAGTCACACATCACGTGTGGTGGTTTTAAAATCTGTCCACAAATTCTTTAACACTCTACCATTTAAGAGGTGGAGCTTAATTTTCCTTCAAGTGTGGGCTGGACTTAGTCGCTTGCTTCCAAAGAATCTACTACCTGGTAGAAGTGACGTTGCGTCACATCTAAGGCTAGATCACAAAAGGTATTGTAGCTTCTTCCTGATCTTTCTTGGCTCTCACCCCTGGGGGGAGCCAGCTGCCAGGTGAGGAGGACACTCCAGCAGCCTGTGGAGAGGCCCACGTGGTGGAGAACTGAGGCCTCCTGACAACAGCTATGTGTGAGCAATCTTAGAAACAGGCCCCACATCTTCATTCCAGCCTTCGGATGAGGCAGCCCTGATGACATCTTGACTGCAACTTCATGAGGAGCCCTGAGCCAGACCCAGATAATGCCACTCTTCTGATTCCGGATTCTGAGAACCTCTGTGGAATAATGCTTGCTGTTCGAAGCCGCTGCTAAGGTTTGGAATACTTTGTTACACGGCAATAGGTAACGAATACACTTTGCCATCACTATGGGGCATTTCTGCTCCTGTTCTCTTTTCATTCTCCTCAGTCTTCAGTGGGTATCTTCCCTTCTTAGGAAACATCTCAAGTCTTCATGGACTTTATATGGCCATGGAGGTTGCCCCAGAAGCTGTCCCAGTCTGCAGAGGGGTAATGCTTCCCCATGGTGATTCTCACCACCTTTGTGAGATTGGCAGTGCCCCGGAGTGGGGTATGGTTCCCGCTCTTGCTGTGGAGATGAGGAATCAAACAGCACAAGGGACACACCTGTATCAGTGTGTAAGCGCACATTCACAAGCAGTTTAGTAAAACAGTAATTTTTTATTAGGAAGATACATTTCACAATAATTTAAAATGACCAGTATCGATTTGGTGTTCACTATGTCCCTAGAATTATGTGTAGTGGGTTTTTTTTCTATTTCATGAGAACTTTCCCATTTTATGCTCATAACTGCCCTGTGTTGTAAATGCTATTATTATCTCTGTTTCATGGATGTGGAAACCAAGTACATAAAGGTTAATTATGTTGCCTGATACGAAACCAATAATTAGTATTGGTCAGAACCAAATCCAGGAAAGCTAAATCTAAAGCTGTTGACCACAGGATACAACACGGCAGTCAGAGGGAGCCTTCCTCAGTCGGCCTCAGATCATGTAACTCTTCTGGTCCCTGAGTCTCTGAGAGTAAGAGGCAAGTCTCTGCCATGCTCCCAGGCCCCACAAAACCAGGCTGTCATTAACTCTTGACCACGTTCTTTGATCACACCATGCAGTAACTCAAGCCCATGGACCTCTTGCTCTTTCTTGAACCAGCCAGGCACAGTCCTGCCTCAGGGCCTTTCCACCGGCTATTGTCTCTGCCTGGGAACTTCAAGATATGAGCATGGCTCACTCCCTTACATCCTTAAAGCCTTTGCTAAAATATCACCTTCTCCGTGAGACCAATACTCATCATCCTATTCTTTCCTTTCCTGCTATCACACTCCCCTTACCATGCTCTATTTCTTTCCAGTGCTCATCATCTGTTAATAATTGTATAATTCAGCATGTGTTATGGGTATTATTTATCAGCTCCCCCACCGAACCCTGCTGGAAGATAAGCTCATACAAGGGAGCTATTTCCTGTCTATTCTGTTCATTAGTGTATTCCAAGCACTTTATGGGCCTGGTATACAGTATGCCTTAAAAAAAATTTTTTTTTTAACATTTACTCATTTTTGAGAGACAGAGGGAGACAGAGCATGAACAGGGGAGAGGCAGACAGAGAGGGAGACACAGAATCCGAAGCAGGCTCCAGGCTCTGAGCGGTCAGCACAGAGCCTGACACAGGGCTTGAACCCACGAACTGTGAGATCATGACCTAAGCTGAAGTCAGACGCTTAACCAACTGAGTCACCCAGGTGCCCCACACAGTATACCTTTAATAAATAATATTGCACTAACACTGAACAAGTTGTATGCTGTTTCACATTGAAAAGGCCAGACAACTGTCTCACATTTTGTTCGCAATTATGATCTTTTTATTTCTCAGAGAACTTTGATGCTTCTGGATCCTCATTCTCTTAATACAGCAGTTAAGACCATGGTAGACATACTTGGGCCAGTGGGCTAACATGGGCCCTCTGTTTGTTTCCTAAACAAAGCTTTATTGGAACACAGCCACGCTCATTTGTTAACAGTCTGTGGATCCTTCTACACCACAATGGCAGAGTTGAGTATCTGTGACAGAAACCGCATAGGGTGCAAAACGTAAGATATTTACTGTGTGGCCCTTGATAGGAAAATGTTTGCCAAACTCTGGTCAAGACCATCTTGATTCCAGTCCTAAATCTGTCACTTATTACCATATGTCTTTGGCCAAGTTGTTTAATATTTCTGGGGTTTGGAGTTCTCATCTGCAAAATGGGGATAAAAAATAGTACTGGCTCAGGGGTGGTTGTTAAGATGAAAGGAGTTAATGTTTGTGCAGTGTTTACAGCAGTGCCCGGCACAGGCAGGTGCTTAAATGTCAGCTGTATCATCCTCCTCATCATCAGCCACGTGGCCTGGGGGAATTTGCCTCTTCTCTCTGATTCCATGATTCATCTCACCTCATTTGCATTTTTTTGTAAAGAAAAGAGGAACAAACCACCTCACCGGGTTGTCATGAGGATGGATGAAACAGAGGCTGCGAAGAGCAAGGTCAGCACTTAGCACAAACCCACAGACACCTCCTTCCTACCCACCCACCCACCCACCCCTGTTTCCCACCTCTCCAGCACCCCTCCCCAGGTATATAAAGAAAACCCTGAGAACGTGGCAGAGGCCATGTTTGCACTGACCTAAATGTGAGGCTAGTTCAAGACTAAACACTTCCTTGCCCGTGTGCAAATGCATCTTACTCGACCCAGAGAGGGAGAAGGCCCCACCTGAGCACATGCAAATCCCTTACAGGAAAGGTTAACATTTGCTGCACATTCACTGGGTCAAGCATTATCTCGAAAGCAATATAGGCATTGTGCCATCGGGCCTGTGAAGTGAGTGCAATTTTTATTCCCATTGAACTGTTAAGACAAAGTCAGGCATGGAGAGATTAAGTAACTAAAGCCAAGGTCACAAACTAGTAAGAGATGGACCTGGTGTTAGTACTCTGGCAATTCAATTTCATACTAACTCATCCCCATTCCCCACTGTGAACAAATAAACCATGTAATGCTTATAGATTCAAGCAATCAAGGAATGGAGGGCAGAGCTGGAGGCCAGAGGGGCTCCCTTCCAGGAGTCTTTTGCAGAAAGGACCAAGGGGTTTCTTGAGAAGAACAGAGGCTTCAAAAAAGTCAGAAGAAACCAATAGAGTCGGTCCAGAGACAAAGGGCTCCCACCAAGACAGAGTGTGGTACACATCAGGACAGAGGGAATTCTTCATTCCCTAGAGTGACTTTTCGTGGCTTAGAACAACCATGAAGGCCCTACCTAGCATAGGGGAGATGATGGTGATACATAGACACACAGCCTCCAGGGAGCTGTGAACAGAAGGTTACCTCCTACCACAGCCCAGGACCCCTACCCCAACTACAGCCACATCCTGTGGTCGCTGTGGGGAGCAACAGAAGGGAAGGTGCTACTTGGCTCACAGCATATTTGAGTTAACACTGGAAACCCTGTGAAATCACAGGGAAGTTTGTGGGTCATGTCACTGCAGCCAGAACGTGCTGAGCCAGAACGTGTTGCTTTGTTGTTTTTGCTTAGTCTCCTGGCATCTTCCAGGGTGGAGGGTCTAGGGAAGGGCCAGTTCTACAAGCTGGAACCGGGGAGTGTGTAGACAACGATGGGGTGAGACTCGTGTGTGTCACACCTATGGGCAGTTTCTCCTGACTGAGTCACCAAGGACAGAAGAGCCATTGGCAACCTCCTCACCTCAGATCATGGTGAGACCCTCCAAAGCAGGTCCAGGTGCTTTGTTCATCTGTACTTCTGAGGCCTCCAAGAGTCTGAGGACTCACCTCCCACAGATTGTGTGGTTTGGCCATTGCTGGACCTCTGTCCACAGAACAGCTAGGACTTGAACCAGATTCTGTAGCTGAAAATTGGAAATAAGCCAATTGTGGAAAGGAAAACCCAACAGGTCAGGAAGAGTACCGGTCTGGCCCCATCTTTGCTTTCTGGGCCATAGCCTCCTCCTCTCCAGCCAAAGCACAGGCTCTGGGTGCAAGGCTATGACCCCACAGAGAGGCCACTCTTGGCCAGACTGGATTGGACAGTCTTTCCTCCGCAGGGTTTGTTTTTTTGTTTTTTGTCTCCTTCCACAGAGGACCTGGACTAGTGAGCATCCATAGCAGAATTAGACAAGGCCAGGCCAACTGCCTTGGGGCTCCCCCAGAGGAGGCCTCAAGCCTTCCTTGGCTCTGACTGTGACACTTAGCACTGATGGAGTAGAATCACCTCCTTTCACAAATGCCTCAAGAACCAGGGACTACTTCTTTTTTTAATATCTATATGCTGCTGTGGCCGAGGTCAAAGAGGTTGTTGCCTGTTTTCTCCTCTAGGATTTTGATGGTCTCCTGTCTCACATTATACACTGTATGTTAGCTAACTTGACGATAAATTATTTTTTAAAAAAGGAGAACTCTGGGGTGCCTGGGTGGCTCCGTTGGTTAAGCGGCTGACTTCGGCTCAAGTCGTGATCTCGCAGTCCGTGAGTTTGAGGCCCGCGTCAGGCTCTGTGCTGACAGCTCGAAGCCTGGAGCCTGCTTGTTTCTGTGTCTCCCTCTCTCTCTGCCCCTCCCCCATTCATGCTCTGTCTCTCTCTGCCTTTCAAAAACGAATAAATGTTAAAAAAATTAAAAAAAAAAAAGAACTCTGTGTAGCTACATATGTAAATAAAAACAAAACGATAGGCAGAAAAAATATATAACAGTTATTATATAAGTGTTTACATATTTGTCTTTTCTAATTTATTATTATTATTATTATTATTATTATATCTAACTGTGGTAAAATACACTTAACAAATTTATCATCTTGACCATTTTTAAGTTTACAGCCATGTATGGATCTTTTACATCTTTTGTTAAATCTCTCCTAAGTATTTTATTATAAATGGAATTGCTTTTTTATTTCATTTTCTAACAGCTTGCTGTCAACATATAAAAAAATACAGTTAGTTCAAGGATAATAAAAATAAACATAGTAATATTTTGCAATCATCAGAGTAATGACTGATTCAGGCAAAAATCATCAACAAGAGTTAAAACCTTTAAGCAAATGGTTGATAAGCACAAGATGTACATTGCCTTAAAGAATCTCCTCACAGACTACCTATCAATTACAAAAGGAAAATTGGTGGGGCGCCTGGGTGGCGCCCAGGGTGGGGCGCCTGGGTGGCGATTGAATGTCTGACTTCGGCTCAGGTCATGATCCCGTGGTTTGTGAGTTCGAGCCCCATGTCGGGCTATGTGCTGATAGCTCAGAGCCTGGAGCCTGCTTCAGACTCTGTGTCTCCCTCTCTCTCTGTCCCTCCTCAGCTCACACTCCGTGTGTGTCTCTCTCTCTCAAAAAATAAATATTTTAAAAAATGAATAAACAATTTTAAAAAATCTTTAAACAAAAGAAAAATTGGTAATTTTGCAGTGGAGAAACCTAGCCAACCTCACCTTAACCAAGTGGCCAAAATTTCATTTACCAGTAAGGGCACAAGCCAACACAAGGCATCTCCTTACAGATGATACACTGAGAAGGACACGTGATCTCTTCTGGAATGTTCCTGCCAACCGTGCATAAGCTGAATCTAATCATGAGGAAACGCCAGACAATCCCAACTTGAGGGACAGTCACAAACTAACAGCCCCTTATTCTTCAACAGTGAATGAACAATGACAACAGGGATGGATAAAGAGTGGGTTGACTCAGAAAATATCTCAGAAGTACATCTTCTGAAGGGTCCTCTTCTATATGTAGCATGTGCTACCATGTATGTGGAAAAAGTACACATTCAGAGGCTTGTTTGTGTCCTAAATTTCTCTCCAAAGATAGTCTGCAAACTGGAAAAAGTCAATTAAATTATCTCTAGGCAAAAAAGAAAATGAGAAAATGGGTTGGGAGGCAGAACTGATTTTCACTTTGTTCCCTTCATCCTACCTGAATTTTTAAAAAAAATCATTCAAGTGTGTTATTTATTTAAAGTTTGCTTTTTTGCTTAACTTCAAAGGTGGTTCTCAAACATAATATTGAGAAAGAAACCAAGCACAAAAAGAAGGCATGCTGTATTGTTTCATTTACATAATTCAAAACTGAGGAAAACTAATCCATGGTGTTGGACATCAGGCTAGGGGTTAGCCACACCCTGAGGTAGAAATAGTGGCTGCAAGGAGCAAGGGCTGCTTCTGGGTGCTTATGTGTATAATCGGAAAATTCAGCAAACTATATCCTGATGAGCTGTGCAGTGTCCTCTGTGTATGTTATATTACAATTTTTTAAAGAAAGTTTGTTATTTGTTTAAGAAATACCATTGGGGGGGGCGCCTGGGTGGCTTAGTCGGTTGAGCGTCCGACTTTCGGCTCAGGTCATGATCTCACAGCTCGTGGGTTCGAGTCCCGCATCAGGCTCTGTGCGGACCTCTTGCTCAGAGCCTAGAGCCTGGAGCCTGCTTCAGATTCTGTGTCTCCCTCTCTCTCTGTCCCTTCCCCCCACTCAAAGTAAATAAATAAACATTAAAAAATGCAATTAACTTTCCTATATTAACACTGTATCCTGCCACCTTACACTTATTAGTTCTGGTAGTTGTTCTGTAGATTTCTCAGGATTTTCCATACAATCATATCGTCTGCAAATAAGGACAGCTTTCCTTATTTTCGGGTCTTTATTCCTTGGATATTTTCACTTAATTTATTTTTAATTTAAATGGCTAGGATCTCTGGTAAAATGTTGAATACAATCATCCTTGACTGATTACTGATCTCAGGAAAAAACATCCAGTCTCTCACCATTAAGTGTGAGCTGTAGATTTGTGTGTGTGTGTGTGTGTGTGTGTGTGTGTGTGTGTGTAGATGCCCTTTTAGATACTGAAAAAGTTTTTTCTGTCCCTGGTGGACTGAGAGTGTATATCATGAGTAGGGGTTAACTTTAACCTAATGTTTTCTCTGTAGCCATTGAAATAATCATATGGCATTTCTCCTTTATTCTGTTAATATGGTTCTGTTTTACAATTTTTGCCCGCTAATTCTGACATCTAGATCATTTCAGGGTTGGTCGTCATTGCCATAATTCTTGACACAGGAGCACACATTCTTTGTTCCTCGTAAGTTTGAATTGTTCCCTGGGCATTATAAACGTTATATTGCAGAGGCTCTATATCTGTTACACTCCTCTGAAGAAATTTATATTTCTGCTCTACCATGCAGTAACTTCATTAGACTCAAAATACAAACCCTGTCCCTCAAGTGGCGGTAAATATGTCAGATCAGTTCCTTTACCTTTAGCTGGGCTTCTAGGCATAGCTCGAGGGTCAGCCAGGGATTTGGGCACTTTTTACACTGAATTTTGAGCTCTCCCTCACTGCCTCTCTCCTTTTTTTTTTTTTTTTTTAAGTGTTTATTTATTTTTGAGAGAGAGAGAGAGCACAAGCAGAGAAGGGGGCAGAGGAGGGGCAGAGAGAAAGAGGGGGACGCAATCTGAAGCAGGCTCCAGATTCTGAGCTGTCAGCACAGAGCCCAACACGAGGCTCAAACCCACAAAACATGAGATCATGACCTGAGCCGAAGTCGGATGCTTAACCTACTGAGCCACCCAGATGCCCCTGCCTCTCTCCTTCTAAGATTACCCCCTTACTTTCCAGTGCTGTGGTTGTCCCAGATCTGTCCCCTGGTTCTTCAAGGAGGACTTTAGGGTTTAGCTTTAGTTGTCTTATGCTGTGCGGCTTAAGCCTGCCATCAGAATGAAAATTGGACATATTTTTCCAAGGAGCTACTCCCCTGCAGAATGTGCTTGCATGTGTTTGCTTATGCTTGGTCACCAATGCATTCTGGGTCCCTCCCCATTTCCCACCAGGTCTTGTAGTTGGTTTTGGGAAAGTCTTGGTCCAATCAGAGCCTACTCACTGACACTGAAAGAAACTCATGCCTTTTAGTTCTAAGGATGTCTCCTGTAATTAGCACATTGCAGTATTTCTTTTTCTAGTCTGTTAACCTTCTTTTAACCGGAAAGTTAATTTAAATTGACTAATTACTGAAATATGTCAATTTATTTCTACCATCCTTTTCTTTTCTTTCTTTCTCTTTCTTTCTTTCTTTCTTTCTTTCTTTCTTTCTTTCTCTCTTTCTCTTGTTTCTTTTTCTCCTTCATTTAGTGCCTTCATCTGGATGAGTGAGGATTTGTTTGTTTCTCCTTTGTTCATCCTTCCCTCAACTTTGGAAGTTACATACTGTATGTTAATTTGATAGTTACTCCAGCTATGTTAAAAATCTTTCTTGACCCAACTAAATACAAAGCTAATCAGTGTTTTTAGCTGGAGAAATGTGCCATAGTGAGGATGCCCACAGGGTGAGGATGGTGACCACGTTTGGGGTTATCTGATTTTTTCTTCTTTCATGTTCACTGAGTTTTGTAATGAGTGCACAGTGGGACTCTCTGTCATTCAGCTTGTAATGGTCAAGGGTCAAGAAAGAGCAGAACTCAAAGTTGGTGCCTGCCTCATCCTACAAAGCACACACTGGCCACCTCCTTGGACACCAAGATGCCTGGAGTGAGTTTGGCATCCAAAGTCCAATCTTCACTAGTTGATATCCAACTCAGAAACAAGAGGCCAGATGCAGAAATCTGAGGCCACCCTACCCTTTCTCTGTCCTCACCCTTTAGACCCATGACTACTTGCCTTCAGTCCGGTGATAAAGGAAGTAGATCCCACGAGGACGTGCTTTGTCTGGTCTGCAATGGGAAGTTTCGCACTGAGTCAGTCTCCTTGCTGAGTTCATCACCTGAAACACAGGCATAGATGGAGATTGAGCAGTTGAGAGGAGGGGATGGGCTCTCCCAGCCTGTCTCTGAATCCATCTGAAGCTCAATCTCTTGTCCTCATTTCTGTCTCTCTGCCTCCCTCTCCTACCACTGATCCTTGAAGTCATGAAGCTTATCTCTTCTCCCTGCATTCTGGGGTCATGACTTCCTAAAATAACCAATCCCATGGTCTCTCATCTGAGACTTAGTCTTCACTATCCTGTATCTTCCCCAACATTAGTCAGCCTCCTCGGCTTGTAGCCAGACTGGACTGAGACTCAAGGATGTCACCCACTACCATATATCTCACTCTGTATGAACTATCACAGTGATGCAACCAGAGGTCACAGCTGGGTTAAATATTTCCCATCAGGAAACTACCTTTCTTTTCTATAGGAATTGGACCTTCGAGAGAAGAAACATGGAGCAGAGATTTCCTGAAAACAAATGGGCACGTCCAGAACCATTGGACTTCCCGGTAAGAAAGCTCCTCTATTTGCAAAGAAATAGAAGTACCACAGGACAGGATCTGGTACACAATGACCATATTTTGGTTTTGGTTTTGGGTTTTTTGCAAGTGTCCATATTTACTTTATGCACACAACATATCGTCACCTCTTGAGTCTCTGTTCAAGCAAGAGTCTGGCCGGGCCACCCCCATCAGGTCTCAAGACCATCCAACTGAGGACATTCCCTCAGGGGACACTCAGGTCTTGGCGGAGCTGGGCTTTTTGTTTTAATAATAAATAAAAACTCAACTCTAACAATATATATATCCTAACTGGGGAGAGATTAAATTTTCTAACAATGGAACTCAAAATTCCCAAATGGAAAATGTTCAGAGTGATCCAGCTACATCCCACCCCCGGGTCTGGCCTCAAAGAAGGCCATTCCTGGGCAGCTAGCCTTCTGGTCCCCTAGCTCTGGGCCCCTTCCCTCTCAACTGTTGCTGGTCCCAGATGGGAAAAGGGCAGAGTCTGGTTTTTGGTCAGAAGCCAAGAGTGACTGAAGAAAAGAAAATGAAGGACTGATATTAACTTGCTCTGCACAGAGGACCAGCAAAGGTGGCTCAGACGTAAATAGCATTTGGGTTAAAACTACATCATTAGCTGAATAGATAAAAAAGATATGACACACACACACACACACACACACACACGCACACACACACACTCTGGAGTATTACTCGGCAATCAAAAAGAATGAAATCTTGCCATTTGCAACAATGTGGATGGAACTAGAGTGTATTATGCTAAGCGTAATAAGTCAGTCATAGAAAGATAAATATCACATGATTTCACTCATATGTGGAATTTAAGAAACAAAACAGATGAACATAGGGGAAAGGAAGGAAAACAAGATAAAAAAGAGAGGGAGGCAAACTATAAGAGACTCTTAAATACAGAGAACAAACTGAGGGTTGTTGGAAGGGAGGGGAGGGGGGAGGGGCTAAATGGGGGATGGGCATTAAGGAGGGCACTGTAGGGATGAACACTGGATGTTATATGTAAGTGATGAATCATTGGGTTCTACTCGTGAAATTATTATTACACTACATGTTAACTAACTTGGATTTAAATAAAATTTAAAAAAATACTATGCCATTAGCCAATTTAGTTCTCACATCTTTCACTCTCTTGGGCAGATCCCTGAGCCCAGCCAGCAATGAGAAGCCCTCTGGAGCTGGAATTGTGGATCTGGTCTGGATACTTTGTTCTCTAAAGCCTCCTCTCCCCATCTTATAGCAAGAAGGGGAAAAAAAAAAAAGCATCTTTCCTGTTTGGAAGTGCAAAGCTCAGATCGCAAGCTGATTCCTGGCCCAAGTTATCAATACAATCTGTCCTCTGGGGATATCCCAGCCCCACTTAGGGCTTTGTAGTGGAGGGAAAGAAGGTGCCCATCAAGCTATCATTTAACCTCAGAAGGAACAATACCACTGAACTTCAAATGTCAGCTTCAAAGGCTCACTGAAACTCCTGTTATTCATTCCCTCAAGGAGGGAAATGCCCAAGGAAATTCTCTCACTGCAGAACTACCCTAATTATGATGCATAAACTAAATTAGACTAAGAAACACAAAATTATCCATGCAAATTTAGTAGTACCAAACATGCACTCCTTTAATTGAGCTGAGTCAATTGAAGAGTCAAATCAGCACATAAAATTTAGTATTCGATTTTGATGAGAATTTGCCTCTAAATCATATCTGGCAGTTACTAAGTCCAATTGCCTAAAGGGCACTTGAGTGTGTTTAAAACTAGACAAAATAAAAAGACAACAAAAAGGATGCAGAAGAATCCCATTATTCATATAACGATTCGAAGAATGTACGAAAACAGAAATTATGGACCAGCTAGGTCTTCTATAGGAGCCAAGTCTTCCAAAAGAGCATATGGTTGCACTCTCTGGTCTATTGAGAGAACCCACAAACAAGTCTCAAAGGAATTCAGAAAGAGCAAAGCATTCTTGATGCTGGAACATCCGTGGAAGTTCATGGCAGAAACAACCTGGACATGGTGATACACAGCTTCTATCCGCGGTCACAGATGCATGCAGACACCCGTGCGCACCATGGAGAGGGACAGAGAGGGATGCCACTTGTTTCTCAAGCACTTACAAACATACCTAAGGGTCAGAAGAAGGAATCTAGAGCCAGGGCTCCTCCCACTCTATAGATTCAGGTTTAGTTTAGCAATTATTATGCTACAGTTACCGTGATTCAATTACACTCTCCAGACTGGAGAAACTCAGGGAAGGGCAAATTGCCTACAGGTAGAATGCAGGCAGGGCAGTGCAGCCCTAGATTTCGTCTTGCCCAGACATGGCCTCCTCTGATCGGCTGAATCACCAAGGCTGGTCTCCAATAGTATCCACCTTACTCTAAACCAGGAGAGGGATATCTCTGGGTTCCTTTCTTTGAGAAAGCAGGATGAGGCACTCTGGACAGGATCACGTACTTACTCATTCATTGGCTCAAGGGCCTCTGAAGGCCCGAGAATGACCTGTCCAGGTGCCCTGAGCTATTTGGGCACCCACAGAAGGGTCAGGGGATGGAAGTTCTAGTTCATCATTGACTTTGTCACCAAGAAAGACAAGGATTGAGGCAGAAACTCCAACATCCAGGTGAAAATGAATGTGAAAAATGAGCTTGGTGTTCTCAAGTGTATTCATCAGAGGTTTGGTTTTCCTCTCTGGAGAAAAGAGGAAAGATGCCATTTTTGTGATTTAGATAAACCCTCCTGTATTTCCTATATTTATCTCCTTAAAAGGGAATCAGTTCCCATTCCCAGTGAAAAAAGAAAGACATTTCCAGATGAGTAAAACAAGGGCACAGCATCATACTATTTTAATTCATTTTAATTTTTATCACTGTAATATACACATTATTTTTAAAAGCCAGATAGAGGTGTGCCTGGTGGCTCAGTCAGTTAAACATGCGACTCTTGATTTTGGCTCAGGTCATGATGCACAGTCACGGGATTGAGCCCCACTTTGGGAGCAGAACCGGCTTAGGATTCTCTGTCTCCCTCTCTCTCTGCCCCTCTGTGCCCCTCAAAATAAATAAATAAACATTTCAAAAAGGCTAGATAGAATTTTTTAAATTCATAATTATAAACAACAGAATCTTGCCCCACACCATCTTCCTTCTCTTAGCCCAATCTTCAGATCTTTTCAGGAAAGGTATTCTCTATGCCTTCGCAGGAATCCCCATGCCCCTCTCCAGGGCTAAGCCCCCATCCTATGACTCCTGAGTCTTTCTTCTCCTTGGTCTGTTTGCTTTTCAACCCATTTATAAGTGTCCATCTAATCATCTAGGTACAAACGTCAAAATATTTCATTTTTTTAATTTTCCTTTAGAGCAGTCACTTCTTTAGATTTTGCAATATTCACTCCACTTTCCCACCTGATTATCAGGCCCCCTAACAATACCCAGTCAAGGTGTCCTAACTTTCTTGTCATTTTTCTCAGAATGCTAGGGGAAGAGGAGATGATGTTTTGGTTTTGGAACCCTTTTACCAGGCTTAGGGCCAAAATGCTGCAAGCAAAGAGCAAAAATAGGAAAGGCACAGCCCCCTCTGTGGGGCACTGGCTTCGGATCTGCAGGGAAGGTGTTCCCACACTCTTGGGTGTAGTCTGGTTTCATCAGATTTCAGTAGGTGGGGGGTGTGTGGCTGTGGGGGATGATATGACTATTGGTGTCACCCTGCCTCTACCCACTGTTAAGCACTGTCCGAAGGACTTAAGTAACTCCCAGGCTCAAACTCTTTTTGGGATTCAGCATCTCATCACTTGACCCATTGCTCCCTTAGAGAAAAATCTCATGGTTCCAAGCCTTCTGCCAACCCCATCTTCTTTACACGAGTCTTGAGGACGTCTGGGATTATCTTCCACCCTCCTATATATCCCAAAGTTCTGAGCTGGGGTGGGAGTTTCCACCAACTGCTTCTGAAGAATATTACCCCACAGTCCCTTCAAGCTCTGCTGGCATAGGGAATGCTAGAAGAGTCTTCTGTCTTCACAAATGTCTAGAAAAGCCCACACTTTCCAGGCACTGGGAACTGAAAAGAGATTACTGGGAAAAGCTATAAGCTAGAATCTCAGTCTTGGAGAAAGTGCCTCTATCTTCTGGATTCCTAACAGAGGGATTTTCAATCTGTTTTTAAGGACCAGGATGCTCACAGGGGTGACCTTCCCTGGACTCTGAGAAGCTGGGGACCTGTCAGGTGGAGGTGCTCCTCACCAGAATTCCTTCATTCAGCCTGAGGAAGTATTCTCCCTGACACCAGGGAGCTTCCACGTTCAGATAGAACAGGGTCCAGGCACCTGACTCAGGACAGTTCCACAAAATGTTTCTGTCATTTCACATCTATAAGGATGCTTTCTTCAATTCAGTTGGTTCCCAGTGGAAAATAGGCAAATAGCAACTGAGCCACACTATCCCTTTTTCTAATAAGTAGGGTGACCACATAATTTATCATAAAATATGGCACTTTTGAAAGGGAAAGGCAGTGGTACTGGCGATTACACCAGGACAGTAGGTGTGCACTAGGACGTATGGTCTTGCCTCCACTTGGGTAGAGGGAGGGAGGGAGGGAGGGAGGGAGGGAGAGCAGAGAACAGGTGTGTGATGGCAGGAGACATCAGGAGTGAGGAAGAACTGTTCTCCCTCTTTGGTGGATTATGTCAGAGGAGAAAGAGAGGTTAAAGAAGGCAACAGAAGTAGCCTTCACAAAGCTGAAGGACTCTGTGGACACGGGAGCTCCTTTTTCCATGACGTTCCATGACGTAGGAACAGGAAGGTAGGTTTTATTCTAAATGAGGCCAATCTCACGAAGGAGGGCAGGCTGCCTGGGAAGGAAGGCAGGTCCTCAATCATTCATTCACTAATTAATTTATTAGCAATGTATTTATTCAACATATATTTATTAAACACAAACACTGTGCTAGGGACTGGGGATATAGTGGTAAACTAGACAAACGTTACTTCCCTGCAATCAAGGACTGTAATGTACATAAGGAGGAAGTAGAGATAAAGAAATTGTGTGAAGGATAAACAGTCAAAAACGAGAGATAGAAAATTCAGGAGGTAGAAGAAGGGGCTTACTTCAGACATGGTGGTCAAGGAAGGCTTCTCTGAGAAGGTGACATATAAAGAAGTGACTTGAAGGAGCCAGAAAGGCAGAGAATCAGAGTAAAACGATACAGGTATAGGGATGTGCATGAGCACATCATATGCAAAGGTCCTGAGGCTGTAAAGAATTTGGCAGGTTCAAGGAACTGAAAGATTGGCATGACTGAGAATAGAGATGGAAAGAGAATTACCTGGAAGAGGGGTTGGACATGGGGGTCAGGCCATCCAGGCAACCCTGAAAATATGGTAGGGAATTTGCATTTCCTTATAAGTGCAAATGGAAGCATTGAAGGGGTAAACATTGAAACTACATAGCTTAGATTTCCATTTATGGAGATAACCCTGTCCAGCTTGTGGAGACCAGACTGAATGGGCAGAGGGAGGAGCAGACGGAACTCACGAGTCAGGAGTCTGATTTATAACACCAGTGAGCTATCGCTGCTACTTGGTATGGAGTGGTGAGTGGCAGAGAAGTTGAAGAGAGATGGGTGTACTGGAGATGTCTTTTGAAGGCAGCCTTCTTTGGAGACAGACTTCATGAATTAGAGGTAGGGTTCCAAGGAAAGGAGGAATCAAGGATGGCTCCTAGGTTTCTGTCTTGAGTAACTGAGAAGGAAAAGATGGGTGTGGGAATAGGCATGTCTGAGTCCTTCAAAATTCCTATGGTGTAATCCTAATGCCCAGTGTGATCAGATTAAGAGGTGGGGCATTTGGGAGGTGATTAGATCATGAGGGCAGCGCCCTCATGAATGAGACCAATAGCCATTTAAGAGAGGCCTAGGAGACCTTCCTCTCCCCTTCTACCATGTGAGGACACAATGAGAAGTCTGCAACCTGCCAAGGGCCCTCACCTGACTGTGCTGGCACCCTCATATCAGACTTCCAGCCTCCAGAGCTGCGAGACATCATGTTTGTTAAGGCTCCTAGTCTATGGAATTTTGTTACAGTAGCCCAAATAGACTAAAACCTCCCTGGAACTAAGAGAGCCAGTAAAATATCTGAGAATACCTCTTGGCTCCTTCTATGGTTCCTCCTCCTCCTCCTCCCCCTCCTCCTCCTTCTTCTTCTCCCCCTCCCCCTCCTCCTCCTTCACCACCACCACTTCCTCACCTCCTCTTTTAGAGAGAAGAGTGTAGGCGGGCTGGCCATCTACCCCCTGCTCATGTCCAGTGCTCTTGGGATTTCTGAGAAGCTAATATTTACAAGCACAGCCTAGGGTTACATTGTTTTTGTTTCATCACTATCTACTATTCTTTCTACACATTCAGCTACCTACAGAACTCATATTACTCGCATCACCCTTCTCAGAAAACTTGCTTACTATATGTCCATTTCATTGCTGCCACAAGTCTCTCATAGTCATCCCTGGGGTCATCTGGTGCTGCGTCCTGACCTTGTCAGAGAAAAAAACCAAAACACTGGATTCCCCTGGTGTCCTTTTCCTGTGCCCCCAAATGGTTTATGAGTGCGTGAATGTACGTTGGTGAGGGTTTGGACAAAATCCAAGAAGATGCCAATGGGCATTGGCTGGAGGCTCTCTGGGAAGCTCTGGGCTGTGCTTTGTTTCTATATCCACCCTCTCCTGAGAGGATATCCTGACATCATTGCAGTCCCCCAAGGTCAGACTGGCACAGGAGGAGGAAAAGTTGAGACAGGGAGGCCCCTAGTCAGCCTTTCTGTGCTGTCCTTCCCCACCTTCTCTGAGGAGCTTTCATGTTCCTTGTGCCCTTATTGCAGTTAGGGCTGTCTCTGCCTTGATCGAGCAGACTCCACTCTGACACACTTGAGTATCAATGGAGGATGCTAGTACATGCAGTGAGAATTCATTTGTTTCAACAACTGCCATGTAGGGGGCAAGATCTGGCAGCCAAGGAGTATAGGGTTATCAAAGATACAATCTCTGCCTTCTAATGTACCTAGAATTTGGTTGAAAAGAGAGCAAAGAGGCCAAGACAAGGAAAAAAAACTCCAGCATGAGTCTAACAAAAGAAATGTCCCAGGATAAGGTAAAGTGCTATAGACCTCAGAAAAGAGAAGATGTTGTATTTCGTTGGAAGGATGAGGAGTGGCTTCTGAACACTTTAGACAGATGTAGGATGTTAGGAAGACATAAGGGGCGGATAAGATACACAGAGATGACAGTGTTTGCGATGTTTGCAAAAGCACGCACAGAGGCATGGAGGGAAGAAATCCAATGCGTTGGGAGTAGCTGGTAAACGAAAGAAGCTCGCCTTGACCGAATCTGCCTTACCCTGGGTTTACACCAGAAAGAAGCACCTGAGACAAGGGCTTGCATTCCGATAATGAGAAGTGACCCCAGGGAACAGGATTGGGGCCTGAAGAAACTGAAGCAGGGAAATGAGGCAAGCCAATGCAAGGCTATGTTCTTGAGCTCAGCACTGCCATGGTTGACAATGATTCAATCCTACTGGGACCCTCCGAGGTACTGTGCAGGTAGAATGCATCTCAGAATTGTACACTTGAATGGTCACAGCGAGTAGCATGTTCCCATCTACTCCCACCCCGTCCCCACGACGGTCAAGGGTTCCTCATGGGGCTGCTCCCTCTTACTTCCGAGCGTGTACATGTGTGAGTGCCAAGTGGGCTCCTACAAGTCTTTCCCCAGGGTGTCCTAGGAGCCTCCAAGCAGAGAGAGACAGATGCTTGGTGTAGCTGAGATAACATGCTGTCAGGTTATTTATACCTTCTCCGAGCTGGTTGCACAGCAATGACTGGAGTACGAGGCATGCCACCAGGATGTAAGAGGGGATTCAAGGATTAGCTCAGAACCATGGGCAGTTTGTTTTTTGGTTTTGTTTGTTTGTTTGTTTGTCTTTGAGAGAAAGACAGAGAGCAAGCGGGGGAGACGCAGAGAGAGAGGGAGACAGAATCCCAAGCAGGCTCTGCACTGCTAGAGCATAGCCCGACACAGGGCTAGAACTCATGAACTGTGAGATCATGACCAAAACCAAGAGTCAGACACTTAACTGAGCCACCCAGGCACCCTTAAGTGAATCTTTGAAATACCGGTTGATTTAAATTCACTACGGTAAATAATTACTCTTAATCAAAGTATGTATTACATGTCAAATTATTAACTAATGATATTATGAATCTGTTATGATGATCAAGACATTTAAATTTTTTATTTCACCTTTATCTGTTTTCTTTTTAAAAGCGAACTTTTAATGGAAGCATACATACGTACACACAGAAAAGTGGCTACATCATAAATACACAGCTCACAGCTTCCCATTCATTTGTATTTCACATTTATCCTTAGATTCCTCTTTGGTGGGGGGCCTGGCTGGCTCAGTTTGAAGAATACGTGACTTTTGATCTCAGGGTCATGAGTTCAAGTCCCACATGGGGTGTAAAGATTACTTAAATAGAAACTTTAGATTCATCTTTGGGAATACATATCATAATACATGCAGAGAATTAACAAATAATACTCTTTTATTGATAGGGTTGTATGAACAAAAATGCTTGGAGCTCACATCTCTAGGCCATAGGTTGTCAGAAGGAATAGGAATAGAGAGGGGTGTGCGTAAGAAGCATCTGGGATGTTGACTTAACTGGACTTGGCAACTAAGTGGATAGTGGGACAAGATCAGGAAAGAATAAAAAGTGATTCAGGTTTCATACTGGGGTGATGTTCATATGAGGAAACATGGTGCACAAATGGCCGTCTAGAGGAAAAGGTAGTTTTGGGTGACGAGAATGAGGGGGGGCTATGGATGGGCATCAGTGCATGTTGGTCTATGAAGATGACCTACTATGTCTCCGAATGGAAGATTCTCTGATTGCTTGATCCTCTTTCCTGGAATCAGTTACCCACAGCCCAGGCTGAATTTAGTCCTGAGGCTCTAGATAGAAGTTAGTGATGTAATTTTTGCCCCTCTCTTTGGTGAGAATGACAGGCTGTCCTGCTATTTTGGAAGTCGCTATGAACCAGTCAGGGTAGGAGACGGACTGAAAAGTGGAGGTGGAGCCCTCCTTATTATGGAAAAAGAGAAAAGGCTTCTGTGCTTTCTTCTTGTTGTGTACATCCATGATATTTTTCTCCTAGGATTAGGAAAAAGGTTTATTAGAGAGGATTACTGAGAGAAGGGGTCTAAACTAACATAGCCCTTGAGAGTGACCACTTTCCCCAAAGGGAGGGCCAGGGGCCAGGGACACAACCAGATGAAAGGACACAAGGTGTCAGAAGAGGCAACCCACTGGCTCCTAATAGGTTGGCTCTACCCCAGGATCCCATGATACAAGGCGCTTCTGATTCTCTGAGACAGCACTGTCTTCCCTGAGAACAGAGAGAGGTTTAAGTCTCTTTTGTGGGTGCTCTTGGTGGACACCCACCCACAGGTGTGGGCGTCTCACAAGATTCCCAGCCTCCGAGTGGGTTTAGATCTTAAAGCTTTCATCATAACCAAAAAGATTTGCTTCATAACTATAAATGCTACCTTCAGGACAGGAACCATAGGCATATAATCCACAAAATCCAGACTAACAATCTCCCCCTTGTCTCCTCTGTCATAGAGTGGCCTTTGTTTAAGTGCGAGCAGCCCAGCATCGTGGGGGATTTCTGGGAGGTAGTTAAAGAAAACTGAGAATGGAGAAACCACCATTCTTTGGCCTTTCTGAAGCATTCTCGTGGGTGTATTCTCTGGTTTTTGGAGAATGTTTTCACATTAAAATGAGTGTTACACCCACGCCAAAAGCAGCATTTATTGACTTGGGGGACAGCCAAGAATTGAACAATCCAGGATTGAAAAAATGTTATTTTTTCTTCAGTGATATGTTAAATGAAATAAAAAGTACATCTCACAGTGCTTCTCTCATTAGCTGTACAACCACTCACCTTAAGCTGTAAAGTTGGCTGGCCCTGAACTTCTCCACAGAAAAGACAAAGACGGTTGTTCTTGATTCCCAAGTAAACTGGATTGCCTTTTCCTGCATCATGGAATTCTTTGTCCATACATGTCATTAAATCAAGACTGACTGGAAACACAAGGAAAAATGGAAACAGGTATCAGGCTCCAGGGAGCAGAAAGGACAGTCCTTCTGACCTGACATTCCTCCTCCCAGTGAGGGGGACACTGAGCAGCCAGGACTCCCCCAGAAGCCTCTTCCCATTCATCATGTAGCTGAGACCCTACATCATTATCTGAAGCCCATTTCTTTCACTTACTTAATATCAGAACCCCAGATGTTACCAGGGCACACTGCATCCCCAAAATAAAAATAAAATTCCCCACCACATTTGCAGCTAAATTTTATCATATGCTGAACTTGTAGCCCACTAGATAAACATGGAAGTGTTGTGTGGGGCTTCTAAGAATGTTCTTTAAAAGGAGTTGACTCATCTGGGAGAAGCTCCTTTCTTACACGTTGTGTCTTCTTACTGCCTGCCTCAAATATGTGGATGATGGTTGAGGAGAACTTGAACTTGGTAAAGCAGAAAGCTAGAATCCTTGGACCATGGGAGCATCACAGTGCCACCATACCAACCTCAGCCTGCCTGCTCAGGCTTCTTTTTCATGAGAAAGAAATAAACTTTTTTTTTTAAAGTAAACTTCTTAGTTAAGTCCCAGTTATGTGTGTTTCCTGTTACTATCAGCTAAATTTAATTCCCAACTAATTTAGCCCAGGAGTCTAGGTGTTCTGCTTCTATCCTTCTGGGCAGCGGGCTGAGAATTCTCCAGTCAACATTCTTTATTGAATGCCGACTCGGGACAAGGATGCATGTGAGCACACAGAGATTTAGATGAGGATAAGAGAGACATTGTCATTCCCCCTATGGAAGATGAGACCAAAAGATGTAAGCAGAGAAATGACAGAACCACAATAAATTGCAAGATCTGCTTTGAGGGAAGAACCAAAGCCTGAGACAGTAGGAGACCAAATTTACATAGAAGAGTCAAGAAAGACCTTTCTGTAGAGGTAAAATGCAAACAAAGATCTGAAAGTTAAGAGGAAACTAGTATACGAAGACATGGGAATAGGATGATGGAGGGGGTCTGGAGGGAGAGTGTTATGGAGAAAGGATGGGTAAAGGCCCCTGTGTAGCTTTGAAAGAAGACTGGTGTCCCTGAGGTGTCCCCACTAGCCCCCACTTCCCACCCCTAAAACACAAACACATAGGAAAGACACTGTTCAATTAACATAGTCCAAAGGGTCACTCTTTTTTTTTTTTTTTTTTTTTTTTTTTAATTTATTTTTGGGACAGAGAGAGACAGAGCATGAACGGGGGAGGGGCAGAGAGAGAGGGAGACACAGAATCGGAAACAGGCTCCAGGCTCCGAGCCGTCAGCCCAGAGCCTGACGCGGGGCTCGAACTCACGGACCGCGAGATCATGACCTGGCTGAAGTCGGACGCTTAACCGACTGCGCCACCCAGGCGCCCCCAAAGGGTCACTCTTAATGCTTTGTAGAGAGTGGATGAGAGGCTACACAAATGAGGTGGGAAGGAGGGCAGTGAGGAGACAATGGCAGTGGTCCAGGTGAGACATGATATTATCTTAGAAATAAGTCATATTTTGCACACAGACTCATCAGTCTTTGCTGTTGGACTGGACAGAGATTGAATCACGGATGTCTCTTGCATTTCTCGCTGGAGGAAACAGGTAATGGTAGTGCCACTAATGGAGATAGGGAAGACTGGGCTGATCAGCAGTTTTGAGAGGTCAGATCCATAGTTCTGCTTGGGATAGATGAAGTTAGAGATGTCTGAGAGGATATCAAGAGGACATGGGTGAATTTTTCAGAGGGTCTTCTGGTGGGAAGCATAAATGCCAGAGTGATAGAGGCATTGGATCCATAAATCCAAGAGACCAGCTCCCAATCCCTTCAGTGGGGTTGCATAATGATTGCAGACTGAGATCTGAGGCCCTCCAGTATTTGTAGATTGTACAGAAAAAGTCGAGTCAGAAAGGAGAATGCCAAAGAGAAGCCAGTGAACCACAAGGGAATGTTCCTACAGAAGGAGAAGATGGAGGGTGTTCAAGAAAGAAAGAATTACCAATTATGCTGACTGCAGCTGAGGAACCAAATAATGTGAGGACAGAGAGTGTATCTGGTGACCTTGGGAAGAGGAACTTGAGAGAACAGTTCGGAAGTCATGTTGTTTGATGCAAACATGAGCAGAAGGTGAAGTAGAGACAAGTTAGGTAGCCAGCTCTTCCATGAAGTTTGGCTATGACTGGTACATAGAACTGTATTGAGACTAGCATATGGGAAAAAAGAGTGGAAGTAGGAATGGAATGTGGGGATCAAGAGAAGGTGGAATTTCTATTAAACTTAGCAATATTATATTAGAGCACATATACCAGTGATGGAAAGGATCCAGTAGAAAGACAAAGGTGGAATATACAGGGAAGAGAAGAATTAAATCAAACATTGAAGTCCTAGAAGAGGGAAAGAAGCTGAGATAGATTGACTTTTGATGGGAGGAAGGAATATCCCCAATATTAGAAGAGAGGACACCGAATTAGGAAAGTGTATAGTGGAAAGATGATCAAGTTTGATTCTGAGGACATAGGTAGTAATGGTTGAAATTTAAAGGAGAAAAACTCCAATAAGAAGGTCAAATACTGTTTGAGTGGACAGTCCCTCCTTATCTGAAGACATTTTCTCTTGGTAAGAAGGGCTGCCAACCCCTCATCCCCTCATTTCTAGGTGCAGGGTTTCCTCTGTGGAAGGGAACCATCTTGTCCTTGCTTGCCCTTCCTGTGGACATTGGTCCCAGAAGCAGGACAGGCCGAAGGCATGTAAGCTCATGCAAGCTCAGCCCCATCTCCAGTGGAACTGGTGCCCCTTTAAGAAGAAAAAGTGGCTTTGATTGTCACTCACCAGGGCTGACATTGTTGTTAAAAGGAGTTGTTATTAAAGAATTTCCATTCAGGACCCACACCATCTGTAGAGAATCATGAACACCAAAGATTCTGGAATAGTCTACCGCTGCCAGAAGACAGAAAAGCACAAAACACATATAAGGTTATTATAAACTTCAGGACTCTAGCTGCATCCTGGTCATAGTGACTTCTGAATCCTTAGGGGTAGGCTCACTGCTCGGAGAAAGAGTGGCTATAAGGAGAAAGGGAGGGGAAATAAGCCAGGAGCTGGTTTGTGGATCAAAGCATCTATAAGAATCTACCTGCATTTATACTCCCCAAGAGATTTTCAAGGTTTGTCTTTTTTCTAGGGATATCAGTGACTTGTCTGTTTCTAATTTATACTCTCTGGGTAGTAACAAAGCCAAAAATATTTAAGTTTGTCATCATTTCTTGTTTTTTTCTTTATGCTGTTTAACAAAGTAAATAAATTCCAAATATACATAATAAGAAAAGATCTAAATGCTCTGAGATTTTCAAATGCACGTTTTATGATCTGAGTATATTAGCAAGAGCAAATGCATCTGTAGCTAAGTAAATGATAGGGGCCCTTGTACTGTATTATCTTTGGTGAGGCAGGATGGAGATATTTCCAAGCTGGTTTGTGATTCACCACTCACCTTGGGGGGTGGCCATGTTGGCTTCAGAGCTTCCTGTGAAGAAGACAAGGTAAATCAGATGATGGAGAGGAGGTTGTCAGCAGCAGGTCTTGTGGAAAAGGGAAGAAGAAAACATGTCATCCAGTTCTCTCCCCTTCCCAACCCCAGAATTTTGTGTAAAAATTCTTCTAAGAAAGCTGCCTCCAAGCTCCTGTCCCAGATGCACATCTGAGACTAAGGAGGGGGTTTTCCAAGGCCAGAAAACCCCAAATGGAAACTCCCATCTCTATCATGACTGGTAGTCCTGGTTCTTCAGACTACAGTGGCCTTGGGATGCCCTCCATCCATCACGTCTGTGATTGTTAGGAGGTTCCAGAGCACCACCTCAGGCACTGTTCAGTGCACCAAGTCTCTGGATTTAAAGGAAGGGAGAGGAGAGTGTGCATCTATCTCCATTCTAGCCTCCCACATATCTAGTGAGTCACCACTTATCCTGTCTTCAAGTCACTTATCCTGGCTACTAAATAACTGTCAGAAAATCGGCCTCTCTGACCCCCATCTTCCCCCATTCTTCATCCAAAGAGGCATCCCTAAGGATCTTGCACACGGACATCCACAAGTTCCATTAGGCATTTTGATTGTCAGGAGTCATCTGTCCCTGGGCTTCTGGTTAGGGCACCAGCACAGTTCCCTAAGAAGGCCACAAGCTCCCCCACAGTGAGAGCCAGTTGTTCATATCCCTCCCTGCCTCAGGATCCTCAGTGCCTGATTCAATAGTTATCCATGGACAGGAAGTAAGCAAATCATCACCTGTACTCTTGGAAGTAGCCCTAGCTCCTCCAGTATCCTGTGCCTTCCACCAAGGTCCCCCAAGGCTCCCCAAGGACAGCAGTGAAAGAAGTCCATCATGATCACTGCCCTAGATTAGCAGGGAGGGGAATCTACCTACCAGATGCTCCAGTACTCTGAGCTAGTAGATGCACATTAGGTCTTCCCCAAAGGAAAGCTTAGACACATGGCTTCTGAGCTCAAATTACCTTTGTCCAAGAGATGCTTTTTACCCTGGATCCAAAGTAAAGGTTCTAGCTGCATCCAAGGGCTCTGGAAAGCTGTCTAGGACTCCCCAGAAGCAAGAGAAGATCAAAGATCAGCAGGTTTCATGGCTTCAGACTACACCTGTAATCTGTTATTATGGGCTATGGCTTCTTCCGGACTTAGGTGCTCTGACTGAATCCAACAGGTGCCAAGCTTTTTATACACACAGGGAAGGAAGGAGGTTCTACCTCACTTGGGTTGGGACTGCCTGACGCTGAATATTTTCTGGTTCCTGGTGCAGAGATTCAGTGAGTCTTTATGTAAATGTCAACCAAGTATGACTGTGACTTGCCCATTCACCCTGAAAAAGTAGGGCATGCTAAGTAAGCTCTTAAGAGCAACAACCAGGAAATATAGTCATCAACACTGAATTTGAGGGAAGAAACATTATGGGACTGCCCCAGGGCTGATGACTGGATTCTTTTGCCACAAAATGACACACTGGAATGTTATTCCTAGGAGTGGAAGCCCCCATTAGGTTCAAGGTAGGAAGTAGACTAAGGAAGGAATGGGTCCCCTAAGACCTGTGTAGCTTGCAACCACTCCTGGTTCACAATCACCATATTCTCTACCAATCTCAGACCAGGTAAAAACACCCCAGTGTATGCTTCTCTAGCTTTTCAGAGCCTGTATGCATGCTGCTTCTCCACTCAAGGGAGCCTCCCCTGGGCAAGGCCAGCTCCTGGGCACCCTGCCCATCATGGACTATAGGTCACTGACCTAGATTAGTGGGGCAGGGAGTACGCCTCCCAGATGCTCCAGTGCTCTAATCTAGCAAACACACATTAGGAACACACGTTAGGTTTTCCCTGAAGGAAAGCTTAGACGATGTTGTAGATACCCTGCCCCAATCCCTTCAGCCCAACTGAGTTCACCATCACTGTGGCAGTTTCTAGCACCTGTCTGCTTCACAACTCAAGGGTATTTATTTCAATAGCAACCTCAGCCAACGGGGGAAGGGACTGGTGGGTTAATATCTTAGCCTCCCCAGCTTCTGAAACAATGCTAGGGTTTCTCAGGGAGAAAACAGACTAAGACAGTAGTTTAGTATTCAAGAGCCAGAGACTCGTATTCAAAAGATGTATGTTCATAATTAGGCTTTGCAACTTTTGGACTTGTGTCCTTGGCACAATCCTTTCACATCTCTGATCCCAAGATGACTGTTATATGAATGCATTGTACCTTGCTGGATTATTGTATTGGTTAAAGAACAGTATGCAAAGTCCCCAGTACATGACACCTTCCTGTAGCAACTGGCCTATTGAGTCTCCTATGTCTGTCACTAGACCCCAGATCAGCCTATTTGTCTCTACCAGCCTTTTTGCTTTGACTACCAGTAGATCATCCTAGCTCTTGACATTTGTGCTACCTTATCAGCCTACCTAACACATAAAGACACTCTCAAGTTCACACTATATAGTCTTCCAAGGGATTCTCACTGCACAGTGGGATATAAAGGTCGTTATGATCTTGTCCTGAGTAGCTCCATAGCCATTCCCTCAAGAGTGTGGAATCATGAAGCACTCATACTCAAATGTGCAGTAGGTATGTCTGAGTCAAAACTAGGATTCAAAATCAATCTGCGGCTATGAAGAGGAGTTTCCCCAGGTATCCATTAGCATGAGTTGATTTCCATGCTCAAAGAAGAAAGTCCAGAGCCTATGACATCACCCCCATATTCCTTATATAGGACTGGACCCACTTGGATATCTTGAGGAGAGGATCTCAATGTCCTGCCATAAGGTACAAAGAAGCAAACATTCAGGACACATTGATATGGATGTTGCATATACTAATGCAAATTCATTCAGGACCACAGCTAATAAGATGTGGAGCCTTTCAGATTCATTATTTCATCCTATAAATACATGGAGCTCCATGTAGCCTAGGCACTTAGTCCACAGTGCCATTAGTTGAGGTGATGGGGCTTTGGTGATACCAGATAATACAAGACCTCAACTTATGTCTCCCTAGAATGGAGGTGCATCCTTTACCACCAAGGTGGTGGGTGATCCTGAGAAGGGCCACTGGGTCAAAATATGTGAAGGAAACCTCTTTCCCTGTAAAAAAAAGAACTCCATATGAATAAAATCTAGAGATATAGCCTTTCTTCTCTCTTCAAGTAGCCCGAACTGGATCTGAATTAGGATTTCATTCCCTTGTCCATCCATATCTATCCTTCACTAGTCAGGTCACGGTCTAACATAGTCCCCTCGGTTCCATAAATCTCTCCCAATTTATATAGCACAATTCCCATCACTCAATTTGACTATTGTTCACATATTGCCAAGTTATTAAATGAAAGAGTCCTTGTTCTATAAATCCCTGATGTTCAAAGTATGATCTGTGGACCAGCAGCATTGGCATCATCTGGCAGCTTGTCAGAAATGCAGAATCTCAGGCTTTATCCCAGACATATAGAATCAGGATCTGAAATAAAGGAGCCTTAAAGCCACGATATGTTCTGTGCTGCTATAGCATGCACCCATGCCATACTCTAGTCACACCAGCACGAGAGAGAGAGAGAGAGAGAGAGAGAGAGAGAGAGAGAGAGATCAGGACTCAGGGGCTGCCTAGGACTAGGCAAGCAAACCAGATCTAGATTCACCCAATCTCTGGAACCCATGAAGTAGATGGTCTTGGCACTGAACAAAGTGGGTGAAGGAAAGATATAAAGAAAAGAAGTAATTCCTGGAAGGCTGTGGCCATGAGGATTTTCCCTTTGAGTACTCACAGTTTGATTGAGCCAGGAACTCTCAAACCGCATTTGGTTTAATGTAGGCCAAATGCTTTCCACCAGAAACAAAAAGAGAAAACCCATCTAGAGGAGGGCAGAGCCACTTAAATAATTTTACAAAGGCAACAAGCCACAAAGAGTTGAAGATCACCAGGCATATAAGTAAACAAGATCACAAGAACAAGAACCAAAAAAATAGACAAAGCAAGATAGTAGGAACATACACAGACATCTGGTTTTATAATTATTATACACAGAGCTTAAAACAACTATCCTAACCATATTTAAGAAGCAAATGACAAACATGGATGTTTTCCTAGAATAGCAAACTATGAAAAGTGGCAGATTTGGAAGCATTAAACAGCATCTCTAGAACAATATAATACAACAAATAAAATTAAAATAAACCAAAATTTGTATTTGGCAACAGACAACACACAGCAGAGGAGAGAATTAGAGAGTAAAGCAAGCTGAGGGTATAGGAATTTCTAGCACTCTTTGCCTCCCAGAAACATCAATTTGAACAATTATCCATACACAAAAATACCTTCACAAGAGTTAAGAATTTCAGGTGAGGGATGACAGCACCTGGGTGGAGCATAGAAATAAGAAAAGATACATTGAAAAAAGGGTAGGAAATATAATTTCATATTACTCCCATCACCCATCCCCCAAGCCAGAGTATCCCAGCATGGAGAGAGACATCCAGTTCACAGGAGAAGAGTGAAGTAAGGAACTGACTTCACAGCAGACTCCACCACCAGCCCACACCAGCACCAGACTGACTTCTGTGGCCTGAGGCTCTTGGCCTACTCTGGCACCAGGCCAGTTACCATGCCCCAGATTTCTGGTGGGCTCCAACAAACCCAGGCTACCAGTCCACTCCAGCACTGGGAAGACCCCCCACAAACCCAGGCTCCAGGCAACTTCCTGCAAATCCAGACTCCTGGCCCTCTCTAGTATCAGGCTCACTCTCATGGACCCAGGCTACCAGCCTGCCCCAGCACCCAGGCCAGCCTTCACAAACCTAGACCCCAAATAAGTTCCCATGGAAGGAGGGTCCTGGCCTGCCCCCGTGCCATGCTGCTACCATTGGCCAAGGTCCAGGCAGTCTCCTGTGGGTCCAGGCCACCTGTTCACCCTAGCACCAGGCCAGCCCCATTGCCTCAGGCTTTAGACAGGCTCCTCCCCCATAAACCTACGCTCCACATGGGCTCCCATGGATGCAGGCTCCCAGCCCACCCCGGCACCAGGTTGGATCCTAGAGCTCCAGTCTCCAGACATTTCCCTGGGCCCTAGCCTCCAAGCCAGCCCCCGTGGATTCGAGTGGTCCTTCATGGCCCCTGCAGCTACAGGCTACAGGCTGACTCCCATGGCCCCAGGCTCAGGCTTGCCCAACTGCTAGGGTGGCCTCCATGTCTCAGCTTCCAGGCCAGCTCCTGTGGACCCAGACACCAGGCCCATCCACATAGACCCGGGTCCCAGGCCCACCACCACAGACAGGCACTGGGCCTGTCCCAGTGAACCCAGACACCAGACCGGCCCCTATGGACCCAAGCACCAGGTCTGCCCACCTGCTGATCCAGGCACCAGACCTGCCTGTCTGAGGACTTCAGAACAAGCCCACGCAGAATCTTTGGACAAGCTGCCTGGTATAGGGCTTTCCCTTCCAAAGCCAGCCTGCCAAGACTGAAAGAAGTGCCTACTTCCTTAAATGCACAGACACCAATAAAGGCCACAAGGATCACAAATAATCAAGGAAACATGATATCGCCAAGGAAAGTTAATATAGTTCCAATGACTGACCCTAAAGAAATGGAGAAAAATGGTCTGACAAAGAACTCTGAATAACCCTGTTAAAGAAATTCAGTGAACTGCAAGAACACACAAGTAGACAACAAAACAAAATACAAAATGTCCCAAAAAAACGAAACAAAAAAACAATGTCCCAAAAGGACAATACATATAGATTCTTGGGCAGTGGTCAATGCCCACTCACTGATCAGAAGACTAAAAGATAAGGAGATATGGAGTAAAGACATGTGGATGGACATATGGGAATGCGCACAAAATGCGAAGATGTTTGTATTTTTTGTTAATGTCCACCAGAAGGCATCAACCACAGAAGAGTCACTGGCTACCCAAGCAAATAAAATCACTCTGCTAGTTGACCTTAGCCAGGCTTTGTCTTCAGCTGCCCTGTGGGCATGTGAACAGTGGGAGTGCATTCTATTCCCTAAGGTCATTAGTAAAATATTGATTCTTCAGCGCTGCTCTAAACCTACTAAGTAGGAATTATGCAGGGAATAGGTTTTAATTTACTGGGTCCAGAGTGAGCCCAAACACCTGAGCTTGTAGTTCAGACCCCAGATGATTCTGATATTACTTCAAGTTTGAGAAATATAGATACACAATATATTTCAGCATTTACACCATTACATAACAATGTTTAGGTGGCCAGGAATGTTCCACCCTGGGTGGGTCATCTGCTGACACCCTGCTAGACAGCCCCAATGATGGGAACAAGGGGGATCATACTTTACTCTGCTGTCTTGCTTTGGGTAATTGTTGCTAATTTCTCAAACAGTGCTTCCTAACACCCCAACACCAGGAGATGGAAATTGAAATCAAGAGGATCACATTCCCAAACCTACTACTAATGGTCACTGCAAGTCACTTCCACCCCATGTACCTCCCCCCGCATTCCTTACCCCTAAAAAGAAAAGGCTGAAGGAAAATGATATCATTCAGAGAAGTTATCCAAATTCTGAAAAAGGCGAAAGGATTATTGTGTGCCTTTCCAATGTCATACCAGAGCATTGTCTGACAGGACCACCCAAAGTTTATCTAACTCTCTATAAATATATTTTGTTTGACTTACTACTTCTATTAACTTTAGCAAATAGATAAAGAGCACATGATTTTTGTATAGTAGGGATGCAAATGCCATCTGTCTGGTAAAAAAGATAATGTCTCAGGCACCTGGGTGGCTCAGTCAGTTGAGCATCCGATTTTGGCTCAGGTCATGATCTCTCAGTTCGCGGGTTCAAACCCTGCAGCAGGCTCTGTGCTGAGAGCTCAGAGCCTGGAGCCTGCTTCAGATTCTGTGTCTCCCTCTCTCTCTCTGCTCTTCTCCCACTTGTGCTCACTCTCTCTCTCTCATAATTAAATAAAAACTTTTTAAAAAAAAGAAAAGATAATGTCTAAAGTTGGTAATTCAAGAAATAGGAGTAAAAACATATACCTAGACACATGGAGGAAAAAGAGCTGAAAAAGACTTAGCAGTTGCCTCATGGAAATATGATTGGGGCAGGATATTGCTTTCAATCATAGACATGTATTGCTTTGGTAAGAATCTTCTTTTAAACAACTCTTTAAAGGCTGAGAAATAAAAAGCAATGTTTTATTGACATGAGGATTATTAATTACAGCCACTGTTCTCAGTGTCCCGGAGACAGCATCTTTAGTCCCTGTGCCCAGTTGTTTGTGAGTTCAGGGAGAGTATCTTCAAGTCCAGCTTCAGGAAGTGGTCTTTGCCCTTCAGCCATCCTGGTGCCGGAAGATACAAGACCCAAAGCAGCTCAGCAGAAAAACATCCCACTCAACTGTTTTCACTGCAATTGTGATTTTGGTGGCAAGGTTCTAAATTCCTTCCCGGAATCCAAAATCCCCCCTCTCTCAGTGTAATCTCTTAGATTACACCTTCTCAGGAGCTTCCCCGTGTAATCTGAAACCAGTCCTCATATGGGTAGGTCAGGATTGAGACCAAAGAAAGAAATAATTCACCCCAGATCTGTAGGTGGCAAGTTTAATAAGCAAGGGAATTTATATATGATGCTTGTTTGGGGGCAGCTGTAAGACGAGTACATTTCCATACCCACCCACTAGAATATTAAAAATTTATATAGAAGCTTTAAGTGGGTTCAGCCACAGGTACCGTCCAGATGTCTCAACATCACATCACTACACTGCCTCAAGGCTATGTCCTTGGGGGCACCTTCTGGGAGCCAGGAAGGCACCCAGAGCACACATTGCAAGGACAGGAGAGGGGGTGAGGAGCCTCCAGCTGCCAGGGTCCAGCTCATGGGTCAGCTGGTGGTCACATCCTCTCAATGACCTCCCCCAACACAGGGCATCAAGCCCTTCATACCAAAGATGCAAAAGAACCAAATCCTTCAGTGAGTGTTGGCCTGGAGCTCACAGAACCCACCCAAATGCAAGAGCAATTGGATATTCAGATGTGTGAAAAACAGGTGTTCACCTGAAAATGAGGACGTTGTTACTCATAGGGTCCTTTCTATGATTTCTATGCTGTGGTCTTTCACAAACGTGATGGATAAGCGGAGGGTCCTCTGCAGGTCTGCTCTCCAGCTCCACAAGCTAGAGATTACTATGTTTTCATTTTGATTACACTCTAAATATGTTATCAGAACCTCTTCTGTACCATCAGGATAACCAGTTACATGACACCAGGACTCATATTTGAGCTTTTGTTTGAGCTCAAATCTGTGCTAAGTGACAATCCAAAGTGTCACAGCACCTGTATGCAGTTTTCATGGTAAAGAGATGGGACAATGGAATCACCACACAGCCTGTAGGAGGATGGAGGTGCTGTAACACTCAGACCATAATCACGTCACAAGCAAATGTGTTATTGGATCCCAATTGGCAGATGTAACAACTGACAGTGTAACAATGTAAATGGTCAGATATAAGAAGCTATCACCATTTATGAGCAGTGAGTATAGTAGTAAATATTCAATAACCAATTCTCCTATTTAATATCCCAGAACTAATTATCTCAGTGCCCATTTTAATGCTGTTTTTTAATAAAACTGCAATGCTAAAACTATATTTAATTGAGGAAGAAAACTTCAAAGAATCAAGAGATGTTGCATTAAATCGGGGCTTACTGATTGCTTACTGGCTGCTTAGTAGAGTATGTGGTCTGATTGTCCAAAAGTAGGAAGAGAAAAAAAAAAAAAAGTAAGTGACTGGCGCTATTTTGGAAATTGTATTTAAGCAAACAGAACTTTCTGTGTCTGTAGTATCAGAGTCAAAATAAGAAATCTGTTATATACAGAACCAGATGTAGCTACATCTTTCTACAATTATACCCACAGTGATTTAATTTCATCAGAACACATCATCTGAAGCATGACCGGTGGGAAAGCTAGGCTCTCTGTTCCAAGAAAAGGCACCTTTGATGAAGTTTTGGGGTGATGGTGGGGTTCGTGGGGTTTGGAGCTGACGGCCAAGAAAGAATTCTTGATGACATCTTTGGTGCAAAAAGGTGATATTAAAGCAGGCGGACAGGACCTGCGGGCAGGAAGAGCTGCACTGTGGTTGTGAACAATGACTGGTTATACACTATGGCTCGGGGGGAGGTAAAGACAAAAGGAAGGCCTCCAGAGGGACTTTGATATGCTAAAGAGGACTCCTAAGATACCTGAGGCCTTGCTATTATCAAGCTAAGGTTGGTTTTCCTCTAGTAAGGCATTAACATTAGGACGGTAGGGGGTTCCTGGAGAAACTTGGTACTCTGTATTTGCCTCAAGCATTTGTCAATGGGCCGCAGGTTATACGGGTTATACGGGCCGCAGGCACTTAATTTTACCTGCCATTTCCTTCTTGCCTTTGTTCCCTATATCACTATGGAAGGGTGATGTTGGGGCTCCAGCAAACTGATTCTACAGGTTTCTGGAGATTAGGCTATTTGATAAGATTGACTTTTTCTTGAAATTTACTAAGATATTTGTGAACTGAGGGAGACTCTGGTCCTGCATGACTGTGATCTCTATCAGTTAGCTACTTGTTTATTTCCTCTCCTTTGTCCCTGGGCAGCCAGCAGTGCCTGAGGAATATCCCACATATGCCACCTGGGGGAGTGGGGGCAGTGTGCTAGCTTGTAGTTTGCCCTGCCTTAGGCTCTGTCATCACCTTTACTGCTATTTTTAAAGAGATCTTGTGGATGCCTAAAAGGAAAAGTCTAGAAGAGGCAAAGAAATCAAGGCTGTGAGACTGTACAGAAAGTAGTCATATAGTAGTGTTCTTTTACATGCATTATCTCCACCCTGGACTTTCACCACTGATAGGGGTCCTTCTTTCCCCGGTGAAACCCCAGTGAGCTATCCTCATTCAATTACTCTCGCTAATTTCAGTTTACTACGTTTTTCTACTTCATTTTACAGCTTAGTTTTAGCTTTTCTGTTATGTAAACACATGAAGTTTATATTTGGCTTTATGTTTACATATTAGAATTAGGAAAAAAATAGTTTAACTATTGTTAAGAATTATTTACCTTTAAACGTTCCTTAACCCTTAAAAGGATACATTATACAACGTGAAATATACTGGCAACATACAAAGCATATGGAAAATGTAATCTAAATAGGAAAGAAAACAAAACGAATCAGTTCCACACTAGTCACCAGATCATGAGCTCTGACGCTTCTCTGTATCCACCCACAGAGAAGGCACTGTCTTGGGGTCCAGACACCCTCGTACAGATGGCTGTGGGATGGACAACTTCAGCTTGAGAGGAGAACTTTACGTGACCCCTCGCCCCGTGTCTGAGCTCACATTCTATGCCTCGGCTGCCCTGAAGTCATTCACAAAGTGTGATGATAACAAGGTCCTGCCCACCTCTCAGCACTGATGTGAAATGACACAGAGAGAATATAAATGAAAGCATGCTGGGAACTAGGAAATTTAACAAAGACCTCTGACCAAGCTGCCCCCTCCAGGCTGAGGTCAAGCATTGATACTTAAATTGAAGTTAACATTGTTCTTTCCCCCCAGGTCTGAAGTGAGGAAGAGGGGATGGCGGATCTCAGAGGAGGCGATGAACCAGCCAGGGAAGGCCACGGACTCGAAGGTGGAGGTCCTGCCATCTTTTGAGTGGTAGAAGAGGAAGGGCTCCACGGGCGTGACTTCGTTGTACAGATCCAGTATCTCCTCCTCCTGAAACGTGACAGAGAACGCCCAGCAGGAGAAGCAGAGGCTGTTAGCGGTTCAGAGTTACTTGTGCACAATCAATAAATGTTCCAAAGTTAGAGAAAGCCTTATCCCTCTATGAAAACACATTTCAAAGGAGCAGCAGAGTGAGCATGGATTCTCACCTTCCCGGCCCCTTTCCTCAAATCCAGAGATGGAGTAGGAATGGCACAAAGAAAGGTTAATGAACAAGTGGGCACACTCCAACAATGCATTGGAACTCATCTCACACAAGAGGCTGATGGGGGGAAAAGAAGGAGCTGCAGATCTGCAGCAATAAACCAAGGACCTCCCCTACCAAAGCCGCAACAGTTGAGGGCCGCCACCTCGCAAAACTAGTCTTCTAACAAAAGTTCCAGTATTAGCCTCTGACCAGCTGCCAACACTCGAGGAATGTCAGTGCCACAAAAAAGACACAAGAGGGTCTAACAAACCAAAGGATTTGTGTTAAACAAACAAACCAAGTAAATAGAGCAATCAGAAAATGCTTTCTATATCATATGTAGAAGTACATTTTGTGTATTTATATACTGTGCATTGAAGTAAAATAAGTATTTTTAACAAAATTATGCACACACAAGATCTCCAGAGAGACACTACACAGGGATGGTCCATAATTTGTCCACATTTGGACCTCCTCCCTATCTCATTACCATCTGAACTTAGAATATCCATCAATCATATAATTATTGCTAGACTTGTTCATCACTGTATATCCCAACACACAGAAATTCAATAGAGATGTGTTGGCTGTTTAATAAATAAAAAGACCCTTGCTCATTTCAAACTCTGACACCACCTCCTCCATCCTCCTTTTCAACCTCCCGCCTGGGAAGGACTGGGCGGCAAGTCCCTAGCTGCCCTCCCCAGCTTACTCCTGTTCCTCTTCAGGCCATTCATGTTTGCGTTCTCTCCGCCGTTTCCATTAGCACATTTGCTGCCATTCTACCTCTTAAATAATGATCTCGCTTGCCCACCACCTTTCCCAACTCCCCTTTTGCAGAAAACTCTCTGTAACAGTTGTCTATATAGGCTGTCTCTAGTTTCTCTCCTCCTGTCCCACTCTTAAACCCCTCGGTCTGGGCGTTCACCTCCAGCACTGCAACAACACTGCTGGCACCAGGGTCCCTAAGAACCCACATGTGGCAGAATGAAACGGTCAATTCTCAATCCATCGAAAACCACAGTAGACAAAATCTCAGTAGAAGGGTGGCTTAGCAGACAGGACATAGGTGAAAACGTAATTTTCAGTCCTCTTTCATCACACCCAGCATTCACTCTGTCAGCAAGTCCTCTTGCCTCAATTTAAATAAAATATTTTCAGAGTCTGACTGGCTTCTGCCTACCTCCACTGCTACCCACTTGTCCACGTCCATCAAATCTCCCCTAGATCACCTCGAAGTCCCCCCACAGGACTTTTACCCTGCCCCCCCCCCCCAGTCTGCTTTCAACTGGCAGCCAAAATAATTCTTTTCAAACCTATGTTCATGCATGGGACTCTTCTACTCAAAACATTCTAATAATGCCCCATCTTACTCAGATGGAAAGGCAAAGTCCTTACAAATGCCGGCAAGGCCCTTTGTGTCCTGCCTTTTTATCTCTCTGAACTCCTCCCCACTTAGTTCACTCCTGTCACACTGTTCTCCCTGCTAATTCTTGAACTTGCTCCCACTCACACCTGTTGGCTAACTCTCTTCTTGCCTTCTACTGTCTGCTAAGATCTTATGATGCCGACTGCACTATTTTCTACGGCAGCCCAACTCCACCTGGGCTGGCACGGCCAGTCTCTTTAGCCTGCTCTAACTGTGCTTTCCCACGGGACATAACACCCTTAAAGACACCACAGGCTTACCTATTACACTTACTGTCTACCACTTCTCTCCTCCCGCTAGAATCCACACCCTCTGAGGGCAGGGCTCTGTGCCATTCTGGGCACCAATGTATCTCAAATGGCCACAACGGTGCTGTGCCACTAAAAACCTACACATTTACTCAGCTAATTGGACTGGATGAAATGAAATTGAGTTGAACTAAACTGAAGTTTAAGGAACAAGAGGAAAGATTGAAATCTCAGAAAACTGAATAGGAGAATAAGTAAGCAGACAGGATAAACTTAAAATGTAATCGTGACCTGGAAGATTAAACCAAGATATTCTCCCAGGGTGCAACAAGAAAAAAACAAAACAGTGAAAGGATAGAAAGTATGGAAAATAAGATGAGATACTGAAGAGAGATCTAGATGTTCCAATGACTAAGGAATAGGCATTCCAAAAGGAAGGAAAGAGAAGCCAGAATGAAGGAGAGAATATACTTGAAACAATGGTAGACAATATCTTAAAATACAAGACAAAGATCCTCAACTAGTGATGTTCAGGATAACGCAACTGCATGCAGATAACTCAAAAATATCTAGGAATAAATATGTTTAAGAACGGAGAATATTTCTTTCTTTACTTCTAAAACTAGATTATCTACCAAATAAATATCTCATAAAAGAAACTGGCCTTTTGGGGCACCTGGGTGGCTCAGTTGGTTGAGTGGTCTCACTCTTGATTTTGGCTTAGGTCATGATCTCATGGCTCATGAGGTGGAGAGCCCCATGTCAGGCTCCTCACTGCAGCATGGAGCATGCTTGGGATTTTCTCTCCCTCTCTCTCTCTGCCCTTCCCTGCTCTCTCTGAAAGAAAGAAAGAAAGAAAGAAAGAAAGAAAGAAAGAAAGAAAGAAAGAAAGGAAAAGGAAGGAAGGAAGGAAGGAAGGAAGGAAGGAAGGAAGGAAGGAAGGAAGGGAGGGAAGGAGGGAGAAAGGGAGGAAGGAAGGGAGAAAAGAAGGAGGGAAGGGAGGAAGGAAGAAAGAAACTGGTATTTTTAATAACATTATTTTTCTTACTCACCTTCAGTTGCAATGTGGGCTGCCCTCCTATGTCCTCACAAGACAGACACATTTCTGGATTCTCTATTCCCATATAAATGGGAATCCCTCTGCCTTGCTCAAGATACTCTGGATACTTGCACGGGACAACAGTGACAGTGACTAAGAAGGACAAAAGGGAAGATAGTGTCAGTTTCCTCTTGAAATCAGGACGAGGCCAGCATCACCCAGGTGGGGCAGGAAGAAACCTTGAGTGCAATCCCTGCTACCCCAGGCCCACCAAAACGCCAACCACCACATTTGTTCGTTCATTCATTCACTCACACCATGCACCAGTCACTGCCCTAGGAAATGGAGCAAAAACGAAGAGCTAAACAGATGGCAGCCCCTGCTGGACCACCTGGAGGTGGGAAACTCCAACCCCAAGCAGCCCCTCTGCTCCTTGAAGACCTCCGTCCATTAGCAAGTTTGGCCTCATGTGATGTTGAAACCTGCCTTCCCATGGTACCCACTCATTGAGTCCTTTTAGGACACCCAGAAGTCAGGCAGAATAAGATACTCCTCTTCCATGTGACAGGCCATCAGGTCACTGAAAGCAGCTCTCTGGCTCCCCAGGACACCCCTTCCCAGGCAGGTGGGGGAGCCCCCTCCAGGTGGGCCCTTTTGTAAAGCTGCCTTTGAACACAAGGCCAGTGCCAGCATCCCATGTGTGCTAACATGACGCCTCCCTGGCCTCCAAGGCAGCAGCCACAGGATGACCACTCACCTGGAGTCACACTGTCAGTCCGTGGAACTGTCACAATGGTCTGATCCTGCAGGATCCACACCTGCTGATTCAAGTCAGAGACCTCCCCGGTCTGAGGTTTATTCACTACGGTTCAAATAGAAAAAAATAATGAGGAAACATTCTAATTAGGCCACTTTACTAGACGCTAGGCCCTTCAGGAAGGAAGGCTCAGGGTTTACACACCAAAACTGGCAGCGATCTGGTGACCCTCAGCCCAGCCCTTCTTTCCAGGAAAGCTACAGGTGGTGGTGAGGAGGGCCAGGGCTGAAGCTGGTCTAAGAGGATAACCTGTCCCACAGTACAGTCAAGGCCCAGGTACTCCTTCTGATGCCTACTCTGTGCTTGGCTCGGTGCTGGGTCTGGAGCTAGAGCAGAGAATAAGCACCACTCCCCACCCCGTGGAAGCCCACCATCCAGTGGAAGATGGACAGCACCGGGTGGGAAGGGCCATGCACAAAGAGGGGCAGAGAATGCTGGGGCATTCAGAAGAGACAGGTGTGGGCACAGGCGTGGGTACAGAGCCCCATCTCAACATCACCTGCTGTATAGGGTTCTCCACAGAAAGGGACTCCTCGAATGCATGTCATAATGGGATTGTCTCCACACCTGCGGGGACAGCAATAGGAGACAGAAGGGTCAGGAGACATTCCTAAGACCTTTCCAGGACACTAGTTACTGAGGTCCCCATTCTGGATAGGGAGCTGGCCTGGAAGCCTGGCCTGACACAAAGCCCTAGTCAGAAAATCTGAGCCACCTCCTGAGACAAAACTTCAAGGTGGTGTCAGGGAGGGGGACATGGCGCAGAGTTTACTCCACCCAAAGATCCAGCCAGTGACAGAATCTCTCCCTAAAAGTCCTGAGCCAGGCATGACTTTTGACCTTAAAAAGCCACCCCTACCTGATGCCCGCATCCCTCCTCCTTCCTCCCATCGGCAACTGCTTCTGCCTGGGAGCAGGGGGGGCGGCCCCAGGCCAGGGCATCTCTGCCAAGATCCTAGTAACTCCCGGAAACCACTGACCCTGCGCTGGACTGAGCCCGGCATGGCCGCATCTCTTTCCTGAGCCCTAAAGCACAAAGAAGAGCTGGAGGACTTGCCAGCTATCAGCGGGCAAGGAAGGACCTTTATCAAAAGTGCAGGGGACTGAATCACAGCTCCAATAGCTCCCAAGAGCAGTGACCGAGACTGTCATTTATTTGGGAAGTACGGGGAGGTCCCACCTGGCTGGGTGGGGTGTGGCAATCATATGCCAGAAGATCCTGTGAGACTCAGATGAAGAAATCACAGCATCAGCATGAGTGTGACCAGCCTGAGCTCCTTGAGAAGGAGGCACTGAGCCACACCTACGGGGAAATAGAGTTGATGACAGACCCCAGGCTGCTCAGCAAGGGGAGACTGCGGGACTTCCCCGGAGCTCAATTCTCCTGCCTTGTCACTTGGGCTACACCTGGAATGCCAGGCCCTCCACAAGGGAAGTCCATCTGCTGGGCAATCAAGCTTGCCCTTTACAGTTCCACTAAGGGAGTCTTGTGATTGCAAAATTAGCTGTGTGCTTTAGGCAGGGTTCCCACATGGCATTCCCACTCATCCAACCATGCCTGAACCACCTCAGGCCACCCCTGAAAGAAAGGTTAAGCTGAAAGCCTACTATACTCTTTCAGCCCCTCAGAGATGCACCTCATCCCCTTGGGAAGCCATAGGTACTGAGTGGTGTACCCATAACTGATGCAAACTTGGTCTCTGGTGCCCTCAAAATGCAGTGGACTCAGAACTGCCTAAGGACTAAAATGGTTGGCACTGATTTCTCTAACAACAGAGCCCCAGAACCCAACTTCTCTCCCACCCTCTCTGTTCTAGTAATGCAGGACATTTGTAGGTTCTCAACTAATGGTAACAGTTACTATTATTATTTTTTTTTGTATCATGTTTTTTTATGCCTCTACTCCCACCTCCACACCCCATCTGCTGAGATCAAGCATGAAAACCTTCTGAGGCACAAGTTAACTTGACTGAGGTGAATTTCAAAAGACAGACTGGAATCAACTTCATATTTAACTGCCTAGCTACAGGGAGGTTGGGGGAAGGGCTAAAATAGAACCTTCTAGGCAAGCACTTCCATGAGCCCCTTTTCCCAACCCTGAAAGGAATCTTCTTGCTCAACCTCTCATACTTTTCACCCCCATCTCCCTGTTAGCCTTGGATGAACATGGTCCTTTCCTGTGGAGACATCAATCCCATCATTTTTGGCTTCCAGTTTATCTGTTACCCCAGGAGACAGTGTGAAAATGAATTCAGGCACACTGGTGTTCAAAGCCAGGCTCAGCCAGGGTCACCTCTCTTGGGTCCCCTCTGTCCAACTGAAGAGCCTCTCCATTACGCATCAGTCAACATACCTTTCTTGGGAGGCTCACCATAAAATGGCATCTAAATAGTGCTACCATCTGGTCCCCAAATTCTTTAGGCTTCTGTTTCAATCAGGATCTAGTGTGGAAAGCAGAACCCACACCAGGAATTTCAAACAAAGGGAATTGGTTAGAAAACATGTCAGAAGGCTAAAGAGTAACAAGGAGGTACTAAGGGATCCCAGATAGTTAATTGCAGGAAAGAAACCAGAGAGAACAAAAAAGCCTAGGAGCTCAAAGGAAGGAACTTGTAGGACGGATGCCCAGACCTCAGGAGGAGACCTTCTGCCAAACTGATGCTCAGACCTCTGAAAAGAGAGTATAACCGGTTGGGTGCATGAACCACAAATGTGGAGAGGAGGCATGAGCCCAAGAGATGCTCAGAGGTCCCAAGTGACACAACCCAGAAAGCTATATTTTCAGTGATTCAAAAGCCATTGGATCTAGCTTGAATTTTCCATGCCCAGAAGAAGGGTGTAAAAATCTATGTTTTATGATGACAAGTGTCCTCTTTATTCCACTTATTCCTGACCTTTCCCTCACTTCCCAATATTCAGAGAATCCAGTACTTTCCAGAGTTCCCAGCAATCAGTATCCATTCTGAAGTTCCCCATTTAAACTTTAGTGTGAATGAGTATAAGAGAAATTAGAATAGGAGTGATGGTGATAATAGGGAAGAACTGAACCACTGGGGTACATAATTGAGGAGCAGACAGCCCATCTACTGAAGAAATGGACCAGAACTTTTGTCTTAGAGGGATGGATAATAAAATTACATGTTACCCTAGCTGTATTTGAGAGGACTATCAATATTTATGCTGGTTATAAAAAGTAAAGAATGTGATTCTGCTATGTAAACATAACCCAGCTTGCCAGGTTCTTTCTATTAATGTTTTGTTGTCACTTACAACAATGAAATATGCACACCATTAAGCGTGGCTTGAATTGAATTCAAGTAAGTACTCGTAAAGCCAAAGATTCTAGACATGGAAATAATTTTATGAGCTCACTAAGTCCACATTCCAATTTTTAAGCTCTAAGATATTATCATCCACGCTTGTTTGCTAACAAGCCCCACTAGTTTGCTCACTTAACATGCCCATGATCTTTTTTGTATCTTAAATTTCACATATGGTAAAGTTATATGATATTTGTCTTTCTCTAATTTTGCTTAGCACAATATACTTTAGTTCTATCCACGTTGTTGCAAATGGCAATATTTCATTCTTTTTGATTGCTGAGTAATATCCCAGTGTGTGTGTGTGTGTGTGTGTGTGTGTGTGTGTGTGTGTATGTCTGTATGTATATGTATGTATATACATATATATATACACACATACCACATCTTTGTTGTTAACTTTATTTTTTATTTTTTAAAATTTATATCCAAATTAGCATATAGTGAAGCAATGATTTCAGGAGTAGATTCCTTAGTGCCCCTTACCCATTTAGCCCATCCCCCCCTCCCACAACCCCTCCAGCAACCCTCAGTTTGTTCTCCATATTTATGAGTCTCTTCTGATTTGTCCCCCTCCCTGTTTTTATATTATTTTTATTTCCCTTCCCTTATGTTCATCTGTTTTAAAGTCCTCATATGAGTGAAATCATATGACATGTCTTTCTCTGACTGACTAATTTCACTTAGCATAATACCCTCTAGTTCCATCCACGTAGTTGCAAATGGCAAGATTTCATTCTTCTTGATTACTGAGTAAGACTCCATTGTATATATATATATATATATACTACATCTTCTTTATCCATTCATCCATCGATGGACATTTGGGCTCTTTCCATACTTTGGCTATTGTCGATAGCGCTGCTATAAACATGGGGGTGCACGTGTCCCTGTGAAACAGCACACCTGTATCCCGTGGATAAATGCCTAGTAGTGCAATTTCTGGGTCATAGAGTAGTTCTATTTTTAGTTTTTTGAGGAACCTCCATACTGTTTTCCAGAGTGGCTGCACCAGCTTGCATTCCCAGCAACAATGCAAAAAAGATCCTCTTTCTCCGCATCCTCGCCAACATCTGTTGTTGCCTGAGTTGTTAATGTTAGCCATTCTGACAGGTGTAAGGTGGTATCTCATTGTGGTTTTGATTTGTATTTCCCTGATGATGAGTGATGTTGAGCATTTTTTCATGTGTCAGTTGGCCATCTGGATGTCTACTTTGGAGAAGTGTCTATTCATGTCTTTTGCCCATTTCTTCATTGGATTATTCGGTTTTTGGGTGTTGAGTTTGATAAGTTCTTTGTAGATTTTGGATACTAACCCTTTATCTGATATGTCATTTGCAAATATCTTCTCCCATTCTGTCGGTTGCCTTTTAGCTTTGCTGATTATTTCCTTCACTGTGCAGAAGCTTTTTATTTTGATGAGGTCCCAGTACTTCGTTTTTGCTTTTATTTCCCTTGCCTCCAGAGACGTGTTGACTAAGAAGTTGCTGCAGGCAAGATCAGAGAGGTTTTTGCCTGCTTTCTCCTTGAGGATTTTGATGGCTTCCTGTCTTACATTGAGGTCTTTCATCCATTTTGAGTTTATTTTTGTGTATGGTGTAAGAAAGTGGTCCAGGTTCATTCTTCTGCATGTCACTGTCCAGTTTTCCCAGCACCACTTGCTGAAGAGACTGCCTTTATTCCATTGGATATTCTTTCCTGCTTTGTCAAAGATTAGTTGGCCATACGTTTGTGGGTCCATTTCTGGGTTCTCTATTCTATTCCATTGATCTGAGTGTCTGTTCTTGTGCCAGTACCATACTGTCTTGATGATTACAGCTTTGTAGTATAGCTTGAAGTCTGGGATTGTGATGCCTCCTGCTTTGGTTTTCTTTTTCAAGATTGCTTTGGCTTTTCGGTGTCTTTTCTGGTTCCATACAAATTTTAGGATTATTTGTTCTAGCTCTGTGAAGAATGCTGGTGTTACTTGATAGGGATTGCATTGAATATGTAGATTGCTTTGGGTAGTATCGACATTTTAACAATATTTGTTCTTCCTATCCAGGAGCATGGAATCTTTTTCCATTTCTTTGTGTCTTCTTCAATTTCTTTCATAAGCTTTCTATAGTTTTCAGTGTATAGATTTTTCACCTCTTTGGTTAGATTTATTCCTAGGTATTTTATGGTTTTTGGTGCAACTGTAAATGGGATTGATTCCTTGATTTCTCTTTCTGTCACCTCATTGTTGGTGTATAGGAATGCAACTGATTTCTGTGCATTGATTTTATATCCTGCAACTTTGCTGAATTCATGGATCAGTTCTAGCAGTTTTTTGGTGGAATCTTTTGGGTTTCCCATATAGAGTATCATGTCATCTGTGAAGAGTGAAAGTTTGACCTCCTCCCACATCTTCTTTATCCATTCATCCATCAATGGGCATTTGGGTTCTTTCCATACTTTGGCCATTGTCAATAGCACTGCTATTGGGTGCATGTGCCCCTTTGAAACAGCACACCTGTATCCTTTGGACAAGTACCTAGGAGTGCAATTGCTGGGTTCTAGGATAGTTCTATTTTTAATTTTTTGAGGAACCTCCATACTGTTTTCCAGAGTGGCTGCACCAGCTTGCATTCCCACCAGCAGTGCAAAAGTGTTACTCTTTCTCCACATCCTCGCCAACATCTGTTGTTGCCTGAGTTATTAATGTTAACTATTCTGACAGGTATGAGGTGGTATCTCATTGTGGTTTTGATTTGTATTTCCCTGATGCTGAGTGATGTTCAGCATCTTTTCATGTGTCTGTTAGGCATCTGGATGTCTTCTTTGTAAAAGTGTGTATTCATGTCTTTTACCCATTTCTTTACGGGATTATTTGTTTTTGGGGTGTTGAGTTTGATAAGTTCTTTATAGATTTTGGATACTAACCCTTTATCTGATATGTCATTTGCAAATATCTTCTCCCATTCCAATGGTTTCCTCTTAGTTTTGCTGATTGTCTCCTTCACTGTGCAGAAGCTTTTTATCTTGATGAGGTCCCAATAGTTCATTGTTGCTTTTGTTTCCCTTGCCTCCGGAGACATGTTGAGTAAGAAGTTGCTGCAGCCAAGGTCAAAGAGATTTCTGCATGCTTTCTCCTCTAGGATTTTGATGTCTCACATTTTGAATTTATTTTTGTATATGGTGTAAGAAAGTGGTCCAGTTCTGCATGTTGCTGTCCAGTTATCCCAACACCATTTGCTGAAGAGACTGTCTTTATTCCATTGGCTATTCCTTCCTCCTTTGTCAAAGATTAGTTGGCCATATGTTTGTGGGTTCATTTCTGGGTTCCCTATTCTGTTCCATTGATCTGAGTGTCTGTTTTTGTGCCAGTACCATACTGTCTTGATGATTATAGCTTTGTAATACATCTTGAAGTCCAGAATTGTGATGCCTCCAGTCTTGGTTCTCTTTTTCAGGATTGCTTTGGCTATTCAGGGTCTTTTATGGCTCCATACAAATTTTAGGATTGTTTGTTCTAGCTCTGGGAAGAATGTTGGTGTTATTTTGATAGGATTGCATTTAATATGTAGATCGCTTTGGGTAGTATAGATATTTTAACAATATTTGTTCTTCCAATCTATGAGCATGAAATATTTTTCCATTTTTTGTGTGTCTTCTTCAATTTCTTTCATAAGCTTTCTATAGTTTTCAGTATACAGATTTTTCACCTCTTTGGTTAGGTTTATTCCTAGGTATTTTATGGGTTTTGGTGCAACTGTAAATGGGATCAATTCCTTGATTTCTCTTTCTGCTGTTTCATTTTTGGTGTATAGAAATGCAACCGATTTTTGTGCACTGATTTTATATCCTGTGGCTTTGCTGAATTCATGGATCAGTTCTAGTAGTTTTTTGGTGGAATTTAAGATACAAAACAGATGAACAATGGGAAGGGAAGCAAAAATAATATAAAAACAGGGAGGGGAACAAAACATAAGAGACTCTTAAATACAGAGAACAAACTGAGGGTTGTTGGAGGGGTTTTGGGTGGGGAGGTAGGCTAAATGGGCAAGGGACATTAAGAAGGACCTTTGTTGGGATCAGCACCGGGTGTTATATGTAGGGGATGAATCACTGGAATCTACTCCTGAAATTATTATTGCATTATATGCTAAATAACTTGGATGTAAATTTATAAACAAACAAACAAACATGCCCATGATCTTGATAAGTGGAGGGAACATCAATGGACACCAGGTAGGGTGAGACAGCTTGGTCATTCAACATCACTAGAATCTCTATAATCTGTTCATAGATGCACAATCTCCATAAAAACTTATTCACGTAGCCAAGCTAACATTCACAATGAATAAAGCAGAAGGAACCAAGAAGTGGTAGAGAGTAGAGGTTACCTGGCCCCCACAGTTAACAAATACACAGAAGCAAATTAGTAGTAGAACTGGGCTTGGAATCTATAACTCCCAACTCCTCAATGAAGGGCTTCCTGCTGCTCATCAGTGCTCATCAGTTCCCTTGGGACTCCTGAAAAGACTAGGGCCACTGTAGCTTACATCCCATCAAGGGCTACTAACAAGCAAGCTTGGCAGTCTGGTTTGGGCCCTGCTACTGGAAAAGAACTGGCACTAACCTTGGTCAAACTAATGGGGCAACATTTTGTGTACCATGCACCACAGAGAACAGCACAGGCCATTTGTACTTGAGTAGATTTAGGAAAATGGGAAAATGCCAAGGAAATTCCCAGGGCGACCTCTGCAGTACAGCTTTTACCAAACGTGGGTGGGATGATACAGTTGAACTTGCCCAAACCTCTGCTCCTCTAAGCAGCCCATGCCCATTGTCTAAGACTTACTTCCCTGTGGGCTGATCCATCATCACACCTTCCTGAAGCTGGGTCCTCTGTGAAAACCCAGACTTTAGGTTGTGGGTCAACAGTTTCCTCTCCTTCATGTGAAAATGAAAGAAGAATTAGCAAAAATTACCTCCACACGCCTCACCAAATAATAAATAGAAATAAATAGAAATATTAATGGCATCAAGACAAAAGAGCCCAACTCTAAAGGACCAACATCAAGGTATATTTCTCTGAACTTAAAACATCTATTGATCAAATTGTACATTCACATGCAACCACAAAATAAGAAACAAACACCTAAAGCCTCATCAGACAGCTTGCGGTAAAACATTGAAGGAAAAGTTTAGGTTAAATGCCTAAAGTTTGAAATTCCTGGACAAAGAGCCAAGTGACAGAGAACTTTTAGCCCAATGATCCACATCACACAAAATGCAACAGTCTTGAAACAAAAGATGGTAAATTGAACATCACCAAAATTTTAGAATTTTGGACAAACTTGACAAAACACATAGGTGAAAGTTAAAAGAAAAAGTATGTGGGAGAAAATATGTGCAACGCATCCAATAAGCTAATACCTAATATTCAAAGTTTTTAAATAGTTCCTACTAATCAATTTTAAAATGTAAGTAATTTTATAGGAAAATAAACTACAGATGTAAAAAGCATTTCACTGAGAAGAAAATATAAATATCCAACAAATAAACGTAATTATAGTTAACCATACTAGTAATTAGCAAAATGAGAATCAAAGCAACAATGAGATTCCATTTCCACCCAACAGGAAGGCACAAATTAAAAAGGTGGTAGGTGGGGCACGAGGGTGGCTCAGAGTTAAGCGTCTGATTGTTGATTTTGGCTCAGGTAATGATCTCATGGTTGGTGGGATCGAGCCTCGCATCAGGCTCTGGACTGATGGCACAGAGCCTGCTTGGAATTCTCTCTCTGTCTCTCTCTCTCTGTCTCTATCTCTGACTCTTTCCTATTCACACATGTGCACTCTGTCTCTCCTCTCTCTCTCTCTCTCTTTCTCTCTCTTTCAGGAGAAATAAACTTTTTTTTTTAAAGATGGCAATGGCGGTGAAGAAACAGATTCACTCACTGTATGGATGAATGGGAGAATTAACACAGCCTTTTTCGAAGGCAATTTTGCAGGAGCTATGAAAAAAATAAATGTGTGTACCCCTTGACTCCTCAATTCTACTCACAAGAACCAATCAGCTAAATTTACTTTCAGCTTCAAAAGCTGGAAAAATCCAGTTCAAAGTGATCAAAATATTTACTAGATCCCGTCATTGGCAGTCTAGAAGTAGTACAGGATCAGAATGGCTGATATGATAATTCCACAATGTCAGCAAGGATCAGCGTGTATTTAGTTCTCTCTGAACTGACGTTCATTACTAAGGCCAGGTTCCCTCATGTCTGTAAGATAATTTTCTGTGAGAATCAGAACTGTATGCTCAGTCATTTACATCTTTTCAAGAGAGAGAACGTCTCTCCCACATCAAAGTCATTCAAGTCCGCTTGGGCAAACTTGGGAGGCATGCAGTGCCAATCAGGTCCTAACAAGAAACATATGACACATTCCGAATTTGGCAATTTGAGTTAAATGTAATAAAGGAGCTATTTATAAAGATATGGGCAGAGTATAGGGAAATCCCAAGGCATAGCGCCCAACCCCAGGGCTAGTAACGATAGGATACACCCCTTCCTACCCATAGGCCTGAATGGACAAGAGGAGGAAAAGGTTACCAGAACCCACAGAGAGAGCTTTGTGAAAATGACAACGTAATAGGAGCCATGACCCTCCTCAAGAAAAATAGACTGGGGTGACCCCAGAGAGAAGGAATCAGGAATACCCTGACCTCACTCTCTTCCCACCCTCCAATTTCTTTCCAGTGGATCTTGAAGGGTCACTGGAAGCCATCCAGCATAGTCTAAGCCTTTTGCCCCTCAGGTCCACACTCTTCCTCCATGGGTGAGAACTCTCTGTTCCCTATCCCAAGAAAAATATAAAAAAATATTAGCTTCTGAATGATCACAAGTTAGGTCAATGTGGTCATAATCCCAACTGAAACTTTTTACTCACGTGCGGTGGTTGGAGGAAAAGGCAGGAGTGAGGAGGAAACAGTTAAGCAGTTAATTGAGAGACTACTTGATTCTATAGCTCCTCACAAGGTCTCTAGTTTGATAACCATGGCTGCCTTCTTCCACTAACTATCACATGTTCCCCTTGTCTCTACAGGTACCTCAGCCTGATGCTCTTCTTCTTCACCTGGAGTGGGAATCACATCTTTGCTTCTGTGGACCCTGAGTCCTTGGTGCTTTTCTTTATTGGGTGCTACAGTTTTCAATTGTCTGAAACTACTGGGCAGAGAAGTAATAAGACCTGCTCTAGGGAATCCCTTGGGTCCCAGACACAGTCCTATTTACCTCCACTGAGTAGCAACAACCTAGTTTTCCCTGAATAGTCAGCATCAATCACCCCGAGCAGTAAGATCCCTCCTTTCTACCTGTTTATTCACTGACATGAGGGGCCAGATGGCTATCAGGCATCCCAACCTCCAATTCCTCAGATCCTGACTATATTCCCTAAGGGAAGCATTTCTTTCATTCCTGGGCATTAGAACCTCCTTTCCATGGAGGCTTAGGTCCCAGACGAAGAAGAAAAAGCTCCTACAGTATGTCATTTGGTTTAACAGGAAGAGGAGCTCTCTCCCCCATTACACCCTTTGGTTCTTGAACCTCTGCATTTCCGTCATGAGGAAGATAGCAACATTTACAAACCAGTGGTTTAAGGAATACACTGCTTGCAGCAAGACAGAACTCTCAGTGTTGTATTTTAGCCGGCACCACATTTGACTCTTCAAAAGACCATCCCACTATTCTATCAAGAGAGCTGCACATGGTAAAGCTAATGAATTATTATTACCTGAGTGTGAGTTGTTGCCATAATTCCTTTACTGAAAAATGTAACTCCTAGTCAGAAGTGATGCTGTATGGGACATAGATAAAGTCATTCAGTAAGTCTACAAATGGCGTTCCTGGCAAAAGTACTATGAGTTGAGAAGACAAACCAATACACAAAATGTATAGGTATCCAAGAAGAAAGCTTTGACTTCATAATGGAAGAATCCAATATAAACAATCTGCCAATAGGGAACTGGGTGGTTTCACCAGGAAATGGCGCCATACCAGGGGTTTTCTGTGGATCTATACTGATGGTGGTTTGGGCACTGTGCAGTGGCAATAACCAAATCAAACTTGTTGAAAGGAAATCAACCTGCTGAGTCCAGGCATAACCTCCATATCTGCCACCATGGTCACTTTGTACATGGACCCACTGAGTAGGCAAGTGCCTGGGGGAAGATTGACATCCACAGGTTGGGACACCTTGACCTCTCATTTATTGACAGCATCCTCTCCAGTAGATTCCCTTTGGTAGGCCCTTATTTGGAACACAAATATCTTCACATTCCATGTCCATTCTGAGAAGTTCATCTGCGTGCCACTCTCCACACCTCCTTGCAGCCAGTTTTCTAATCATTTTCTTTCCAAGTCCCTGCCCAGCTAGCCAACTCATTAGCCCACAGATTGATGTAGATCTGTATCATAGATCTCCTCCGACATGAAATGAATAACCAAATATGCCATTTCAATTTCTGCCCAGTGGGAGGATTTCCCTTCATCATTATGTTTCAGGGTAACTTGAAGGGGCTATCGTGAAATGACAATAGCCCCCTATTTCCGGCTGGGGCCAGCATACTATGCAGACCCATACATACATCCAATCAGGCCTACACTTTTTCTCCTTGATGTTTGGATCTCCCCCATAAGATTCTGCTGTGAACTAAGAAATAGTTGGAAAAGCTGTAGGAGCAAATACTGTGGGAGTCTGAGCTACCAGTTTATGGAGTTTACTTCTGCCTTTCAGATATGCTTGGGCCTGGTCTCCTATGTACTATTGTTCTTTAAATAGAATATCCCTGTGCCTGTCCAATTTTATGGTTTGGCCGATCAGGTCATTCCAAGCTCATGGTGGGCAGTTAAGCTGGATAGTCATTTCATGTCTCAGTTAGGAATTCAGACTCCGTAATGAACAAACAGAAATTCAGGAGCTGATTTTCAGCAAAGCAGAAGAGGACTTGGCCTTACTCTAAAACCCCAGGGATGTTCCCTGTCATCCTTGAGCCTGGGGCTTGTAAGAGCTCCATGCAGCACCTGTATCTGCCACAAACACTTCTAAAACCAGTGGGTTTGTTCTTTTTTTTTTTTTTTTTTTTTTTTTTAGGCTTATTTTACTTATTTGGGGGGGGGGGTGGAGAGAGAATGCACAGGAGGGACAGAGGGAAAGGGATAGAGAGAGGAGAATCCCAAGCAGGTCCCACACTGTCAGTGCAGAGCCCAATGGGGGGCTCAAACCATGAACCATAAGATCACGACCTGAGCCAAAATCAAGAGTTGGATGTGTATCCAACTGAGCCACCCAGGCGCCCCTGGGCTTTGTTAATTCTTAAGGCCCAAGGGGCAAATAAACTTGCATCCAAGCCTAGACCTTCGGCATAATCTATTCTGGCTCTAGGACCCATCAAAACTAGCAGCTTTTTGAGTTACTTGGTATGTGGACTGAAACAACATGCCCAGACAAGGAATGTTAACCCTAAAATCCAAAGAGACCCATTAAGCATTTGGGGTTTTGTCTGTTTGTTTGTTTTCACGCTGGGAAATACAAGGTCCAACAATTTGTCTGTAACTTTCTAGGGGACATTCTGAGATGTCTTAGACTACTGGACCCCTGGAAATTTCATCAGTATAGCAGACCTCTGACTGCATTTCACTAGCATGCATTTATCTTTCTAAGGCATCTAGTGTGTTTGCTATTTCTAGCTTACCAGATACAATTAATGTCATCAATATAATGGACCAGCACCAGGTCCCCAGGTCTTACTATCATAAGGAATTAGAGAGTTGGTATAGATGTGAGGCAATACAGTCTCGCATGTGAAGGCAAACTGCTTCTGGTCATCGTTGCTCTTAGCTATGGGGTTTAAAAAACATTTTCCAGGTCACTAGCTGTATACTAGATCTCAGGGGCTGTGTTTATTTGCTCCAGTAAGGACATTACGTGCCGATCTGCAGCTTCAATTGGCTTTACAAGCCGGTTAAGTTTATGATGATCTACTGGCATTCTCTGCAACCTGTGCAGTATTTGTATCAGCCAAAAAGGCAAGTTAAATGGGGATGTGAAATTAATACCCTTGCATCTTTCAAGTCTTTGATGATGGCACTGATTCTAATAATTCCACCAGGTGTGTAGTATTGCTTTGGGGTTTTTAGTTTATTATCTTGGCAGGGGTGAGAAAGAATCCTCAGGCTTCCCCTTTGCATTTTCTTCATAGTAACCTTCACTCTATGAGAAGGAACCCAAAATGGGCTTGCTGCCAATCACTACATTTACTGATTTAAATTAGATAAATTCTAAGCCTGAGAAAATAATCTAAGGCTGCGTCTTCAGACAGACATAGATCCAAAGTCCATCTGTCTCCTGGCCTTTATAATCTTCCATGTGGCTTGACGGACCACAGCAGCGTTTTGCATCTCTGGGGATCAGTATCCATATGGAGCCAATATTTGAAACCCCTGGAAAGTCCTTCTGTCTTCCCAGTGCACAGTCCTCTGATAAATGGCCACAAGTGTCTCTGGGGAAGGCTTAGGGGAAGGAAGAGTCCTACTTGTTTACCTGTCACCTTGTATGAGTCTGCTTGGGCTGTCATAACAAAATACCACACAGTAGGCGGCTCAAAAACAAAAATTTGTTTCTCACAGTTCCGGAGGCTGGAAGTCCAAGATCAAGGTTGGGGCAGCTTTGGTTTCTCCTGGGGCTTCTTTCCTTCTGGCTTGTGACCCCTCATGGCCTTGCCTCTGTGCATTCGCATCCCTGGTGCCTCTTCCTTTTCTTACAAGGACAGCAGTCATACTTAGATTAGGGCCCCACTAGTAATGACTTCATTTAACCTTAATCACTCCTTTAAAAGCCCTATCTCCAAAAATAGGAGATCTCTTTGAGAGTTAGAGATCCAACATGTGAATAGGGGTGGGATGGGAACTATTCGGTCTACAATACACCATGCAAAATTCTTCTTCAGAGGGACCTGGCCTTTGCCTCAAAGGGCTTCAGGTGTGTGATCTTCCTTAAATCTGGAAAGTGGGTAAGAATGAATCCTCACTATAAGCAGTTCAAGTTAGGTTTTCTGCCTGCCACACCTAGATATTTTTTCTCGTATATGTGAAGCAGCACCTCAGAAGGATCTCCAACTATTTCATTTCTAGAAACCTTAAGGTGAATTAGTCATTGCCCCAGTATGCTGATGTTCTACATACATATGAAGCTCAGGTTGAGCCGCTGCTGTACCAGAGGCTCAGGGACATGCTGGGGATGTTGGAACACATCTATTGTGTTTAACCTAGCTAGCTGCCCATTAATCACCCCCGCCCCCAAGGATGACCTGAGGGACCAATAGCCAATGTGTTGGCGAGGGGCGTTCTAGTCTCTTGAAGAACTCACTGGTAGCTACCCTGGCCAGGCTGACAATGATGGTTATTTAAATTGCTGCCATTAGAGGAAGCTAGATGAATGAAATGTGTAAATTCCCTGCACATTTTTTCAACTTCTTCTATTATTATTTCTAGTAAAAAGTTAAAGAGAAGAGTAAAATGCATGTATTATGGTAAACTGGTAGGGTAGTTGGTTTGGTAGTGTTGGTTCTTTGATAATTGTTCCATGCAAATAAGGTGTTTAGACTAATGAAAAGGAAAATTATCAGGTTGGGCAAATCCAAACTAAGGTGTTCTCTAGCATACGGCCTAATCGGTGATTTAAACATAGTTTCTTGTTTGCTTTTCCCCAAACAAAACAAACATTTGTCTTGTCAATATGAGACTTTTCAGTTTTAATTAAAATTATCTATTATGCTGTTCAGAAAACAAATCTCTGTAAAGTATTACTCTATTTATATATAAATACATAAAGGCCTTCTGAGTCCAGAGAATTAATTCTTCAAACTTTAGGTTACCTTTATGTTTAGGGATGTTTCAAAACAAATAATGTGAAATACTTAATAAATTAAAATTTTGGTAACACGGGTGCCTGGGTGGCTCAGTCGGTTAAGCATTCCACTCTTGATTTCAGCTCAGGGCATGATCTCTCGGTTCATCAGATCCAGCATAGAGCTTGCTTGGGATTCTCTCTCTCTCTCTCTCTCTCTCTCTCTCTGCCCCTCTCCCACTCAAAATAAATAAATAAACTTAAAAAAATGGTAACAAATTTATTTTCTTAAACAATTGAATTTCTAAAATATTCACAAGGTATAAATACAACATCTTGGATGATATTGGCGGGAGGGGGTGGGGGGGGGGTGGGAGGGATATGATATTCTGAAACCCTAAAGGCTACTGTAAACATTCATGTGTAAATCTTGTATGGAATGCAATTGCTGGATCATATGGTCAGACTCTGCATTTAGCTTTGTAGAAAAACAAAACAAGACAGAACAAACTGCCAGACTGTCTTCCAAAGAGGCTGTACCATTGTGTACTCCCACCAGCAATGATTCCTGCTGTTCCACATCCCCACCAGCATTTGGTGTTGTCAGTGTTCCAGATCCTGGCCATTTCCATAGGTGCGGAATAATCTCTGTTGTTTTAATACGCAATCCCCTAATGACATATGATGGTGGAATATCTTTTCATATACCTATCTGCCACCTGTATGTCTTCTTTGTGAGGTGTCTGTTCAGATTTTTGGCCTGTTTTTAATTGGGTTGTTTCCGCTCACATTATTGAATGTTAAGAGATCTTTGCATATTTTGAGTTTCACCTATGTCTTTTTACTTTTGTTTACATGGCTGCTAGAAAATTTTTAATTCCATGTGTGGCCATATTTGTGGCTCACCATTCAGTATGTTTTGGTTGGACACTAGTCGAAAGATGCAGCTTGGGTGCCAGAAAGACTGAGGTACCACATCAGTGAAGGGGCGGCCACTTGGTCCAGCCTGTGTGGAAGGGGCAGGGGCTGAGAGCCAAGGCAAAGCACAACATCTTATTGTAATACTTTTGACATACTCATTTTTTCAACCCTAAAAACCCCAACCTTAAATGTACAGGTTTTTGAAGTTAATTACCAAATAATATGTGCAACTGGCATAATCACCTAATGCCTCAGCTTCCCTCTCCTGTTCCCTGACCCAACCACGTCGGGCTCGGGGGCTCAGTTTACTTGCGTCAAACCCTCGCCGATTGGGCGGTCCTGCTCACTTCAGATTCTCCCCAGTACACCTCTGCTCTTGCTACTGTCCTCTCTAAAACCTTCAATGACTCCCCACTGCCTGAACAATAAAGTTCAAACTGTCTGGCATGGCTCAGGACCTGGCAAGGGATAGAAGTACACTCAGAAGTTGTACACTGGGGAGAACATAAGCAAGGGAGTATTTACAAAAGTGCAGGCAGGTTTAGAGAAAGCAACAGGAGATGGTGAATCACAGGAGGGGGGAGCTGCCAACAGCTGGAATCCCCTATCCCCATGCCCCAAGGAGAAGGGGCAGGGGGACCTGCCAGTGACTGGTATACCCAGAGGTGAAGCTGTGGCTTCTCTATCAGAATGGAAAGCAGGGAGGGAAAGCAGAAGGGAAAGCAAACGTCAGGGAGGGATGTACTCTAACTAAACTCTCCTCCTCCGTCTGATTTCCCATTGCCTCAGCCTACGCAGGAGACAGAGGACAAGAGACCACTGAAGCAGCCCACGAGATCAGTCTCACAGACAGAACAGCCTCCTGTGAAGACACAGGACACACCCCCCTGGGTTCCTGGCTCAGCCCATAACTACCCACCTACCTCCAGGCACTCCCACTCCAGGCTGTCCACCTCACTTTGTCAAGAAATCTCTCTGGGGGGCCTGGGGGGCTCAGTTGGTTAAGCGTCTGACTTCGACTCAGGTCATGATCTCATGGTTCCTGGGTTCAAGCCCCACATGGGGCTCTCCGGTATCAGCACGGAGCCTTCCTTGGAATCTCTGTCTCCCTCTCTCTCTCTCTCTCTCTCAAAAATAAATAAACATTAAAAAAAAAATAAATAAAATGTTAAAAAAAAAAAAAGAAATCTCTCTAAAACTCAGACCCGATCACACAACTCCCCCTAGGAAAACCTTCTTCACTATCCACCCAGCAAGTCCAAGCTCCCATCATGAGACCCTAAGACCTGTTATGAGCTCAGTTCACCACCTCGCTCACCATAACTTTATGAATGCAAGTGTTTGGTTCATCACAAACCCCTTCAAGTGACATCCTCTGTCCCTGGATGCTGCCACAGAGAGGGCCTGGCTGCCAAGGAATCCACCGTTTTCAGCTTTCAAAGACTTGGAGCTAGGCTCTGGTTGAGTGGTCAGCTGTGCCTCCTGGGACCAGCAGAGGGCACCCTGACATTGAATGCCATTGAATGGCCAAGACTCTGGAGACCACATCCCGGGAGGGGGGCTGCTGGAGCTCTGAATTCAGCGTGGCGCCTGAAGGCAAGACCTTTGCAGAAAGCTTAGAATCCTGCTTTCAAACTTCTTTTTTACTGCGGTCCATTTGGAAATACATTTTACCTTGCAACCCAGTTCATACATACATGTAAATTTATTGTCCACTTGCATTGCTAATTTACCAAATTCTGACTGATGGAATTTCACAATGAAATGAATTTTCAAAAAATAAAAAATAATTTAACAACATTAAATTTAGTTAATCAAAGTGGACCTTTGTTGTTTATACCTTCAGCAAATTAGTGTTTTAAATAATTTGCTTTTATATAACTGAAGACTTTTTTGGCAAAATATTCAGATTTTTAGTTACTGAATACATGACACTCTTTAAAATGTAGGTAACAGAGGCACCTGGGTGGCTCAGTTGGTCAAGCTTAAGACTCGTGATGTCAGCTCAGGTAATGATCTCACAGTTCATGGGTTCAAGCCCTGCACTGGGCTCTGCACTGACAGTGTGGAGCCTGCTTGGGATTCTCTCTCTCTGCCCTTCCCCTGCTTGTGTTTTCTCTCTCTCTCTCCCTCTCTCTCTCCACCCCCCCCCCCCCACCAAATCAATAAATACACTTTTTTAAGATGTAGGGCAACAAAATATTATGACAATTTGACTGTGTAAGGTCATAAAGGTCTACAGCCTCCTTAAAATGAAACACCTGATTTTCATGAGTTACTTATTTTCTCAGGAAAAGGGTGTGTGAAATTTTAATGAAAACTAGAAAGGTATCGGATTCACAAGTCATTCAGATAAAAATGTCTGTAGGGATTTGTAGGGATAAAACTGCCATCAAATCTACAACATGTTAAAAGATAAACTGAGAATTTATTTGAGCAGAAATTACTTCGAATCAAACAGCATCCAATCCCGCAGATAGAAAGGAGCTCTGAGGAGCTGTGCAAAATGAAAGACTTTCATAGGCAGAAGGGAGTGGAAACAGGGAAATCAAAGTTGGCAGAAAATCAGGTTGGTTATTGATTGCTGCAAGGTTACTTTCCCATGGGGGACCGTAGGAGTCTCAGGCGGATTAGCTAGCCACTGCTGATCAGGTGACTCCCGACTGACTGGGTTTTTTTTACCCCTGGTTTCAGATTTACCCCTCCATTTCAGGGAGAGTTGAGACTGTAATTGAGCCTCAGTTTGGTGACCTGGGGCTTAGAATGAACAACTCCGGTTTGGGCCCGGTACCTTGTTTTATAGGAGACACAATAACAATGATCTCATATTTGGATTCACGCTCCAAATAATTATCTTCCTTAGTTTGCATGAAAGAGATATCACCAAGAGCAGGAAACAAACTATGGGGACACCTTGCAAGTGAATGGAGATTCCCAAAGGGTCTACAAATGCAAAATAAGAAACAATGATTTTGTGAGCTTGGTTACAACTGGAGCTAGTCACAAAATGATGCAGTTAACAGTTAAAGGCAAATCCCTCACACAGCCTGTGTGAAAACTGTTACTGTTTGAGACCAATGGAGCAAAATGGAAAGCTTCCATTCTCAAATAATAACTACTAATAGAATATTAACTTCAATTTATCATTTCAGACTGGGGTGCCTAGGTAGCTCAGTCGGTTAAGCATCCGACTTCAGCTCAGGTCATGACCTCGTGGTTCGTGAGTCCGAGCCCCAAGTCGGGCTCTGTGCTGACAGCTCCAGAGCCTGGAGGCTGCTTCGGATTCTGTGTCTCCCTCTCTCTCTGCCCCTCCCCCACTCACACTCTGTCTCTCTCTGTCGTTCAAAAACACGTCCAGGTGCAGACATGGCTTACTGGGAGGTTTCTCCCAATCTGAAGACCTGTGAACTAAAGAGACAAGTTATCTGTCCACACTGACCCAACATGCAATGGTGAATAGGCATAGAGTGGCCACATGAGATCTTCCTGTTAAAAGGAGACCGTCTAGACATACATAGCATTCCCTGGTTCATAGCAGTTCGGAAGTCCAGCTGGGAACATATCACCAATTCCTTGACTAGGGACCCCCCCTGGGCCCCAGGAGCAGGTTATAGCCCTAGACTATCAGTTCTACCCTCTGAGTCATCTTTCCTTTTCCATATGGAACAGCCCATGTTTGCAGCAGAGCAGTTTTCTCAGCCTGCTTCCTTCCTGCCCACTGACAGCTGGAGGTCTGTGTTAGTTTCCTATCACTGCTGTAAAAGAGGCACCACAAACTTCATAACTTAAACAACTCAAACATGATCTTACAGTTCTGGAGGTCAGAGGTGGAAAACAGGTCCCACTGGGCCAAAATCAAGATGTTGGCATGCTCTCTCTGGAGGCTCTAGGGGAGAATCGTTGCCTTGCCTTTTCCAGCTTCTAGGAGTCACCTGTGTTCCATGTCTCCCTTCCACCTTCAAAGACAGCAATGGCTAGTTGAGTCTTTTTACTTTTTTTAAGTTTATTTATTTTGAGAGAGAAAGCAAGTTGGGGAAGGGCAGAGAGAGGGAGAGACAGAATCCCAAACAGGCTCCGCACTGTCAGTGCAGAGCCCGACACAGGGCTTGAACTCACAAACTGTAAGATCATGACCTGAGCCAAGAGTCAGACGTTTAACCCACTGAGCCACCCTTAACCTAATCACACCTGCAGACCCTTTTTGCCACGTAAGGTAACATATTCACAAATTCTGGGATTAGGATGTAATCTTTGGGGCCATTATTTTTATTGTATTTATATATATTATTATATTATATATAATTTATATATTATTTATTATATTTATATATTATATATTTAGTATATAGATATAGATATAGATATATAGATATAACATTCATATAACATTTTATATGTTAAGGCCCCTCTTTATTTTTTACTTCTCTGTCCCTTTCAGTCCAATCTACTTTAATTCTTTTAAAAATGTTTTGCATTCTCAATTTAGAATCAATTCCATTAGGGGAAAAACACACCTACATTTCTTTTCAAGACAGTTTTCTCTACCTTGTGTTACCTGTGAGGCTTCTGGTTCTTAAAGGACCTTTCAGGCATGCCCTAAATCTCTCTGAGGTCTTACAATTTCCCACTGGTGTGCAAGAATACATATTTTAGGAGACATGACGTAAAAGCTACCAGTCCTCTTTTATCAAAAAGACAGGAGATAACAAGTTAGTGTGAATGTGGAGAAAAGGGAACACTTTTACACTATTGTTGGGAATGTAAAATGGCACAGCCATTATGGAAAACAGTATGGTGGTTCCTCAAAAAAAAGTAAAAACCAAATCCCACTCCTGGGTATGTACCTGAAGGAACTGAAATCAGGATCTTGAAGAGACACACCCATGTTCATTGCAGCATTATTCACAATAGCTAAGATATGGAAGTAACCTGAATGCCTGTAAATGGATGAGTGAATTAAGAAGATGTGGTATACATATACAATGGAATAGTATTCAACCATGAGAAAGATGGAAAACTTGCCATTTGCAACAACATGGATGGACACTGAGGGCATTATGGTAAGTGAGATAAGTCAGACAGAACAAATACTATATGATATCTCTTGCATGTAGAATCTGAAAAACCAAAAACCTGAACTTACAAAAACAAAGAGTAGAATGGTTACCAGTGGGGAAACTGGGGAGATGTTATGTAAGGGGACAAATTTGCAACTCATAGATAATCAAGTTCTAGAAATCTAATGCACAACATAGTGATGATAATCAACAATACTATATTATAAACTTTAAAGTTGCTAACAGACCAGATCCTAACTGCTCCCAATATAAAAAAAAGAAATTATGATTATGTGATATGATAAAGGAGTGTTAGCTAAATACTGCAGTAATTATACTATAAAATATAAATGTATCAAACACATTGTACATTTACACGGTATTATGTATCAATTATATCTCAATTAAAAAAAAAGTTGCCCATCCTTAAGACCTGGGAGTGGCCAGGAATGGCAAAATTCTACTTCATTCTAGTAAATATTGGTTAAGCAATCACAGAGCCCACCCAGAGTCAAGGGGAGGAAACACTGACCATCCCTCTCGTGGAGAAGAATGTCAAATAATTTGCAATATATTTAATCTGCTCTACCAAGGAGCTATGGACTAATTGTTACTTTCATTATTTCACATCAATCCACTCCCATTTTATTGCTCTTGATGAGGCAATAGTAAGAATGGCAGCTGGGTTCCAAGATCTAGATCAAGTATCCTGACCTCCAGAAGAGTGGAAGAACTGTGGAAGTTGCTGGTCTTTGAAGGCCTGGACTCAGAAACTGGCAATCCTTCATTTCTGTCATATTCTATTGATCAATCACAGAACCTGCACTGACTCAAGAAGAGTGCACATAAATGCCATCTTTCAGTGAGAGAAATGTCAAGGAATTTGCATTTATTTTTAATCTGTCATAGTCTGCCTTATTTCTCTTCCTCACTTATGCAAAATACACATATACCCACCCGAGGGCTCCCAAAGTCTCATCCAGTTAAGGCATCAGCTTGATGTCGGACCTCATCATCTAAATCAGGGAAACTATGGCCTGCCCACGCATTTACACATTGTGTATGGCTGCATTTGTGCTACAGAGGCACAGCTGAGTAGTCATGACAGGGGCCATATGGCCTGTGAAACAGGAAAGATTTACTGTCTGGCCCTTTACAGAACAAGTTACGCATCCCTGGTCTAAATCATCTCCCAGTGGGATTTCCAAAGGACTCTGGAGTCAGAATAGTCAAAGAAAAAAACAAGGTCAGGAAAGTAGTTCTTCTGCTGATACAAACTTGTAAACATGACTCATCTTGTATCAGAAAATCTAGGAGGGGAGCTTAACTGCTATCAGAAACTGTATTGCCTGATGGTGCAAACTGTTTCCAATTAGGAGCCCAACCCTATAGCACAATGACTCTTCATCCTGGCCGTGCGTTAAAATCATTTGGGAGCTTTCAAAAGATACCAATGCCTGGGCACCTGCCAAACCAATTGAGGCAGTCACTGGGGATGGGACCCAGATCTGTAATTTTAAAGCTCCTCAGGTGACCTAAAGTCAGTAGGTGACACGAAGAGGGTACAAACCATAGATCCATGCTAAAGGTGTCATGTTTATGGAGTCAGAAACAAGGCTATGTTTGTTTATGTTTATATATAATTATATAGTATAAATGCTAATCCACAAGATAATCCTACCACATCAATCACATTTTATATGTGTTGCTCGAAGTAGACTCAATCATCAGTCCTATATGTGGGCTCATACCCTCTCCCGTGCAAAACCTGAATTCAACCACTGATGTTTGGTCATCTTCCCTATCAGAGGTGGCACAGGGACAAGTTCCTTGTCTAGAACTGTCCCTCACCCCCATTTCCCATAGGCTGGCTGACCAACTGAATCCCTAAACCCCCTATAGTCAGGCAGATCCTTGGTCACTGCTGCAGTTCGTCCTTCTCACTCAGACAGGCTCCACAGAGGTGGGCACAACCCCTCTGAATTTTCCTCAAGACTCCTGCCATCTCCATACCCTTCCTGACACAAAGCAGCTGCTGCTCCTGGGTGCTTCCTGCCTCACCCCATCATCAGCACCCTTTCACTGTCCTCACCATCGGTCCAGCTGGTGCCCAACACAGCAGAGATCCATGCCACCTGGGCATTGCTGATGTCATGGGCCCACCAGTGAAAGGGTGCAGAAGAGACGGTTATCAATACTAACACTACTACTACTACTAATGAACTTTCATTGAATCCCTTCTCATTCCTCATATCAATCCTATGTAAGATAACTTTTATGATCCCCATTTTACTGGTGGGCAAAATGAAAGTGGAGAAGTTTAGTAACTTGTTCAGATTGCAAACAACTGAACAGAAATTTGGCCCCAACAGAGTCTGACCCCAGAGTGGTGTGGTTAGTTACCAATGTTCCCTTACGAATGGGTCAATGAGTTGGAGTGAAAAACTAATGAGAGAAATACATATTGCCTGAGCCCAATGGGCAAAGTGGGGATTCAAGGCTGGTGAACTGAGGTATGTTCACTACTCACAATCTCTGGTACTGTTTTTCAGGAATAAAAATCAAATCCATAACCTTAGATATGCATACTATTCGAGACCCGAACCAGTAAGTTCTGGTTCTAGAAGGCAGGGTGCTCAAAGCAGTTCCAGACAAAAGCACCACAATCCCAGGTGACTCTCCACCTTGCTTTATTCAGCAGAAATGGTTCTCGTTCTCTCTCACTTCCCACCTGGCCAAAGCCCCTCTCCCCATGCAGCCCTCAGCCACTCTCTTCTCTGGGATGGGCAAAGGACTGCCGCCTGGGGAACAGCCTCGAAGACCAGCTAGTGGTGGGCAAGAGTGGATGGCCCCAAAGGGGTTCTGGATCTAAAAGAAGCTTACGTGGAAGGGTTGGAAGGAAGAAGGAGCCAGGGGGAGAAGGAAATTCCAAGAATCGGAATGTTCTTGGCTCCTGGGCCAACTCAGGTGTAAGAATTTGATGACGGTGCTAAAGGAAAGAGGGTGTTGTACCAGAAATGTCAAGAGAAAAAAAAAAAAAAAGATCATTTTTCTACGACTATGGCTGACCCAGTTTTCTGACTTTTTCCACAGACCTTTTATATATCAACTTCACACTCAGAGAAGCTCGTACCAAGAAAGATCACTTTTTTTTTTTTCATTGTCTCTAAAGGAGAGCCCTGTCCTTCCTGTGATAGAGTCAAAGAGCCAAAGCATCTCTCATTGCAAAGGAAGGTAAGAGATGTGGGAAAGAAATGTCCCCTGTCCTCCCAATTCAGAGAGGTGGGAAGCCTGACTGCTAAGGCTGAAAACCCAAACTTTAGCAAAGATTGCCTGATCTTTCCTTTTTTCCTTCACAAAGTAGCCTGGCTACCAAATAAATTCTCCTTTGTATTTCAGAAAAAGAACATCAAAGAACTGAACTCACTGAACAATGAGGATCCCTTCACCTTCCTTAAGGAACAGTTTGGCTCCTGTTTCACTTTGGAGTCAGCTGTGCATCCCAGATACTTTGTCTATACTTCCAACATACACACAGACAACCTGTGGGAGTGAGGAAAGATCTAGGGAAAGAAAAAAACACTCAATTCAAATTTGAAAACACCGATGTGAATCTCAATACAGGAGGAGACTGAATACACAAATATCTGGGACAACAGAACTCAAACCCTCAGCTTCTATAGCAATGGGCCCAGAGTCAGAAGTGTTCAATGGCTGCCAGCTTTTCTATTTTTGTCCTCACTTCCAATTCAGGACCAATCAGAGAAAGCCGACTATGCTCTTCAAACCAAGCACCTAGGATGCCCCAGCTCCAGCATCCCAGACCAACAACTCCAGTCAATAGGCACCTTTTTTACCATAAAGCTTACCCACTCCTCTGTCTGCCTTTGAATCACTGCCAAATGCAAGTGATGGAGGCTTGACTCCTCTGCTACAGCAAACTCTGAATAAATAGCTGCTGTGTGTTCTTTGAGTAGTCTTCATGATGAGACCTTCTCTAAAGTCCTGATATAGAAGGGAAGCCATTTTAGATTTCTAAGTCAGCATGACTGTACATAAACTTTGTTCCAACCCAAAGCCTGATTTATGGCCCATCAAATACACATTGTACACCTGCCTTGTAAATGCACAGCCTAAGGGAAACCACCTTGTCCTTAAGATCTCTATCTCCCTGCATTCCTTGACATTAAAACCTGTGATTCCTGCCTATATGTTAACCTGTTATCTTTTGGGCTTTTGCAAGCTGTAAAAAAGAATATAGCCCTGTAAAAACGGTTTATTCTCTGGAGCACGTTTTTCCCTGCAAAGAGGGTGTTTCCCAGGCAACTGTCCTAACTTAGGCTCAAATAAAACTCTCTTTCTTTAGAGATTCTAAAAGGTTTGTTCATTTTGTGTCAACATTTATCTCTATAGACAATAGCAAATAATAACATAGCTTCCCCCCCCATAACATGCTGTCTTCACCCAGCAAGCACGTGGGCTTTGCTTTCAGTGTCATTTGTCCCTTTATTTTTTTAAATGTATTTATTTAAAATCAAATGAGTTATCATACAGCATAGCATTGATTTCAGGAATAAAACCCAGTGATTCATGACTTACATATGACACCCAGTGCTCATCCCAACAAATGCCCTCCTCAATGCCCATCACCCATTAGGTCCATCCCCCCACCCAATGCCCCTCCAGCAACCCTCAGTTTGTTCTCTGTATTTAAGAGTCACTGGTGGTTTGCCTCCCTCTCTGTTTTTATCTTATTTTTTCCTTTCCTTCCCTTATGTTCATCTATTTTGTTTCTTAAATTCCACATATGAGTGAAAGCACACGGTATTTGTCTTTCTCTGACTTATTTCACTTAGCATAATACACTCTAGTTCCATACATATTGTTGCCAATGGCAAGATTTCATTCTTTTTGGTCATTGAGTGATACCCCTTTGAATCAGCACCCCTTTGAATCAGCATTTTTGTACAGTGTATGTCATTTGGGCTATAAAAAGTAGAGTGTGGTTAATTACAAAGTTCTAGGTGAAATAAATTTCTGGGAAGTGATGATCTCAGTGCCTGTGGGTTTGCTGCCTTCCTAAACATGCCCAACCTCACCCAGGTGCTTCTGTTTTTCGAGATATAGCCAGGCTCTACTGGTTATCTCCTCCAGGAGGCCAGCCTGGACAATGCAAGCTCTGTAATAAGTGATCGTGTAGATGCTGGATGAATTCTAGGAAAGTTGGTCCAGCTGCAGGTGCATTGAGAGAGGTCCAGTGGGGTCCAGGGTCCAAGGGGTATGGCAAGGTACTGTCTTTGAGTCCCCCGTGGGGGAGGATGGGGCAGTGGGTGTGAACAGGTGGGAGGAACCAATAACAAAGAACCTGGAGAAGCTGCTTCTGGGAAACCTGAAGGCAGGCACAGGTCCCTCATGACTCATCAGGGTTTAGGTCCAAAGCAAGGCAAAGTCCAGATGCTAAAGTGGGGTTAGGCTGCCAGGCAGGCAATCAGGATAGGAACTCAGGAGGCAGGTACAAATTTGGGGGCAGGGGAGGTTGGAGGCTTATATGGGTTTGGTTTTTTCCTAGGCTGCATGTAACAGATCTAATGATTAAAGTCTGGGTGATTCCTACCTGCTCAAAAATTGTGATCTGCACTGGGAAAACCTAGTGAAAATTTGGAGTCTGGAGGTTGGTGCCTCCTTTTGTTCTGTTGTTGATCTTTCCTCTTGTATACTTTTTTTTTTTAATTTTTATTAAAAAATTTTTTTTAACATTTATTTATTTTTGAGAGACAGAGAAAGAGCATGAGCAAAGGAGGGGCAGAGAGAGAAGGAGACACAGAACTTGAAGCAGGCTCCAAGCTATCAGCACCGAGACATGGGGCTCGAACTCATAAACCACGAGATCACGACCTGAGCCGAAGTCGGATGCTTAACCGACTGAGCCACCCAGGTGCCCCTCCGCTCGTATCCTTTAGAAAGGCAAACCCTGTTTGTATCATCTTAAGACCAAAGCCACCAGGTTACTGAAACACTATGCCTTTCCTTTAGAATTCAGTGAGCTATGCTATTACTTTCTAACTGAAAATCTTGATACACAATTAGCTTACTCATTTGATTTATCTGCTGATACAGAGTCCAAAACAACATGACTAATATCGAAAAATTAAAGTGACTTGATGAATAGCCAGATTTAACAATTCAATTGCCTTTTTCTTTGACTACAACCCAAAGAGAATGTATAATCAACATTACTTTGTAGTTACGATATTTTCAAGAATTCTCCACTTTGTATGGTAGCGTAAGTAACTTAACTAATATTTAATGTGTTTTGTTTGTGTTTATTTTCATTTTGGGAGTTCTAGCGACTGACACCTCTTGTTTGACAGTGGCATCGAGCCACCGATGTGTGTTGTGAGAGGTCCTTCAATTTCATTATGCAGCCTTGAGATAATTCGGAATGGGCTCAGATGAGATCATAAATATCCTTAGTCTGATACTGGCTGGAAGACGGACCGGACCTAACTCTTAAGGGACCATGCCTGGTACACTGGAATAAATATACTTATATATTTATTCTTGAAGGACCATGCTTCATAAAGATGTGGGGCCCCACATCTTATCTACTATGAAAGCAGCCACTTTGTAGCTTCTATGGCCCATGCATTAACAGTTGTCTTTCTCAGCCCTGCGGAGCTCCAATAAATAAATAAATAAATAAATAAATAAATAAATAAATAAAATTTTAAAAAAGAAAGAAAAAAAGGAGGGGGCGTGATTTGCAGTGAACTTAGATTGCAGGCGGCAGACCAGCCCCCTTCCTTAGCAAAGCAGTGTTTTCCCTCCATCTTGTTTGCTACCTGGTGAGTGCTGGTCTAAGTCCATCTTTCTCTTAAAGGATTTTGCTGACTGAGCCAGGAAGTAATTAGCACATACTAACATTATGAAATTCGCCTTGCTTTTCTTCTCCTTGGCAATCTTTAGTAATATGTAGGCTACGGCTACAGTTCCAGAAAGCAGATCAGGGGCCAGGATCTGCTTTGGGGCTGTGTAAAGAATACAGCAGTTTCTCTTCCCAGATTTCCAAGGAAGAGCTCCCTCCCACTCCCACCCATCCCCAGAGAACTGGTTGTCAAACATTTGCCAGCGCATCGCTAGGTGTGTGTCTGCTGGGATGGGGGTGGGGCGTGGCAGTTGGGCAAGCCACACAATCCACTGGAATGTGGGAAGAAACCACTAAATGTCAGTTCCTATTTTATTTAGTCTTTGTGAACTTTCTACTTTTGTGTAAGTTTCATAATGGACTAATGCCCATATTTCAAAACGGAGTGCCCTCAGTTTTGTTTCATTGATTGGGGTAACTAGGATCCAAAATGCTTGGAGGGCAGCACTCCTAAGGCTATTATCTCTGTGCAGTTAACTCATTGCCAAGCAGAGTACAGGATGGATACGGGTCTTCTCCTTCTATTCCCAAGACACCTTCCTCTTGCCCTCACCTGCCTCACCCTACCCCAGGATCTTGGATGGGGGCAGGAGGAGTGACCAGCTATGAAAGGAACCTCTGATTAGGGTGCTTCTGTTCTTGCTACAGATTAAATTCCCTGAGATTGCCCTTTTACAGGCAATCCTTTCTAGCCCACATGCAAGGGTCTCAGCCCTAGCCCTCTACCTTCCTGTGGCCTCAAACATCACAGCCCACTCAAAATTTCTCCCCCTCCAAGTCTTTCTGCCTTATAAGCAATTTAGCATGTAAACACTATGGGTTTAAAACCCGATGTAAACACATGGGTTATCCATTTTCACAGATAGGTTCAATCCAAATTCCCATCACTTACTACTTTAGGACCTAGGAAAAGTAACTGTATCTCTCTAAACTTCCTCCTCTGTGAGAAGGGGGTAATAATAGTACCTCCCTGGAGGGGGTATTGGGAAGATTAAAATGCTTATTCAAGCGAGTAGCACTTAGCCAGGTATCTGAGCCATATAAAAGCCTCAGAACATGTTGATCTTTATTCTTCTTAACCCTCTTTCCTGCAGCCTGTCACTGGGGGCATCATGCTGTCAGCAAAGCCTTGGTGGGACAGATCCTTAGAGGGCCAGTGGAAGAGTAGAGTGGGGTGGGCGAGAAACTAGGTAGGAAGTACCTAGGAGACTACACAGGAAATCATCTGATGGGTGACATTTTAGGACCATGGACGCCTGGTCCCCCCTGCCCTGAGATTCCGGTTGGTCTGGGGAGACACCCACACATGCTCTGTACGTTGCATGTCCAGCACTAGCTTTGGGCTGTCTTCCTCTTAAATATTTCCAAAACCTGTCCTTCTTTTACTTCTCTTTCCCTCCCATCGCACCCTGAGTCGCGCCCCCCATCGTCTCACACTGAGGCTTGTGCTGGATCGTCGTTAACTGGTGTTCTCGCACATCATTCCTGGCCTGACCCGCGTTCTTCAGACTCCCTTCTCAAGGCCACATCAGAGGTGTCCGTGTTTTACTGTGCTAGTAATTATCTCCTCTGGGGAGTCCGTTCTCAAACAACAGCGGGAGCAACAGCAGCAGTGGGAGCGGCAATAGTGCCTGACGCAACCTCCCTCGCAGAGTCGCGGGGGGCTGGCCGTGCGCCTGTGTGCGCTCACCTCCGGTTTACCAGCGAGGAGGGTCACCCGCACTAGACCTGGGACTCAGGCTGAGGCCTCCCGACTCTGCCTGTGCAGAGGATGGTGACGGGGAGCCTTAAACCTGACTTGGGCAGACAGCGGTCACAGTACCTTTAAATTCCAGCATCTGTCACCAATACTGCCTGTGTCACCTGGGGCAGGCAGCCTCCCTCACGCCTTTGGTTTCTGCCCTTGAAATTTCTTAAGGTTATTGTGAGGTTCATGCAGTAGCCTGTGATCTAGATCTGTGAGGGCAGCCAAGGCACGCTCCGCGGTGAGGGTTTCGCGTGCGCCCTCTGCTGGTCAAGTTTCTGTTTTTCGTAAATTCTTTGAGAAGGTCCGCCTTGCCAGCCTCATGGCAAAGGTCAGAAGAAGGGCATGGAAGAGTCCTAGGCTCAAAACCTTTCTTCTCCTGGGCCACTCAGTGATATGTGTTCCCTGCACCTCTCTGGAAAGCCCGAGGCCCATCCAGGGTTCATCTTTCTTACTGACCCTCCTGAGATTCGTTTCCACAAAGGAAAAGCCTTCGGCCTCATCCCAGCACCCTTAGGTACCCCCAGCCTCTGATCCTCTGATGCCCCTACGAGAACATCGTGGCACCAGCCTCGTGCCCACCCTCATCTGTCGCCACCCTCATTGGTTCACCCAGGGGCCTTACTTGAATAGGGAGAGCTTTGGGAGGTGAGGCTCATGTCTGGCTCCAGGGGGCTTCTGTCCAAGTCTGGAATCAGAGACAGTGAGGTTAGCACATGACAATTGGGATTTTCCAGGGGTTCAGGAACATCAGGGGCCATGCTTTACTTATTGTTGTATGTTTTGAGAAACGCTAAAGCAAAGAGACAGTAATGACAAAAAATAGCCTTCCTGGTCAAAAATGGTAGAAATGGAGATGAAATAGAACGAACTCAGTTTCTGGATGCAGAACTCTGTAGAAGCCTTAGTTATTAAAAACACATGCATTGCATTAATTCAGGGGGTATAGGATACATTGCCCACAGTACTCTGAGAGTAATCTGGAAGCTTCTAGCTGATAAAACATTAAGTTTGAGAAATGCCTGAATGAAATCCCTGGTCACAATCCAAACAACCTTTGCACATGGAGAGCACATAGCACCTAGGGAAGAAGAAAACCCAAACGCTGTGCTCTGGTATGAAGGCAGTCTTGGCCTTGCCCACTGCTTGGCTGTAGTGACTTGCCTTGTAGTGTACTTGACTGCCTCTCACCGCTCTGAGCCTTCCCTTCCTTGTCTGTCCCTCCAGCTCTGACAGTCGATGCTTCTAAGAAGCAGGAAGACTGCACCTTGGTGAGGAAACATGGTGGAAGGTGGAGCTGCCCCAGACTCAGTTCAGACAGAGACTCTCAAGGATTGTGTTGGAAGTCAGAGGAAGCCTTTACTGCTTCCACACATGCCACAAACAACGGCAGAGTTAGGAGTCGATATCACCATTTGGAGTTCCCCAAGGTTGCATAATTATAGTATCTGGTGCTTGGACCTTCCTGGTGTCCACTCCTGCTGCCTAAGGGACAGGAGGTGCATGGTGGCCACCACATGACCTGTGTTCCAAGAGCAGGAGCAGTGCTTTCCAAACCTCTCTGTTGGCAGATCCATATTTGTCAGACAAATGTCTTACTTTTAGTTTGGGAATTCTGATTTCCACGTGTGAGTTGAAGGCCCCTGTTACGTGCCCCTCCCTTCACACTTCATGCACTAGACAGTCATTTGGGTCAAAAGCCTCCTCTTTTCATATGCCTTGAGCCAACACCAACACCAGAGTGCCTTCTTCCATGGGATGATCGAAAGTCCTGAGCCAGGGTACTTTTCCCACCTGAGACCCAGACAACTCCTTCTACTGCAGGGCCTTCTCCTCTGCCTGGGAAGGCTGGGGGAGGATTCAGAACCATCCAGCTGGTTCACTTCGAAGCCCCAGATCTCCGGGTTAAGGAGATCTGTTTATCTATCACCTTATGCACCTAGGCACCCATGACAGAGCTTCATTTTCCCTTCAAGGACTTCTCTGGTCTAATGCATTTGCCAGAGAAGTTCTCAAAGGTCACTTACCATGCAAGGTCAACAGGGAGGAACCGGTCTGTGCACAGACCTACAAGGTCCTGCTTTAGGAGTTATGTTTTGGTCCTGGTATGGATGCTTTTGCAAGAATCTTACCTTCTGAGCAGCACTGGGGCTCGTCTCCTTCCTGGTCTTCAGACTCCATTTTCACACTTGAGTCCTCCAAAAATGACATATTTAACACAATGAAATGACTCAACAGGAACCTGGGATTAAAGGCAGGAAGGAGGTCAGTTATGACACTTCCGAACCCAGGAAACCTTGCTGGGCACCACAAGTGCTTAGTAGGCCATCAGCCTTGCTCTCTGCTCAGAAATGTTTGCTGTGTCCAGGAAGGCCTTGTAAGAATGGACCATGCTTCTCCTATCACTCCTTCTTTGATTTTTGGACAGCAATGCTTTCTAAACAGTGGGTCACAATATCATTTTCATGGATCCTGACAACATTTGATAAAAATGGAATAGAAAGCTCAAAGTGTATTGCTCTAGTCCTGGGATTACCAAACTAACTACAGACCACAGGACAAATCTGTCCCACTGCCTTTTTTTTTTTTTAAGTAAAGTTTTATTGGAACACAGCCATGTCCTTTTTTACATGTTGTCTATGGCTGCTTTCTGGCTTCAACAGCAGAGATGAGTATTTGAAAGACAGATCATCTGGTCAGCAAAGCCTAAAATGCTGCTGTCCCAACATTTACAGAAAAAGTTTGCCAACCCTCTGCTGTAGTCTAATCTTTGCAAAGAAAGGCAGGTTTTTTTTGTTTTGTTTGTTTGTTTGTTTGTTTGTTTTTGTAGCCTCTTGTCATAGAAAACTGAGCCTCCAAAGGTCCCAGGAGGCTCAGCTCCTAATGTCTTGGGGAAGGGATGACACAGGAGTTCTTCACTGAGAGGACTTGGAGGAGAGAGATTTCTAAACACCCCTCAATTCTGCAAGTCACATTTCACTCACTTCACAAAGAACTTTCCCCAACATTAGTTCAGAGAAGGAAGTGAGGCAATAATTGCTATCTCCATTATATAGATGAAAAACCCAAAGGTAGTAAATTCTCAAGGGTCAGAAGTTTGCAGAGATGGGCAGTTTGTGTGGAAACCCAATCCCTTGAGAAGGGCTTAGGAGCGGGACAAAGGGAGCTAAATGGTTTTGCAAAAATAAAAAATGGCAAGGAAAGGCTCCGGGGCTTGGCAGCAAGGACAGTGAATGATAGGATGGCCACAGTGAAGGATGGCCACTGGGTGGCTCTAGGGGGTGGGGACACCTGACAGATCTTTAAGGGCATGGAGAGTCACCACTTGAGTTTAAGTTATTTGCTATTTGGCTGCATTCCCCACATCTACAAAGCACAAATCTCTTTGCAGTTTGGGGCTAGATCAAGGGACACAGGGAATTGGTGGCACTGGAGAAGTCAGAGAATCTGGCAGTCACATGACATTAGACAAAGAAATGTCTGGCAGAAATGTGGGTACTAAAATGCATGAAGACAGTGGTGGTCCTGGTGGGGGACAGAATGATGCCCACAGGCTGAAGTACTTGGGAGATCTCTGTGAGCCACTTCTGGAATTTCCCACCTGTATCCAAATAAATGCAGGTGGTTTCCCCAGAGCTCCCTAGAGAAGCAGTGCATTCAGCCATCTGAGATCCATGTCTTTTCACCTAAGAACACTCAAAATATTTAGGGTCCCCAAATCTCTTTTCTGAAGACCAGTACTTTCTAGATTCTTCTTCTCTAGCAGCTGAAAGCAGAGAAAGCTAGCATTAGCAGGGCTGGCAAGTTTCCTAAGCTCAGCGTCTGCCTGGCCCTCCAGCAATGCCCCGCTTATCGGCAGAAGCCCCCCTGGAAGACATTCAGGCTGCTCATGGGGCTGAGAGCAAGGTGGTCTGGAAAGGTGTCAGAGATATCACTTAGAAAGTCAAGAAATCCACAGAAGGGCATGCTTCTAATGGGAAAAAAAGCAAGGCAGGTCCAGATGCTGTTCTGCTTCCCCATCTATGTCAACTGGTCTCTTGAACCCGCATCAGTACCACCTACCTGAGGCAAGGGTCCCCACGCTCTGTGGCTCCTGGAGCTCTGCTTGTCTTCTCCCTTCAGGATCTCTGATGTGGAGGGGCCAGGTCTGGTCCTCGTTTTGAAGAATCGGTTTGGGAGTGTGTATGCAAATGTAGCAGTGCATTCCTTTATCCAATAATAAGCAGCATCTTAGGTATCAGTCATTACTCATTGCCTGCCATTTTCCACCCCAAAGGAATAAACAAATTCCTGTGGAGTAGTGTCACTCTGCCAAGGACTGTGCCACATCCATTCAACACGTTTCAAGGCACTTGAGACAGGCTGTGTGGCTGCCGGTCCAGTGCAACAGCGAAGGTGTAGGAAAGAGACATGAACGAAAGGAAAGGGGAGATGCAGTGTCCAGCCCGGACACCGAGCCTGGGAGGTGTGGGCAAGTCCTTGTCCTCATGGTGGTTCTTTACCCCAGTCCCAGAGTTCAGCCAGGTGGGGCCCCACATCCCAGAGAAAAACACTGTCCTTTCACCTCTCCTTAAAGAGCACTCCAGGACATCACTGACACCCCCATCCACATCTCCTCTGTTCACTCTTCTTCAATGGGGACATGCAACACATCCCCAGCGGACCTTCCTTGATCAAGCCCACCAAGAACTGGCTTCTTCCTACAGCCTGTTGGCTATTTACTTACCTTGTTATTTATTTATTTATTTTTTTTTTTGGCATTGCATTGCATTGCATTGCATTGCATTGCATTTGCTCTTGTCAGTTAAGAAGTATGGTTGTGTTTTACAATGCTAAAAACAGCTGGTGCACTCAGAGGAAAATCCACGTGACCAAGCAAGGTCATAGCCACTGGGTCACCAGCAACAGCACAATAGCACAGGGGCAACAGTAACAGCCACCACAGTCCTCTGTGTGCTCTCAGTAATCCAGGGCTGGACTAAGCCCCCTGCATTCCTTATGTCCCCAAATCCTGTGCTGATCCTGGGGCTGGGGCTGTCCTCCCAGCTTCCACTGTAAAAGCCAGAGCGGTCTACCGAGGTTAAGCAATTTCCCTGAGATCACGAACTGAGTTCCAGGCAGCCTAGGCTTTTCTGAGAACGTCGCAGCTCTGTCTTTTAAATGGGGCACAGACTAGGGTCTTATCTTCAAACCTTCTTCCATGCTCACATCTACATAACACGCAATGACAGGAATGTGTCTGACAAATTATTTTCCTTCCCTATTTACAATGCATCCTGCCTTTCCTAGTCAAGATGATATCTCAAATAGTATTTCATCTCATCAGTACTTTTCTACGTTATTTTTAACTGCCACAGGGTATTTCATTATTGGTCTAAAGATCTGAAAAATGTGATTCCCTTGATAGCTGGAATAGAAATCTCTAATTTGTCTATTAAATGCCTAATATAGAGAGATCTTCGGAGAATTTCTTGATAAGCCTTTGGGATAGGGATGAGATTGTGAAGGAAAATATGAAGTTAAAAAAATGGGAAACCCAACTGAGTATAAATTCTGTCATCCAACAGTCAAAGAATTAGAATGTTACTGAAATAGGTTTGATTCCTACATCCTGCATCACCATAGGATGCTGGCACTTCTCATGATTTGTCCAGGCACGTACAGCAGGAGAGGCAGCAAGGTGAATTCCCTGCAGTAGACCTAGCCAGGCCTGAGGAGCTGGACAGTGCTTGAGGAACAGAGACAGATGCAGATGCCCACAGGAGACATGCAGCCTGCAGTCCAGAACATAGTGGCCAAAGGAGAGTGGGAATGCTCTGTGGGAAGGCTCCCACACAGATAGCACCAGGTCCCAACAGACAGGAGGGCACAGCAATAAGGAATCCAGGTCAGGTGGTAGCCACATACCCAGCAGACCATCCAACCAGCATCTGAGAGGCCCATAAGCAAGGCCTCATCATTGGCATGAGGTTCAGGAGACTGGCAACTTTCAAGAGTCCATAGTGTTAAGTAGTCAGTAGGAGCGAATCCAGAGTAGAAAACAGAGTAAGAAAGCAGAGAAAATTATGTAAGTTCATGTTTGCCATAGGAAAGTTTTTGGAAGTCAGTAAAGGGATGGCTGCAATCCCCATTATTAGTGTTGCTATTAGCTAAAATCTCCTGACTGCCAGTCTGCTCCCTTTCTTTAAAAAAAAAAAAAAAATGTTTATTTTGAGAGAGTGAGACAGAGATAGGGTGGGGTAGAGAGAGAATCCCAAGCAGGCTTCCCACTGTCAGTGCAGGGCCCGATGTGGGACTCAATCCCACAAACCTCGAGATCATGACCTGAGCCAAAATCAGGAGTCAGATGCTTAACAACTCAGCCACCCACCCGCCCCCAGTCTGCTCCTTTCAACCTTACATTTTTTCCACCAACGTCTGCATGTAAATGTTTGACATGTATTCTGTAGTTGTTATGTACGGTATTTTATACATGACCATGAAGTCAGATGTATTAATTCTATTGAGCAGATCCTCTCTATCCTCACTGTTATCTTTTATTCTATCAATTATGTAAGGGGGATATTAAGATCTCCTACTATGCTGTAGATTCACAGATTTATTTTGATCTTGATTTCGGCATTTTGAAGCCATGTTAATTAGGTGCATATAAATTTATAATTTTTATATCTCTCTGGTGATCTGAGACTTTTATCTCTAAGGAGAAATCCTCTTTATCTCTACGAATGCTTATTGCCTTAAAGTCTACTTTGTCAGATACAGAAGACTTTTAATTAGTATTTGTGTGGTATATCTTTTCTCATCCTTTTCCTTTCAATGTTCTCCACCCTTATGCTTTAGATGTATCTAAAGCAAACAGCATATAATTCAGTTCTTTTTGCTTTGCGTAATCAACATTATCATACAAACCACTTACATCAACTCTAAAACATCATGGATTATAAGATACACCAAAGTTTTATAGATCAATAAGAAAGAGAAATGCCACCAATTAAACCATGTCATAACATCTCAACAACAGCCCTATCAAATGCACAGATCAATCATACCAGCTTCTCCATGCGGCAAATTTTCTTTCATCAATTCCAAGGAATTTGGCGATTTCTCTTGTTTTACATTGCACATATCTTAGAAGCAAAGTATAAAGAGCTTCATCTACTTGTGGGTAGCCTCTTTTTTGGGTCTCTGAAAGTTGTTGGTATTTGGCAAAAAAAAAAAGCTTCATTAAAATTACCTGTTTACCCCACTACTCAGTTTCCATGCCAAGTCAGAGGGCATCTTTTTGAAACATTTTCAGCAGAAATTAAACTCAACACATGTAATAACAATGATCCACAAAACTCAACTGATGACCAAGAAAAAAAAACTCTGACAAGTTAACACACCCTGACAGGGTTCATATGATGCCATAGCCTGTCATGTGTTTCCCAATTTCAGAAATATAAAAATATAAGTAAATGTGTGTCTTTTTTTTAATGTTTATTTATTTATTTATTAAAAATTTTTTTAATATTTATTTTTGAGAGAGACAGAGCATGAGCAGAAGAGGGCAGAGAGAGAGGGAGACACAGAATTTGAAGCAGGCTCCAGGCTCTGAGATGTCAGCACAGAGCCCGATGAGGGGCTCAAACTCACCAGGTCATGGGATCATGACCTGAGCAAAAGCCAGACACTTAACCGACTGAGCCACCCAGGCCCCCTTAATGCTTATTTATTTTTGAGGGAGAGAGAGAGACAGAGCACAAGCGGGGGAGGGACAGAGAGAGAGAGGGAAACACAGAATCTGAAGCAGGCTCCAGGCTCTGAGCTGTCAGTGGGGCTTGAACTTGTGAATCACAAGATTTGAGAACTCGTGAGCCGAAGTAGATGCTCAAGTGACTGAGCTGCCCAGGCACTCCTTGTGTGTCTTAAAATCAATGAAATAGAGCATTTGGGTTTAAAAACCTACCGCTGTTATGGTGTTTTTTTTCATTACTCCTATTCTGTTTCTCCTCCCCCTTCTTGCTTTCTTTTGGTTTGAATATTTTTTATCATTCCATTTCTCTCCCTACTAGTCTGAAATGTATATGCCTCTATATTTATTTTCAACTCTTTTGGTGTTTATCCTAGAAGTACCCCATGTATCCTTAAGATTCATGCTAATGAAGAACTTTATTCTCCTCTCAGACAATTCAAGGATGGCAGAACACCTCCATCTACCTCAACTTTGCCCAATTAAAAAAAATTTAAGTTTATTTATTTATATTGAGAGAGACAGAGACAGCACATGAGTAGGGGAAGGGCAGAAAGAGACAGGGGGGGAGAGAGAGAGACTCACAAGCAGACTCCATGCTGTCAGCACAGAGCCTGACATAGGGCTCGAACTCATGAACGGTGAGATCATGACCTGAGCAGAAATCAAGAGTCGGATGCTAAACCAACTGAACCACCCAGGTGCCCCAACTTTGTCCAATTTCTATGCTTCTACTGTCACATGTTTTAATTCCATATACTTTCAAAACTACGTATTTTATCATCATCATCATTATTATTATTATTATTTCATAGCATGAGAGTTAATTTCCTTTTGCCCACATATTTAGTAATCTTCTTGGTTCGTCATTTCTTCTTATATCTATATCTTCCATCTGGGATCATTTTCTTTATACCTGAAGTACATACTTTAGAACCGCATTGTCTAATATGGCAGCCACCAGCCACAGGTGGCTATTTAAATGTAAAGTAAGTAAAACTGAATAAAATTTAAAATTCAGTTCCTTGGCCTCATTAGAGGCACATTTCAAGTGCTCAGTAGCCACAAGTGGCTAATGGCTACTGCACAACAAACATAGAGAACATTTTCGTCATGTCTGAAAGTTTGTACTGATAGTGCTTAGCTCCAGCTTCCTTTCTGGAAGGCCTTATAGCAGTGAACACCCTCTGTTTTCGTTTAGCAGAATATACCCTTAATTCTCCTTCATTCCCGAATTTCCAAGTTCATCATTACCACTGGGAAGCTCCCGTGGGTTCTCTGCCCGTATCAAGATACTTCTGCAGGTCCCGCTGTCCTACCATTTGCCTCAAGGAACGTCCAGTCCCTGTCAAAAGGCAATCTTAAAAAACTCACGTGGAATCTGGATTTTTTTTCCCCAGGGAAAAAGTCTTCTCCATGGGGTCGGAGATTAGTAAAATGTCACTATTGCAGCTGGGAATAAATAAAAAAGGAACTGAGTGGGATTTTGTGGATGAGACTGGGAAGCCAATCATCACTTACTACGTTTTTTTTTTCCTATCAGAAAATGCATCTTACATTCCAAACTCACTCACATATGAGCTTTTGGAAACTTCAGGGAGCCTGTGGCCCTTGTCTCCTAAGAGGGGCCCACACACACAGCAGGTAGATGGTGAGAAACTGTTAGAATTTCTAATTATACAACAGTAGGAAAGTACCAAATATATACAACTTTTTAAAAAAGCAAGCATTAAAAAATGTGTGCTCGAAAATTTCACTGTTTGAGTGATGATGATTTCAAAACTGTAGGTCTTTTTATATTTGGGGGGCGTGGGTTAAAATATAAAATTAAATAAATATAAAATTAAATTTATCAAATATAAAATTTAAGTACAAAAGTATTTAAATTAATTGAATTTATTTTATTTACTTCGCTTCATTTTTTAAATCCCAGGCTGGAATGCACACTGTAGCAAAAAGAATCTAAGTGTATTAGGAAGGTATGAAATAACATCACTGAAGGGAGTGGTTGAGAAAGGTGCTGACCCAAAGCAACTCTGGAAATGAGCGACGCGTGTAAGACAAAAGGCAAAGACACTGTACATAAGCCCTGCACACAGATGGTAAAGTTGTAGCCCATGGAGTATGGAGCACAAGTGAACAGCTTTGAAACCAGTATACATGGGTTCTGGAATCGGACAGTTAAGCAAGTGAATGGTGGATGGTAGCAGACAGGTTTCTCACTATTACAGTGAGAACTTACAGACAAGCATGGGGAAAAGGCTAATGTGATCCATGTGGTAATGGGTTAGAGTTAGGGACATCAGTATGAACTCAGGGTTAGCTTAATATAGTATAGATGGCTACAAATAGAAATATTTATAAATATGTATATAGGCCTGAGTTGGTAGACACATGTATGCTTCCTTGCTCGGTCAGCTGGGAGAGCCTAGAAGCAATGATTCCCCAGGACAGTAAGCATAGCTAGTGCCCAGTTGATAGTTTTTAATACAATTCTCTAACAAAAAGAATTAAGACTCCTTGGGAAAATGTCTGAAATTCTAGGGCTGGATCGGGAAATGTGCAAGATGAGCCTAGAGTGCCACTTGGGAGTTCCAGAAAAGAAAGGGGGCACGGGGAGAGGCAATAATTGGGTATGTCAAAGGGACACCGGAGCCAGCTGAAGGGTTTCCAGTGGCCAAAGCTGGAACAATTTGAGCAATAAAATAAATAACATAGCATTGGATTAGAACTGAAAGTATAAAATAAATACCCGTGAGTCCATACTGATGTAAATAAATGATTGAATAAATAAATAAATGGGGAAAGCAGACAAATCTCTCTGCAGAGGAAACCCAAATAATTTATGTATATACTTTCTCCCTTAAAGAGGTGGAACATTAGGGGCACCTGGGTGGCTCAGCCGGTTAAGCATCTGACTTCAGCTCAGGTCATGATGTCATGTCTCATGGGTTCGTCCCCCGCTCATTCTCTGTCTCTCTGTCTCTCGAAAAAATAAACGTTAAAAAAAAAAGAAGAGGTGGAACATAACTCCCCACATCTCGGGTGTGCACTGACCTATATTGACTCCCTTCCAAGGAATACAGTGTTAAGGGGGTGGGGGGTCGTAATATAACAGCGGAGGAATTGGAGAGACACTTCCTCAGTCAGCTGATCAAGGCTAAGGTCAACACTGATAAGTCATGTTGATAACATGTAGTTTTGATATGATGTCATAAGACTGGTACTTTACCTCTATGGTCTTCCTCTCAAAAGCCTGTAACTCCAGTTTAATCATAAGAAAAATATGAGGCAAATCCCAACTGAAGGAAAATCTACAAAATACCTCAAACTGTCAAAGTCATTAAAACACAAAGGTCTGAGAAACTGTTACAGTCAAGAGGGACCTAAGAAGATAGGATGACTAATTATAATGTGGATGGGATTCTAGAATGGCAAAAGGACTTTAGATAAAAACTAATAAAATCTGAATAAAGTATGTATTTTAGTTAATAAAAATGTATCAATATTATTTGTTCATTCATCATGACAAATTGCCCCTAATAATGTAAAATGTTAACAATAGAGGAAATTGAGTGTGGGATAAATGAGTATTCTCTGTACTATCTTCAAAACTTTTCTATAAACCTAAAACTATGCTAAAATAAAATGTATATTAATTTTTTTAAACATTTAATCTTTTGCTAAAACCCATATGACTTTTTATACTTTGGGGTTTGGAATCATGTGGCACATATCCATTTTTTTAAAGATAATAACAATAAATGCAAATTCTCACCTCCTTAACACCCTGAGCCTCTGATTTAGCAGGCCCAGGGGTAAGCCCAGAAATAGACTTTCTTACAAAGCTCCCCAAGTGATCCTGGTGCAGGTAGTTCAGGTCATATTTTGCAAAACAAAATATGTTTTATTTAAAAGTGTGATAAAGTGGGGCGCCTGGGTGGCTCAGTTGGTTGAGCGTCCGACTTCGGCTCAGGTCATGAACTCGCGGTTTGTGGGTTTGAGCCCTGCATCAGGCTCTGTGCTGACAGCTTGGACCCTGGAGCCTGCTTTGGATTCTGTGTCTCCCTCTCTCTCTCTGCCCCTCCCCTGCTCATGCTCTGTCTCTCTCTGTCTCTCAAAAATAAATAAATGTTAAAAAAAATTTTTTTTAAGTGTGATAAAGTGTATGACAGAGCTGAGAGCTATTTGGGGTAATTGGGACCTAGCAGTCTGCATGAACAGTGTTTGGTCTAGCCTCAAATACAGACCATTATCAGCATCCTACTACAATAAAGAAAAAAAAATGTGACATGACTCTGAGAACAACAGTATCAGAGAGGAATCCAATACTTTAAAAACAAAACCAAACAACAACAACAAACTGTAGTTGCATTTTCAGCACTGCTAAACTCATTCATTCACACATTCATTCATTTCATTTTCAAAAACTTATTTGCATGAGGCATGGTGCTAAATGCTAGAAATAAAGATGGTGAGCAAATGCAGACACCACCCCTACCCTTGAAGGAATTGTAGTCTAGCGGGAGATACAAACGTCAATCAAAGTTCCACCCAGGCAAATGAAAAACAACTCCTAGGACAAGTGCTGTGAGATAGAAGAGCCCAGCTTATAGGGATTTGGGGCCAGGGGAGAGAGAGGCTTCTCCGAGCAGTGACTCTTGAACTGAGATCTAAAGAGGATCCAGGGTTTAACTAGCCCGAGAGGGGAGGTCATAGCTCTCTGGAGGATCATAATGTTTGTTATTAACATTAGAATAAGCAAAAGCAGCGCAAAGACAGAGCAATGAGGACTCCGTGAGAATCGCTACATCTCTGTATCTGGCAGGTTAGCATGTCTTACAGATACCTCTTCTGTGTGCCTTTAATCACCATGCTCTCCTTCCACATAGAGGAAAAGGATCGCTGCCCCAGAAACAAAGAGCTCATAGCACCTACTTTTCTTCCTCCCCCCGCTCCGTCCTCTGGCATCCATAAAGCCAGTTCCCTGACAAAAACTAAAATAAATTGTTCATGAAGATCTACTTGCAAGATAAGGCTTTGGGCACACCCAGGGCATTCTACTGCTCAGAATTCAGCAAAAAGTATAAGGTGTCCTATTCCTTCCTTCATCTGCTCATGAATTGTGCTCAGCTTGAGGTCCATCGAGGTAAGAGCTGTGAGGTGGGGGTGTCATGATACTGAGAAGAGTATTTCAAAATGTCAGGAAAAAATACATATTTAACCACACGAAGACCTTCCAAGTTAACCCAGAGGCCAGGTCTCTCTCCTTTTAGGTGGAATTCTGTCAGCTCTGTGCGGTGTGGTCTGATGATCTTGTACTAAGCAGAAGTCATGACTGACCAGTGCATGGTTTTAACACATGGTTTAAAACATAAGCTAATTATTGCTTCATAGTCAGTTTTGTTCATAAAAATCTATCAAAATATACTGTGGAGTTGGAGGAATAAAAGCATAATTCAACAAGTTTCAGTAGCGCAAAGACAGGGAACACTGACAAAGCAGAGAGAACTGGCTTCGAATCCTGGCTTCTGCGCCAGCTCTGTGACCTTACTCACCTCAGCTTTTCCAACCCAAACTTCTCCTGTTGTGAAGTAAGATCATGTTGGCCTCTCTGGGCAACTGTAACGATGAGAGGTACAGCACATAACACAGGGCCTGAGCAGAGGTGGGCAGGTCACAGGTGGCGTGACGGTGATACTGATGATGATGACAATGATGATGCTGAAGATGATGATAACGATGACAATGATGATGACGATGGTGATGGAAATACTAATGATGATGATGGTGGCGGTGGAAATAGTGATGATGATGATGATGATGATGATGATGGGGATGGTAATCGTAATAGTAATGATGATGATGATGGGGATGCGGATAGGGTGGGGGTGGGCATGGCAATAATGATGACTTCCCATCTACAGAGATTCTGGACCAATTGGTTTAGGATGAGGTTCAGGCAACCTAATTAAAGTACTAATTTAAAGCTAGTTTAAAGCGCGAATTTAATCACTTCTCGGCCCTTTGACTAAGATCAAGTGTACTATCTGGTCTTACCAGTTTAAAGTACTAATTTAAAGCTCCCCAGATGACTCTAATACAGAGCCAGTGTTGACAACCACTGCCCTAGACCAGCAGTCCTTAAACTCTTTGATCTCAAGACCTCGTTTTACTCTCACGTTATTAAAATCACAAAGAAGTTTGTTTTAAAACAGAATTCAAAACACAAAAACATACATATACGTCTTTCATTAGCCATCAGAGCAATGACATCATCATATGTCATAGATAGAACCTCTGGAACACTCCCCTGGACACACATTTAAAAATGAGAGGGAGAAAGGGTAATAATGCCTTAAATTGTTATAAGAATAGTTTTGACCTCATGGGCCTCCTGATGCTGCCTCAGACTAAGCTTTTTACACCTAAGTATTGCCCTCTGCAGCCCCCTTTCCCCAACATTGCATGTGCACACACATGCACGCGTGCACGTGCGCACACACACACACCCTGTCAGCCTCCATTCCTGGCTCTCCACCACACCTAGAAAAGGAATCACACCCGTTGGCTCTCAGTCAATAGAAGACCATCAAATTCCACAGAGTATGATAGACTGATCATTAGAAAGAGAATGTGCTAAAGCTTTCCTCAGCTCTGGCTGCTTAAAAAAAAAACATGAAAGATTTGCAAAGTAAATGAACAGTGTAAACAAGATTGCAAGATCTGCATGGGCAAATAAACTGTTTTTATGCACCCTCGGACTCTGGAAACAGACTAGACACTGAGCACATAATTGCTTGAACAATCACACATTACCTTCATGGCTGGCAATACAAACAAAACATTGTCGGCTGACCCAGATAAGTAGCAAAGGTTGCAAATTGGCCACCCTTGGGAAAGATTAGAGTCACAGACAAGTTCATCTGGCCCACTCAGTGTTATTTCAAAATACTGATTAGTTCCCACATTAAAAACAAAGAGAGCTCACATTTTTAAAAATCTAGATTTTTGGCTATTTTTTAAAAATCTGGTAAAACTAAGGCTGTGTTTCCACAGAGGGCTGGAGCAGAGTGGTAATTTCCCCCTTCAGATGGTGCTTGGGTTTCTTTCTTATCCCAACCCACGTCTTTCAATTATATCACCTGTCATGCCCACCAGGTACTATATTTGGGGTTATACATTCTTGGAACAAATACAACAGCCTTTGTTTAGAAAGCTCATGGATCCTGAAGGCCTCTCTTAGTAAGTTTAAAGAGTTAAGGTAGTAGTAAGGTTAGTAAGGTTAAACTCACTCCGTTTACACACAGATCAGGATGCAACTTCCTCCAGGTAAAGGTGTCACCCTTGGCCAATTTTCTTCTATTTCACACACACAGTTCTATAAGCTTTGTTCCAATCATATTTTTTAGTTCAGGGATGAAAATAATTTGGAGAAAAAAAAATAGTCTGTGAACATAAGAATGGCATCCCCCAAACCTCCCCCGACCAAAAACAAAACACACAGTCCAAGGAATTTGTTTTTTAAATCATGATTAATGGTAGAAATAGGAGGAAATATTCTTCCCAATGTTAAAGCCATTATAATGCCACAGTGATTAAGACAATGTGGTATTGGTAGAGGAACAGACACATAGATAAATGGAACAGAATAGAGAACTCAGAAATGGACCCACACAAGTATGTGCAATTAATTTTTGACAAAGTAGCAAAAGTAATTCAGTGGAGAAAATATACCCTTTTCAATAAACAATGCTGGACAATTAGACATCCATAGGCAAAAAATTAACCTCAACCTCAACCTAAACCTCAACCATATATAAAAATTAACATGGCACCTGGGTGACTCCGTTGCCGAAGTGTCCAACTTTGGCTCAGGTAATGATCTTGAGTTTCGCAAGTTCAAGCCCCACATTGGGCTCTACACTGACAGCTCAGAGCCTGGAGACTGCTTCAGATTCTGTGTCTCCCTCTCTCTCTGCCCCTCCCCGGCTCATGCTCTGCCTCTCTCTGTCCCCAAAATAAATAAACATTAAATTTTTTTTAATTAACTCAAAATGGATCATGGACTCAAAGAGAAAATACAAAACTATAAAACTTCTAGAAAAAAAATGGAGAACATCTTTGGTACCTAGGACTACACAAAGAATTCTTAGACTTGACACCAAGAACATGATCCATAAAGGGAAAAACTGATAATTTGGAACTCATCAAAATTAAAATATTTTCTCTGCAAATGATCCTGTTAAAAGGGTGAAAAAACAAATTACAGCCTGGGAAAAATATTTGCAAATCACATATCTGACAAAGAACTAGTATCTGGAATATACCAAAAAACTCTCAAAGACCACCATTTAAAACATAAACCATACAATTAGAAATTGGGCAATAGGGGTGCCTGGTGGCTCAGTTGGTTAAGCTTCCAACTCTTGATTTCAGCTCAGATCATGATCTTGCAGTTTGTGGGTTCAAGCCCTGCTTTGGGCTCCATGCTGATAGCACGGAGCCTGCTTGGGAATCTCTCTCTCTGCCCTTCCCCCATTCACATGCATGCACACGCATGCTCTCTCTCTCTCTTAAAATAAATATATAAACTTGAAAGAAAGAAAAAAATGGGCAAAAGACATGAACAGACATTTCACCAAAAATAGCATGCAGATGACAAGTTAACACACGAATATATATTCGACATCATTAGCCATTAGAAAAATATGAATTGAAACCCCTCTGAGACATCACTCCATACTTGTCACACCGGCTAGAATGAAAACACAATGAGAACACCAAATGCTAGCAAAGACGTAGAGAAACTAGACCACATATATATTGTGATAGAAATACAAAACGGCACAGCCACTCTGGAAAATTGTTCAGCAGCTCCTTTTAAAACTAAAAATGAACACCTACCATATGACCCAGCAATTGTACTCTTGGGCATACACCCCAGAGAAATAAAGATTTAAGTTCACACAAAAACCTATGCACTGATGATTTATGGTTGCTTTATTCATAATGGCCCCAAACTGGAAACTATCCAAATGTCCTTCAAGAGGTGACTGGTTGAACAAACTGGGGCACACCCATGCCTTGGAAGATTCTCAGCAGTGAAAGGGTAAGAACGTTTGATATACCCAACAACTTGAATGAACCTCAAGGAAATTATGCTGAGTAAAGAAAAGCCAATTTCAACAGGATACTTACTTCATGGTTCCATTTATGTAACATCCATTAAATAACAAAATTACAGAGATGGAGAACAGATTGATTGGTAGAAGCCAGGGCTTAGGGATGAGGGGAACAAGGTGAGTGTGTCTATAAAGAGGGAGATGTGAGGTGGTATAGTCCTTATCTTGATTGTGGTGCTTACATGGAGCTACACATGTAGCACTGCATACAGCTGCAGACACACACAAATGAGTGTGTGTGTGTTACTAGTGAAATCTGAACAAACTCTGTGGATTGTACCAAGGGCAGTTTCCTGGTTTTGCCATTATACTGTAAGAGTGCAAGATGTGATGGGGCGCCTGGGTGGCTCAGTTGGTTAAGTGTCCGACTTTGGCTCATGTCATGATCTCACAGTTTGTGAGTTTGAGGCTGACAGCTCAGAGCCTGGAGCCTACTTCTGATTCTGTGTCTCCCTCTTTCTCTGCTCCTCCCCCACTTGCACGCACTCTGTCTCTGTCTCTGTCTCTGTCTCTGTCTCTCTCTCAAAAATAAATGAACATTTTAAAAAAAAGTGCAAGATGTTAATAGTGGGAGAAGCTGGCTGAAATGTGCTCAGAACCTCCCTGTATACTCCTTTACACCTTCATGCCAATCTGTAATTGTTTCTAAATGAAACATTTTCTTAAAAGACTACATCATTTAATTTTAGAAGGCCCCTTTTACTATTGGAACTCCCAATTTTTCTATAATGATCAAGATACAGCACTAGTGGTCCCCAGCCTCCTGGAGCTCACAGTTTCTGCTGATTTGTTTTGTAACCCCGGCCAAGCCACTTCTCCTCCCTGGACCTCAATTTCCCATCTTCGAAATGAAAACTGAATGACTGTTCAAAATTCCTGCGGTTCTTGAGATGAAAGGCCTCAGATGGACTGAAGAGGCTGCATTGCAATATCAATGTGGGTTTTTTACACAGTCAACTGTATGAGCCCGAGGGCAAAACCCAGGGCATGACAACCAATGAGACGTGTAAACGGGGACCATCAGATGTCTGCCCTGGGCCCTGCAGCGAGACTGGTGTGGCCAGCTGGCAGGGTATGAAGACAATGGGGGCTTCTAGAAAAGATTTGAGTGGAGCTACAGAGGGAGAAATGAGAAAGAAGAGGGAGCAGTGCCAATGCCCACCTGACTCAGCCACACCTACCTTGTGGGTATGAAAGACTCCGCCTGCAAGCCAGACCCCACCTTGTCCTCTTCAGCCCCTACCAGGTGGCAGGATTTGGTCATGGTCTTACTGCCTAAGCTGGTGTCCGGGCACCAGCAAGCTTAAAGCATCTCATCCAGTCCCATGGCTTCAAATCTCTTAGCCAATGGTGCCCATGTTTACATCGTAGCCCTCACCTCTCCCATAGACTCCAGGCTTGTTTATTTAATTGCCAATGTGACATTGATATTTGGCATCTCAAATGGTTTGGCCAAAACCAAACTCTTGCCTCCCTGTCACCCAAAGCTTCTTCTTCCCAATCTTCCCCCTTAGGAATTGGCACCCCGGTCTGCCGTTTCTCTATGGTTCTATTACCGACTCCTGGTAACTCCACCTTCCAAGATATATTCCAACTGTGTCCGCTTCCCTCTCACCCCACTGCTACTGCCCTACCCCCCAACGGTGAGGTTTTCTTTTCTCCTCTGGACCTGAGCCCCTGCTTTACCCCAGCCCTAATAAGATGATCCTTATCATCGTAAATTAGATAATGTGACTCCCCAGCTTAAACGCTCCAGTAGTTTCCTGCTCACTTAAAATCAAATCCTAATTCCTCGCCCTGATTTAATAAGGTCCATCTACCTTTCTGACCGCTTCACCCTCCCCTCCCTCACTCCTGTGCTGCATGGGCCTCCTTCAGTTCTTTCGATAATGGCACAGCTTTTGCACTGACTGTTGCCTCTGCCCCAAGTAGGGGCTCCTCCCCAGATCTTCTCATGCCTGAGTCTTTCTCATGGGCACCACTCAGAGACCTTCCTTGACCAACTCTCTCAGCTTACATACCTGCTGCCCTCATCACTTGTTTCGTTTTCTTTGCAGAGTATTTCACTATCTGGACATTTTCTTCATTTATGATTCATAATTGGTCCCTTGCCTGTCTCCACCATGGGAACATAAGCTTTATGTGAACAGGCCACCTTGTCTACCTCGTCACTCCAGTGGCCATAACATAACGTGTTACACAGCAGATGTTCAGTAATATTTGTTAAATGAATGACTTACTAGAGGCCCCCCGTACTTCCCTGGCCATGTAAATATGTTTGTCCTGGTTTTCTAACAGATGACAGTTCTCCCACTATGACTGCAGCCCTGCCTTGATTTATTGGACTGAAACCTAGTCCCCAAGCGCACCCCTAGTTTCTTACTCTTGGAAGCTGAATCCTGGCCCCTAAACCTCCAGCCAATGGCTGAGACCCAGTTTCCAACCAGATGGCCTAAAATGAGTCCTCAGTACCACCCTGCCATGGTCTGGGGGGCCCTGAAGATCTCCCAGCCCTCTGCAGCTTGTCATTCAGGTCCCAGCTCACATGTTGGTTTTCAAAGAAGACTCTCCTCATTATGCCCCTACAGGGTCCCTCCCTGAAGAAAGAACGTGCTCAGCACCCACGACATCCCCGCATCCCCCACCCCAGAGAGGAGAAGTTGCTAATTGGGTGCGCTGACATCCACTGGGGTGCCTTCAACCAGGGAGTGAGCTAATAGTCCATGGCTGTGCTCATGTCCACTCATTCCCTGAACAGACAGAGTAGGCCACCTTGCCTTTGTGAGGAAGGCCATGGTTCCTATGACAGATTCTGGCCATACTCTCCCCCAAGAGAGAAGGTCCAGCCATCCTCCTTTCTTCTTTCTGCTTCCTCTCCCAGTTAGTAAATATACTTGGTCAGAGACTTCTAGAAGGAAGCCCAGCTGTCCATCACGCTTTCTCCATAACAACTCTCATCCGGGTGGCTGGTTTGTATTATTTCACCCACTGAACCACCTAGATTCAGAGGGGAGGAAACTTGAGTGAGGCTCTTCTCCAGCCTTGAGCCAATCCATGGGCCCCTCCAACACAGATACAAGAACCCTATATCGAGTTCCATAGGATGCTTGTCCCATCATTTACAGAATTAGTCCCTTGTTCTCTGTTGAACCATTATAATTTGCACATATAGATTCCTTTACAGGGAACACAAGAGGAAAGGGGAGACATGCAGTAGGGTTCAGCCACCAAATCCTACCCCCCAAAACTTCACTAAATAAAGTGTGTAGTACATGGTAGTTACTCAACACATATCCACTGATTGGTTGAGTTCAAGTAGAGAGGACAACATAACCTAAGATCCTAGAGGTAGGAAGATTCCAGGCTTGGGTGGGGAGACCAGAATTGGGCTGCATGGCTGAGAAAGTCCCACCCAGCACCCTAGTGATAAAGAAAGTCACCCCCCAAAATGTACACATTTCTAGAGGTTGCTGTTTCATTACACTCTCCTGCAGGCTGACCCTGCCTCCTCCACATGCTGTTATGAAGAGCTTTCTGTCCTCCCCCCACCTGTGTGTGAGAACCCCAGCTACAATCAGTGTATAGGAGATTTACTTTCATCTCCCCCCAGTAGTCCAGGTGTATGGCTAGTTTGAGCACACCCAAAGTTTGCTTGTCTGCTAACTCGCCTTTTGGGTTCACTTGGGAAACATGACCCCATCTCTGGCCTTTTTCCAAACATCGGCTTCCTCATTTTCCTTCATCCCTTATGAGTTACAGCCCCTCTTCTCAGTAACCTGCCACAAGGCCCGAATCCAGTGGCAATAAAAATGATTTTTTTGTAAATTTTCAATCTTTAAGTTCTTATTTCACAATCCTCTTTAGCAAGAGCACCTCAATAAAGATTATTTTCATCTAAGAAAGGTTAAAACTCAAAGACGTGACCGTGGTCTGAAGATTCCTGTTAAAATGGCTAGAAGGAAGAAGTAATACAACAGTCTAGAAGTATATTAACAGTGGTTGCTTTTGAAATATGGGGTTATGATGATTTTCTTCCATTTTTCCATATTTTCCAATTCTCTGCAAAGATGTTATATTACTTTGATAGCCAGGATCAAATCCAAATACTTAAAAAGACCAACACTCACAAACATGGAAATCAGGGCAGAAAAGAAACTTTTAGAGCATTAAAAAAAATTGTTTTTAACGTTTCTTTTTTTGAGAGAGAAAGACAGAGCGTGAGTGGGGGAGGGGTGGAGAGCTAGGGAGACACAGAATCGGGAGCAGGCTCCAGGCTCTCAGCTGTCAGCACAGAGCCCAATGCGGGGCTCAAACTCACAAACCATGAGACCATGACCTGAGCCAAAGTTGGACACTTAACTGACTGGCCACTCAGGTGCCCCAGAAAAGAAACTTTTAAAAGACCAGAAATTATATTTAAGTAAGAAGAAGGGATGTAAGAAGGAAGTAAGAAGTGAGAAGGGGGATGGACAGTTTTTCCCTTTATGCTGTTTCCAAATTTTCTCAGTGAGCCTTATTGCTCTTGAGAATAAAGAAACAAACATTACATTTATGAGAAATCAGATTCATGAAGAAGGGGAGAAGGTCTTCAAGGTATCTTGCTAGATGTTTCACTTCCATGAATTCATGTTAAAAGAAGATGGTGTCATAAGACCAGCAAAACACACAGTTGTTGCAAAATCAGGGAAACCCACTTCACATCACTCCTTGGCTTCCAAGGCCAGTGTCATAACCAAAAACACACATCGTGGTTGATTGTGTGTCACAAATTAGAATGACATGGCAAGAAAAGACAAACAAAAACCCTCTGATTAACTAATAGCAGCCAACTCTTGGTGGGAATGCAAACTGGTGCAGCTGCTGTGGAAAACAGTGTGGAGGTTCCTCAAAAAATTAAAAATAGATCTACCCTATGACCCGGCAATAGCACTCCTAGGAATTTACCCAAGGGATACAGGAGTGCTGATGCATAGGGGAACATGGACCCCAATATTTATAGCAGCACTTTCAACCATAACCAAATTATGGAAAGAGCCTAAATGTCCATCAACTGATGAGTGGATAAAGAAGATGTGGTTTATATATACAATGGAATACTACTTGGCAATGAGAAAGAATGAAATCTGGCCAATTGCAGCAACATAGATGGAACTGGAGAGTATTATACTAAGTGAAATAAGTCAGGTAGAGAACGACAGATACCATATGTTTTCACTCATATGTGGATCCTCAGAAACTTAACAGAAGACCATGGGGGAGGGGAACGGGGGAAAAAAAGGTACAGAGAGGGAGGGAGATGAACCATAAGAGACTCTTAAATACTGAGAACAAACTGAGGGTTGATGGGGGGTGGGGGAGAGGGGAAAGTGGGTGATGGGCATTGAGGAGGACACCTGTTGGGATGAGCTCTGGGTGTTGGATGGAAACCAATTTGACAATAAATTATATTTAATTAAAATTTTTTTTTAAATAAAAGAAAATGAAAATCATAAAAAAAACAAAAAACCTAATAGCAGCCAACACAGGCAGCCTGGGTGGCTCCAGGGTGCTGGTCTATAAAAAGCAAGAAGCAGATTCTATGACCACAACAGGAAGGATCTTATGGCCCTAATGAATAATATATGAATTATGTTCCCCCATTTGCAGACCATTTTCCTACTCATTATCTTATCTGACCAGTCCTATGAAGTGGCGAGACACGTGATATTACTATATTTGACAAAAGACTTGTATACAAAATAGATAAAGAATAAAAAATAAATACAGAACTCTTTTGTGATGATTCTAAGACCCAGTGTAATTCTCCACCAAGCAATATCCACCAAGCAATTCTCTGCAACACAAGCTGAGTGTCCTACAGTTCAATTCAATTCTAACACATCCCCCAGGAGATAATGTCGGATTCCACAGGTTAAGGGCTCAGATCCACAAGACTGCTCCCCTCAGATGCCTGTCACAAATAGTAGGTGCCCAGGTTACCCACAACTTCTATCTGACTTGGCTACAAGTCAGGGGTTCCCATGACCCCTCCTTCGGTTTGATTAATTTGAAAGAATGGCTCACAGAACTCAGGAAAACACTTACTCATGTTTACCAGTTTACTAAAGGATGTAATAAAGGATACAGATGAACATCCAGATAAAGAGATACATAGGACAGGGTCTGGGAAGGTCCCAAGTGCAGAAGCTTCTGTCCCCAAGGAGTTGGGGTATATCGCCCTCCCAGTGTGGATGTATTCACCCATCTGGAAGCTCTCTGAACCTTGAGCAACTGCGCTTTTATGAAGGCTTCCTCATGTAGGCATATCAGTTATGAACTCTGTTTCCAGTCCCTCTTCCCTCTCTCATGACAAGCCTTTCTAGTGACCAGTCCTCATTTAGGAATCCATCCAGAGTAGCCTCAATAGAACAAAAGATGCTCCTAGTGCTCTTATTTAAAAGGAATTTATAAGGGCTTTAGGAGCTCTGTACCAGGAATCGAGGGGCAGAGACCAATATAAATATTTTTTATCACCTCACATTTTCCAACACAATAAGACAAACCACCAAATTTTTTGAATAGGTAAAAGATCTGAAAAGAAACTTCAAAAAAGATATGTGAATGTCCAATAAGCACATGAAAACATGCACTACATTGTTAGTCATCAGAGAGAAGAAAATTAGAACCACAATGAGATGTCTCTATATGCTGAATTCGATATCCAGCATTAAATAAAATAAAAAAGTATTGGCAAAGATATGGAGCAACCGGAACTCTCACACATCACTGGAGGGAATACAACATTGTATAGCAGGTACAAAGAACTCTTGGGCAGTTTTTCACCAAGTTAAACATATACTTACTATATGACCCAGGAATTCTGGTCCTAGCTATTTAACCAAGAGAAATGAACACATCAATCCACACAAAGACTTGTACATGAATTTTCATTACAGCTCTATTCATAATTGTTAAAAGGTGGAAACAAACCAAATGCCCAACAATAGTTGAGTGAACATGCAAATTATGGTACATCTGTAAAATGAAAAACTACTCATCAATAGAAAGAAATGAACTATTTTATTTTTTTAATGTTTATTTATTTTTGAGAGAGAGAGAGAGAGAGAGAGACAGAGTGCGAGTGGGGGGGGGGGGAGGGCAGAGAGAGGGAGACACAGAATCTGAAGCCGGCTCCAGGCTCTAAGCTGTCAGCACAGAGCCAGACCCAGGGCTCGAACTTGTGAACCATGAGATCATGACCTGAGCCGACACTGGATGCTCAACCGACTAAGCCACCCAGGTGTCCCAGAAAGAAATTAACTATTGACAAACAAACAAACAAAAACACAGCCACATCTCAGAAACAACCAGAGCAAAAGAAGCCAGACACAAAAGACCACACGATATATGGTTTCGTTTTTGTGAAACTGTAGAAGAGACCAACTGAAACCTGCAGTGGCCAAGTGGACAAATGGCTGCCTGGGGATGGGGTGGGAGGCTGGCCGGGAAGGGGCATTAGGGAACTTTAGGGGGTGATGGAAATATTCTATGACTTGGCTAAGGTATTAGTTTCACAAGTTTTTCATTTGTCAAAAATCACCAAGCTGTACATTTAAAAATGGGTGTTGTCAGGGCATCTGAGTGACTTAGTCGGTTGAGCGTCCGACTGTTGAGTTCAGCTCAGGTCATGATCCCAGGGTTGTGGGATCCAGTCCCATGTTGGGTGTGGAGCCTTCTTAAGGTTCTCTTTGTCTCTCTCTCTCTCTCTCTCTCTCTCTTGCTCTGCTCTCTCCCTCCCCCTTCAAAAATTAAATTAAAAAGAAATTAAAAAATAAATAAAATTGTATATAAGTTATACCTCGAAAAAGTTTATTTTTCAGGGAAAATAATATGGTTAAGTATGACCTCATCTAGGCAAATACATAAATAAATAGTATATATTTATGATGGATACATGCAAAAGAAAGGGCTTAACCTAGAAGGATCCCAACCAGCTGACATAGTTATCCTGGCATCAGGGCGTTCATTTGGGAGTGAGGATGTGTAAAAGGGACTTGGAGATTCTCTTCTGCAAATTCTGTGTTTCATTTGAATTTTGTGAAAAAAAACAAAAACCAAAAACACTTAGAGGAAGGAGGCGGAGGAGAAGACGGAACTTAAGTGATTTGCTCAGGGAACACCAGAGGCAGATGGGATTGAAGTTGAAGCTTTCTATTTTTTTTTATTAAAAAAAAATTTTTTAGTGTTTATTTATTTTTGAGACAGAGAGAGATAGAGCATGAACAGGGGAGGGGCAGAGACAGAGGGAGACACAGAATCTGAAACAGGTTCCAGGCTCTGAGCTGTCAGCACAAAGCCCGACAAGGGGCTCGAACTCACGGACTGTGAGATCATGACCTGAGCCGAAGTCAGACACTCAACCGACCAAGCCACCCAGGCGCCCCGAAGTTGAAGCTTTCTAATTGCATGTGTGGGAACAACCCAAGTCCCAGGAGGGGGCTTAAAAGGAAGATGTTCTCCATCACCTGTTGCTCACTCTAACAACATGAAAAACCATGTCCAAATGCCACTTAGAAAACTCCCAAACATGAAAAACACTGCCAAACTTCAGTGGGAACACATTAATGCTGTGGTTTCTGATTGCAACTGTTAGATATGTATTTATGCCATTTTTATCATTAACTTCTTCTCAGGAATAGGAAGAGCTATCTTTCAGCTTCCTCGCCCACAGCTGTCGCTTTGGCATGGACAGTGCTCATGGACTCATCTGTCTTAATGTTCTCCCTGGAATCCACTGGGCTGAGGCGGCTGCTCAGCCCTTCTTCACCCCATCAGGAATGGTTCTCCGAGCATTCTAGAATGCTACAACCTAGCCCTCAAAAAATCCCTCATCTTACCCCCAAAAATATGCATCCTAGCAAATTTCATATCAACTATCTTTTCATGCCCACAGACTGGGCACAACTAAAAATCTATTTTCTGTTTTAGAATAGTGCTTGGCACATATAATAAGCACTATTGATGTAAGCAATAATTTGACATAAAGCTTGACACATAAAGAAACACAAACAAATGCCAATTTTCTCTTAAAATACTTTTGAGGTGGTGTGTGTGTGTGTGTGTGTGTGTGTGTGTGTGTGTGTGTTTCCCATTTCTTTACTGAGTTAAGCTTTTCTTTACTAAGGTCCCTAACACCCTGGGCGGATGAACTCACTGAGGTATGCCCTGAGTGGCACATGGAATGTGGGCACATGGCCACTAGGTGGCGGAAGAGAGTCTCCTGCGGGGAGAGTGAACTCCGCTTTGCCCACTAGTGAGGTGACTCAGGCCTTTCAACAAACCTAGAATCTGCTCGCTAAATCCTCCAGGACATGCCTATTTAATGATGAAAAGACCACACTTCAGAAGAAAATCTTTAAAAAAATTGTTTTTTTAATGTTTGCTTATTTTTGAGAGAGAGAGACAGAGCGAGAGCAGGGAAAGGGCAGAGAGACAGGGAGACACAGAATCTGAAGCAGGCTCCAGGCTCTGAGCTTGCAGCACAGAGCCGGACGCAGGGCCTGAACCCACGGACTGCGAGATCATGACCTGAGCCGAAGTTGGATGCTTAAGTGACTGTGCCACCCAGGTGTCCACAGAAGAAAATCTTTAAGGCCAGTTCATTTTCAAAGATGTTTCCAACTTAAGGTCCTGAACGCAGACACTTCCCAGCAGAGCAGTCATTTATCAGCCCTGGGGACCTTGTGCTGCTTTTTAAAGCAGACTAGGGACAAGACAACATCTAGCTCACCCTTTAACCACTGTATTAATACGAAGGATTTGTCTCTGTCACTGCTTCCTTTGGTTTACCTCTCTAAAGGGAGGAGGAGTTGCCATAAAATGGCAATTAGTCCAAATCTGGGAATGGGGAGCCAGAAAGCCTTGGTGGCAAGGTAAAACTTGAGAAGTTAACTAAGGATTGTCTCTACATACATCTGCTTATCTTCTTTTGCCCTTCCTCAACCACTCTCTACAACACCCTCCTCCCAAAACTGCCCCAAGAAAAACTGGTTTGTGGACTTAAGGACAGCCAGGTGACAGTCTCCGTGTGATAACTATCTCAGGGATTTCCAAGAGCAACTCTGATTCCATGCGAGGGCTGCCTTACCCCCAAACTATACCCTTCAAAGCTGCAACCCTAGGTGCAACAGCCAGACAACCCTGCCCACTAGACTAAAATAGGCTTCCCTGATGTGGAGAGGGGAGGATGTGGGAGGAAGAGGGTATCTAAGGGAACACAAGGAAGCTGCAAGCCTAACAGAAACTAGAAATAACAAAAACAGTAGCAAGAAAGGTCTGGACAGAAGCACAGAAACATGCAATTTCCTGTGGCCTCAGGAAAGTTCAAAAAAACTTCCAAAAGCTGCCCTTATTTCGTATCTCGGCAGTGAGAGAAGCCTGTGGGCCCGAAAGCTGGTGGTTGAGAACAAGGAGGACACAGAGTACCCTGCAATGGGAATGCTGGGGAGCAAGGCCAATGGCCAGAGGCCAGTCAGAGCCAGACTAAGCTCAGCAGTTCCCAAGAACCACCACAGACCCGCTGGCCCCTCCCCGCCAACAACCCTGTGCTGTGGAGACCCCCACCACATCTTGAACACCCCCACGGGAGAGAGGAGGGAGGGGAGAACCCTGACCTGGCAGTTTAAACCTAAAAAAATTGAGAAATTACTGAAGTGCCTGAGTTTATCTGAAAGAAACGAATGCTAAAGGCTTCAATCAGACATGAAGGGGAATTTTAGAAAATTATAGAAAAATGACTGGCACAAAAACAGACACATAGACCAATGGAATAGAATAGAAACCCCAGAACTAGACCCACAAACGTATGGCCAACTCATCTTTGACAAAGCAGGAAAGAACATCCAATGGAAAAAAGACAGTCTCTTTCACAAATGGTGCTGGGAGAACTGGACAGCAACATGCAGAAGGTTGAAACTAGACCACTTTCTCACACCATTCACAAAAATAAACTCAAAATGGATAAAGGACCTGAATGTGAGACAGGAAACCATCAAAACCCTAGAGGAGAAAGCAGGAAAAGACCTCTCTGACCTCAGCCGTAGCAATCTCTTACTCGACGCATCCCCAGAGGCAAGGGAATTAAAAGCAAAAGTGAATTACTGGGACCTTATGAAGATAAAAAGCTTCTGCACAGCAAAGGAAACAACCAACAAAACTAAAAGGCAACCAACGGAATGGGAAAAGATATTTGCAAATGACATATCGGACAAAGGGCTAGTATCCAAAATCTATAAAGAGCTCACCAAACTCCACACCCGAAAAACAAATAACCCAGTGAAGAAATGGGCAGAAAACATGAATAGACACTTCTCTAAAGAAGACATCCGGATGGCCAACAGGCACATGGAAAGATGCTCAACGTCGCTCCTCATCAGGGAAATACAAATCAAAACCACACTCAGATATCACCTCACGCCAGTCAGAGTGGCCAAAATGAAGAAATCAGGAGACTATAGATGCTGGAGAGGATGTGGAGAAACGGGAACCCTCTTGCACTGTTGGTGGGAATGCAAATTGGTGCAGCCGCTCTGGAAAGCAGTGTGGAGGTTCCTCAGAAAATTAAAAATAGACCTACCCTATGACCCAGCAATAGCACTGCTAGGAATTTACCCAAGGGATACAGGAGTACTGATGCATAGGGGCACTTGTACCCCAATGTTTATAGCAGCACTCTCAACAATAGCCAAATTCTGGAAAGAGCCTAAATGTCCATCAACTGATGAATGGATAAAGAAATTGTGGTTTATATACACAATGGAATACTATGTGGCAATGAGAAAGAATGAAATATGGCCCTTTGTAGCAACGTGGATGGAACTGGAGAGTGTGATGCTAAGTGAAATAAGCCATACAGAGAAAGACAGATACCATATGGTTTCACTCTTATGTGGATCCTGAGAAACTTAACAGAAACCCATGGGGGAGGGGAAGGAAAAAAAAAAAAAAAAGAGGTTAGAGTGGGAGAGAACCAAAGCATAAGAGACTGTTAAAAACTGAGAACAAACTGAGGGTTGATGAGGGGTGGGAGGGAGGGGAGGGTGGGTGATGGGTATTGAGGAGGGCACCTTTTGGGATGAGCACTGGGTGTTGTATGGAAACCAATTTGACAGTAAGTTTCATATATTATAAATAAATAAATAAATAAATAAATAAATAAATAAATAAATAAACAAACAAACATTAAAAAAAGAAAGAAAGAAAAATGAGGGAAATGCCACTTGTGCTCCCCTGAATGTGTGGCCTGTGAAATGTGTTCACTGTCTGGAAAATGGCCAAAATCTGAGTTCTGGCCAGAGAGACACAGGCTGACTTCTGTTTCTGGACCTTGAACAAAAGGCAGGGAAATCACTGTTTCAGCAAATGGGCTGTGAAGTTTGCAGAGAAGGAAGTGAGCCCCAGAAACAAGGTCAATGAGACAACATTTTCTACGCTGACATCTCTGGGAGGCAGATGGTATGATCCCCATTTTGCAAATGAGGAAGCTGAGGCTCAGAGCGGTTGAATGACCTCTCCCAAGTTGCTTGGCTGGTGGGGAAGAGTCCAAACATGAACCCATCAGCACTACCCCTCAAACCTGCTCTCTTCTCATTGCATCTCACTCCTACTGCAATATGTGGAGTGTGTTATTTTCTTAAATCAAAAAATAATAATAGTAATAATTTAAGCACAACAATGACTGTCTCACCTTACTTCTTGCCGATATTTTCAATACCCAACTCCTTAAGAGTTAGCCATGGCATTGACATTCAACAACCATCCTTCCAGACATAGTTTTCCTTTTTTGTGTTTGGACACCTACCTGCACTGTCCATCAGAGCGGCCACATGCCACATAAGGCTATTGAGCACCTGAAATGTAAAGTATAAAACACACACCAAATTTCAAAGATGGGGCACAAAATAAAGAATAATATCTCAGGGGCGCCTGGGTGCCTCAGTCAGTTAAGTGTCCAACTTCAGCTCAGGTCATGATCTCATGGTTTGTGAGTTTGAGCCCCACGTCAGGCTTGCTGCTGTCAGCACAGAGCCCGCTTTGGATCCTCTGTCTCCCTCTCTCTCTGCCCCTCCTCTGCTGCTACCCTCTCTCTTTCTCTCTCTCTCTCAAAAATAAACATTAAAAAAAAAGAATGATACCTCATTGATAACTTTTACATTGATTATGTGTTCAAATGATAATATTTGGAATATATTGTATTAAAATATATTAAAATTAACTTTACTGGGGCACCTGGGTGGCTCAGTCAGTTAAGCGTCTGACTCTTGATTTCGGCTCGGGTCATGATCTCATGATTCGTGAGTTCAAGCCCTGCATCCGGTTCCACACTCACAGAATGGAGCCTGCTTGAGATTCTCTCTCTTTCTTCCTCTCCCTGCCACCCCAAACTCATGCTCTCCCTCTCTCAGAATAAATAAACTTAAAAATTTTTAATTTTACCTATTTCTTCTTACTTTTTTAATAGGGATATTACAACATTTTAAATTATACGTACAGCTTAGCCGCTGACAATTCTACCAGACAGTGCTGCTCCACAAAATTAACTTGACATCTATTTGTATGTGGTCCCTCATTGATTATATTCCAAGGTCAGTGACTCAACTGAAACAATAGAAGTTTCCTAATACCAAGGTTCTGTTTAAGTTTATGTTTGCTTGTGGTATTTTTTTTCCCTTATGCTTTCATGTTGATGTGTTCCTGTGGCTGTGAGGAATACCAAAAGTCAAATCTTGAGAAGGCAACGTGGTGCAAAACTTTTAAAGACACAGACCCTGGTTCAAATCCTGCCCCTACCACTTCCTACTTATGGGCATGGGGTAAATTATTAAACCTGGTTTTTACCCCTGCAAAGAGGAAAGGATAATAATAGCTGATGCTTACTGATGTTGTAAGGATAAAATGAAATAATAAATATAAGGTGGCTGGTAGCCACTTTTTGTCTTACATAAAGCCCTGTCGGACTCCCTCACTGCCGTCATCTCATTTCGAGTTCACTCCTTGCACTGTACTTAAAATTCACTTTGCAAAGGCAGTCGGTGTATGTGGAGAAATGTGAAATGTAATGAAACTGTCAAAAAGTACAAAATTGTGGATAGAGAAGGGAAATTCTACCTGATTTAGGAAAGCATAATAATTTGTTTCGGGTGCCTCGATCTCCCCAAGTGTGAAAGAAGGAGAAAGTTATGTGGCAGTAACATTTGGAGGCCTTAGGGGTGAGGCCAGGTGGAGACACAGAGGAGGTAGGGCTATCCTGCTTGATCCACCGTAGAACCAGCAGATGGACATCACTGGGCTCTGATGGGGACTGGGTCCATAATGTGGTGGTCACTTTAACTTGGGTTTCTCCTGTTCTTTTCCTTCCTTTTCAGTTTCTGCAAGAACAGCCTTCAGCCCTTGGGTTTCCAGCGTGCACCCTGCTGACACCCCCCCCCCCCCCACTTGTCACACAGAAGATGTTCAATCTGTGGTTGCCATTATTGTCTGGTTCACTTTAGAAGCAACAATTCAGGGGCGCCTAGGTAGCTCAGTAGGTTAGGTGTCCGACATTGGCTCAGGTTATGATCTCGTGGTTTGTGGGTTCGAGCCCCGCGTCGGGCTCTGTGCCAACAGCTCAGAGGAGCCTGCTTCGGATTCTGGGTCTCCCTCTCTCTCTGCCTCTCCCCTGCTCATGCTCTCTCAAAAAATAAATAATAAAACATTAAAGAAATTTTTTTAAAAAGAAGCAACAATTCAGGGAGACCCTTACTGTGCCTGGCGTAGCAATCAATATTGGAGGGAGTTGTGTGTTAGGTAAAGGCTAAGTGAAAAGACTCATTGGAATCGAGTAGAATGTTTGTAACATTTTAAGGAGGCTTTAATGGCAAGTTATCAGACAGCTACAAAATGCTTACATCAAAAGAGATAATGCATGTGTAAGACTGTAAGCAGGAAGGCACTGAACAGAGTGGGCATTGTGGCTAGTGGTGTTGACAAATCTGGACCCCAGCTTCCTTCGGTCACTGGCTGAGTAGTTCCCGGTAGATCAGTCCATCTCTCAGATGCCCTTCCTCATCCTCAGGGATTGGCTACCTGAGGCCCCTTCCAATACTGTAGTCCTTTATTTCTGCCACTTCAGAAATACCTACACGTTTTGTTATTAAAACAACCAAATAATTCTTCTTTCCTGATGTTCAAGACGAGCTACAAAACTAGTCCCCCAAATACCTAACTAAATCAAATTGATAAAAATATTTGTATGTTTCGACTGTTGAAACTCCTATCTTAAAAACATATAAAAATAGCAAACCACACGCCTCTGTTTTTCTGCGGATAAGCAAGCCTTCCTATGTGGCCGTGCAAATCACAATGGATACGCTTTTCAATTTGCCAGCTGCAGCTGCTCAGGGGGGCCGCCCTTGCAGTGCAGTCCACCTTCCCATCCATGATTTCCTGGATGCCTGGCATCTTCCCACTGCAGCTCCAATGTGGAAACCAGACCGAAAAAGCCTCCGACCCCAAGAAACCATTGGAGGCAATGGCCGCAGGCCCCACGACCTCAGACTCAGGCAGCAGGAGAGCCCAGCCCTGACCTTTTCTCCAGCAACAAAGCAGGAGGTTTGGGTGGTGGCTTTGTTCTGGACACGTTCAGCGGTTTCTCTTAAGTCGTCCTCTGGTCAGTGCTGCCCCTTCATGGCACCCCAACATCCATGGCCCCTACCTGGTTACTGCTTGGGGCCCTACTTCCATTATTCTTGCATTCTGACTCGGAAACGTCACTGGTCTTTGTTAAAAGTGGCCTGCGTTAGGCAATTCTTGGGGTGCAGGTGGGTGCGTGTGTGACCTCTCTCCTTCAACAGGACACAAGTTCGCTGGAGTCGAACGGCGTGCTTCCACTCCCCTCTCTCCATGCCTTCTAGGCCACGCTGCACCTGGCATACCTGGTGCACCTGATACACCTGCACATGGGCTGCTTCAATGTGGAGGCGGTGATAACAAGAAGAGAAACTGCTCCTGGGAAATGCTCCCCGTGAGGAGACTAAGGGCTCTGCCCTCAGCTGTAGAAATAAACCCCAGCCCTAGGGGTGGAGCTTCTCCCCTAGGCTGGGCTGCGGGATCCTGTCCCAACTCTGGTGGCGGCTCCGGTCACTCCTCCTGGGCCATCAGCACAAACTCCTCACTTCCTCCCGTTTGATTTGCATAAACTGAAAGTAACTAGCCCAATCTCCTTCCGTCACAGAAAGGGGTTTTGATGAGATGAAACAGAGCTGAGTCAACACAAGGATCTAAAACGTAAGCTGTGAGTCAAGCTGGGTTTTTCTCTGGTCAGGCCCGGTGATGGGCCTCGTTGCACGGCTCCTTCTTGGATGTCCGCTCAGAACCTCCCTCCTCCATGGTATGTCTTTGGGAACAAGGTCTGATGATGGGGATGGGGTCAGATGACATGAAGGCCCCTCCCCATCTCAAGGGAAATATCATTTGGATAACTTTTTTTTTTTTTTTTTGATTCGCCTTTTCCATTAGTTGCTCAAACAGCCACTGCTCCTGGCCAGGGCCTGGGGCCTCCACTTGCTACAAGAGAGAGGCAGCCTTTCATCAGCTGGAGGGTGTCACAGATGGGCAAATGACCACAAATCTGCCCTGAGACCCAGCCTTGGAAGAGCAGAATCTGTCAATATCTGTGGGTTGGGCCTGGGGTCTCAGGATAGCCGGGCTCCCCAAAAGTCCTTTGTCTTTATGTACTAAGCACAACCTGTTTTTCCACTGGACGGCATCATCCCAGCCTAGACACAGTCCCGGTAGTGAAAGGGGAAGTGACAGCATGCCTGCCTGTGTGTGCTTGCACACTCACATTCCTCCGAGAGCGTGTCGTAGCTTTGCAACACGTCTCTCCAACCAGCTCACCCTTTACTAACCGGGCTCAGATCCAGCTACAGAGATGATCCAGGCCCTGGATGACACACTGCCTATGACCCTTAGTCTCTATGTGGGTCTGACTCACAGGTGGCTTCCATTCCTCTCTCATTTAATCAATCATCGAGGGCTCTCTGGCTGGGAGTCCTCGAAAAAAACAAACCTAATGGAGTAGCCACCTACATGTCTCCTGTCAGCCAATCTGTCCGCCTGCTGCTGCTGCTGTTGCTGCTGCTACCAGGTTTCCTCCCGACAGGACTCAGACTAGCCTTGTGTTGCCCAGTATAGCAACTGCAAAGTTCTCACAACATGGAGATGACCAAGGCCCAAGCTGCCTGGTCATCTGCAGCTGGAGAGACCGAAATGCATCAAGAAAGCAGAGAAACATGGTCAGGTCACTGGCAGCCCACGAGTTCGTGAGCTCATAGTCCTGTATTGATCCCCACCCTCAGCCCCCACCATTGCCACCGGGATGACCACTCCCACCTTTGCTGCCCAGCCCCCCTGATGGGTACCCATGAGCATTCCTATACCCCATCAACTTCCTGGTCTCTGGCCTCTGCCTTGCTCTCTTCTCCAGCACTCAGCCCAACAGCTCATGGGTACATCCCATCCAGTTTGGCAAATGGGCGCTTGGCCCAAAACTAACCCATTCCTCCCCTAAACTCTGGATCTAGAAAACCCTAAATGGACAAGCATCCTTCCTTCCTAAGAGCCTCAGGTGGCCTGGTTTCCTTGGCAGACCCTTCCAGGTAGCCTAGGATGACATTAAGTGGGCTCCTGACAACTCCATGCCAGCGTGCTCCCCACAGCTGACCACCACTGCAGGCTATTCTGAGCCAAACTTGGGCAGAGAAGGAAAAGGGGACAAGTGGCTGATGAGCCCCAGGGGAAATCTCCCCGCTGTATGTCTACCTTTGTGAGATCGCCAATGATTTTCTGAGACCCACTCTCGTGTCAAGCCTCCTGAGCTATGTACTCCGTAAAACTATCAAAATAGGAAAAAAAAAAATCACGATGGATGGAAGCAACATCTGGGCTGCAGTATCTGTTTCTGAGCAGAGACAGAGCATTCTACTTTCCACAGTGAACTCTTCTGCACTGCTTGATTGCTTCCTCTAAGCTCATATACTTTAAAATTTTTTTAATTTAAAAAAATTCTAGGAATTTCAAAACTACAGTATCCGATTTATATATCCTGAAATGCATATACATATATAATACAGACATGATGCAATAGCCAATATGAATCTGAGGGCATTTTCTCACTCGCCCACCACACACTCAGCTCTGTGCTGCGGGGATACTGAAGCAGCATTAGGGCCCAGGTTCTGTCCCTCAAGAGCTCACTGAGTACCTAGGGATGCAAAACATATACAAATGCCACCACTGCCCACCCAGCATCAGGCCATTCCACCTCAGTCTCTTACATGGGCCCTGCCTTTTCTATCCACTCCCCCTTGGGTCTCTCCTTTTCCCCCTAACCACCAACTCTATACCTATCCATCCCCACAGCTCCAACATCAAGTGCAGCATCCCTCATTCCTCATGTCTTTCCACATCCCTTATCATCCCACTTGGATCCATCTGCTATCCGTCCAGGACCTCGCCAGTTCCTGTCCATGATGGAGATGAGGAGGATGTTTTGCTTTCCGAAGGCCAGTCCAGACAAAGTGGTCATGCCCTGATTCCAGGGCTAAGAAGAAAAAAATGGAGAAAGGAAAGTGGAGACCACCCCCCCCCCAGATGGCCCAATTTATTACCAGCATGAAAGGACCCTGATTGAAGACACCCTGGATACACTTAGAGCAGCCCTGTCCATCAACAGCACCTATCTTGTGTACTTGAATTTAATTGCACTCAGAACACTCAGAAACAATAAATTAAATTCTGAGGTTTAGAACCACCTGCCTTTTCACCTCAAAGCCCCACTGCACCCCTAGGCCAAACACACCACCACCACCCCATTTACCGCTAGTAACCTTGGAGGTTTACTAGCCAGAGTTCCTTAATGCAGGATTGCCGTGGGAATTAAAGACGGGTGATCTAGGAATTCCTAGGCTTCCGAAGGTATGACTACCCTACTAGTCCAAGGTTTCCTGGATGGCTCAAGTCTCAAGGATTGGGTATCCTCTCTGAGAATATCTCCCAGCTTATCTCAGAGAAAAATTTACATATACTACTTCCACTCCCACCTCCACCTGGGAGATCCTTGGACCTGAGCAGTTACTTTGTCTAGCTCTTTAAATTCTTCAAGTAGAGCTATTTCGAGGAAAGTAAAACTCCAAGAAGCTTTTTAAAAGTCAAACTCCAGCCTCACATGCCCAGAGCAGGCATCAAGCAGGTACCAGGGGCATCTTCCATTACTTTATCCCATAGTCCCCAAGCTGGTCCTCAGAACGTGACCCAACAAGCTAGAGCCATTTTAAAAGGATCTAAGTGAGAAGCCACAGTTGGAAACCCAGGCCCAGTGTTAGCCACCTCCAACTCACTGCTAATGTCATCTTTTTATATAAATCTGGAATTGTGGAAATGCCAATCTTTTCACAGAATTTCTCTCCAGGCTGGGAGAGTTTTAAATGTTCCCAAAGCATGCTGTCACCGGGACCTCACTTGCACTCCCATACATCAGGCCCCTCTGTCATTTAGAAATGTTAGAAACTTCCAGGACTGGAATCACTCAGTGGGACACTGTGAACCTGAAAGGCTATCAGAAGAGACGAAGCCCCGGAAAGACAAATATAGAAGAGCGTGGGTCAGGAGATTGAAGAAGCTGCCATAATCATGGGTAGCAACTATCTATGAGCATTCTCTTCCTCAAACCAGGCTTGGGGTAAGATAATGATACCTTGCCGAGCAACATGATTTTTAATACAATCTCTTAAGACTCTGGCTTCCTTATATTGTTCCAGGAACTGAGGGGCTATGACTATGTGGGGATGACCCTGGTACCCTACTTTTAATTGTTACTCCTCTTATCCTTCCTGTCTATATCTGAGCAGCCAGTTAGGACAGAGGTAGATGTCAGTTGTGTCCATCTCTAAACTTGTTCAAATTATTTCTCAGGCCTACTCTTTCAGATGAGTAGTTCAGTACTTCTCAGCATTATACAAGCCAACTTTTTGTTGTTGTTGTTGTTGTTGTTGTTGCTGTTTTTAATTTTTTTATGTTTATTTACTTTTGAGAGAGAGAGACTGAGACAGAGCACGAGCGGGGGAGGGGCAGAGAAAGCCAGAGAGACAGAATCCGAAGCAGGTTCCAGGCTCTGAGCTGTCAGCACTGAGCCCATCGCAAGGCTGGAACTCATGAGCTGTGAGATCATGGCCTGAGCCGAAGTCAGCCACTCAACTGACTGACTCACCGAGGCGCCCCAAGCCAACTTTTTTTTTTAAGAGGATCCAGACTATTTCACAACAAAAGTAGGTATAACTTTGAAATAAGTCAAACCACTAAGGGCAACAACCAATTCCCCCCCAAATTATAGATCTATCAGCTTACCCAACCAATAATCCATCTAAAACATGCTGAAGTTTGTTTTTTTTTAATGCAAATTGATGCTGTTAACTCTTATTTTTGTCCGTTCACAAGAGTTGTTTGTGGTCAAACAGCCTCCTGATGGATATGTGATTTCCAACAGAGTAAATAAAACAGAGATTGTTTGGTCCCTCCCATTTTCTTAGTACACTGCAGTTTACTCACCTGATTTAGTTTTGGGGACAAGCTAAGTTTATACATGCCTACAGAGGACAAAAGGATAAGCATTTTTCGGCACAGCGATGATATAGTTTTACTATCACAATAGAAGATAGGCCTTAAGAAACACATGACCATGCTGTTTAAGTATTGCCAGAAATGATAACTTTTCTAAAAACCAAAGCCATCATTACGAGAATATCCCAAACATTTTATCAGGTTTCACAACTAAGTTAAACCACCCATTCAAGTAAATGTTTAAAAAAATGCAAAACAATTCTTCAAAAACTTCATGACAATTCTCTGAGTATTGGCTTCCCTACAGGAGTGTGCATCAACAATATTCCTGTCCTCAGTTCCTCACATGGGACAAATCCACATCTGGGTAAACAATGCGGTCATAAAACATCAGCAGCAACTTCTCAGCAAGATAACACCTAAGTGTGACAAGTGTCACATGTTTTACATTTCTAAAAGTGGAAGGTTTTGTTTTTTGACACCTTCCCATCCTGTTTTTTAGCAGTGAGGGAGAAGTTTCTATGCACTTCTACCTGGCCTGCCTTTGATATGGTTCCCCATCCCTGGTTATGCTAGAAAAGAATGCACTGATCCAGGAGCCAATTAGATGTGCAACATATCCATTTAAATAAAATTTTATTTAAATCATTAACCATTTAAATAAAATTTATGTATTAAGCACTCTCTGTACTCTGGGGAACAAGTAAATAAGAAGGAAATGATCTAAACCTCTAGGAACACTCAGGATCTAGAAAAGAGGAAAGGCAGATGCAAAGTGGAAAAACTGTGGCACAGAACAGATGTGATAAATAATACGATAGAGATGGGAAAAAAAGATAATCTAGGCATATGGGAGAGGGAGAAAGAAGAACCCCCAGTGGCATTGCCTTGGAGTAGATGGGGTACTAAGGCAGGAATTCAGTAAGAGAATATGTGGAACATTCTTGTATTCTGCCCCCTTGATCCCCACAGCCACCCTGCTTTGACTCTCCTCCTAAAAATCAGTCACTGTTCTGGTCTGGGAATGAAGGGAGAGACAGAGACAGAGAGAGAGAATCCAGAATTCTTGCTCACTTAGGACTAGGCTGGAGATTTGTTGAAGACAATAGCGCCCAGAGGAATCTCTGAGAAGCCATACCCTTGGCACCTGGTCATCACCCATCTCCTCTGGCAGATTCCCCACTTCCCTCTTTCTTGCACTGTCTGCCAGTGCTAACTGGCCCGCTCACTCTCCCCCAGGATGTCTTCTCCTCACGCCCTTGAATCATTACATTCCTTCCACCTGAATGGCCCTTCTCTCTCAATCACCATATGCTTATGTTTCATGCAGGCATCGAGGTCTGGCTCAAATGTCATCTCCTCTGTGAAAAATATAAATTATACATACATACATACTACAAATTATTAAGAACACACTTCATTCTGGGAACACATTTACCTTCTCTAACTCTCATAACCACCATGGCAGGCAGGTGTTATTACACCCGTTTTGTAGGCAAAGAAAGCAGGTTCAAAAGTTTAAGAGCACACAGCTAGTCAGTGACAAGGCTGAAATTCAAGCCCAAGTCTATTAAGCCCAGCTTCTGTTCCCTTGACCACAGCACTATTTTACCTCAAAATCCAGTGCTTTCAGCCCTGATCCCATATTAGGATCACTTGATGCCCAGATCATGCCTCAGACCCATCACAAAGAATCTCTGGGGTAAAACTGTCTACATTTTAATGCTCCCCCGGGAAACTCTAGTGTAAACCCAGGATTGAGAACCACCATCTTACTTTATCTCCTTCACCTTCTCAAAGGTACCTCTTGCCCCCTCTGAATTCCCACACCACTCTGTTTCTACCTTCAATTATTCAATCATTCATTCAATCACTGATCCCTTACTGGGTACCAGTCACTACACAGAGCTCTGGGGATCAGCATGAAACAAGACCATACCTCCTGTCCTTGTGCAGCTGCTCTCCAGCAGAGGAGGCACTCCGTTAAATGTAATAACGGCAAAATGTGAAAAGCAAAACTTTAAAACCTTTGTGATTTGGGGGCAGGGAGTGATTTCTTAAACCAGACACTAAAGGCATAAACCATAAATGGGAAACTGAACACTTGGACCTCATTTTTTTTTTTATTTTTACATTTTTTTAAATGTTTATTTATTTATTTATTTATTTATTTATTTATTTATTTAATATATGAAATTTACTGTCAGATTGGTTTCCATACAACGCCCAGTGCTCATCCCAAAAGGTGCCCTCCTCAATACCCATCACCCACCCTCCCCTCCCTCCCACCCCTCATCAACCCTCAGTTTGTTCTCAGTTTTTAACAGTCTCTTATGCTTTGGTTCTCTCCCACTCTAACCTCTTTTTTTTTTTTTTTTTCCTTCCCCTCCCCCATGGGTTTCTGTTAAGTTTCTCAGGATCCACATAAGAGTGAAACCATATGGTATCTGTCTTTCTCTGTATGGCTTATTTCACTTAGCATCACACTCTCCAGTTCCATCCACGTTGCTACAAAGGGCCATATTTCATTCTTTCTCATTGCCACATAGTATTCCATTGTGTATATAAACCACAGTTTCTTTATCCATTCATCAGTTGATGGACATTTAGGCTCTTTCCAGAATTTGGCTATTGTTGAGAGTGCTGCTATAAACATTGGGGTACAAGTGCCCCTATGCATCAGTACTCCTGTATCCCTTGGGTCAATTCCTAGCAGTGCTATTGCTGGGTCATAGGGTAGGTCTATTTTTAATTTTCTGAGGAACCTCCACACTGCTTTCCAGAGCGGCTGCACCAATTTGCATTCCCACCAACAGTGCAAGAGAGTTCCCGTTTCTCCACATCCTCTCCAGCATCTATAGTCTCCTGATTTGTTCATTTTGGCCACTCTGACTGGCATGAGGTGATATCTGAGTGTGGTTTTGATTTGTATTTCCCTGATAAGGAGCGACGTTGAACATCTTTTCATGTGCCTGTTGGCCATCCGGATGTCTTCTTTAGAGAAGTGTCTATTCATGTTTTCTGCCCATTTCTTCACTGGGTTATTTGTTTTTCGGGTGTGGAGTTTGGTGAGCTCTTTATAGATTTTGGATACTAGCCCTTTGTCCGATATGTCATTTGCAAATATCTTTTCCCATTCCGTGGTTGCCTTTTAGTTTTGTTGGTTGTTTCCTTTGCTGTGCAGAAGCTTTTTATCTTCATAAGGTCCCAGTAATTCACTTTTGCTTTTAATTCCCTTGCCTCTGGGGATGCGTCGAGTAAGAGATTGCTACGGCTGAGGTCAGAGAGGTCTTTTCCTGCTTTCTCCTCTAAAGTTTTGATGGTTTCCTTTCTCACATTCAGGTCCTTTATCCATTTTGAGTTTATTTTTGTGAATGGTGTGAGAAAGTGGTCTAGTTTCAACCTTCTGCATGTTGCTGTCCAGTTCTCCCAGCACCATTTGTGAAAGAGACTGTCTTTTTTCCATTGGATGTTCTTTCCGCTTTGTCAAAGATGAGTTGGCCATACGTTTGTGGGTCTAGTTCTAGGGTTTCTATTCTATTCCATTGGTCTATGTGTCTGTTTTTATGCCAATACCATGCTGTCTTGATGATGACAGCTTTGTAGTAGAGGCTAAAGTCTGGGATTGTGATGCCTCCTGCTTTGGTCTTCTTCTTCAAAATTACTTTGGCTACTCGGGGCCTTTTGTGGTTCCATATGAATTTTAGGATTGCTTGTTCTAGTTTCGAGAAGAATGCTGGTGCAATTTTGATTGGGATTTCATTGAATGTGTAGATAGCTTTGGGCTGTATTGACATTTTGACAATATTTATTCTTCTAATCCATGAGCACAGAATGTTTTTCCATTTCTTTATATCTTCTTCAATTTCCTTCATAAGCTTTCTATAGTTTTCAGCATACAGATCTTTTACATCTTTGATTAGATTTATTCCTAGGTATTTTATGCTTCTTGGTGCAATTGTGAATGGGATCAGTTTCTTTATTTGTCGTTCTGTTGCTTCATTGTTAGTGTATAAGAATGCAACTGATTTCTGTACATTGATTTTGTATCCTGCAACTTTGCTGAATTCATGTATCAGTTCTAGCAGACTTTTGGTGGAGTCTATCGGATTTTCCATGTATAATATCATGTCATCTGCAAAATGCGAAAGCTTGACTTCATCTTTGCCAATTTTGATGCCTTTGATTTCCTTTTGTTGTCTGACTGCTGATGCTAGAACTTCCAGCACTATGTTAAACAACAGCGGTGAGAGTGGGCATCCTTGTCGTGTTCCTGATCTCAGGGAAAAAGCTCTCAGTTTTTCCCCGTTGAGGATGATGTTAGCTGTGGGCTTTTCATAAATGGCTTTTATGATGTTTAAGTATGTTCCTTCTATCCCGACTTTCTCGAGGGTTTTTATTAAGAAAGGGTGCTGGATTTTGTCAAATGCCTTTTCTGCATCGATTGACAGGATCATATGGTTCTTATCTTTTCTTTTATTAATGTGATGTATCACGTTGATTGATTTGCGAATGTGGAACCAGCCCTGCATCCCAGGAATGAATCCCACTGGATCATGGTGAATAATTCTTTTTATATGCTGTTGAATTCGATTTGCTAGTATCTTATTGAGGATTTTTGCATCCATATTCATCAGGGATATTGGCCTGTAGTTCTCTTTTTTACTGGGTCTCTGTCTGGTTTAGGAATCAAAGTAATACTGGCTTCATAGAATGAGTCTGGAAGTTTTCCTTCCCTTTCTATTTCTTGGAATAGCTTGAGAAGGATAGGTATTATCTCTGCCTTAAACGTCTGGTAGAACTCCCCTGGGAAGCCATCTGGTCCTGGAATCTTATTTGTTGGGAGATTTTTGATAACCGATTCAATTTCTTCGCTGGTTATGGGTCTGTTCAAGCTTTCTATTTCCTCCTGATACAGTTTTGGAAGAGTGTGGGTGTTTAGGAATTTTTCCATTTCTTCCAGGTTGTCCAATTTGTTGGCATATAATTTTTCATAGTATTCCCTGATAATTGTTTGTATCTCTGAGGGATTGGTTGTAATCATTCCGTTTTCATTCATGATTTTATCTATTTGGGTCATCTCCCTTTTCTTTTTGAGAAGCCTGGCTAGAGGTTTGTCAATTTTGTTTATTTTTTCAAAAAACCAACTCTTGGTTTCGTTGATCTGCTCTACAGTTTTTTTAGATTCTATATTGTTTATTTCTGCTCTGATCTTTATTATTTCTCTTCTTCTGTTGGGTTTAGGCTGCCTTTGCTGTTCTGCTTCTATTTCCTTTAGGTGTGCTGTTAGATTTTGTATTTGGGATTTTTCTTGTTTCTTGAGATAGGCCTGGATTGCGATGTATTTTCCTCTCAGGACTGCCTTCGCTGCGTCCCAAAGCGTTTGGATTGTTGTATTTTCATTTTCGTTTGTTTCCATATATTTTTTAATTTCTTCTCTAATTATGACCTCCCAGACGCTAAGTCGCGCTTGCTGTCAGAACACAGTCCGTCAGGCCCCTCCGCTTTTGCCAGCCAGACTCGGGGACTCTGCTTGGCCGGCGAGCCGCCCCTCCGCCCCGGCTCCCTCCCGCCAGTCCGTGGAGCGCGCACCGCCTCGCCGCCCTTCCTACCCTCTTCCATGGGCCTCTTGTCTGCGCTTGGCCCCGGAGACTCCGTTCTGCTAATCCTCTGGCGGTTTTCTGGGTTATTTAGGCAGGTGTAAGTGAAATCTAAGTGATCAGCAGGACGCGCGGTGAGCCCAGCGTCCTCCTACGCCGCCATCTTCCCTCCCTCAACCTTCGACCTCATTTTGAATGTTAAACTTTTCCATTAAGAGATACCATTAAAAAGTGGAAAGGCAAGCCACAAACCGGGGTATAAAATTTGCAACATATACATTTCACCAAAGATTAGTATTCAAAATATAAAGAACTCCTACAAATACTTTTTTAAAAATCCAGCAAGAAAAAGCAGATGCATTTCATAGAAAAGTAAATATAAATGACTAGAAACATTGGAAAAGATGATCCATCTCATTAAAAAATTAGAGAAATGGGGGGGTGCGCCTCGGTGGGTCAGTCGGTTGAGTGTCCGACTCTTGATTTCAGTTCAAGTCATGATCCCAGGGTCATGGAATCAAGCTCTGTGGGGAGCCTGCTTAAGATTCTCTCTCTCTCTCTCTCTCTCTCTCTCTCTCTCTCTCTCTCTCGGGGCACCTGGGTGGCTCAGTCGGTTAAGCGTCTGACTTCAGCTCAGGTCATGATCTCACAGTCCGTGGGTTCGAGCCCCGCGTCGGGCTCTGTGCTGACAGCTCAGAGCCTGGAGCCTGTTTCAGATTCTGTGTCTCCCTCTTTCTCTGACCCTCCCCTCTTCATGCTCTCTCTCTGTCTCAAAAATAAATAAATGTTAAAAAAAAAAAAAAAAAAAAGATTCTCTCTCTCTGTCCCTCTGACACTCCCCTGCTCAGGCTCACGTTCTCTCTCTCTTTCTCTCTCTCTCTCTCTCCCTCTCTCTAAAACAAACAAAAAAATTTAATAGAGAAATGGAAATTAAAGCATAGTAAGATACCATTTTACACCAAATAGACTGTCAAAATTCTTAAAGTTTGGCTATACCAAGTGTTGCCAAAAACGTGGAGTGATGGGGATGTTGAGATACTGCTAGTGGGTATGTAAATCATAATGCAAACAACTGCAATACAATGTAATAAGTATATATTAGGTGGAGCAGGAAGTGACTAGGACATATGGCAGGTGGGGCAGGAAAAAACCTGTGAAGGCTGGGATGTAAGGGATGAATAACAGTCACCCAGCCAAAGGAAGGGAAGGGTGTTCCAAATAGAAGAAGGGTGAGCATAATACATTCACGGCCAAAAAGAGGGATGGGCAAGAGCCAAGTCAAGAGGGCTAGAAACTGTGTCCAGGAGCTTGGACTCTAACAGCCATGGGAAATTCGTGAAGGGTCTCAAAGAAGGGCATAACATTCATTCCTTCATTCAACAAAAAGTCACTGGTACTTGCCAAAGGGCAGGTCCCACATAGGCTCTGGCTCCACATGACTGCATCTGTTCTAGAAATATCACTCTGGCTGTAGGAGAACAGGTTGGAGGGTCACAAAACTAGAAGCAGGGAGACTACTGAGGAAGTGAGCTGGAGGTTGTCATCTGGACTGGGGAGCAACAGAAGCAGAGGATGTAAATGCATGGAGACATGAGTACTTGGGAAGTAAAAGGAACCAAGCATGGTGGTTGTTAGACATGAGGTTGGAGTGGTGAAGAAAATAAAGGGCTCAAGGTGATGCTCTAGGTATCTGGGGGGATGGTGAGACTTTCACAGGCTAGGAACCAAACAGGAGGGTAGGAAGTGGACAATAGTTGCAGTTTGGCATAGTTAAGGGGTTAACAGAAGAAGACTAGATGGGAGACTGGGAAAGGAGTGGCCAAAGGAAACCATAGTGGTATTGCAGAAACTGGGGAAAGAGGGGATTGTGGCTTAAGAAGAAAATGATCAGTAGTGTGAAATGATGCTGCCAGTCAAGGTTTTTTTTTTTTTGTTTTTGTTTTTTTTGTTGTTGTTGTTTTTAGGGAAAAAAAGACTCAAAGTGATCAATGACTGTGGGGACAAGGATGACCTTCATCAGAGAAGTTTTGATCCAGTAGAGGGAGGAAGCAAATGTGTTGAGGGCTGAGGAGTAGGAGGAAAAACAAGTGAAGGCACTTTTTGAAGAGAAACAAAGCAGTTTTGTTTTGTTTTGTTTTGTTTTGTTTTGATTTCAATAAGCAAGGCATGAGAGGCTCTGGTGAGAAGGAGCCAGTAGAGAGTAAAAGGTTGAACATGAGGGAGAGAGAGATCCCAAAACAGCAAGATCCTTGAGAAGATGGGTATTCCATTTCAACCCTAATTGGGTGTACTTCAATTCAGTTCTAGCAGTAACCACCCACAGTTAGTGCAGACTCCACAAGTTAAAGGACATGGTCCCCAGTAAGACTGTCCTGACCTCAGGTGCCAGTGGCACTTCAAGGGCCCCCAGGGCACACATACTTCCGACTGACTGGCTATAAATTCAGAAGATCCCAAGACCCCCTTGGGTTTTATAATTCGTTAGAAAGAGTTACAGAATTCAGGAAAGTGCTGTTATCATTACTATTTTATTACATAGGATACAAATCAGGGGGACCAGCCAAATGCCAAGACACAGAGGGAAAGGTCTGGGAGGGAACAGAGAGCTTCCCTGCCCTCTCCATGTGGAGTCAGGATGCATTAGACTCCCAGCACATGGTTGTGTTCAACAACAAGGAGGCTTCTCCGAGCTCAGCATCTAGAGTTTTTCTGGGATTTCATTATGGAAGCATGTTTGATTAAATCATTGGCCACATGACTGAAGTCAATCTTCAGTCCCCCTCTCCTGCCCTCCCAGGAGGCTGGGAGGAAGAGTTGACTGGTATCATCGTGTGGCTCAAAGCCCCAATCTTCTAATCACGTGATTGATATTTCTGGACACTAGCTTCCATCCTGACGTTATCTAGGGGCTCTGCCAAGAGTCAGAAACTTCAAGGGTTTCAAAAATTCCTTAACAGGTATCTAGGGAAAAAACAAGATAAACTCTTTATCATACAACAGTGGGTCAGGAGGTTCCAGGCCTGGGTGGAAGGATAAAAAGCCTCTCCCACTCCAGTAATAAGAGAACAGATTGCTGGGTTGGGTGGGATGCAGGCTGGAAGCATGATAGGAAATGCTGGAGGAGCTCTCCTGGGGGTGTCTATTTTCAAGGACTAAGTATGAGGGGGAGAGGTGGGATCAGGATTTGAGGTCAATGGTGAGAATTTGAAATCATTGCTGTGAGAGCTTTGTAGGACTGACAGACAATGTGAGAGCCCATGCATCCAGGTGGCAGTCATCCGTGAGGCTAGGTGGTTGTCTTCGACAGCCTCCAGCAGCCCCAGTAGAGATGCAGAAGAAACAGACCATCAATACAACCAGGCCTGGGGTTTTGCCTAGGAAGTATTAGGGAAGAAAAAGGGAAAGGCTGCTGAGAAGACCAGCAAGAAAATGGTTGAACAGATGGAGCACAGAAACTAAACTGGTTGAATAAGGAAGCAAAAGCAGAAAGACAGATAGAGAGGGAGGATATCTGTGGTCTAGTGGTCCTGATAAGGGTGAATAATTGGCACTTTGAGAGTATGGGAGTGAGAAACAGGAAGGCTGTGGTCAGAAAGAAGGATGTCTGTGTGTATGATTGCCTACATGGAGTCTTTCTAAGAGGTGCAAAGCCTTGGGGGTGGCAAAAAGGGGTGCTTCTTCTCAGCACCTCCTATTAATTTCTTGTACTCAAGATAAGTTCCCTGAAGAGAGGTACCTATATTTAATTCATCTTCGTATTCCTAGTAATACTGAAAATACTATATGGAAGGCAATTATACTTTTTGGGAACAGAGGATGCTGGAAAATTCATGGTGAGCTCTGCAGGAGGCTCCACTTGGACAGCAGCCTCAAGGAACTAATGAAACAAAGAGACAGTGATGCTGACTGGGGAACAAGATTCCCCCTCCCTACTACAACCCCAGACCAAGTGAGCTCTTTATGAATGAATGTTGCCAGTTAACACTTTCCAGTCTTAATGCACACGTACACACACATAACCAGTGATCCCTGTTGGATTATCACTACTATCAGAGATTTGATGTCAACAGTGAAAAGGAGGCCACTCTCATTAGGAAGAGAAGAAAGAAGGAGGAAGGGAGGCAAACTAGTATTTCCTGTGTGTTGACAATGGTCCCTCTCTGTTAGATGCTTTCACATATGGGACCGTGTTTATCTTTATAACAACCCTGAGAGATAGGTCTTCATTTTAAACATAAGGACATCAGGCCAGGAAGATGAGTGACTTTCAGGGATAAGACTATGAGGGCAGAGGCTAATTCTCTTCGGTCTTTTTGACTCACCCACTGACTATCTCCTAGAACCCAACATTCAGTGATAATTCCACCCATTAGTTGAGTGCTCATCCAAGCAAGGTGTCATAGGAGGAGAGGGAGTTGATTTTGTCATGGCTTTCTAGGAGCTTAAAGACCAGAGAGGAAGGTCACATGTGTTCCCAAACAGTCACACTCAAAGCAGCTCCCTAATATTAATTGGGGGAGACTAAAGTGAAAAGTCCTGTTCTGGGTATTGACATGGTGAGTTTGTTTGCTTATTTTCAGGATTGCTTTCTTTTGACTAGCACTTAGAAGAAGTAAGAGCAGGGGAGCCTGGGTGGCTCAAATGACTAAGAGCCCGACTTTGGCTCAGGTCATGACCTCATGGTTTGTGGGTTCAAGCCCCACATTGGGTTCCCTGCTGTCAGTGCAGAGCCCACTTTGGATCCTCTGTCTCCCTCTCTCTGACTCTCCCCTACATGTTCTCTCTCTCTAAAATAAGTGCACATTAAAAGAAGAAGAAGAAGAAGAAGAAGAAGAAGAAGAAGAAGAAGAAGAAGAAGAAGAAGAAGAAGAAGAAGGGCAAATTTCCCTGTCCAGCAAACAAAGAGAGACTGAGGTGAATCCTACTGTATCCTTGATACTTGAAAATAGTGTCTCCTGGGGAGCCTGGGTGGCTCAGTCGGTTAAGGATCTGATTTCGGCTCAGGTCATGATCTCACAGTCCGTGAGTTCGAGCCCCGTGTCGGGTTCTGTGCTGACAGCTCAGAGCCTGGAGCCTGCTTTGGATTCTGTGTCTCCTTCTCTCTGACCCTCCCCCGTTCACGCTCTTTCTCTATCTCAAAAATAAATTAAAAAATTTTTTTTAATTTAAATAAATAAATAAAATAGTGTCTCCTAAGAAATCAATCTCAAGAAAGAGGGAGTCCAGGAACTTACCAAAGTTCACAAAATCTGGCTGATTCATGAGATCTGGTTGTCCACAAGATAATGTAAGAGCTAAGTGGTCTGACAGTCGAACAATCTGCGTTAAAGCCAGCAAGACTGCTGTGGGTTCAGAGAAAACATTGTGGTCTTATTCCCCTTTCCCTTCATCTCCACTCATACCGACCTAGTCCCAAGGTCCACGGAGCCATTTGTAGTAAGGTAATCAGGCAGGGGCCAACTCCCACTGTCAGGACTAGTTGAGCAAGTTCCTGAAGAATGTGGCCCTTGGCTGAGATTTCAGTCCTGGGCTTCCCCAGGAGCACAGTGTAACATCCTGCCCTCTCTCTTACTGAACACCCCTGTGGGGAAAACTCCAGGCGGAAATTGGGCACCTACATGGGAGTCTGCAACTTCCCCAGTCTGTGGCTTGACCCTCGGCTAGACTCATTCCTCATCTACAAACTGACTTCGGTAGCTCAATAGGAGAGATCCGAGCAAGAGTTCTTGGGTGCCTTAAGACCACGTGGAGTAGAACCCTGTTAGGCAAGGTCATTCTCTGAACTGAACAAGCAATTTCAGATGGAACTCCCAAGAGGAAGTAAGAAGTGAGAAAGGGCAGGGAACCTACCCACTCAGCCAGAGCAGGCAAATCCACCAGGCAGGAGCCAGGGACACAAACCGCCCACCCAAAGACACTGAACTGAAGACTCTAATATTTCAGGGCCTGCATCCTTTGGAAAATCTGGGGTGAAACCTAAGACAGGAGCCAGCTGGTTCATTTGACCAATCTCCACTCAAAAGTTCTTAATCCTCCACCCTGGCCTGGGACACAAGAGGAACAAGGCAGCAGGGGTATGCTCCAATTGTGGCCACAGGCTAGTGGAGCAGTCTGCCAGCAAACAACAGATGAGAAATCATTTCAGACAGCAAGAAGCAAATACACAGGAGTAATGTGCTAATGAGTAGCTAGAACTTTTTTTTTGGTGTAGAGTCCTGTTCGTTTATTTTTGGTTTTGTTTCCCTTAACTGAGGAGACGTACATAAATATACTGCTGAAGCCCATAGCTAAGAGACCACTACCTGTTTTCTTTGAGGAGCTTTATGGCTTTGGGTCCCACATTTAGGTCTTTAATCCATGTTGAGTTCATTTTTGTGTATGGTGTAATAAAATGGTCTGGCTTCATTCTTTTGCATGTAGCTGCCCAGTTTTATAAAAAATGTGGTATCTATTATATATATTTAAAATATCATAAATGTATATGTTTATTATACGTAATATACATGATGAAATATTACTCAGCCATAAAAAAGAATGAGATCTTGCCATTTGCAACAGCAAGGATTGACATAGAGGATACTATGCTAAGTGAAATAAGTCAGAAAGAGAAAGACGAATACCATATGATGTCATTTATGTTCATATGTGGAATCTAAAAAATAAAACAAACAAAAAATGGAAGCAGACTTGTAAATACAGAGAACTAACTGGCTGCCAGAAGGAAAGGGGTTGTGGGCTGGGTGAGATAGATGAGGGGGATTAAGAGGTACAAACTTCCAGGTATAAAATAAGTTAAGTCACCCATGGGGGAAGAGAAGGGGAAAAAAATAGATACAAACAGAGAGGGAGAGAGGCAAACCATAAGAGACTCTTAAATACAGAAAACAAACTGAGGGTTGATGCGGGGGAGCCAGGGAGAGGGGAAAATGGGTGATGGGCATTGAGGAGGCACTTGTTGGAATGAGCACTGGGTGTTATACGTGAGCGATTAATCACAGGAATCTACTCCCAAAACCAAGAGCACACTCTATACACTGTACGTTAGCCAATTTGACAATAAATTATATTCTAAAAATATTAGATAGATAGATAGATAGATAGATAGATAGATAGATAGATAAAGTCACAAGGATGGAAAGTACAGCATAGGGTTCATGGTAATATTAAAAAACATTGTATGGTGATAGGTGGTAACTACACTTACCACGGTGAGCATTACATAATGTATAGAATTGTCAGATCACTGTGTCGTACCCCTGAAACTAATAACATTGTATGCTGCCTATACATACCATCGTAATTAAAAAAAAAAAAAAAAAAAAAAAAAAAAAAAAAAAAAGATGGCTGGAACTGGAGACAGAGGATGAGATTTGGGGGTCAAAGGAGATCTTGATGAGAAAAACATAAACCAACTTGCCCTCAGTTAGGGGCAAGACTGACAAGTCAAGAAACAGACAGAAAGCCTGTGTGCCAGGTGTGGTAAGCAAGAGGAAGAGGGCTGAGAGATTAAAAAAAGTGCCATCAGGGCTGGCTGTGTGAGCCTCGGAAGGGCCTCAGAGAAGGAGACCCCACCTAAACTAACTAATGACGGCACAATGGGGCATGCTGAGGTCATGGACTTCTGCCCCAAACTCGGAGGCATGGGGTAGCCTATCCCCTAAAGAGGGGCACCTAGGGTCCATCACAAACATAGCTATGAACCCCATGCTCCCTAGTCCACAAGCATCCTGCAACCAGAGACGTGGACAGGCCCCAGCAGGAGGCAAACAATACCGGCCACGTGGACTAGCCAAGAGTGAACCACCCAGGCACTCAAAGCCCTCCCATTATCCCCCAATGCCCTCACAGAACCACTCCTCTTCAGATCATGTCTGGATGTAGAGACCCCAGTAACCATTTCCTTAGGCCTCCCTTTGCACAGTACAAACCTGCCAGATGCCCTGCTGAAGCAGACATCCAGGGAGAGGGAAGGTGAAGTTGGGCTCCTGGATGGGGGAAGGCCAGTGGTGAGGATTCTGTACGGGCAGACAAAATTTCCCTTCTTCTCTTCTAGATTTGTTAGCTGGTCTAATAATTAAATTGCTATAAGACAGATTAACGGGAGAAAAGCAAATTTAATTTCATTTGCATAGAGGCCCCATAAAAATATGAGACCCAAAGCAGTCAAGCAATGGAGCCATTCTGAGCTAGGGAAAAGACTAGGGGCCTGGGGCTTCAGAGGGAAGGAGGACAATTCGCACGCAGATAAGATGTGTGGTTATCAGATGTTTGCCCTCTGAAGCAGAAAAGTCTTACAGATAAAACTTATCTCTGGTAATAGCCCTCTTTCTGGTACAGGCCCCTTATCTAAATTATTTTAGGTAGTTTAGGTATTTTAGGGAGAGGTAATAAGCTGGGTTTTGAGTCTGATTGCCTTCAGCTCAAAATAATCCACATGCCAAAGTAGTACATTTTGAATAACACATTCTATTTCAATTCATTAACCACTTACAACACGCCCAGGTTTCATAGGGGTCAAATATGCCTTATGCCTAATTATGAGGACAGAAATGCATCCCCAGTGATCACCTTCTAAGAGTCCCAAGGACACTGTCTCAGAATCTCCCTCCGACCTCCACCTCAGTTTGCCACACTCACACTGCTGCTGGTGACATTCACTCATTCATTCATTCATTCATTCAAGTCAATCGAATTGTACTGAGCACCGGCTACCTGCTAGGCGCTGCTCTAGTGTCTAGGGATACTACAGTGAGCAAAGGCACCCAGCCCCTGACCTTGGGGACCATTCATGAGGTGGCTGCACTGCTGGGCACACAATGCCTCCTAACTGCTCCTGTCCTATCAGCTCTGGAGAAGGTATATTGCCCTCCTCTAAATCTCTGAGACCACCTTCCTGCCTTCAATGAGGCTTTCCTGAAGGCTTGAGGATGAAAGAAGGGGAGTAAAATTGCCACGCGCAGTGTGGCTACCTCCAGGCCCACAGTCCAGGGCCTCCTTCCATGCCTCACTCTTAGAGTCTCTCAGTGTGGTAGGAACCAGCTCACCCCCACTTCCCCTGCCCCTACCCCCCACGATGGTTTCCAGGCAGGTCCAAGGCTCAGAGTCCTCGCCCCAGCTGCCAGATGCCTAAGATTTACCCCATACGCACCAGGGCCCTCCTCCTGGCCCAGCGTGCCTTCTCCCCAGGATGTCTGACAGTAGGTATCCATTCCTTTCAGGGCTCCAAGCCAGAGAGCAACAATGACCACATGGAGACCCCAGTCCACAGCCCAGTTTGCCAAGGTCAGCCTACTTCTTTCTTACAGTCCCTGGTCCAAAGTGAGGAGACACTCACCACTCACCTCATGCCTTTCCTGATGCTTTCACGTCCTCACTTTGCTCTGCAGTGAACAATCCCTCCAACATGAACCCACAATTTCCCAAACACCATCTCAGTGTGCAGCCCAGAGCACTCTCAGTTCACCGAGAGCCAAACCATGTTTCTCCCCCTCCTCTGACCTGGCCATGTCCCTAAGCGCATGTAGAGGAAAGGGCAGATGACCCCTCCATGGCAGTTTATACACCTCACAACACCTGCCATATTCTGCCTTAAATCGTAGGCATTTGCAAAAATTCCTTGAGGACAAGTACCATGGCTTGTATAGTTTTGTTCTCCTTCCTCTGTGCACCCATAGCACACATGCACCACGAACACAACTTACATGGTGCCTGGTGGGATGAATGATGGAAGTCATTCCAAAAGCTACTTACCCTGACTTGTCATCACCTCTGATTTCATCTTTCTGGACCTCCCACATTCCCAGAGTAATTGGGAAAAGTCCTAAAGAAACACCTGAAAATTGCCTTTTGGGTAAAATGGGAGTGTCTCTCCAGAAATGTACCTCCCAGGCATTTGTGATGAAACATGGAACAGAACACCATCTCTTCCTGGTAATAGTGACAGCTCCTGTCACCTCCCTGTCCCAGAAGACTTCATAAAGAGCTCAGGATTCCCCAGAAAAGTAGATGGACACCGTTCTGACTCAAGCCAGGGTAGCAAGGTGTTCACTGTGCCTTTGCAGAAGGAACTAAACTTTTCCAGGAGGACAACATCCCGGATCAGGCCCAGATCAGGCCGACCTGCTGTCTCTGCTTATCAACAAGGCTGCTGACTGAGGAGCTCATTCTGAGCTGGACATTGTGCTTCTGGTGAGTCTCTGTTTTTAATCCAGGATATTCTTTTCTAAGGAAGTACTTTCTTGTCAGAGGAAGCTAGCTCAAGATGGAAGCCATGAGAGTGGCAGCATGATCACTCCTGGCTTTCATTCATTTGGTCAGCCAACATTCGTGAAGCACTGTCATGTGCAAGGCATGGAAATGAGAGCTATAATCCAAGCCCTGCAACAGGTATGTTAATAGTAAGGGAGGTGAGCAAATAAAGCATGATGATGGAGGTTTGCGGAGGGTGTTAGAGGCTCACAGCACAGAGGAAGGACACCCACCATTTAGCTTGGGAAGGGGCATGTTATGGAGGAGGTAAAGTATGAACTGAGTCTTGAAGGATCAGACGATGGACAAACTACAAAGAGGAGACGGAGGTTCCAGGTTGTGCGAAAGCACAGAGGCTAGAAAGAATATTGCATTCAAGGGACTACAAATAGTTTGGGAAGGTTAAAGTGTGGGGTAGGAGAGGAGAGCAGAGGATTCCATGGTGGACCTTGCCTGGCATGCTCTGGTGCTTGGACTCATTCACAAAGGAGATAGGGAGCCAGTGATGAAATGTGAGCAAGGGCTTGATGTCACCAGATTTGCTTTGTGGAGATATATATCCCTGTGGCTGGTGTACAAGGAATGAATGGATGGATGGAGCTTCCATGGCAGCAATCAAACCAATTAGGAGATGATTTAAATGCCCTAGGTAAGAAGGGAGAAGGGTTTGAATTGACAATGGAGTATGAAGATGGAGAGAAATCTCCAGATCCCAGGCAGTCAGGAAGTGCTCAAAAAAAAGACCTATTCAAACAGCTGATGGTGGTTGATGAATGAATGGATGGGTGAGTCCTTGGGTTGCAGTGACTGGGATACTTTCTGGTGAAATGGCTCATCCAGTGAGAAAGGCAGTGGGGCAGAGGGGTAGTGAAGGGCTTCTCCTTTGTACTTTAAATGTTTGTATTATTTGAAACTCTGAAAATGAGCATGTATATTAACAAAAAGCCTGAGAAGGATGTTTTGTAAATCACTACTAGTTCTAACATACAACTTTCTGCTTGCACGTCATCAGTTAACTTTGATAGATCATTTCTAGAACTATCATATCAAACATCCTCCCTTGTGAAAACCTACTTTGAAAAATGGGTCATGTGAGGCAGCCTCATAGACTCATTACTACATGCTGGAAGATTTTCCAACCCTCTAATGCCACGGAGAAAAAGGAAACCCAAGTCAGAGGTTGGTGAATTCTGGAATACCTATCCATTATATTGGAGTTTGGGCAGAATGTTTATAATACCTTTATACAATCAGACTTCCTCATTCCACATTGCTTAGTAATTAGGGGAGATCAACCATCTAGAATCTGGGCCCCAGACTGGACCATTGAACCCAACAAATCCTGAGTGGCTTGACTGGGAACTTCCTATTTCCAGAAGATAGAAAACTCAGTTACAGCCAACAAGGAGGAAGTGATTGGAGAAGCGAAATTAACTGAACCCTGGAAGGAAATGGCCAAATCACCTTCAATTATGTAATAACCAGCAAGTAGAATACATACACCCCAGGCAGTTTAGGAGAGAAGAATTTCATCATAATTTTAGGAGCAAAGTATTTGTAAGCATTATTTTTTTTTAAGCTGATGATTCCAAGGGTAGTAATACTAAAGGGATTTTTTTTTTTTTTTTGAGAGTGCTATAACAAAGTCTTGAGGAGATAGGAAAAGACAAAAGAAATCAAACAACAGAGCTGACAGGAGCAGGTGAGAAAGTGAAAAGGAATAAGGAAGAAACTCAGAAAAGGGAAGAGAGAGAAATAAACACCCAGTTCGCAAAGTCCCAGGGCGACCCTGAGAGAAGGAGAAAGAAGATAATTCACATAACATGTCACAGCCAGGTGGGATAAGGAGGGAGGACAAGGGAACAGAGTTTACCCTAATCCTAAAAGGACAGTGTGGAAACATTTATGGGCAGAGTTGCCAAGATTCATGAATCTGCCAAGCCAATGTCATTTAGAAGATAATTGGATCATTGAGAAAGAGGTCTGTGCACTGTGGACAGCACAAGATGGGATTTAAAAAAAATGTGTGTAACAATTAACACAGTGATTTGGCTCAGTGATTTAAAAAAAAAAAAAAAGAATCTGGTTTAGGTTCAACCAAACCATGTTTGAGTCATGGTTCCAGCATTTACTAGTTGTGTGATCTTAGATAAGTTATCTCTGTCAGCCTCAGTTTTCACATAGGTGAAATGGGTCATACTATCTGCCTTAAAGTTTATTATAAAGACTAAATAAGACAATGAAAAGAAGCACCTGGTACGTAATAGTTGCTCAATAAAGGACGGGTGGTTTTTTTTTAAGTATTATTTCTAAGTTTACATCTGAGAAAAATGATTTAATACAATGGTATAAGACAGGGGCTTGCATCCTATGACCTGAAAGATAAATCCAGTTAAGCTCATTCATTTACATGTTTTCTATGGCTGCTTTCTTACAATAATGGGAGACTTAAGTAGTTGCAACAGAGACCCCAAGACCAACAAAACCTAAAATATTTACTAACTGGCTCTTTATAGACAATGTTTCCAGACTCCTAGTATAAGCGGCACTAGAGCCCTGTGTTTGGGGCTGACTGTCTTATACCCATTATGTGCAATAAAAGATATAGAGTAGAAATGCCTGGCATCCCCCTTACCTACCAAAAGGGCTTTTGCTACTGAATCCAAAGGAAAGACAAGTTTCCATTGGCCTCTCAGAGGTGGAATAATGACTCAGTCAACAGGGAGAAGCCTCTGCAGACCATATGCCTCACCAGACCCAGTGGCCTGCCTATATATTTGAGTCCTCCTTGTTCTAGACCAAGCAGGGAAATGGCCCATCCCTGGAATCTGCCTATCTGCCCTGAGTACCTGGATCCAAGAGTGGGGCAGGCCCAATGGAGATGATGCTATACAAGGAAGAGCAGAGGTCTCAAAACTAAAATCACACTCTCCCAATCTGAAATAATCACTGAAACAGAAAGAAAAGGAGAGAAGTATCCATGGAGACTGGCATGGCTACACAGGACACTGTAAATACTTTCAGACACCAGAAAGACCCATGGAAATGGTGGAAAGAAATGACAGACTCTTTTTTTTTAATGTTTATTTTTGAGAGGGGGGAGGGACAGAGAGAGAGGGAGACAGAGGATCCAAAGCAGGCTCTGCGCTGACGGCATACCATGAGATCATGGCCTGAGCCGAAGTTGGACGCTCAACTGACTGAGCCACTCAGGTGCCCCCAAAATGAAAGACTCTTAAGAATATTGGAAGTCAATGCCAAGGATGAGATGGGACTTGGCAAAAATGGTGGGGACAGTCATGCCTTAATGCTGTTCTGCACAAGAGAGTCAATAAGAAAGAAATGGCCCATGGCAGAGAGTAGATACTACAATTAAACATGATAATATAAGAACTAACCCATGATTATTTGGGTTGTCTTCGTGTTTAAAATGATTAAAGACGATTGGGTGAGGCCAGGTGTGATAAGAGAGGCGAGAGGCTTAATATGAGACATAAGGTGGCACCAAAGCACCCGCTCTGACTAAATGCCAGTCTCCTGTCTTGGAAAGATGACCAGCACAGAGGGCAACGTGCAGTTGGTAAGGGCTTGAATGACTCAAGAGATGAATCTTCCCACTACATCCTGGCATTGCCAACTCCCCACTTCTGCTTGTTCCATTTTTGTGGGCCTGCATTGCCATCTACACCACCGTCACTCTTCTAGGTCCTCCCCCAGTGCAACTATTTCTGTAGTAAGTTTTCCGTTTATTAGGGACTTGAAGGAAGTTCTGTGGCCTGACTAGTCTTCTTGGAGAGACAGGGTTTGATACACGTATTGTGCAATATGCCTGCCTGACACAATAAGAGGTTTCACTTCCTAAGATGGTCAGGATGCTGCCAGGTTTGGGGTCCAGGCTATGGGGCTGGGATGAGACATGGCAGAACTGTAGAAACTACTACGTCAAGGGGCATTGCCCCATGGCTCCAAAATTTCCCTTGAGCAAAAAAGAATGGGAACTCATGCAACCTGGATGCTAGAAGATAGAGAAGTAGATTTGAGACTCCCGACCTCAATCTCAAGTCCTTAGAAATAGAATGGTTTAACTCACAAATGACGCTTGAGTCTCTTGCATACCTCCCTTTCTGTCACTGGCTTTCACCCTCCTTCACTCAGCTTCTAATCACATCAACAGGCTGAAGGCATCTCTGTGTTCTCTGTCAAGAGAGCCCACAGAGCTATCAGACCACCGGGTCCTGCTGACCCCAGCATAAAGACTCTGAGGAAGGTAGTAATTCCTTCAGTGAAGTTTGGGGACCAGTGTTAATTTGTAGAGTGAAGACTGTGGAAGCAAAACAGAAATGTCCATCAGGTTCCCTAGACAGGACCTCTAGCATGTCTGCAAAAACAGCCATTCAATTTTATGAGGGTTCAGAGTTGAGAACTGACTATTGCTTACCAAACTCACAAGAAATTGATGCACTGAACAGGAGGCAGCTTTTAGATTCCCTGTGGAACATACAACTTACCAAGGATGGCATTCTTGTGACCACCTTCCTGATATCAAGGTATTAGGATCCTAATTAAGATTCAGAAGGCTGCTTGGTGAGCCAGTTTGTTGAGTGATCCTTGCCCCACAGTAAGGTCTATTTCCCTCCTACCTGGAAAAGTCAGGAACTCTCTCCTACGGACAACATAGAGCAAGCACAGTACCTGGCACATAGTAGGCACATACTTATTTGAGGGAAAACTGTCAAATTCCTGCGCACCCATGCAGGCAGCAAGTTTTACTGTCTCAGTTTGCATGCTAGGCACTGTGCTAGACCCAGCTTTAAGAGTTCACAGCTTCCTGGGGCACCTGGGTGGCTCAGTCAGTTAAGTGTCTGACTTCGGCTCGGGTCAGGATCTCATAGTTTGCGAGTTTGAGCCCCGCGTCAGGCTCTGTGCTGACAGCTCAGAGCCTGGAGCCTGCTTTGAATTCTGTGTCTCCTTCTTTCTCTGTCTCTCCCCACTCACACTCTGTCTCTCTGTCTCTCTCCCAAAAGTAAATAAACCTTAAAAAAAATTAAAATTAAAAAAATTTTAAAAAGAGTTCACAGTTTCCTAAGGGAACCAGATAAGCCAGCAAGGTTTCAATTCATTGCCATAATAAATGTTATAATATAGACGTGCCAAAAGAAGTGGGGAAGGCCCCATTCCTAGATTCCATGCATAGTTTATGACCTGTCATTCAATCATTCTACAAATGTGAGGGCTACCCTGGGCAGGCATTCTGCTGGTCTCTGAGTTAAACAAAGTTTTGATAAAGAAAAAAGAATCCCATTTACAATAGTATCAAAAACAATAAAATAAATAGGAATAATTTAACCAAGAAGGTGAAAGACCTGTACACTGAAAACTTGAGACATTGATGAAAGAAACTGAAGAAAACCCAAATAAGTGGAAAGATATCCCATGTTTGTGAATTGGAATAATTAATACATTAAAATGTCCATACTACTTAAAGCTATCTATATATTCAATGCAACAACTATTAAAAATCTAGTGGCATATTTTACAGAAATGGAAAAAAAATCCTAAAATCTGTAGGGAACCACAAAAGATCCTGAATAGCCAAAGCAACCTTGAAAAAGAACAAAGCTGGAGGCATCACACTTCCTAATTTCAAACTAAACTACAAAGCCATAGTAACCAAAACAGTATGGTACTGGCATAAAAAGATATATAGAACAAAGGAATAGAATTGAGAGTCCAGACATAAGCCCATGCATACGTGGTCAGCTAATATTTAACAAAGGAGTCAAGAATACTCAGTGTAAAAAAAGATAGTCTTTCTAATACATGGTGTTGGGAAAACTGGATATTCACATGCAAAAGAATGAAATTAGAGGCCCCTAACTTGCACCATTTACAAAAATTAACTCAAAATAGATTAAAGACTTAAAAATAAGACCTGAAACTGTAAAGCTCCTACAAGAAAACATAGGAGGAAAGCTCCTTGGCACTATTCTTGACAATGGTTTTGTGGATATGACACCAAGAACACAAGCAACAAAAGCAAAAACAAACAAGGGGGACTATGTCACCCTGAGAAGCTTTTGCACAGCAAAAGAAACAATCAAAACAAAAAGGCAACCTCCAGAATAGGAGAAGGTATCTGCCATAATACAGGTAAGGGATTAATATCCAAAATTTATAAGGAACACCTATAACTCAATAGCAAAAATAAACAAATAAATAATCCAATTAAAAAAATGGGCAGAGGACCTCAATAGACATTTTTGCAACAAAGAAATTCAAATGGCCAACAGCTACATGAAAAGATGCCTAACACCACTAATCATCAGGGAAATTCGAATCAAAAGCAGAAGAGATATCACTGAGGATGTAGAGAAAAGGGAACCCTAGAGCATTGTTGGTGGGAATGTAAATTGGTACAGCCACTATGGAAAACAATATAGAAGTTACTCAAAAAATTAAAGATAGAACTACCACATGATCCAGGATTTCCACTTCTAGGTATATAGCTAAATGAAATGAAATCACTATCTCACGCATTTGCGTTCACAAATTCATTGCAGCTTTATTCACAACAGCCAAGACATGGAAACAACATACATGTCAACCAACATATGAATGGGTCAAAGATATTTTATATGACACACACACACAAACACACACACATACACACACACAGACAGAGAGAGAGAGGAATATTATTCAGCCATAAAAAAAGAAGGAAATCCTGCCAATTGTGACCATATGGATGGACCTTGAGGGCATTACACTAGGTTAAATAAGTCAGACAGAAAAAGACAAATGCTTTATTATTCCCCCTATATGTGGAATCTTGGAGGAAGAGGAGAAAAAGAATAAGGAGGAGGAAGAGGAGGAAGTAGAGAAGAAGAAGGCAAACTCATAGAAACAGAGAAAAGAATGGGGAGAGTGTGTTTGGTCAAAGGATACAAACTTCAAGTTACAAGATGAATAAGTTCTAGGAATCTAATATACAACATGGTGACTATTGTTAACTATTCCATATCATATACCTGTACTTGAAAATTGCTCTCAGGGTAGATCTTAAATGTTCTCACCAAAAAGGATATATACACATAATTACATGAGGTGATGGATGTGTTGATTAACCTTAGTGGTAATCTTTTTTGCAACATATATGTATAGCAAACTGTTGTGTTGTACGTCTTAAACTTACACAGTGTTATTTTTGAATTATATCTCAATAGATCTGGGGGGAAAAAAGTCTAATAACTCTTGGAGATACCAAGACATATAGTTGCAGCTAGATAGTCTTATAAAAACAATAGTCCAAGGGCGCCTGGGTGGCTCAGTCGGTTAAGTGTCTGACTTCCACTCAGGTCATGGTCTTGGGTTTGTGAGCTCGAGCCCCACATCAGGCTGTCTGCTGTCAGCACAGAGCCCACTTCGGATCCTCTGTCTGTCTCTCTCTGTGCCCCTCCCCTCTTCATTCTCATTCTCTCTCTCCCCCCAAATAAATAAATAAATAAATAAATAAACTTTAAAAAAATAGTTCACATTTCAGAGTTAACAGAAAAATTATTTTGAGCAGAAAACATCTTATCTGCATTTTAAGAAGGAATTGTGCTCCTGAAAGCTTGACTTATTCACAATCTTTTCAAATACATTCTCAATCCAGGCTCATGCACTGTTCATCAAGCATTGATACTGATTACATTTGTAACTGGCTAGGGTACCAGCACCTGTTCTGAAAGGGTTGCATGAGCTTGTCTCCAAGGTTCCCCCAGCCCCATCAGGAGCCTAACCCCTGCATAAATATATTTTTTCTGCCCCATCCTAGGAGGTCAACTGTCTCTCCAGAGGCTCCTATAATGGACCCTGAGCTCCCAAAGTAGAAAACAGCACCCTCAAAACAGACTGGGAGGGTTACTGTCATTTCTTTTTACCCCTTAATCCATCTCCAAGTGGGAAGCCTCCTAAATTTAAGTACAATGCATGAGTGAGGAATCACATTTGGGTATGTATCTCTATGTCCTCCACTTTGCCCCCAGCGATCCCAAATTAAAACATTATTCTAACCTAGGAAAATCCTGTATTTTAATATTGACACCATTCATGTAATTGTTTTCAGGAAAACAATACATATTTGCATAATGACACATTTGCAAAGATGTGTCATCATTTGCTACCATTTGCCTTTCCATGGCCTAGAGAATTATTTCATTTTATCTTCTCCCAGAAGTTCCCATCAATTCTTTTTTTAAAAAACTTGATTGTGAAATTAGTTAACCAAAGGGGAAATTTCTCAGCTCTCTACTTCTGCTTTTAAAGAATATAAAAGAATGAGATTGAAATTGGCAGAGAGCAGATCTCTCGAGGCACAGCAGCCCACTCCGGGATTCTATTCTCTCCAGTCAGTCTTCATTACTCAGGTACAACTTGAACTAACTCTTCTTTATGACTCGATCCTAATCAAGTCTCTCTGTCCCTCTCTCCCTTCCTCTCTGCCTAAGGGCTGGGTTTTCTATAAAGATACCACACGTACTACTATGGTTATGATTTGTGAAATATTCTGGGAATGGGCACTGCTTATGTAGCAGCGGACATCTGAGAGATCAGTGTCAAAGCCTCTGCTCCAGATCTAACGAATACGCTCCTGGTTTGGGTTTGGGTTAGCAACTGTTTCTTCTGGACCCAAAGGAAGGCTCTTTCACACACTCACTCATTCATTCAAAGGCTGTTTCTCTGCATGCCTGCCATGTTGCAGGCGCTAAGGGAAATTCACATAAGAAGGCGGCCCTCGTGGGGACTGGCCTGGCAAGAAGTTACTCCTTTTCTCCTCTTTACCCAGGTTTCTGAAATGGCCATGGCAGCAGTACCTGAACTCACCAGTGAAATGATGGCTTACTACAGGTCAGTGGGGAGACTGAGACTAGCAATGTGAGCAGGGTTCCTCTTTCAAGAGTGGAGTGTTATCTGTGCTTGGAGATCAGATTTGTCCCCCAAACTGCCTCTTCCAGTGGCAAGTGGGGTTCCAAGTGAATCTGGTTTAAAGACATATTTCCCACTACAAGTCCAGCCTTGGGACCGCATAGGACATCCAGATGTGGTTGCTACAGGGGCTTCCTGCAGATGACAAACAGGAAAAAAAGATTCCAAGTGCACAGTACAGGGGACTCCTTGGCAAAGTTTGGCCTGATGGAGAGCAAAAGTTCAGATGTTAACTGGGCTGGAAGTTAGGTCTCAGGCTCCAACAGAGAGTACAAAGGATATCTGCCCCGCCTCCCATGCTGCCCGTGTATATTAGCATAAAACTTGCCAACAGCTTTCAGTAGCTTTAAGAGACAGGCTATTTGAGTTTCCTATTAATAGTGGAGACTGTTTGCAGGGAAGGGAAAACAAAACGTGTCTGGGAGACTAACTGAGCAATCTCTCTGTTTTTATTACAGTGATGAGAATGACCTGTTCTTTGAGGCTGATGGCCCCAAAAAGATGAAGGTGAGACCGTGGGCCAAGCTCACAACTCCTGGAGGGACTCTGACATGAGAAAGGCTCCAGGAAAAGGGTTCTGGGCCACCTTGTTCCCGTGGCATTTTGTGACGGAAGGACTTTCACCTCTTCCAGTGAGGCAGATGCGGATGGCACGATATCGCTCCCACAGTCACTCACTGGGGCTTGGCAATGGTGGCCATGTTCAGGGAGGGCGAGGAGGAATGGCTGTGGGGATAAAGTTTGCTATCTCTTGTTTGGAAGGCGGCCCCGGCTCCAGTGCAAATTTAATTCTCCTTTTAAGAGAGGGTTCAGCCTACATTAGTCACTGAAGTCCTTGGGAGTTCATGTACATCTGCCCCCTTTAAAGGTAGAATAGCTTTTTGCTCCCTGGGATAGAGCTGATGACAATAAGATGTGGATGATGTAAACAAAAAGATGAATTGGGAGTTGAGAGAAAATCATTCACTTGCTATTTGACCTTAAAGAAGCCATTTCACCCCCTGGACCTCTGAAATATAAGGGGCATGCACTAGATGATCTCTTAGCTCTTGGCCTCCTGTAACCTTCAGTTCTGAAATACTGTCAGTGATAGCTAAGTTTATCCCAGGAAATGGGTGTTTCTCTGACTCTCACCTTTACTGAGAGCCGTTTTGACGTTCAGGATGTCCCTTCTTTTCTGTATGAGGCCTAATAACTTTCCAAGGTGCCATCAACCCAGCCAGGTCAGTTGCACAGATTAGCAAGCAGCCACTTTTCTCGGACTTTTTTTTTTTTCTTCTTCAGTTCATGGCAGCTTCCTCTAGCCTAATAAGTCAGTCCCTATTGCTGTTCAAAGCCTATTTCTCTAAATGCTTTAAAACCAGTAACTGGTTTACTCCAGCCCTGAGGGGAGGTGGTGGGGGGCGGGGTGCTTCTCTGTCTGGCTCTTTCCCTGCTGTTCCTTCCACAGCCTGTCTCTCCCTCTGCCTCATCTGGAGCCTCAGCTGTGAGCAGGAACTTCTCTCACTCAGCTTTCCTCTGTGCTGTTAGAGGCCTCTTTAACTGTTGAGCATTCAAACCATTATCAGCCACCAGGGCAACCTCACTTAAGCCCTCATGCAGTTTTGCGGTTTCTCTGAATAACGGGAAAGTGGGAACGTATTTCACACATAGTAACCACTTGTAAAGTATTTGTAGAATGCTTATAAAACAGTGTTTAGAAAAAAAGAAAGAACTTGTATAGAATAATTAAAAACCTGTTGAATGAACATAGATGAATAGAAAATGTTATGATCATCATTGCCATGAAAAATTAAATATACAGTGTTAGAGCATTAGGGACTCAAGAGGACACAGTTGAAGAAGGTATAAATTTATGGCCAGGTGGAGTAGTTTGTGAAGAAGATAAATGAGGTAGACATAGGTTTTATTCTAAAAGAATACCCTCTAGGCCATCAGAAAGCCCACAGTTCTGGTTTGGGTTCTGTCTCTAACTCACCATGTGTCCTTGGGTAAACCACTTAACCTCTATATGCTTCAGAGAGAAGAGAGTTTATCATTAGAAGCTCAGTTATCTCTAAGGCCCCTTCTACTTCTCTGATGTCAAAACGGAAGTTCTCTGGCCCAACCACCTTAACATACTCTTCCTGGGTCTCTCCACAGGGCTGCCTCCAAAACCTGAGCCACAGTTTTCTGGGAGATGAGGGCATCCAGTTGCAAATCTCCCACCAGCCCGACGACAAGAGTCTTAGGCATGCCGTGTCGGTCATTGTGGCTATGGAGAAACTGAAGAAGATATCTTTTCCCTGCTCACGGCCCCTCCAGGATGAGGACCTGAAGAGCCTCTTTTGCTGCATCTTTGAAGAAGGTACTTAATGAGAACCAAGGGCAGACAGGAGATCTCTGGTCATGTCCTTTTCAGAGTCCATAACTCAACAGACAACTAACCTACCCTAAAGCTAAAGTCCTTCAAATGTAGAAGGGCCAGCAATGAGAGAAAAACAGAGAAGCCTAGAAACTAAATGAATTTAGTTGAAACTATTCTTAACACAAAAGCGCCATAACTATTCACATTTGCCAGTTACTCTACCATTCTCAGAGGTTTTCATCTGCACTACCTCCTGCAAGTCTCACACTGTCCCTGTTGGGCTAGTGTTATGGTCGTTGCCATTTTACGTGAGTAGCTCTATTGTTAGTCTGCAGCCGGCAATGGAACTGCAGCCCAAATCTACGTCTCATGATGCCAAGTCCAGAGTTCTCGCACACCCCAACTTCCTCCCCACCAGTTATAATCAAAGACCAGCTACACGTGCTCAGATGTCCTCCAAAACACCAAATTCGGCTGCCTTACATCATCCGGCCTGCCTTTCCAATTTTCCTCCTAAACAGCATATATGCTCCACATTTCAGAACCCATCATCTGTGACACGTGGGATGACGGTTTTGTGTGTGACGCGGCCATACAGTCACAGGACTACACGTTCCGAGACATAAGCCAAAAGAGCCTGGTGCTGTCTGGCTCATACGAGCTTCGGGCTCTCCACCTCAATGGACAGAATATGAACCAACAAGGTAACTGGGGACGTTTTGATTCTTTTCTTGGCCTCCTGACCCTGTGCTAACTCTCCACATTTTTAACAAAGTAGTACAATAAGGCAAATTATGACCTAAGTGGAAAAATGTATAATGTATAACAGGTAAACATTTGTGTTTTGGTCCTAGCAAGGACACCAGATTGATTCCCTTAGCATGTTCATTTTTTAGCAAGAGATGAGACTCTGAGAAATTAGAATGCTCAAGCACACCCAGGACCATTGTCCAGCCAAGTCTTTGAATGATAGTGTAATGTCAATGCTTCCATTAGAAAGGGGTCATTTGATGGACATGACCTAACTGCCTGTGGGTTCCTTTTTCCTGTCATTGAGGTTGAAACTAGGATGGTGAAGAGATACTGTGTCCATCCGCATTCCCAACCCTGCCCCCTTAACCCAAACATCCTTCCCGCCCAATACCAGATGGTTCCTTGTAGGGAAATTTTACTGGCAAGCAGGAGCTTATCTCTCTCTACTGTAGCCAGCAAATGTTTCAAGTCTGGAGAGCCCATTAGTTGTGGGAATCCGCCTGGCACCTCACCACTGTGGCTGAACCCTGTATGCAAGAGGGCAGCCAAGGGAGCAGCTGAAAGGAGCAGGCTGTTCCCTTCCAAGGCTGCTGACCTTGGAGAGAGGCATCCCAGCCAGGCCAGGACGAACCTGTTTCTTCAGAACTGGGTTGTGAGCATGACCTCAAGGCCCCCAAATGAGATGGTGGTGACTAAGGAAGATTAAAATGAACGTCTCTTTGGAGCCACTTTTCCCAGCTAAGCCTCACCTCTCCCAAGTTCTTCCCACTTGTTGCTCCAGGTTCCTGAAACAGATCTGTGCCTGATTTCTTTCGGGAGCCCTGATCTCCCTCTTTTCTTGCCTTGCACATTGATCAAATTGTTCTGCCCATACGGATGGGCACGCCAGTGGCCAGTCACAAAATGGCTTCCTTCTTTCAGCATTTAAAAATCAGACCCCCTAATTCTTCATTGCCACCGTGATGAGGCTCTAAGAAACCCCTGCAGACCTTCTTTCTAGAAAATATGAATCAAGCAACTAACCCTGCTACTGTCTGTGACAAGCCAAGTTATCCTGTCTGTTGGGCCATAAGAATCTTAGTGTGGGTTCCCACAGAAGATGTTAATTGTACGAGTCCTGGGCTCGAGGTCCAGTTGTTGGGCCAGCCCTGCAAGGCTGTGCGTTCCTGACCACAAGGCCCCTTTCCGTTCTCTAGTGGTGTTCCGCATGAGCTTTGTGCATGGGGAGGAAAATAGTAAGAAGATACCAGTAGTGTTGTGCATCAAGAAAAATAATCTGTACCTGTCCTGTGTGATGAAAGACGGGAAACCCACCCTACAGCTGGAGGTGAGTACCACGGGCTGAAGGCTTCCTAGGCTTCACTGAAGCACATTTAGCCCTCATTTATTTCCAAAACAACTACCTTTTTTGCTCAGAAAATCTGGGAGCGTATCTACTTGGTAATTTTGCATAAATGTAAATACATTTAATGTAACTACCAAATGCATGAAACTTTCACTCCCACCACGGAAAATTAAGTCATTTTGCTGATGTTATTATGTCCTGCCATTGTGACCACCCAACAGATTATACAGTGTTAGGTTTAGAAGGCTTATAACATTGTTAGGGCTACTCCATTTGGTAAATGACACCTTAGGAAATGAATCAATTCAAGGGAGCTGTCACCTGTCATCTCCTCCACTCTCAAAATCACCTGCCACCCCACCCCCCTAACCAGCTTTGCCAGCAAAAGTTTCAATTCTAAGTTGAAGTCATTCTAACCAGGGCCATAGAGAAAAATACAACAAAAGTCCCTGGAAACTAGGTAGTCCTACAAGTTTTCACCTAATGTTCACTTTTTAATAGAATTCTCACTTATAGGGGCTCCTGGGTGGCTCAGTCGGTTAAGCGTCCGACTTCGGCTCAGGTCATGATCTCACAGCTCGTGAGTTCGAGCCCCACGTCGGGCTGTGTGCTGACAGCTCAGAGCCTAGAGCCTGCTTCAGATTCTGTGTCTCCCCTCTCTCTCTAGCCCTCCTCCACTCATGCTCTGTCTCTCTGTGTCTCAAAAATAAATAAACATAAAAAATTTTTTTTTAAATTCTCACTTATATTATGCTCCCTACCATTTGATACTAAGTTTCAGAAAAGAGAAAAAGCTCTTTTAGTCACTACACAGAAAGTTGGTATCACAAAGATAAATCAGGAGTCTGGATCCTGGTCCTATGACTCATCAGTTTCCTCTCTAGCTGAACAAGAGAATAACTTTACCTGAGTGTCTTTGTCCCTTCCCTCATAAAAATTCTTATTTCTGTTTTGCTGCAGATGTTAGACCCCAAAGTTTACCCAAAGAAGAAGATGGAAAAGCGATTTGTCTTCAACAAGACAGAAATCAAGGGCAATGTGGAATTTGAGTCTTCCCAGTTCCCCAACTGGTACATCAGCACCTCTCAAGCAGAAGAAATGCCTGTCTTCCTAGGAAATATCAAAGGTGGTCAGGATATAACTGACTTCATCATGGAAAGCGCTTCCTAAAGAGACCTGTACCCTAAAAAGAGCCCAAATGTGCTGAAAAACCCCTGCTGGCTGGCGGAAGGGGAATAGAAGGGCTTAAACATGGCCTCAGCCTGAACTTCACTATTATCTAATCAATGCACAGCTGCCTTCCTTAAATCACTGCTAAGAAGATCTGTCCGCCAGCCAGGAGGAATAACCCCTTCTTCCCAGGGCCAATCCTCAGGTCCCCTCTACTGAGCCAGGTCACCTTTATCTCTTCTACTCACTCAAAGCCACCCTGGCAGAAACCGTTACACTTTAGGTTCAAAGAAACCCTCTGTCCTTTGTGCCCAGCCTCTGATGAACAACCTCTTAACTATTTATTTATTTATTTATTGGTGGGTTAGTCTATTTAACTTAAGTCAAGAGGGCCAAGAAGCATCAGTGTCTGTGAAAAGAGCCGAGCCTTCAATATCTATGAAATTAATTTAATTTGCACTAGTGTGCCATCTTTATACCAAGTCCTTTCACCAAGGCTGAAAAATGTATAAGCTCAGATTGTTTACAGAGGAATATTTATGAATGATTAAGTATGATCACTCTGCTTCAATGATTCTGAAATAAATTTCACTGAAAAAATATTTTTTTTTCTATGTGGTAATTGCCTTTTCTGGGATCTGATCCAGAAGAGTAAAGATAAATGGGGCCATGAGAGTTCTCCTTGGGAAGCTGTAAGCCCAATCCTCGTCTCTGAGCGTGGCAAAATACCTAGGAACATCACCGGCCAGCAAAGACAAGCCTCCCTATCCCTCCCCTTCATTTCCATTTTTCAAGAAAAGGATATTTGGTACACAAGTCTCATCTGAAGAACAGGATCAGCTGAAGTAAGGGAGGAAGGGTTGGTGGTTACAGCCACCAACAATTTCTCCACTCATTTATTCAACAAACATGTATTAGGGAAATGCTATGTACTAAGAGCTACAGAAACAAGACAGGTAAGGCATTTCTAGTTAGATAGGAGAGGCAGATATAAGGCAAAATATAAGGAGAGGCAAAAATAAGGCAACCTGGCAAAGAGAGGTAAGCTAAAGTATGAAAGGAGCAGACAGGAGGAGTGAAAACATCCGCTGTGAAGGACAGAGGGTCAAGGAGGACCGACCTATGAGTCAAGCCTAAAAGAATGAGCAGGATTCCTTGTACAGAAAAGAAGGGAAAGGGTACTCTCAGTAGTGGGGCCAGTATCATCAAAAGCATGGAGTGAAGAATAAAGAATGAATGATGCAAAGAGTAAACTTTCAGAATTGCAGAAGTCACCAGAAGCAAAGTCAAAACACCAAAACAACCTAGGGAAAAAATACTTGTAACTGTATCTCACACAAAGGGATAATTTGTTTAATATATAAAGAGTTCCCTCAAAAGCATTAGAAAAAACATGAACATAAATCCAACAAAACAATAGGCAAAAATCTAACAAAACAATGTATTAACAGGCAGTCCACAGAAAAGGAAATACTATTAGATCTTGGACAGAGTAAAACATGCTCAACATAACTTATAAGAAAATTGAATTAACAGTACTTTGAGATAACAGTGTTATCCTATCAGATCACCAAAAATCAAAGTTTAACAAGACACCCTGTTGGGAAGACTGGGGAAACCCCCACTCTAAGATACTACAGGTGGGAGTATAAATTGGTACAACTCATATAGAGGAAAATTTGATAATAACTATGAAAATACAAATAAACAACCCCTTTGGCCCAGCAATTTCATTCATGGGGATTTATCCTACAGGTGAAAATATACCCATGTGAAATGATACATGATCAAAATTACTCATTTCACATCACTTGTAAAAGCAAAAGATTGGAAATAACCCAAGTGTCTATCAATGGGAGCCTGGCTAAATGAATTATGAGACATCGATACAATAGAATGCCATTCTATATGCATTCTATAATGCAGCCATAAAAGAATCACAAAGCATTCCACACCAATATGTTGACTACAGTATAGCATTAATAAACTCTTGTCATATATTGCATTTAATGTAACTGGCAATAAAGCAGCAGAGGAAAGTGTCTATATCTGCAGGCAGCCTGACCTAGAATGAAGCAAAGCCTTCCTAAGCTTAGTCTTGGATGGAAAAGCAAAGGACTGTCTCTAGGTGCTTTGAAGGGACAAAAAATACACTAGTGCCAACTGTGGGCACCTTCCAACGTTCTGAAAAATCACTGATTTCTGCCAAACACCACAGCCTGAGACTGAGCATCTGAGCATGGGAGACAATCATCCACAATCCCTCAGAGAGAGAGAGAGAGAGAGAGAGAGAGAGAGCGAGAGAAGAATCATTGGCTCAGTTGTGATCATGTGATGTTCGGCATCACATACTACTCGTATTGCAAGACATTGTTCGTTTATCAAGATAAAATTTATTAGAAATGTTTGCTCATCTTCAGAATATTTGCAGAACAAGCTAGGGCACAGGAGCTAGATGGAGGCCCTACGACCTGGCAATAGCTCCTTCTCCCAACTCTGTCTGCTTCATAACTGCAGTGCAAAGGATGGGAAGGTACCCAAGTGGTGCTCGTTCTCAGTACATGATAGAGCTGGCAGGAGACAGGCTGCTGGTCCATGGATGGTGCTCATTCCCCAGTACATGATAGAGCTGGTGGGAGGCTGGTGGCCAGTTCAGGGAAGAAAGCAGAAGTACCCCTGGGATCCCCAGCAGTGATACTGTCCCCTTTCCTTGGTTGATTGATACAATCCCACCCACCTCTCTCAGGTCCAAAGGGAGAACTTGCCAGAAAGAATGACAAACTTGAAGCCATTGAACCTCATGAGGAAGCCAGATTCCAAATCAACTATATGAGTGCAAATTGGTACAGCCATTTGGGAAAGAAACTTGGCCATGTCTAATTTATATTTTTAATATTTATTTATTTATTTTGAGAGAGAGAGAGAGAGAGTAGGGGAGGGGCAGAGGGAGGGAGAGAGAATTCCAAGGCCACTCTGCACTGCCAGTGCAGAGTCCCATGCAGAGCTGGCACTCACAAACGCTGAGACCATGACCTGAGCCAAAATCAAGAGTCACTCCCTTAACCGACTGAGCCACCCAGCCGCCCCATGTCTAATTTATTTTTAACATGACTTATGACTCAGCAATTCCACTGTTTGGTGCCTTCCCCAAACAATTTCAAGGATGTTTATTTTAGAATTGTTTATAAAAAGTTCAACAAAGTAAACTTTGTTGAAACAACCTAAATGCCCCCTGGTAAGGAAAAGGTTAAATAAACCATGCTAAGTTAAAAAAAAATTTTTAATAGTGCTGAAATGGAAAGAGATTCAGACAAGTCATCAAGAGGAAAAGTCAAATTGCAAAACTGTTAGCACAGGATGATACTATTTACATAAAAGAAAAAAGCACTGCACATCCAAAATGCATGGCCATGTGCTTCTAAGAGTATGTAAGGCAGAGAACTCTAGAAGGGTACTGACTAGACTAAAAATAGTGGTTACTTGGGTTAGGGTAAGGTGGGGGTGGAGCAGGAGGGGAGGTCGCTAAGAGGAACTTTAGCTTTATGCTTGAATTTTTTACAAGAAGAATGTATTTGTGAATTACTTACATAATTTTTTTCAATCCTCTGCATTAATATGTTCAAAAGACATGGGTTTCAATTCTCGGAACTGAGCCAAAGACTAAAATTGACCCTCCAAGGGCTATTCTATTCCTGGTTTGGAGCCAAGTTCTTTCCCTGATAAGAGCTCTCCCTTTCTCTGCACTAGGTGTTCTTATCCTGGAAAAGAAAAATAACCTATTTCTAACTCTTAATTCTTTTTAACATTTATTTATTTATTTTTGAGAGAGAGAGAGAGAGAGAGAGCCAGCATGCATGCACTGTATGCAAGCATGCAAGCAAGGGAGGGACAAAGACAGAGAGGAAGAGAGAGAATCCCAAGCAGGCTGCAAGGTGTCAGCACAGAGCCCACCACAGGGCTTGATCCCAGAAACTGTAAGATCATGACCTGAGCCGAAATCAAGAGCCGGATGGATGCTCAACCCACTAAGCCACCAAGAAGCCCAGAAATAGCCTGTTTCTAAGTGGAAAGGATCAGATGATTTGATCTGATCCCTCCCCAGAACCAGAACCCTCCCCCCACTCTACCAACCGCATGCAATATAACGGAAGTAGGTAGTCTTTACAATGGGCTGGGAAGTCGATTTGTCTGCACCTCCAGCAGGTAACACACCACACCTACCAGCTACCAGCTTTCAAGGAGATCCCATGTACCCAGACAGTGGGAGGCAAGTGCTTATAAATTTGAGTCCATACAGTTAGGGTGTGGCTTATCCTATATGCTTGGGCTGGAGTAAGCAAGTATCTAGTGGGGGGAAGGTAAGTGATGCAGTGGTGTGTGGGAGCTTGTCTAGGTTGGGGGTGGGTGGTTGCTACAATGTCCTTCCAGTGAAGGAAGGATAAGTCAGCCTGCCTTCTGTGCAGACCTGCTCCCTGCCACATTCCTCATCCCCCTGGACAGCCTTGCTGAATTATCCACAAACATCTGATTCAACTGGAAGCCAGGGTGAGAATGACTTAGAGAACTGGTGTGATGCCCACTCAGGGATGCAGAACCAAAGTCAGAGCCTCCTCCCAGTTCTTATCACATCTCACCCAGATCCTGACTTCTAAATTGGCACTTTGGAGCAAGCCAAGTGAACAGATTTTCCCCCTGGGAAGTCCCAAAGCAGTATGTTTCGTATTTGTAGAAGTATGATTGTTTGCTTCCACAAATAATCATGAAAATTCAAATCCTTCTTGGAAAGCAAATCATGAAACCATGAAACGAGGCACACGGACCAGGAAAGGTAGACAAGGAGGGTGCCAGGGGCCTAGGCTACTCTCTCAAATCAGGGGTCTCCCTGTCTCTGAGAACATCTCACCTTCTGGCAAATAAGGCAGCTGCAGTTAGAGGGATCCAGGTGAAGCCTGTGCTTGGGTCCCTCAGGGGACCAAGGTGTCAGTTGTTACTGGTATTCAGCCACCCTCTTCCTGGCCCTGAGCTTCCACACAGGCTGTTTGAAGGGGCCAATGCTTCTCTTTCTCCCCAGCCCCTCACCTCCATCCCGGCACCCAAACCCATCAGCCCTCAGAGACAGAAAAGGTATGACATCCTTTATATGCCAGGGATCAGAAGTGTGAGATGAGGGAGTCCTAGCCACCACCTGAGCATCCTGACACTGCAAGTCAACCTGAAGAATCACCTAGCCAGACGGTCCACATGGTTTGTGTGTGACTGCTCAGTTTGGATGAGTCCCTGGAGCAGAGGGATGTGTGGAATCCAGATACATACGGGAGCATCTACACACTGTATTTGGCTTTAAAATACAATATATCATTGGGCTGCCTGGATGGCTCAGTAGGTGGAGTGTCTGACTCTTGATTTCGGCTCAGGTCATGATCCCAGGGTCCTGGGATGAAGCCCCACATCGGGCTCTGTGCTGAGGGTAGAGCCTGCTTAGGATTCTCTCTCTCTCTCTCTCTCTCTCTCTCTCTCTCTCTCTCTCTTTCTGTCTCTCTACCCCACTCGTTCTCTCTCTGAAACAAAAAATAAAGTAAAATAAAATACAACACATCAGGAACACCTGGAAGAGATGTCAAGTAGAGGAACTAAGCCTCGGTGCCCTCCTAGCCTTGGGGATGAGACCCTTGTCCCAAGTATGTAATGTACTCGATGCACCATCCATCATGGGCCTCACTTCTAGAGCAGTGAGTCCAATTCCTTCCCCAAAAGGCCCTTCCAGGGCCCTAATCCTTGTAAGATATTGGTCTTCTGATATTTTAGCATACAAACCACCTACAAGAATTCTGAAAAACTATGACTTCACCCCTTTGCCAACATACATGTTTTAGGTTAAAATCTAAAATTTTTTGTGATTTTAAATAGTTAATTACAAAGGTTATCATTTCTGGAATACTGTAAGTTTGACATAAAAAGAAAACTGCTACATCACTTATAAACAGATCCAACAAAATCCTAATACCTCAGTGACTGATTCTTACTGTCATCCATCTAAAAATTACATGTTATACATCTAAAAATTCCACTTTAACGGGAGAAAATTAACAGCATTCCTTTTTTTCTTGAACTGATATATCCATTCATTTCTCCCATGAAATTTTAATATAATGTAACACATATCATGCCTAAAAACATTTTACTGATCATTCTATGATACTTCTTTGCAATAATAAAAATGTGTTCAATCAAAACTTAATTTAAAAAAAAACTTATTTTTTAATGTAAATATAGGACATTAAATTAAAAAAAATTCTTCTAGATTGAGTCATCATTACAATTATTGTTAGCATACAATTGATCAAAATAACATAAATATATAAACATATTATGAATATTGATTATTAACGGGGCGCCTGCGTGGCTCAGTCAGTTAAGCGTCTGACCGGCTCAGGTCATGATCTCACGGTTCGTGAGTTCGAGCCCCACGTCGGGCTCTGTGCTGATGGCTCAGAGCCTGGAGCCTGCTTCATTCGGATTCTGTGTCTCCCTCTCTCTGCCCCTCCTGGATCATGCTGTGTCTGTCTCTCTCTCCCAAAAATAAATAGTAAAACATTAAAAAAAAAAAAAAAAAAGAGAGACTGACTGATATTCTTTATTTAAAAAAATACATATTGATTACTTGTGATATATCTTGATGAGACCAAGCTTTTTAAAAAATTATTTCATACATTTATATATTACTCATAATTAGAATGATCCTATTCAACATTGATCCTATAGGTAGTGGGAAAACATGTACATATAAATAATACATAGATAGGAATGAAAGGAATTTTATTGTAGCTATGTCACACAATTCTTTGAAATCTTTCTAAGTTACTTGCCAAAATCACATAGTCAGTCATCTATCATCAAAAACTATGTTTACAAAGATGTAAAAGATCTGTATGCTGAAAACTATAGAAAGCTTATGAAGGAAATTGAAGAAGATATAAAGAAATGGAAAGACATTCCCTGCTCATGGAAGAATAAATATTGTCAAAATGTCAATACTACCCAAAGCTATCTACACATTCAATGCAATCCCAATCAAAATTGCACCAGCATTCTTCTCGAAACTAGAACAAGCAATTCTAAAATTCATATGGAACCACAAAAGGCCCCGAATAGCCAAAGTAATTTTGAAGAAGAAGACCAAAGCAGGAGGCATCACAATCCCAGACTTTAGCCTGTACTACAAAGCTGTCATCATCAAGACAGCATGGTATTGGCACAAAAACAGACACATAGACCTATGGAATAGAATAGAAACCCCAGAACTAGACCCACAAACGTATGGCCAACTCACCTTTGACAAAGCAGGAAAGAACATCCAATGGAAAAAAGACAGTCTCTTTCACAAATGGTGCTGGGAGAACTGGACAGCAACATGCAGAAGGTTGAAACTAGACCACTTTCTCACACCATTCACAAAAATAAACTCAAAATGGATAAAGGACCTGAATGTGAGACAGGAAACCATCAAAACCCTAGAGGAGAAAGCAGGAAAAGACCTCTCTGACCTCAGCCGTAGCAATCTCTTACTCGACACATCCCCAAAGGCAAGGGAATTAAAAGCAAAAGTGAATTACTGGGACCTTATGAAGATAAAAAGCTTCTGCACAGCAAAGGAAACAACCAACAAAACTAAAAGGCAACCAACGGAATGGGAAAAGATATTTGCAAATGACATATCGGACAAAGGGCTAGTATCCAAAATCTATAAAGAGCTCACCAGGGGCGCCTGGGTGGCTCAGTCGGTTGAGCATCCGACTTCAGCTCAGGTCACGATCTCACGGTTCGTGAGTTCGAGCCCCGCGTCAGGCTCTGGGCTGATGGCTCAGAGCCTGGAGCCTGCTTCCGATTCTGTGTCTCCCTCTCTCTCTGCCCCTCCCCCATTCATGCTCTGTCTCTCTCTGTCTCACAAATAAACATTTAAAAAAAAATTAAAAAAAAAAAAAAAAGAGCTCACCAAACTCCACACCCGAAAAACAAATAACCCAGTGAAGAAATGGGCAGAAAACATGAATAGACAATTCTCTAAAGAAGATATCTGGATGGCCAACAGGCACATGAAAAGATGCTCAACGTCGCTCCTCATCAGGGAAATACAAATCAAAACCACACTCAGATATCACCTCACGCCAGTCAGAGTGGCCAAAATGAACAAATCAGGAGACTATAGATGCTGGAGAGGATGTGGAAAAACGGGAACCCTCTTGCACTGTTGGTGGGAATGCAAATTGGTGCAGCCACTCTGGAAAGCAGTGTGGAGGTTCCTCAAAAAATTAAAAATAGACCTACCCTATGACCCAGCAATAGCACTGCTAGGAATTGACCCAAGGGATACAGGAGTACTGATGCATAGGGGCACTTGTACCCCAATGTTTATAGCAGCACTCTCAACAATAGCCAAATTATGGAAAGAGCCTAAATGTCCATCAACTGATGAATGGATAAAAGAAATTGTGGTTTATATACACAATGGAGTACTACATGGCAATGAGAAAGAACGAAATATGGCTCTTTGTAGCAACGTGGATGGAACTGGAGAGTGTGATGCTAAGTGAAATAAGCCATACAGAGAAAGACAGATACCATATGGTTTCACTCTTATGTGGATCCTGAGAAACGTAACAGAAACCCATGGAGGAGGGGAAGGAAAAAAAAAAAAAAAAAAAAAAGAGGTTAGAGTGGGAGAGAGCCAAAGCATAAGAGACTGTTAAAAACTGAGAACAAACTGAGGGTTGATGGGGGGTGGGAGGGAGGGGAGGGTGGGTGATGGGTACTGAGGAGGGCACCTTTTGGGATGAGCACTGGGTGTTGTATGGAAACCAATTTGACAATAAATTTCATATATTGAAAAAAAAACTATGTTTAATGACTTATTATTCAACAACTTATTTAGGTCCTTCTTCAGTTTTGTTGGAAGTTAAGAAATGGAAATCACCCGAAGCCGCAAAAGTCCTTGGAGTCCTTCACTGGGGACTGAGACATTCCCTTTGTTTAGTGCCCCAGGGGTCCCGATTCCCCAGAGCAATGTAACTTCCTGAGAGGAGCCATGTGTGGGAAGACTGGCGTTCTCTTCTTTCTTGAAGGGTAGAAGAGCAAATATACAATGGGAAGTGAAGGTAAGCCTGCCTCCTTTCTGCTATTCACATGGCTGCCTGCCCTCATGCTGTTTATTGGACTGGATGAATGCCAGGAGTGACCACAGCTGATGTCAGGGCATCAGGTGACTACACAGCACCTAATTGAGCTCTACTTCGTGGTGAGGGGTTAAAGGTTGGAGTGAGAGGCCTGGGCCCACTCTTAACTCTGACGTTTTTTGTTCCTCTGTAACAATGCAGGGTGGGAGCAACGTCAGGTATCAGCTCTAGCATCTGTGGATCAGTTCATCATCAGTGATAGGAAAATAACCAAACACAGCAATAGGATGGAGAATAACTGGGTGGGTTAGCAATGAAAGATGTTATTTTTATTTTATTTTAGGTAAGGTGGTCAGGAAATGTCCCTCTGAGAAAGTAGCTTAAGTAGAGTACTGAATATAGATAAGGTATCAATCTTGCTAAGATCTAGGGGAACAGTGTGCCAAAAGAAGGGAACTTCTAGACGTGAAGTCCCCAAGGTCAGAAGTGGGCTTGACATAAATAAGGCGCAGGAAGAAGGCCAATGTGGCTGAGGCAGGGTGAGCACAGGAGAGACGGACAAGGGCCAGGTCTCTATGCAAGAAGGGTGGACCTAGTGTGTCATGCAAAACCATTGGAGGTTCTTAAACACGGAAGAGATAATCTCTTGTATTCTTTATCATCTTGCTGTTGTGTGAAGAATGGAGCCTGGGGACAGGAAGAAAGGATGACAAAAGTGGAAGCAGAGAAACTAGTTAGGAGACTGTGGCAATGGACTATGCAGGAAATAATAGTATCCTGGACCAGGGTAATAAGTGGTGGGGGATATATTCTGGGCATAGAAACAACAGAACTGGCTGATGGAGTAAATGTAGCAGATGAGAGAAAGAGAGAAATCAAAGGGGACTCAGGTTTAAGAGCTGAGTAGCTGGGTAAATTGGGGTATTTAAAGAAATAGGGCAGCCTCGGGAAGCAGCAGATATCATGTTCTTTTGTGGAGAAAGGGGTGGACCAAAAGTTCTGTTTTAACCAAGCTATATTTGAGATACCTATTAGCCACAAGAATATAAAATCCAAATCTCCCTTTAGATTCAGATTCAGAAGTATCTGGCATGTAGCAAGTGTATGATGCCATGGGTCACCTGATACTACCTAACAAGAGTGAGTTGCTGGAAAAGAAAGAATGGCTGAAGACTGAGCCCTGGGAACGACAACATAGAGAGGTTGAAAGGAAGAAATAGACCATCAAAGGAGATTGAGGAGGAGTAACCAGTGAGGTGAGGGAAAAACCAGGAGAAGGGAGAGGACAACAGGAGAAAGCGGGTAAAGGAGGAGGTCCAGCAGGTCCAACAATACAGAGAGGTCATGTACATGAGGACCTGGCCATTGACTCTGGTGAAAAAGAGGTTGTGGGTGGCCATAACAAGAGGACAGAGCTTAAGGACAAAGCCCTTCTAGGAATTGATTCAGGAGAGAATGAAAGGCAAGCAAATGGAGCCAGTGAGTAGCCAAGACTCCTTTGCATAGTTTTGCTGTAAAAGAAAAGGGGGAGCAAGAGGGATAGAGAAACACAGTGGTAGCCGGAGAGGGCTGTAAAATCAAATAGGATTTTTATGTTAAAGATGGGAGTTGTTATAGCACATCAGTAGGTTTGGTAGGCTCGTATAAATCAATCGGTAGGAGGGAGAGAGAAATGATACAGAAGAGGAAAAGGAGGATCACAGGAGGCAAAGCCTAGAGTAGCCCTGAGGGAAGGTGAGGAAGGGAGGTGATGTACATGGATAGATACAAGTCGGTCAGTAATTCCTGGGGGAGAAATACAAGGCAACTCTTCTCCTGACAGTGCCTGTCTTCTGAATGAGATCCACAGAGTGTGCTCAGTCACACTAGCTACTCAGGTCCCTGTGGGTGTTATTCCTGCACAGACTGGGTTCTCCTCTCCTGGCTCCATAAGCAGGACCATTTTCACTGCCCAGATCTTACTCTCAAACCAAACAGGTTGAGCTGCCCTGGCCACTGGCACATTCTCTTGGAGTCATCCTCTGCCAAACTCCAAATGTGGTTGTGCTTTCCTTCAACCCGTTTTAAGGTCCTACTGGATTCTAGAAAAGTCTCAGAGGCATCTCCCTCCTACTCATTATCATATGGCAGCTGTGAGCAGTGGCTATCACAGGTAATAAATGCATAAGAATTTATGCCATCACAGGCACTAAATACATAAGAATGCTGAGATTTTAAAGCACTCATTAATCATTATAGTGAGTGCAGAATTGTAGTCTTCAGCAAATGTTGAAAAAAATCAGATACTAAAAAATTTGGAAATTAGCTGATAAAGCAATAAAAGATAATAACTAAGTACCAAATAAGGGGAAAGTTCTCATCTTTCTGTATCAGGTGGAAAAACTTGAAAGCAGTTAAGATAAAAATTGGGCAACGGTAACATTTGAAAGGTGTCTATGGGGCTTAGTTGTGAGACCATTTCACAGCTAAGGCTTCCCACTGACTTACCAGCCTGGCCCCAACTCTAAGAATTGACTCTAGGAATTACAGGTGGTTTGCATCAAGTTACCCAAAAAGAGACCAATGACACTGTCTCAAATTCTCAAACCTATAGCTCAAAACAAGTTCCTGAATCTGACCCAGGAACCTCAGGGTCAGAATCTCTGGCTTAGGAACCATCTCAGATGGTTAATTGGTGATCTGTACCCCTGTATTAAATGGCTTTACAACTCCAAGAAAATGTTTAAGAAAAAAAAAGAAGCATAGAGCTGATGATGTAAATGAAACCCACAGCTTTAACACTTTTATGTTTAGAAATAAGTTTTAAGATTGTCCCGGTAATCTGTCTTTGTTACTCAATGAGTTTGAAACAATTAAAGAAACTGAAACATTAAAGAATCTGAAATTTATCTTTGTAATTTCAATTTGAAATGTGTAATTGATATTAGACTTCTGGTTTTAATTTGAAGGGTAGAAAACAATTTGCTTATGTTTGTAAAAATTGTTTCAATTTTTATAGCCTGATTTATTACTTTGGTTTTCATTTGCTTTTTTTTTTTTTTTTTTTTGAAGTTACAGGAAATTACTCAGATGCTTGGAAATATTTTGTTTATTAGGTTTTTAAGTCTGCCTTGGCAGGCATTTGAGGTATTTGAAAGAATTATATATTAAATTTGCAGATACATTAAATTTGTAGTTTAAACTATTTAAGGGACCTCAATTAACTGTGGTAGAAAAGAAAGGTAAATATTTAGGGGAACTTAATACATTAAGCAATAAAATAACTGAGCAGGAACTTAAAAAGTGAAAATGGTTTTTCTCATTGTTATACCAAAAACTGGCATTATAAATAGAATAGCAATATTTTTTAAGTTTATTTTGAGAGCGGGGGAAGGGTAGAAACAGAGGGAGAGAGAAAGAACCCCAAACAGGCTCCGAACTGTCAGCGTGGAGCCCAACATGGGGCTTGATCCCACAAACTGTGAGATCATGACCTGAGCCTAAATCAAGAGTCAGACGCTTAACTGACTAAGTCACGCAGGTGTCCCTAGAACAGCAAGAGTTTTAAGTTGAACTTAACATGTTAAGAGAATTTTGGCTTTTTGAAATTTATAATTGTAAAAAAATTAATTATGTAAATTTAGGCTCCAATAATTGTAAATGTCTTTTCCATGTATACATGCAACATTTAAACACTGAACCACCCCCCACCCAAAAAATTTGACATTAAGGAAGTCAGCCTCCTTCACAGCACTCAATTCAGAAGACCACGGAGGGAGGACCCTCCCCGAGTGGTCTTTATGAAGCTGTGCCTGTCTTACTCCTTCCCAGTGCATTAACAGTCCCTTTGAGTCCCTGATGATGAGCAACTATGCTGCTGAGTCTCAGCACTGAGTCCCAGAAGGACAAACATCCATCCATATCCTGCCACCCGCTGCCCACCCCCCACCCCACACACTCTTTGGCAACAAAAAGCAATTTGAATTTAAATTTTCATGAACCCCATGAAAAGTATACATAGCCCCAGCCACATTTCTTGGAATTTTCTTTTTCTTTCATCCATTGCCACACAGCTGTCTCCACTCTTTCTCTTCCAAATTGTTAGAATCCATATGCCATGCCCTAGACTCCCTGCTCTTTACAGATTTGGCATCACTAAAGTCTAAATAACTAGACTGGCTAAGATAGAACTGCCTCTTTGAGGTCAGAAATAAGAGGGAAAGGGCTAAAATATTGTATTAAGAAAGGTTATCTAAAATGTGGGGAAAAGACAAAAAGACTATTTGTGCCTTTTCACTGTCTAACGAACCCACCTAAAAAGCATCCAATGCTGTAGGGCAGGGGTCCACAAAACATTTTCTGTAAGAGGCCAGATAGTAAATCTTCTAAGCCTGAGGACCATAAGGTTTTCTGGCACAACTATTCAACACTGTTGTTATATCTTAAAAACAGTTATTGACAACCTATAACAAATGGATATGGCTGTGTTCCAATATATTTTTATTACAAAACAGGCAGAAGGCCAGATTGAGCCCACAAACCAGTTTGCTGACCCCTTCTCTAGAGGAAAGTATCTTTTTGTTTGATTTACTGTTTACTCATGATCAAGGCCCAGACACTATAGAATTAGACATTAACTTGCAGAAGATTGAGGGGTTGAGTCATTTTTGTCCAGTAAAATAGCAAAGTAGTTCTGTTCAGAAAAATGGTAACCCAGCTGCTATGATATTATTGCCCTGGTTTATATCTAACCTTGCCATCTTACCCCAACGTTCTTTATTCCACTGACTTTATGTGTATGTATATATATATATATATATATATATATATACGCACACACACACACACACGCACACATATATGTGTGCGTGTGTGATGTATGTATATATATATATACATACATACATATATAGGTATCTATATCTATGTACGGAGATTATATAGATATGGATAGATGGAGATAGAGATAGAAAGATATAGATATATAGATACATAGATTAGATATAGATATAGATGATATAGAGACAGAGAGAGAGAGATCTGTCCCTTATCTCCTCCTTTGACTAGCTTTGCCATACTTTTGGTAGCCTTAATATGGAGTTAAATATATTTTTATACATTTCCTATATATTTGTGAGACAGTTATATTTTTTAATTTTTTTTTTTTTTTTTTTTTTTTTTTTTTTTTACTGTTTATTTACTTTTGAGAGGGAGAGAGAGGCAGAGTGTGAGTGGGGGAAGTGCAGAGAGAGAAGGAAACACAGAATCTGAAACAGGCTCCAGGCTCTGAGTCCAGCACAGAGCCCGACGCAGGGCTGGAACTCACAGACCACAAGATAATGACCTGAGCCGAAGTCAGACGCTTAACCAACTGAGACACCCAGGAGCCCTATGAGAGTTATATTTTTAACACCTTAAAACTTATACTTTGACAACTTCTGTCAATCATTTTTTTCCTGTCTCCTTAGAACCAGAATCACTTGGGTTACCCTGGACCAGACTGCCCCACCATTCCCCAGGCCATGGAAGCTTTGCAGCCCCTCCTCCAACCCTGACCTACCCTCAGTGCTTAAGCTCCTGGAGTTAAAAGACACTTGGACAGTAAGACTGGGCTGGGTGGATTAAAAAGAAATGCAGGAAGCAGGATCTACCAGGGCAAGCTCTACCTGTCCTGACTCTCTAACCTCACCCAAGGAGGTCTGTGGGGACAGGGAGGGGACCGCAGTCTCCACCTCCTCCTCTGCTCCCCAAACCGTGAGTCACGCTGAATGCAATAAACCTTGAATAGAAGAGTACAAAGGCAGTAAGTATCTGAAATCTTCAAAATGCCTCTCCTTTGGCCCAGAAATTCTACTTATAGGAAAAAAGCAGGGATATGTAGCAAATTTTATGTATTTTATTGATGTTTACTAGTATTATTCAAACTAACTTATAAAAAGTTGGAAAAAACCTGATCACCCAACAATTGAAAACCAGTTAAATAACTTTTGGTATATCCACATGATAGAATATTTTGCAGCCATTGGAGATCACATTTAAGTAGACTATCTTATGGCAAGGATAAAGTTCATTATATGGTGCTGCATGAAAATAAAAGTAAATTACAAAATAAGCAATTTTATTCAAAAATTAATGAGTACATATGATATATGCATATTATATATATGCAGAACATGTAACATTTTATATATACATATATGTATACACATATATAATATATAGCATGATATGTTACATGTAATTTATATTATATATAATACACATTATATGCACATATTATATATATAATATCTGCTCTAGAGAGCAGAAAGATTAGACAAATATGATAGTGAAGGTGGGCTATATCTATCCTCCTGCTTAGCCTGGGGGACTAGTTTTGAGCCCTCAGGTTAGGACCAGAGAGCAATGCAACAATTTTTTTGAGAGTCTGTGTCTCCTGCTGTTTGCGGGGAGCCAAATGACAGCATAACTGTTGAAGACCCCTCCCCACTCATTCTACAGGCTGTGGAGCAGCTTTCTGGAACTCCCGGAACTTAAGGAAGCCAACTGTAGAAGAGAGGAACCAAAGATGTGCATGGACTTGCCCCTGAACTTGTGGGCTGCACCATAACTGTGGAAAATTCCTAAAACAGTGGGGAGACTTGGGGAGAAGGCAGAGGCCCTGCATCAGCAAGTCCAGGCTACAGTCCACACACCATAGTTGTTTGTCTCTCTGGCTGATAAAGTCTCAGAACCTTTGGTCCCAATATTAAGTACCACAAGAGGCATACTAACCGGGTCCCATGACCACAAAAGGATATAAACATAGACTCTGGCTTGGGCAGGGAAGGTGTAGGGAAGAACAGGGATGAAGTTCAAGACAGCTTTCATAAAAGCTAGACCCCAAAAAATGAGAACTTCTATTAATGGACATGGGGCAGATGAAACAGAGGCAAAGAAGATAAAGAGAGGGAAGTGCAGAGGGCAGAGTCAGATGTGACCAGAGGGAGGGTAGGACATGGCTAGTATAGAAGGAGGCAAGGCTGGTGTTTAGAAGAAACAGAATGCCACAGGATAGTTTGGATTTAATTCTGTGGGTAAATTAAATTTAATTCTGTGAGTAAACTGGTCACCCCCAACCCTGTGACCTAGCTCCAAGATAACAGGGGTTTGTTGAATGTCTGCTTCCACCCCACCATTCCCTCCCTCTTAAGAAGAAAAAGAAGACTGAGGCACAGAGGAGGGCAGTGACTTGTTCCAATGGCACCATGATTTGGCACAAAACAAGGACCAAACCTCATATCCAAGTATGCTGACTCAGGCTCCCTTCATCACTAACACATCTATTTTAGCCACCATAGACTGTCTGTGATATTGTTCACCATATCACCATATCACCATAGACTGTGATATTGTTCATGGCCAATGTTAGCCATCAGGTGCAGAAGAAGAAGAAGAGTGAAAGGCTGGGATTCCAGCTTTTACACAACTTGATTGACCTATAATCATACTTAACTTCTCTGCTCTATCTTCCCACTTATAAAATGGATTCCTTTGGACCAGATGGTATCTAAGGTCCTTTCCAGTTATAAGAACAAATGGTACTAGTGCCCAATTTTTGTGTCTAACTTTGCTATTTTACAAAAGCAATTTTATCTTTGCCAATTCCCTTCCTATCTCTGCTTGCTCCAGGCCCTTTTCCTAGAAAAACAACAGTATTGATCTTTATTCCTCTCTTAAGAAAGTGTTTTATGTCCTCAGTTATTGAGATGATCAGAAGTATCCAAATGGCAATTCTGGAATGGCCTGGAGGCAATAAAAAACCAAGTGAAATAGGTCCACTATAATAACAACCAACACCACAAATTCCTTTTTATTACATAAGAAAGATACTCTTACTGAAGAGAAAATAAAAAATAAATCCCCTGTAATGCCCACAGTCGTTGAATAACCATATTTGTACAGCACTTTACTGTTATTTTTACAAACTTCACATTTTATCCTGCAGAACAATCATGCGGGTGAGTTTAATTTTCAGTCCAACATCTGGCACAGTGCTCAGGACAAGAGCTTAACAAATGTTCAATGAAAAAAAAAATCCCACTTTTTGTGTGTGTGCCCTTTTTTTCCCAGCTTTACTGAGACAGAATTGAAATATCATATTGTGCAAGTTTAAGGTATACAATGTGATGATTTGATAACTGTATATATTGTGAAATGTTGGCTACAATAAGGTAAGTTAACACATCCTTAATCTAACATAACTGCCATTTTGTTGTTGTTATTATGGTGAGAACTTTAAAGCTCTAGTCTCGCACCAACTTTCAAGTATACAATACAGTATTTTTAGCTATGGTTGCCATGCTGTGCCTTAGATCCCTGAAACTTACTCATCTTAGAGCTGAGTGTTTGTACCCTCTGACCAACATCTCCCCATTTCCCCCACCCCCAGCCCCTGGTAACCACCATTCTACTTCTGTTTGTATGAGTTCAATGTTTTTAGATGCCACATGTAAGTGAGATCATATGGCATTTGTCTTTCTCTGACTTATTCACTTAGCATAATACCCTCAAGGTCCATCTGCATTATTGCAAATGGCAGGATTTCCTTTTTATGGCTGAATAATATTCCATTATATCTGTATGTGTATATATGTAATATATGTATTACATGTATATAATGTTTTCTTTATCCATTCATCCATAGGTGGACACATATCATTTCCACGTCTTGGCTATTTGTGAATAAAGATGCAATGTATATGGGAGTGCCGAAATCTCTTTGAGATAGTGACTCTATTTCCTTTGGACATATACCCAGAAGTGGAATTGATGGATCATATGACAGTTCTATTTTTAATTTTTTAAGGAAACTCCATACTGTTTTCCATAATGGCTGCACCAATTTACATTCCTACATCAGTGCACCAGGGTTCCCTTTCCTCCAAATCCTTGCCAGCATTTCCTTATCTCTTATCTTTTTGATAATACTCTAACAGGTATAAGGTGATATCTCCTGTGGTTTTCATTTGTATTTTCCCTGATGTTGATTGAGCACTTTTCATGTATTTGTTGACTTGTAGGTCTTCTTTGAGGAAATATCTATTCAACTCAAGTCCTTTGCCCATTTTTAAACTGAATATTTCTTTTGCTATTGAGGTATATGAGTTCCCTATATATTTTGGATATTAACCCCTTGCCAGATAAGTGGTTTGCAAATATTTTCTCCCATTCCATAGGTTGCCTTTTCCTCCAAGTGCAGGGGCACGCAGATGCCTGTACAGTGGAAGGTGCCAATTGCAGCTACTCATGTAGTAGTGGCAGCCAAAGCCAGCAGCAATGGCCTGGGCCAACTGCAGGCGTACTAGCAGCTGTAGGGCCCTGACTATGGACGTGCGTTCTCTCCACAGGTGCATGGCAGTGGATGCCAGTGATGGGGGCCGGAGCCAGGGGGTTCAAGTGCAGAGCTTTAGGAGGAGCTAGCTGCAGGTGAGCGGCACAGGCCCAAGCCCACAAGCAGCTGTCAGGGCCTTGCTGTCAGCATGAATTTCCATGGCTATAGGATTTCACCATGGGTGTGTACACACAGCAGTAGGGGCTGGTGGTGAGAGGCCGGCCAGTGGCCCCCAAGTGCACAACTGGAAGGGGTAGCCACAAGCAGGCATGAATGGCAGTAGGGGGTCAGCTTCTGAGGTCCAGGCTGGCATTTCATACCCACACGGCCACAGGGGACGGGGATGGCTGCTGGTTGCAGGTCCCAGGTTCTGATGGAGGAATGCGGGATGAAGTAGGGAGAGATTCAGATGGCTGGAGGCTGGGAATAGGAATACCTGTGGGACAAAACACAGTGCCATCTGTGGAAGGTCCATGGCAGCTGTGCTGGCTGTTGGTTTCTTTAGTGGCAGAAGTTGCTGGGGTCCTCTGCAGAGCAGGTCACTCGGAACCCTGGTCACTCCCACTGCATGGCTCATACTTGGTAGCCCCTGTTCTTCTCTGCTCCTAGTTGTCCCTATATATCTAGCTTTGCTGGTCTCTGGGGTAAAACCAAAGAGCATCCTTCATGCAGTGCCGCCAAAGGGCTGGGGAAGCTGGTTGCTGACCCTGCTTTTCCCTTTCCAGGGAGAACTCGGTCCAGCTGGCGAGTTCCCTCATGGTTGCTGAACAACACTGGTTTGGGGGGAAGGGATGATGCAAAAGCCAAGTGAAGCTGTTCTTCCTTCCCTTTTTGTGCAGCTCTTTGTAGGTTTTATATTCTACTGTATCGCCGCACTTTTTTTTGTGGACTCCAGAGTCCTCCCAGAGCTGCTTTGGTTCATGGATAGCTGTCTAATTGTTGATCTTTGTAGGGGGACAGAGGCTGGAGTCTTCTACTTTACCATCTTGGTGACATCACTTCAATGATCCCGTTTTTAGATGAGGAAATTGAGGCCCAGAAACTATAAACCATATTAACAAAGTTCATTTATTCATTCGGTAATGTTTAGTGAGCACCAACCACGTGGCAGACCCTGTTCCAGGTGCTAGAAACACAGAAGGGAATATTTTAATACGGGGAGACAAAGAATAAACAAGTAAGAAAATAATTTACTTCAGTTAGAGGCACATGCCATGATGGCACTAACAGAGTGATGTGATAGAATTGAAAATGGGGTTCTTGAATAAGCTCAAGGAAGGACTTTCCTAGGAAATGACTCTGAACTAAGACCTAAATGGTAAGAAGGCCCCAAACACGGAAAGGAAGAACAATCCATCAGAGAGAACTGTAAGTATAAAGGCTTTCAGACAGCAACCGCCTGGATGAGAACGCCCGTGAGGCTGGAGCATAGTGGCAAAGGGGAGCATCAGTGCTGGGAGGTGTTCTAACCACTGGCCTTCTGAGAAACAAAACAAAAAGTTCTGGTTTGTAGCATTTACCAGTTCCAAGGTATAAATGCTTCCACCTACCAAGCTACCAATGTGATTTCATGAAATACAAAACTGGAAACAGATGCACACAGCCAGCTCTCCCAAGTAGATAGCATAGCTTTGGCACACCACTGAGAGCGGTGAGATGAAATTGAGAGGCAGATAAAGGCCACCATCACTTGAGTGTTGTAAGCCATACTGAGGAATTTGGATCAAGATCATTGGGAAAACATGTAAGATTTTAGGCAAAACATAACATTACCAAATTCGTGTTTTAAAAACACTATTCTAACCACAGTGTAAAGAATGGACTATATGTACAGGATACAGATAAGGAGACTATTGCACCATCCAAGGGATGTTGGTGGCTTAGACTATCGTGAGTCCAAGCGTCAATAATGGAAGATGAAGAAAGAATAAAGAGATTTTGGATTCTAATTTAGAGGTAAAAGTAATGGTCTTCCCAGTGGATTGGATGCGGGAAAGAGAAAAAGAAATGAATCAAAGATAACTTCTTAGATTTTTTGTAAGAGTCACTGGGTAAAAATTAGTACCATTTGCTGAGGAAGACCAAGAAAGGATGGTCAAAGGATGGGTAAAGGAGGTGGTGGGTCAAAGGTTCTGTCTTGGACATGTTTAGTCTGAGACACCAATTATATATTCAAGTGAAGACGTCAAGGAGTCAGCCAAATATACAAGTCTGAAGCTCAGAGATAACATGCAGGCTGGAGACACAAACTTAGGAATGGACAGCAAGCAGAGAAATGGATGGCAAATGAAGCCACAGGACTAAATTGGACTCCTGAAAAGAAGGAAGACCCACAACTGAGCCTGGGACATGCCGGCATTGAGAGGTCTGAGAAGAGGAGCCAGCAAAGGTGACTGAAAAGGGCAGCCAGGGCAAAGAAAAACCAGGGGAGCGGGTTGTCACACAAACCAAAGTAAGGAAGCTTTTCAAAAGGGAGGGAGTGGTTACCTGTGTCCAACTCTGCCAACAGGGTAGGATGAGGACAGAGAAGTGGCCACTAGATGGAGGCCAGTGGTGGCTTTGGCATGTGGGTCTCCAAGGAATGGTGGATACAGAAGACCCACCAGAATAGAAGGAAGAAAGAATTGTGTGATGTAGGCATGGAGACAACAAATAAAAAGTACAACTCTTTGGGAAGGAACACAAAAAAGTGGGGTGGTGGCTGCAGAGGGACATAGGGTGAAGGGAGGACTTCTTCACAACGGCAGACTCTTGGGCATGTTCATAGCTGTTGTCAACAACCTGAGAGAGAGGGAGGAGTTGGTGTTGATGAGACAAAAGTCCTGAGCAGGCAGTGGGGCATAAACACCAGAGCTCAAGAGAACGGTTGTCCTCAGGGACACCTCTCCTGTCATGATAGAAGGGAAGGCGAGTGGATTCGGTCTTGTGGTTGGAAGATAAGAGTTCCTGCCCAACTGCCTTTGCTATTTCAATAAAGAGCAAAGGGATTATCATCAGCACAGGGTGGGTGAAGGTGAAAACACTTCTCCCTCCTAGTCAGCCTTCTCCCTTCTCCCCACTAAATGCTGTTGTACTCAATGCCCAGAACTTCTCCCTCCTCTTTTTTGAGCTGGCTCTGCTCTGGCTCACAATGCTGTCTCTCCTAAGGAAGATGTCTACATTTTTAAAACAAAGTATCTGGGAATAGCGCATCAGTCAAAAAAAAAAAAAAAAAAAAAAGCCTCTCTCTCTAACAGAAGCATCTCAGAATGGTCTGGAAATGTTCCCCCAGAAATGGTAGGAAAGCCCAAAACTTAGATAACCACAGCTATTCACATGGACAAATGCTGAATGACATATGGGCATGTAACTCTCTGGAGTTCTGGTACGGCTGCATTACTCACATTTGACTACCAACCAACCCTCCATCTGTAGAAAATGAGTTTGTGGCAATCAAAAAGAATGAAATCTTGCCATTCGCAACTATGTGGATGGAACTAGAGGGTTCTATGCTAATCGAAATTAGTCAGAGAAAGACAAATATCAAATGACCTCACTCATATGAGGACTTTAAGAGACAAAACAGATGAACATAAGGGAAGAGAAGCAAAAATAATAAAACACAGGGAGGGGGACAAAAACATAAAAGACTCTTAAATATGGAGAACAAACAGAGGGTTACTGGAGGGGCTGTGGGAGGGGCGATGGGCTAAATGGGTAAGGGGCATTAAGGAATCTACTCCTGAAATCATTGTTGCACTATATGCTAACTAATTTGGATGTAAATTTAAAAAATAAATTAAATTTAAAAAAATTTTTTTAAAGTGAGCTTTGGATTATCTGCCCCAACGAGGGGCAGGGCAGCCCAAAACCATTTACATTCCTTGCCAACTCACCGGAAGTGGTAGGATGGGATTGACTACAGTCTGTAGAATGTCTACACACTTGGCATTCACCTCCGTTTATTGCTGTGAGTGGATGGAACCCACTCACAGTGTAGATACCCACGCATTTCCCGCTCCCAACAACATCCGGGACATTTGTATCTGCCACCCAAGAGAAAGGTAAGACAGGCCTCTAAGCAAACCATGGGTGGAGGCTCCTGTCTGAAAAATGAATTGTTTCACCCACAGCTATTTTTTTTTTTCTGTCAGTAGAAATACTTAGAGATTGAGTTGGCAAATGCGAGCCTGACACACGTGCAGGGAAATTCTGGTCCCCGCTGCTGCTGCCACTGAGTAATCACTCTGAATTCACTGTCTCCACGAGAGCTCTGCCTCCCCCTCCTTGGAAATTCCCCCAGAACGGGGAGTCTGCAATCCTCTTGATGTCTTGCTATTTCTAAGAATGGCAATGGAATATTTGTGGAACTTCCTCCACAAGAGGAAATGGTGACCTTTAAACTTTCATCAAAAGAGAAGGAAGTGAATGCTAATAAGTTTCCTTCAATCAATGCCACCCAGCAAGGCTGAGAATCTCTTGTCTTCATAGTGACCTCAGCAGAGTCCCTGAGAGACAGCTGAGCAGTGACTCCATGGCTCTCCAGGACCTAAGCTCCAGTTACCCTTCCTCCTTCTATCTACCCTCCATCTCAGGGGGCCTTGGATTCCATTTCCTAAGATTAGGGATAAAAAAGACTCATCAATAAGAACTTGGCAGTCCCTACCTGAGTCTATTTCCCAAACCTGTCCCAGGGATGTCTCTCCATGCCCCCTCACTCATCTGCCACTTGGCCTCTCTGTGTGAGGAAGGAACTTTCTACCTGGTCACAGAAAAAGTCCTCCTTTGGACTCTAGGCTGCTCCTCATCAGCCAAGGTCCTGCAGGCTCAGGCCTCTAATAGTCTCTTCCTGACCACAGACACTGAAATCCCTATCCTTAGGAACTCATCCTTAACTCTCTTCCCATTCCCCCTCCCCTCTTCCCTGGCAGGAAGTCCCTGCCCTAACCAGCTAACTCCTGAGATATCTTCAATGACCTTCACACTATCCTAAATTGAGCTGCAACAACTCTTTTATTCTTGCAAAATGTCTCCCTTACCTGTGGGCTGGCACATTCTCCTCCGAGAACAGAAATTTCCTGAGAAGTTTCCCCACAGCAGCTGCTAAAGTGGAAGGAGGAAAGGAGGGAATAAGGGAGAGAAGGAGAGAGGAAAGGAGGGCAGGAGGAGAACCTACATTTTACTGAATACCAAATGTAACTAGTATATTTGGCAGTCTGAACTTAGTGAATTATAAACAAGAAATGACTTTATTTTCCTCCAGCAACTGCTTCACACATGCTCTGACATCTCCAGCCAGCACAGAACTTTCTAGTAAACCTTCATGTATGAACAGTCTCAGCTTCCAGACAAAGATGACAGATATGAACTCTTTCACCTAATTCTGTTCCTTTTTGCAAACATCATTAAATAACCTGAAAGGGATCTTAAAGGCACAAACCCACAAGCATGGAGAGAAGAGAAAAGGACACAGCAACAATGGCGGTGGTATGAACTGTTTTGATCAGGCAACTCCTGGGCATACACTTCATTGAGTTCACATTCACAACAAAAATTCAAAAGTTCCCCATCCCACACAGGAGTTTTTTAAAGAAAAAAAAAATGAAAGCTGGAAAGAAGTTGGACAAGAGGAAATTGTTCCTAAGTCAGCAGTGGAAAAGCTGAGAACCAACCAACATCTAGTACATTTGAGACTGGAGGGGAAGGTAAAATAAGGAAGACTGTTTGGAAACCAGTTTAAAAAATGGTGCTTGGATGGCTCAGTTAAGCATCTGACTCTTGATTTCAGCTCAAGTCATGATCTCATGGTTTGTGAGTTCGAGCCCCACATCTGGCTCTGTGCTGACAGTACAGAGACTGCTTGGGTTTCTCTCTCTACCTCTCTCTCTGCTCCTTGCCCATCTGCACACACTTACTCTCACTCTCTCTCTAAATAAATAAACTTAAAAAAATTAATGGTTACAAACCAAAGAAAAAGTACATTTGTAAATACATATTATATGATTCTATTTACATAAAAGTCTAGAAAATGTAAACTATCTATAGTGACAGAAAATAAGTCAGTCTTTGCTTGGGAATAAAGAAGGGGAGACGAAGGAATTGCAAAGAGTCCTGAGGAAACAGATAATAAATATGTTCACTATCTTGACTTGGTGATGGTTTAAAGGGGGTATGTTAAACATAAATTACACAGTTTTAATTACATGCAGTTTAGTATATGTCAGTTTTACCTCAATAACACTGTCTTTTAAAAGTACTGGCAGAACTATGAGGAAATTCTCATTTGTTGCTGACTGGTTCAGTCTTTTTGAAGAAGGACATGATAATAATTTAACATCTGGTAATAACAAAAATGACATTAACAGGGGGGAAAAACTAACAGTTATATCCACAGATCACCTTTCCCATACTAGTAGAAGAGAGCAAGTTTATTCTGTAGAAAATGTAAAATAAAGGGTAATGGGAGACACCAGGCACATTTGAAGGTAGGAGAAAAATACTGAAAACAGGATGATTAATGAAAGCATGCGGCATGATGTTGAGAATCCCAGACCTTCTTCCCCACGCCACTTACAGAAGGATCCTTACCAGGCATTTATCCTTTAGGCAGGAGACTAAACGAGGCTTCCCTAGAGAATAAAGTCAATACTAATATTAGGGTTTCTCCAATATAGTGGCCCTGCCAAGTCATTAAAATGACAGCACTCACAGCCAACAGGCCTCACCCATATATTCAGAGCTTCCAATTGGCTTTCAAGTGGCCTAACCTTGAATATAAGCAGAAAAGCCACTAAACATCTGCAGAAAGTTTCTAGCAAGATAGATAAACCAACCAAACTCTGAAAGCTATAAAACACTGATGAAAGAAATTGAAGATGACACAAACAAATGGAAAGATATTCCATTTCACATGGATTGGGAAGAGAAATATTGTTAAAATGTCCAGACTACCCAAAGCAATCTACAGACTTAATGCAATTTCTATCAAAATACCAATAGCATTTTCACAGAACTGGAATAAACAATCCTAAAATTTATATGGAATCACAAAAGACCCCAAAAAGCCAAAGCAATCTTAAAAAAGAAGAACAAAACTGTAGGTTTTGTTTAATTTATCACAATCCCAGATTTCAAGATATACTACAAAGCTGTAGTAATCAAAACAGTATGGTACTGACACAAAAATAGACACATAGAACAATAGTCCCAAATAGAGAGCCCAGAAATAAACCCATGATTAAATGGTCAATTAATCTTTGACAAAGGGGGTAAGAATATGCAATGGGAGAAAGACAGTCTCTTCAACAAATCATGTTGGGAAAACTGGACGACTACATGCAAAAGATTAAAACTAGGCTACTTTCTTACACCATACACAAAAATAAATTCAAAATGAATTAAAGAACTAAAAGCGAGGCATGAAACCATAGAAATCATAGAAGAGAGCCCAGGCAGTAATTTCTGGTATCAGCTGTAGCAACATTTTTTTTTTAGATATGTCTCCTGAAGCAAGGGAAATAAAAGTAAAAATAAACCATTGGGACTACATCAAAATAAAAGGCTTCTGCACAGCAAAGGAAACAATCAAAAAAACTAAAAAGACAGTATAGGGAATGGGAGAAGATATTTGCAAATGACATATGTGATAAGGGGTTACTATCAAAAGTATATAAAGAACTTACACAACTCAACACCAAGAAACAAATAATCCAATTAAAAAATGGGCAGAAAACATGAACAGACATTTCTCCAAAGAAGACACACAAATGGCCAACAGACACATGAAAAGATGCTCAACATCATTCATCGTCAGGAAAATGCAAATCAAAAGCACAGTGAGATATCACCTCACACCTGTCAGAATGACTAAAATCAAAAACACAAAAAAGAACAAGTGTTGGTGAGGATATGGGAAAAAAGGAACCTTCGTGCACTGTTGGGTGGGAATGCAAACTGGTGCAGCCACTATGGAAAACACCGTGGCGGTTCCTCAAAAAATTAAAAATAGAATTACCATATGATCCAGTAATTCCACTACTGGGTATTTACTCAAAGAATATGAAAACAGTAATTCAAAAAGATATATGCACGCTTATGTTTATTGCAGCACTATTTACAATAGCCAAATTATGGAAGCAACCCAAGTGTCTATCTATATGAATGGACAAAGAAGATGTGAGGTATAAAGATGCAGACACACACACACACACACACACACACATGATTATTACTAAGCCATAAAAAGAATGAGATCTTGCTATTTGCAACAACGTGGATAGATCTAGAGGGTATAATGCTAGGTGAAATGTCAGTGAAAGAAAGGCAAATACAGTATGATTTCACTCATATATGGAATTTAATAAACAAAACAAATTAGCAAAGAAAAAAGAGACAAACCAAAAAATAGACTCTTAACTATAGAGAAAAAAACTGGTGGTTACCAGAATGGAGGGTGGTGGGGAGATGAGTGAAATAGGTAAAGAATATTCAGAGTACACTTACCATGATGAGTGTCAAATAATATATAGAATTATTGAATCACCATATTGTACACCTGAAATTAACATAATACGGTATGTTAATTATATTGGATTTTTTTAAAAAGCAGGAAGAAGAAAGAGACTATGCAAAGAGAAGGAAACCTAAAAAAAACTATTATGGATATCCACAGAGTAATAAGATAATAGGCCCATTGGTTGCATTTCTATACACCAAAAATGAAGCAGCAGAAAGAGAAATCAAGGAATTGATCCCATTTACAATTGCACCAAAACCCATAAAATACCTAGGAATAAACCTAACCAAAGAGTTGAAACATCTGTACATTGAAAACTATACAAAGCTTGTGAAAGAAACTGAAGAAGATCCAAAAAAATGGAAAAACATTCCATGCTCATTGATTGGAAGAACAAATATTGTTAAATGTCTATACTACCCAAAGCAGTCTATACATTCAATGCAATCCTATCAAAATAACACCAGCATTTTCCACAGAGCTAGAACAAACAATCCTAAAACTTACATGAAACCAGAAAAGACCCTGAACAGCCAAAGCAATCCTGAAAAAGAAAACCAAAGTTGGAGGTAACACAATTCCAGACTTCAAGCTGTACTACAAAGCTTGAAGTACAGTACCGTACTGGCACAAAACAGACTGGCACAAAACTGGCACAAAAACAGACACATAGACCAATGGAACAGAACAGAGAACCCAGAAATGGACCCACAAACATATGGCCAACGAATCTTTGACAAAGCAGGAAAGAATATCCAATGAAATAAAGACAGTCTCTTCAGCAAATGGTATTGGGAAAATTGCACTGCAACATACAGAAGAATGAACCGGGACCACTTTCTTACACCATACACAAAAATAAACTCAAAATGGATGAAAGACCTCAATGTAAGACAGGAAAGCCATCAAAATCTAGACGAGAAAACAGACAACAACCTCTTTGACCTCAGCTGCAGCAACTTCTTATTTGGCATGTCTCCAGAGGCAGGGGAAACAAAAGCAACAATGAAGAATTGGGACCTCATCAAGATAAAAAGCTTCTGCACAGTGAAGGAAACAATCAGCAAAACTAAAGGGCAACCAACAGAATAGGAGAAGATATTTGCAAATGACAAATCAGATAAAGGGTTAGTATCCAAAATCTATAAAGAATTTATCAAAGTCAACAACCAAAACCCAAATAATCCAATGAAGAAATGGGCAAAAGACATGAAAAGACACCTTTCCAAAGAAGACATCCAGATGGCCAAAAGACACATGAAAAGATGCTCAACATCACTCATCATCAGGGAAATACAAATCAAAACCACAGTGAGATACCACCTCACACCTGTCAGAATAGCTAAAATTAACAACTCAGGCAACAACAGATGTTGGTGAGGATGCAGAGAAAGAGGAACCCTTTTGCAATGTTGGTGGGAATGCAAACTGGTGTAGCCACTCTGGAAAACAGTATGGAGGTTCCTCAAAAAAATTAAAAATTAGAACTACCCTATGACCCAGAAATTGCACTACTAGGTATTTATCCAACGGGTAAAAAAATGCTGATTCAAAGAGGCACACGCACCCCCATGTTTATAGCAACACTATCAACAATAGCCAAAGTATGGAAAGAGCCCAAGTGTCCATCAACTGATGAATGGATAAAGAAGATGTGCTATATAAACATACAATGTAATATTACTTGGCAGTCAAAAAGAATGAAATCTTGCCATTTACAGCAACGTGGATAGAACTGGAGGGTGTTATGGTAAGTGAAACAAGTCAGTCAGAGAAAGATAAATAACATGATTTCACTCATATGTGGAATTTAAGTTACAAAATAGATGAACATAAGGGAAGGGAAACAAAAATAATATAAAAACAGAGAGGGAGACAAACCATAAGAGACTCTTTTTTTTATGTTTATTTATTTTTGTTTTTTTTTTTAATTTTTTTTCAATATATATTTATTGTCAAATTGGTTTCCATACAACACCCAGTGCTCATCCCAAAAGGTGCCCTCCTCAATACCCATCAACCACCCTCCACTCCCTCCCACCACCCCCCTCCCATCAACCCTCAGTTTGTTCTCAGTTTTTAAGAGTCTCTTATGTTTTGGCTCTCTCTCACTCTAACCTCTTTTTTTTTTTCCTTCCCCTCCCCCATGGGTTTCTGTTAAGTTTCTCAGGATCCACATAAGAGTGAAACCATATGGTATCTGTCTTTCTCTGTATGGCTTATTTCACTTAGCATCACACTCTCCAGTTCCATCCACCTTGCTACGAAGGGCCATATTTCGTTCTTTCTCATTGCCACGTAGTACTCCATTGTGTATATAAACCACAATTTCTTTATCCATTCATCAGTTGATGGACATTTAGGCTCTTTCCATAATTTGGCTATTGTTGAGAGTGCTGCTATAAACATTGGGGTACAAGTGCCCCATGCATCAGTACTCCTGTATCCCTTGGGTAAATTCCTAGCAGTGCTATTGCTGGGTCATAGGGTAGATCTATTTTTAATTTTTTGAGGAACCTCCACACTGTTTTCCAGAGCGGCTGCACCAATTTGCATTCCCACCAACAGTGCAAGAGGGTTCCCGTTTCTCCACATCCTCTCCAGCATCTATAGTCTCCTGATTTCTTCATTTTGGCCACTCTGACTGGCGTGAGGTGATATCTGAGTGTGGTTTTGATTTGTATTTCCCTGATAAGGAGTGACATTGAGCATTTATTCATGTGCCTGTTGGCTATCCGGAAGTCTTCTTTAGAGAAGTGTCTATTCATGTTTTCTGCCCATTTCTTCACTGGGTTATTTGTTTTCCGGGTGTGGAGTTTGGTGAGCTCTTTATAGATTCTGGATACTAGCCCTTTGTCCGATATGTCATTTGCAAATATCTTTTCCCATTCCGCTGGTTGCCTTTTAGTTTTGTTGGTTGTTTCCTTTGCTGTGCAGAAGGTTTTTATCCTCATAAGGTCCCGGTAGTTCATTTTTGCTTTTAATTCCCTTGCCTTTGGGGATGTGTCAAGTAAGAAATTGCTACGACTGAGGTCAGAGAGGTCTTTTCCTGCTTTCTCCTCTAGGGTTTTGATGGTTTCCTGTCTCACATTCAGGTCCTTTATCCATTTTGAGTTTATTTTTGTGAATGGTGTGAGAAAGTGGTCTAGTTTCAACCTTCTGCATGTTGCTGTCCAGTTCTCCCAGCACCATTTGTTAAAGAGACTGTCTTTTTTCCATTGGATGTTCTTTCCTGCTTTGTCAAAGATGAGTTGGCCATACGTTTGTGGGTCTAGTTCTGGGGTTTCTATTCTATTCCATAGGTCTATGTGTCTGTTTCTGTGCCAATACCATGCTGTCTTGATGATGACAGCTTTGTAGTACAGGCTAAAGTCTGGGATTGTGATGCCTCCTGCTTTGGTCTTCTTCTTCAAAATTACTTTGGCTACTCGGGGCCTTTTGTGGTTCCATATGAATTTTAGGATTGCTTGTTCTAGTTTCGAGAAGAATGCTGGTGCAATTTTGATTGGGATTTCATTGAATGTGTAGATAGCTTTGGGCTGTATTGACATTTTGACAATATTTATTCTTCTAATCCATGAGCACAGAATGTTTTTCCATTTCTTTATATCTTCTTCAATTTCCTTCATAAGCTTTCTATAGTTTTCAGTATACATATCTTTTACATCTTTGGTTAGATTTACTCCTAGGTATTTTATGCTTCTTGGTGCAATTGTGAATGGGATCAGTTTCCTTATTTGTCTTTCTGTTGCTTCACTGTTAGTGTGTAAGAATGCAACTGATTTCTGTACATTGATTTTGTATCCTGTGACTTTGCTGAATTCATGTATCAGTTCTAGCAGACTTTTGGTGGAGTCTATCGGATTTTCCATGTATAATATCATGTCATCTGCAAAAAGCAAAAGCTTGACTTCATCTTTGCCAATTTTGATGCCTTTGATTTCCTTTTGTTGCTGATTGCTGATGCTAGAACTTCCAACACTATGTTAAACAACAGCGGTGAGAGTGGACATCCCTGTCGTGTTCCTGATCTCAGGGAAAAAGCTCTCAGTTTTTCTTCACTGAGGATGATGTTAGCTGTGGGCTTTTCATAAATGGCTTTTATGATCTTTAAGTATGTTCCTTCTATACCGACTTTCTCGAGGGTTTTTATTGAGAAACGGTGCTGAATTCTGTCAAATGCCTTTTCTGCATTGATTGACAGGATCATATGGTTCTTATCTTTTCTTTTATTAATGTGATGTATCACGTTGATTGATTTGCGAATGTGGAACCAGCCCTGCATCCCAGGAATGAATCCCACTTGATCATGGTGAATAATTCTTTTTATATGCTGTTGAATTCGATTTGCTGGTATCTTATTGAGAATTTCTGCATCAATATTCATCAGGGATATTGGCCTATAGTTCTCTTTTTTTACTGGGTCTCTGTCTGGTTTAGGAATCAAAGTAATACTGGCTTCATAGAATGAGTCTGGAAGTTTTCCTTCCCTTTCTATTTCTTGGAATAGCTTGAGAAGGATAGGTATTATCTCTGCTTTAAACGTCTGGTAGAACTCCCTTGGGAAGCCATCTGGTCCTGGACTGTTATTTGTTGGGAGATTTTTGATAACCGATTCAATTTCTTCACTGGTTATGGGTCTGTTCAAGCTTTCTATTTCCTCCTGATTGAGTTTTGGAAGCGTGTGGGTGTTTAGGAATTTTTCCATTTCTTCCAGGTTGTCCAGTTTGTTGGCATATAATTTTTCATAGTATTCCCTGATAATTGTTTGTATCTCTGAGGGATTGGTTGTAATCATTCCATTTTCATTCATGATTTTATCTATTTGTGTCATCTCCCTTTTCTTTTTGAGAAGCCTGGCTAGAGGTTTATCAATTTTGTTTATTTTTTCAAAAAACCAACTCTTGGTTTCGTTGATCTGCTCTACAGTTTTTTTAGATTCTATATTGTTTATTTCTGCTCTGATCTTTATTATTTCTCTTCTTCTGCTGGGTTTAGGCTGCCTTTGCTGTTCTGCTTCTATTTCCTTTAGGTGTGCTGTTAGATTTTGTATTTGGGATTTTTCTTGTTTCTTGAGATAGGCCTGGATTGTGATGTATTTTCCTCTCAGGACTGCCTTCGCTGCATCCCAAAGCGTTTGGATTGTTGTATTTTCATTTTCGTTTGTTTCCATATATTTTTAAATTTCTTCTCTAATTGCCTGGTTGACCCACTCATTGTTTAGTAGGGTATTCTTTAACCTCCATGCTTTTGGAGGTTTTCCAGACTTTTTCCTGGGGTTGATTTCAAGCTTCATAGCATTGTGGTCTGCAAGTATGCAGGGTATGATTTCAATTCTTATATACTTATGAAGGGCTGTTTTGTGACCCAGTATATGATCTATCTTGGAGAATGTTCCATGTGCACTCGAGAAGAAAGTATATTCTGTTGCTTTGGGATGCAGAGTTCTAAATATATCTGTCAAGACCATCTGATCCAATGTATCATTCAGGGCCCTTGTTTCTTTACTGACCGTGTGTCTAGATGATCTATTCATTTCTGTAAGTGGAGTGTTAAAGTCCACTGCAATTACCACATTCTTATCAATAAGGTTGCTTATGTTTGTGAGTAATTGTTTTATATTTTGGGGGCTCCCGTATTCGGTGCATAGACATTTATAATTGTTAGCTCTTCCTGATGGATAGACCCTGTGATTATTATATAATGCCCTTCTTCATCTCTTGTTACAGCCTTTAATTTAAAGTCTAGTTTGTCTGATATAAGTATGGCTACTCCAGCTTTCTTTTGACTTCCAGTAGCATGATAAATAGTTCTCCATCCCCTCACTCTCAATCTGAAGGTGTCCTCAGGTCTAAAATGAGTCTCTTGTACACAGCAAATAGATGGGTCTTGTTTTTTTATCCATTCTGATACCCTATGTCTTTTGGTTGGTGCATTTAGTCCATTTACATTCAGTGTTATTATAGAAAGATATGGGTTTAGAGTCATTGTGATGTCTGTATGATTTATGCTTGTAGCGATGTCTCTGGTACTTTGTCTCACAGGATCCCCCTTAGGATCTCTTGTAGGGCTGGTTTAGTGGTGACAAATTCCTTCAGTTTTTGTTTGTTTGGGAAGACCTTTATCTCTCCTTCTATTCTAAATGACAGACTTGCTTGATAAAGGATTCTCGGCTGCATATTTTTCCTGTTCATAACATTGAAGATCTCGTGCCAATCCTTTCTGGCCTGCCAAGTTTCAGAAGAGAGATCGGTCACAAGTCTTATAGGTCTTCCTTTATATGTTAGAGCACATTTATCCCTCGCTGCTTTCAGAATTTTCTCTTTGTCCTTGTATTTTGCCAGTTTCACTATGATATGTCATGCAGAAGATCAAGTACGTCTGAAGGGAGTTCTTTGTGCCTTTTGGATTTCAATGCCTTTTTCCTTCCCCAGATCAGGGAAGTTCTCAGCTATTATTTCTTCAAGTACACCTTCAGCACCTTTCCCTCTCTCTTCCTCCTCTGGAATACCAATTATGTGTATATTAGTTCTCTTTAGTGCATCACTTAGTTCTCTAATTTTCCCCTCATACTCCTGGATTTTTTTATCTCTCTTTTTCTCAGCTTCTTTTTCCATAATTTTATCTTCTAGTTCACCTATTCTCTCCTCTGCCTCTTCAATCTGAGCCATGGTCATTTCCATTTTATTTTGTAGCTCGTTTATTGCATTTTTTGCTCCTCCTGACAGTTCCTTAGTCCCTTGATCTCTGTAGCATTAGATTCTCTGCTGTCCTCTATACTGTTTTCAAGCCCAGCGATTAATTTTATGACTATTATTCTAAGTTCACTTTCTGTTTATATTGTTTAAATCCTTTTTGATCAGTTCATTAGCTGTTGTTATTTCCTGGAGATTCTTTTGAGGGGAATTCTTCCGTTTGGTTATTTTGGATAGTTCCTGGAGTGGTGCGGAACTGCAGGGCACTCCCCCTGTGCTTGAATAACTCGCGTTGGTGGGTGGGGCCACAGTCAGACCTGATGTCTGCCCCCAGCCCACCGCAGGGGCCATAGTCAGACTGGTGTGTGTCTTCTCTTTCCCTCTCCTAGGGGCGGGATTCACTGTGGGGTGGCGTGGCCCGTCTGGGCTACTTGCATACTGCCAGGCTTGTGGTGCTGGGGATCTGGCATATTAGCTGGGGTAGACAGGCAAGGTGCATGGGACGGGAGGGGCAGGCTCAGCTCGCTTCTCCTTGGGTGATCCGCTTCAGGAGGGGCCCTGCAGCAGCAGGAGGGAGTCAGGCCCACCGTCGGAGGTGTGGGTCCGCAGAAGCACAGCGTTGGGTGTTTGTGCGGTGCCAGCAAGTTCCCTGGCGGGAACTGGTTCCCTTTGGGATTTTGGCTGGGGGATGGGCGAGGGAGATGGCGCTGGCGGGCGCCTTTGTTCCCCGCCAAGCTGAGCTCTGTCATCCGGGGCTCAACAACTCTCCCTCCCGTTGTCCTCCAGCCTTCCCGCTCTCCGAGCAGAGCTGTTAACTTATAACCTTCCAGATGTTAAGTCCTGCTCGCTGTCCAAACACACTCCGTCCGGCCCCTCCGCTTTTGCAAGCCAGACTCGGGGTCTCTGCTTGGCCAGCCGCCCCTCCGCCCTGGCTCCCTCCCGCCAGTCCGTGGAGCCTGCACCGCCTCTCCGCCCTTCCTACCCTCTTCCGTGGGCCTCTCGTCTGCGCTTGGCTCCGGAGACTCCGTTCTGCTAGTCTTCTGGCAGTTTTCTGGGTTATTTAGGCAGGTGTAGGTGGAATCTAAGTGATCAGTAGGACGCGGTGAGCCCAGCCATCTTCCCCCTCCTGTTTCAACCATAAGAGACTCTTAAATACAGAGAACAAACTGAGGGTTGCTGGAAGGGTGTTGGGGGAGGGGTGGGCTAATGGGCAATGGGCAGTAAGGAGGACACTTGTTGGGATAAGCACAGGGTGTTATATGTAAGTAATGAATCACTAAATTCAATTCCTGAAATCATTATTACACTATAAGTTAACTTGGATTTAAATTTTCAAAAATAATAAATTTAAAAAATAATACTAAAAAAATAATAATAAGATAATAGACCCAAGAAACAAGAGCAAAATACTATGGGGGAGAGAGGAGGGAGAATATTCAAAGAACAAGAAAATATGATAAGAGAAATGAAAACTTAATAAAAGAGTTGGAGATAATATTAAGCAAATCTCCCAGAAAGTAATCCAAAAGCATAAAGATAGGATAGAACCAATAAGAATATTAGAGGACAGGTTCAGGAGAGTAAAAAGATGAAAATAGAGATTCCAGAGAAAAGGAAAGGATGGAAAAAAACTGAGAGAAAGGGCACTTAATCAAATAATTAACAAAGTTTTCAGAACTTGAAAAACAAGAGTTTTCAGATTGTAATGAAATATAGTGAATAATGAATGAAAAAGACCCCCATCATGAGATTTCAGAACACTGGAGATATAAAATATTCCAGATAGAAAACAACAGTCACATGGAAATATTTGGGTATTTGAATGGCATCAGACTTCTCAGCAACAATATTGGAGGCTAGAAGAAAATGAAGCAATGCCTTCAAAATCATAAGGGAAAACTAACTTCAACTTAGAATTCTTTTTTTTGTTTAATGTTTACTTACTTTTGAGAGAGACAGAGACACAGCGTGAGCAGGGGAGGGCCAGAGAGAGAGAGAGGGAGACACAGAATCCAAAGCAGGCTCCAGGCTCTGAGCTGTCAGCACAGAGCCCGATGCAGGGCTCGAACTCACAGACCTGAGCCAAAGTTGGGCACTGAACCGACTGAGCGACCCAAGCCCCCAGCCTAGAATTCTTTGTCCAGCCAAACATTAGCCTGCCATGCACACACATGTGAAGCAAATGTGACAAAACATTGAGGACACTGTCTGAGGAAGATGAGTATGCAGATGTTCATTGTGCTATTCTTTAGACTTATCTGTGTGTTTGAAAATTTTCATGATAAAATGGATGAGGAGAGGGCAGAAGGAAGAAGAACACAATTTCACACTTAATTCAAAGTTTCTCACCTTCCCCTGCTCAGCCTGACCTATGGCTCTAGGAAGGGAAAAATGTCTATTCCTTCACTCTTTCCTCCTTCCCCTCCATCTTCTACCCTACCTCCCCTGACCCGGAATCTAGGAAGAGGCAGTGGGAAATGGAGAAAGCCTTCCATATCTGGGGCTTGCCAGAGAGACCAAGCCTCCTCAGGGGGTGGGAGTACCCTGCTGAGGTCTAAGTGGTACTGGTGCTTGGATACAACTTGTCCAAGCAGGTCAGACGAGTGGATGGGGCAAGCAGCAGGAAGTCATTCACTGGCATGAGCTGATCTGTATGCAGGGGTGGGAGAACTTGCAGAGGAATCAGCCATGAGAAAACAGTGTGGCATCCTTCTTTAGTAGATGCCTTTGTTGTGGTGCCTGGGTGGCTCAGTCAGTTAAGTGACTGACTCTTGTTTTCGACTCAGGTCATGATCTCACGGTCACTGAACGCTGCATGGGGCTCTTCTGCACTAACAGCGCAGAGCCTGCTTGGGATTCCGTCTCCCTCTTTGCCCCTTCCCTGCTCTCTCTCTCTCTCTCTCTCAAAATAAATAAACTTTAAAAAAGCTAAATTTTAGGGGCACCTGGGTGGCTCAGTCAGTTAAGCATCAGACTCCAGCTCAGGTCATGATCTCACAGTTTGTGAGTTTGAGCCCCACATCAGGTGAGCTCAAGCCCTACTTTGGGTGAGCCTCACTTGTCTCTCTCTCTCTCTCCAACCTTCAAGGGTTTGCACTCTCTTTCTCTCTCTCTCTCTCTGCCCCTTGCTCACTTGTGCCCTCTTAATTAATTTTAGCAGATGTCTTTGCTCAGGCACAGGAAATCACAGAGGAAGGAGGCTTATAGGAGTTATTTCACCAGAGACTCTGTGACCCATGGATGTAAGAGTACCCAGGACACAGAGGAAGGCAGTAGGGATGCGTTCTTTCCTCTTCAACACAAACGCAGAATAGCCCTGGTGCCAGTACACCTACACACAGCCCCTCTGGGAGACAGGCCTCTGGTGAAGACATCAGCCTTCTCGGTTGGTCCCTGCAGCAAAGCCAGTGTTGTGCCCAAAGCATCACAGGTAGCTCAAAGCAGCAACAAGGGCGGCACCATGTGAGTACCAGCTGCCAGACTGGTTTATATGTGAGACAGCCTCAGAGAACTCAGCGATAAGCCAGGTGAGATCTGCAGGATGAGCTTCCGAGGTCCTGGTCATAAGGGAACAGGGGCCAGGGAAGCTGGAGCGAACTGTTACTACACTTCCTTTACATCCACACAGTTGTGAGGCCCACAGAGTCTTGTTATTTTTCTATGAATAGTCTTTTAGCAAAAACTGCACAAATTGAAATTGTACGATGTGATCATTGTGACAAAAGCATATACCCATGAATGAACATATCCATTACCCCCAAAAGTTTCCTCATACCCCTGTACAACCTCCCCTCCCCATCCCTGCACCCCAACATCAGACAACTACTAGTGCTTTCTGTCCCATAGATGAGTTTGCATTTTCTAGAATTTCATATAAATGAAATCATACAGTGTGTACTCCTTCATGCCGGGTTTCTTTCAGCATAACTATTTTGAGATTCATCCATATTGTTGCATGTATCATTAGTCCATTCCTTTTTATTGCTGAACAGTATTCCATTGTATGAATGTACCATAGTTTGTTTGTTCATTCACTTGTTGATGACATTGAGTTGTTTCCTTTTTAGTAATGACACATAAAGTTGCCATGAATATTCCTGTAGGAATATTTGCATAAAAATATGCTTTTATTCCTTGTGGGTAAATAAAAACCTGGCAGTGGAAGGGCTAGCCCGTATGGTAGCTATATGTTTAACTTTTTAAGAAACTAACAAAGTGGGGGTGCCTGGGTGGCTCAGTCAGTTGGGAGGTCGACTTTAGCTCAGGTCATGATCTCACGATTTGTGAGTTTGAGTCCTGCATCGAGCTCTGTGCTGCTGACAGCTTGAAGCCTGCTTCAGATTCTGTACCTCCCTCTCTCTCTGCCCCTCCCCCGCTCACACTATTTGTCTGTCTCTCTCAAAAATAAATAAACATTAGAAAAAAATTTTTTTAAAAAGAGGGGCGCCTGGGGGGGCTCAGTCGGTTAAGCGTCTGACTTCGGCTCAGATCATGATCTCACGGTTTGTAAGTTCGAGCCCCATGTCAGGCTCTGTGCTGACAGCTCTGTGCTGACCTAGACCGTGCTTCGGATTCTGTGTCTCGTTCTCTCTGCCCCTCTCCCACTTGTGCTCTGTCTCTCAAAAATAAATAAATGAAAAAAAAAATTTTTAATAAAAGAAAAGAAACTATCAAACTGTTTCCCAAAGTGTTTGTACCATTTTGCATTCCTACTAGCAGTGTATAAAAGTCCTAGATCTCTTCTATCCTCATCAACACTTGGTATGGTCAGTCTTTCTCATTACAGACACTCTTAGAGGTGTATAAGGAGGCCCAGAGAGTCTAGAGTTACATTGGTATCTTCTTCAGCACCCAGAACAGTGCCAATCATGGAGGAAAAACCTGTTTTTTGATTGATCAGAATTTTACAGTAAATGGAATCAGTTACAAGCTGGTTTGGCCGGGCCTTACCTCTGGAGACAAGCTTGCTGAGGATTTAAAAGAAGAAAAATCTGGTTTACCTCTGCTCCACTAGAGAGCCACTAAGGCCCAATCCATGAGAAGTAGAGGTCAGCCCACCCTGTCCTTTACACCAGAAGTATTTGCAAGTCCACTGTATTTCAGGAGGGCCCGGGGCTCACTGACCCTGCACTGTAGAGAGTGACTAGCTCAATGAGGGGTCTAAGAAGAAACAAGCTGGGTGAGGAACAGGTAGAGAAGACTCAGGGGAGCACATAACAGACGTCTCACATTCCTGAGGGGCTCTCCTACAGTACCAGAACATCTTTGCAACTCTGAGGGCATACCTTGGATAAACAGATGGGACTCACAGAGTAGCTCATAGCTTTTGGTCCACCAGAGGAAGAACATCAGCTCTCCAGCTGCAGAGGGGGCTGCTTCACAAAGTTACAAGAGTCCCCTCTCTCAAATCAGCCTCGTCTTTGCAGAAATGCAACCGAAGGTACTCTCATACCCTGAGGAAGAGGTGGGACTAGGAAAATAGCTCCTAAATTCTAGAAAGTAGGTCAGGCTCATACTAGGAGTTTTCTAAAGACTTCATTTAATGAAACTGAAGAGTTGAAACAGAAAATGCTAAATTAGTCTTTAACAGAGATTGCATTAAGGCAACCCAAGTGGACGGCGATAAAGTTCTAGGGCCTGGCTCAATTATAGTGGTGACAGCTGGGTCAGAAGATTTCCCAGAATATTAAGTAATGCTGAGCATGAGGCCAGCTCAGATGGAGAGAGAAAAACTGGAAGGACTTTGTACAGGGGTCTACTACCCAACAGCCACGAAGGTATCCAATAAAAAGAGAAGCTCACTTCCCACCCTTGCCACCTTTAAGAGTCCAGAAGAGAATATTCCTAAGGCCAGAGGAAGCTCTCTTCATAAAAGTTTCACAGAAAATTGGGAAAGACATTTTTTAAATGTTTTCAATGTTTTTTAAATGTTTGCAACATGTTTTAAATGTTTTGCTTATTGTGACAAAAGTAATATATGTTTGTTGTAGACATTTTTTAAAATAAGGAAGATCACAAATAAGAAAATGAAAACATCTGTGATCCCACTACCAAAATATTTCTGTTGTTGACATACTGGTGGATATAGAACTGGTCTTTTTGGTTTTTATAAAGTGGAATCATAACACATATACTGCTCAGTAACTGAAATGCAGACCAAAGTGGAAAAAAAAAATATTTACTTCATTTGTGTCAATTGGTTTACATTATTATTTTATGAAGAGCTCTTAAAAGCTAACAATAAAAGTTGAACTCCTTTAATTAAAAAGGTAAAAGTCATTAACAGGAAATTAATGAAATGTTTTTTAGAGTGAAAATAGCCAGCACTGATGGAAAGGTAGAGAAGCAGGCACTTTCACACAATGCTGGTAGCAATGTAAAAAGACACAATCTTCCTGGAGGGCGATTTGGCAATAGGGTACCATAAACTTGGGACCCTCAATTCCCCTTTTAGAAATTCATCCTAAGGAAATTTATCCCCAGGATTAGATAAATTTGCTTTTATTTTCTTGTGTTAATTTTATTTCTTTTTTTTTTCCCCTATGTTTAAGCCTTTTATTTATTTGGAATTTAATTTGGTATGAAGAAGAAAATGTAATCTTTTAATTTTTTTTATTTTTCCAAATGGTTCACTGGTTCCCAAACACTACTTATTAATCAATCCACACTTTCTGATTTTACATAGCGGAGTTTGGCTTTAAAATGTAATCCACTGCCTCTCGGGCTGCATTTGAGGAAATCCTGTTTCTTCCCTCAGACCCATGAGACAGTGAATATGTCACTTCCCCTTTTTTCACTTTGTTTCTACGAATTCCTTCTTTCCAAAGTCTGCAAGGCCACTAGTTCAGTTCTCTAGAAATTTCCAGGGCCCGAACAAAGCAGAACTAACTAATATGGGGAAATCTGGGAAATGTTTACCTATTCAGTTAAGTTTATCCTATATGGTGACTCAAACTATCCACAGACTAAATCATCCTTTTCCTCCCCAAACCATTTCCTCCTCTAGATTTCTCTATTTCTATTGTCTCGATGTCATCCTAGAGTCTTCTTTCTGCTCTCCTGAGCACCCAGGACGTATCACATCAGTTCTTCCTTTCCTGTACGGGCCTCTCAGGTCCATTCCCTCTGTGGCACCCCATAGCTGCTTCCCTCAGCCCAGGCTCTCCTCGGAGTCTGTCACCAGGAGGAGCAGACCAATCTTTCAGATTCACTCATTTCCTGGACTAATCCATTAAGCTCACCACAGTGAGAATCTTTAGCATCACGTCAGTACTCTGCTCAAAACACTCGAGGTGTTCCTTGTTGCTTATAAATGAAAGTCTAGACATCACACACTAGGCGAGGCCCCCTGCAATTTGATCCCACCCCACCTACCTCTCCAATCTTTTCCTATTCCAACATAGCGCTCCGTCTCTTAAATATTACACTAAATGTTTCTTTCCTCTTCTATTTCTAGTCTGAACAGGGTTTAAGGATATTTATTCAAGTATTGAACAAAGTGTTATACTGCCTGATCTTAATTTTGTAAATTGTAAATCTCGTTGCACCTTAATGCCCACGCATTTGCTTTTCTCAGTGGGTCAGCAGTGCTCCTAAAAGCAAAATTCCCAGGCCCAAAGTAAAGCCATGCTTTTTTCCAAGCTCATCTTTTAAAAGACATAAATATCTGCAAGTTGCGCCACATTAAGTCCTGGAAATTTTGCATCAAAGATTTACCAGATCACTTTCCTCCAAGTCAAGAAGGATCTGGGGGCACAACAGGACACTGGATGATTCAAAATAAAGTGCTGAAACAAGGTCAGAAGAAGCTGGAAGGAGCAACGAGGTGAGCCCCGAGTGAGCCAGCCATGTTCCTGGCTGCACTGGCAAGGGTGCACCACACCAACTGCATCTCCACATGGATGGACCAGCGCAGTCAGCTGTCTTGACTCCCAGGACACCACATTCCACATTTCTTCCCGACATGCCTGGCCTCTTCCCGGTCACCCTGACTGCCACTCCTGGGTGCACACATGCTGACTGGTGGGTGTGCTTCACTTCCACACCCAGCCCTGGGCCTCTCACCGACTCCCAAGATGTCCATGCCTCTTCCAAGCTCCAAATTCATGCATGTAGGTCCCATGGGATTTGCCTCATGGGATCCTCACAAGCCACACCATTTTCTCCAATTCTGCCAGCATTTCTCTCAGAAAATTGTGTTTCAGTATTCCTCATTGCTGCTTCCAGGATACATAGAACTTAAATATCCATCTAAGGGGGTGCACTTTTCTTTGAGCCGTCTATATTCCTCATGCCCCACCTCTAACCAATCACCAAGTTGTGATGATTCCACACTTCTCATAATTCCAATGTATCCACTCCCCTCCATCTCCACTGCCTCAAGTCCAAAGCCATCCTCATTTCTCACCCAGACAGTTCATTAGCCTTCTCCCCAGATTTGCTCTCTCCTCTTTAGAATCCAGACAGATCTTTTTATTTGTTTTAAGTTATCTATTTATTTATTTTGAGAGAGAGAAAGAGAGGGAGAGCACAAATGGGGGGAGGGAGGGAGAGAGAGAGAGAGAGAGAGAGAGAGAGAGAGAGAGAGAGAGAGAGAGAATTCCAAGCAGGCTCCACACTGTAGTGCATAACCGAATGTGGGGCTCGAACCCACGAACCACAATATCATGACCTGAGCCGAATCCAAGAGTCAGATGTTTAATCGACTGATCCACCCAGGTGCCCCTCCAGACAGATCTTTTAAAAACACAAAACTAAGTTTGCCACTTCCCTGCTTAAAACACTTCAAAACTGCCTTCGGAATAAATCCAATGTCCTTAATCTGTTTACAGGTTGCCTATGACCCAGCTATGCCTACCTCTTGAGCAGTACCTCCTACCATTTTGCCCCTCAGTCTCTAGGCTTCTGCCACACTGGCCCTTTTCAGTTTCTCTAATACCACCAATAAACTACCTTTGGGGCCTACGCACATGCAGCTCTCATTGACTGAGACACAAATCTCTTTCCCTACATCTACCTGCACCTTCATCTGGCTAAATCTTACCCTTCCCATCCATGATGCTGCTTTCTCAGAGAGACTCACTGTAACCTTTCAGACTAGATTAGGTTCTCCTCCCTGCCTCCACCCCTTGCGTATATCTCTACAGCATCCCACACTACCCTTTTCTTAAAAACCACCACAACTATGATTATATGTGCTTCTTCACTAGCAGAGATGTTCTGTGAGGTTCAGAACTGGTTTGTCTCAATGACCACTCAGTTCTTGGCTCCAAGAATGTTTCTGGATCAAGGAGCACCATCTTCTATGAATGACTGCGTGAACTGATAATCCTTAATAATTATTCCAGTCTCATATAACCACTACAGACAAGCTTTCATTCTACTTAGAATTCCTTTAATTATAACCTGATTTTTGGTTAGCCACATTTGAAATTCCCCGCAGCAAATCTGTTTTTCGTTCTATGCCAAGGAGGGGCCTGGACCAGCAGAGTAAAGAAAGGTCTAAATTCCAAAGATAGCGGAGAGGGGATAAATCCCAAAGGGGACACAGTCTAAGCAAAGATATAGAATCAGGAGAATGTTGGACATTTGCGGAGAAAGGAAACTAACACTAAATTAAACACTCTCACAAACACAACCTCATTTAATCCTTCCTAAACCCTATGGAGTAAGAATCATTAGTCCAGCTTTATAGATGAGGCAACCAAAGTTCTAAAAGCTAAGCAACTTGCCCAAGGCCACACAAAGAGACACTGACATGAAATGCTATGCCTTATGCCTTTACTCATCCTATTTCCTCAGCCTGGAATATCCATTCTCCACTATCTCTTCAAACCTACCTCTTCAAGTCACACCTAAAATGCAATCTCCATGAATTCCTCCCTAATTCTCTGTGTTAGCTTTAGCCACTCGCTTCCCATCTGTCTGTTCTGCCTCTATTATAGGACTTTGCCCTACAGTCATCTGCACAGATCTTCCCCACAAGTTGAAAGCTTATTAAGGGTAAGTGAGGTTCTTTGCCACCTCCCTCCCACGGCTTCTAACACAATGCCTCACAGTGAAGCAGATTCCCAAGCTGGCTTCAGGAAGGTTTCATTCAACTCTGCTCTGTGGGAACTCCTGCTCTCCTCTGCACCCCAGGTCCTGAGTCCAGGCCCTCTCAGTCTGCTCTTCCTCTCCCAGGGGAGCTACAGTGCCTTTGAGCAATGCTGAGGGGGATATGATGACCTACTGGGAACTGCACTAAGATCCCATGGAGGGCAGAGTGCAAAAACAAGAAAGTTAAGATCACATTTCTTCCTCGGATGTTCTTTTTTTTTTTTTTTCATCAAAATACTCCAAAACTGGTCTAGCCTCTTGACTCTTAAGGGTAATCAAGGCCCCAGATGATCCTTTATCTACATCAAGCCTGAGTCCTCATCAATGGAGTAAAACTGTCATTTCCTTCTAATTTATCAGCAACTGTTATATATTTCTGTATTAGAAATGGAACTTGTTTCTATTTATACTCAGAGTGACAAATCAAACTGGCCAGTGAAGTAATGAAAAAGCATGTACTCATTTGTAACGCAACTATACATGTGACAGAGAAAGACTCTACAAAAGAATAGTAAGGAATGAATCTAGGAAGGTCCTTATGTAACCAAACATAACACTTCAGGAGCACAGAGGTAGCATTGAAAGGGCGGGCCTACGACGGCCGACTCCATCTTGTTCTGTGTCCTTCACCTTGACCACACCTCCTCCCCTTGAGTAACTCCCCCCCCCCCCCACCTGCCTAACAGGACTCTGACCCTTCCCCAGCCAATCGGCTGAGGCCATAGCCATTACCTCACCAACTGCCCCTAGGCCCCAATAAAACCTTTGTCCTTTTGAAACGCGCTCTCTCCCCGGTATCTCACCGCTGCGTCGGTGCAGGTAGGGGATTGAGCTCGAGCTAGCTCGAATAAAGGCTCTTTTGCTTTTGCATCGGACTCGGCTCCCTGGCGGTATTTGGGGATCACGAATTCTGGGCATAACAGCATGAAGCAGACCATGGTCATGTTCGGGGTAGTCATGAAGTATGGAATGAACAGCAACAGCTGGAAAAATCCCAGTAGTCATCCAGTCCAACCTCTTCTTCTCTTTATAGACAAGGAAAGCTCTGAGACATGTAATAATGTCATAGGTCACACAACAAGTGGTTAGGGTCAAAGCCAGATCCAAGTCTCTTGCTTTTCTTGCTTTTCCAACCACCCTGTGTGCCACACTTGCCATTTCCTGCCCTGTGCCACAGTTGCTCTAATTAGGGGCCCATCCTCCCAGCAGCCAGGAATTCATACCAAAAGGAGGGAGGAGAGAACCATGCATATGCTTTGCTATTGATTATTTGTATGCAAATAAGTCAGCTTCACATTATAATGATGTTTATATTGATGCTTATTAAAAAATGCTTCAAAAAACTATAAAGCACCATATAAATGTTAGATGTTTAATGTAATTGTTATGAGATTTCTATCTGGGATGTTAGCTCAACAGTTTATCACTGGCCGTTTTATTTTCACAGCTAACATATCTTTCTATCTGGAAGCAGAATTTGGCCAAAATGAAAGCATCTGATTAGGTTCTTGATTCACCTTATCTGAAAATTCATCTCCCAGAGAGTGGAGAATGTTATAAGAGGACTACCAATCCAGACACATTTCTGTACAAGAAGGAATCAATTCTGTGAAAGAGGAATTTTGAGATAAAGTGCATGTCACCTTGGAGTCTGTAATAGAGAAGGGAAAGATAGTTATTCATAGTAGTAGTCACAATAGGTCAGGTTATACCACAGTAACAAATTCTGATATCTCAGTGACTTCACACAATTAAGGATCTGTTTCTCATTCATGCAAAGTCAAATGCAGGTTGTTCTAGTCTCTTGCATTTGCAACCACACCTCATCCATTTGTAGCCACACCGTCTGGGATATGTGACTTCCAAAATTGCTGCATCAAAGGAAGTTGGAGATGACAGAAGCACTCACTGGCCCTTGATTGCATAAGCCTAGAAGTAAAACACATCACGTAGCACTTCCTGCTCACAGTGCTTTGGCCAAAAAAATCACGTGTCCCTAATCCAACTGCAAGGGAGACTAGGAAATGACGACATATATTTACCAAGTAATCCCACAAATGGATTTTTGGTAAGTAGAGCCTACCACATACATGTTCCCCAGATTTTAGCAAAGCAAGTACTGAAATGCTCAGAGTATCCCATTTGTATAAAAACAAGTGTATATATGCCTTGAAAAAAGAAAGAATGAAAGAAAATACATCAAAATAGTAATAGTGAATACCTCTGCTTATTTAATTATTTATGGGTTTTATTTTCTTTTTATATTCTGTATATTTCCCTAGCAATATTTAATAATCATGTTTTAGAATCCAAAACAAGTAATCCAAGTTTGTTTTTTTTAATTGTGAAACAAGTTCAGACCAGAAACAATTATGACTCCATGAGGAAAAAGACTCAAAAGAAAAGGGAATTTCTTTACAGTGCCCTTCTGATTAGACAATCACAATTAGCCAGCAAGAAGAAAAAAGTGAGACGGGCATGGACTTGACACAGGAAGCACTCTGATGAACTCTGATTTTAAAGTGCACCTGTGAAGGGGCACCTGGGTGGCTCAGTCGGTTAAGCGGCCGACTTCGGCTCAGGTCATGATCTCGCGGTCCGTGAGTTCGAGCCCCGCATCGGGCTCTGTGCTGACAGCTCAGAGCCTGGAGCCTGTTTCGGAGTCTGTGTCTCCCTCTCTCTGACCCTCCCCCATTCATGCTCTGTCTCTCCCCGTCTCAAAAATAAAACGTTAAAAAATAATAATAACTAAATAAAGTGCATCTGTGAAAGACCAAAAGAAGGGCACAGTGCCAACGGAGAAGGCAAAGAGGGGGCACAGCCCTATGGGCCACCATCCCAAGAGAAAAGAGAAAGGGACTTTAGAAACAACAACAACAACAACAAAGCACATAAATTAGGGAACAAAACAGCTAAGGCAAAGAGAGGGAATCACAGCCTAATGGGGATTTGGCAGCTCAACATGAAGCTGTCCCTTCCTGCTACAGGTTTGTGCCAACTTGAATTCCTCTATTACAGCCACAACCATCCTCTGCTCCCTGAGTTGCCAGAGCACTTGTCCAAAGTTTACCCAAAGTTGAATGGGTAAAGACCTTAGTGAGCTCTACACAGGACCCTGATTGTCTAGCTCTTACCGCCCTTCCCATCCTCATCTTGCCACTTCCACTGCCCCTGCCTCTCTGAGCTCCAGCCTCAAAGCTCTACTTTCACTTATTTGACCCCACAACCTTTGCTCAGCCTAGAATTTTCCCTCCTCCCTCCCCACTGAACTGCCCACTCCCAGTCTAAGACTAGCTTCTTTGTTCATGGCCTTACTAAACTTATCTCAGCTTATCTGCTTATTTAGGGGATTGTTGTTGAATGCTTTCACTGGTTGTGTTCACTTGAATGAGGTTTCATTCTTTTTAGCTCCTTTTTTTACTTTTAGGTGAGAAGTCATGGGAGACCTTGTTTCTTCAGCTTTCCCCTCTTTACTGAGAAGCCAGTGTCACTAGGTAGTCTGGCATTTTGAACTAGAAATTACGAAATGGAGTTTTCATCTTCATTCCCACACTCACACAAACTCTCCATGTGACCCTGCAGCCCTGACACTTCCTCTCTCTCAGCCTGTTTCCACTTTTATAACGTAAGAGTTTAACCTAGATAGTGTCTCCGGTGCATCCCTCAATATATCTTTCTAGGTCCTTCAATAGACTAACAAGACAAGGCAGAAAAACTTAGAAATTAAAAAGAGCAAAGAAAAGGAAGATGTCACACTAAAAAAAAAGAGACAGCCCATAGTTGCTTGAGTCAAGGCTCTGAATCTCATTTCTGCAATCTGGTAACCTCGAAATCTTACACAGATTGGTTGGTTAATCTCCCTGGACTTTGACTTCCTCTTCTGTAAAATGTGATAAGAATACCTACCTCACAGGTTTGATGAGAGGATTAAATGAGATACTGTATTATAATACCAGAAGGCTATGTTATATGTTAGGTCCTTTCCTCCTGCTTACTGTCATGGAATTTAAAAGCAGGTTATAATTAAATAGGCCATGAGTTAAGACAAAAGGCTCAATTGCTTCTGTACATAATGGTTTATGCATACTTTATTCCTCTGAAGAGGCTTTCTACAACCTAAAAACAAATCACTGCATCCCCTGAAAATTCACAGGGAAGAGTCATGCTTATTTTTTCATTCAAGCAATTCTGTCAGATGCAACTACCTGAAATGATTTTAAAGTTGGTCCCAAAGATGTTTATAGATGTTTCTTATCTTCATGGTACAATGGCAAGAACATGGCTAAAGTCCATATCCAGACTCCACCACTGACCATGTGCTCAACTATGTTGATCACTTTCACCGTTTTCCTATATGTCACAGAACCAAATACGTCTCATTGGAGGAGAAGGGGAGAGGGCCAGGAGATATTTCAAACCATTTCTTTTTTCATCTTTTTTTTCTTTGAAACGAAAAAATCTTAGAATCAATAAATTACAGGGTGTTTGAGGCTGGAAAGACCTTTAAAGATGATCTTTTTCAGCCCCATTGCTTGGTGTTTGGTGGAAGTAAGAGGGATGAGCACCTAAATGCCGTGGAAAGAGAAGACTGGACTTGGAACAGAAAAGTGAGTTAGAGTGCTGGCTCTGCCTGTTTTGTGACTGTAGGTTGGCCACTCAACCTTTTCAGGGCCCTCAACTGTGAAAAGGGACAGTAATCACTACATCTGTGGGTAAAGTGTGGGGCCAATGAGACAATGCAAGTGAGAGCTCTTTGTGAAGTATAAAACAGTTTTCAAATGAAAAGCACCACCATGACTCTTTGGACTCACAGACTCCAGGCTTCTAAAGCGTATCCACTCACCTGCCAAAAGATATCATCTCATCTTGCATACTTAATTTTGTGAATCCTGGAAGAAAAATGCTGATCTAACAAAGACTCTGGCACAGAATAAGTACAGAATAAATTTCTTTTTTCTGAATGATGTAAGTGAAAATGACTAAAGAAGAGTTTTTGAAGCCTCCTCAGGGTCAAGAGATGGGTACTTAAAGCCCCAAGGTCCCCGTCACAGGACAGCCCCCCTAAACTCCCAGGCTCCCATAGAGCTCTACCTAGCAGGTTTCTCTCCCTAGGAGGATGATCTGGTGGTCAGACTTACTTACAAGTCAGTCTTGGTACACGCAAACAGAAAAGTAAGTTCCCCCCAGAAAGTGAGGACTTCTTACTCTCTAAACCTCACCCACTTTGTTCTTCCTTTAAAAGCCAGTTTCCGGGGCGCCTGGGTGGCTCGGTCGGTTACGCGTCCGACTTCGGCTCAGGTCATGATCTTGTGGTCCATGAGTTTGAGCCCCGCGTCGGGCTCTGTGCGGACAATTCAGAGCCTGGAGCCTGTTTCAGATTCTGTGTCTCCCTCTCTCTCTGCCCCTCCCCTGTTCATGCTCTGTCTCTCTCTGTCTCAAAAATAAATAAACGTTAAAAGAAAAAAAAATTTTTTTTTAAATAAATAAATAAAAGCCAGTTTCCAAAAAAGGTCATAGGAAGGAAAAAGTTAAGTGAAACCTCAATCTGAATTGGCTGTCTAGAAACTGGGCCATTCTCATTGTCTACAACAGAGGAGGGGCATAGGACAGGATGGGCGTTACCACTAATGGTAGAACCAAGGATGTTTTCCTGGATTACCAAACAAGTGCTATACGTTACTCCCAGAAACTAAATATCTGCAGGGTTTCAAGCGAGGTCTTCACCTGAAAATGTCCTCCCTGTTGAAGTTTTCAAGCCAATATTTTCATAAGAACTATATTTCCTTCAGTGAACGAAAGCGTTACAATGATGACTATACAGCTTCCCAAATGACAGAGCCATCATTAAAATTGTTACTATTTTTGTTTAGTTGCATCTCCATAGCAGTCCACACTCACAGTGTGCTTTGCAATTGTTTCTTAGTAATAGTCCTCACAAGATCTCCAGGAGGCAGAGGGAATAACCAGGACTGTGTTGCCTGAAGGAGAACCACAGATGTAGAGAATTGGCTACCGTCACCATTCAAAGAAGGATCCATCCTGAGACACCCAAGATCTGCCCCAGTCTGGTCCTAAATTTACATTGCCTACATCCAGGACACATCAGTTCTGTGGCTCTTGTTTATAGCTATTGTGACACCGGGTCTATGACCAAGAGGATCTGGACAGGCAATAGAATCAGAATCAGAGATTTTGCACTTAGGATAGACCTTAATGATCATGTAAACCAACTCCATTACTTACCATGAAACGAGACCAGAGAAAACATTTTATCCAACTCACACAAGCCACCTTCCTCCCAGTTCTGAGCTGTTTTGCCTTTTCATGCCACATTACTTGGCAGTGCCTTGTCTTTCTCTCTTTACCTTTTGCTCCCCTTCTCTACCCTCTTTTTCCATCCATTTTCTTTATTTAAAACTTACATGGCTTGGGGCGCCTGGGTGGCTCAGTCTGTTGAGCGTCCGACTTCAGCTCAGGTCATGATCTTGTGGTCTGTGGGTTCGAGCCCAGCGTCGGCCTTTGTGCTGACAGCTCAGAGCCTGGAGCCTGCTTCGGATTCTGTGTCTTCCTCTCTCTCTGACCCTCCCCTGTTCGTGCTCTGTCTCTCTCTGTCTCAAAAATAAATAAACGTTTAAAAAACAAAACAAAACAAAATAAAACAAAACTTACATGGCTTAAGCTCCAACCAGGATACCTTCAACATTTATCTGCCAAGAATGTGGTGTTCTATCACCTGAACCGGGCCAGTCTCAGGATACCCAAAAAGTCTTTGATAATAACAGCCAGGCAACACTGATGTAGTGTCGTAGCTGAGTCCCCTCCCCTTCCCTCAACCTCCATTCTCAAATCCAGCCACCAGCTTTTGGCCAGGGCCTTGCCCATATTTCCTGAGTCACACTCCTTAGGTTAATTCTAGAAAAGATCAAACTTCTCTTTGGGCCCTGATGGAGGGGCACTTTGCTATAACATGGCCAGTGCAGAGAGTTCTCTCCTAAAGCTGTCACTTTGGTAGGAAATGGGTTAACGGTATTCAGAGGAGTAAGAAGATTAAGACTTCTGTGGGTATCATTTTTCTCTCCCCTACCCTGCCCCAACCAGGAGGCTGTCTCCTGACACTGAGAATGATTTATGCCTATTCAAACAAACCTCCCTCTCCAGAAGAGACAGATCATCTTCTCTCAGAGCCAACCCTCATCTGCCAGAGGCTGCCAAGTATTCCATCAATTCATACTCAGCCCTGAGGTACAAAAAAACAAATTTAGCTAAAACACAAGCCACAGCTCCCAAGCTCCTTTCCAACTCCAGCCATCTAGAAGTCTGATTTTAGGAGTTCTCCCCTCCTCCCCACCGTACGTTTTTACATTTCCTGCCCTTCTTCCCTTTTTCTAAGACCGCATGCTTACAACTGTTCAGAACAAAGCAATAAATAAATGAAACTTATTAGTTTCATTGAATTAGTTCAATAAATGAAACTTCTCTAACTTAAACCAAGTTAGAAACTCCCGGAATCTCTACAGCAACACTACTACCAAGTACGCAGTGTGTCAGTATTTTGGCCAGTTTCCCGTTAAAGGAACATAAAAAACATACAAAACAATTCTTCCCTGTAAATTCCCGGGTGACGCACACAGACCACGCCTACTTCAAGAAGACAAAAGGCCAAGAAGCCTGACAAGGGCCAAGTCTCCAGGCAGAGAGGGAGTCATTTCATTGGCGCTTGAATCAGCAAAGGTATTGTCCTTATCACATCTTTGACTTTTAAAATATATTTTGCTTTTCTTCTTGGCTGTTGTCTCTCAAACCGCCTTCTCTGAAGATTAAGCCTCTTCCTTCCTTTCTTCCTTGGTTTGGTGTGTGAGTTAGAATCACAGTCAGATTTCAGAGAAGAATTCTTCCTGTTGATGGGGAACTGAGGGAATTGGCTTCATATGAGGGCACTGGTGAGAACAGCTGAGCCTTCCTTTGGAGGGAATCTGGACTACCAAACTATTAGGAGAAAACTGGAAATTTCCAACTCTCTCTCTTGCATCTATGCAAGGCAAATACCTCATTCTTGTGGGGGGTTTTTCTTTAATTTATCCAAGTTTTCATTGAATGCCTACTGTGTACAGTGTATTGGGTTGGGCACATAAAACTACCAAGTTTCTAAAAGAAGTTAATAGTCCAGTAGAGGAGGCAGATACGTTTGCAAATAACTCAAGGGAGTGAAAAGAAGAATGGGGAAAATGCTGACTGTGGGCTAAGTCATTCATTAGGTTTCTCAAGAAGCACAAAGCACAGGTGGCTCCCTTTTCTGGCATTTGGTTCAGTGGCTGCTAGGCTGACGGCCACTGGTATTCTCTGTTGCAGAAGTCAAGATGGCCAAAGTTCCTGACCTCTTTGAAGACCTGAAGAACTGTTACAGGTAGGAAATCAATTCTATCTCTTATGATTTAATGAAGGGATCCAGGTACATGAGAATCCACCTCAGAGTTAACAGTAAGTAGCATGGAGCCCGACTGGCAAAAGTATAGAGATGTGTCCTACTGCTGAAGTCAGGGCAGGTTCAGTGAAGATCCAGAAACAGTAGGTACCCCACATGTTAAACTAAGATGGCACTAACAGGGAGGCCACCTTTTCAGAAAAACTATTTTTACAGTCTGCTGTGTCTTAGTGAATTTCAACATCTACTTAGACACAGCCTCAGTCAAGTTCACATGCTCTGATACAGTATTGGGTTTTCATGGACTGCCAGAGAGAAAAACCATTCTCAGGAAAACTTCTGGATCTCAATCTGGAACAGGCAATGGCTAAACAGCAATTTTAGCATGTGAATGCACATACACAGTCTAACCTCATTCAGACATAAGAGTAGGGTAAGTGAATAAAATTTAAAGAATACTTTAAACAAACATGGTATTCCCATTACCTGTTAATATACACTAACACAAACTAGGCTATCAAAATGTTGCTATACTAGTTCCCAAGTATAAACTATTAAATTTATTTTAGTGAACACATGAAAGCAATGTGTAACACATGACCTATTTGGCTAAAATTAAAATAAGGTGCCTCAAAAGCATTTCTTTTTTGAGGAGGTTAACATTTTTCCCTGAAATTCAACTAGAACTCTTCAATTTGTTAGCCAAGGCCCATTTTTATAGACAAAGTTCAAGGCCTGTCCCGATGATTCCTAATTCCAAATTAGTGAGTCACAAATTACTGTATACATGTACGTAAATGTATAGAAGTCCTTAATTTTCTTAGATGACAGTAATGACCAGGTGTCTGTTACCCAAAGCTAATGTGGTCATTAAAATACATTGCCTGGTGACTGCAGTGATGTAAAACACAGAATTACATTCTCATTATCTTGTTTGGCAGTGAAAATGAAGAATACAATTCTGAAGTTGACCATCTCACTCTGAATCAGGTAAGAAAATGATGTAATTCTTATGGGATTGCTATTCTTTTTTTTTAAGTTTATTTATTTTTGTTTTGTGTGTGTGTGTGTGAGAGAGACAGAGAGAGAGAGAGCAGGGGAGGAGCAGAGAGAGAGAGAAACCATCCCAGAAAATAAAAATAGATCATACTAAGAGTTAACCACTGCCACCACTATGGCATGTTCCTTAAAGTCTCTTCTAGGTACATACACACATAAGAACAATTATTAGGATTATATCATATATAATTTTATATTCAGCTTTTTTCACTAGCAATACATCAAGGGCATTCCAGAGTACCGTGAACTATGAGATCACGACCTGAGTCAAAACCAAGAGCTGGAGGCTTAACCAGCTGAGCCACCCAGATGGCTCACAGGATTGCCATTCTTATGCAGTATTTTTTCTACCAGAACAAAACAGCAATAACTTGAATCCTTGATGTTTTGGTTTCACCCTTACTAGAGGTTCAGAGACCTGCAACTCTCCCTCCTAAGTGAGATCAACTGCCTCTCTACACTGACAGTTGATGGCACTGTCCATTCTCAACAGACTTTCCTAGGGAAAGGTGGGAGGGAGGTAGAAAAAGAGGAGAGTTTGGGGAGGGAGGGAAGAAGAGAGGGAAGAAGAGAGGGAAGCGGGGAGAAGACTGATGAAATAGAGACCCTTCCACCAAGTCTACTGAATACAACTTCTACTGAAAGGGATCTCATCCTATGACCATATGCAGCCCCTCAGTTTCCATGTTCCTTCCTCATAGAAATCCTTCTATGATGCAAGCTATGACCCACTTCATGAGGACTGTACAGATAAATTTATGTCTCCGAGTACTTCTGAAACCTCCAAGACATCCCAGCTTACCCTCAAGGAGAGTGTAGTGATGGTGGTAGCCAATGGGAAGATTCTGAAGAAGAGGCGGTTGAGTTTAAATCAATTCCTCACTGCTGATGACCTGGAAGCCATTGCAAACGAAGTAGAAGAAGGTAAGAAGTCAAGTGCAAATAATATCTTTGTTTTCCATTTTTAAGAACCTGGAGACAACAGAGCACAGGAGAAAATAAAACCTAGAATCAGTAACAAGAGGGCAACCAGGCATTAGTCTGGTAACTACAAGGAAGGAGAAGATACTTTCATCCTTCTCCAGTAGGGAGGGAGCAGCAGTGGTCTGAGTCTATAGAATACTTCCTCATGGGCTTATAGATAAAGGTCATGTAGCTTTTATCCTTATGGCAGAAAGCTGTCATATACTGTTAGTAGGTGACTATTTACAAGCTACATTCCTCCAGATAATAACTCTGTCCCCATTGGGCAAGTCACTTAACCTTTCTGTGCTTCAGTTTCCTCTACTGTAAAATGGAGATGATCAGAGTCCCTACTTGTTAAAATTAAATGAGTCAATACTTGCAAGCTGCTGGACTAGAATAATGCCTGGCATGGAAATACCCACTAAATGTTAGGTATTGCCATTACCCCTACTCCTATTCCTCCTACTTACTACTACCTTTGTTAATACTACCAATACTGCTAATTGATTAATGGCTGCATTATCTCTACACTTTATGACAATCTTACATTCTCGTTTGACAGATGAGGAAACTAAGCTCAGTTAGGTAAGTCACACAGTGTGTAAGCGGGAGAGCTTTAAACCAAATTCAGTTCTGATTATAACACTTAGGACTATTCTCCCACGCGTCTACTATACAAACCTCTACATGAAACATAAGCCCAATATTTTTCAGATAATAGCTTTTTAAGATAACAGGTAAACCCTAATACACATTCAGCCAGAAAACTGGAAGATACAAGAAAATGTAAAACAGAAAATAAAAATAGTTCATGCTAAGAGTTTACCACTGCCACCACTATGGTATGTTCCTTAAAGTCTCTCCTAGGTACATACACACATATGAACAATTATTAGGATTATATCATATACAATTTTATATTCAGCTTTTTTCACTTAGCAATATATCAAGGGCATTCTAGAGTACCAATTTTTCAACATTATAAGTAATATAACAATGAACATCCATATCAATAAATCGTCATTTTTTTTTTTACTTTTTTTTAAAAAGTTTACTTATTTATTTGGAGAGAGAGAGCAGGGGAGGGGCAGAGAGAGGGAGAAAGAGAGAATCCCAAGCAGGCTCTGTGCTGTCAGCACAGAACCCGACATGGGGCTCAAACTCATGAACCATGAAATAATAACCTGAGCTGAAAACAGTTGGATGCTTAACTGACTAAGCCACCCAGAAGCCCCAGTAAATCTTCGTTTTTATCACTATTTATTTCTTTGGAATAGATTACTAGATGTAAACTTACTCAGAGCCATGAGGATTTGTGAAGCTACTGATATATCCACTATTCAGAAAGGGGGGTAGACATTTAGACCTGCATGTCCAGTGACATAGAATTCTTAACATATTCATTTTTTCTCAGAGTATATTCATTTGAAAAATATAGATGGTGAATGTTAGCAGTCTTCCTGGTTTCTTAGAAACCTCCAAACAACCAAAATGAAAGTACTTCACAAATGATCTCTTTTTAAAAAAAATACTGCCTAAGGAGTTGAAGTTTAAAAAGAAATAAGTAATCACAAAGATAATCCTAGAACCAACTCCGCTGACTGGGTGGCTTCACTTCTCTCTGTTTCTTCATCTGGGTTGGAATATTCTTAATGTCTCTTCCATAGCTACTTTTGATGCTTGTATTAGAGTAGAAATATCATCTGTGTTTGTACAAAGACATCAATCTGAGCTTGTGATAATGGTTTTAGAAATCATGAAGCCCAGATCAGTAGCACCCAACTTCTACAGCAGTGAAAAATACAACTATCAGAAGATCATCAAATCCCAATTCATCCTGAATGACAACCTCAGTCAAAGTGTAATTCGAAAAGCAGGGGGAAAATACCTCGCAGCCGCTGCATTACAGAATCTGGATGATGCAGGTAAGTGGGCACTGAGTAGTAAGCTTTCTGATGTAGTATCTCTTAGATAGTCTTCTCCTCAGTTTTAAAGATGAGGAAACTGACTCCCAGAAATATGAAATGACTTACCCAAAGTTACCCAGAAGCCAATGAGGGGCAATCACTCTCCATTAGAAAGCCTGCTGATCAAACTGAGAAATAAGCACCAACTAAAAAGAGTCATCATCTCTGATAACATAACTGTGAAGCGAAACATCCAATAAGCTGAGAATATTTTGGGGAGGATGAAACTTAGTGTCCAAGAAACTTAGCCACACAAATCCAATTTCCATGTTGTACATATTTTAGCTTCAGGACATGTCATCGGCATACAAAATTATTTTCAGAGCTCCACACGGGCTACTTGGCAATAAACAAACGGGGCTCCTTCTAATTGGACATACTTCAGAAAACATACTTTCCACTCAGACATTTACAAATTATTTTGTGTTCTATTTTCCTACTTAATATTATCTCAGGTAATCTTCCCACATATTGAAATAGTATATATATTTGCCATTTTAATGACACTGGAATATTCAATCATGTTGCTATGCTGGTCCCTTAGGTTTGCTCCAAGTAATTCTATTGCAAAGATTATTGTATATATAATTTTTCCCTAGGAGGTTATTTCTTTGGAGCATATCCCAAAAAAGGAACTCTTAGGTTCCTAGGGGTGAATAATTATCCAACTCTTATTAAGCACTGTTCTCTGAGGAAAACAACTACTTTTCACTAGCACTAGTAACATGATCGTATCAGCTTCCTCAAACCCCTCCACTTTAGGTTATAATGAACTCATGGGCTCACAAGTTGAAGGGTCTTTTCCCACTAATGTAATTACAAGAGATTCAACAAATAGCCCCCAAGCATTCATTCAACATAGAAAATTCTGAAGACATCAACCAAGTATTTACCTGTCCAGTAAAAGCGGCAGACATTGTGAAGGATACAAAGATCTATGGAATTTCATTCTAGTGTTTACATCATAGTTGGGGACCTAACTACACACACACACACACACACACACACACACACACACACACACACAATTTACATAACATGGGATTTTATTCAAGTACAATGGATTTACTTTCTTTTTTGGTTTTTTTCTTTGCCAGTGAAATTTGACATGGGGGCTTATACATCAAAAGAAGATTCTAAACTTCCTGTGACTCTCAGAATCTCAAAAACTCGACTGTTTGTGAGTGCTCAAAATGAAGATGAGCCTGTATTGCTAAAGGTCAGTCGTCCTCAGTCTCCAATTGACCTCCATTTACATCCCATATGTTTGTGACTGATTCCAATAGACAGACACCCCTAGCACGGTGGCACAGTCCTCTTCTCTTCCTACCACAGTTTCCACCTGTCCACCTGCCCCTACCTGCTACTTCTCACCTATCCCCAGAGGCGCTTCTATGCAGGATCTATGAGAAGGTAAAAATGGCAAGAGTGAATAAAAGGGAAATTACCTTCTTCCTTCTTTTTCCTTACCCTACCTGATCCTAGTCACTTCCCATCCCAGGGCATCCATTTATTCTATCCATCTTGAACTCTACCATCTGAGCTATATGATGGTAGGCCTTAGGACAATGGGGCCTGCTTCTAAGAAACTCAAAAAAGCCAACTAGGAGCAGACAGTATGAATCACCTGCCATTGGGCACAAGCAAAAATCTGGGAGCCAAGACTGAAACCCTGGCCTTTGACTCTATTGCCTCTCTCTCTTCATGGGTGCCAGCATTATCCCTCATCCCAGCCCCATCTCCACTACCACCTTTCCCTCAAGCATACAGACACACACACACCCACGATAGCCTTTAGATGTTTTCTCCACTGATAAGAGGTGACTCTTATTTAGTAAATGTATAATGCAAACCCCCAACTCCAACCAGGATTTTTGTGGGTGCATGTATTTCTCCACGTGGGTTAAGTGAGGTAAAAATGATTTCTACAGATGAGGGCAGTATCTTCCTTCATGAATTCATTCAACAGGCATCATTTATTGAGAGCCTTCTATTTTTCAAACATAGTGCCAACAGCTACGTAGACCGTGGTGAGCCAAAATCCCTAGCCTTATAGAAGTTGTTCTTCTGGGGGACACAGACAGTAGACAAGCCAAAAAAACCAGCAAAAAGTAAAAGATGCTGTAAAGCAAATGAAAAGGGTGCTGAGATAGAGAAAAATGGGAGAGTACTCTTTACATAGGGAGGCAAGAGCAGAGCTCCCTGTGAGATCTGATAGGAGCATGCCTTGCAAGGGGGCAGGTAAACATGGGCATTCTAAACAGAGGGATCTGAGTGCATCTGGGCTCTATACCTTCAAGAGTTTAAAGGCCACCTTCAGAGACCAGAAGGAACATTGTAGAACTGAGGCACTGTGAGAAGGAGGAAAGATAAGCGGAGGCTAGTGTTTGTGGAGCCTTGCATTTGGGTTTCATTTGAGGTACAATGAAAAGTTACAATTAAAAGTTTTAATACAATTAAAAGGTTTCAAATAGGGAAGTGTCCCGACCTCACTTATATTTTCTAAACTAGAGAATAGATCACCAAGAAGGCAATGAAGAAAGCACAAAGCTCAAATAGGAGGTAATAATAACAATCATGGAACTGGGGGTGGTGAGGCAGATAAAAAGAAGTAGACAGAAACGGTTATGTTTCAGAGATAGAAGCAACAGGAGGTAGGAGAGAAAATACATTTACTTAGATGGGGAAAAAGTAGGAGAGGAATGAGTTTGGGAAATAAATTCCTTGTTGGCATTGAAAACTCCAAGGAAACCTCAAAAGGATAATCGGTTGCTTTATTTTTTTTTTAATGTTTTATTTATTTTTGAGACAGAGAGAGACAAAGCATGAACGGGGGAGGGGCAGATAGAGAGGGAGACACAGAACCGGAAGCAGGCTCCAGTCTCCGAGCCATCAGCCCAGAACCCAACGCGGGGCTCGAACTCAAGGTCAGTGAGATCGTGACCTGAGCTGAAGTCGGACGCTTAACTGACTGAGCCACCCAGGTGCCCCAATATAATCGGCTGCTTTAGATTAAAAAGAGCACAGAAGAAGCATATCAAGTTGAAATTTGAATTTTACTTTTCCATGAAAGTATTATTAGATTCTATTCATACTCGCAAGAATAGTACAGTCTAAAGAGATCGCAATTGTCATGGAGTTAGTTGCTGTTACACTTGGAAATGTGTGTGTGTGTGTGTGTGTGTGTGTGTGTGTGTGTGTGTGTGTGTGTTTTGGGTTTTTTAAACTTTTAATTGTTAGCTTAAATATGGAGATAAACATCTCTAATAATAAATTATTTTTCCAAAGATATGATCAGCACACTTAGAGGTCAAAATGTTTAGAGGTCTCAGAATTGCTAGTGCTCAGATTTTATGCAAAATGCCTTATGCTTATGTTGAAGGCAGGACAAGAACAATGTTCTACCCTACCTTCCAGGATACAGTAAGACACGACTGTCATTGGCAATCCTCATGAATAATTTGGATTTCTCTCCAGTTACTTAAGGAAGTTAGCTATTAAGTGTGTATATGGTGTAGACTGGCCATACATCTAACAGGCATGTAATAGATGCTTGCTGAATGAACAAATGAGTGAAGAACCTATATCATCACATTACAGAGTCACAGTCCTAAAGTGCTATATTTCTTACAAAGGCCAAATGTCAAGGGATTGCACTTCAGTTCTTTGTCTAGAATCTTGTTTTCTAACATATCTCTGTTCTCCTAATTACAGGAGATGCCTGAGACACCCAAAACCATCAGAGATGAGACCAACCTTCTCTTCTTCTGGGAACGTCATGGCAGTAAGAACTACTTCAAATCAGTTGCCCATCCAAAGTTGTTCATTGCCACACGGGAAGAAAAACTGGTGCACATGGCAAGAGGGCTACCCTCTGTCACTGACTTTCAGATACTGGAAACCCAGTCTTGACTCTGGAGTCTACTTACTTGTGAAGTGTTTACAGTCCATATGTACTATGTACATGGAGGAGTCAAATCTTTTACTCTTAGTCACTTGATGAGCATGTGCTGAGCCTTTGTAATTCTAAATGAATGTTTACTCTCTTTGTAAGAGAGTGAGCAAGCTCTAATGGAACCAACATCAACATATAATGTTGTTTGTTATTTAAAGAATACCCTATACTTGAAATACAAATCAAAACCACCATGAGATACCACCTGACACCTGTCAGAATGGCTAACATGAACAACTCAGGCAACGACAGATGTTGGCGAGGATGCGGGGAAACAGGATCTCTTTTGCATTGTTGGTGGGAATGCAATCTGGTGCAGCCACTCTGGAAACAGTATGGAGGGTCCTCAAAAAACTAAAAATAGAACTACCCTACGACCCAGCAACTGCACTACTAGGCATTTATCCAAGGGATACAGGTGTGCTGTTTCAAAGGGACACATGCATCCCCATGTTTATAGCAGCACTATCGGCAATAGCCAACGTATGGAAAGAGCCCAAATGTCCATCGATGGATGAATGGATAAAGAAAATGTGGTGTATATATATACAATGGAGTATTATTTGGCAATCAAAAAAAAATGAAACCTTGCCATTTGCAACTACGTGGATGGAACTGGAGGGTATTATGCTAAGTGAAATTAGTCAGTCAGAGAAGGACAAACATTTTTGCCTTCACTCATATGAGGACTTTAAGAGACAAAACAGATGAATATAAGGGAAGGGAAACAAAAAGAATATAAAAACAGGGAGGGGGACAAAACAGAAGAGACTCATAAATATGGAGAACAAACAGAGGGTTACTGGAGGGGTTGTGGGAAGGGGGATGGGCTAAATGGGTAAGGGGCACTAAGGAATCTACTCCTGAAATCATTGTTGCACTATATGCTAACTAATTTGATGTAAATTAAAAAAAAAAAAAAAAAAGAACACCCTATACTTTGCAAACCACCAATCAATTTAATTATTCTTCTTCATAACAATCTTGGGAGAACTAGGGCTACTTGATATGGCTACCAAAAAGACTCTACCCATATTACATATGGGTTAAGTAAGTGAGGCATAAGAAATACCCACACAGCAGTTGGAATGAGAAGCCATTTGCCCAGGATTTCATTCCAACTGCTTGCCTTTAAATTGCTGATGGACCCTTAATCAAATACTATAAGTTTCTGGGACTTAGTTTGGTTATCTTCAAAATGGAGGGGGTGATACTTATACCTTTCCTGCCTCAACAGTATTTTATGCCAATCAATGAGATCAGTTTAGTAAAATGCTTTTTGAATGAAAATTTTGAGCCTCAAGAAGTCAAGTGTAAAGTATTTATTATTTATGTACATATATATTTATGAATATATTTTTAAGATAATTATAACATGTTATTTTATTTATGGCAATTATTTGTATTCTTGGAGTATGACTGATCATCCTTAACAACAGTAAAGAATGTTTTTCAGGCTAAATAGTTTTATTTATTCACACTAAGGCACTTTGGTCTAAGTCTTGCTTTTTGTAGTACCTGGAAGCTCTATAATTATGATAATAAATTTATATTAATATCTTGTGCTGATCATTGACAATCTTTCAATCCTCTACTTTTAAACTTGCTTAGCATGCTTGTGTCATTCAATTTCACCTGCTATCAAGTCCTACTAGCTAAAGAGGGATAAACTTAACTTTGGTGACCGCGAGACAACTGTTAATCTAAACTTTCTTTTCCAGAATGTAAGCAATGTTCCTTCAACAAGGTTCTACAAGTTGTGATCAAACTATAGTGTTAAATTTCTATCAAAAATAAGGACTGATCCATTTATTATAAATCATAATTGAATAAAACTAAGTCTGACACAATTATTTACTGTCTTAATCATTATTTTAATGCATGGTAATTAGGAACAAATGATAAAACTTCACATAAATAACCCTAATTAGTGTTACTTTATAAAACCAAACCAAGTTTTATGGTTTTTCTCTCCCCTTTGTTAGCTTGCCACTATGCACAAATGGTACTTAGAATGATAATATTCCCAGGGCGCATGGGTGGCTCAGACTAACACAGCCTGTAAGTGGGATCTTGTCCTTCCTATTTTAGATATCATGGTTTTGTTAGAAATTGACATTAGCTGTTGGAAAGCAAGTGACATTGTTGATTCAGTGTTTGTAGGCAATTCATACCTATAGGTCCTCAACCTAAATTCAAAACTTTAAATGTATCCCTGTTAAAATTATTCTTGTTAATTTAGCTTGTTCTTTCTAGATTGTTCCAGATTCTAATTTTTTTAATATACTGGCTCTTCCTCTTAGCTTTGTGACATTTGTAACAGACATTTGTGACATTTGGTGAGATTTTTGTTTATAGTATATTGCGGAGTATAAAGAATAGGTTATGAACATTTTCACAGTGTGATCCTATTTTCATTTAAAATACATACAATCTGTATTTAAATAATTATGGAAAGGTATACATCAATTTATATACACCGCATTATATAAAATGTTTCCTTTATCCATTGATGGACATTTCGGTTGTTTCCATATCCTGGCTATTGTAAATAATGCTGCAATAAATATGAAAGTGCAGATTATCTCTTTGATATCTTGTTTCATTTCCTTTAGCTTTTTACCTAGAAATGGAAATCCTGGATCACATGGTAGTTTTATTTTTAGTTTTTTGAGGAACCTCTATACGGGTTTCTATAGCAGCTGAAGCAATTTATATTCCCAACAGCATGGCACAAGAGTTCCCTTTTCTCCATATCCTTGCCAACCTCTTGCTTTCTCTTGTCTTTTTTTTTTAATGTTTATTTTTCACTATCTGAGAGGGGAGGACGCAAGCAGGGGGGGGGCAGAGGGAGAGGGAGGGGTAGAGAGAGAGGGAGAGAGAGAATCCCAAGCAGGCTGAGTGCTGTCAGCACAGAGCTTGATCTTACAGAACTGTGAGACCATGACCTGAGCCAAAATCAACAGATGCCTAACGAACGAGCCACCCAGATGCCCCTCTCTTGTCTTTTTGATGACAGCCATGCTAACAGCTGTGAGGTTGATGTCTCTTTGTGGTTTTGATTTGCATTTCCCTGATGATTGGTGATGTTGAGCATCTTTTCACGTTCTGTTCACCATATGTATATCTTCTTTGGAAAAGTGTCTATTCAGTTGCTCTGCCCATTTAATTGGAATGTTTGGTTTTTTGCTATTGAGTTGTATGTGCTCTCTATATATTTTAAATATCAACCCTTTATCAGGTAGATGGTTCACAAATATTTCCTCCCATTCTGTCAGCTGCCTTTTCATTTTATTGATGGTTTCTTTAGCTGTGCAGTTTTAGTTTGATGTAGTCTCACTTGTTTATTTTTGCTTTTGCTGCCTCTGCTTTAGTGCCATATCCAAAAAGTTATTTCCAACACTGATGCCAAAGAACTTACTTCCTGTTTTCCTGTTTTCTTTTAGGAGTGTTACAGTTACAGGTCTTAAATTTAAGTATTTAATTCATTTTGAGTTGATTTTCATTTATGGCATAGGATAGGGGTCTAGTTTCCCAACACCAGGTATTAAAAAGACTGTCCTTTCCCCATTGTATATTCTTGGCTCCTTTCTCAAAAAGTAATTGGCCATATATGTATGGGTTTATTTCTGGGTTCTCAATTTTTTTGTATTGGTCTATATGTTTTTATACCACTACCATACTGTTTTGATTACTATAGCTTTGTATTGTAGTCTGAAATGAAAATGTGAAACTTTACAATATTAATTCTTCCAATCTATGAATATGGGATATCTTTCTACTTATTTGTGTCTTCTTCAATTTCTTTTATCAATGTCTTACAGTTTTCAGTGTACAGATCTTTCACCGCCTTCATTAAATTTATTCCTATTTTACTCTTTTTAAAAGAAAAAAAGCGGGGGATTATTGGGGTGCCTGGGTGGCTCATTCAGTTGAGCATCCAACTTTGGCTCAGTTCATGATCTCATGGTTCATGGGTTCAAGCCCCGCATCGGGCTCTGTGCTTACAGCTCAGAGCCTGGATCCTGCTTCGGGTTCTGTGTCTCCTTCTCTCTCTGCCCCTCCCCTGCTCATGCTCTGTTTCTCTCTGTCTCTTGAAAAATGAATAAACATTAAAAAAAATTTTTTTAAGGGTTCATTTATTCTTTTTGAGAGAGGAAGAGATATCAGAGTAAGGGCAAAGAGAGAGGGAGACAGACAATCCCAAGCAGGCTCTGCACTGTCAGCACAGAGCCCAACACAAGGCTCACACTCACAAATTGTGATAACATGATCTGACCCAAAATCAAAAGTTGGACACTTAACCAACTGAGTCACCCAGGTACCCCATTGATGCTATTGTAAATGGAACTGTTTTCTTAATTTATCTTTCTGATAGTTCATTGTTAGTATATAGAAATGCAAATGATTTATGTATATTGGTTTTTATGCTGTAAATTTACTGAATTCATCTATTGTTTCTAACAGTTTTCTTGGTAGAGTCTTTAGAGTTTTCTATATATAATATCATGTCATCTGCAAATAGAGACCATTTTATTTCTTCCTTTGTGACATGGATGCCTTTTATTTATGCTTCATTGTTCTGGCTAGGGCTTCTGATACTATGTTGAATAAAAATGAGAGTGGGCATCCTTGTCTTGTTCCTGATCTTAGAGGGAACGCTTTCAGCTTTTCACCACTGAGTATGATGTTATACTTGTATGATTTGGGCTTGTCATTTATTATGTTGAGATACACTTCTATACCCAGTTTGTTGAGATTTTTTAGCATGAATGGATATTGAAGTTTGTCAAATGCTTTTTCTGCATCTATCGAGATGATCATATGAGTTTTATACTTCTTTTTGTTACTGTGGTATATCACATTAGTTTATTTGAAGATGTTGAACCATCCTTGCATCCCTGGAATAAATCCTACTTGATCATGGCTTATGATCCTTTTAATGTACTGTTGAAATCAGTTTGCTAATATTTTGTCGAGGATTTTTGCATCTATGTTCATCAGGGATATTGGCCTATAATTTTATTTTCTTCTAGTGCCCTTGTCTGGTTTTGATATCAGGGGAATGCTGGCCTCATAAAATGAGTTTGGAAGTGTTCCATCCTCTTGTATCTTCCAGAAGAGCCTGAGAAGGATTGGTATTAATTCTTCTTTAAATGTTTGGTAGAATTCACCAGTGAAGCCATCTAGTCTTAGACTTTTCTCTTTTTTTTTTGGTGTTGGGCAGGGGGGAGGCGGATTTAATAATTGATTTAATCTCCTCACTAGGAATTGATCTGTTCAGAATTTCTATTTCTTCATGATTCAGTCTTGATATATTGTCTATTTTCTAGGAATCTATCCATTTCTCTTAGTTGCTCAATTTATTGGCATGTAATTGTTCTTTTGTATTTCTGCCGTATCAGTTGTAATGTCTCCTCTTCACTTCTTAATAATTTTTTTTTTTTTGAGAGAAAGAGAATGTGCAAAGGGGGCAGGGGGTGGACAGAGGGAGAGAGAGAGAATCATAAGCAGGCTCCATGCCCAGCACAGACCCTGACAGGGGGCTCAATCTCACAATGATAAGATCATGACCTGAGCCAAAATCAAGAGTCAGACGCTTAACTGATTGAGCCACCAAGGAGCCCCTCCTCTTCACTTACATTTTCATTTATTTGAGTCCTCTCCCTCTCTCTCTCTCTCTCTCTCTCTCTCTCTCTCTCTCTCTTTCAGTAAGCCTAGCTAATAGTTTTTCTATTTCATTTATCTCAGTATGTATGATTTAAAAACATGAACTATACATAAAATGTATTTTGGTATATGCAAATTATGCCTTAATAAAAAGGCTAGTTTTATTTTTCATTTACAAAAGGAAAAAGTATCCCTATTCCATTTCTTCTTTTGTGCAAGCAAAGTATCTTATTTTTGGTACCCTCTCTCAACCCTGGCCTTGACATGTTCACTTATTTGAAATTGTTCTATAAGGTTATTTAACTTTCTTGTGGATAAATTTCTTGCCTCCCTCCCCGTTCCCCCAGCTACTTCTACATAGTATGGTTACTATACTGAAAGTCTTTCCTTTTTAAGTAATCTCTACCCCCAACATGGGGCTCAAACTCATTACCCCAAGATCAAGGGTCACATGCCCTACCAACTGAACCAGCCAGGCACCCCTGTATTGAAAGTCTTTAAAGGGAGAAAGCTCTATTCATTCAATAGATAATTATTTAGTTCCTATTTGGTGCCAGGCACAATAGCTATAATGGTCTGCTCTCATAAAACTTACACACTAGCAGGGAGAAAGATAAACAAATAATCAAGCTAATTACCAAGGGAAACTCAGGAAAACTTCCTTGAAAAAGGTATGTCTTGCCTGAGACTAAAGGATGATAAAGAGTTAACTAAAAGATAATAAAAAGACAAATGACCCAACTGAAAAATGCACAAAGATCTAAACAGACATTTCTCCAAAGAAGATCTACAAAAGGTCAATAAGCACATGAAAAGATGTTCAACATCAATAAGCCATCAGGGAAATACAAATAAAAACCACAATAAGATGCCACTTCACATCCACTAGGATGGTTACAATCAAACAGATCGACAATAACTAGTTAGTTAGGATGTGAAGAAACTGGAACCCTTATACACTGCTTGTGGGAATGTAAAATGGTGCAGCTGCTTTTGGAAAACAAGTCTGGCAGTCCCTCAAATGGTTAAACATAGAGTTACCATATGACCTAGTAATTGCACTGCTAAGGCATATACCCAAGAGTATTGAAAATATATGTCCACAATATAAACATGGATGTTCATAGCAGCATTACTCTTTTTTTTTAATGTTTACTTATTTTTGAAAGAGAGAGAGAGAGAGAGAGCAGGGGAGAGGCAGAGACAAGAGGACCCAAAGCAGGCTCTTCGCTCACAGCAGATTCCAATGTGGAACTCGAACCCATGAGCCACAAGATCAAGACCTGAGCCCGAGTCGGACACTTAACGGACTGAGCCACCCAGGTGCCCCGCAGCAGCATTATTCTTAATAGCCGAAAAGTGGTATATTATTCATACAGTGGAATGTTATCCAGTCATAAAAAAGAATGAAGTACTGACACATGCTACAACATGGATGAACCTTTAAAATATTACACTAAGTGAAAGAAGCCTATCATAGACCAGATACTGTATAATTCCATGCATATGAAATGTCCAGAACAGGCAAATCTATAGAGATAAGAAGTAGACTAGCATTTTCCAGGGACTAGGAAGAGGGAAGAATGATGGGGAGTGACTGCTAATTGTTATGGGGCTTCTTTAGGGGGGGATGAAAATGTTCTAAAATTGAATTGTATACTCTAAGTGGATGAATCATATGGTATGTGAATATCCCAACAAAGCTGTTATGGTAACAGTAATAAGAAGAAACCAGGGGAAAATGGGAGGAAGAGTTCAGCTCCCAGACAGGAAAATATGGAAAGGAAACGAAGGGGAAAAAAGCAGTGTGACCAAACTACAGTGAGCAAGGAGAGAGCAGTATGAATTGAAACTGAAGAAGTAGACAAAGGCCAGGCCCTTCGGGAGCTTGTAGGACTTTAGTGTGAGAGCAATGAGAAGCCATTAAAGCCACAAGGAGAACTACAGTGGATATGTTGCCTGATAAGTTGAAAATTGTTAAACCTATTTAGCTTTCTTTCCACACTTTGTGTTCCACCGAATATTCCCTCAACTATCCAAAGAATGTAGAAAAGGGTGCAGAACTGGCCTATGTTGCTCCAAAGAACTAGGACCGATGAGCAAGAGGCTTACTTGAGCTCATTTTATAATTATATTTTTTTAATATTTCTTTATTTTGAGAGAGAGAGAGAGCACACAAGCAGGGGAGCGGCAGAGAGAGGGAGAGAGAGAATCCCAAGCAGGCTCTGCCCTCTCAGCACAGAGCCTGACACAGGGCTCAAACTCACAAACCATGAGATCAGGACCTGAGCCCAAATCAAGAGTCGGACGCTTAACCAACTGAGCCACTCAGGCGCCCCCTGAGCCCATTTTAAAGAAAGTTTCATAATAATCAGGGCTTTCCAATAACATAAGGTGGCTCCCTGACACCAGCAGGGTTCCTGCAAAGATGCAATACCTACATGGGATCTGTAGGATACTCTAGCACTGAGTAGAGATCAGTCAAGATAACAGGAGCCCCTTTCTTACTCATTAACCACAAACACTCCTGCCCAGCTGCTAGAGTTAACCATTAGGTGGACTCATGGTCCTAGACAAAGAGTCCAGAATTTTCACTAAAATAATTGATAGGTGTCCTATTTTAAGCATATTTGTATACAGGTAATATAAATGTCAAAATGCATAAATCCAGGAACCCCAGTGTGGCTCCCTGCTAAACTCCCCATTTGGGGTCAAAGAACTGCTGCAATCGCTTCATGCCCAGCTGAGTACCCAACCGGTGAAGCAAACATGGCAAACAGGGGCCCAGACATAGCTGTCTCTCTTTACCCATAGCTGGCCCAGAACATTTCACCAGCATCCAGGAAAGAGGAACCCTGACATGCAGAATGTCAGAAACATTCCCCAGATTGCTTCATGAAACCAGGGAATAGTCAAAACAGGGGGCAGGCTTTGAAGGAAAATGTTTTAGGGCTGAAATAAGAAGAATGAGGTATGTCTAATGACTCAGGAAGACTGGGCCTGCCCCCCTCATCCCTTTCTCGGTTAGGCATATACCCAGCTGATAAGGTCAAATAAAAAATATATAATAAAAAGCAGCCACCTTGAAAGCAGTATGGCGCTTCCCCCAAAGTTAAAAATAGAATTACCATATAATCCAACAATATTGCTTCTAGATATATCTACCCCCAGAGAACTGAAAGCAGAAATTTCCACAGGCAGCTGCACCCCCATGTTCACAGCAGCGATATTCACAACAGCTAAGGGGTGGAAGCAACCCACAGATGAATGGATGAACGAAACTTGGTACACGCAACGCATACAATGGAATATTATCCAGCCTTAGAAAGGAAAGAATTTGGGGAGGAATTCTTGCCACATGCTACAACATGGATGAACCTTGAGGATTTAATGCTAAGTGAAATAAGCCACAGAAACACAAGTACCGGACGATTCCACTTAAATGGGGTTCCTAGAGTAACCAGAATCACACAGACAGTGAAATGGTACTTGCCAGGGCCTGAGGGGAGGAGGCAAGGGGGAGTTCCCATTTCATGGGTATTGTGCTTCTATTTGGGAGGATGACCAACTTCAGGACGTGGACGGTGGTGAGGGTTGTACAACATTGTGAATGTACTTAATGCCATCGGACTGTACACTTAAAAAGGGTTAAAATGGTAACTTCTGTGACAGATATTTTACCAGTTAAAAACAGCAGCCACCCTGCAGTACTAAGAACTTAGGGCTTTTAGATGCATGAGAACTTTCACACGTAGAGCTAATATACTGGTGTGGACCCCCGAATTCATCAGATTTGGGGTTTACCTTGTTTTTTCAGAGCTCCTGTGAACCTTAGGGTCTGAGAGGAGTAGGGCGGTCCTGTCTACGCGGGCCAAGCAGGTTTCCGTGACTGACTCCACAACCGCCCCTCCCACCGCTCCTCGGAAAGGACCAGCCAGTGTGTCGCAGGTCCCACCAGCCGTCTTTTATGCCCCGGGAGCTGCACGTTCTTCCAATCAAAGGGCAGAGCCAACCGCAAGGCGTCTATTTCCTTTTGTCCCGCCCTCCCCTGCTTCCGACTGGCGGGTTTCAAACCCACGGGAGCCAATGAGAGCGAGCGGACGCGCTGTGTTCCAGCCGTAGCTCCAGGCGCGGGTTTTGAAGAAAAACTGTCGCGGAGGAGTCATGGTGCCACCGCGACCGTCCGCAGCTGCCGGTGAGTATGACCGTGGACCCCCGCGTCTCCCAGGCGCTCAAGCAAGGGCGGGGAAGAAACGAGGCCACCAAGTGAGTTATTTTCGCGGATGGAAACACTCGCCTGTCTGCCTCGGTCTCCGCTTGGGTGTTTCCAGTCCAGGGAGAGCTGACGGGAGCCCCAGCCCTGGCCCAGGGTGAGACATCTGGCCGGGGCTAGAGGAGAGGGGATGCGGGGCCAGATGCCTCAGAGGCATCTTGCCAGTAATTCCTGTAGCAGCTCTGCAAGGAAATGTCATTGTCACCTCGTTTAGGTAGAGAACCTGAGGCCCCTTTCCCGGGTCGCACTTTCAGAAGGAAGCCAACCGCTCCTGCCGCGATCCAGATTTGGATCCAGAACCTGGGCGTGGTTCTCTGTGCTGTGTCCTGAGCTTTGACAGCTACCAAGAGGCTGGGTCTGACCCTAACAGGAGGCACTGGGAGTTGATGGTTAAATTTGCACTGAGAGCTGAGGGTCCTGGGTTCCCTGATCTCTTAAATGTACCTAGAGGCCTTAGCTATCTTTCCAAATACTACTCAGACACCACCTGCTCCCCAGTGCAGACAGTGTTTTGATAGTTTCAGTAATAATACCTATTGACTGTCTGCTAGGTCCTAGGCACTGACCTAGGTGCTTTACATAATAGCTCTTAAAGTTGGACATTTCTGTCTCCATTTTTATAGGTCCAGAGGCAGCAAGGTTTGCTAACTTGCTAGAAGTCACAGAGCTGGGTTTCCAACCTGGTCTGTCAGTCCCTGCTCTCTACACTGCCTGGCATGGTGTAAAATGCTTAATTCTCCTAGGGAGAATTCTTAATTCTTGTAGAATGCTTAATTCTCCTAGGGAGAAAAGCTGTCTCCTAGGGAATCATCAGAGCCAGATATCAAAACACACAGCACCACAGTTTAGATCAAATTAAGAGTAATTTTGCACCCTTATAGCCTTTTTTTGCCATTATTTTTTTAAATTTCTTTTTAACGTTTATTTATTTTTGAAGGAGAGAAAGATAGTGTGAGCAGGAGAGGGAGACACAGAATCCGAGGCAGGCTCCAGGCTCTGAGCTGTCAGCACAGAGCCCAACACCAGCCCAAACCCGCAAGCCTTGAGATCATGCATGACCTGAGCCCAAGTTGGAAACTTAAACAACTGAGCCACCCAGGCACCCCTTCTTTTTGCCATTATTAAATTTTAGCCTTTTCCAACCACCTATTCCCCTCACGCAGTCTCTGCCTCTGAAATCCCATAATTCTTTCTTTGACACTTTCTTATGGTACCTAGTTTTTGCCTTACATTGTAATTATTGTTGTGTTTATTTTATCCCCACTACTACATTGAAACTTCTTCAAGACAGAAATACTGAATTTTCATCCCCTCACAAATGCCTTGCTTATTAGAAAGTCAGCCATACAATCGATGTTTTCCATGAACCCCCTAACCTGGCCTATTTTGGCCTGAGGCCCAAAGGAAACCACGTAAGGGTTTGTGGGCAAAATTCATCATCCCTGTCAGAAAAAACATAATTAATAAGACCAAGCCTGGTTCACCAGCTCAGGTGAGCCAGTAATAGATTTCTTCATGTAAAGCATAATATTTTGTAGCTGGAACAGTGGCCGTGAGCAAGGGCTCTGACACTGGATAAACCTAGTTTCAGATCCTAGCTTTGCTACATACTGGCTGGGTAACTTTGGGCATATCATCTACCCTCTTTAGATTTCAGACTGTAAAATACCTAAGAAAATTGTTGTGCGGATTAAAGAAAGCAATGCAAGTGTGAAGAGCTCAGTGTAGGACGCAGCATACAAATGATGTTGTTGATGTGGACATTAACTTGGAGGCAAAGTTACGGGACTAGAGACTTTATCATATATGATCCAAAGCCAAAAGCACTATAGAAAAGTACCATCTTTTAGAAGATAGATGACCTGGTTAAAATCTCCAGCTAAAGTTCTGTTGTTTGTTGGCTTGCCTGTTTTGCAGAAGAGCGGCAGAGAAAGCTCCAGGAGTACCTAGCAGCCAAGGGAAAACTGAAGTGCCAAAACACCAAGTGAGTGTGTCTCACCCAGTTATGCAAGTTTTGTTGCCCTGGTTGCTCATAGCAATTTAAAGCCTTTCAAAACATTGCCCTTTTGTGTGTGGTCTACTCACACTGCACTGAGATCCTATGATAACTCAGGAAAGGGTATGTTGGTCCAGACATGACAAAAACCCTGGCCAGTATCTAGTACACTGGCAAGACTAAAGCACTATTATTGTGGCAGTCTCTAAAGGGAAGAGGAGAAGGTCCACAGTATTACCTACAATACTTTTTCTGTCCTTGTCCCTGCTTTTTTCTTTCCCCCCTGGGAAAGTGGTTCTCATGAAGGCTAGAAAAGGTCGAAGAGTTGCGTGACCGTGGTTCTGTTGTTCCTTGCTAAAGCAGGAGAGCCAGTTATAATCAGTCCTCCATAGCTGCACGCCAGCATCCTCCAGCGTGACCTCTGTGGTCATTCTCTTAGCACTTACTCTTGAGGTGGACAGAATAGGACTGTTCACTTTTGTCTTTTGTCAACATCTTGCTACTGTAGTGGTGTTACTAGTCCCTCTTGCTTAGCATTGATATATTCTCCCCGTGGCGTGTTGCTAAATTTTTATTTGGAAATGAATCTTTACAAAGCTAGCTTGGACTCTATATTTTAGTTTCCTTTTACTTTGGGGTTTTAACTCTGTTTCCTCGATTAAATAAATCTGATTCATTTATTCAACAAATACTTATTTAATACCTGTAATGTATCAGTCACTCTTGGTTCTGGAGATCTGGTGCTTAACAAAACAAAGAGGTCCCTGCATCTCCAGGGTTTATGTTCAAGATGGGGGAAACTAACAGCAAGTCATGATCAAAGTCCTTGTTAGTGTGAATTATTTTTGATCCATGCAGATTGAATCATTCTAAATTCTCCTCTATTTTCCTATGCCTTTTTACATTTTCTGTCTCACTGGCTAGATTTCATATGTGCTCCTGTTTTTTTAGTTGTATCTCTTTTTTCACTTCTGAATATTCATTATCTGAAGACACTTAAACTTTTTAAAGAAACTGTTAATTACCTTATTTGACATTGTATCTCTAGTGCCTGGCACATTGCACTTGTTCAAGGATTGTAGTTCGAATGAACAAGACTATGCAAATATGAAGAAAACACCTACATTTCATTAATCTAGTTAGAATGCTATATTTATGCGTGGGACATCTCTGAAAATGATTACCAAAACATGGGTAAGAGTGGTGTGGTCTGAGGAATAGAATAGTGGGACTAACGAAGGGATAATGAGACTATTGGATATAATTTTGAAATATTTTACTATCTACAGAAATTCCAATGATTTAAAATTCTAATCATAATAAATTTAAAAAAAAAATTTTTTTTAATGTTTATTTTTAAAAATTTTTTTTTTTTTTCAACGTTTTTTATTTATTTTTGGGACAGAGAGAGACAGAGCATGAACGGGGGAGGGGCAGAGAGAGAGGGAGACACAGAATCGGAAACAGGCTCCAGGCTCCGAGCCATCAGCCCAGAGCCTGACGCGGGGCTCGAACTCACAGACCGCGAGATCGTGACCTGGCTGAAGTCGGACTCTTAACCGACTGCGCCACCCAGGCGCCCCTTTAATGTTTATTTTTGAGACAGAGAGACAGAGCATGAACAGGGGAGGGTCAGAGAGAGAGGGAGACACAGAATCCGAAGCAGGCTCCAGGCTCTGAGCTGTTAGCACAGAGCCCGACGCGGGGCTTGAACTCACGGACCATGAGATCATGACCTGAGCTGAAGTCGGACGCTTAACCAACTGAGCCACCCAGACGCCCCATAATCATAATAAATTTTAATTACTATACTTCCCAAGCCTTGCTGATCCTTCTGGACTAAGAATTAATCTTATTTTGTCTTTTACAGGCCTTACCTAAAAGCCAAGAATAATTGTCTGAATCCTCCACCTTCTAAATCTGTAAGTAGAAATTAGTCTTTTAAATAATAATCATTTTAGATGATTAATAATAAAAACAACAAAGATGTTTGCAACCTAAAGACTATGTTATGCAAAGATATTTCTCATAAATAAAAGATCAATTTGGTTTAGTAAGAGACAGAACCACTTTTTGAAAAGTACAGCATATTATAGTTCTGCTTTGTTAATCAAAAAAAATTCTCAAGTGCACATTGTTCCTCTTAATAACTAACATTAATGGAATATTTACTATGCATCTAGCATTACATTAACTCATTGAGTCCTTACAACCTTATGAGGTAGGTACTTAGTAGCCCCATATTACAGATGAGGGAACTGAGTCACAGAAAGGTTGAGTAACTCCCCAAGGTCACATAGTTATTACATGACAGAGTGAGAGCCTGTGATCTTAACCACTTTGGTATGCTGCCATGAAGTTAAATGGCTCTGTAGTCATTAAAAGGGATCATCTTATTGTATCTTCCAAGCTACTTAACAAGATATGCTTCCCAAACAGTTCAATGCAGCTAGGTTATGGATAGAATAGTAAAGTATTCTCAAATTTCCAAGGTTTAAATGGGAGAATTTAGCCTTCTGAAAAGCTGCGTATAACATCATTAGACCCTGTGAAGGAAAGAAAATGTATATAAGGCAAAATTGGTACATCATGATGTGAACAGTTGGGAGTCACTGGGTTAGACTTCTACTTTATGCAGATTGAGTTAGTGTAGCTTGCAAATCTTAAAGGAAAACAAAACAAAACAAAAAACCTCATTCAGAGTTCCCAGAGGCTTCTCTAGAAGCTGACAATACTGTATACCTAACTATCTTTTTTACCCAGCTGTGAAGATAAAAATTAAGTGGGAAAGGCAATTATGAAATAGGAGAAGCTAAAAGGACTAGGCAAATAATAGTCATCATGACAATTGTATAATGCCTTACAATTTATAAAACATGTTTATACCTAATTGTAATAGCTAACATTTGAGTGCTTATTATCCAGATACTGGGCAAGATACTTTATACACAACATCGTAATTAATAATCAAAACAACCCTATAAGAAAGGTGGCCTTATGATTTAATGTCCATTTACCTCTGAGAGTAAAAGGAGGTACTGTTATGTTGGGCCAACAGCCATAAATAAAAACTATCTTGTGAAAAACAGGACGTTATGACACCCTTCCCAGAAGATACATATCATTATTGTTATTCTCATTTTACAAATGAGAGGACTGAGGCTCAAGGAGATGGAGTACTTTGCCAAAATGATATAACCGGTAAGAGTCAGACTTAAGACTTGAACAAAGTTTTTCCGGCACACTCTTAATGCAGTGCTTCTACTTAAAGAAACACACAAGGTTTTTCATTTTCTGTTCGTCTCTGGCAGTTCTAACATATTGAACCAAGATTTGAAAGGATTCCTTGGAGCCATGCTCTTAAATTTACTGAGAAATAGTAATGTATAATTGTTAAAAACTGCCTAGGTCCAAATGCTAACTCCTTCATTTTCCAGCTAAATGACCTTGGGCAAATTATTGAACTTTGTCTGTAAAATGGAAATAATAGGAGATATCTCATAGAGTTGTTTGAAGAGATTGAGTTAGTATACATTGAAATACATTGAGAAATGTCTACAGACTGGGATATATGTTCCTCTGGAGGTACATAGAGTATCTCCAATGGGTTCACAGTTTAACAGAATCAGCTTCCAGGTCCTCAACTTCCACATACACTTTTGCCTAAAATTGATTTGTAGAATGTGCCTCACATACAGTTTCTCCTTTCCCACCTCCCTTGTCAATATCATCCTTCTACCATTTTTCAGTTCTTTCTTTCTCTGCTGTTTTAGACAAACCACTCACCCTTCATCCCTAATCTCAATATGATGCTTTGCCCTGAGATGGGAATGCCTACAGAGTACAACGTCAAGGGACAATAGTGAAATAATGCTGTCGATGTTGAGAAAGTCTTTCAATTCAGGTGGCTTCCAGTTTTTTACACTCAACATTGTCATCTAGTAGAACATTAAAAATAATTTTTTGCTGAGAGATCACTGTGATTTTTAGCATATGCCTCTAGATGAGTTCAAAGAATTGACTACTACTTACTGGCTGTGACAAAACATCTTCTATTCTCATGAACTTATTTTTTAAATTTTAATTCCAGTATAGTTAATATACAGTGTTAAATTAGTTTCAGGTATGCAATGTAGTGATTCAGCCATTCTATATATTACTCAGTGCTCATTAAGCCAAGTGTACTCTTAATCTTCACCTATTTCACCCATTCCCTCCTTACACCGTCCTCCCTTCATTAACCGTCTGTTTGCTGTCTAGTTAAGAGTCTGTTTTTTTTGGTTTGTCTTTTTTTTTCCTTTGTGTTGTTTCTTAAATTCCACATATGAGTGAAATCAGATGGCATTTGTCTTTCTCTGACTGACTTATTTTGCTTAGCATTATACTCTCTAGATCCATCCATGTTGCAAATGGCAAGATCTCTTTCTTTTTTATGGCTGCATTGTATTTATATACACTTCTTTATCCATTCATCTATTGATGGACACTGGACTGCTTCCATAATTTGGCTTTGGAATTTATGCTGCAATAAACATAGGGGTGCATATATCCTATTGAATTAGTGGTTTCATATTCTTTGAGTAAATACCCAGTTGTGTGATTACTGGATCATATGGTAATTCTATTTTTAATTTTTTGAGGAACCTCTGTACTGACTTCCACAGTGGCTGCACCAGTTTGCATTCCCACCAACAGTGTATGAAGTTTCCTTTCTTTCCACATCCTCACCAACACTTGTTGTTTGTTGTGTTTTGTTTTGTTTTGTTTTGTTTTATGTTAGCCATTCTGACAGGTTGCGATGATATCTCACTGTGGCTTTGATTTGCATTTCCCTGATGATGAGTGATATTGAACATCTTTTCATGTGTCTGTTGGCCATGTGTCTTCTTTGGAGAAATGTCTGTTCATACCTTCTGCCCATTTTTTTTAATTGGAATATTTGTTTTTTGATGTTGAGTTGTAAATGTTCTTTATGTATTCTGGATACTAACCCATCTACTTAGTAATGTGAATAAATTTTCTCAATGTTTTTATTTAAAAAGAAAAAGGAATAAAATTGATGCAGACCTCTGTCTCATTCCAGCAACAAATGTCTCCCAATGAATACATAAACTAATTATAGGGATGGGGAGCTCCAACCAACTCATTAAGAGATACATTTCTATTTCTTTATGAAAAAATATTTTCCTTTTCATGTTTAATGATTAGTGATCAGGGTGCCTGGGTGAGTCAGTTGAGGGTCTGACTCTTGGTTTCAGCTCACGTCGTGATCTCATGGTTGTGAGTTCAAGCCCCACATTGGACTCTGTGCTGACAGCATGAAGCTTGCTTGGGATTCTCCATCTCCCTCTCTCTCTCTGCCCCTCCCTGACACACGCTCTCTCTCTCTTTCTCTCTTAAAATAAATAAACTTTTAAAAAATAATAATAATAATAATTAGTGGTCAAAATCAGTAACATTTATCTTCTTTTGCTGAATTAGTTCTAGTTATGGCAAATACAAATAAGATAAATTTATAAACATATGCATATTTTTTGAGAAGTACGATAGGGTAATGAACTATATACTGCCAAGCACAAAAATCTAGGAAAGAAATTTTGTGGTGAACTGGAATGAAAATATACCAAAAGAATAAAGGAAACGTGTTACATTTTCAATTTTAAAGAAGTATGTTTGTACAATTTTTTAAAGGGATTATAGTATCAAATTTCATTTTATCTTAAGATGTCAATATTGACAGTGTGCCTGAAATTGCATCTTTTGCAACTATTTAAACTAACAATGAAAAACTTTAGATGTTAACTCTAAAAAGTATGAAAGGGTACAGAGTTTGTCAAAATTATTTTGGGGGGCACCTGGGTGGCTCGGTCGGTTGGGCGTCCGACTTCGGCTCAGGTCACGATCTCACGGTCCGTGAGTTCGAGCCCCGCGTCGGGCTCTGTGCGGACAATTCAGAGCCTGGAGCCTGTTTCAGATTCTGTGTCTCCCTCTCTCTCTGCCCCTCCCCTGTTCATGCTCTGTCTCTCTCTGTCTCAAAAATAAATAAACGTTAAAAAAAAAAAATTTTTTTTTTAAATTATTTTGGGCATGTATGAACAAAAATGCTTGAAAAACACTGATGAGATAAGCTCTACAATTTCTCCCAGCCCTACGATAGCCCTTATTTCATCATATCATCATTTTTTGTGCGTGTATCTTTTCTATTAGCACTCCTCAGGGACAGGTGTCTTCTCCTCTCATCTTTGCGTCCCCTTAGAGTCTGGCACTGTGCCTAGTATACATTCATAAGTCTGTCTTGATTTAAACCCTTGTCATATATTGTATGTTGTATATTTTCTCCCTCCCCTGGCTTCATATGTCCAGAATAAAGTGACCAAATTCAATTTGAATCGATTGTTCCTTCTTGTACATTCTTTAATTTTTTTATCATTTTGATCCATCAATTCTGAGGTAAGTTGTCAGAGACCAGGAGTTAAGAGACTGAAGTTCTAGCTCCAGCACTGCCTCTAACACCCTGCCTGACCTTGGGCAACTCACTTTCCCTCTCAAGTGAAGGGGCTCAACTTAATGATCTCTAAAATTCCAACCTTGGGGGCACCTGGCTGGCTCAGTCGGTAGAACATGATACTCTTGATGTCAGGGTTATAGGTTCAAGCCTCATAGTGGGTGCGGACACGACCTAAAAATAAAATCTTAAAAATAATAATAATAAAGTAAAATTCTGACCTTAATGGTCTGTATTTGCATACTGATTGCTGGCTCTTCTGTCAGCCAGATGACTCTTCTAAGCCTAGGTTTTCTCTCAATGTAGTACTTAAAACTGCAGACCAGTTCTACCACTTACAATAAATTAGCAAGGCCAAGCTAATCTAAAATAAAGATAAAAAAACTGAACAAAAGAGAAAATACTTGCAAGTCATATATATGATAAGGACCTACTATCCAGGATATATAACAAACTCTTGCAGCTCAACAATTAAAAAACAACCCAACTTTAAAATGGATAAAGGATAATCATAATAATAATCATAATAATAATAACATGGACAAAAGATCCGAATGGACATTTCTCCAAAGAAGATATACAAATGGCCAATAAGGACATGAAAAGATGCTCCATATCATTACCATGAGGGAAATGCAAATAAAAACCACAATGAAATACCACTGCATACTTACTAGGATGGGCATAAATCAAAAAAGGCATAACAAGGATTAGGGAGGATGTGGAGACATTAGAACCCTTATACAATGTTAGTGGAATGTAAAATGCGACAGCCACTTTGGAAAACAGCTTAGAAGTTCCTCAGAAGTTAAACACAGGAGTTACCATAGGACCCAGCAATTTCATTCCTAGGTATATACCCAAGAAAATTGAAAACACATGTTCACACAAAAGCTTATAACAAATGTTGATAGCAACATTTTTTTATAATAAATAAACTGTAAAAAAAAAAAAGATTTTAAAAAATAAATAATAAAGTTTATTATTGAAAAATAAAGTGGCAAAGACTGATACATCCTACAATATGGGTAAGTCCCAAAAACATTATGCTAAGTGAAAGAAGCCAGAAACAAAAGGCCACATGTTGTATGATCCCATTACATGAAATGTCCAAAATAGGCAATCTATAGAAACAGAAAGGAGATTTTAGTGTTTGCCACAGTTTGTAGGGAGAGGGAAATGAGGAGTGACTTTTAACAGGTATAGGATTTCTCTCTGGGGTAATGAAAATATTCTGGAACTAGACAGTGATGATGGTTATACAGCCTTGTGAATATACTAAAACCCACTGAATTATACACTTTAAAATGGTGAATTCTAGGATCACCTGGGTGGCTCAGTCAATCGAGTGTCCAACTCTCAATTTCAGCTCAGGTTATGATCCCAGTATCATGGAATCAAGCCCCACATCAGGCTCTGTGCTGAGCATGGAGCCTGCTTAAGATCCTCTCTCTCTCCCTCTGCTCTTTTTCCCCTCGCTTGCTCTCTCAAACAAATGAATGAATGAATGAATGAATAAATAAATAAATAAATAAATAAATAAATAAAAATGATGAATTCTAGGGGATGCAAATTATATCTCAATTAAAAAAAAGAGAACAACTAAGGAATAGCATATGTTTGGAAACATTGATACCATATCCCTGCCTCTTCAGTAAGCAATAATGGAGAGATCAGGGGTGGATGTAATTGTTGGGGCTCAAGGAGTAACCCAGCTATAGCCATGTGCATATACCATCCATCTCTCTGGCTCCCACTTCCAACCCTCCCCCATTTCACCCCAGCGACACTGCCCTACACGTAACCATTCTAGAGTGAACATCTCTTTGCCCTTAATGCCACATGGTTCTGGTTACAGACTTTCTTTACACACAAAAGTTCACATAGTAATTCTCAACAATATTACCAAATCAAAAATAAAGAGTGGTAACTCTATCACTCCCATATCTTCCCCTAGAGAAGTATAATCTACAAATCTCTGCCAAATTCTCCTTTCTGAATACTTGTTTTCAATGCAAATACTCTAGAATCCACAGTGGCTTGCTCCTATTATCTATCATATCAATTCTTTAATTTTTTTTTTTACATTCATTTAGTTTTGAGAGACAGAGACAGAGCACAAGTGGGAGAGGAGCAGAGAGAGAATGAGAAACAAAATCCAAAGCAGGCTCCAGACTCTGAGCTGTTAGCACAGAGCCCAGAGTGGGGCTCGAACTTACAAACCATGAGATCATGACCTGAGCCGAAGTCGGACGCTTAACCAACTAAGCTACCCAGGCGCCCCACCATATCAATTCTAAACTCCCCTCCCTTGTTTTTGAAGTTCTCTATAATCTATCCCTGCCTTTCTTATCCAGGATTAAATCACATGGCTGAAACATTTACTTGTTAATAATGTAGAATCTAACCTTAAAACCCTGTCCTGACTTTACAAATAAGACTTTCTACTGAGATATTAGATTTAATTGAAAACTGTTCCAAAGTGTCTCCGGCCTCCCAGCATCTACCACTTACCTATCCTTGCCACTGATATCCAGGGACAAAACAAAGGTTCTTGAGTAACACTGTGACCTTTACAAAGGCAATGTTGTTTAAAAAAAAAATAAAAGTATAGCAATACACTCTACTACTAGGAGGAAGTTGAGAGACACCCTAACATAAGTTTATTATGTATGTATTTTTCCAGAGTCCCTAGAAGGACACTTCATTTGAGACATAATGAGCATTCAGCAAGTACTTGTTCAATTGAGGCAAATTTGTTTTTTAAACAGCAATTTTTGTATGTTCACTGCATCTCTGCTTAATTCTATCAAGCTAAAATATTCTGATATATTTCTAATAGGAGTTCAAATTATAAAGATCATCTATTAGCGAGACTATATTTCCCAGATTCAGCTTTCTTCAATGAAATTCTAAGTAAAATAACTATTTTTTTTTTAATTTTAAAAGCAATGAACTATTGTTATAAAATTTACTTTTTGATATTTTTCTTTGTCTTTTTAGACTATTGTACCCAAAAAGAATGTTACCAATTATGTTGCTTTGCCTGTCAAAGCTACAAGACCCATCAGCACTGAACTCCAGCCCCGACCTGCCAAAGGCCCAGGATCCCAGAAGCCAAAGTTGGAGCCACCAAAACTTCTGGGCAAAAGGCTGACTTCAGGATGTGTTTCTTCTAACTTAAACTGTAAGCCTTCCAGCAATAGTCAACAATACCATGAAGAGGGATCATCCACTACTGGTGAACTGCCTACAGAAACTATGGGGTCACTTAATATACAGGAACTGAAAACTGCAAAGCAGCAGGTAGCAGATCAAGGAAATACTAAGTGTGCAGACTCTGTGGACTGTAACCATGTTGAAAATGAATCCTTAGATAGCTTTCTAAAAGAGATAAACAAAGAAAACTTGCCCCAAACCTTACTAGACTCTGAAAGGAAGTCAAATCCTGAATTATGGACAATATGTAAGCCAAAGACTAATTCTTATAATCAAACCAAGAGCAGTTTGGCTCCTAAACAAGCCTTGGGCAAAAGTTCTGGGAATAGTGCTTTTCTGAAAGACCGAGTTAATAAACAATTTGTTGGAAAAACACAAATTAGGATTCCACCAGTAAAGTCACAGCAACTCTCTAGAGGAACAAACCTTGCAAGACCAGGAGAAAAACTCCCAAAGACGGCTCCCTGTCACTACGTTCAGACCCTTAGTAGGACTCAAGCATCAAGGAAACCAGTGGTCAAGGACATAAAGGATATAAAGGTTAATAGGGATAAATACGAAAGACCAACAAATGAAACTAAGGTACAGTCACACACTGTTACTGAACAGAAAGTAAAACACACCAAACCCCAGACATGCCCTAGCGTGCTTCCGGGAGGCTGTAACAACAGACATCCAAACACTAGGCAAGATCAGAAATCCACTCAACCTTGTTGTAGATCTCGGACATCATGTGCACTACAAAAATCAAAAGCCATAAGTCAAAGGCCTAATTTGATAGTTGGCAGTTTTAATTCAGTCGTTCCAAGCACCCCTAACATAACAGCAAATGGAACCAATGGGAATAAATGCAGCAACAGCTGTCAACAAAAAGCACAGATTTTGGACACCAAGTTGAAAAAGACTCTTCCCCAGAACCATTTTCTCAATAAGACAGCTCCCAAAACTCAAGCTGGTAACAAAACCATACATGGAGGAAGAGTCCCAAATGGGACCCAAACTAATCCAAATATTAAGAAGAAGATCACAGCAGAGGACCGAAGGTACTTTGCTTTATGTCCATGATTTTGCAGTTTTAGATGATTAAGCGTATTGACCATCAGGAATACTCAGTCAGGACATAGGCCATAAATAATGGCTTCTGAGTAATTGTTAGCTACAACCCTACAAAAAAGATTAGAAGCAAATACAACAAGTACTAAGACTTGGTAGAGCTGGGTGGTATAGACAGGTGTTATAAATTATTCTCTGTAATTTTTTGTATACTTGAAAATAATTTATTTTTTAAAAAGATATTGAAACAAAATGGTTGAATAAGAAATAGGAGTTGCAGGGGCACCTGGGTGGCTCAGTTGGTTAAACCTCCAACTTCGGCTCAGGTCAGGATCTGATGGTCCATGGGTTCAAGCCCCGCATCAGGCTCTGTGCTGACAGCTCAGAGCCTGGAGCCTGCTTTGGATTCTGTGTCTCCCTCTCTCTCTCTCTCTGCCCCGCATCACACTCTGTCTTTCAAAAATAAACATTTTTTTTTAATTTTTTTTAACTTTATTTAGTTTTTTGACAGAGAGAGACAGAGCATAAATGGGGGAGGGTCAGAGAGAGGGAGACACAGAATCTGAAACAGGCTCCAGGCTCTGAGCTGTCAGCACAGAGCCCGACACGGGGCTCAAACTCACGGACCACGAGATCATGACCTGAGCCGAAGTCGGCCATTTAACCGACTGAGCCACCCAGGCGCCCCAAAAATAAACATTAAATAATTTAAAAATTAAAAAAAAAAGAAAGAAAGAAATAGGAATTGCAGATGTAGCCTACTCAACAAGTAGCCTGCAGGGACTGAACAACAATAGAAGAGGGCAAAATAGGAGGAGCCTGAGTAGTGAGTTTACATAGCTAGGAAGTGGGGTGTTGGTAGTCCCTTCTGAAGCAGACCAGTGGTTAAATCCAGAAAAGTTATCAGGGAAGAAGGAACAGGAAACTTCCATGAGTGTGAGCAGGCCAAGTTTTGGAAAGTAAGCTAAGACAAAGAAGAAAATCAGTTCACATACAGAAATCAGTATCTCTGGGTGCTGGGGGTTAACATCAACATGCATGATGCTTGAAACCAAGCCAAAGGATTTCACACTTCCTGCCCAGGACCAGACATAGTCTCATAATGTGGTGACCCTCCCAGGAGAAGCACCTATGTATTGGAGTAGACTTCAACTTGGTTGGAGTAGAAAATAGGGAGATTCCTGACTGACAAGGGTGAAAAGAACATGTAAAATTAGATGGTAGCCAAAGAGTACAGCAGGGTAAAGTGAGGGCAGGATCTGTTCTCTGAATACAGCCCTGAACACCACCAACAAGCTCTCTGCCCTCCTGAAGAGACAGAAAATAAACAGCTTAATTTAGGATGATGTGATTGAGAGAGACTGGGCTGACTTCTTTACATAGAAGAGAAGGGTTAGGGAGGTACTTTTCAACAATGACGTCTGGTCTACGAAAAGGATAGTGACAAAAAGAAGGATGACCCTTCTAAGCAAAAAGAAAACTGAGTACAAAGACCCCAAGCTGGTGAATGAGGAAGTCACGGTCCCTCCCATGCAGTTCGTAGTCTAGACCAGACAATAGATGATGGGTCTTAAGACAGTGTGTGGAATGCTGACCACATATGATTATACAAGAGGAATCTGTGGAGAGCGATAGATCACTCACTCATTGCTGGAGTGTTCCTTGAGCACCTACCATGTGCTGGGCATTGGGAGATACAGTGGTGACCACACAGTCACAAGTCTACCTTAATGGAGCTTTTTCTCTGATGTATCTATGGAAAGTGCTAGAATAATAAAATCATAACATTGAGGTCCTGAGAATAAGTTGACTTTAGAAAAGGTAAGTTCCCTGTTCATTCGTGATTGGGAGGAAGGCTGAGATCGGAAGAATGCCAGGAGCATAAGGGAAGCACATGCCAAACATCTCAGCTTCTGTCATTAAGTAGGTGGTTCGCATGTAGGTGAAGCGGGGCAGTTGGAGCTGAAACAAGCACTATGAATTGTGCTCTGGAGTCAAGGAAACAAGAAGGTTAATTAGTTATTGACATTTGGGAAAAACAAAACCATAAGGTCAGAAAACAGATCGGTGATTACCAGGAGCTGGGCATGAAGAGCAGGGTTGACTACCAAGGAGCATGAGGACATTTTTGAAGGTATTATATCTTCATTGTTGCTATGTTTACATGACCATATGCATTTGTCAGAACTCGCAGAACTGTACATTTAAAAAGGTGAATTTTACTGTATGTTACTGAACACATGTGTGTTCTAGACATTGCGCTAGGCACTGGGACATCCAAGGTTTCTGCCTTCATGGAACTTGCATTCTAGTGGAGAAGACAGAAAATCAACACATTGATGAAACAGACAGAGTAATTACAGATAATTACCTCTTCAAGAAGGTGTCATTTGAGCAGAAGACTGAATAAAAATGATACTACAAGACCTTGAGGCAGGCATGAGCATGGGTCAGGTAACTGAAGGCTTACCAGAGCTCCTGGAGGGGAAGAGTAAGAGGGAAAGTGGTATGACATGAGTTCGGAGAGGCACGGAAAGCATGTTTAATTTTATTCCAAGAGGCATAGGAAGTTCCTGGCTGTGACTCAGTCTGCTTCACACTTTCAAGATCACTCTGGCTACTGTGCACACAATGTATTTGATAAGGGCCGGAGTGGAAGCAAGGACATGAGTTAAGAAGGAGGCTGCTATAGCCTTTCAGGCAAAAGGTTAAAGTGATATGAACTAGGATGATAGTAGTAGAGCTAGAAGCCTGTACCATGATGTGTCAGGTGTGGGGAAGAAAGGACCACTCAAAGACCACTCCTAGTTTTAGGTCCTAGCAGCTGGGCAGATTGGGGCACTGTTTATCAATGTAGAAAAGACTGTTCAGGAATAGGTTTGGAGATGACAATCAAGAGCTTTGTTTTGGACAGCATTAAATTTGAAATGCGTGCCAGACCTCAAATACAAAATAGCAACTAGGCACTGGGTTTTACAAAGCTTGGGGCTCTTTGTAAACCTCTGGGCTGAAATGTACATCTGTGAGTTATAAACATGTAGTAATGTAAAGAAGCTGAAGAGCCTACATTCAAATGCTTAAGTCTAAGGTCTTGGTGCCTCCCCCAACAGCAGTCTGTTGGCTGCTTAGAAGCGGGAGCAGAGAATGTGGAGAGTGAAGGAGAGCAAGGATTCAGACATGGCACCATCGGAGACTAGCTACTTAAGAGTCCTGAAATTAGTGATCTTGTTTAGGAACAAAGGGGGTCATGTGCAGTGATCTTGTTTAGGAACAAAGGGGGCTAAGGAACTGGGCAAAGTGGGTCACTCTGGCCAAGACCCTACTGAGGGCAGAGTGCAGGTTTGGTGGGTCAGGTTGAGTGGCTGATAGAGAGCTTATGGTGAGAGAAATGGAGTGCTGAGTTCATCATCTCAGAGCTAGAGGGATGTCTTAGTGCCAGAGGTAATATACAGGAGAAATGAAAATTTCTAGAGAAAACTAATGAAAACGAAAAAAAAGAAAAAGAATGAAGAATAATCATGAAGTTGAGGAATTTGAAGACTGAGATACTAGCCACCAGTAATCCTAGTAATCCCTCTGCAGTCTGCCTTCTGAAGGGTAGGAGCAACCAATGCTGCCATTACCCCTTTGGAAATTGTTTTTAATTCCATTCTCCTAACTCTGTATGTTGTTGAAGGTATGTAGTGGTACTCCATTCATGCATACCTTATACTCTGGAAGTGTGACTATATACAAAAAGAAACCTAAAGCATTTTCCCACTCCACTCCACCCCACCCCTTTAATTTTATGACAGGAAACAACTGGAAGAATGGCAGAAATCTAAGGGGAAAATCTATAAACGGCCTCCTATGGAACTTAAAACAAAAAGAAAAATAATAGAGGAAATGAATATTTCGTTCTGGAAGAGTATGGAAAAAGAAGATGAAGAAAAGAAAGCACAACTTGAACTGTCCAATAAAATTAACAACACTCTGACAGAATGTCTGCAGTTCATTGAAAGGGTGAGTATAAGTAAGCTCCCAAAGCTTGGCCCGCAGTCTTAGAGTTTTTAAACATTTTTCTTAAATACGGTGTAAGAGAGATAACCTCCGTCTAAGTAGAAATTCAGCTGCTCTTTTTATATAGAAGAAGAATAGCACTAATAATAATGGCATGCATTTAAACAATAGCTCTTGTATGCCGGGCACTGTTCTAACACTTTACTTATATTATCTCATACAATTATCATAATAACTATTACCATGCCCCTTTACAAATGAAACTGAGGCACAAAGAAGTTGGAAAACGAGCCCAAGCAGTCTGCCTCTGGAGGGATCCAAAGGAGTTTTGCCTTTTTTCGCCATCAAGGTCAAAAAAGTAAATATTTGACATTTGGATATGAAGCTGAAGTCAAAGTCAAGGTCATGTGTAAAATTAGATTATCCTAAAGACTGGGTGGCTGTAAATGGCATTGAAATTATATCTTGGATTCTGCGATAAGGATAAAGGAGATGGTAAGCAAAGGGTATGATCCTCAGGAGATGCCTTGAAGGAAAATTATATTAATAAAAAATAATTGGATAGACGTCTACACTAAGGTCCTTGCCTGAAGCAAACCCAATTCTGTGCTTTGGCTGGTGGTGTTGGACAGAAACATAAAAAGGAAACCTTCAGTTTAGGTCCACTCCAGGCAATTTTCTCACAAAATTCACTTAAACGTTAATTATTTCTCCTTTATGGAATTAAAGTTCCATTCTTTTGTTGTTGTTGCTCTTTCTTGTATTTTCATTGTATTAAAGAAAATGCATGAATACATTCTTATTATTAAAAACATTACGGGACGCCTGGGTGGCTCAGTCAGTTAAACGCCTGACTTTGGCTCAGGTCATGATCTCATGGTTTGTGAGTTCAAGCCCCGCATCTGGCTCTGTGCTGACAGCTCGGAGCCTGGAGCCTGCTATGAATTTTGTGTCTCCCTCTCTCTCTGTTCCTCCCCCTCTCACACTCTGTGTGTGTCTCTCTCTCAAAAATAATTAAACATGTCTTAAAAAATTAAATTAAATTAAAAAATAAAAACCTTTCAAACACTGTAGAAAATGACCAGTGTTCCCCACTGACCATGCCCGCACACACACGCACAGGGACACACACACAGTTAGGCATCCCAGGCTTCTCCCAAAAGATGCCCACTATTGCCAGTTATCCATCCAGACAGCTTTTATGTATGTACATACCATGTAGATACATAGAGAAATGAAGTATATAGTTTTGTGAGTTGCAATTATTTTATTCCAGATTTTTATGTATGTTCTTTGGTTGTCTTTTCTTGTGTTTCCCTAATATTAGTATCATGTTGGCTTTGCCAAATAGTTGGGTATTTTCCTTTTTTCCTGTACTCTAAAAATAGTTTATACAACATGAGAGTTACTTTTTTCTTTGAAGGTGTGGTAAGGACTTGCCCATAAGGTTATCTGGACTATGGGATAATTTTGGGTATATCTTTTCCATTTTTTCTGTAATCATTGATCTATTTAGGTTTTGTATTTCTCGAGATAATTCTAGTAATTTAATGCCTTTTATTTAAAGATTTCTTTATTAATCTTTTTAAAAGGCCATCTTGGGGTTTTATTGATTTTTTTTTTCTCTTGCGTCAATGTCTGCATCTATTTTTATGTGTACTGGTTTTTATTAGCCTTTTTAGTTGAAAGCTGAAATCATTTATGTCAGTCTTTCTTATTTTCTTAAAAATACATTTAATGCTATAAATTTGGGGCACCTGGGTGGCTCAGTCAGTTAAGCATCAGACTTTGCCTCAGGTCATGATCTCGTAGTCCATGAATTCAAGCCCCAAATTGGGCTCTGTGCTGACAGCTCAGAGCCTGGAGCCTACTTCAGATTCTGTGTCTCCATCTGACCCTCTCTCTGCCCCTCCCCCACTCACATTCTATCTCTCTCTCTCAAAAATAAACATATAAAAAAAAATTTTTTTTTTAAGCTATAAATTTGCCTCTGAATTTAGCTTTGGTCATATCCTTTATGTTTGACTAGGTCATGTTCTGTATTAGAGTCAAGTCAGAGAAACAGAAACTGCACCAGGTATCTTAATAGAAAGAATGTAATATAAAGGTTGGTTTCACAGTGTCTTATGTGAGTTCCCTCAAAGCAAATCTAAGAGGAGAATTTGTGTGAAAGTAATTTATTAGGAAGAGGATCCCAGGGAAAACTGGGAGGGGAGTGAGGATGTGGGGCCAGGAAGGGCAGGAGGCCAATTAGGATGTGGTATCAAGCAAAATCCAATGACTGTAACTGGCAAAATGCCACAGGGGAGCTCTGGAGACTATGGACCAGACCTCTCAGAGTCATCCTGATCAGGGGCAAAGAAGCTATAGTAGTAATACCTCCATGGTCATTGACTAATGGGGGGAGCAGGCGGGGAAGGGGTGGACAAAAATTCCCAGGCACTTTGACTCTCTGGACACATACAAAGAGGAGCAGATGCTGGCTGTTGGACTTGAAAGCACTTTCTGAGCCTGTGTGCACAAAAATGGTAAAGGGACCATCAGGAGAGGTATGGGTACTACACACAGGGCTGACTACAAAAGAGAACCTGAGATAACAGTGGCAATAACTTCAGGAAGCAGCTAGCACCCACTGGGTCTAGGGGAACAAAGAGAGGTGGAGGGTGTCCGAACCTAGAAGTTAGGAGAGACAAACTCCAACTCTCAAGGAGGGCATACTACCCAGATGATGTTGGGACCACAGGAACTGGAGGAGGCGCCCAGCAGGGCTGGATCTCAGACCCTGAGGAAAGGATGCTACCCAATTGGTGCTCTTGCCTCTGAAAGAGCACAGTGAGGCAGGATTCTGTAATTGCCAGAAAAAAATGGTTGAGGCTAGAACCAACTATTGCTGCCAGAGTGAAGGACCATTGCTGGAGTGACGAAAGCAAATGGGAAAGAGGAAGTCCCTCTCTTCTCCATCCCCACCATCTCCCTCTAGCCCCACATACTGGCAGAGCCCAGCATAGAGCTGCTGTGAAAACAGTGATTTACAGAATTCCAGCCCCAGTGTCACAGCAGAGGATACAAGGTGGGTTTGGAGCTAGGAGACCATAGCTTAATAATTGACATAAGTTCTCATTGTTGTTCATTTCTAAATAGTTTGAGGTTTCCATTTTGAGTTGTTTAACCCAAAAGTTATCTTAGAAGAACATCTTTTAACTTCCAGATAGAGTTTTGTTTTGTTTTGTTTTGTTTTTTCCTGTCTTTCTTCCAGCTTTTAATTATACTGCATTGTGAATGTAGCCTGTATGTGTTCTGCTTGATAGAATATGTTGAAATTAATGTCTAATCAGTCCTGGTGAACGTTCTATCTCTTAGATGGATATTGGAATTCCTGAGTAATAGATGTATCCTCCAGAACTCTTTTAAATTTTCTTTCGTACTCTTCATTTCTTTGTTCTGTCTTAATCGATTCTGGGAGAATTCCACAGCCAAATTTTCAGCTGATTGATTTCCTCGTCAACTCCTTTGAGGTTTATGCCTCTTTCGTGTAGTGTTGGTTTTCTCAAACACTGATGATTCTTGATTGTGAGGTTACCTTTGGGTCTCCCCCATCGCAGGAGGTTCTGCTTGGCTGAGTGTGCCAAGACATGGTAGCTCCCCATATTCCTTCTGCTCTGGGTACAGGCCAGAAGGACACCAAATCAGTGAGGCAATTTTAAATTTACTTTTTGTGAGGGGCACCTGGGTGGCTCAGTCAGTTAAGCGTTCAACTTCAGCTCAGGTCATGATCTTGTACTCCGTGAGTTCGAGCCCCATGTTGGGCTCTGTGCTGACAGCTCAGAGCCTAGAGCCTGCTTCAGATTCTGTGTCTCTCTCTCTCTCTCTCTCTCTCTCTCTCTCTCTCTGCCTCTCTCCCACTTGTGCTCTGTCTCTCTCTCTCAAAAATAAATAAACATTAAAATTTTTTTTTAATATAAATAAATAGGGGCACCTGGGTGGCTCAGTCGGTTGAGCGTCCAACTTCGGCTCAGGTCATGGTCTCACGGTTTGTAAGTTCGAGTCCCGCGTTGGGCTCTGTGCTGACAGCTCAGAGCCTGGAGCCTGCTTCAGATTCTGTGTCCCCCTCTCTCTCCACCCCACCCCTGCTTGTGCTGTCTCTCTCTGCTTTCAAAAATGATTAAACATTTAAAAAAAATTTTTTTAATATAAATAAATAAATAAAGTTACTTTTTGTGAGATTTAGCCCTTTTTATATACACCTGCATGGGTCCTCAACACACACACATATATACACCCCTATGACCCTTGCTTACCTGTGCCATTCTTCATAGTTCCATTAGAGATATATGGAAATTATTATGCATATATGAGAAGTATATGAATGTTGATTACTCTAGGGTTTGGTTTGGTTTTGGGTTTGGTTTTGCATAAAAAGGTAAAGATATTCCTTACCTTCAGCTATGATAAACATTTTCCTATTTGGTCTCATGTAACTCTTAAAATTTAATGACTAGTGTCAAAATGCATTGAAATATACTGTTTAAATGGATGCCTCTTATTATATGTAAATTGTACCTCAGTAAAATTAAAATTTTTTTTAAATTAAGAAAAAATGATCAGACTGATTCCTGCCAAACTTCTCTGATAAATATTAGATGTGAGAATAACAGCAAGATGGTAATAATTACCTCTGGCTTTTTTTTTTTACAGGGTATACTTTCTAATGAAGTATTTACCATATTGTCCAGTATTCCTGAGGCCAAAAAATTTGCTAAATTCTGGATCTGCAAAGCAAAGTTATTGGCCAGTAAAGGTACCTTTGATGTCATTGGGCTGTATGAAGAGGCCATTCGAAATGGGGCAACAGTGAGTATCTGTCTCGGGTGGGTGATTTCCTGAAAATTCTCTCGTGTGAGTTCTTTGTTGCTTGCAATATGGCAGTTATACAACGCCATGTGAAACTTCTAATTCACATCATAAAGCTATGCACAGAATATGAAACACAGCATGTCCTTTATGTACATTTAATTAAAATTTTATTTGGTAGAAAATAGTGTTACGTGTAAACCAACAGAATCACTGTTCTTGTCAAGTGATTGTGTCTCACTTTACACTCACTGTAGAAATATGCACTTATGGAAAGTTATAACATCGATATGCAGTACTTACAAAGTCACACCTCACCATGAAGAACCAAAAAATACCTTAAGCCCACTACATCAATATTCACATGGCAACAATTCAGAGCCAGTGCCTGAAAAATAAATTTAATTCTAAAACCTAGTAAAACCATCATTTCTCTATAACTTTTTTTTTTTAATTTTTTTAACGTTTATTTATTTTTGAGACAGAGAGAGACAGAGCATGAACAGGGGAGGGGCAGAGAGAGAGGGAGACACAGAATCGGAAACGGGCTCCAGGCTCTGAGCTGTCAGCACAGAGCCCGATGTGGGGCTCAAACCCACGGACCGTGAGATCATGACCTGAGCCGAAGTCGGACGCTTAACCGACTGAGCCACCCAGGCGCCCCTCTATAACTTTTTTTTAACAAAGACTGCATCCAGCAGTTTTATAACTCTTTTCACTTAAATGTCACTTACCAGCGTCATTTTATATTTCTCCGTACCTCTTCCCATGAGAGTTCAAAGTCAGAGTTGTACATGCACATAAATAGTCAAAAGAGTTCAATAAGGTTCTTTCCCTGAGGACTCTGTGCCCCTCCTCTCCCATTTCCCACCTCCTGGAGCAAACTGGTTATTTTCATATTTACCTTGAATAGTTTCACATAGTGTGCTTGTTTTTCTGTTTCTTGATTTTTCAGTTTTAGACATGACTTGTAGACTTCCAGCTGTGCAGGATGAGGATTTCACCCCCTTTCTCACACACGCCTGCATGGATCCCCAAGAGACACATGCCTGCAGACTTTTGCCATCCTCCATATTTCCATTAGAGTCCTATGGAAATCCTGGTTACTAGTGTTATGAATAATCCTGTGTTTACACTGTTATGAATATATAAGAAATACATGACTGCTCTGAGCCATGTGGTGTATATTATGATTATTTTGCCTTTCATGCACAACTTTCTACTTTTCCTGAAGTTAATTATTTTTTTTAATGTTTATTTTTGAGAGAGAGAGAGAGACAGAGTATGAGTGGGAGAGGGGCAGGGAGAGAGAGAGGGAGACACAGAATCTGAAACAGGCTCCAGACTCTGAGCTGTCAGCACAGAGCCCGACACGGGGCTTGAACTCAAAAACTGCAAATTCATGACCTGAGCCGAAGACAGACACTCAACCAACTAAGCCACCCAGGCGCTCATGGCCGTGAGATCGAGCCCTGAGTTAGGCTCTGCACTGAGCGTGGAGCTTGCTTAAGATTCTCTCTGTCCCTCTCTCTTTCTCTCTCTCTCTCTCTCTCTCTCTCTCTGTCCCTCCCCTGCTCACGCTTTTTTTTCCCTCTCTCTCAAATAAATAAATAAACATTTTTTAAAAAGTTCTGAAAACATGGATGAGCTTTTACCATAGGGTGATCTGGCTGAGCAGATTGGTTGAAGAACCCTCAATATGAGTGTCTTCAGGTCTTTCCTCTAAAATTGGTCATATTCTTGGGCACCTGGGTGGCTCAGTCAGTTAAGCATCTGACTCTTGATTTCAGATCAAGTCATGATCTCAGGGTCATGAAATCGAGCCCCTCATCAGGCTCCACACTGGGCGTGGAGCCTACTTAAGATTCTCTCTCTTTCCCTTTCTCTCTTAAAAAATAGATGGATGGATAGATGATAGATAGATAGATAGATAGATAGATAGATAGATAAAACTGATCATATTCTCTAAAGAAGGATCTTCCAATCTCTTCCTGGGAGCTGGAAACCAGGCTACCAGTGTTGTGAGGGAGAAGAGATCTGGGAGTCTCAACCTTCAGCATGGAAACTTTCATTTATCCCTTTTTTTCAGTCTCAGACATGCATGATATTCCCCAGAGACTTGGAAAATATATCCCCAGTTTTCTGTTAGGATAAAGAGTTGGAGGTCTGACTGCTGGACAGATGCTCAAGAGTCCTCTTGATTTGGACCTGACCATTCATTCCTGAGCCTTTAAAGGCCCTGGGGTTGAATCATGTTGTTTCTCAGCTACATTGCCAGTTTAGAATCTGGCTCTTCCAAGTTGGTTAAGTTGGTCATCTCTTCCTTCTACTTTCTAGCTTCCAAATCTTGTTGCCATTTCTATTCTTTGTCGTCATTGCCTCCTTTAATCCCATTACCATTCAGGGATTAGAAATATATATATATATTCAGGGACACCTGGGTGACTCAGTCCCTTAAGTGTCGACTTTGGCTCAGGTCATGATCTCACAGTTTGTGAGTTGGAACCACTCGTCAGGCTCTCTGCTGTCAGCACAGAGCCTGCTTTGGATGCTCTGTCCCCCTCTGCCCCTCCCCGCCTCTCTCTCTCACATGCAGACTCTCTCTCTCTCAAAAATAAATAAACATTTAAGAAATAAATGTACATTCAGTCTATCATTTTTAACTAGAAGCCTGTAAAAATGTAAAATACGATTGATAAATTTTTTATATAATTCAGACGTTTTGCAATATGTTCTGTACATTTATTCCCATTCCCTTAAGCTTAAAGCACATTAGACTTTATGAAAATTGTATAAATAGCTTTGCTTTTATGCTCTATTGTTAGTTGATATCTATTATTTATTTGATACAGAATCCCAGATCAGAAAGACCAACGTCCAAATAGAATATTCCTATGAGAAACTACAGTTCATTTATGATGTTATGGCTCATGGCATGGTTTACATACTTTGAAAAAGGAAGGCTATCTCAGATAATGTTACCAGAAAATTACTTTTCTGTAATGGTTTTTCCTAATGTTGTGGGTTTTTTTCCTAATGTTATGTTTTTTATGCTATGTTTAATATTATGTTTTATATGTTATATTTAATGTTATGGTTTTTATGTTATGTTACTAAATAAGAGAAGAAAGAAAGGAAATGCTGGAGAAAATTTCCCAAAATGCTAACTAACGGCTATATTTGGGTGATGGGATTATGGGTGATTTCTCTTTTTTTTTTTTTTTTTTATTATTTTAAAATTTTTTTTTTTTAACGTTTATTTATTTTTGAGACAGAGAGAGACAGAGCATGAACGGGGGAGGGTCAGAGAGAGGGAGACACAGAATCCGACACAGACTCCAGGCTCTGAGCTGGCAGCACAGAGCCCGACGCGGGGGCCCGAACTCACGGACCGCGAGATCATGACCTGAGCCGAAGTCGGCCGCCCAACCGGACTGAGCCACCCAGGCGCCCCTCTTTTTAAGTTTGACTATTGTTCAATTTTTCTGTAATGAGGTATATGCCTTTTATGATTAAAAACAAAAATTCAGTTAAGAGAACACTAAAAACGCATGCTGCATTTTCTGTATAGCTAACTTTACATCTTTGGGCCAGAATCTTTATGTGGGAACACATCTTTAGTGGGATTATGTGAGACAATAAGAAAATTAATTAATTTAGAGAAATGTCATTATAGACAACTTTCCATAAGCACATCTCTTCTTTAAAGTCAAGCATGCTAGCATTTAACCAACATTTTCTTTGTTCCTTCATCTTTCACCTAAAGTTATAAATCTGAAATTTTTTAAATATTATTTATTGTTCGACAAGAGATTAAAAAAGGAAACATTTTTATTATAAAACTAAGTTCATTTGATGTTAAGCAAAGTTGCTTGGATCATTTTCCCCATGCAAGTTTTTAATACTGTTTATGTATTTTCTTCCTTCCAGCCAATACAAGAGTTGCGTGAAGTTGTTCTTAATATTTTGCAAGACACAAACAGAACCACAGAAGGTATTGGCATTTTTTGCATTTAAATGCACTCCCTCCAGCCACTCACGTAAAAGTCATTGAGGAACACGTAGAGAAAAAAGAAATGAATTAAAAGTCCTCTGAAATGCCTGTCACTTCTTGGTTTCCATGGCCTAGTTTTTTCAGCCATCATCATCGGCTGATCTATTTCTATTATTACAAGTAAATGTACTGCTCAACACCAAACAAAGGTTGTTTTCACAAGAGCAGCCTAGAGGAGGGTGTCTTGCTTCCCTGGATTTCTAGGTGGGAGGAGACGAGCGGCTCTTTCTCAGACAAGACCGAGGCAAAAGGGAGAGATGCCTCGGAGTGAGTTCCATGTTCCGTCATAACAACCCCCCCAGCACTTACACACCCAAATTCACATTATCACCTTTAACAATGGCCAGAGCAGGCATCTTTTCACTTAGTTAACCATTGGTCAGAACATTTAGAGAACTCTTCTATGAAAAACACTGTGCCAAATACAGTGACTGGCCCACTATAATTGCTTACGTTTGTTATATGAGTAGCAAGAAAAAACAAGCTACCTTGAGAAAATAAAATAGATTATTTTTATGATCTTGGAAGGTGACCAAATATTTTCCTTTAAGACAGATTGAACTTTGAGAAACAATCAAGTCATGTGGAATGATAGCTAACTAACCCATTACTTTGGGGATTAAGGTCTGAGTAATAGTATCTCATCCCAGGGTAGGAGGGGATGTTAATCCTAGTGAGTCAAGAAAATTGACCCAAGATATGGTATAAGGGTAAAAGGCCAATGATTATCCCTAAGGAACTTCTCTCAAGAGAGAATAAGAGACCGGGGGGGGGGGGGGGGGGGGGGGGGGGAGGGCGGCGGTATGTGTTCAGAATGTTGAAAAGGTATCAAGGATCCATCTCAAGTGGCAAGAAGGGCCAAAGACTGCTTGGAGGGCAGGTTAGAAAGATGGCCTGATGTAGCAGGGCATTGCTAGAGGGCTGAGCAAGAAAAAATAGTTCTATGTCCCATTTCAAATCAGTTCCTCTTTATTTTAATTGAGAAATCATTGTATATATTGATTTGTCATTTTATTGACTTTTAGTTTCAGTATTAACTTGCTAAACCTCACTTTCCTTCTTGACCTTGCATACACAGGAGTTACCTCTGACTCTTCAGTTGCCGAGACGAATATAACGTCAATAGAAGAGCTGGCCAATAAAACGGAATCTGAAAAGTCTTGTCTTTCTCTAAAAGAGAGAGAACAGGTTACAGGAACACCCCAAATAACCAAGGCAGAGCAGGATAACCATCCTGGTATCAAATTACAGGTGGCCCCGATCCCTAGGTAAGCTGACTCTACAGCAGGCTTTGTGTCCACGGGCCTAGTTCAAGCCCTGTTCTCAGTTTGACTTGCACAGACCCAGAGTACCAGCCGTCTTTGGAGACCCTCTGCCTCATGTGAGGACCAGGCAGTCTAAGCCATCTTTGGCATTAAGGGAAGGAGCTGAGGAGGGGAGGGACCACTGACAGGAAGATCTGTGTGCTTTCTGTGCACACACACCATCCCCCTCACACTCCCAGGGAGACCTGACCTGCCCTGAGGAAGGTGCTGCAGGAGTCTGGAAACTGTTGGAATGGATTCCCCCTCCCTCCTGGATCCCATCCTACCTCTTCACCTTCATCTGTCCTGCGCTTACAGATCCGACGTCCCTTTCCTCCCAGCCCCAGGGGGAGGGGACGCCGAGTGCCAAGCAGGGGCAACCTCCCTAGCTGTGGGAGAGAAGGGACAGCAAATCCCCCTGTAAGAACAGGGAGCGCAGTCGAGGATGTACTAGACAGAAATTGCTCATTTTATTGAGAGTGTGTAAGTTTAAGTTTAAGGTAGAATCCATAGGAACTGTGTCAGGGTATGAATGTCATTTTCTAAAACATTAATATAACATCAGTCTCTGTTCATGATCTTAAAAGCGAATCCCAAACAAAAGTACCAGGACCACACAGTTCTGTGTTGTCGGTCCCTGGGAAGCACAGCCGGCCTCTCTGGGCCCCGGCATTACACTTGGCTCATGGACAGATGGAGGCAAGCAGTTGATCTGAAAACCACCTTTTGCTGAATCTGGAATTTATTAGGAGAGTTTTTAGCAGACTGATAGGCTAGTTTTGCTTAGCCTATCATCATCAGTGGGTCTGTGAGGTGTAGACCAGATTCACTGCACGGAAAGCTCTCTGCAACCTACCCTCTGGGCTCCTTTTTATGGGAATACATTAAAGCTTACGAGGAAGGTGCCCAATTTGTTCCAGTTTCAAATTGTGGTTTCGTCCACCATCTTAAACGGCGTTTTTTGAATAATTTTCTGTCAGAGCTAGAAAGAATCTTAGAATTCATTAGTCCAACCCCATTTGGTATAAGGCCCAATTTCCTCAAAACCTGTCAACTCTGTGAAAGTTTATGGGATAAACAAACACCAACTGCCACGTATTTGACTTCAAGTAAAAACCACACTTAACAGTTCGTTCAGGAAATCCTTATGCTTCTACTATCCGGGAGCAGATGGACACCGCCCCGTTCATTCTGACAATCAGGGAAAAGCCATCTTGGTAGGAGAGCTGCGCTACACATCCTCTTACATCAGCTTTCATTGAAATGTCTACCGTGCCTTATCAGGGAATGAGAAAAAAATTAAGAATAATAAGTAGAACTTCAAAAGGCGTAATAAGACTTGGAATGCACCTCTTTCTGTCTCACAGGATAAGTGGAATAGCAGAAGTGCACGACATGAAGCTGATCACTCCCGTGCGGCGGTCGGCGAGGATTGAGCGAGCGGTGTCCCGCTACCCGGAAATGCTGCAGGAACACGATTTGGTGGTGGCTTCTCTTAACGAGCTGTTAGAAGTGGAAGAAACAGAGTGTTTTATATTCCGTAAAAATGAGGCTTTGCCTGTCACATTAGGGTTTAAAATCCTTGAGTCATAATTTCTTAATGCCTTAAAAAAAAAAAAAAAAAGATGTTTCAGATCCTCCATGAAAGAAGAAATAACCCTTGTCTGGGTGACCTGGAAAAAACTGTATAACATACAGGCAGATTATGGGCTCTCAGAATTTAATAACTCGCCGGGCTTACTCTCCAATTTAATATCCCCATGGGACTGTTTGGTTTACTGCTTTAAGACTATAGTTTGCCACAGTTTTCTAGCATAAACTTTAAACTATTTAATATTAATTTACACCCCCCAAGTATGGTAAAATTTTTCACTTTTTTGAGCTACTTTACTCCCAACTTAGTTCTTTTGTATGTCAGAAGGTTGGTGCCACGGTATGATAGATTTTCCTTCCTGCAGCCGCCTTAGCAGAGAGGGAGAGACCTCCCAGGCCTGGTGAGCTGAGCTGAGATGCTCACCTTCCGACCGGAGGCCCTCATTCTGGAGCTGGTGCTTAGCTGTGCCTTCGCTCAGAGATCTTAAATGACTTTCATGTGCGACTTTGATTTTGGTCACATGGTCCCTGTAGATGAAGGGCAGTTCCTGAGCTTGCCAGGGCTCCTCCGGTGAAACACAACTCTGAACTGGGGGCGTTACCTAGCTGTTTGTATTCTAATCTCATTTTGCATTTGTTATTCAGAAATGCTTCAAATAAAGACAAGGAGGGGGGAGGGGGAGGGACACTTGTTTCTTCAATTCTTTGTTCTGCTAAGGGACACCTGGCCTGAGCAGACTGTACGAGCCCCAAGAGACTAGCCTAGGCTGCCTTTCCTTCCTCCTGGGCAACTGTTCTTGGGAAGGAAAAATCAGAATCATTATTTAAATATAATGTATAGAAAAACCTAGCCAACATATTTTGAATTTTTTAATTTTAGCTTTCTCAATATTTAAGTATTATCTAAAACAAAAAAAATAAATTTTGTTCATTCCTGCTTATTCATTTATTTTCTTTATTATAAAGAACAGCAATGATGGCTTGGCCTAGAGAATTAGGGCTTTGTCCAGGGAAACACTGATAGACTATCTCAAGAGGCTTCATAGGGAACATTCATTACCATGGAGAACTCACCTTGATCAAGAGTCTGACCATCAGCCTCACCCAAGAACTAGATTTTATCACAATGAGGGAAGCACCATCTCTCTAGATCAGGTTTATAATAACAGGGTTTATAAAACCATAAAGTTAATACACTAAGTTTCAATACGAATAGATGGTCACCACCACCACAATGCAGGAATCCAAACAGCCAGCCCTTTCCTTCCCTTTGGATGGACTCACTTTACCTGCAAAGCCCAATAATGCCCAGGATGCTGCTTAGAGATCACAAAATGTGAAAGCCAGCTTCAATTAGGTTTCTGTTGGTTGCTAGGGAAAAAGTCCTACACACAAACAATAGTGTAGGACTCTGATTTGGTAATTCCTCTGGCCATGTTCTGTGCATCTTATCTCACTACATCTTCATAATGGCCTTATGACATAGGTATGGGGACAGTAGTCAGTCAGTGACGGGGCTGAAGTTTCAAACTCAAGGTTGTCTGGCACCAAGTCCAGAGCTTTTGATCCCTGCCTCCACTTGAAGTACGGAAATGAGGACTCGGATGGTGATGAGGAAAGAGCACTTCTTGAACTGTTCCCATTTACTAAACAGGAATCACTGTGACAGCCAAAGTACTGTCATTTGTTCTACAAATGTGACTCCGTCACATTTTCTACCACCAGGCCACTGACCCCGGGATGATGCTTCCAGCCCTTTCATTTCTGACTGCTCAGGGCTGGGTGTCGGAATTAGGGGATGGATTCAGAGTCTGTAACTAGTCCCAGAGGGAAACTTCTCTCTGACGTCAGCAGTCCAAGTGAAGCTGTCCAGTGTTTGGTGCTAGGCCCAGGCCACATCCGCCTCATGGCTCTGCCAGCCCCGGCCTGCAGCCTCATCCATATGGCCCAGGATAGCTCCCAATGAATTTCACATTCCAGCCAGAGGGAATGGGGAAGAGAGGAGCTGGAAGACACGCCCCTCTCCTTTTAAGGTTACAACCTGGAAGCTGGACACGTTATTTCTACTTAGGATCGCAGGGCCGTTGGGCACATGCACTTATCTTCAAAGAAGGCTGGGAAATTTATTTTGGATGGCCACATGCCCAGCTAAAAATTCTTCCAGAAATGGGGTATGACTATCACTATCTATGGTATTCTTAGGAATAATGGAGTACATCCCCAACTACAATGTAGGTAAATGATATAGAGGTAACATCAGACTTAAAAGACAGAACTTCAGGCGCCTGGGTGGCTCAGTCAGTTGAGCATCTGACTCTTGATTTCAGCTCAGGTCATGATCTCACAGTTCACGGGATCGAGTCCAACATCAGACTCTGCACTGACAGCACTGAATCTGCTTGGGATTCTCTCTCTCCCTTCCTCTTTGCCCCTCCCCCACTCACATTCTCTCTCCCTCTCTCTCTCTCTCTCTCCCTTTCTCTCAAATAAATAAACTTTAAAAAAAAAAAAAAAACTTCATTAAATGAACAGCTCCCAGATAGAAGTACCCTACCATGCCCCAGCTGGGTTCCTAAGAGTTTAGAAGGGTTCTAATCCACGGTTTTCTAGCCTTTTCCCATGTCCTCTTATCTTACAATCCATCTTTTGCCCTGCCCTTTCCCCTGCAATGTAATAATAAAGCAGGTGATGTCATTCACTTGGTAAAACTACAGGACACTGTAGATGCCAGAGAAGCAGCAACGAGCGAAATGAGCTGACCATGGAGCCAAGAGTCCAGGAGGGACACAAGTGTGAAAGGGTCTGATCCAGTCAGAGAGGTGGGGAGACCCTTGGAGAGCTGACGGAAAGAGCAGGTTTAAGGAGAAGAGTCAGGGGATGCTTCAGGCAGAAGGAAAAGCATGGGAAAGGCCCTCTGGCCACCTCTTTCCCCTCCCCCTCCCTCACTCTCTTCCTCAGACCTTTCTCGTTCTTCTGCAGGCTGTTCATCCCCCAGCCCTCTCTGCATTCTCGCTAACCTAGAAGGGAATTCCAAGGGCCAATTTTTGTAGTATTGGTTACCATGCCATATTTCAGCCATCTTTCCAGAAAAGTATGGGCCTAGGGTCTGAGCAATTTTCCTGAAAAATGCTACCCTCTAGCCCTTGAATAAGAATCTAGTGAAGACACAAGGCCAAGGACACCTGGTCTTTGCCTGGAGAAGCTGCCTTGCAGACTCCGGCCCACAAGTCAGCCCAGGAAGAAAAACAAAGGCCATAGCAATGTCAGACCCGGAAGCTTCTGAAACTCTCTGAGCTCATGGCCTGTTGTCCCTTATTTATCCTCAGATATTCCAAATGTTTGCCTTGTTTCTCCACAGAAAGTGAAGCTAGTGAACTGTTTCACAGACCTGTTCCTTCAAGAGTTTATTTTGTCATTTCAGTTATGTAGATGTATATTCATTCTAAGCCTCTATATAATGCCAGATGATACCACTAACAGACAAAACACGAGCTGTAGGAGTGACATCAGAACAATGTAGGACCCAGGCTCAGTACCACAGGGCAGCTCTTACCAAAATAAAGTCGCAAGTTCTTAAATCATAAGTATGATTTCTTACATGTTTCAGTGCATGTACACATGAAGCTCAAAGACGTTGGTGCTATCACATTTACTCATCAATCTTTCATAGTGATCTGGAAAGAAAGAACAGTTAATGAAATCACCTATGGCCTATCAGGTATTGTTATTACTCGTAACAGAATCAAAAGTGCATGGAAATATTATTTTTCTTAAAAGAAATGTGTAGGAACAACATTGGATGTGAAGCATGATGCGGCTCAGGGGGACTGAGACTGGGTACAGCAATTCCACTTGTTCCATCCATTTCCAAATGGCCCAAAGGCCATAGGGAATGTCTTCTAGGATGACAATCCTCCCTCCTCCCTAAAAGATGTGTTCTTGGGCTCCAAATCTGTTACATTTGGGAGATTTCAATATGGATTGCTTTTTCTCTCTTCCACACTTTTCCATTTATCTGAAAAATATCTCAAGTAGAAGATGACCATGAAGCCAGCACATGTCCAGGATTCATTCGGCCTCCATGCAGCCCTCTTGGTCCTCAACTCTCTCCTTGCCCTCAGCCAAAGAAATCTGGTTACGGAACCCGTCCTCCCAAGCTCACACAAGAGCGCCCAACCATGGGTAGACCATGTGTCCGAATACCTTAGTCTGGTCTGGGATGGAGATGAGGGGTAGAGAAGCCAAACCACACACATCCCCAGAGAACCCACGATTCCTGATGGGAATGCGTCCAGCCCTCTGACGGGCTGGGATGGAAAAATAGTTGCAAGACCACTGATAAAAGATCGTCGGTGTACTTGAATTCTGAGCTGCTCTCAGGCAGGAATTAGGTAGCTTACGACTCCATTTCTAAATTATTGGGTGTGCAGGAGGCACCAGGTAAACACTGGTTGAAAAAATGCACCCTGAGCCTGGAACCACCCAGCAAAAGGAAATCTATGGTATGGACATTTTTAAAATCAAGCTCCAGGAAAGCCAGGGTAGAAACGGGAATCCTCATGCAGGGTTCAGGGATGAAAACTAGGGTGGGAGCCACGTTTGCCACTCATGAAAGCTGGAGTCTCAGCTCAGAGGGGGACCAGGCAGCACAAAGTGACAAAGGAGCTGAGGTGGAGTCCCTACTCACGGTGCTTATAAAGGCTGTCTGGAGAGGAATCCTACCCTGGAAGAGCACGTGCTCTGCAACCTTCCCCAGAGTGGGAATGGATTTGTCAGATGAATCAGCCAGAAGTGGTCTGGAGAGGTGCAAGGCACCAGTAAAGTCAGCGAGCCTCTGCTCAACAAAACCTGTGAAACTGGGCTTAGAGCCAGCGCTTCCCAGCCCTATGGGACCTGATGCCCATTTTAAAAACAAACATTGGGGCGCCTGGGTGGCTCAGTCAGTTGAGCTTCCGACTTCGGCTCAGGTCATGATCTCATGGTCTGTGAGTTCGAGCCCCGCATCGGGCTCTGTGCTGACAGCTCAGAGCCTGGAACCTGTTTCAGATTCTGTGTCTCCCTCTCTCTCTGACCCTCCCCCGTTCATGCTCTGTCTCAAAAATAAATAAACATTTAAATAAATAAATACACTTTAATTTCCCCTTTTCTATCCTGAATTGAAATTCATAGATAGTATAATTATTGTCTCTACAATTTTCAAAATCAATGTACTACTGTAACATAGGAGAAAGAAAAAGGAAAGCAATTTGTGATAAAATAATATGTCTTTCTACACAAATACTCAGGAGTGATTACACCTGAAGACAAAAAAAGCTTCCACAAATCTTCAAAATGCCTCATTGGGTTGATACCATCCCATTGGGCCCTCCTGGTCTAGCCCATGGTAGCCCCAGGTTGCTAAGCCCCAGCCCCCCACCCTCCCCATCCTCCCCTACCTACCCCCCCCCCCCCCACAGCCAGCAACCTGCCACCTCCTAGCAGCTCACCCTCAGGCTGTAGAAGACAGGGCAGGAGAGGGGATGCTGGTTAACCCGTTCCTGCTCCACAGCAGACTCATGCAGTATCTATAAGGACAAAGGCAGGTGGAGATGTAGTAGTTCCTCCAGTGGTAAGGCTTCCCAGAAGCCCCCGGGTTTTACAGACAACAACCCCACACACTCACACTCCACTCTGCCCACAGCTGCCAGCTCCCTGCCCAATGATGTCATAGAAGAGGAAGCCCAGGAGGGTGAGCCAGAGAAGGAAGGTTCTGGTAGATAGACATCATTTTGTCAAAAATTCCCGGCCAGCACGGTTGGGTAAAGGTCAAGAACTACTTTGGGGGTGCCTGGGTGGCTCAGTCGATTAAGCGTCTGACTTCAGCTCAGGTCATGATCTCGCGGTTCGTGCGTTGAGTTCGAGCTCCACAACAGGTTCTGTGCTGACAGCTCAGAGCCTGGAGCCTGCTTCGGATTCTGTGTCTCCCTCTCTCTCTGCTCCTCCTCTGCTCATGCTCTGTCTCTCTCACTCTCAAAAAATGAACGTTAAAAAAAAATTTTAAAGAACAACTTTGGTAGGTTATACTGAGCATTAAGCAGAATCAGTTAAAAAAAAAAAAAAAAGTCACACAGCCCAATACAGGAAACACAGGAGACACTCCGAAGATGGTTTTCCCTCTCAAACATCTAGAAGGCAGCTAGCTGATCGTGGCAAGGAAAGCAGGAGGCAGGGAGCCCTGGAGAACTACTTTCAAGTCCCGATCCTTGACATGAGACTACATGTTATAAGATGGAAATAATGACATCCCGCTGGGATGAACCGACACGCGTGCTCAGGGAAGCACTGCGCTGGTCGGTCTCACGGCTCCACTAACCCCGGGGGGCGTCACGACCACTGCCACTTCCCTGCTCTTGACCCAGAAGCATGTCCAGGTGTTCCAGAGGAAAACCAGCTGGAGCATTTACCGCATCATCTGCGGCTTCGTCCATTCCTTCTGCAGTCACTGCGTGTTAACTGAGAGCAGAGGGACTATAGCTTTCCTCCTAGCAACTGGCATCCTTTCTATTAAGGAAATACTGAGTTAATGTGGCCTCCACTGAAAGCAGGTGTGAAGGTTGGGCATGAGGGAAGCTTCCCCAGCAGAGGCAACTTATATCTGTAACTGCTCCCATGCATGTTTTGTGTTGCCCACAGTTACCTGCAAGGCTTTGACCCACTTGTGTCTGGAGGTGGGAGATTGGGCCTGGTGACCTCAGAAGCTCTTGGCAGGGCTGGGGACCAGCGGCTCCTCCTGGGGCAGAGGGTCAGGGATAGCCAGAGAGGTTCTGCAGGGACCCACCAGCTCCGGGACCGCCGGATACAGCAAGCTGAGCGGGTGGTTCAGGAAGTTCAGGCAGGCAGCGGTGTAGAGGTCTGCATAGCGCCATCAGCTGGTTGGAGAAAAGCGTCTGGCGGAAACCTCAGTGGAATAGGCTGCCCATCGCGCTGTAGCACAGGTCCAGCTCCCGGGTGACTCTCTGGCAGAGAAGAGATCCCCCCCATCGGGACCTGCATCACCCACAGACGAATCCCCTCCTGCTGGGGCCAGCTCTGCCCTCCCTGGGTCTGTCACCTGGAGACACCAGGGTGTCTGCCCCCAGTTGGGAAGGAGCTGTGTTCTTTAACCCCAGAGGTGGCACATGGAGCTTAGGGAGGTGGAGCAGCTCTCCACTTTGCCACAGACCCCCCTTCCTGCTTTCCTCAGTTACCTGCCTGACCACCCGGACTAAACCCTCAGCTTAATGTAGCTTCTGATGCCCCGACAGAGGGCTTTGCAGAGGCCCACACACCTGGCCCCACCCACTCCTGCCCACCTAGCAGGTCTCCACCTCCTCACCAGGCCTTGCTTTTAGCGTCTAGAGAACTGATCTGGACATTTACTCCAAAAGTGACCAAAAGCATGCAATTTCCTCTCTCCGAACCTGTTTCCCATCTGTCAGACAAAGGTAGCTGTCCCTGCCCAGCCCACCTCTCAGGGCTATGGAAGGATCAAATAGCAGGCAAGGGCTTTATACCCTCCAAAAGGCTCAGCAGGGATCCTTCATCATTGGTCCCAGCTGGCTCTGTGAATGCCAAATGGCCTGAATCTGTTGACATGGGCTATGGGGACTCTCCCAGCTTTGGTGGCTGGTCGGTAGTGCCACAGGGCGTGTTTTCCTTCCTTCTTTTCCCAGGACCCGTCAGGTCACTGGCCCTAACCCCCATCTTCTGGGACCGCTCATCTAGCTGCCCCCAGACGCTGATCACAGCTGGCTAGTCCGGCACGTTGGGGACCCGACCCAACAGGCAGGCACGTCTCAAGGAGGGTTCATGGAGATTAGGTTAACGGAGATTGAGGGTCTAGCCACGCTCCACAAATCACCCTGAACTCAGTCCTCCTGCAGCCGCACTCTGCTGTCATTCGGAGCATAGGCCAGCAGAGGGCGCTGGCAGACAAGGACAAGTGGAGCTCTGCAGGGGTGGAAAATCCTGTAACTGGGCTCAGGAACCTGGGACAGAGCAGATCAGGGCAGGCAGCCTGGAGGCACACCCCTGGCCCCCCAACCCTCACTAGGGGTCTCCTCACTCAGCTCCCCCTCTTACCTGAATCTCCCTCTTGGTGGAGTTGATAACTTGCAGCCCATAACTGCTCCCATCCATGTGCCTGGTGCAAAAACAGCCACATGATCTAGGAGAAAAGGAACGGTGCCTCCAAGCTCCAGGCACAACCTCCCTAGACCCCATGGAGGTCAGAGGACACTCCACAGGCACCCGGTGGAGTTGCCGGGCTGGGTGTGCACACCTGTGTGAGAGGGCAGGCATCCTGAGTTCGTGCTGAGCGGGTAAGGAGGAAGGATCTAGAGGTCATAATGCAACCCAAGGGGGTCAGAGGGATCCCCAAATCCAGTTTCCTAGGGAAGCCCAGCCTGGAGCAGATCTTGATTTCCTGACTACCCTGGCCAGGACCCTCCACCCCTCTCCCCTCTGCTAGCAGGGAGCATAGGCCAGGGCTCTCTCACTGGTACAGGTCTGCCAAGTGCATGTTCAGCCTCTTCAGCTCCTCCATCCACTCTGAAAAGTAGACAGAGGACAGCAGGGGATGAGGGACAGCCCTGCCTACCTTTGTCTGCCCCAGGCCCAGTTCCACTGGTGAGGGTGGACAGGTCACCAGGGGTCTACACACCCCCAGCTGTGTACATAACATCCCTTGCCCCTTCCTTACATCGATTGAGACTCAGCTCAGAGCAAAGCAGAGACAGCAAAGGTCCTGCGGGACAGGTGACGAAGCTAGTCAGGCAGTCAGGTGACTCACCCACGGTCACATGGTAATGAGTCAAACCCAGCTTTTAGAACAAACCCAAATTGTTTAGGCTCACAGCTACTCCTGACCCAGAGGATACTTCGAGTCATTCCCAGGTGTGGAACTGTACCTTCCACTCTCGGAGAGTCCTCAGGTGAGTGGGGAGGGTACAGTCAGGTGAGGAAGGAACTCTCAGACTACAGAACCACCACAACACCCTGGAGTCAGGACACAGGTATTTGAGTCAGTTTGCCCTTTTCTGCCTGTGTGAATTTGGGCAAGTTTCCTTTTTTTTTTTTTTTTTTTTTTTAGTGTTTTTTAATTTATTTTTGAGACAGAGACAGAGCAGGGGAGGGGCAGAAAGAGAGGGAGATACAGATCTGAAACAGACTCCAGGCTCTGAGCTGTCAGCACAGAGCCCAATGCAGGGCTCGAACTCACAGACTGTGAGATCATGACCCGCGCCAAAGTCAGACACTTAACTGACTGAGCCACCCAGGCGCCCCGAATTTGGGCAAGTTTCTTAACCTCTCTGGATCTCTGTTTCCTCTGGGTAAAGTAGATCCACTCTCATAAACCACAGAGTGGACAATATTATCACAGTTACTACTAACCCCCAACAGGGAAGAGGACAAGATGATGAAGGGGCAGGCCTCTGCACTGGTGGCCAGTGCCCCCCCACCTGGTCCTGAAGCCCCCCCACACACAGCTCACCCTTCTCTTGGTCCCAGATCCCAAGCTCCTGGAACAGCTCAGGAACCACCAGGCAAGTTCGCCAGTCCTGCCACTTCTTGGACTTGAGGATGTCTCCAAAGATGTGATCCCCAATGTACAGGATATCCTTCCCCCGTACCCCGAGCAGCTCACACACCATGTCCGAAGAGCCTGCCCCACCATGGGAGGACAGGCTTGCTCAGAGCCCCTCCTGTCCTGGTGGGCAGGTTGGGGACATGGGTTCCTAGTCTAGGGAGGGTGTCTGTGGAGGCACGGGGACAAGGCGGGAGCTGGTACCTCCAGAGTAAACTACACAGTGCTGGTGGGGCCCCATGTAGGTGCCCACACGGAGCTTGCCTGAATCCTAGAAGAGGAGAGGGGCACCCTGGTCAGAGAGAACAGAGCACTGGGAGTGGCCAGGATTACTATGGGGGCATGAGAGGAAGGAGGTGACAGAGTCCCAAAGGAGTCCCCTGGTTCCCGGCCTCCAAGGACAGAGTTAGCAGAGAGGCAACTCCCAAGGGCAGGTCAAGCGTGAGGAGCAGGGTCCCTCCCCACCTTGTGGCCCATGGGTCAAGGTAGATGGGGCCTCAGCCCCTGCCATTACCCTGTTGACCTGTCTCAGCACCGTCCCCTCAGCAAAGAAGCAGGGCTTCTGTGTGTCCACCACAATCAGGTCGAAGTAAGACCTCCAGGGCCTGCCTGAGGCTTCAGCCTGTGGGGTTGTGAAGGGATGGGAGCGCGTGCAGACACACACACACACACAGTCTGGAACGTTGGACCCCGACACACCTCACAGCTCTTCCCTGGCCACCCACCAAGCTCTGGACTGGTGAAAGCTTGCCAGCCCTCAAGTCACATGCCCATCCGTGCATCCTGGTCCTGACTCCTAGCCCTGTACACCCCTGGATTCGAGAACCACATGGTCTGCCTCCCCAGCATCCTTGACCATGACCACTCTGGCACAAGGAAGTGCTCAAAAGGTATTTATGGAAGCTGGTGTTGGACACTGTGCAGGCTCTCCTGTCAGCGTCAGGATATGAGCACAGTTGCTGAGTTAGAGCCCTGCTCACCCGTTTGCCTGCCAGTGACACCTGGTCACACATGGTGCCACAGGGTATGTCACACACACCCCTCCCCTGGGCCTGCCACAACCTGATCTCACCCCCTTGCACCTCATTAGGCCCTTCCCCAAACAACCGACTGCCTCTTCATGGCTGTCTCCAAGGCCATCAGTGGCTTCCCTGACCCCTTGGCCTGGCTGAGGTCACGGCCTCCCACCCACTGCAGAGGCTCCAGCAAAGCCCATGCATGTGAAATGCCCCCTCCCACGCTTGGTTCTTCCTCAGGGGGAGGGCCAGACATGGGAGAGGCCCTCAGCACCGTGGCCTGGCCTGGTCCTCCTCCTGGTACAGCCCACCCCAGCCCGGCACGTGGCACTCACCTCACTAATGCCAAACAGGTAGGTCATGATGGCCTGGCAGAGAAAGAGCAAGGGGCAGAGCACCTAGGTAGGCTGGGCCAGGGGCTGCTGCCTGCCTGTGCCCTCACCCCACAGGATACGCTGAGGACCACAGGAGCAAGATGGGGAGAAATTTCTTAATCCACTGAGACCTTAAAAAAGGCCAAGAAATAGAGCCCCTAGGTGGCTCAGTCCATTGAGCATCTGACTTCAGCTCAGGTCATGATCTCACAGCTCGTGAGTTTGAGCCCCGTGTCAGGCTCTGTGCTGACAGCTCAGAGCCTGGAGCCTGCCTTGGATTCTGTGTCCTCCTCTCTCTGCCCCTCCTCTGCTTGTCCTCTGTCTCTCTCTCTCTCTCTCAAAACTAAATAAACATTAAAAAAAATTTTTTTCAAGGCGAAGAAATGGAACCCAAAACGCCAACCAGACCATGGGGGTACCATGGCCTTTGCTCTTTCCTACTCCTCACTGTTCCTACAAGGCCTCAGTTTCCTTCAGGGGCCAAGAAAGGCAGATTCCAATGTCCTCTGGGCTCTAATGGCTGAGATTCCCACCCCTCCACCCACACACTCACATCCGTGTAGTTGTAGCTGCTGTTTGTAGCCAGAAATACTTTCCCAACTTCCTTCATCTCACCCAGCAGGATGGTGATTCGCACCTGGAGCAGAGGCAGAGGTCAGTCACTTCCAGGGGTGGGGTCTCCCCCAGCTGCCCTGGGATCCCTTTCTCAGCTCTCAGCCTCCCAGGCACGGGGCTCCAGGCCAAGCAGGAAAGTTTGTGAGCAAGACGAGGCCACAGAGCTCTGCCCACATCTTGAGCGGGGGAGACAGGGACACAGTTCCACTGCCCTGGGGAGGAGGGGGACAAAGGGACAGGCCTGGTCATGACCCATTCACATCCTTCTCCATGTATTTGTCCAAGTCTTCCAGGGTCTTCTCCTTCAGACAGCCCTGCAGGGGGGAGCAGAGCTGTGTGTGTGTGTGTGTGTGTGTGTGTGTGTGTGTGTGTGTGTACGCACGGGTGTGCACACATGCATGTGCATGCAGGTGTGCGTGTGCATGCATGCCCACCTGCATGCATGCGTCCAAGGTGCAGGAGCCCAGACCATAGTCCCCAGAGGGAAGGAAAGAGGAAATTCTGTGGAGGCTGGAGCCATTGGGCCACACCCAGCAGAGCCAAAGGCAGACAGGTCAAGGGTCCTGGGGTCCTGGGCACTCACCGACTGGTGGACATTATCCATGGCATCACTCACATCCTGGAAGAGGCTTCGGAAGGACATGAAGAGGTTCCCATGCTGATAGCCAGTGTCACAGCTGGGGCAGGCCAAGAGAACAAGACAGGCTGATAAGGGGGCCTGAGGTGACCATTCAGCCCAGATCCTATACCAGAGTCACCCCTCAAACCACACTGAACTTACGTCCCAACCATGCTAGAAGGGGTATCACCCTGTGCTGAGCATCATCCCTTGGGAGGGCACCAGTTACAAGGTGTGGGGGGCAGCCTGCAGTGAAAGCCTTCCCACTGAGTTCCTAGAGCCCCTCAGGAAGGGTCTCTGCTCCTTGGCAGGGACCCCACTTCAGCGCTTGGGCTCTGGGCAGTGGCAGCATCCTGTTGGTGACCCAGGGCTGGACAGTGCACAGGACTCACTTGGTGTAGCGGGAGCAGCCAGAGAAGAAGTCCACCAGGCAGGCACACAGGTAGATTTCTGGGGTGGAGAGACCAGTCAGTCGCTGGCCCAGGGATCCAGAGCCACCCACCCAGGCCAGAGCTGGGTCCCCGAGGACCACCTCCCACACCCGCTATCCAGCCCTCACCAGGCAGGTTGAAGAGCGTGTTGAGGATGTGGAACCTCTGCAGGTTGTCCCTCTGAACAAACTTGCTGGGGTAGAAGCTCCAGATCTCTGCCCTGGGGAGGGAGCAGGCTGGGTGAGGTCAATGCCCCCTCCCTAGTTCCTCCTAGATGTGCACTCAAGCCCTGCACTCAAGCTGGTGCCTACCCCCTGCTCCTTCTCACCTCCGCCCACCCCTGCTGTCCCTCTGTTATCCAGCTGGCATTACTGAGCCTCTGCTGTGTCCTGAGTCTCTCCTCCCCCACCTTCTTCTTTCCTCCATCATCCTTTCCCCCTTCCCCGGGTCCCTTACTCCGAGAGGAAGGTGAAGCCATGGGTGCCCAGCCGCACGTTCCCATGGGTGTCCACCTTCAGCAGGTTCCCATAGAGCACATCAAACACCAGCCCCTGAGGGAGAGAGCGCAGAGGCTGTGGATGGGGGTTCCAGAGCTGACTACCAGCCACAGCCTCCCACCCCAGCAAGCTCCCGCACCTGGTGGGGAAGGCGGGGTCATAGGTGTAGCGCAGGATATCTCGCGGGTACCCAATGCACACCAGACACTCCAGTAGTAACTCAAAGACCAGTGCCTCATAGGCTGGGGACTTGTAGGCTGTGGGAACCAAGCAGAACCAGGCCAGCTGGTGCCTACCCCCTGCTCCCCGAGCCCCAAATACCCTGCTCCCTCCCTCCCTACCAGCCAGGGTGTAGTCCATGTCAAAGCCAAAGCAGCGAATCTTCCCCAGCACCAACCTGCAATTGACAAAAATCCTGGGGAGGGGAAGAAGAATGTTGGAATCAGCCCCTCAGCTCCCCAAGCTCCGTTGGGTCTGAGTGGGTCTGAGCGTGTCTGAGCACACGCGTGTGAGCATGTGTAAGTGCGGACAGGGAGCTTCTGAAGAGGAGCAGCTCACCATGCGGGAGTGTGCTGTGGGCATCCCTGTGGGTGTGCAATTATCATCTGGGGTGTCACTTTTTTGAGTGGGGTCACTGTGTCCAAGTTCAGAGATGTGTTTGTCACAAATGGGCAGCCCTGGTCACCATACGGGAGGGAAGTGGAGGGCACGCCTTCCCTGCCTGAGTGTATATTGTTGCTGTTTCCAGGTAACAGGTCACTGCCCACTTAGAGAGAAGGGGGTCCCCACGCAAGCACAGGTGCTTGTCAGCGTTTTGAGTGTCACCATATCTGTGTATTTAAAGGAGTCACCCGTGCTGTGTAATGAGGAGTATGTCAGGAAATGGGGTGTTTACAGGCTGAGATGCCCCCGAGCCCCACCCCAAGTGCCCATCTAGACACCGCTGGTGCCAGTCCTACTTCAGGACTTGAGAGGAGACCAGGCGTTGTGGCTCCCCTTGGGGCTCTCTTTGCTCTCCCCCATCCACGCTGGCCATCACCATGAAGAGTGAGCAGGAGGCAATGGTTCCTTCCCCAGCCATCTGCTCACTATCAGTGGGAGCCAGCAGCTTCCTTATCCCTCAAACACTTCGGACACCACTGACCCAGCTGGCCCCACCCTGGGCCCCCATCTTCTCTTTTGGGGGAGGAGTAATCCATGTTAGCCTCTGGTATCCCCTCCTTTCTTCAAAAAGGAAAGCAGTTATGATCAAGGAAGAACAATCCATCAATATTATACCACCTCCATTTCTAGGGCTTATGCCTCCAAGGACTTCAACCACCTAGAGCCCTTCAACCCAGGATGAACCAAACATAGGGGTTACAAAGGCAGGAGACTCATGTACTTTAAAAAATAAAAGAGTCTTGGGGCACCTGGGTGGCTCAGTCGGTTAATCGCTGACTCTTGGTTTGGGCTCCGGACGTGATCTCATGGTTTGCAAGCTCAAGCTTGACTCAAGCTCTTCATTGACAGTGTGGAGCCTGCTTGGGATTCTCTCTCTCTCCCCCTCTCTCTCTGCCACTTCCCTGTTCATTCTCTCTCTCTCTCTCTCTCTCAAAATAAATGAATAAATTTTTAAAATAATAATAAAAGAGACTTTAATAAATACATAAAGAACTCAGGACTCTTGCTCTATGCACAACTCTCACACACTTGGCAATCAATTTCCCAGCCAATGCCACTTGAAGGAATAATTGCTTAAAAGCATGCCACGAGCTATAGGAAGTGGCAGATGACAAGAATCTCAGAAAAAATTACAAAAGTGAGAGCAGAGCAATTGAGACCATTTAGTGTGGAGCTGTAAACAGCTCTGAGGGCCCACAATGGTGATTTTACAAGAAAGCACTGAGGCCTCCATTTAGAACTTTCGTCTGGATTATCTAAAAAGACATATGATGTAGCATGTCCTCTTTTATTTATTTATTTTTTTTAGTTTTACAGGTTTTTTTTTTTTAATATATGAAATTTATTGTCAAATTGGTTTCCATACAACACCCAGTGCTCATCCCAAAAGGTGCCCTCCTCAATACCCATCACCCACCCTCCCCTCCCTCCCACCCCCCATCAACCCTCAGTTTGTTCTCAGTTTTTAACAGTCTCTTATGCTTTGGCTCTCTCCCACTCTAACCTCTTTTTTTTTTTTTCCTTCCCCTCCCCCATGGGTTTCTGTTAAGTTTCTCAGGATCCACATAAGAGTGAAACCATATGGTATCTGTCTTTCTCTGTATGGCTTATTTCACTTAGCATCACACTCTCCAGTTCCATCCACGTTGCTACAAAAGGCCATATTTCATTCTTTCTCATTGCCACGTAGTATTCCATTGTGTATATAAACCACAATTTCTTTATCCATTCATCAGTTGATGGACATTTAGGCTCTTTCCAGAATTTGGCTATTGTTGAGAGTGCTGCTATAAACATTGGGGTACAAGTGCCCCTATGCATCAGTACTCCTGTATCCCTTGGATAAATTCCTAGCAGTGCTATTGCTGGGTCATAGGGTAGGTCTATTTTTAATTTTCTGAGGAACCTCCACAAAGCTGTAATCATCAAGACAGCACGGTATTGGCACAAAAACAGACACATAGACCAATGGAATAGAATAGAAACCCCAGAACTAGACCCACAAACGTATGGCCAACTCATCTTTGGCAAAGCAGGAAAGAACATCCAATGGAAAAAAGACAGTCTCTTTCACAAATGGTGCTGGGAGAACTGGACAGCAACATGCAGAAGGTTGAAACTAGACCACTTTCTCACACCATTCACAAAAATAAACTCAAAATGGATAAAGGACCTGAATGTGAGACAGGAAACCATCAAAACCCTAGAGGAGAAAGCAGGAAAAGACCTCTCTGACCTCAGCCGTAGCAATCTCTTACTCGACACATCCCCAAAGGCAAGGGAATTAAAAGCAAAAGTGAATTACTGGGAACTTATGAAGATAAAAAGCTTCTGCACAGCAAAGGAAACAACCAACAAAACTAAAAGGCAACCACGGAATGGGAAAAGATATTTGCAAATGACATATCGGACAAAGGGCTAGTATCCAAAATCTATAAAGAGCTCACCAAACTCCACACCCGAAAAACAAATAACCCAGTGAAGAAATGCGCAGAAAACATGAATAGACATTTTTCTAAAGAAGACATCCGGATGGCCAACAGGCACATGAAAAGATGTTCAACGTCGCTCCTTATCAGGGAAATACAAATCAAAACCGCATGTCCTCTTTTAAAAAAGAAGACAAGAGGTGCCTGTGTGGCTCAGTTGGTTAGGCATCCAACTTTGACTCAGGTCATGATCTCACAGTTCATGGGTTTGAGCCCCACATCAGGCTCTGTGCTAATAGCTCAGAGCCTGGAGCCTGCTTCAGATTCTGTGTCTCCCCCTCTCTCTGCCCCTTCCCCGCTTGCTCTCTCTCTCTCTCTCTCTCTCTCTCTCAAACATAAATAAACATTTAAAATTTTTAAAATATATAAAAATAAAAAGGAAGACAAGGGACACCTGGGTGGCTTAGTCAGTTGAACATCTGTCTGACTCTTGATTCCAGCTCAGGTCATGATCTCATGGTTTGTGAGATCAAGCCTTGAGTTGGACTCCAGACTGAGCATGGAGCCCACTTGGGATTCTCTCTCTCTCCCCTCTCTTTCTGCCCCTCCTTCGTTCACTCTCTCTCTCTCTCTCTCTCTCTCTCTCAAAATAAATAAACTTTTAAAAATAAAAATAAATAAAAAGGAAGGAAAGTTTATGATGCACTTAAAATTCTCTCTAAAATGACTACACTTGGGGGGGCTGGGTGGTTCAATCGATTAAGCATCTGACTATTGATTTCAGCTCAGGTCATGATCTCACCATTCATGAGTTTAAGCCTACTTGGGATTCTCTCTCTCTCTCTCTCCCTCTACCCCCCTTATGTACTCTCTCTCTCAAAATAAATAAATAAATTTTTAAAAATAAATAAATAAAATGACTAAACGAAATAAGACACTCTTAAAGGGATAAAAATTATCTGGAAAAAACATGTTTCAAAGGAGTAGTTCTTTCCTTTACAATGCCAGATGAACAACTATTAGAATGATAAAGCAAAAATATGGAGGTACAGGAGTTACATTCCTTCACTGGATGGATGGATGGGGTGGATGGATGGATGGATGGATGGATGATGGATGAAGGGAGCGAGGGAGGGAGGGAGGGACAATTAGATGAGCAGACAGATGGACAGAAAGTGGGCCATAAATGGCAGGCTTTATTGAGAGTGTCGGAGGAAAATCAAGCTTTAGAAATCAGGAGGACTTCCAGAGTCCCCTTCACTCATAACCTTGTGCTTTCTGCTCGTCTTAGGGGAACCTTTAAAAAGTGCCCTTTCCCATATTGCATGGTTCCTGTCTAGTCAGAAACAAAGGGAGGGCTACCCGGTTATAGGAAATCACCAGGAAGTTCCTAGCCCTCCCACTGGGAGTTAAGTTAACATGGCAAAACTCTTTTTTTTCCTATAGCTGAACGTAGGGTTCCATCCCAAGCTTCCCTTTTACCTGAGGACAGGAAGGTCATCCAGTGATGTTTAGGTACACTCTGTCACCTCAGCACTTTCTTGGGCCACTTCTCCAAGTGCACTCTCAGCCATCTCCTAGGGCTGACTGAACATTGTGGGGTTTACACCTGGCCGTGCTGCTAGTTGGTAGCTGGTGCTGTCCATCACTTCTCGGTGGGGCCTGGTGGCACCTGCAGTGGCACAGGTGGGGGCCTGCACCTCCTTGTGTTGCTCTCTGCTGAGGTGGTGAGTCTCTGCTCCCATCCCAGGACATGCAGAGCCCCTCGGCTAACTGTAGGTCCAGCTGGGGAGGGACGTTGGGGCTGTCACAGAGCCCTCTTGGCCATGATCCCTGTGCCACTGTCACACTTGTGACGTCTGCCGCATTTCAGAGCCCCTTCAGGAAGAGATTTGTCAGAATAACCGTAAAGAATCCCTGTGAGCCAGGCCTCATAATGACCCCATAAAACGGGCCTACTGCTATTCTGAATTTACAAGTGACCAAACCAAGGCACCAAGGAGTTTAGCATCTTGCCCAGGGTCACAAAACTAACAAGCAGCAGAGCAAGGACTGAACCCAGAGGCCAGGCACCAACATCTGTGCTCTGGTCCCCACAAATGTTCTTCCAACAGTGTGCTAGTCAGTGCTTCTCAAGCTGTGACGTGCATGGGAACCATCTGGGGTCTGGTTAAATGCAGCTTCTGATTCAGCAGGTCTGGGGTGGTACCCGAGATTTTGCATTTCCAACAAGTGCTCAGATCATCACCAGCATGATGCTGGCCTGCACCACATTTGAGTGGCAAGAGTGGAGTATTAGCCTGCACGTGCAAATCCCCTGGGGAGCCATAAACTTTCTCATGAGTGAGAATCAGCCAGGCAAATGCAGGTAGAGGGGCATTCGAGTCCAGGGTCACCACGGCTAGTGCTGAGTGACAGTGTGGCAGGTGGACCCCCTCCCTCTCTGAGATTTACATATAACTGGTCCAGAGATGGACGTAAGCACTGGGCATACTTTACCCCCTGGGTGAGTCTAATGTACAACAAAGTTTCAGGATCTTGCTTTAAAAAGACATTTAACAGGGGCGCCTAGGTGGCTCAGTCGGCTAAGCGTCTGACTTCAGCTCAGGTCATGATCTCACACTCTGTGAGTTTGAGCCCTGCACTGAGCTCTGTGCTTACAGCTCGGAGCCTGGAGCCTGTTTCAGATTCTGTGTCTCCCTCTCTCTCTGCCCCTCCCCTGCTCATGCTCTGTCTCTCTCTGTCTCAAAAATAAATAAAAACATTAAAAAAATGTTAAAAAAAAAAAAGACATTTAACAAATCAAGCCAACACTAGATATAGTGGGTACACATAGAGGCTGAAGCCACCTTATCCTTGGGCCTTGGGAATCTTGTTCTTCATGGAAACACCCAGTATTTATTGAAAACTCTGTCTTTACACATGAAACGATGCTCAACATCACTCATCATCAGGGAAATCCAAATCAAAGCCACACTGGGATACCAACTCACACCGGTCAGAGTGGCTAAAATGACAGATCCCGGAAACTATAGATGCTGGCAAGGATGTGGAGAAATGGGAACCCTCTTGCACTGCTGGTGGGAATGCAAACTGGTGCAGCCGCTCTGGAAACAGTGTGGAGGTTCCTCAAAAAATTAAAAATAGAACTACCCTCTGACCCAGCAATAGCGCTGCTAGGAATTTACCCAAGGGATACAGGAGTGCTGATGCATAGGGGCACATGTACCCCAATGTTTATAGCAGCACTTTCAACAATAGCCAAATTATGGAAAGAGCCTAAATGTCCATCAACTGATGAGTGGATAAAGAAGATGTGGTTTATATATACAATGGAATACTACTTGGCAATGAGAAAGAATGAAATCCTGCCATTTGCAGCAACGTGGATGGAACTGGAGGGTATTATGCTGAGTGAAATAAGTCAGTCAGAGGAAGACAGATACCGTATGTTTTCACTCATCTGTGGATCCTGAGAAACTTAATAGAAGACCATGGGGGAAGGGAAGGGGGAAAAAGTAGTTACAAACAGAGAGGGAGGGAGGCAAACCATAAGAGACTCTTAAATACAGAGAACAAACTGAGAGTTTGAGGGGGTGGGGGAGAGGGGAAAGTGGGTGCTGGGCATTGAAGAAGGCAATGTTGGGATGGGCACTGGGTGTTGTACGGAAGCCAATTTGACAATAAATTATATTTAAAAAATAAAAATAAAAGCCTGACATTAAAAAAAGAAGAAGAAAGAAAGAAAACTGTGTCTTTAGTTCCTTTTCTCATTTGATTCTCACCTCAGCGCTGTGCTGTGGATATTATTATGATTACCATCCTCTTCCCTTTCTAGAGATGGAAACTGGCCACACCAGGTTAGGGACGTGCTCTAGAAACCTCTGTCATTCCCTGAGCCTTCACTTTTCCCTTCACTGATCCTCCTCTTAAAGCCCTGCTGCCACCACAGACAATACTACAACCATCTTTCTGGAAGTTTCCGGGGGAAACATCCCCTTCCTGCCACTTTCCCTGCACTCTGCCCTTGAGTCTCAGTCACCACCCCATCCCAGTTGGTGGGGACTATGGAGGGAGACAGCCACTTCCCTTCTGGGGTCATTGGTCCCTCTTCCACTTGGCCTAGTGGCGCACAGGGGTGAGAATAGAAATCCCTACAGTTGCACTGGGCCAGGAGCAGCTCCAGGTAGAAAGCAGTGGAGGGCAGGAAGGGAGGGGTCAGCAGCCAGATGTTTTTGTTGGGCTCGTAAATCCTCTGCAAGCCTGGCCGTTATCTCCTGTTGCATCAGGTAGGACATGTATATAGCATGGGACCTGGGCCTGTCCCATGGTCCCATGGGACATTCCTAGAATGACAACCCCCTCTCCACACAGTGTTTGCAGTAAGCAATCACTGCCCCGAGGGACACCGGGCTTCATGCAGATCCAGTCACGAAAATGTCCATTTCCTTTGAATCCTCCAGTTCTGAGAAGCCATCCTTTACAAAGTCATATAGAAAAGAGAAAAGCCTAAATGTGAAAAGATGACTCATGAAGAGGCACAGGCCACTTCAGTGTGCAGCTCAAGAGCAAATCTGTTATTTTTAAATTGTTGGGGCGCCTGGGTGGCGCAGTCGGTTAAGCGTCCGACTTCAGCCAGGTCACGATCTCGCGGTCCGTGAGTTCGAGCCCCGCGTCGGGCTCTGGGCTGATGGCTCGGAGCCTGGAGCCTGTTTCCGATTCTGTGTCTCCCTCTCTCTCTGCCCCTCCCCGTTCATGCTCTGTCTCTCTCTGTCCCAAAAATAAATAAAAAAACGTTGAAAAAAAAAATAAATTAAAAAAAAAAAATAAAAAATAAATTGTTGAAGAAACTTTACTAACTGTGGTTAAGAAGATGAACTCAAAAACTGCTGAAGACATAGCGCCATCCGAGGAGAGAAAAAACAGAACACAAAACTGCATTTGCACTGGTGTGCCCACCATTTACACAATGCACGCACAAAAGCACTGGAGAAAATAACCCAAAACAAACAACGGCTTAATGTGCATATGAATCATCTAGGGCCTGGTTAAAATGTAGGATTATATTTATTTCTCTTAATGTTTATTTATTATTTTTGAGAGAGAGAGAAAGACAGAGAGACAGAGCGTGAGCAGGGAGGGGCAGAGAGAGGGGGAGACACAGAAACCAAAGCAGGCTCCAGGCTCGGAACTGTCAGCACAGAACCTGACGCGGGGCTCAAACTCACAAACCACGAGATCATGACCCGAGCCGAAGTTGGATGCTCAACCGACTGAGCCACCCAGACACCCCAAAATGCAGGATTATATTTTAATTTCTTGTCTTTAGTATCTAAATTTTCTGATATGTGACTCGATAATACAAAATAAACTGCATAAAATGACATGGAAACTCAAGAAATACTTAACGCCAAATGAAACCAGAATACAAATGTTATGTAATTACTATTTAATACTTTAAGTATTTTTTGTTTTTGTTTTTGTTTTTTGTTTTTTGTTTTTGCATTCCACGAGCACCTGTCCTGAGCCAGGCACTGAGCACTGAGGGATAAGCAACCAAACAGTACTGCCCATCGTATAAGCCAATATCTAGCACCCATATCCTGAGCACAACATGATGCTGCCCATGAGGTCCAGAGGCAGCCAGCCAGAGGGACAGGGGAACACCTCTGTTAGAGGGAGGGCAGTTCCAAGAGAAGGTGACCCCCACCTCTTGAAAAGAACAAGAGCTCCCCAGGCAGACCATGTGAAGAATTCCCAGCAGAGCAACTACAGGAATGAAAGGAAGAAGGGGTGCAATGAGCCCACAACTGTTTCTGGGGGACCCAAAGACGTAGGACAGGGGAACAAGGCCAGATCAGGAAAGGTCCTATGTCCTACTAAAGAACTTGACCTTGACCCTGTAGGTGGTGGGAAACCCTGGCAGCATTTTGAGCAGAATGAGGATATGATCCCCCATAGTTTAAAGCTGCCTCTGGTGGCAGTGCCAGCTAGGACAAGGGACAGCTACTGGCAAGTTACTGCAGTAGCCCAGGCAGGAGCTGTGGCATGCCTGAATTAATTGAGAGGGGAAGGCTGGCCAGAGAGTCACTGGGTTAGTCAGGGCCTGGGGACCGATTAACTGAGGGTGATCCTAAGGAAGGAAGAAGCTAGGATACTCAAGAGGCATCACAGTAGGGGCCACCAACCCAGAGACAGCAGCAGGAAATGAAGGGGCTTGTTGGGAGAGCATGAGGCAGGGAGAGAGCTCTGGGTCTACAAACCCTCACCTGAAGCCCATGGGGCCAGATACATTTCAGAATTCAGTATTTCCTGAGTTTAAGAAGGTAACACATGATTTACCGTATATATGCATGATCACACCCTTGATGGGTCTGAGACAACAGCCCACAATCAAACGCATTGACATTCCTGCAGCCAACATATAAATATTCATTCACATGAAGTGGGCATAAAAAGACAACAAACAAGTTCGTGGCAGGGCCCAATCAAGGCTTACCACCGAATGAGTTTGGGAAACCCTTTCATGTTGGGGTCTAGGGATTGAAGAGGAAGGATGCTGCATCCGTATCTGTGGTCGCTAATGATCCAGGAGGGCCCTTCAGGAGAGACGAGAGCTGAGGACGGAGCCCCAGAAACAACCACACTGAGATGGAGACGAGAGAGGAGACAGCAAAGGAGGCTGAGAGGGAGCAGCCAGGTTTGTAGGACGGAAGTAGGAAGGGCTGTCCCAGAAACCACAAGAGGAAAGAGGGAGCCGGGAGCAGGGACAGTGACACAGAAAGGCCAAGTCAGAGAAGCCCAAATGTCCCCCTACATAAGGCAAAGGTAGGTCATAGGAGACCTGGACCAGGGAGCCATGAGTGGCAAGATGACAGCAGCTAAGCGGGAGCAGAGGGCAGGGAAGCAGGAGCAGCGGGGAGAGGCTCCCCTTTGCAGGAGTCTTTGCCACAGAAGAAATGAGCTTGGGCACAGTGGCCAAACTGCCAAAGCCAGAAAACATGGCGGGGGTGCCAGACTGGGGTGTCAATGAGCAAAAAGAGGGCGAACGAAGGAAAGCAGGTTACGGAGACGATGTGTGTCCACCAACAGACGTGGATGAGAATGTTCATGGCATCTTTATCCATAATAATCCCAATCTGGAAACAACCCAAACGCCCGTCAGCACCAGAACGGACACGTCCACCTGTTGGAACTAGCAGTGAAGAGTAAACTGTGCCATCCACACTAACAGGGCTGAATCTTACAGACACACGAAGCAGAAGAATTCACGTACTTTACTCTATGTACGCTGTACCTCAATTAAAAAAATTAGGGTTGATGGAATTTAAGGTTTCAGGGGTGGAGCAGTCTGGGAGATGAGAAGGCCAAGTGTTGTCTTGCAGGCTGGAGCCAAAGTAGGTCCAAGGGAGCCTGACAGAGTTTGGGAGGGGAGGGAGCTCTGTGCTCCGAGGACACAGAAATCACTCGCTAGTTTACACAGATGATTGTAAAACAGGTCGGAGAACTATTCTTGCAAGTGGATTGGGCAGCAGTGGTTAACTCAAGGGCTCCGCTCCGCTGAGGCTGCCCGGCGTCCCTACCCGGACTGTGCGCAGGCCTGACTCCCCATCTCCGCCGCAGCGTTCGCTGGGCAGTACTGTGGACACCGCAGCCACCACCACTTGCTCACCGCCCCCCACCCGCACACCCTCACAAGGGCCAAACCTGGATACAGATGTGTTCGGGACACCATATGAGGGGAGCGGCCCTTGCCGACCCCGTTTACAGTCAGGCTGGTCGCAGGCTCCTTTTACCCTTGGCTTGAGCTCCCAAGGAGATTTCTGAGAATTCTCCCTCTTCCATCCACCCACCAGCCAGCCGCTCCAGGGCCTGCATGCGGATGACACAGGACTCACCGAGAAGGCCTCAGGGAGCCACGAACCATAGGTGCCCAGCATAGCAGCCATTATCATTCTAAATAACTATCAACCAAAAATGCTTCCAGTGTTTCCTTCCTGAGTCTTACTTTTCTCTTCCACAAAATAGCGAGGTCTACGTTACTTTTTAGAGGGACACGTTGGAGAGACATGAGAGTGGTCGCTCCGTCAGGGCAGGGTGAGAGTTCACAAATTTGTCACATCCAGACTAAGCGAGGCACAGCAGCGCCCCACGAGGCCCAGGGCGGCAGCCCAGGTGCGTCTCTGGGGTTCTGGGCAGCACAAGCTAAGCTCTGTGCAAAGATTCTAGGTCGGCAGGAGACCGACCTAATTAAACACACGGGCTTATTCTTAGACAAGGAGCCCCAGTTAAGGCCCCAGGGCAGCCACAGCGCGCAGGCACAGCCCTAGAGGTGACCGGAATAATTATTTTTTTTAAAGAGCTGTTACTTACTTCTGACATTAAAAGTCATACATATTCATCATAGGACATGTGGAAAATACAGAAAGTGCAGAAAAGAAAACGCTATCCAGAGAAAACCACTATTTTCGCTCATTTCCTCACAGTCTTGTCCTATACACATTTACATGCTTGACACTTGGCGGAAATGCTTACTCATGTAATGTAAGTGAAAAAATATGCCAAATTATCAAGAGCATGATCTCATATTTGTTACATAAATCAGGAATGTCACATGGATATAGTCTGTATCCTGTTGATTTCACTCCGTATCAAAATGCAGACATCTCCCCCATTCATTCAACATTCAGCTACTTGAGTTTTATGGCTGCAGAGTATCCATCATATAGAATAAAGTATAAACTATCGCCCTGTGATGGGGCACTTAGGTGGTTTCCAACTTTTCAAATAACTCGATTATGAACCTCCCTGCACATCTCCGATTATTTTCTTGACCTAGATTTCCAGAAGACAAAGTATTTTAGGACTCTCATTATACCTTGCCAAACGGCTTTCTCAACATTTGAAGGAACCAGTACGGCCACTAGCACAGTGGGGGATATCGTACTGCTCTTGGCATATCTTGACTCCTGTAGTAACAACCAGAACTTCTTTATCACTTGGTGGGAAATCCAGATCAAACACAGGGGGCACTGTTAGCAGGCAACCAGCTCCTCAGAACCATCTTGGACTCTGACTAAGCACAGCCCTGCACTGTTTCCCTGCATAAGTTGGTTTTCACAAGGTGAGGCTGCTGTAACAAACAATCCTAGAGTTTTAGGGGCTTACGACAAGGAAGGCTTATTTCCCACCAACATGACTCATAAGATGTGGTTCGACTGCAGCTTTTTTCCAAATGTCTTCTTGTTCTGGGACCCAGGCTGACCGAACAACCCCCGTCTCCATTCTCATGTCCAAAGACAAAGAGACTGAGCAGAAGTCCACCCTGGCTCTGATGGCTTTGACTTGGACATGGCAGGCATCAACCCCACTCACTTCCATTGGCCCAGGGAGGTAATGTGATCGAGCCTGATGGCAATGAAGTGAAGTGTCTACTCTTCCCACGGGGACGCACTGAAGGTCACATTGGGGAGTACAGAATTCCCTACAGAGTGGACAGAAAATACCTGGGAACAAAATTACAATTGACCACAGCCATGAGCCCTCAGAAACAATGCTTAGTATGCGTCATCACCTCCTGGTACTGAAGCTGACATCAAGAACGTTCGGCAATCAGAATCCTTCGTCATACTGGAAATCCCCATACCCTAAAAGTTTCCCTGGTGGCTGATGGAGGGAGTTACCTAGGTTTGCCTTCTGTGCAAATACAAGAAAAAATATATATGTTTGTGTGTATTTGGATCTATATATTTATAAGTAACTCCACTGGAAATAGTAAAGATACATTGTTAAATTTTTAAAAGGCAAAAGTGGGGTGCCTGAGTGGGTCAGCCTGTTAAGTGAATGACTCTTGATTTTGGCTCAGGTCATGATCTTGCAGTTCGGGAGATTGAGCCCTATGTCTGGCTCTGTGCTACAGCCTGCTTGGGATTCTCTCTCTCCCCCGCTCTCTCTCTGCCCCTACCCCACTCCACTCTCCCTCTCTCTCTCTCTCTCTCTCTGTCTCAAAAATAAATAAATAAACATTGAAAAAAATATAAAAAAATAAAAGGTAAACAGAAGCCTTATGTAAAGAGGGCTACCATTTATTTTTAAAAGAGACAGAATACATAATACATATAATCTATGCTTATACATGCATTAGATATCTTTAAAACATTAATAAGAAGCTGGTAACAGTGGTTATTTTAGGAAAGAGAAACCAAGGGACTGATGGGGGAGGGGAGAGACTTGCTTTTCACTCTATATTCGTTTCTTTACCATTTGAATTGTTTTCCTTGCATCTGTATTGCCTTTAATTGCCCTTTTCCAATCCTTTCTCCTTCTCCCAGCACAGTGTCACTCCTCTTCCTCCAATTGCTCCCACGTTAGGATGCCCTGACTCCCACACCTAGGGCCTCAGAAAGCAGAATTTCCAGAAAGCACTGGAAACCCCAAGAAAAACAAATAGCAACAGTTACAAAGCAAAAAAAAAAAAAAAAAAAAAGTTCAAGCTCCAACAGGCCAGGCCACCTCACATGGTTGTGCAGATCACGCTCGTGACTGCCTACCAGAGAAACCCCTTCCAGTAAGGTGAGATCAAAAGATAGAGCTGAACTGCTCTTGCATGAGTCAGGAGTCTTGCTCCCGAGAGACTTGGAGAGCAAAGGAGACAGGGAAAGCAGCAACATATGCAGAGGAAGCCAGTAGTGCCCCCAAGATAGGGCAGTTTAAAGACGGGGCTGCCTAATCACAATCCCAGACTTTAGCCTCTACTACAAAGCTGTAATCATCAAGACAGCATGGTATTGGCACAAAAACAGACACATAGACCAATGGAATAGAATAGAAACCCCAGAACTAGACCCACAAACGTATGGCCAACTCATCTTTGACAAAGCAGGAAAGAACATCCAATGGAAAAAAGACAGTCTCTTTCACAAATGGTGCTGGGAGAACTGGACAGCAACATGCAGAAGGTTGAAACTAGACCACTTTCTCACACCATTCACAAAAATAAACTCAAAATGGATAAAGGACCTGAATGTGAGACAGGAAACCATCAAAACCCTAGAGGAGAAAGCAGGAAAAGACCTCTCTGACCTCAGACGTAGCAATCTCTTACTCGACACATCCCCAAAGGCAAGGGAATTAAAAGCAAAAATAAACTACTGGGACCTTATGAAGATAAAAAGCTTCTGCACAGCAAAGGAAACAACCAACAAAACTAAACGGCAACCAACGGAATGGGAAAAGATATTTGCAAATGACATATCGGACAAAGGGCTAGTATCCAAAATCTATAAAGAGCTCACCAAACTCCACACCCAAAAAACAAATAACCCAGTGAAGAAATGGGCAGAAAACATGAATAGACACTTCTCTAAAGAAGACATCCGGACGGCCAACAGGCACATGAAAAGATCCTCAACGTCGCTCCTTATCAGGGAAATACAAATCAAAACCACACTCAGATATCACCTCACGCCAGTCAGAGTGGCCAAAATGAACAAATCAGGAGACTATAGATGCTGGAGAGGATGTGGAGAAACGGGAACCCTCTTGCACTGTTGGTGGGAATGCAAACTGGTGCAGCCACTCTGGAAAACAGTGTGGAAGTTCCTCAGAAAATTAAAAATAGACCTACCCTATGACCCAGCAATAGCACTGCTAGGAATTTACCCAAGGGATACAGGAGTACTGATGCATAGGGGCACTTGTACCCCAATGTTTATAGCAGCACTCTCAACAATAGCCAAATTATGGAAAGAGCCTAAATGTCCATCAACTGATGAATGGATAAAGAAATTGTGGTTTATATACACAATGGAATACTACGTGGCAATGAGAAAGAATGAAATATGGCCTTTTGTAGCAACGTGGATGGAACTGGAGAGTGTGATGCTAAGTGAAATAAGCCATACAGAGAAAGACAGATACCATATGGTTTCACTCTTATGTGGATCCTGAGAAACTTAACAGAAACCCATGGGGGAGGGGAAGGAAAAAAAAAAAAAGAGGTTAGAGTGGGAGAGAGC